>NC_092728.1:81323849-82523849 GCF_047496885.1 Scyliorhinus torazame | reverse complement strand
CGGCGCGTATGACGCTGCACGGCGTGAACCACTGCGCAAGCGCGGATCCCGTTACGTCGCTGCTAGCCCATTTCAGGCCGGAGACTTTCGACCCATTTTTCCGACGTGACGCAAGTCGGATTTGCGCCGTTTTTTGCGCCGATCGGCGGACTTTCCGCCGATAACTGAGAATTTCGCCCATGATTGCTGACGTAAAGTTGCCCCTAATTTAGTCTGTCCAATTTCCAGTCCAATATATTTAAATGCACCGGAAGCCTGACTTCCAACCCTGAATTCTTTCCTCAAACCAGAGATTACAATAGCTTCAAAATCACTAGTCCCACCCCACCAAAAAATCATCGACATGCATCATAAAAATGCCAGAAAGATTTCCTTTATAGTGCCAGTAAAACATTGCAGGATCTGCTTTCAACTGGCAACAGCCTAACTTTAACAAAACTGACCTTACCGAAAAATACCAGACTCTAGATGCATCATTTAATCCATGTACACATTTGTCAACTTCCAGAGTACCCTTTCTGTGTTAGCTGCTTCTTTAGGAGGACGGAGAAAAATGTCTCTCTGGAGCCGATGCCTCTGCAAAAAGGCAGCTTTTATATCTATAGATTTGCATTCCCATGCCTTTGTGGCTAATAGAGCCAAGAAGATCTTTAAAATAACCTTTCCTGCTGTAGGTGAATCTACCCTTAAATCCTGATCTTCTAAGTTTTCTTCAAATCCCCTTGCCACGAGCCTGGCCTTTGCCTTGTAAGTTCCATCCGGAAGAACTTTTTCTGTGCAAATCCATCTGTGGGATGAGCTCTTTGTCCCCTATCCGGTACTTCCGTGTATACCCCAAATTCACTCCAACTATGCAATTCTTGCTGTTTAGCTTCTTTAATAACTTTTTCATCTAATTTATTTGAAGCCACCAAAATCTCACGTGCATGTGGGCTTCTACTCCTATTAGTATTCGTAGTCGTACTCATGTTCCGAGATCTTGACAAACTACGTCCCCTCTCCTGCCTGGTATCTTGTTCTGTACTGCTACTGCATAATCTTTCCCTTCTGCTGTGGGATGTCCTTTCAATAGTTCTCGACCTTTTCCTGCGGACCTGTTCACTATCCGATGTAATATCTGAACTGGCACAGCGTATCTGTGCCCTCCATTTTTGAACTTTGTTTTCCCAATCCATTGTCTTGACTCCCTCCCCTGAATGCTGTACATTCAACCAATGTGTATACTTTCCAGTGGCCTTCCCTGCTCTACTAATAACAGTTGCATCCTTCCATTGACTAGACCCTTCAGGCAAGTATGTCACATTTGTACCAACTTTTGGCAGCTACCCTTTTGGAAAAATGGCCTGTTTTAATTTACCAGAAGTGTTGTGTTCATCTTCCTATTGTAGGTTCTAACTGGGTTTCTGTCTTCATAATTTCCTTGTCTCGGTCTATAGTCTTGAGCCCTGTTCGTAGCCATACGATTTCGCCATCCTGTTACTAGTGTATCTTCCATAGTCTGCCTTATTGCAGGCTGACCTATTTGGGTCATCAGAGCCATCGGAATCGAATGTTTGCCTATCCATGTTGCTCACTCTAGCACTGTCAAGTAATTTAAAGGCCAACACAGACTGTGGAAATTCCAGATTGTGTTTCTGCAGCCTTTTATATAGTCTGCCAAATTCCATTTTATATAGTCTTCCATGGAGATATTTAGAGTTAGGTCACCAGTACTCACTCAATCCCACACTGGAATTATATGCAAACAGACAAGAATTGCAGACCCAGTTTGAGCGACTGACCACCAATAAGGCCGTACGTCTGCTATATCGCTCCATGGTTACTTTCTGCAAATATGGGGAGAAGGCCAGCCGTCTTATAGCACATCAACTTAAATGCCAATCAGCCTCCTGTGAGATCCCCCAGAAACTCAACCCGGGCAGCAACCTCATTTCCGCCCCTCTCCAGGTCAATGTGGCTTTTACATCCCACTACTGCAACCTGTATAAATCGGAACCTCCCGCAAACAAAAGAGCTAACGTTTTGAGTCCGATGACTCTTTGTCAAAGCTCTGACAAAGAGTCATCGGACTCGAAACGTTAGCTCTTTTCTCTCCCTACAGATGCTGCCAGACTTGCTGAGATTTTCCAGCATTTTCTCTTTCGTTTCAGATTCCAGCATCTGCAGTAATTTGCTTTTATCGAGTTGGACTCCCCGTTATGCTCTGACGAGATTTTAAAATGCATTAGTCTTATGTAGGCTGTTAAGGCCTCTGGCCCGGATGGCTTTCCGATCGAGTTTTAGAAGACATTCTTGGAAAAACTCACACCTTTGCTGTTAGATATGATTAATGACTCCCTATCTCTTAGTTCTTGGCTTCCTATCCTTACTGAAGCCTCTATTTCCTTGCTCCTTAAGAAGGACAAGGACCCGACCGAGTATGGTTGAGACTGATCCATCTCGCTCTCAAAAATAGGTGTTAAGCTGCTTTAATAATAATAATAATTTTTATTAGTGTCACAAGTAGGCTTACATGAACACTGCAATGAAGTTACTGTGAAAATCTGTTAAGGCACCTTCCCGTCCAAGCATGATTTCAGAGGACCAAGCAGGCTTTGTGAAGGGCAGTCAATTATCAGCTAATATACGTCATCTTTTGAATGCTTTTTCCCTTGGTTGTGGTATTTTATTTTATTTTGGAGGGCATTTGTGGTTTTGAGGGAGTATTTGGTTGGGGGAGGGGGAGCGGTGTGGACTAGATTTTGGGTTGAGGGAGTTTCAAGAATTTTGGTTCCCCCCTCTGTTGCGCGATGTTATAAAGGACACAGCACGCCACCATGATGTGCGAGACCCTCCCAGGGCTATATTAGAGGCATCCACCTGAATGGTCCAGGCACCTCATAGATCATAGAATTTACAGTGTAGAAGGAGGCCATTCGGCCCAACGAGTCTGCACCGGCCCTTAGACATAAATAATTTTGAAACAAACGTACACACTTGATTGTTATATGGGAATTTCTTGTAATCAAACCCAAGAATATAACAGTGTAATCCTTGGATCAGGGGTCTCTGATGTGTCACTAGCTGGAGTGTTGGAGCCCTTGCTATAGCTCGTTGTGAAGGCCTTGTTTTAAAACTCCAAGAATCTCCGTATGTTCACAAGTGAGGTACACTATAGCTGAATAGCTGCATTCTCTCCAACAAATGTTATTCTGACAGAGTTATGTGATGGGAGGAGGTCTTCGGGGAGCATAAAGACCTGTTTGGATGATTGGTCTATTTGTGTGCTGTGCATTTTATGCAATTCGATGTAATAACGCTGAGTTTTGTTTGATGACAAGCCTCGATCAAAAGTCTGTGTTTGGAAATCTACTGAGACTAAATTACGCAGAACCAATTGATGGAGCCTGTTATGAAATGGTTTGTTTTGTGTAGGTGAACCATTGCTCGTTCTCTCATGATGGTCAGCTCCTACTAACAGGTTCAGATGACTGTAACGTTTGTGTGTGGAAAGTTAAAAACGAAGAGCTTGTATATAAAGTAAAAGGTCACACAGGTACGTGATTTCAGTGACATCTTTCACTTGCTTACAGGTAGTCTTGATGTATTTTCTGACCTTTCGTTTTTTCAATGATTCAATCCTATTTGTAATGCAATCATAAATCAGTTCTTCTACAATGTACTCATAATCAGTTTGTTTAGGGGTCACTATTACAAAGCAAGCAGGGACTTTTTTCCAACATTTTTGGAAATGGGACTAAGTTATTCAACATTTTGTTATTAGATTAATTGCAGAATAAATATCTGCTCTCACCAATGATAAAAATAGTATCACTTGTGGGGAAACATACAAGTATGGAACCTTTTGCATTAACCTTCTTCTTGTCATATCTCCCTCCCTTATGTCCCATGCAAGTTCTGGCCTGCAAGTGAAGACATTCAGTGAAGACATTCTGATCTTGTGGGCTGCTTGGCTATGGTAATGTCAGGTTTTCTAAAAGATGTTTCAGAATTTGAGATGCCTCTCTACAATCACAGTTGACAAAATTTGTTTGACTGTGCCTGGTATTCAGAGGTGACTGAGACACTGCCAGGAACACTGTTTTGGTGGGAGTGATTCCTCTGGAGCATGAGACAACTTGTCTGTAGATGTGTTGTCAAATCAACAAGGTGGAAGATGTGGGGTAACAGTCTCGGGGCTGGACAGTATGTAAGAAGCTGCCTCTCCACTTGAGCCTCCTTTTTGCTCGCTCTTTCTGGAAGAGAGGATGACAAGGGCCAAAGATCAACAAGAGTCCATTCAACTCTTGTAACTTCCTTCCTTTTGACAGGTGGAACAATACCTGCGAGCATTACTTATGCAGGTCTATCAGGGAATTTAGCTGCTGTTAGGCTTCTGGTAAGCGCTGGAAAGTAGCTGAGAGAAAGTGTGGCACCACAACTCAAACAGGAGGTCATAGAAAGCTAGTGGAAGTAGGTGCAACACTGGAAGGATGTCTTGTTCCCTATTCTGGTGCGGCATTGCAATAACTGAAATGTGGATCAGAAGCTTTGACAGGAATTGCTGGTTGATCATGTCAGTGCCAGCAGCACTTGATGAGAACTTCAGAATTTCCCTCTATTCAGGAAAAGAAAAAGGCAGAAAGGTTCAGCCAGTTAGACTAATACTGTGGTGATATGCATAAGCAATCATGTAAATAGCAATGCATACGACCTCCAACTGTTGGTGGTAGTTGAAAACAAACACGTGACTCTGTTACCTCGGAGTCTGGAGATAGTAGTCATAGTGGATATTCATATTTGTAGTAGCTCTTGGATAATTTACAATAATTATTAGTTTTTGATAATTCCCTCATGTTCATCTAACCCACCTAATTATTTAATAATAAACATTTAACTAGTCAAGAATTAGACGTTCTCTAGTGCATGATTCCTTCCGGCCAAGCGCAAGAACATAACATGGTACCAGGATTGGCTTTGAAGATCGAACGAGATACCAGGATTAGTTTTCAAGACCCAAAAAGACCAGGATAACGGAGAAGAAGGAAGAAAAATAATTTCTACTAACCATGTAGAGTACTGGCAAATCTCACTCTATGCACTGCTGGGCATCGAAGTCTAGGATGGACGGTTTGAAGACACCACATCAGCTTTGAGTCACTGATTATGTAGATGAAAATTGGTGCACATTTTAAACAGCAATTCACCCTCAACATAGCAGCTCTAGGTCTTCTGATGAACAGCCTGATGAACGGAGACTAGCGTTGCTGCTCACTGTAGCAGATCCACAGAAATCTTTAACACCTTCGTTTTCGAGAATGAAGCTGAAAAAAAACTTTGATGTTGTGAAACAGTTCGATTGGCACTGCACACCAAAAAAAAAATGAGCGCTATGCTTTTCACATGCGCACACAGCAGGCAGGTGAATCATTCAACAGCTTTTTAACAGGCTTGTGGTTAAATGCTCAGACATAGGGGTGGCACATGGTGCAGTGGTTAGCACTGGGACTGTGGCGCAGAGAACCCGGGTTCAAATCCCAGTCCTTGGTCACTGTCAGTGTGGAGTTTGTACATTCTCCCCGTGTCTGCATGGATTTCACCCCCATAACCCAAAGATGTGCAGGTTAGGTGGATTGGCCACGCTAAATTGCCCCTTATTTGGAAATAAAATAAATACTTGGGTACTCTAAATTTATTAAGAAAAAGCTCAGACATATAATTTAGCAACTTTGCAAGCATAGATGATCCGCGATCAAATCGTGTTTGGGATTAGCAATGACAAAGTTCGGGAGAGATTGTTGAGGGAGAATGAACTCCAGCTTGATGATGCCATTAAGATCTGCCATGCAAGCAACGCAGCAGATTAGCAGTCTAAACCTAAAGAATTTTGGCGCAAAGATCGGAGAGGCAGCCGTGCCATTAGTGTTGTAACACACCCTAAGGCAAAATGTGGTCCCAGCAGCAGCGGCCATTTTAAATGAGCATTCAAAACCACCACTTTGTGCAAGCGATGCGGCAACAAGCATTTGTAAAGGCAACATCCAGCATTTGGAAAAACCTGTTCTCAATGCAATGGCAAAAATCACATTGCTAAATGTTTCTCAAATAAAGAAATCGGAACTACCAAAATCAATTAACGTGATTGATCTCAAAAGACATGTTTTTCATAGGTATGATATCCAGTGAAGATGCGACTTGTCAAGGCATGCAAGAAAAAAAGGCTTTAAAGCAAATTTGCAGTAAGAGCAAACACTTTGGAGCCCCCCTAGAATAATATTTTTTTCTGGGTAACCAAACAATGTTACTTCAAACACAAAAGTAAAATCTTAGTCGATTTAGAGTGAAATTTATGCAAGTACAAGTGTTCAAAGAGATAGCTGGAGAGTTCCTCTGATGATTAATAAAACATTGATTAATGTTAAACTAGACACGGGAGCGAGAGCCAATCTTATAAGTTTGTCGGAAAAGCAAGAAATGAAAATTAAACTGTACATGTTAAATAAAACAGTACTGTTGAAGGATTGCAATGGCAAAATAATTAATACTCTTGGAACACGTGAACTAGAAGTCTGTGTAAAGAATATGGTTCATAAAGTGAAGTTTTCCATTGTAGAGACTGAGTGTGAATCATTACTGGGAGTGGAAGCATGTGAAGCACTCAAATTAGTTAAAAGAGTCTACAGTGCAGACTATGCTGTAACCACGCAAAATACATCAGTGGATTCAACCTTGAAAGAATTTCCTGAAATATTTCAAGGATTTGGCACTTTACCATTCACTTATCAAATCTAGTTCAAAGACAATGTGCAACCAGTCATGCACGCGCCATGACGAGGACAAGCTGCATTACAGGAACAACTAAAAATGAGCTAGAAAGAATGACAAATCTGGGGATGGTCAAACAAATTGAAGAACCAACAGTTTGGGTGAGTTCTATGGTCTGCATAAAGAAAAGAAATAATGACCCGAGAATCCGTATGAATCCCCAAGATTTCAATTTAAATATCAAGAGAGAGCATTATCCTATTTTGAAGAGAGAAGAAATCATGCGTAAGATGTCAGGAGCGACATGTTTACGCAAACTAGATGCATCACAGGGTTTTTGGCAACACAAGTTGGATAAGGAGAGCACAAAGCTGTTCACCTTTAACACTCCATTCGGGCGATACTTTTCCCAGAATGCCATTTGATATTATTTCAGCACCTGAAAGTTTTCACAGGGCAATGGAACATGACTGAGAAGGAATTCCAGGTGTCAGAGTATACATTGATGATACAATCGTTTGAGGCTCAACAAGAGAAGAGCACGATAAAAGGCTTATCAAAGTGCTGAAAAACATCAAGAGCATGGTTTGAATTGGAATGAAGCCAAATGCCAGTTTGGTGTCGACAATATCATATTCTTGGGAGACAAACTTTCTGCAAGAGGTATGCAACCTGAGCAAGAGAAGATAAAGGCGATATTAAACATGCCATGTCCTACGGACAAAAAAGAAGTCCTCAGGATGCTAGGTATGATAAATTTAGGAGGAAGTGTATTCCTAATCTCGCAGCAAAAACAACATGCTTGAGAGAAACCATCAAGAAAGACACTATTTTCCAATGGTATAACAGACATGAGCATGAATGGCAAATGTTACAGGAAGCTTTGACAACAGCTCCAGTGCTGATTTTCGTTGACCACACAAAGTGGGTGGCATCGTGGCACAGTGGTTAGCACAGTTGCTTCATAGCTCCAGGGTCCCAGGTTCGATTCCCAGCTTGGGTCACTGTCTGTGTGGAGTCTGCACGTTCTCACCGTGTCTGTGTGGGTTTTGCCCCCACAACCCAAAAATGTGCAAGCTAGGTGGATTGGCCACGCTAAATTGCCCCTTAATGGGAAAAAATTAATTGGGTACTCTTAATTTAAAAAAAAAAAAAGATACGATTTCAATCTCATCTCCACACCAGGTAATTATCTTGTTGTAGCTGATGCACTATCTCGTGCTACGAACATGAAGGAAGAACAATGTATGGATGAGGAAGTGCAAATGCATGTGAATCTTGTGAAGGAATCCCTTTCAGTGTCTGATGAGAAGCCAAAATTAATCAGCATGAATCTATCAAAGTTGAAATCTTACAGAAGATCATAAAAATCTCACTGAGGGATGGCCAAAAGGATCCTGTTCCAAACATTATAACATTCGAGCAGAGCTGAGTGCAGCCAATGGATTTTGGCTTTGGCAAAATAGGATTGTCATACCGCAACCACAATCTTTACAATCCTTGATTCTAAAGAAGATTCATGAAAGGCACTTAGGCATAGAAAAATGTAAGCGAGGAGCCAGAGAAACGGTATACTGGCCAGGCATCAATCAAAACATTCAAATCATGATAGAAAACTGTGCAACTTGCTAGGCATTTCAGTACAAACAGCGGAAAGAACCAACGCAAAGAGGGAATGGATCTCTTCTATCTGGCAGGAAAAGAATACCTGTCAGTGATCGATTATTTCTCCAACTTTCCAGAAGTGGTACAACTAGCAAACTCATCAGCTAGGTGTGTAGTGGCTGGTTTAGCACAGGGCTAAATAGCTGGCTTTTAAAGCAGACCAAGGTTGGCCAGCAGCACGGGTTCACTTCCCGTACCAGCCTCCCCGAACAGGCACCGGAATGTGGAGACTAGGGGCTTTTCACAGTAACTTCATTTGTGACAATAAGCAATTTTCTTTTTCATTTCATTTCATTTTCATACTAAAGATATTTGTGCTCGTTATGGAATACATCAAATTGTCATGAACGACAATGGCCCGTGTTTTAGTCATCATGAATGGACAGAATGGCCCGTGTTTTAGTCATCATGAATGGACAGAGTTCGCACAGAGCTATGATTTTTCACCTATGTCGTTGGTACCGATGTGTACCACGACCACTGGCTGTTCACCCTCTCCCTCCAGAATGTCCGTAACTGAGACATCCTTGATCCTAGCACCAGGGAGGGCAACATACAATCCTGGAGTCTCGTTTGTGGCCACAGAAACGCCTATCTATTCCCCTTACGATTGAATCACCTGTAACTATTGCAACCCCACACTTTTTAATCCTCCCTTCTGCAGCAAAACCAACCGTGGGGCAACACATTTGGCTGCTGCTGCTTTCCGCTGAGAGGCCATTCTCCTGAACAGTATCCAAAGCGGAATATATGTTTTGCATGAGGATGGCCACAGGAGATTCCTGCATTGCCTGCCTAGCTCTCTTGTTCTGCCTGGTGGTCACCCAGTCCCTTCCTGCCTGTGGAGTCTGGGCCTGCGGTGTGACCACCTCTCTATACGTGCTATCCACGACACTCTCCGCTTCTCGGATGCTCCACAGTGTTCCCAGCCACTCCAGGTCTGAAACCCGGGCTTCCAAGGCTGCAGCTGGAGACGCTGCCTGCACATGCTGGTCCCAGGCACTGGAAATGTTTCCGGCCTCCCATATGGAGCAAAAGGAGCCAACCAAGGCTTTGAGATCTCCTGCCATGACATTGATGTGTTGGGTACTCTGCTACACATACGAACCAACACGAATGGTACAACTCAGTTTTATTACTATCATTTATTTACAGTGGTAAACTGGTTACTGAGATTCAATCATAACCCTAGAATCTGTGGATCTATTCCTAATACTATCTTGTAGTGGCACTCAGCACATGGTGGATGTCTGAGTGGCTTGCTATGAGCTCTGTGCCCTGAACTGTCTCCTGCTGGAATGCTCAGGGAGTGTTGTGTTCCCTGTTTTGTACTGTGTATGCTCTTGCCTGTGATTGGCTGTGGTGTTGTGTGTGTTGATTGGTCCGTTGATCTGTCCATCAGTATATATATATAAATGTATGTTTGTGCTATGATGTTTACCGGAATATCATGACATCCCCCCTTTTTCTTTTACAAGAACATGTGCCTATGTGGTTATAAATAGAGATGTGTACTGAGTGCAGCTAAATGTGTGTGTGTGTGTGTGCAATATCTACAGCAGGGACCTGAGGCTAAACTATATACAAGGGGCGATGTCGGGTGCGACATAACAACGAGGTTGTACCATAAACAAAGAACGGGGCAATGTTGAACGACAAAACGAACTCCTGTAACGACAAGGAAGAACAGAAACATATTAACACAGTGGTATTATGAGTTCAATGTACAAACAGACTCATAAGTCCACAGTCTAGTAGGTGGGCGACAAATTCGGGTTGACCGCCTCAAAGGTGGGTCTGGATCCACCGGCTGAGGAATGGGCCTGGCCACGGGCGACGACGGAAGGGGCATGGTGGCAGGAAGCTCCATGAAGTCGACATCAGGAACAACAGGAGGGCGCGGTGTCGGTGTAAGTTCCCGTAGCGAGCGTGGAAGTAGATGAAGCGCCCGGCGATTGCGCCTACGAATGGGTCCATCAGGCATGCGAACCAGGAACGAGCGGGGAGTCACGCGTCGGAGAGCTTCGGCAGGTGCTGACCAGCCACCTTCTGGTAGGTGGATGCGGACGTCGTCTCCAGACGCCAGGGCGGGAAGATCAGTTGCCCGTGTGTCATATGCCCTCTTCTGGCGAACGCGCTGCTGTTGCATTCTGTGTAGTACCGGAGCATGGTTGGTTGTGGGTACCAGAATGGATGGCACAGTGGTCCTGGGGGCACGATCCATCAACAACTGGGCTGGTGAGAGGCCAGTGGCTAGTGGGGCAGAGCGATAGGCCAGCAGGGCTAGGCAGAAATCCGATCCGGCAGCAGCAGCCCTGCAGAGGAGCCGCTTGACTATGTGAATGCCCTTCTCCGCCTTTCCATTGGACTGGGGATGCAGAGGGCTGGACGTCATGCGTGTGAAGCCAGACGAAGCAGCAAAGGACGACCATTCCTGGCTGGCGAAACCGGGCCAATTGTCCGACCATGACAGTAATCGGAATGCCGTGGCGCGCGAAGGTGTCTTTGCAGGCCCTTATGACAGCGGCCGATGTCAAATCGTGCAGGCGTATGACCTCTGGATAGTTGGAAAAGTAATCAATGACGATTACATAGTCCCTGCCAAGCACGTGAAAAAGGTCCACACCCACCTTCGCCCAGGGGGACGTCACTAGCTCATGGGGCTGAAGCGTCTCAGGAGGCTGCGCCGGTTGAAACCTTTGGCAGGTGGGGCAGTTGAGCACCATATTGGCAATGTCATCACTGATGCCCGGCCAGTATACCGCCTCTCGGGCCCTCCGTCTGCACTTCTCGACCCCCAGAAGGCCTTCGTGTAGGTGCTCGAGGACCAGCTTGTGCAGGCTGTGCGGAATCACAATCTGGTCCAGCTTTAGAAGGACACCATCAATGACGGCCAAGTCGTCTCGGACATTGTAGAACTGCGGGCACTGCCCTTTGAGCCACCCTCCCGTCATGTGGCACATCACCCATTGTAGTAGGGGGTCAGCCGCAGTCTCCCGGTGAATACGGGCCAGACCGGAGTCGTCAGCTGGCAGATTTGCCGATGTGAAGGCCACCTGCGCTTCGACCTGACAGACGAACCCCTCCGAATCGGGCGGTGTGCTCACTGCTCTAGATAGGGCATCCACAATGATAAGGTCCTTACCCGGGGTGTAGACCAGTTGGAAGTCATACCTCCTGAGTTTAAGTAGGATGCGCTGGAGGCGAGGGCTCATCTCGTTCAGGCCCTTATTTATGATGCTGACCAGGGGGCGATGGTTAGTCTCAACGGTAAACTGGGGGAGACCATACACTTAGTCATGGAACTTGTCTATTCCGGTCAGCAAACCCAGGCACACCTTTCCGATCTGCACGTTGAGCTGTTCTGTGGGGGTCATGGCCCGTGAGGCATAGGCGACCGGGGCCCATGATGCAGTGTCATCCCGCTGTAGGAGTACCGCCCCAATGCCGGACTGCCTGGCATCAGTCGAAATTTTAGTGTCACGAGATGTGTCGAAAAACGCCAATACCGGGGCTGTGGTGAGCTTAATTTTGAGCTCTTCCCATTCCTTCTGGTGTGTGGGCAGCCACTGGAACTCCGTGGACTTCGTGACGAGGTGGCGCAGAGCTGTCGTGTGGGAGGCAAGGTTGGGAATGAACTTCCCCAGGAAGTTGACCATGCCTAGGAAGTGTAGCACTGCTTTCTTGTCTGCCGGCTGTGGCATGGCTGTAATGGCGCTCACCTTGTCTGCATCCGGACGGACCGCTGACCGGGAAATGTGGTCCCCCCAGGAACTTCAGCTCGGTTTGGCCGAAAGAACACTTGGCTCGGTTGAGGTGTTGATTCCCAAATTTCTTTCTCCGTCAGTCTGGCCTCAATAAAAGTCGAGATGGATTCGCACGTAAAAAGAAGTTATTTTATTCAGCTTGCAAGCTTGATTCATTTCATAGAAACATAAGAGACATCCAGTCTCCTACATCCCAGAAAGCGAATGAACAAAGAGACAAAGGGATCTCTGCAAATCAATTCAAATGGTATCAAGTTTCACATACTCGACGCCCATAGGTCAGCCTATATCCCTCCTGACTTGTTTGATCTATTCTGATTGGCTCACTTCCAATCCCTTTCTCTGGCCCCTATCAATGCAGCATCACTCTCATAGACACACCTCTTCCTGCTTTTTCCATGCGGTCTCAAATCCCTTTGTCTCTATCTGCCAGAATCAAAGTGGCTTATTTCTACATTACATTAACTAATATCTCTAAAGTAACTATTTTATATCACATTCGTCATTCCCTCCTTTTATCATTCCATGATAACCAAACTATCCAATCCATAGCTACGGTTCCTCATCTAAAAAGATCAGTCGCTGCATTTCCAATTCCTGTCTTAGCCCCCCTTCATCTGCCTCACCCTCATGGATTTTAACAATTAAATTTTTTTTTCGGTGATTGGGGCGGTGATCTGATCCAGTGCACCCCGCATTCTACCCATCACACATTTAAGGATGGCCAGGCCCACAAAGATGCAGCCGATAGCTACCACTAGATACATGGCCATATTTATCAACCAGTCCTTCCATCCTCCAAATCCCCAGTTACCCCAAGAGCCAGGATCCTGCATCCCGTCCAAGTGATCCCGTATGTGATCCATAAATTTAGTGATGTTAGCGTTCAAGTCCTGAACTCCCATGATACACTTGCCCTGTACTATGGCGCATACCCCACCCTCACGGGCCAGAAGATAGTCAAGAGCATACTGGTTCTGCATTGCAAACAACCGTAGCTGAGACAACTCCTTGGTTATTGCCCCGAGGGCTCCCAAGGTTTCATTTCCCAAGATGGTAAGGCCGCAAATAAAATAATTCCGATCACTGACAGCCAAGGAACCCCCCACACCTCCCAGTGTCAATACGCTCAGAATGCCCCACCCGGCTGAGTGGCCCCGGTTGGGTGCAAGAACCTGAGGTTTTTTCCAGTTCTCGCAAAATTCAGCAGAGACTGCCCGGCGTGCTAACTGATTATGCAGGTTCCACGCCGAAGGGCAGGGGACTGTGGTAGGGACTAGAGTCCCTATAGCAATTCGGCGGGGAAATGGGGGTGACAAAACGTTGGTCGCTGTACCATTAAATAAAAAGTAGTATCCTTGTTCCGTGTGCAGGCTAGCATCACAATCAGCATATCGGTTGCGTAAGGACCCCCCAGTAGCCCAGTTTATCCAACTTTAAAATACCCATTCGGGCCGCCCAGCAATGCGGAAAGCCCTAGTCCCAACAGTGATATGAGAGACATTCGCCCAGCCACAGAGGAGCTGGAGGCCGGCGTTCAATGGAACGCAAGTGGTGTTGTAACAAACGCATTGGCCAGACGCCTGGGTGATATGGCACCTCCTGTCCGTACAGGTGGGAAACAGACATGTTATATTTGTGTCCACCTCTACCAGAAAACAGCCATATCCTTCACTGCTGAAGCAATTCTCGTACGACCGGGAATCCCTATTGGGAGTGAAGTGGCTAGGTATGTACGCCCTCCACCGTCGCAGCCTATCGTACTGTGAATGGGAATTATCCCGAGGAAGAGGAAGGCAAATAGCCGGTGGTGCTGAACCCGGATCGTAAGGAAGAGTGACCTGATCGGGCAGTGGTTCGGAATGCTGACAATGAACCACCGTTTGGGGAGTGCCCCAAAGCGGTGAAACAGAAAATAACCTAGACACCGCTGCGGGGTTTGGGTAGCAGACAACCCGTCCCTGGCCATACAGACGGTGGTAAATCTGGTAGAAGAGATTCATACTACCCGGGTTTTCCTCAGTTTGGCCTTTAATTAACTTAAGTGTATCTCCCGGTAACCTACGTTCTAGCTGTACTTCCCTTCTCATACGCCCCGTCCTCTCTCTAGTCCCTTTCTCTTTCTCATAGCCTCTTCCTACACTCTTCTGACAGCCTGATTTTACCTTTATTGTACCACTCTTAACACATCCAAAATCAAATTTACATGTATTCCAAAAATAAGGCAATGTCCATACAATGTTCCCTTCCCATCGCCGGGACCGGTGCAACTGCTTCATGACTCCTGCATTCTCCTTAACTTTGATGACCTTCCATGAGTCGACACCATGTCCTCGTATATGGGGGCAGCGAAGAACATCACCTTTGCATAGGTGATGTATCCTTGTAGATTGGTTGGGGCTACACAGATACATAATATTCCCCTTTTCCATGTCCATCGCCAATAACACGCCAAGCGAAGTGAGGCCAAATATCAGACAGACGATGCGTAGCCACTCCATCATGCTCCACACCTGTAAAATAGCACTGGAGAAGGGAGGCAGGTTAGTATCCGACCTTTTACAGTAGTGGAGATGGACTCAATTTACAGTGATGTAGGTGGACCCAAGCACTTCGCCCCTCCACTTTAACTGCTGTGGGGGTGGTAAGGAGAACTTGGAAGGGCCCGTCCCATCGCGGCTCCGACCCCTTCCTAGTCCAATTTTTGACCATGACATAACTACCGGGCTGGACTGAAAGTGAGCTAGGTACTGGGGGCAATGGCTGGTGAGCCGTGCGGACTTGGCCATGGAGTTCCTTGAGCACTTGCGTGAGGGCTAGAACATAGGTGGTCATTTCTTCAGTCATCTGATGAAACTGAACCAGTCTGGGAACCTGCAGGCTCCAGGGAGTTCTAAGAGGCCTGCCATAAAGAATCTCGGCGGGAGAGAGCCGGGCCGGTCCCGCAGGTGTAACCCGCAGCTGGAAGAGGGCAACAGGGAGCAACTTAAGCCATGTCAGTCCCGTGTCTGCTCTTAATTTAGCCAATTTAGTTTTGAGGGTCTGAGTGTGTCTCTCAACCAACCCGGCCGCCTGCGGTCTGTAAGCACAGTGTAACTGCTGGCGTATGCCCAACTGGGAGCAAAACTCCTTGTTAATTTGTCCAATAAAATGAGGCCCATTATCAGAACTTAACTGAGCTGGTATACCGTACCGGGGAATGATTTCCCTCAGCAAGACTTTAACCACAGTAGCAGCTTTATTATCGATAGTCGGATACACCTCAACCCATCTGCTGAACACATCCACAATGACCAAAACATATTTGTAACATTGACACCTTTCCAACTCAATGTAATCCATTTGGAGCGTCTCAAAGGGACCACTGGGCAACGGGGTTTGCCCCTTCCCACAAGGGATACCTTTTCCGGTGTTATATTGCTGACAAATCAAACACCGATTACTGATACTTTGGGCCAACCCCTGCATTTTAGGGTGCCACCAAGTGTCCAGCAACAAATCACTAGTCCCTCGAGCCCCACAATGAGTTGCAAAGTGTACACATTCAATGACCCATAAAGCCAGCACATCAGACATACAAGTCTGATGTGCAGGCGTGGTCCATAAAGAGGAAACAGAATCATATGTACAACCTAACCGTTTCCACATTTGTTTATCACTCTCAGGAGCGTCCTCCTGTAACCTTATGACGTCTTGGATGGTTGGCATTGACTTGTCAGAAGCAGACATATTTATAGTAGATCGTTTAGTCTGACTTAACATCTTAGGCACCATCACTTGCTGAATTTGCGCGGCTGTTCGCGCTGCACGATCTGCTCGTTCATTACCAACGTCAACTGGGGTTGTACCATTCGTGTGGGCAGCGCATTTAATAACGGAAATCTGCGCTGGCATAAGGAGGGCCTGCAGTAGGTCATTAACTAAACCCCGGTGGGATATTTGACCACACATAATCATGTCAGGTTGTTCTGACGAAATGTCACTCAAATCGCCCCTTATTGTGGTAGTTTCCTGAATCAAGGCTAAACAGTCGTGACCAGGCGCGTCCTCATGGACAGGGGGACCGCTAAGAAAACAGGCTGGATTGATAGTGGTACAGTATTTAAATGTCAGACGTGTATTGTTCAAAAGGTATATCTCATACCTATTCTGACGAGCTGCGGTAAGATGCTGAGTCTGCAGTTGCCTCAGTAGTGCGATGACCGAGTGGGAGCTATACACCGTAATCCTGTTGGAGGGTGAGAGCATGTAACGGCTATGCGATGGCATTGATTGAACGTAAATCCTGTACTAATCGGTACTGGTCTGGTTTGGCTGGTTTAGGCACAGCAAGTATGGGGGTATTACATTCTGATTGGCAAGGGACCAAAACACCCTGTTTCAACAGCTCTTGAATTAATTTATCTATTGATGGAGCAGCTTGAGATTTCAGGGGGTATTGTCGAATGGAAGGTAGCTTTACATGATCCTTAATCATCACCTTAATAGGTGTAACATTTGTCTTTCCCACTTGTGATGGGTATTCCGCCCAGACCTGTGGATTGACATATTCCAACACATCATGTCCCCTGTGATGCTGCAGTCGAGTGTTAATCGTTTCAGGGACCTCAAAATATTTTATGGTAGTGCCGTCCGGCATGACTTGAAGTGCGTAGTCTGTTGGATCTGAATGATCCACTGCCCTCCTGACCATTCGCCCCATATCCCTGGCATGGTACTGGTCATGGACCTGACGTGTAATATGAGGGCTTACCGAAGCTGACTGTGGCCATAAATGTGGTGATATTGTAACAAAATCGGCTGTACCTTCTTTTCCCGTGACTGTGGCTGTAACCTTGACTGGCCATTCGGTCTCAAGTAATGGGCGGTATTTGTCCTCCAACTCCCTGTTTCGTCCAGTTCTGTCATAGGCCAGGGTAACGTGATGCAGTGACTGTTCAACGTCTAACGTCCACCACTGGGGGGTGATAGAAATATAGCACTGTTGTCTCATCCTCCTCTTCGCTGATCCACCCACCCAAAGTCACTATATTGGGGCTCCTGCTGGTAAACTACCATTTCTGCCGCTTGTTGGGGTCGCAGATCATCCTTTTTCATTACATACTCAGTCTTAACCTTTGTAACTGAGCCTCCTTCTTGGCCTACACCCTCCTTCCAGTAAAATCTGACTGCCCTTGCCATCTGGGAAGGGTCGTTCTCTGTCCAATTCATGTTATTACATTTCACAGCAGTAACCACAGAAGGTGGTAGGCAATGCATTAACATAGCACAGTATTGAGGGGAATTCTGACCATTTTGATACAGCAAATCGCCTGACTGCCCCCGGTAGATTTCATTAAAACGCTCCAGAAATTCCTCTGGCTCTTCAGTCTTCCTAGGTTTTAGGTCTAAGATAACAGAAAGATTTATGGGCCTTTGAAATGTGCTATTCAACGCATTCAAGATCTGTGTCCTTCTTTTCTCCATTTGCTCTTTTTTTTTTTTTAAACTTAGAAATGTTTGAAAATTCAAATTGAATTACTGCAACTTGCAAGCTTAGCTCTGATCTCAACTCAGAACTAAATTTACAATTTGCTTAACACAAACTTGTATAACATTTACAACTTAATTATTTCTTTATCTTAACAATTTTTCTTTTAACAAGTTTTTTTTCTTTTACATACACATAAGTATTAGCAAAATCAACTATCATCTCCAGATTGACACTTTTTAAAATGGTGTCCATGATCTTCTTTAAGTTTCTATTAATCTCCAGATAAAATGAGATAAACCTTATTTCAAGTAAGTAAAACTCAAGATTCTGGCAATTTCAATCAATTGCTTTCGAAAATAATAACTTTTATCAAAGAGGTGGAGAAACCCACTGGTTTCCTTTAATTAATTCAAAACGTAACTTTGCTGGAGTTCACTGACTCAAAGGAAAGGTATCCGATTACACTAGCGACTGGCGCTGTTATCTCAAGGCCTGAGTGAGAAGCACTGTCTGGCATGACTTTGCCTGCTGCTGTTAACCCTTTGAGAGACTTCTGCTTCAACCAATATGCAGCATTCCCCACAATCTCAACTAGCCCTCGGAACTGTGTTTTTCGCCAATACAGTCCAAGGAGACAATTTTAGCTTAATCAACTATATATTTAAAACACTCACACATAGAGTTGAACTATCTTCAGATTTAAAAACAGTTATACTGGACTGAACCTTCATTACTGAAGTCCCATCAGCCCCTGAACCCATATAATAGACTGAACCTTCATTACTGAAGTCCCATCAGCCCCTGAACCCATATAATAGACTGAACCTTCATTACTGAAGTCCCATCAGCCTCTGAACCCTTATACTTGGAATTGAATCATCATTTGCGATGTCACATCAACCCAAAACCCTAACCCAAGCTGAAACAACAATATGAAATCCCATCAATTAAATTGCTAATCCCCAGACTGACCTGTGATTTCGTCGAGGCGGTATTTCTGTGCCAACCGCGAGTGACCAGACTAATCAGATGATAGGAAGAGGGGAACAATCAATGCGCGGTCGTTTTCCAGTTCTACATTGAGGGCCCTTTGTTCCCCATCCTCCTGTTCATAATCAGTCTAATTCTGATTTCGCAGTTGGATCAGGATCGCCCTGAGAAATCCCGGTTTTCGGCACCAAATGTTGATTCCCAAATTTCTTTCTCCGTCAGTCTGGCCTCAATAAAAGTCGAGATGGATTCGCACGTAAAAAGAAGTTATTTTATTCAGCTTGCAAGCTTGATTCATTTCATAGAAACATAAGAGACATCCAGTCTCCTACATCCCAGAAAGCGAATGAACAAAGAGACAAAGGGATCTCTGCAAATCAATTCAAATGGTATCAAGTTTCACATACTCGACGCCCATAGGTCAGCCTATATCCCTCCTGACTTGTTTGATCTATTCTGATTGGCTCACTTCCAATCCCTTTCTCTGGCCCCTATCAATGCAGCATCACTCTCATAGACACACCTCTTCCTGCTTTTCCATGCGGTCTCAAATCCCTTTGTCTCTATCTGCCAGAATCAAAGTGGCTTATTTCTACATTACATTAACTAATATCTCTAAAGTAACTATTTTGTATCACATTCATCAGAGGCGCAGGCCGTTTTCCCGTATGCGCGCAAAGACGCACTGGAGATGATTGATGTGCTCCTGTGGTGGACCAGATGATGATGTCGTCCACTTAGACGCGCACCCCTTCGATGCCCTCCATCATCTGCTCCATAATCCTGTGAAAGACCTCGGATGCCGAGATGATGCCAAATGGCATTCTGTTATAGCAGAACCTGCCGAAAGGGGTGCTGAAGGTGCACAGCCTCCTGCTGGACTGATCCAGTTGGATCTGCCAAAAACCCTTCGAGGCATCCAGTTTTGTGAAGATTTTAGCCCGGGCCATTTCGCTCGTGATCTCTTCCTGTTTGCGTATGGCGTAGTGTTCCCTCATTATGTTCTTGTTCAGGTCTTTTGGATCAATGCAGATCCGGAGCTCGCTGGAGGGCTTCTTAACACACACCATGGAGCTGACCCATGGCGTGGGCTCCGTGACCTGGGATAGCACCCCTTGGTCCTGGAGATCCTGCAGCTGCTGCTTGAGGCGGTCTTTGAGTGGCGCTGGGACCCTGCGAGGTGCGTGAATGACCGGGGTGGCGTCCGGTTTGAGCCGAATTCTGTAGGTGTAGGGCAGTGTTCCCATGCCCTCGAATGCCTCCTGGTTGTGGGCGAGGAGCGATTGGAGCTGTGCCCTGAATTCTACATCCGGGAAGTCAGATGTGCCTTCTGGAGACAGAGCGTGGACTCGTTGCACGAGGTGGAGAACCTTGCATGCTTGTGCGCCTAGCAGGGAGTCCTTTGATGATCCGACTATCTCGAATGAGAGTGTGGCCGTGTGTGTTGTGTGTTACCTGGAGCTGGCAGGATCCCATAGCCGGGATAATGTTTCCATTGTAGTCGACCATCTTGCAACGGGATGGCCGAATTGGTGGTCTGACCTTCATGGCGTAGAAGGCTGACCATGCTGTGAGGTTGGCGGAGGCGCCAGTGTCCAGATGGAATGTTATCGGTGATCGGTTGACCGTTAGGGCAGCACACCATTCATCACCCGGATTGACACTGTTCACTTGCAACGGCTGGTGGGTCCTGGCTGGAGACATCCGGTTCCCATCAATGACCGCAACATGGAAGGATTCCCGGTCGTCTGTGTCACTGGTCTGGATATCGTCTGGGCATGACTCGTAGTAAGGAGGCTGAATGGTCTGCACGTCCCTGCGAGGTTGTCGGAATTGGGGAACATTGGCAGGTTGAGCTGCTCGACAGCAGGCAGCGTAGTGGCCCATCTTGACACAGCGGAGGCATTGTCGGTTTCTTGCGGGACATTGCCGCTTTAAATGTGCGGCTCCGCAGTTGCCGCACGTCGTGACGTCATGGCGTTCGTTGCGCCACCGCGCGTGCAGTTCGGTCTTGCATCGAGCGTGCCTGCGCATCATGTCCCTCTCTGTGTCGACGTCGTTTTTGGCACGCGCAAACGCGGGAGGCCTCAAAAAGCGCACAAAATGGCCGCCCACGTCCGGGCCGGGGGCCGGGAGGAACTCGATCGCCTGGACCCGTTCGGCCTCGTAGGACGCCTGCCTCGCCGATCCGGCCGCGTAGGACCCCTGCCGCGCCGATTTGGCCGCCTGAAATTGGGAGTACCGGCTAGTCACGTTTTCATGCAGGACACAGGCTTCGATTGCGGAGGCTGGGGTGAGGCCTTTTATTTTTAAGAGCTGCTGGTGTAGGATCCCCGAGGTGACCCCAAAAACGATCTGGTCCCAAATCATGGAATCGGAGGTGGTATCGTAACCGCAGGACTGCGCAAGGAAATGGAGATGCGTAAGGAAGGATTGAAAGGGCTCATCCTTACCCTGCAGGCGCTGCTGGAATAAATACCTCTCGAAACTCTCACTGACCTCGACGTTGAAGTGTTGGTTGAGTTAGAGAAGGACCGTCTTGTCCTCACCTTCCGCGAACACCAGGGAGTTGTAGACATGGATGACGTGTTGACCTGCCGTGGAGAGGAGGATGGCGATCTTTCTGGTGTCCGAAGCGCTCTCCTTTTCGTTGGCTTCCAGGAAGAGTTGGAAGCGCTGTTTGAACAGCGTCCAATTAACGCCGAGGTTTCCAGCGACTTGTCGCGGCTGCGGTGTGCTGACGGTGTCCATGACGCAGGATGGCAGATTCCGGAGGATCCGTAGGTAGGTCCCACAGTTACTCCTGGTACTATGATGTGTTGGGTACTCTGCTACACAGACGAACCAACACGGTTGCGAATGGTACAACTCAGTTTTATTACTATCATTTATTTACAGTGGTAAACTGGTTACTGAGGTTCGATCATAACCCTAGAATCTGTGGACCTATTCCTAATACTATCTTGTAGTGGCACTCAGCACATGGTGGATGTCTGAGTGGCTTGCTATGAGCTCTGTGCCCTGAGCTGTCTCCTGCTGGAATGCTCAGGGAGTGTTGTGTTCCCTGTTTTGTACTGTGTATGCTCTTGCCTGTGATTGGCTGTGGTGTTGTGTGCATTGATTGGTCCGTTGATCTGTCCATCAGTATGTATGTATGTATGTTTGTGCTATGATGTTTACCTGAATATCATGACAGACATAACACTTCATTAAACCTTTAGAAGATTCTTAATATCAGATTATATCCAAGTCTCTAGGGTCTTTCGTTCCTTGTCCTCCTAACTACCAATTATAGCCCTTGCAGATTATGAACTATAAAACGGATAAAAGTGATTAAAGTTGTAAAGACTTAGCGATCTTACTCACTACTTATCAATTAGCTCTCTCTCTTGTAGCATCTTCTCCCAGTTCCACCGAACTCCATGTTTCCACCCAACTCTGAAAGCACGCTTACTCAGCCAACCAGCACTCAGTGCAGACCAGAATTAATTTCAGATGCCAATAGATTCACATTCAGTTCAATATCCTTTGTAACGTTGACAAAGTTGGGCTTTTCAAAATATAGCATGAAAACAATCTCCTGAATGACATTTTTAATAATTGTCTCACTGAGAAAATCCTTTTAAAATCAGTTTGCTGGAGCTACATTTGGAGCTAATAGGTGGTACCCATCAAAATAAATGCTAATGCATTGCTGGCCGAAGCGGCCCCATTTTTGTAATGCTGCAATTGTATCTGAATTGTTTAAAGTGGTGTTTGCTTAGCAGTGTAATGTTACATGTTGTGTAATAATAGTGGGAATACATTCTGGACGTTGCTTCTACCCCAACAGGCCCAGTGAAGACGTGTGCGTTCTCTGCCGATGCTGCTCTCTTCGCAAGTGGGTCCTGTGATTGTACCGTCAGAGTGTGGAATGTGAAAACTGGAGTGTGTCTGCACGTTCTAAAAGGTATCTGTGAGAAAATATCCTGACCACAACAGAGGCAGAAAACACACTTTCCCAGCATGGCGGTTCCAGTATGCCCAGACTAAAACAGGAAAGGGTCGGCCAGAGGACTGGGCACAGTGTGGAACAGGGTTTAGAGTTTGCTGCATTAACAAGGCATGTATGAAACAGGAATTAAACAAAACGGATAAAAACCCAGTTTTCAAATTTTGAAATGATGGGGCTACCACTTCAGAAATTGATTTGTAAAGTTCAAAATTGTCAACCCCCATGGGATTTTCTGTTCAAAGTTCTTTTGAGTCTGAAGGTTTAGGTGGGGCTGTCCCATGTGTCATTTCTTCAGTAGTAAATAAATCCTGAATCACAGCTTGCCATGTATACTGATTAATGGAAACATTAATTTATCTGGGTCCTCAGGGCTCCATGTTCTGACAAAGCAATGAACAGAACGTAAACTAACTCCTTATTTACTCCAGTGTCCAGAACTCTTGATCCAGTCATTACAGTTAAATATAAAACCTATGTCCATTTTATGAATGGGATAGTCCCCATGGCAGAATATTCCATTCTGGAGACTAGTTGTGGTGGGGGCTGGAAGAGCTGGGCTGGAAACAGGGTGGATTTTCATGCCTCATGTTTTGCTTTTAAGCTAATTAAATATGCAGCAATGATGAGTTTGTCAAATCACGTGACAGGGCAGGCAGTGATCTGTCTGCCCTGCCATTACCTCATGGGGTCAAAGTTGAGAGAGCTGTCTCACAGACTAGTCAAGCAACAGCCTGACAGTCATACCTTACAATATCCCAGACACCACCATCTCCATTCCTGGGTATGTCTTGTCTCACCTCCACTCAACTCAAGACAGACCTAGGAGAGGTGATGGCGCACTTGTATATAGTCAGGAGAGAGTTGCCTTGGGAGTCCTCAGCATCACCTCTGGACCTCATGAAGCCTCATAACTTCAGGTTAAACATGGGCACAAAACACTTCCTGCTGATTACCATATACCATCAACTGATGAGTCAGTACTCCTCCATGTTGAATGCCATTTGGAGGAAGCACTGAGGGTGGACAGGACCCAGAATATACTCTGGGCTTGGAACTTCAATGTCTATCACCAAGAGTGGCTCAGTAATACCACCACAAACCGAGCTGGCCGGGTCCTAAAGGATATAGCTGCCAGACTGGAACTGCAGCAGGTGGTGATGAAGCAAACAAGAGGCAAAAACATACTTGACCCCATCCTCACCAGTCTTTCTGCTGCAGATGCATCTGTCCATGACAGTATCAGTAGAAGTGACCACTGCACAGTCCTTGTGGAGACAAAGTCCCATCTTCACATTGAGGATACGCTTCATCATGTTGTATGGCACTACACCATGCTATATGGGATAGACTTCAAACAGATCTAGCAACTCAAGACTGAGCTTCCATAAGGCGCTGTGGGCCATCAACAGCAGCAGAATTGTATTCAAGCACAATCTGCAACCTCATGGGCAGGCATATCCCCAATACTACCTTCACCACCAAGCCAGGGGATTAATCCTGGTTCAATGAAGAGTGCAGGAGAGCAGGAACAGCACCAGGCATACTTAGAAATGAGGTGTAAACCTGGTGAAGCTACAACACAGGACTACTTGTGTGCCAAACAGCATAAGCAGCAAGGAATTGTCAGTACTAAGCGATCCCACAACCAACGGATCAGATCTAAGCTCTGTAGTCCTGCCACATCCAGCCATGAATGGTGGTGGACAATTAAACAACTCACTGGAAGAGGAGGCTCCACAAATATCACCATTCTCAATGAGGAGCCCAGCACATCTGTGCAACTGACAAGGCTGAAGCCTTTGCAACAATCTTCAACCAGAAGTGCTGAGTGGATGACCCATCGCGGTCTCCTCCAGAGGTTCCCAGCATCACAGATGTCAGTCGTCAGCCAATATGATTCACTCCACATGGTATCAAGAAACTGCTGAAGGCACTGGATACTGCAAAGGCTATGTGCCCTGACAATTTTCCAGCAATAGTACTGAAGACTTGTGCTCCAGAACTTGCCGCACCCCTAGCCAAGCTGTTCCAGTACAGCTACAACATTGACATCTACCCGACAATGTGGAAAATTGTCCAGGTGTGTCCTGCACACAAGAAACAGGACAAATCCAACCCAGCTAATTACCACCCTATTGGTCTACTCTCCATCATCAGCAAAGTGATGGAAGGAGTCATCAACAGTGCTATCAAGTGGCATTTACTCAGCAATAATCTGCTCACGGACGCTCAGTTTGTGTTCCGCCAGTGTTACTACTTCTGATCTCATTCCAGCCTTGGTTCAAATATGGACAAAAGAGCTGAATGCCAGAGGTGAGAGTGACTGTCCTTAACATCAAGGCAGCATTGACTGAGTATGGCATCAAGGAGCCTTAGCTAAACTGGAGTCAATGGGAATTAGGGGGAAAACTCTCCATTGGTTGGAGTCATACATAGCACAAAGGAAGATGGTTGTAGTGGTTGGAGGTCAATCAACTCAACTCCAGGAAATCACTGCAGGAGTTTCTCAGGATCGTGTCCTCGGCCCAACCACTTTCAGTTGCTTCATTGTAGACCTCCCTTCCATCATAAGGTCGGAAGTGGGGATGTTTGCAGATGACTGCACAATGTTCAGCACCATGCTCAACTCCTCAGGCACTTAAGCAGTCCATATCCAAACGCAGCAAGACCTGGACAATAGCCAGCCTTGGGTTGACAAATGGCAAGTTACATTCGTGCCACACAAGTGCCAGACAATGTCCATCTACTACAAGAGAAGATCTAACCATTGCCCTTTGATATTCAATGACCTTACCATCGCTGAATCCCCCACAATCAACATTCTGGGGGTTACCATTGATCAAAAACTGAACTGGACTAGCCATATTAATACTGTGGCTGCCCGAGCAGGTCTAAGACTAGGAATCCTACGGCGATTAACTCACCTCCTGACCCACTAAAGCTTGTCCACCATCTACAAGACACAAGTCAAGAGTGTAATGGAATACTCTCCACTTACCTGGATGAGTGCAGCTCCAACAATACTCAACACTAACCAGGACAAAGCAGCCCGCTTGATTGCTACCCCTTCCATAAACATTCTATCCCTCACCACCGACGAACAATGGTAGCCGTGTGTACCATCTACAGAATGCACTGCAGGAACAAGCCAAGGTTTCTTAGTCAGCCCTTCCAAACCATGAACACTATAATAATAATCACTTAATGTCACAAGTAGGCTTCAATGCAGTTACTGTGAAAAGCCCCTAGTCGCCACATTCCGGTGCCTGTTCGGGGAGGCCGGTACGGGAATTGAACCCGCGCTGCTGGCCTTGTTCTGCGTTACATAGAACATAACAGCGCAGTAATAAATTGTAATCTCCCTTCTTGTTCTTTTGCCAAATGTTTTAACTCTGTCCTTTGGTTGGCAACTCATATCAGTAAAAACAAGTCTTAATAATAATACTAATCATCATTATTAATGTCACAAGTAGACTTACATTAATACTGCAATGAAGTTACTGTGAAAAACCCCTAGTCACCACACTCTGTCACCTGTTCGGGTACACAGAGGGAGAATTCAGAATGTCCAATCCACCTAACAAACACGTCTTTCGGGACTTGGAGGAAACCGGAGCGCCCGAGGAAACCCGCGCAGACACGGGGAGAACGTGCAGACTCCGCACAGACAGTGACCCAATCCGGGAATCGAACCCAATTCCTCCTGATTTCAAACCTCTTCATTGTTTTGAAAATCTTTATTCAATCGCCACTTAAGCATTCCACTTTCATGTTGTTATCAGATTCATCAGACAGTAAGTTGTGGATAATGGAAGATCATTATCCCGCGAAAAGAACTTCCACATCCTCCTGCAAATAATCATACTGTTCTCTGAATCTTTCATCATTATCAGGAACAGCTGCTGTGAAGTTTCGGTCAGACACAAAAATTACAGAAAATCCAATTTTTGAAGGGTGCTAATTAATATTTACTCATTTGGGTTTTAGCCAATGAATTAAGCCTCAGCATTCAGTTTTGTTTTATATGAAGGCAGATTCTGATAGCTCCACCTCACCTCACAGAGCCCTTTCCCATTGATCTTGTCTTAGTGATGTCTCAACATTGTTCTCCAGCATGTTTCAGCTAAATTGTTTGTGACTTTCAGGACATACTAAGAGTGTGGAGACTGTATGCTTCTCCCATAATTCAAAGCTGCTCGTATCTGGAGGCTGGGACTACACAGCCATTCTGTGGAATTCAAAGGTTAGCTGTAGACGTTTTAGTTCTATTATTTATCATTGTATTCTTGTGTGTCCTGTCGCACCTCAGCCTCCCTGCCACCATCAAACATGTTCCTGCTACTTCCTGGTTTGTGCTGCTTCTTAATGCTACCAATCAGGGCTTAGACCATTTGTTTCCTTTCCGGATGCCAGTCGCCTGCTTGAAAATTTGTCTTTTGATTAAATGTTACATTAAAACACGATCTATCTTAAAACGCAGGTAGCAGGAGTTGAAAAATAATGTTAGGATTTTCAACTTTTTGGGTACCCAATAGACTTGAGGACTTACCATTGTCCAGAATATGAACTAAAGTATTTCATTGCACTGATATATTACTGATTAAAGAGCATTAATTTTACTGTCTAATATTTACTGATTGATATGCAACACATGGCTGTTAGGTACTAACATGAAGCTGTTTATTGTATATCTATACAGTGAAGAATAATGACAAAGATACAAAAACATCTTTGTGAATTTGGCTTGTAGGAACAAAGCAGGAATTATTGGCAAACCTGTGCAAGACTGAACAACACTATCATGGCTTTAAGCATGTAATTAAGGCAGGTTCCATCAGGAGTCATTTTACAGTGTTAGTCACCACCATTTGATGATGAGCGTCTGCCACCCATGAAGATATTCACAGTTTAATATGCAATAACAATCACTAGTTGGTTCAGAACAAAAATGGAATAAAGCCTTGCTGTTTGTTGGTCACAGCAGTGAATTTCAAAATGCTTGAAATTGCCCAGTGGCAATGGAGAAATAACATTTATTCTTCTGAATGGTATTTCAGTGATACGTTCCATTGCTAAAAATGTGGTGATGGTGCTAAAATTGTATTTGCATGATGAACAGCTTTTGATTAGTTAGTGTAAGGTCTGAAATGCACAAAAATGATTACTTTTAATAGGTTCTAAACCAAGCAACTAAGAAATCAACACGTCTACCTGTAAATCAGTACGTGCCGTCTCCCCAATGGATGTACTTTTACCTCTTCTGGGGCCGACCACTTTATAATACATTTTTAAAAATATATATTCCTTTGCTTTAATTCCTAATTTCCCTCTTCTCCAGTCAAGGGTTATTTGGGGTGGGGTGTGGGGCACGGATCAGCTGTGATCCGTTTGCATGCCGGAACATGTTTCAAGGGCTGAATGGCCTACACTTGCTCCTAAGTCCCATGTTTCTATGTTCTTAGCAGCCTTTTCTGCAGAAGGCTGTGAGGTGTGTGGATGGTTCAGACCAACAGGGTGACAATGGAAAACCTGGGCCAGGTTTCCACAATTTTCTTTCTTGAGAAAATACAACTTCGCCTCATTCCCATTTAAGTGTAGGACAAAAATATTTATTATCTCATTGTTCCTGCAACAGTCAATGCACAGCTAACTCTCTGCCATTGAACGGCATCTTTTTATTTAACTAGACGGGCTTCCTTTTGAAGATTCTTTCTGGACACCAGAATGTCATCAAAACCAGCGCGTTTTCATTCCTTGGAGAATTTTTGGTAATCTGAATTTCTTCGCAATTATAAGAAATCTCCAATTATTCCCAGAGCACTTAATATACTGACATTTATGTATCATATAATGAATCAAAGAAAAGGCATTTTAAAAAGTGATGGTAGGTGGGAAAAGATTAATAAAGGAATGAAGGAGTAGTTTCTGAACCATAATTGTGTGAATTAGGAAAGAAGTATGAAAACTTGCCAAGCAGATTAGTTTCAAAGTGTTTACAGATAGAACATAGAACATTACAGCGCAGTACAGGCCCTTCGGCCCTCGATGTTGTGCCGACCTGTGAAACCACTCTAAAGCCCATCTACACTATTTCCTTATCGTCCATATGTCTATCCAATGACCATTAGTGTTCCTGCACTTTAGTGTTGGCGAGTCCACTACTGTTGCAGGCAGGGCATTCCACGCCCTTACTACTCTCTTGAGTAAAGAACCTACCTCTGACATCTGTCTTATATCTATCTCCCCTCAATTTAAAGCTGTGTCCCCTCGTGCTAGACATCACCATCCGAGGAAAAAGGCTCTCACTGTCCACCCTATCCAATCCTCTGATCATCTTGTATGCCTCAATTAAGTCACCTCTTAACCTTCTTCTCTCTAACAAAAACAGCCTCAAGTCCCTCCGCCTTTCCTCATAAGATCGTCCCTCCATACCAGGCAACATTCTGGTAAATCTCCTCTGCACCCTTTCCAATGCTTCCACATTCTTCCTATAATGCGGCGACCAGAATTGCACGCAATACTCCAAATGCAGCCGCACCAGAGTTTTGTACAGCTGCAACATGACCTCTTGGCTCCGAAACTCAATCCCTCTGCCAATAAAAGCTAACACACCGTACGCCTTCTTAACAACCCTCTCAACCTGATGGCGAGATAAGTCACGGTTTACATTCATAGAATCCCTTCAATGCAGAAGGAGGCCATTTGGCCCATCGAGCCTGTGCCAATCCTCCGAAAGAGGGCCCTACCTAGGCCCATGCCCCAAACCTGTTCCCCCTAACCCAGTAACCCCACCTAACCTTTTTGGAACAAAGCCTTGCTGTTTGTTAGTTACTGAAGTGAATTTCAAAATGCTTGAAATTGCCCAGTGACAATGTAGAAATAGAACTTATTCTTCTGAATGGTATTTCAGTGATACATTCCATTACTAAAAAGGGTGGTTCAATTGTATTTGTGGGGTGAACAGATATTTTTTTTCAATTGGTTAGTGTAATGGCGGAGATGCACAGAAATTAATTATTACACTTAATAGGTTCCAAACCAAGTGACTTTTTAGACACCAAGGGGCAATTTTGCATTTCCAATCCACCTAACCTGCACATCTTTGGACTGTGGGAGGAAACCGGAGCACCCGAAGGAAACCCACGCACACACGGGGAGAACATACACGCTCCACATAGACATTTGCTCGAGGTCAGAGTTAAACCCGGGTCCCTGACACTGTGAGGCAGCAGTGCTAACCACTGTGCCACCCGTGCCATTTAATTAGTGGGCTTGAAGCTATTGGCTATTGAGTCAGATTGTCCACTTGTCAATGTTCTCCACTGACCACAGCTGGAAAGTGTGAGGATTTCCGATACGGACAGAATTGTGCTTGGCTATAATTCACCCCAATCAAAGGGTCAAACAACACTCACTGTCTTTACCTACCCATGAAGAAAGGGTGAGGTAGTGGAGGGTGACTGAACCTCAGGAACCAGATCCCGGTTCCGGGTGCGGCGATGACCAGCTGAGTCGCACGTTTCGGCAGCTCCAGTTGGAACGGACTTTTGGGCTCTTAATAGGAGCCCCAACGGCAATTTAAACGGCAAAAACACTGTGCGGTAAATCAGAAGGGAATCCCCCCCCGGACACGCATGAAAAAGGGAGAGGATAGCGGCCGGATTGCGGAGGATCCTCTGGAGCAGCGACAAGGAAGGGAAGCTCAAAGCAAGATGGCGTCGGAAGGTGGCCGTTTGATATGGGGCCCGGAGCAACAAGAGTTCCTGCGGCGCTGTGTGGAAGAGCTGAAGAAGGAGTTGAAGAAGGAGCTGTTGGCCCCGATATTGCAGGCAGTTGAAGGACTAAAAGAGGAGCAGAGGACCCAAGAGCTGGAGCTTCGGGTCGTGAAGGCAAAGACTGCTGAAAACGAAGATGAAATACAGGGCCTGGTGGTGAAGGCAGAAAGGCACGAGGCACAGCATAAAAGGTGTGTGGAGAGGTTGGAAGCGCTGGAGAATAACTCAAGGAGGAAGAATTTAAGAGTCCTGGGTCTTCCCGAAGGCGCAGAAGGGGCAGACGTCGGGACATATGTGAGCACGATGCTTCACTCGTTAATGGGATCGGAGGCCCCGACGGGCTCTTTGGAGGTGGAGGGAGTTTATCGAGTTCTGGCGCGAAGACTAAAGGCTGGAGAAATACCTCGAGCTGTAGTGGTGAGGTTTCTCCGCTACAATGACAGAGAGACGGTTCTCAGATGGGTGAAGAAAACTCGGAGCTGTAGGTGGGAGAACGCGGTGATCCGCGTATACCAAGATTGGAGTGTGGAGGCGGCGAGAAGGAGGGCAAGTTTCAATCGGGCTAAGGCGGTGCTTCACAAAAAGAAGGTCCAGTTTGGAATGTTGCAACCGGCGAGATTGTGGGTCACACACCAAGGGAAGCACCACTACTTTGAGACGGCAGAAGAGGCGTGGACATTCATTGTGGACGAGAAGCTGGAATAGTCTGGCGAGAGAAAGAGATTTTGGGACAAAGTGGTGGTGTGATTACAGGGGACGGGACGGGGACGGTGGGGGGGGGGAATGATTTTTCAATTTGTTAATTTTGTGATCCTGCAACTTTTCTCTCTTCCTCATGTTGGGGGGGGGAGCATGAGGAACTGTGGGCGCCGGCCATTAGGGGCGGGGACGAGTGGGAAACGCGGGCTTTGTTCCCGCGCTATGGTAATTGTGGCGGGAACAGGGATGCAGGAAGGCGGGGGCCTCGCACAGTGGGAGCCGAGGATAAGGGGGGAAGCCGAGGTCAGCCAGAGTTTTCTGACTTCTGGGAGCAACATGGGGTGCAACTATGCTAGAGGGGGATCTAGCGGAGGGGGGGGGGGGGGTTAACTGGGTTGCTGCTGCTATGGAGAAGGGGGAGCTGTTATGGGATGGGGAGGTCGAGGCGGGAGGGCACCGTCGGGGGGATATATGGGTACGTGGGAACCGGGTGAGGAGCTGGGTTAAAAAAGGGGATGGCTAATCGACAAGGGGGGGTAAAGAGCCCCCCAACCCGGCTGATCACGTGGAATGTGAGCGGGCTGAACGGGCCGATTAATAGGGCATGGGTACTCGCACACCTAAATAAATTAAAGGCAGATGTAGTTATGTTGCAGGAGACGCATCTGAAACTGATAGACCAGGTCAGACTACGTAAAGGATGGGTGGGGCAGGTGTTTCATTCGGGTTTAGCTGCGAAGAATAGGGGGGTGGCTATCTTAGTGGGGAAATGGGTACTGTTTGAGGCAAAGACCATAGTGGCGGATAGTGGGGGTTGATATGTGATGGTGAGTGGCAGATTGCAAGGGGAGGCGGTGGTTCTGGTGAACGTATACGCCCCGAACTGGGATGATGCAAATTTTATGAGGCGTATGTTGGGACGTATCCCGGACCTGGAGGCGGGAAAGTTGGTAATGGGGGGAGACTTCAATACAGTGCTTGATCCAGGGCTGGACCGGTCGAGGTCCAGGACCGGGAGGAGGCCGGCAGCGGCCAGGGTGCTCAAGGACTTCATGGAGCAGATGGGAGGGGTAGACCCCTGGAGATTTAGTAGGCCGAGGAGTAAGGAGTTTTCATTTTTCTCCCATGTTCACAAAGTATACTCACGGATAGACTTTTTTGACTTAGGAAGGGCACCGATTCCAAAGGTGACAGGGGCGGAATATACGGCTATAGCCATTTCAGACCACGCTCCACATTGGGTAGACCTGGAGGTAGGAGAGGAAAAAGAACAGCACCCACTCTGGAAAATGGATATGGGCTTATTGGCGGATGAGGGGGTATGTTTAAGGGTGAGGGGGTGTATTGAAAGGTACTTGGAGCTTAATGACAATGGGGAGGTTCAGGTGGGAGTGGTCTGGGAGGCGTTGAAGGCGGTGGTCAGAGGGGAAACTGATATCCATAAGGGCACATAAAGGGAAGCAAGAGGGTAAAGAAAGGGAGCGATTGTTGAAAGAACTTTTGAGGGTGGACAGGCAATATGCAGAGGCACCGGAGGAGGGACTGTACAGGGAAAGACAAAGGTTACATGTGGAGTTTGACCTGCTGACCACAGGTAAGGCAGAGGCACAGTGGAGGAGGGCACAGGGTGTACAGTATGAGTATGGAGAGAAGGCGAGTCGGCTACTGGCCCACCAATTGAGGAAGAGGGGAGCAGCGAGAGAGATAGGTGGGGTGAGAGATGAGGAGGGAGAGATGGAACGGGGAGCGGAGAGAGTGAACAGGGTGTTCAAGGCATTCTATGAGAGGTTATATAAGGCTCAGCCCCCGGAAGGGAAGGAGGGAATGAGGTGTTTCCTGGATCAGCTGGAATTCCCGAAGGTGGAGGAGCAGGAGAGGGCGGGACTGTGAGCACAGATTGAGATGGAGGAGGTGGTAAAAGGGATTGGGAGCATGCAAGCGGGGAAGGCCCCGGGACCGGACGGATTCCGGGTGGAATTTTATAGGAAATATATGGACCTACTGGCCCCGCTTTTGACGAGAACCTTTAATGAGGCCAGGGAAAGGGGGCAGTTGCCCCCGACTATGTCGGAGGCGACGATATCGCTCCTGTTGAAGAAGGATAAAGACCCGCTGCAGTGTGGGTCCTACAGGCCCATTTCCCTTTTAAATGTAGATGCCAAGCTCCTGGCCAAGGTGATGGCGACGAGGATAGAGGACTGTGTCCCGGGGGTGGTCCACGAGGATCAAACTGGGTTCGTTAAGGGGAGACAGCTGAACATGAACATACGGAGATTGCTAGGGGTAATGATGATGCCCCCACCAGAGGGGGAGGCGGAGATAGTGGTGGCGATGGACGCCGAGAAAGCATTCGACAGAGTGGAGTGGGATTATCTGTGGGAGGTGCTGAGGAGATTTGGTTTTGGAGAAGGGTTTATTGGATGGGTACAGCTGCTGTACAGGGCCCCGATGGCAAGTGTGATCACGAACAAACAGAGGTCTGACTACTTCAGTCTTCATAGAGGGACGAGGCAGGGGTGTCCCCTGTCTCCGTTACTGTTTGCATAGGCGATTGAGCCCCTGGCCATAGCACTGAGGGGCTCCAGGAAGTGGAGGGGAGTACTCAGGGGAGGAGAAGAACACCGGGTATCTTTGTATGCAGATGATTTATTGCTGTATGCTGCGGACCCAGTGGAGGGGATGCCTGAGATAATGCAGACACTCAGGGAGTTTGGGGAATTTTCGGGGTACAAATTGAATATGGGGAAGAGTGAGTTGTTTGTGGTGCATCCGGGGGAGCAGAGCAGGGGAATAGATGATTTACCGCTGAGGAAGGTAATAAGAGATTTCAAGTACTTCGGGATTCAGATAGCCAGGAGTTGGGGAACCTTACATAGGCTTAATTTAACAAGATTGGTGGAACAGATGGAGGAGGATTTTAAGAGATGGGACATGGTGCCCCTGTCACTGGTGGGTAGGGTGCAGGCGGTCAAAATGGTAGTCCTCCCGAGATTCCTTTTTGTGTTTCAGTGCCTTCCGGTGATGGTCACGAAGGCTTTTTTCAAGAAAATTGAGAAAATTGTCATGTGTTTTGTGTGGGCCGGGAAGACCCCGAGAGTGAGGAGGGGGTTCTTGCAGCGTAGCAGGGATAGGGGGGGCTGGCACTACCGAGCCTAAGTGAATACTACTGGGCCGCCAATATCTCAATGGTGTGTAAATGGATGGGAGAAGGGGAGGGAGTGGCGTGGAAGAGATTGGAGATGGTGTCCTGCAAAGGAACCAGCCTACAAGCACTGGTGACGGCGCCGTTGCCGTTCTCCCCGAAGAATACACCACAAGTCCAGTGGTGGTGACAACGCTAAAAATTTGGGGGCAGTGGAGACGACATAGGGAAAGGACGGGAGCCTCGGTGCGGTCCCCGATAAGAAATAATCATAGGTTTGTCCCGGGGAGAATAGATGGGGGATTTGGAGCATGGCAGAGAGCTGGGGTTGTGCAACTGAGAGATCTGTTCGTAGACGGGACGTTTGCGAGTCTGGGAGCGCTGACGGAAAAATATGGGTTGCCCCAAGGGAATGCATTTCGGTACATGCAACGGAGGGCATTTGCGAGGCAACAGGTAAGGGAACTCCCGCAGCTCCCGATGCAGGAGATTCAAGATAGAGTGATCTCAGGGACATGGGTGGGGGATGGTAGGGTGTCGGATATATACAGGGAAATGAGGGACGAGGGGGAGATCATGGTGGATGAGCTGAAGGGGAAATGGGAAGAAGAGCTGGGGGAAGAGATTGAGGAGGGGCTGTGGGCTGATGCCCTACGTAGAGTAAGCTCGTCGTCCTCGTGTGCCAGGCTAAGCCTGATACAATTCAAGGTTTTGCACAGGGCGCATATGACCGGAGCAAGGCTCAGTAAATTTTTCAGGGTAGAGGATAGGTGTGGGAGATGCTCGAGAAACCCAGCGAACCACACCCACATGTTTTGGTCATGCCCAGCACTGCAGGGGTTCTGGGTGGGGGTGGCAAAGGTGCTTTCGAAGGTGGTGGGGGTCCGGGTTGAGCCAGGCTGGGAGTTGGCTATATTTGGGGTTGCAGAAGAGCCGGGAGTGCAGGAGGCGAAAGAGGCTGATGTCTTGGCCTTTGCGTCCCTAGTAGCCCGGCGAAGGATATTGCTTATGTGGAAGGAAGCCAAACCCCCGGGCGTGGAGACCTGGACAAATGACATGGCAGGGTTTATAAAATTAGAACGGATAAAGTTCGCATTAAGGGGTCCGGCTCAAGGGTTCACCAGGCGGTGGCAACCATTCATTGAATACCTCGCAGAACGATAATGGAAATGGGAAGGTAACAGCAGCAACCCGGGGGGGGGGGGGGGGGGGGGGGGGGGGGGGGGGGCTCGGGCAGGTCCTCAGGGGTGTTTTTGTATAGATATTTGCACTTGGTTATGTATATTGGATTGTTTGATTTTATCTCTGGAGAGTTATTATTTTTGTTATGGCAGTTGCCATTTAGTTTATATATTATTTATTTATTTGTTAAAACGGTCACTGTTATATATATTGTTTTGTTGTAAAAAGGTAAACCTTTGTATTGTTTTGTTTGACCGGGAAAATTTTTTGAATAAAATATATTTTTTAAAAAAGGAACCAGATCCAGGCAGGGAGAAAAAGCAAATATATTGAAACATGAAAAAGATACAATTCGATATATTGAAAACTGCATTCAATTGTGCAACTGAAAGACAGAATGGTAATATTTGTGATGAAACTGTTGAATCTGTGTGATAATAATTGTAATTCCAAATAGCCTGTGTACTGACTACAACTGTTCCTGTAAGATTATCCAGACTTTGTTTTTTGGTGCTGGACCTCAAGAGCTTGTATTCTTCTTGTACAGGCCACTGGATCCTGGGATTATACAGTGAGTGTGTGGAGGTTACGAGAAGTGAAACGAAGATTAGTTTTGCATGGTCACGAGGGCAATGTGAGCTGTGTAAAGTTTTCAAGATTTGGAATGCTGGTAAGCTGAATGATGAAATGAACTAGAAAATGGGAACATGGAAATGACCACAGGCACCGTCACTGGCTCAGCGGCTATATCCAATTTGTGGTGTAACACTGAGCCATGTGGGCTAAGTCCTTGGTTTTGTGGTCAGTGCCAATGCAAGGAGCTTAATACTGACTTTGAATAAAGCCGTACAGAGAGTCTTTGGTGAGATCCTTGCATCTCTCATCATGCAGTGGATTGTAGTGTTCTCCAATGGGAATTCCCAGAACAGAGCTGCAGAGATGACATCATGCTATCCAAGTAGCCAATCATACTGAAGAATTCTCACAGACAGCCAATTGGTAAATGAAAAGCAGCAAGCAAAATGCTTAATTTATAAACAGGGCAACACATGGATTGGGATGTCCACATGAGCTGATGGTAGAATCTAAAATATCACTCAAAAAAAATCAGCATTTGAAAAAAATTTAGTTCAGAAAATCTAGTGGTTGATCATAATGGAGGCATTTCAGAATGCACCACAAATATAAAGTTATATTTGTGGGCGGCACAGTGGTTAGCACTGCAGCGCCATGGCGCCGAGGTCCCAGGTTCAATCCCGGCTCTGGGTCACTGTCCGTGTGGAGTTTGCACATTCTCCCCGTGTTTGTGTGGGTTTTGCCCCCATAACTCACAAGATCTGCAGGGTAGGTGGATTGGCCACGCTAAATTTTCCCTTAATTGGAACAAATGAATTGGGTACTCTAAATTTATTTTTAAAAATAAAGTTACATTTGGCATCAATTGGTTTTTCTGTCCCCACCTTACTTCCCTCCAACTTCCTGCATTGGTTCCCATGCCCCTTCCAAAACTGGTTTCAATGATTGCTGGCTTGAGTAAGGTGGTGGGGAGGGCAAATGTCAGCTTAGTGTGTAATATAGAATAAATGTGTTAATCTATGCTTGCACTTGATCCTGAAGTTATGGTTAGTTTCAGAGGGATAAAGCCGGTGGTGTTTTTTTGTGTTGATAAATTTAGGATGGCTGGCATAATGTTCACAAAGACCACAAACAGCTTTTAAATTGAATAAAGCTATACATTTATTAACACTGCTTAATTGGATTCGACACTTACTCCTACATAATCCATAGTTGATAATTAACATATAATCTACACTCACCTACTAATCTCTACACAATTACATTAACTATGACCTGCTCTCACTCACACTATCTTTCCTTCAGTCTGTTATCTAGCTATCTCCTTCACTTCTCTCCCCACAAGGCTTAGCATCAATGTCTTATATACTTGTACATCTAGCTCCCTTTAGTGGTTGATTTAGACATTTCATTAACTCTTGCAGTTCTTACATTTATGATAATGTCACAAGGCCATCAAAAGCAGAACGTCAGCTGTCAAAATTATCACAGAAATCAAAGCCTAGTTCTCTGGTCTAAGTTAAGCTGCCTGATCTTAGTCAGGCTGACCCTGCAAGCTCTACAGTTTTCCTCAGCTCTATTGGGCTAATGAAGGAAGGAAGTCAGTTCAGTTCCTATGTTTGATAGCCAATGTTGGAAAGTGTTTGTGTAACTATCAGTGGAAATGAGATCAGGACCAGTTATAATAACTTATCGCACACTCCACACAGATTTACAAATTTGACTTGTGGGTAGCACATTGGTTACCGCTGTAACCAATTAGATTGAGCCTTCAGGAGGGGAATTTACAAAAACAAAACACAAAACAATAGACAATTTGACATCTGTGGACTAACAATCGCAGCCATCACTCATTTAGTGTGCTTTGTGTGTTCCCAAGAAATGGTGTGTGCACCTGGGCAGGACCGGAACCAATATCCTAGGGTGAGTAGTGCTGTTGGGGTGGGTTTAAATTAATATGGAAGGGGCATGGGAACCAATGCAGGAAGTTGGAGGGAAGTAAGGTGGGGACAGAAACAAAATGCAGTAAACAGGAAAAGTGTAAGGCAGAAAAACCAAAGACAAAAAGCAAAAAGGGCCACGTTACATCATAATCCTAAAAGGGCAATAAACCTAAAAGGGCAATAAATGTCAAGAAAACCAAGCCTGAAGACTCTTGTGTCTCAGTGCGAGTAGTATTTGCAATAAGGTTGATGAATTAACTGTGCTGACAATCATTAACGGATATGATGTAATTGGGATCACGGAGACCTGGCTCCAGGGTGACCAAGAATGGGAACTCAACATCCAGGGGTATTCACTGTTCAGGACAGATAGCAGAAAAGGGAGGGCAAGTGGGGTAGTGTTGCTGGTTAAAGAGGAAATTAACGCAATAGTAAGGAAGGTCATTAGCCTGGACGATGTGGAATCTGTATGGGTGGAGCTGCGGAACACCAAAGGGCAAAAAACTTTAATGGGAGTTGTGAACAGACCACCAAACAATAGTTGCGAGGTTGGGGATGGCATCAAACAGGAAATTAAAGATGTGTGCATTAAGGGTGATTTAAGGGTGACTTCAATCTACATATTTGATTGGGCGAATCAAACTGGTAGCAATGCGATGGAGGAGGATTTCCTGGAATGCGTCAGGGATGGTTTTCTCAACCAATATGTCGAGGAACAACTATAGAGCAGGCCATCCTTGTCTGGGTATTGTTCAATGACATAGGATTAATTAGCAACATTGTGATGCGAGATCCTGGAGGTAAGAGTGACCATAATATGATAAAATTCTTCATTAAGATGGTGAATGACATAGTTAAGTTTGAGACTAAGAGCCTGAACTTAAAGAAAGCTATCTTTGATGGTATGAGATGTGCATTGGCTAGGATAAGTTGGCAAAGGATACTTAAGGGATTGACGGTAGATAGGCAATGGCAGGCATTTAAAGAACACATGGATGAATTTGTACATCCCTACCTGGCATGAGAATAAGATGAAGAAGGCTAACATGGCTAACAATGGAAATCGGGGATAGTGATAAAGCCAAAGAGGAGCATATAAATTGGCCAGAAAAAGCAGCAAGCCTAAGGACTGGGAGAAATTTAAAATTCAGCAGGAGGACAAAGGGTTTAATTCGGAAGGGGAAAATAGAATACGAGAGTAGGCTTGCAGGAAACTAAGAACGGACTGCAAAAGCTTCTATAGATATGTGAAAAAGACTGCTGAAGACAAACGTAGGTCCCTTACTGTTAGAATCAGGTGAATTCATAATGGGTAACAACAAGATGGCAGACCAGTTGAACAATTACTTTGGATCTGTCTTCACTAAGGAGGACACAAATAACCTTCTGGAAATACTAGGGGACAGAGGGTCTAGCATAAAGGAGGAACTGAAGGAAATGTTTATTAGTCAGGAAATTGTATTGGGGAAATTGATAGGATTAAAACCCAATAAGTCCCCAGGGCCTGATGCTCCCAGAGTACTTAAGGAAGTGGCCCTAGAAATAGTGTATGCATTGGTGATCATTATCCAGCATTCTATAGACTCTGAAAGAGTTCCAATGGATTGGAAGGTAGCTAATGTAACCCCACCTTTTAAAAAAAGGAGGAAGAGAGAAAACAAGGAATTATAGACCAGTTAGCCTGACATCAGTGGTGGGGAAAATGCTGGAGTCAATTATTAAGGATGAAATAACTGAGCAATTGGAAAGTAGGGACAGAATCGGTCCAAGTCAGCATGGATTCACTAAAGCAAAATCATGCTTGATAAATCCGGAATTTTATGAGGATGTGACCAGTAGAATGGACAAGGGTGAACCATTGGATGTTGTGTATCTGGACTTACAAAATGCTTTTGACAAGGTCCCACACAAGAGATTAGTGAGCAAAATTAAAGCTTATGGCCTTGGGGATAATGTATTGACGTGGATAGAGAACTGATTGGCAGACAGGAAGCAGAGAGTGGGAATAAATGGGTCCTTTTCAGAGTGGCAGGCAGTGACTAGTGGGGTATCACAGAGTTCAGTGCTGGGGCTCCAGTTGTTTACAATATACATTAATGATTTAGACAAAGGAATTGCCTGCAATATCTCCAGACGGCACTAAGCTGGGTGGCAGTGTGTGCTGTGAGGATGCAAGGAGGCTGCAGGGTGACTTGGACAGGCTGGCTGAGTGGGCAAATACTTGGAAAATGTATTATAATGTGGGTAAATATGACGTTATCCACTTTGGTGGCAAAAATAGGAAGGAAGATTATGAGCTGAATGGCGGTAGTTTAGGAAAAGAAGTGTAACGAGACTTTGGTGTCATGATGGAACAGTTGCTGAAGGTTGACGTGCAGGTAGAGGAGGCAGTGAGGAAAGCTAATGGCATGCTGGCCTTCATAGCGAGCGGATTTGAGTATGAGTCGGGATGTCTTGCTGCACTTATACAGGGCATTGGTGAGGCCACACCTTGAGTATTGTGTGCATTTGTGGTCTCCTAGTTTGAGGAAGGACATTCTTGCTATTGAGGATGTCCAGTGAAGGTTCACTAGCCTAATTCCCAGGATGGGAGGACTGACATATGAAGAAAGACTGGATCGATTGGGCTTGTACTCACTGGAGTTTAGAAGAATGAGAGGGGATCTCATAGAAACATATGGCTAGCTGCGGGAAGAATGTTCCTGATGTTGGGAACATCCAGAACTAGGGGGTCACAGTCCAAAAATAAAGGGTAATCCATTCAGGATTGAGAGGAGGAAGAACTTCTTCTCTCAGAGAGTTGTGAACGTGTGGAATTATCTCCCACAGAAAGCTGTTGGGGCCAGTTCGTTGGATATATTCAAGAGGGAGCTGGACATGGCTCTTGCGGCTAAAGGGATCAAGGGGTTTGGAAAGAAAGAGGGAGAGGGATACTGAATTTGCATGATCAGCCATGATCATATTGATTGGTGGTGCAGCCTCGAAGGGCCAAATGGCCTACTCCTGCACCTCTTTTCTATCTCGATGATCGAGATGGAAGATTAGTTGAGTGAGTCTGTAGATCGCTATTTGACTCGATAGGTGTAACTGAAGGAGTTGATGGAGGGAGAGCTGATGGAGAGAGGTCGGTGGTTGAAGTTGATGATTGACTTTTTTTGAAAAACTTGTCTGTTCCAGCAAACTTCTGCCTCTCCCTGTAGATATCTGAATATTCAATTGGATTTATCCAAGTCAGAGCAAACACTAGAACTGTGATTTATTACAGGGTCCATAATCTTGAATGATAGACTCCATCTCATCACTTACTCAGTTGCTTCATTGTAATTGGACAGGTTCGGTCAGTTTCTTCACTATCTTGATCATCATCATGAGCCCAAACTTATTTTCATCTCCATCAGATCCTCATATGATAAAGCTTTATTGTGGGACTCCAACAGCTTTGCGTCGTCTTCAACACACACATCATATAGAAAAGATTAACAATCTCAGCTGGGGATGAATTTATGAAAATCATGCACAAATTCTGGCCCAACCTTGCACCAAACCACATTTAATGTTGATTGGTGAACTTCATCCCAAAACTCACCAATGTGCTTTTAATGGCATGTAGCATGCGCAATGTTGAAATGTTGCCAAATCTCACGTATCCTCTCCATCAGTTTCACCAATCAGTTGGGCTAATGTTTTCCATGGGCATATGCTTTAAATATATGGAGTATAGACTGAGCCATAGGCTGCATTAAAGCTACAGTATTCTTTGGCAGATATTCAGTCTTAATATTATCAGATAATCATTCAAGTTTGTTGGGAAAACCAAAGACACTGGCTGGGATTTCCACCCTCAGCAACATCTCGCGAGAGGCCAAAAATGAATGAAAATCGTTTACTGTCACAAGTAGGCTTCAAATGAAGTTACTGTGAAAAGCCCCTAGTCGCCCCATTCCAGCGCCTGTTCGGGGAGGCTGGTATGGGAAACTCTCACCAGTTAGATCTCACAGCACTATCGCCCCTGCCGTCCGCCAGTGATGTAATGTGGTGCATGCCCAGGAAGGTCAGGAATCTCATTATCATGTCATTAACCGACTTCCCTGCATAATTGCACCCCCCTTCCCATGTCCCCCCCCCACCTGTATTTTCACACCGGTGAGGTTTACAACAGGTCTGGAGCAAGGAGAACCAGGTGAAGGGAACCAACGAGGGGCGCGCTGCTGCCAGCATGGTCAATCCACCGAACCGACACATCTTTGGACTGGGGGAGAAAATCTGAGTACCCAGAGGCAACCCATGCAGAAATGGAAGAAAGTGTAAACTCCACACAGTCACCCAAGGCCGGAATTGAACCTGGGTCCGTGGCGCTGTCAGGCAGCAGTGCTGACCACTGTGTCATTGTGTCGATACTATTCTGTTGGCCATTTTTTTTCCCAATAGGGTCCTGTCTCACCAACATTGAAGACTTGACACGGCAAATAACCTCCTGCTCAATAGCTTTTAACGTTTCATGAAATGCAACCACAGCACTTGAGTCACCATTTGCTTTATAATCAATACGCTTTAGGTTATGTCAATTTTCGCTCTTTTTGAAATGCTCCAGCCAGCCTGAACTTGCTTTAAAAGATTCATCTGTACGTGTTTCACCCTCCTTCAGTTTCAGTTTCTCAAAGAGATCCTCAGCTTTCTTTCCCGAGTTACAGCTGCGTGTAAAGGAATTGGCCTCTCTGGATTGGGATTGATCTTCAAGTCAAACCCAAGAACACCATCTTCTCCATCAATCGACTGCGCAAGTGTTGTAACCTTGTGGCAGTTAAAAGAATTACACTCTGACCACAGATCTTTATTTTCTCCTGATTATCCCTAATTGGACACAGTAAGGCCGCGTGTTTCAAACCTTTTTTCCCGTGACCCATTTTTACCAACTGGCTGACCTTCGTAAAACACCATTTTTGTTTACCTTTAATGTGAAAGGTGAGCCTGCTTGGTCCTCAAGTACTCACTTCAATCAGGTTACAAGATACAAAGAACAAACAGTACTGCACAGGAACAGGCCCTTCGGCCCTCCAAGCCTGCGCCGATCATGATGCCTGTCTAAACTAAAGAGTTCTGCACTTCCAGTGTCCGTATCCCTCTATTCCTATTCATGTATTTGTCAAGGTGCCTCTTAAACATTGCCATTGTATCTTCTTCCGCCATCTCCCCCTGGAGGCGCATTCCAGGCACTCATCACCTGGTGTATAAAAGACTTGCCTCCACACTCTAAACTTTGCCCCTCACACCACATCTCCTCTAAACTTTGCCCCTTGCACCTTTATGTCCTCTAGTCATTGACTTTTCCAACCTGGGAAAAAGCATTTGACTACCCACTCTGTCCATGTTGTAAACCTGTAACAGGTCGCCCCTCAACATCCTTTGCTCCAGTGAAAACAATCCAATTTTACCCAGTCTCTCTTCATAGCTAATGCCCTCCAGACCAGGCGACATCCTGATAAACCTCGTCTGTACCCTCTCAAGTCTCCATATCCTTCTGGTAGTGTGGCGACCAGAACTATCCACAAATTTCTAAGTGTAGCCTAACTAAGGTTCTCTACAGCTGCAGCATTACTTGCCAATTTTTATCCTCAATGCCCCTTCTGATGAAGACAAGCAGGCCATTTGTCTTTGACTATCTTATCCACCTGCATTGCCACTTTCAGTGATCTGTGGACCTGTACACCCAGATCTCTCTGACTGTCAGTACTCCAAAGGGTTCTGCCATTTACTGTATAATTCCCCTGTATTAGATCTTCCAAAATACATTACCACCCATTTGTTGTCCAATGTCTATTTTTACCTATCTCTTACCTTTTATATATTGAAAAAAAACTCTTCCTATCTTCTTTTATATTATTAGCTAGGTTGCACTTATATTTCATCTTCTCCCCCCTTATTGCTTTTTTAGTTGCCTCTGCTCGCTTTTAAAGGCTTACCAATCCTTTGGCTTCCTTCCCACGAGATCTCGCCACTTTGTATGCTTTTTCTTTTATGATGTCCTTGACTTCCCGCGTCAGCCATGGATGCTTTGTTCTCCCCTTAGCATGTTTCCTCCTCCTTGGGATGAATTTCTGTTGTGCCTCTCGAATAACCCCCAAAAACTCCTGCCATTGCTGTTCCACTGTCTTCCCTGCTAGGCTCCTTTTCCAATCAACTCTGGCCAGCTCCTCCCTCACGTCTTTGCAGTTACCCTTATTTAATTGTAATACTGTCACATTGGATTCCAGCTTCTCCCTCTCAAACTGCTGGGTAAATTCTATCATCTTGTGGTCACTGCTCCCTAAGGGTTCCTTCACCTTAAGTTCCCTGATCAAGTTTGCCTCATTACACATCACCAATTCCAGAATTGCCTGTTCCCTAGTGCAGTCTGTCACAAGCTGCTCCAAAAAACCATCTCTTAGACATTCCACAAATTTATTTTCTTGGGATCCACTACCAACCTGATTTTCCCAGTCCACCTGCATACTGAAGTTCCCCCATGATTATTGTAATATTGCCTTTTTTAAATGCCTTTTCTATCTCCGGATTTATTTTATGCCCAACACCCTGACTACTGCTAAGAGGCCTGCATATAACTCCCATCAGGAACTTGTTACCTTTGTGATTTCTCAACTCTACCCACAGAGATTCTATGCCTTCTGATCGTATATCGCTCCTTGCTATCAATTGAACTTCATTCCTTACTAACAATGCAACCCCGCCCTCTTTGCCCATCTGCCTGTCCTTTCAATAGGACATATATCCTTGTATATTTAGATCCCAGCTGTGAATCCTTTGCAGCCATGTCTCAGATGTCCACAACATCGTACCGGCCAATTTCAATGTGCGCAACAAGCTCTCTTAACTTGTTCCGTATACTGCACACATTTAGGTGCAATACCTTCAGTCCTGCATTGACCACCCCCCTTGTCACACTGGTCACCTTTTTTGCTCTGCCTGAGGGTGATGTTGCTCTCATATTTTTGTTTTCCTTCAGTTATTACACCTTCTAAGCTAACACTCTGATTCCCACCCTCCCTGCCATACTAGTTTATATCCTCCCGAGTGACTCTAGCAAACCTCCCAGCCAGGATATTGGTGCCCCTCCGGTTTAGATGCAACCCATCCATCCTTCTTGTACTGGTCCCACCTGACCCGGAAGAGATCCCAGAAATGAAATCCTCCCTCCTACACCATCAGTTTAGCCATGTGTTTAGCTGCACTGTCCTCCTATTTCTAGCCTCACTGGCATGTGGCGTAGGGAGTAATCCTGAGATTACAACCCTAGAGGTCCTGCTTTTTAGCTTACTGGCTAACTCCCTGAGCTCCTTCATTAGGACCTCATCACTCTTCCTGCCTATGTCATTAGTACCTATGTGTACTACAACCACTGGCTGTGTGCCCTCCCCCTTCAGGATGTTCGTTCAGGGACATCCTTGACCCTGGCACCAGGGAGGCAACACACCATCCTGGAGTCTCTTTCATATCCACAGAAGCACCTATCTGTGCCCCTTACTATAGAGTCCCCTATAACTCGCTCTCCTGCACTTTGCCCTCCCCTGCTGAGCAACAGAGCCAGTTGTGGTGCCTCTGTTGTGGCTGCTCTTGTATTCTCCTGATAGGCTATCCCCACCAACAGTATCCAAAACTGTATACCTGTTAGAGAGGGGGGACAGCTGCAGGGGATTCCTGCACTGTCTGCCTCACCTTGGGTGTGACTACATCTCTATAACTCCTATCTATGATGCTTTCCACCACCTGCATGCTTCTAAGTGCATCCAACTGCTGCTCCAATCGAACCATGTGGTGAGGAGCTGGCATTGGTTACACTTCCTGCAGACATAGTTGTCCGGAACGCTGGAAGTGTCACGGATCTCCCACATCTCACAGGTAGAGCACTGCACCCTGCTGAATGATATTTATGCACTAGCTAATGAATTCAAAAGAAATACTTAAATTGTTATTAGATTAAGTTACTATTAACTATATGGTGTTGCTGCTCGATTTTTACTGTAAAATTAAATGCTAAATACTAATCTCTGCCCTTGGGTTTAGTTACTCCTCTACCTAGTTAATTAATTAGTTTTAATTAGTCTTTTCAGTGTAATTTCTTTTTGAAATTTAACAGATTCCCCACCAGCCAATCAGGTCACAGCCAATCACATTAAGCCAGAGCTCTGATTAGGTGGGGGGGGGGGGGATTAGAATATCAAATTACAAAATCCTGTGGAAGATTTGTCATATATAGATTTACAAATTAATATTCATAACTCCAGTTCTGTCTGATGCAAATTATTCAATTGTTTCACAGGCTTCGGCTTCCTGGGATAAGACTGTACGTGTGTGGGATCCGAGGAATGGGCGCCTGATCTTCCTTCTGGATGAGCACACAGGTCGGGTGATGGCCCTGTCGTTCTCTCTGGATGCAATTCTACTGGTGACAGCGGCAGGAGATGAAACGGTGAATGAGGAAGGGATTCATTTAAACTGGAATTCTTGTTTTCCATAGCCTGCCAGGCGATTCATTCTCATCTGTTCTCCTAGATTCGTGTGTGGGATTGTGAAGAAGGGGAATGCAAGAAGATCCTTAAGGTGATACACCCGAAAATCTTCATTGTATCTATTTGATGTGAGCAGTTTCACTCTCCTGGATATTCAAAGGCTAGCTTAACCCGATTACAAATACATTTTTGGAAAAACATTTGAAATGTAGGACGCTGGCCTTTGAAATGTAGGACGCAATCTACCGGCATCATCACGCCCGACGTGAATCCGAGCGAGCCGGTTAGACTGCAGTTGGGACCGAAATGGGGATCCACACTGGGTTTGGGGCGGGGGAGGGGGAAATGGGCATGGTCAAGGGGGTGGGTCAACATTGGTGGCATGTAGCATCTGGTCTGGCGGGGGGGGGGGGGGGGGGGTTGCAGCGCTGCATCTGCATGTCCTCCATGCCACCCCCCCCCCCCCCCCCCCCCCCCGATTGTGTATATCCATAACGGGGGCAGCTTCCCAATGAACACCCCCATGACAGAGCCCCATCCGTGGTAATATGTTGAAGACCACTTTAACTCCCACTGACCATGGCGGCCATTGGCCGCACAGCTGAAGGCTATTGCTGATAGGGGTTGGCAATTCTAGTAATGCGAGCACTTCACAGCTCCCAATTGGATTCCCATGGGTAGGCGTGCCATGAAGCAGGCGGTTGTTATTGCCTAGTATCCCAATCAGACTGTGAGGCCCGGGCACTTTGCCTGAACTCCGGAGGCATCAACATCACAGAGGCAGCAGCCAATATTCTAACACTCAAGAGCTGACCTACAGCACTGGGGACATCCCCACAACCAAAGGTTGTGCGTATGGCCCGAGATGGGAACCAGCGCCTGGTCCAGACAACATTTCCAGCAGGTGTCTGGGGTACAGGGCCTGGGGTTTGTTGCCAGGTGCAGCCTGGGAGTTGTGTACAGGGAGTGCTGGATGGCACCCTGAGAGATGGTAGGGGAGGCCTGGGGGACCCACGGGTCCGGAGTGGAAGCCGTAGCGGACTGTCTGTCCCACTCCCTCTCCAATTCCTTACCGAGATCAATATGGATGATATTGTGAACCCCGCGGAAGCTGTTCCAGCGCTGGTGGAGGGTGGGGATGACAGCTGTGACACTGCTCGCTACCGCACCTAGAATGAATTTGGTTAGATCGCGCCTGCAATCTATATCTAGATTTGAGACTGTTACGATAGAATCATCAATATTTAATCATTCTCATTCCACTTCCCCACTACCACCAAAGTGAGTGAACCGTAAATCAGGAAATCTATACAGAACAGATGTTAGCACTCAACTCTAATCTGATCAGTGAACTTTCAACTTTGAAGATTGTTTACCCTTTTTTCTTTCTTCGTAGTGTGAAATGGCTTTCATCTTTAGCTGTCAATTTTCACCTTCCAATACTCTCCTGACTGCAGGAACCTCTGATTATGTACTGACAATGACAACGACAAATCAACATAGATGATGCAAGGCCCATCCAAATTCAAGAGATTTCAGAAGGAAATCTGATTAGTTTTAAATATTGTAATAATTATTTGAGCAAATAACTTTATTTAAAGATGCAATATGTATGATGACATTTTAATTAAATTATATTTTGTGTAAAGTGATTCAACTATAATTGTAAAAATGACTATTTTTGGATGGAATAATGGGACGATTCCCCTGCCGCCTGGCACTAATCCCACCATGTTGGGAGAATTGCGTGAGAGCCCTGAAACTGAATTTGAGCCGGGTGCAAATCAATTTCCGATTCTCCCAGCCTGCTCCAGCTGGTGTGATCAGGACCTCCCGCAGAAAGAGTGAGAATCTGATCACAACTAATTTTCATTCATTTTAGTCTCGTTAACGAGATTATAGTTGAATGCAGAAGACTCCTGGTATTCACCCCGCCCCAAACCAGGGGTCATCACCTGCGTGCGAATCACTACTGGTCCCGACAAATAGGGACCAGGCACCATGGGCACCGAAGGGGAGGAAGGATGCAAGAACCCCTCTCTACACTTACTTCCAGGGTGTTAAGGGAGGTCCTTTAGGGGAGGTTCAGGTCAGAGGATTGGGCTGGGCTGCAGGGACTGAGGTCAGGGGTCTTTCCAGGGGTCAGGGTTATGTGACAAGTCTTCTCTCCTTAGCATTGAAAACCTTTGATGTCTCTCCCAGCAAATTAAATTCAAAAATCTGTCAGATTAAGGTAAAACGTCTTCCCTCTGATGTGTTGGAAGTCTTTGAAGTGCATTCTTCACATCTAGTTTGATTCCCCCTTAACCTTTTCAAGCCTCTGGGTATGCTGCTAATTCCAAAAGCTTTGAACTACATTGTTTACATTCAATTTCATGGTCCATTACTTTTTACAAGCCTCTTGATTGGCAGTTCCAGGCTATTTCAAAGAGGGATTTAGCTTGGTTTGTTTTATAGTTCTTCATGGTCCATTAACTCTTCTTCTTTTGAGCAGGTGTTGTTTCTAACTGCAGTTTTATCACAGAGGCTGTTTCTTTGTTTTGAAATGCCCTCTATAAAGAGCAGATGTTGTTTCTAGAGGCTTTTTCTTTGTTCTGAAGTCCTTCCTACAAAAACTAAGTGCTCTGTCTGATTTTTCTTCTGCTTGGATTTCCTCTGTTCTGAAGTCCTGCCCAGAAAGACCAGGTGCTCTATCTGACTGCTTTTTTCATAGTGGGTCTTTTTCAACCTCCTTATGCTGGAACAGCATGCCTGTACTGGAGATTATTTTTAGCCATTGAAGAAGCTGGCACAACAAGAAATTAAAGTCCAAGTGTTCCTCAATCAGGACCTTCCATGATAATCCTGCCATAAATCCCCAAGAGACACCCTTCCTCCTCCAGCCCTGCACATGACAAACCCTTTCCAGCAACAAGGATGGCAGCACCACAGGGAATGACGGAAAGATCTTTTTTGTGTATTTGCGAACCTGTAGATATCTAAATGTATCTGCCCGTGAAAGGCCAATTTCTCCGACAACTCTTCGAAGCTCACAAGTCGCCCACAAATCTAAAACCAAATCCCTAATCCCTTCCACCGCCCCCCCCCGTCCTCCCATCCCCTAAATCCAACGTCCAACCTCGCCGACCCTATCTGCACCCACACAGCCTCAGGATCCCCACACCACACCAGAACCTTCTTCGCATTCGCCACCCATATTGCCAAGCCCCCTGACTGCCGGTCCCTCTGAATGACCGTCTTCTGAATCCTAGCTATTTTAGCTGCCCAAATAAAGGATAAAATTGATCACTCAACTCCCCTAAAGACGTATTCTGGGCAGAAAAACTGGAACAAAAGCAGAGAATGTGGTAAAATATTCACCTTCACCGACGGAATCCTGCCCGCCAATCACAGAGGGAGACTATCTCAGCTCTGCAAATCAGCCTTGACCCTATTCACCAAGTTTGTAAAATTCAACTTACAAAGCCGGGCCCAATCCCGTGCTGCAAAACTCTGGTGCGGCCGCATTTGGAGTATTGCGTGCAATTCTGGTCGCCGCATTATAGGAAGGATGTGGAAGCATTGGAAAGGGTGCAGAGGAGATTTACCAGAATGTTGCCTGGTATGGAGGGACGATCTTATGAGGAAAGGCTGAGGGACTTGAGGCTGTTTTTGTTAGAGAGAAGAAGATTAAGAGGTGACTTAATTGAGGCATATAAGATGATCAGAGGATTGGATAGGGTGGACAGTGAGAGCCTTTTTCCTCGGATGGTGATGTCTAGCATGAGGGGACACAGCTTTAAATTGAGGGGAGGTAGATATAAGACAGATGTCAGAGGTAGGTTCTTTACTCAAGAGAGTAGTAAGGGCGTGGAATGCCCTGCCTGCAACAGTAGTGGACTCGCCAATACTAAAGGCATTCAAATGGTCATTGGATAGACATATGGACGATAAGGGAATAGTGTAGATGGGCTTTAGAGTGGTTTCACAGGTCGGCGCAACATTGAGGGCCGAAGGGCCTGTACTGCGCTGTAATGTTCTATGTTCTACCTGCACTCGAAGATTCCTGAAATGAGAACCCAGTAAACAGAACGGCAACACCCCCAAATTGGCTCCACTCCCCAGCGCACTGACCAAGAAACACTCACTTATCTCACAATTCAATTTGTAACCTGAAAAAGTTCCAAAACGCTTCAGCAGTGCCATGATATCACCATTGTGGGGATTTGGTCCGTCACTGTGGGCGGCACGGTAGCACAGTGGTTAGCACTGATACTTCACAGCGCCAGGGTCCCAGGTGTGATTCCAGCTTGGGTCACTGCCTGTGTGGAGTCTGCACGATCTCCCCGTGTCTGCGCGGGTTTCCTTCGGGTGCTCTGGTTTCCTCCTGCAAGTCCCTAAAGACGTGCTGTTAGGTGAATTGGACATTCTGAATTCTCCCTCTGTGTACCCGAACAGGTGCCGGAATGTGGCGACTGTGGGATTTTCACAATAACTTAATTGCAGTGTTAATGTAAGCCTACTTGTGACAATAAAGACAAGAAGATCATCAGTATACAAGTACCGATCGAAGGCCCTCGGGGCAATGGCCAAAGGCCCCATTGCAAATGCAATCAAGAGGGGGGACATGGGCACCCCTGCCTCGTTCTCCTGTGCAGCTGAAAATATCCCGAACACACTAGCCTTAGGTGCCTTATATAACAACCAAACCCACAACACAAATATAGGCCCTATCCCAACCGTCCAGCACCGCAAACAACTACCCCCATTCTACCCTATGAAAAGCTTTCCAACGCCATAATAACTTCCTGCTCCCTCCCTTCCGATTGGGACAACTCCACATTTAAAAGCCGCCACACTCGACAACAAACGCACACCCTTTACAAACCCCGTCTGATCCTCCCCAATCACCTGAGGGGACTTTTCCAATCTCAACGCTAGAACTGTGGCCAAAATATTAGCATCAACATTTAATAAGGAAATCAGTCAGTACGGCCCACACTCCACCAGGTCCATATCCTTTTTCTTTTAAACCAGAAGCCAGATGGACGCTTGTATCATTGTCTCAGGAAGATTCTCGCACGCCTCACTGGGCCCCCAAATCTCGAACATTCCACGTAATTAATCAAATCAGGGGTTCTCAAACCCCCCCACCGCGCCCCCCCCCACCCCATCCCCCAAGTCAGCCATTTCTACCATGAGGGATTATCCCCTCCATCTACCATATTCCTGAAACCCACCCAAAATGGCACCCAACCCCACCCAAAGGATGGGGCGAGAAGTAACCCCCATCACCATCATCAATCTGCCCCTATCCCAGAACTCGCCCAGCCACTTCCTCTGGATCCAACACCTCTCTTCTCTAACCCCTTCCGCCCCCACCATTAACATCTTCCAGGCTTATTGAAACCTGCTTAAACTGGCCCAGGAAGATGCAGCACCCCCCCCCCCCCCCCCACCACCACAATGCTCCCATTCACTAGCCAACCCCAGGCTGCTAGCGAGGTTGCCCTCCTGCCCCCACCCCCCCCCGGCCAGAGCCCACTTCCCATAGCTAAACAACAAAAAGAAGAAACCAAAATTCAAACCAATAAACCCAAAAGCCAAAAATGCCTCACCCACTCCTTCAACCACCAAACATCTCTCCCTTTCCCCCAAGCCGTATACGCCCTCAAAAAAAATCAAACCCCCCCCCCCCCCAAAAAGGGAAGAAAAAGATAAGAAAAAACCCACACAATTTTACAACAACGTCCCCATACAAACCTGTCCTAACTACCACCTCCTCAGACAACCCCACCATCCTAAGGTTCTGCTGCCACGACCTATTCTCCAGGTCCTCGACCTTAGCCCTCAGGCCCTTGTTCCTGCCTTCCACCCTCCGCAGTTCAACATCCAACGAGGCCAACTGGTCACAGTGCCATGACAGCATCTCCTCCAACCCCTTCGGCATTTTACCATGCTGGAAACATCTGAGACAAGTACTCAGTCGGCTTTGGACCTTCAACCCCCTCCGTCAACCCCACCATTCTGAGGTTCCATATTCTCCAAGTCATCCACCTTTGCCCTCAGAGTCTTGTTCCTGTCCTCCACTAGCAACATCTCCGCTTCCAATGAGATGATTCAATCACCATGCCGTGACAAGGCCATCTTCACAGCCTCTGAGATATTTTCCCGCCTTTCCCGAATTGGCCCAAGTGCTTCCTCAATTGATCGCTTAAGGGTTTCCATCCTCACCCTGCCCTGCACCTCAAAATGCTTCGCAAACTGTTTTTCAAACTCCTGCGCCATCATCTCAGTCAGAGATTCCACCAAGATATGAACAGCCACACCCAAGGCCGGGTCCACCGCCTTCCCTCATACTGGGCTTTCTGGCTTCATTGAAGGATTGTCCCCTGGAATCTTCTCACCACCAATCTTCTTCATAGATTTTGATATATTTTCTAATGTTTGGTAACAAAAATCTCCGGGAACCGAGTTTAAAAAGTCCAAAAAACAGAAAGCACAGTGACAGCTCCTTATGTGAGACCTTCCCCAATCTGTGGCCACTGGAAATCCGTGTTTGTACAGAGTTGGTGACAATTGAAATTGATACAGGTTGGCTTCGGGTGCGGGGGGTTCTTCCCTTCCTTTTACATATTTGTATTGGTTTTTGTATTAAGGGGGACTGGGGGGGGTGTTGGGACAGTTTTGGATGGTGAAAGGTGGGGGGCTTTTTGGTTAGGGGTCTGGCTTTTCTCCTGGTTGCTTTATTTGGGTAGGGTGGGCTCTGGCAGGGAGGCTGCCTTGCTAGCTGAATGGGATTGGTTAGTTAATGGGAGTGAGGTGGGGAGGGGCTGTGGCTTGCGGGATCTGTTTAGGCAGGTACCGTTGAGCTTAGAAGGCGTGAGAGGTGGGGAGAAGGGGTGGAGGAGAGAGGCAGTAGTTCGTGGGAAGTGGTCGGGGGAGTTCTGGGATGGGGAGGGGAGGAGGGTTAGAGTGCTCACGGTGACTGGGGGTAGGACGTTGTCCCATTTGTGGGGCGGGGCAGGTGGCCATCTTGGATGGGCTTCATTCTCGCAGTGGAAATGGCTGACTTGAAGGGGAGGGGGGAACCCGATCGGATTGGCTACGTGAAATGTGCGGGGTTTGCTGGGCCCAGTTAAATGTGTGCATTTTCTCTCCCCTTGGGGCCATTTTGGTGGTGTCGGGCCTGCCAGAGCTGCAGACTGGACGGGGGCTGATGGCCTTCGCCTCGCTGATTGCTCGAAGGCGGGTGCTGGATGGGCTGGAGGTCAGTTACTCCACCCAGCACCTCGGTATGGCTGGGGGATCTTATGGAGTTTTTGTATCTCGAGAAAGATAAGTACACCACGAGGGGCACAATTGAAGGGTTTTACCAAAGATGGGAGCCATCAGGCTGGTCACCGTTATTTGTTAGGGAGGTGTTGTGGCAATTTCTAGGTGGTATTTATGGGGGGGGGGGGGGTTGGGGGAGTTTTTTATTACCTGCTTTTGTTGTTGCTATGTGTAGAATTTGAAACAGCTGAATAAAAATATTTTACAAAAAATATTCCTTCTTACGTTTTTTGAAATCCTCTTACAAAAGGCTCTCAAATGGGACGATCTGTCCACCAATTAACCCCCAAAAGTGGGTGAAAATGGCCAAAAATAAGGACTCAAGCAGGAGCCATCTTATGTCCGACCTCCTCCTACAGGGACTGGTTTAGCACACTGGGCTAAATCGCTGGCTTTTAAAGCAGACCAAGCAGGCCAGCAGCACGGTTCAATTCCCGTACCAGCCTCCCCGAACAGGCGCCGGACAGGCGACTAGGGGCTTTTCACAGTAACTTCATTGAAATCTACTTGTGACAATAAGCGATTTTCATTTTCATACATGTCGCCGCCGGAAGTAAGGTTTTATATCTTATCGACATTTTAATTTTACAAGTTTAATTAATTACTCTCTATTCTGCAGCTTATGCCTCTCAGTGCCTCAGCTCTGCTCACTACCTTTGCACTGCCCAGCATCTTGTCTGTTGCTGAAATATATTTTGGTTCAATTCTCTCCCTATTAAAAATCATTGTCTTTTCCCATGGTCCCCTACTTCATCCCATTAACTAGCAGCTTATTCACAAAAGCAGCTGTGTCTGCTTGTTCCACTCTCTCTAAAACACTCAGAGCAATTCAAAACGGACGTGTGCTGTGTCTGGCAAAATGCATGGTGGACAAGACGAATGTTGCCAAGGATCCAAGGAACTGCAGGATACACAAGAGATAGGCGGAGGTAGGGTATGAGGCTCAAAGCCAAGTGAGTAAATAGTCTGAGGCAGGAGGGGGATGAACTCAGAAGGGGAAGGAGGGGAGTACACAAATAAACTTTTTAGATCCGAATTCTAGGAGGAAAAATAATATTTTTGTTTCAATCTTTGCATCAGAATGGTACAAAATTCTTCACTGAAGCAGTGTGTGACCCTGAGATATGGAGATTGTGGAGAACTAGCTATAGATAGTGAAAGAACTGGAAAATTTGGAAATGAGGCAGGATTTGCAATGGCACAAATCTAGGATAGGATAGCTGTTGTTTGGGATCCCAACTCTCCCACTTTGGGTAGGAGTCTACTTGAATGGACGATTGATCTCCCAGTGCAATGAATGGGGGAAATAGTTATATATGATATTTTATATTTAGTTGTAGAAATGCCATTTAAAAACTCTAGGTTCAAATACATACAGGCAGTAAGTCTGATAAAGCTATGAGTCATAAAGGTGAGGTCATGATTGATTTTACTTGTTTACAAAGAGATGCCGAATGGAATATTGTTTATGTTTTTGGAAGTTCCCTGGGGTGTAGATAATTAATGAGCGATGATGTTTAGTCCTAGCTAAGCAGATCATGGGACATCTTGGTGGGATACAGATGTTTTTAATGGGAGGTGCCTGGTCTGTCTGTGGTTTTGGCAGTTTTGCTAAAGGGTTTGAATTTGACAAGACAGAGAATTTTTCAGGTTGTTCCCAAAAGGGTCTCTCTCCAAAGGTCTGCACAGAAAACAGAAAGTAACCCTGATTACAAACTTTATTTATGAGTGCATTTTGAACTGTATTGGGTTGCTTTGTTGGAATGTGTACAGTAATAGGTGTAGATAGTGAGTTAAGGCTTTTCCTTTTATTTAGGAACTATGTAACTATTAATTGTAAAGCTATTTCTTTGATGTTAATATGGTTAATTCTGTGTCTAAATTAATTTTGTTTTGACATAAAAGATACCTATTGGTCAGAGCCATCACTCCTGAGAAGAAGCATCCTTTCCTCACAGTTTTACAAATTGTAAATTGTTTGGGGTTCTTGTTCGGTATCTTGTCCGGTATCCTAACATCAAGCACTTCTGCTGGTGACTGTTGAGAAACCGAGTCAGGTTCTGCTGGTCTCTATGCTATTCTGATGATACTACTTTGTTACTGCTCATGAGGATGATACCATCAGGTGCAACAAAATATCTGGAAATATTGGGGGATGGAGAGAAAGGGAAAAGCACTTAGAGCTAGCGAGAGGAACACAATCTCAGTGGGATAGACAGCTGGTTTGTGATGCAGAACAGGGCCAGCAGCGCGGGTTCAATTCCCGTACCAGCTGAGAATTCTGAATTCTACCTTTGTGCACCCGAACAGGCGCCGGAATGTGGCGATGAGGGGCTTTTCACAGCAACTTCATTGCAGTGTTAATGTAAGCCTACTTGTGACAATAAAGATTACTTATTTTGATTTCAAGAATAGTATCGGTGTCACACAAACTTGCTGTGTTGCTAATGCTAGATGGCATTTTGCTGAGGGCGCCAGTGTGGGTGTTCAGAGCGAATACCGACCGGAGTATTCATAGTAGGCAAGTTGTGATGTCAGTCAGTATGTAACGCTGATCTGCCAGCAGCACTGTCATTTTCAAACTCATCTCTCCAGCTCCTGATCTCTCTTAACCTTGCAGAGCTGAACCTGCAGCATTAGGAAGGACTCCGCAATAGCACTATTTAATGTGATTGTCAACTACTTTAGGTTTGATGTTGATTGATTTCTACTGGCTCTGTCTGAGTTTGTGGAAGTATCGAGAGTTTTCTCGAGCAACTTGAAGCTGTTGAAGTTGAGAGGGAGGGATGCTGCACATGGTGTGGGCCTTGGTTCTCACTCGCTCCAACTCATATGTGCTGGAGCTATTGTCCCATTTATCCTGCAAGATGACAGGGAGACTGACCAGGGGTAACACAGAGGAGGACAATTCAATGGAAGAGGGAGGGGGAGAGGAACTCTCAGCAGGGCCTTTACCTATCCATGGGCCAGAACTTCCCAGCCATTCACGCTTGTAGGATCTCCATCTCAACTCCACCCTCAGCCCCACCGCCACGCTCATCCGTACCCTTCGCTCCACACCCTCAGCCCCTCCCTCAGCCCTACCTACAGCCCTGCCCTCAGCCCCATCCTCAGCTCTGCTCTGAGCCCTGCCTTCAGCTCCACCCTCAGACCCGCACTGTTTGATGCAGCCACACACAAATGTGGCCATCAGGGTTAGGATGATGTTGGGCACGTTTTACCCCCTTGATATAGAGGTTTGTACATTGTATCCCTTTGAATGGGGTCCATTTTTATCCCCCAGATGAACCAGAAAATGGTTTGGGTTATCGCTGCAGTGCAGGAGTGAGGAACGGGTCAGATCTGCGCCACGTACAGCAACGCCGAGAGTGCCTCGCGTTTGATGACCAGGTTCTTATCTGCAATGGAGAGGGAGCGTCGCTCCCACAAACCCAACTTTTGGTTCATGATACCTACTCGCTTTTTCCAGTTTTTAATGCATGCCCCGGTCCCTCTGAATTATATCCCCAGCACCATCTGACCTGATGGTGAAGGGGACAAGGGAAAGGCCGCCGGCCCAGTTCCCAAAGAACGTGGCCTCGCTCTTGCTGCGATTGGTCCAAAATCAAATATATCGCAAATGCTGCAGCCACCTGTAGTTGAGTGAGAGGCAATCCCAGAGGTGCCGGAGAATGTTCTGGGATGCGGATAGCTGCTCAGTGAAGTTTGCAACCTCATGCCGGTCGCATTACCAGTGACAGTGGCCCTAAACCTCTATCGGTGCTCTACTGGGGACTTGCCAGTATCCTTCACTATCTCGCTGCTGCCTCATGCTGCTCTTGGCCCTGGACCGCCCTGCATTGGGTCCCCCTCAGCTGGACAATAGTCAGTAGAAGGGTAGGGTTATTTTGTGCCTTCATATGCCTGAGGTGATCGGTGAACAAATTACAGTAATCCATCTAATTGGCATAGTTTCCTTCCGACCCTGATCATTTCAGTCATTGGAAAGCCCTGCACCCAGTATCAGTAACTCTTCCCAGCCAACCCCCCTTCCACCACACCCACCCCACTATGGTGCAGGCCATCCTGGAGGGCCACAGGTGAGTGGTCTGGTTCATACATCCATGTGCCTGGATCATTTGAAAATGGTACACGCTGCAGCAAAGGTACGCAGGTGGTGGACTGAGAATGTTTGAGGTGATTGAAGTACCAATCAAGTGAGCTGCTTCGTCCTGCCTGGATGGTGTGCATTTCCAGAGTGTTATTGGCACTGCACTTCAACCCAGCAAGTGGAGAGTAGTCCACACTTCTGACTTGTGCTTAAGAAGGTAATGGAAAGCACTTGGGGAATCAAGAGGTTAGTTATTCGCTGCAGGATACCCAGCCTCTGATCTTCTCTTTTAGTTACAATATTTATGAATCCAGCAAAGCTTCTGGCTGATGGTGACACCCCAGGAGGTTGATGGGATTTGGCGATGGTAATGTGGTTTGAAAATTAGGGGCAAGTTGCTCATTCTCCTTTCTTGGGTGGTGATCACCTGGTACTTAGAATCATAGAATTTACCGTGCAGAAGGAGGCCATTTGGCCCATCAAGAACCCTTGGGAAGAACATCCTACTTAAGCCCATGCCTCCACCTCATTCCTGTAACCCACCTAACCGTTGGACACTGAGGGGCAATTTTATCATGGCCAATCCACCTAACCTGCACATCTTTGGACAGTAGAAGCATTGCGCAGGTCAAAGAGACACAGCCTGAGCGAGTGAGACACAGACAGAGTGAGAATTTGAAACTTGGTAATTTGGTGCAGTGAGGTAACCAGGAAAGGTAAGTGATGAATCTAATTCTGTTGTTTTTCAGTTAAAAGTGCAGTGTAGATTAGTGTCTGATTGGCTGAAGCTGCCCCCACCCAATTGCTGAGAGGCAGGTATCTGGCAGTCATCTGAGGCCTGTTTAGGGGCACAAAGGTACACATTGTATTCTTCTCTTTGAAGTTTAAGTAGTGCGAGTCATCCTAAAGTCTGTATAAAAGACAGACAGAAAGCGCACTAAATAAGCATTGCGCAGGTCAAGGAGACACAGCCTGAGTGAGTGAGACACAGACAGAGTGAGAATTTGTAACTTGGTAATTTGGTGCAGTGAGGTAATTCGGTGAAGAGTGGGAGAAGGTGCTTTTCCCCTACTGTTTTGTTCTCTCTCTTTCTTCTGTAACTTTTAATCAGCAGGGAGAGAACCTAAGAACATCTGAGAGCCTCAGAAGGTAAGTAAGTGATTTTTACTCATTTTTACTTTTATTACCTTTTCAAATTGTGTGTGTGTGGCGGGCGGGGGGGGGGGGGGGGGGGGAATGGAATGACATCACAGAAAAGCTGTGACCTGAGTGGCTGGTTGGGAATCTACAGTAAATTAAAAAAATTAAGCATTGGTAACTAATTAAACATAATTACTTAATTATAATTTAGAGGGGTATCTAAGCCAGAGATCGGAGAGTACTATATTTAGCTTTCACATTTATAGTAGAAATCTAGTGCTAGGAAACAGATAGTTAACAGTAACTTAAAATTTAAAAAAAAAAACTTTTAACTTTAATTTACTAATTAATTGACGCAATGTCAGTTAGGCGGGTGCAATGCTCTGACTGTGAGATGTGGCAGGTCCGGGAGGCTTCCAGCGTCCCGGATGGCTTCATCTGCAGAAAGTGCACCCAACTGGAGCTCCTCACAGACCGCATGATTCGGTTGGAGCAGCAATTGGATGCACTTAGGAGCATGCAGGTGGCGGAAAGCGTCATAGATAGCAGTTATACAAATGTGGTCACACCCAAGGTGCAGGCAGAGAAATAGGTGACCACCAGAAAGGGCAGGCAGTCAGTGCAGGAATCCCCTGTGGTTGTCCCCCTCTTGAACAGGTATACCCCTTTGGATACTGTCGGGGGGAAACAGCAGCAGCCAGAGCAGTGGCACCACGGCTGATGTTCAGAAGGGAGGGTCAAAGCGCAGAAGAGCAATCGTAATAGGGGACTCTATAGTCAGGGGCACAGATAGGCGCTTCTGTGGACGTGAAGGAGACTCCAGGATGGTATGTTGCCTCCCTGGTGCCAGGGTCCAGGATGTCTCCGAACGGGTAGAGGGCATCCTGAAGGGGGAGGGCAAACAGGCAGCTAGGCAGAAAGTTAAAAGACAGGACCTCTAGGGTTGTGATCTCGGGATTACTCCCTGTGCCACGTGCCAGTGAGGCTAGAAATAGGAAGATAGAGCAGCTAAACATGTGACTAAACAGCTGGTGTAGGATGGAGGGTTTCCGTTATCTGGACCACTGGGAGCTCTTCCGGGGCAGAGGATATCACAGCTGTACTACGGGAGGACACCTCAGAGGGCAGTGAGGCTATATGGGTAGAGATCAGGAATAAGAAGGGTGCAGTCACAATGTTGGGGGTTTACTACAGGCCTCACAACAGCCAGCGGGAGATAGAGGACCAGATAGGTAGACAGATTTTGGAAAAGAGTAAAAACAACAGGGTTGTGGTGATGGGAGACTTCAACTTCCCCAATATTGACTGGGACTCACTTAGTGCCAGGGGCTTAGACGGGGCAGAGTTTGTAAGGAGCATCCAGGAGGGCTTCTTAAAACAATATGTAAACAGTCCAACTAGGGAAGGGGCGGTACTGGACCTGGTATTGTGGAATGAGCCCAGCCAGGTGGTAGATGTTTCAGTAGGTGAGCATTTTGGGAACAGTGACCACAATTCAGTAGGTTTTAAAGTGCTGGTGGACAAGGATAAGAGTGGTCCTAGGATGAATGTGCTAAATTGGGGGAAGGCTAATTATAACAATCTTCGGCGGGAACTGAAGAACATAGATTGGGGGCGGATGGTTGAGGGCAAATCAACGTCTGACATGTGGGAGGCTTTCAAGTGTCAGTTGAAAGGAATTCAGGACCGGCATGTTCCTGTGAGGAAGAAGGATAAATACGGCAATTTTCGGGAACCTTGGATGACGAGAGATATTGTAGGCCTCGTCAAAAAGAAAAAGGAGGCATTTGTCAGGGCTAAAAGGCTGGAAACAGACGAAGCCTGTGTGGAATATAAGGAAAGTAGGAAGGAACTTAAGCAAGGAGTCAGGAGGGCTAGCAGGGGTCACGAAAAGTCATTGGCAAATAGGGTTAAGGAAAATCCCAAGGCTTTTTACACGTACATAAAAAGCAAGAGGGTAGCCAGGGAAAGGGTTGGCCCACTGAAGGATAGGCAAGGGAATCTATGTGTGGAGCCAGAGGAAATGGGCGAGGTACTTAATGAATACTTTGCATCAGTATTCACCAAAGAGAAGAAATTGGTAGATGTTGAGTCTGGAGAAGGGTGTGTAGATAGCCTGGGTCACACTGAGATCCAAAAAGACGAGGTGTTGGGCGTCTTAAAAAATATTAAGGTAGATAAGTCCCCAGGGCCTGATGGGATCTACCCCAGAATACTGAAGGAGGCTGGAGAGGAAATTGCTGAGGCCTTGACAGAAATCTTTGGATTCTCACTGTCTTCAGGTGATGTCCCGGAGGACTGGAGAATAGCCAATGTTGTTCCTCTGTTTAAGAAGGGTAGCAAGGATAATCCAGGGAACTACAGGCCGGTCGGAGCCTTACTTCAGTGTTACTGGAGAGAATTCTTCGAGACAGGATCTACTCCCATTTGGAAGCAAATGGACGTATTAGTGAGAGGCAGCATGGTTTTGTGAAGGGGAGGTTGTGTCTCACTAACTTGATAGAGTTTTTCGAGGCGGTCACTAAGATGATTGATGCCGGTAGGGCAGTGGATGTTGTCTATGTGGACTTCAGTAAGGTCTTTGACAAGGTCCCTCATGGTAGACTAGTACAAAAGGTGAAGTCACACGGGATCAGGGGTGAGCTGGCAAGGTGGATACAGAACTGGCTAGGTCATAGAAGGCAGAGAGTAGCAATGGAAGGATGCTTTTCTAATTGGAGGGCTGTGATCAGTGGTGTTCCGCAGGGATCAGTGCTGGGACCTTTGCTGTTTGTAGTATATATAAATGATTGAGGAAAATGGTCTGATTAGTAAGTTTGCAGACGACACAAAGGTTAGTGGAATTGCGGATAGCGATGAGGACTGTCAGAGGATACAGCAGGATTTAGATTGTTTGGAGACTTGGGCGGAGAGATGGCAGATGGAGTTTAATCCGGACAAATGTGAGGTAATGCATTTTGGAAGGTCTAACGCAGGTAGGGAATATACAGTGAATGGTAGAACCCTCAAGAGTATTGAAAGTCAGAGAGATCTAGGTGTACAGGTCCACAGGTCACTGAAAGGGGCAACACAGGTGGAGAAGGTAGTCAAGAAGGCATACGGCATGCATGCCTTCATTGGCCGGGGCATTGAGTATAAGAATTGGCAAGTCATGTTGCAGCTGTATAGAACCTTAGTTAGGCCACACTTGGAGTATAGTGTTCAATTCTGGTCGCCACACTACCAGAAGGATGTGGAGGCTTTAGAGAGGGTGCAGAAGAGATTTACCAGAATGTTGCCTGGTGTGGAGGGCATCAGCTATGAGGAGCGGTTGAATAAACTTGGTTTGTTCTCACTGGAACAACGGAGGTTGAGGGGTGACCTGATAGAGATCTACAAAATTATGAGGGGCATAGACAGAGTGGATAGTCAGAGGCTTTTCCCCAGGGTAGAGGGGTCAATTACTAGGGGGCATAGGTTTAAGGTGAGAGGGGCATGGTTTAGAGTAGATGTACGAGGCAAGTTTTTTTACGCAGAGGGTATGGGTGCCTGGAACTCGCTACCGGAGGAGGTGGTGGAAGCAGGGACGATAGTGACATTTAAGGGGCATCTTGACAAATACATGAATAGGATGGGAATAGAGGGATACGGACCCAGGAAGTGTAGAAGATTGTAGTTTAGTCGGGCAGCATGGTCGGCACGGGCTTGGAGGGCCGAAGGGCCTGTTCCTGTGCTGTACATTTCTTTGTTCTTTGTTCTTTGAAACCGGAGCACCCGGAGGAAACCCACACAGACACGGGGAGAAAGTGCAAACTCCACACAGACAGCCACCCGAGGCTGGAATTGAACCTGACATGGATAGAGGTATGGCTGATTGGCAGAAGGCAGAGAATGGGGATAAAGGGGTCTTTTTCAGGATGGCAGCCGGTGACTGGTGATGTGCCTCAGTGGTCTGTGCTGGGACCACAACTTTTCACAATATACATTAATGACCTGGAAGAAGGAACAGAAGGCACTGTTGCTAAGTTTAGCAGATGATCCAAAGATCTGTAGAGGCACAGGTAGTATTGAGGAAGCAGTGGGGAAGGCTTGGACAGGCTAGGAGAGTGGGCAGAGAAGTGGCAGATGGAATAAAATGTGGAAAAGTGGGAGGTTATGCACTTTGGAAAGAGGATTGGAAGTATAGACTATTTTCTAAATGGGAAAATACTTAGCAAAACAAAAGCACAAAGGGATTTGGGAGTCTTTGTTCAATTTCTCTTAAGGTTAACTTGTAGGTTCAGTCGCCATTTAGGAAGGCAATGTTAGCATTCTTGTTGAGAGGCCTAAAATACAAGAGCGGGGATGTACTTCTGACACTGTATAAGGCTTTGGTCAGACCCCATTTGGGGTATCGTGAGCAGTTTTGGGCCCCCTATCCAAGGAAGGATGTGCTGGCCTTGGGAAGGGTCCAGAGGAGGTTCACAAGAATGTTCCCAGGAATGAAGAACTTGTCGTATGAGGAACGGTTGAGGACTCTGGGTTTCTACTCGTCGGAGTTTAGAAGGATGAGGGGGGGTCTTATTGAAACTTACAGGATACTGAGAGGCCTGGATAGAGTGGAAGTGGAGAGGATGTTTCCACTTGTAGGAAAAACTAGAACCAGAGGACACAATCTCAGACTAAAGGGACAATATCCTTCAAAACAGAGATGAGGAGAAATTTCTTCAGCCGGAGGCTGGTGAATCTGTGAACTCTTTGCCTCAGAAGGCTGTGGAGGCAAATCACTGAGAGTCTTTAAGACAAAGATAGATAGCTTTTTGATTAATAAGAGGTTATGGGGAGAAGGCAGGAGAATGGGGATGAGAAAATATCAGCCATGATTGAATAGCAGAGCAGACTTGATGGGCCGAATGGCCTAATTCTGCTCCTATGTCTTCTGGTCCGAATACCAGCCTGCAGAAATCACATCACATCCAGTATACTGATGTGTATTGGATTCACAGCCACAAAGCTGTATGTACCACAACATGAAAGTTACTTGCCACTGATAAATCCAAGCCTGGATGTTGCTGAGATCCTGCTGCCTGAGGGCATGGTCTGCTTCATTAGCTGACGAATTGCGAATCATGAATGAACACCCACTTCTGGGGCGTCATTCTCCGACCCCCCGCCGGGTTGGAGAATCGCCGGGGGCTGCCGTGAATCCCGCCCCCGCCGGTTGCCGAAGTCTCCGGCACCGGATATTCGGCGGGGGCGGGAATCAGGCCGCGCCGGTTGGCGGCCCCACTCCCCGCTCGATTCTCCGGCCCGGATGGGCCGAAGTCCCGCCGATAAATTGCCTGTCCCGCCGGCGTGGATTAAACCACCTTTTGAACGGCGGGTCAAGGCGGCGCGGGTGGGCTCCGGGGGGTGCCCCCACGGTGGCCTGGCCCGCGATCGGGGCCCACCGATCCGCGGGCGGGCCTGTGCCGTGGGGGCACTCTTTCCCTTCCGCCTCCGCCAAGGTCTCCACCATGGCGGAGGCGGAAGAGACTCCCTCCACTGTGCATGCGTGGGAAACTGTCAGCAGCCGCTGACGCTCCCGCGCATGCGCCGCCCGGAGATGTCATTTCCGCGCCAGCTGGCGGGGCAACAAAGGCCGTTTACGCCAGCTGGCGGGGCGGAAATTCCTCCGGCGTCGGCCTAGCCCCTCAATGTTGGGGCTCGGCCCCCAAAGATGCGGAGCATTCCGCACCTTTGGGGCGGCGCGATGCCCGTCTGATTGGCACCGTTTTGGGTGCCAGTCGGCAGACATCGCGCGTTTCGGGAGAATTTCGCCCCGATCTTATGATAGAGGGCAGGTCATTAATGAAGCAGACATGACTCCAGTGGGGAGTTTGCCACCTGATACCCATTGATTTTCATTTTGGTCAGCCTCTTTAATGCCGCTCTCAGCCAAATGGTGCCTTGGTAGCAAGGGCAGTCACTCGCAGCTCACCCAATGTTTTACTCCAGCAGAAGCATTGGATTCACGCCATAAGATTATAACATCTTTGAGAGTTCACATTCTTATTTTGTTAGAAACCTGTGACATGAGTGGCTCCCAGTGACATCGTATCTTATCACAGGCACCACCACTTGTGATATCATAATCACTATTGATCTTGAAACTTGAAATATTGAGTTTGAAACTCAGTCCTTCAAGTACTACAACAAAGAAACAAGGTAATATAAGTTGACTACAGAAATTGTGGCACCTTTATAAAAATTAATGTTAATGACAATATTAATGTGCGGTGATTAAAACATTGTCAACTCACCTTCAGGACGCAGAAATAAAAACTAAAGATTTTAGAAGTACGTAGCGAGTCAGGAAGCATCCTGTTGCGAGAGAAACAAAGTTAGCATTTCAGGTCAATGACTTTTCATCTGATGCAAACCACGCCCCCCCCCCCAAATTGGGTGCAATGGAGGGAATTTAATTCCACATCTACTAACCTCTGCTTCTACGCCCCCAACCCCACACCGACCTCTTGCTTTTGAAGACCAAGATAATTGCTACGATGTGATGTGTCCTCTATTACCTTATCCAGGTCATCATTCTTGATACGTGATCCAGATTACTGTGTGTCAGCAGCTATTAACATGAGAACAGTTCTCCAGCAGGGGCGAAAGATTCTTAGCTCTTGCCTCTGCTCCCTTGCCTAGGGACATCAAGATGACAATTTGCCCCAGCTGAAAGCAGCTGACTAGGGGGAAACAATGATTTGTGTGGCTATATTTATTGCCTGATTATGACTCAAAGTATTTCCCAGACATTGATGGATTACTCTGAACAGCTGCTCCTATTTAACAAAACCTGGTGCAGATCAACAATCAGCCTGGGATTTTCTGATCTTGCTGCAAATTCTGTTCCCTTGCTATCATCTCCGCTCCCCAGCCCTGTATGCCCACGACTGTAGCAGAATGTTCACAACCTTGTCATTCTATTTGATCCTGAACTGACTTTCTGACCCTACATTCTCTCCATTACCCAGAGTTCCAGCTTTGAAATTTTGCCCATCCCTATCTCTGCTTCTGCCCTCATTATGGACTCAGCCATCAAAGTTTTGTGAATGGAATATATTAGGGCAAATTAGATCCAACTGTCGATTAACAAAAATTTTGACATTTGCTCACGATCTTTTGATACTATGAAACAAAGGGAAGCAGAGGTTATTGAATGTAAATATCATCCGCAGTCACACTTGTTACTTTGCTTGCGTGCCAACCCACAAGCTACTTAATCTACTCGGGGCCGGTTTTGCTCAGCTGGCTGGACAGCTGGTTGGCGATGCAGAGCGAGGCCAGCAGCGCGGGTTCAATTTCCACACCGGCTGAGGTTATTCCTGAAGGCCCGGCCTTCTCAACCTTGTACATCGCCTGAGGTGTGGTGAGCCTCAGGTTAAATCACCACCGGTCAAATGGAGATTTTACTTTTTTAATCCACTCCGAATTGTCCTCCCTGAACAGCGGCCCCATGCTCCACTGAAAAGTTGCTTTTCATAATTTACAGCAGACAGGTAACCACCGTACACAAGTGACAAAGATCCACCAAGGCTTTCTTGTCATCCAGAGACAACGGTGAAAAGAAATCAGCTTACCAACTAATCATGTGGAAGAAATTGACCTCTTATTTCAATGGAATTACTGTGAAATACTTTACCTCACACAAAGCAGAGGTGGGTAGGAAAGGAACTTGTGAAATGTATTGCATGTTTGGAATATTTATTAGATATTTTCCTGCCACAAGAGGTTACGCAGTAGAATTGACGCAAATGGCAAGAAATTTCACCCCTTTTATGTGCTTTCCTCAAGTGGTCAGCTGTGCTTCACCTTTATCCGAAATTATAATTTATTTGCAGTTGTGCAACAGTGATAACAGTGTTCTGTTGGGTATGTATGAATTAAACTGAAGATCATAGAATCTTACAACACAGAAGGGGGGGCTTTTTGTCCATCATGTCTATTGCAGCTCTTTGATTGAGCTGTCCATATCCCAAATTTTCCCACATACAATTAGTCCTTTTCAACATGTACCCAATTGCCTTTTGAAGATTCCTTTGGAACCTGATTGCACCGTTCTTTCAGAGTGCCTTCCCGATCTTAACAACCCGGTGTGTTACTAATTGCATATGAATTGTCGTTAATTGCATGTAGATGGTGGACACAAACTGGGGATTCTTATGTCCTTACAAAGAGGAACAGACTGAAACTATAGTTGTTGTGGTTAGGAGGCATATGCTTGTAAGGTTTATATCTGTAAATAAAAGTTTATAGATGGGTTCATTTATATCCTTCACCATCTGGCTTTATGTGGTACTAAATGTGTTGTGAAATTTCTCATTTCCCATTTTGTTCATTTTCCAATTATTTTAAATTAATGAGATTTGGCTATCGATCCACTTAAAAACAGTTTCCCCCTACTTGCTGTATCAATGTCTCTCATAATTTTGAATACATTTTTAGGTCTCCATTTAACCTACTCTGTTATGTAAAGCACAATCCCAACTTCTTGAAACTTTACATAGCTGAAGTTGCTCATCTCTGTATCAACATGATAAAACTCTTTTGTATCCTCTCCATGGATCATTGGCATCATTTATATAGTGGAATGCCCATAATTTCACACAATATTGAAACCCAACCATAAATTTATAAATGTTTATCATAACCTCTTTTATTTTTGAAGCCCCTATTTACAATGCCAAATATCCACATTAAATTGTTAGAAAACAAAGAATACATGCTACAGCCTCTGAATGAGATAAAGTACACCTTACATGACAAATACACTGACATAGGAACAGGAGTAAGTCATTCAGCTCTTTAATTCCTTTCAATCAGATTGTGGTGATTCTTCTATCTTGACTCCACCACCCCACAATTCCCATGTTTCTGATTCCTTTAGCATCTAAACATCTATCAATGTCTTGAATCTATTCTGTGATTAAACACCCACAGCTCTCTGGAATTGAGAATTCCAATGCTTCATCACACTTACATCTGAGTATAAGTTTCTCCTCATCTCAGTTCTAAATGGCCAACTGTTTATTATGGGACTATGAAGTGCGATGTGCTCACTAATATATACATTGTAATAAATCTGAGCATATATAATTTTCTGTATGCACAGAGTGTATATAAGTATACATATTCCATTTACACACACACTAATAGATTATCACATTTCCATTAATACCTGTATACCTATATATGTGTGTGTATATATATATATATATATATATATTTAGCAATATATACATACATTTCATACTTCTTTTTAAAAATAAATTTAGAGTATCCAATTTTTTTTCCAATTAAGAGGCAGTCTAGTGTGGCCAATCCACCTACCCTGCACATCTTAATAATAATAATCGCTTATTGTCACAAGTAGGCTTCAATGAAGTTACTGTGAAAAGCCCCTAGTCGCCACATTCCGGCGCCTGTTCGGGAAGGTCAATACGGGAATTGAACCGGCGCTGCTGGCATTTTTGGTATTGCAAGCCAGCTATTTAGCCCACTATGCTAAACCAGCCCCATCTTTTTGGGTTTGTGGGGGTGAGGCCCCTGTAGACACAGGGAGATTGTGAAAACTGCACATGGACAGTGACCCAGGGCCAGAATCGAATCTAGGACCTCAGCGCCGTGAGGCAGCAGTGCTAACCATTGTGCGGCTATGCCGCCCATGCATTTTATACTTCAACTCACTTCTGAGTGACGAGACTGAGTCGGTGTGTAATTCATGTTGACAGTATGACAGTAAGCACATGTGCTTAATGTTAAGAGGAAGAACATATATTTAGTGTACATTCCATAATTCAGGATGCCCAAAAGTGGTGTAGAAACACAGTACTACCTAAACATACGCCCACTGTTTTACACCTTCCGTAGAAATTGGTAATGTTTAAAAACTTCCATTTAAAGCTGAAAGAATAACAAAACAAGATTTCACTTTTAAAAACTTTTACTGCAACATATGACTAAACAAACATCATTAAACACCATACTTTGCATCCAGTTCGAAATGCTATTTGGTTACTGTTGATCCCAACTCCCTTTCAACTGGGAAGTAAACGGCCAGCCCCGAACACACCGGTTTCCAACTTAATACTCATAACGCCTTTCTGGGACTTAAGGAGATTTAAAGTCAACTTATGAGACTGCTACCATTGTCTCCAAGTGTAAACACCTTCTCAGAAAGGCAAACTGAGCCTTCCTTTGATTTAATTAAATAACTCAGGTTTACTGTTAGCAAGCAAAACAGGTCACATAATCCCTTAATTTATTCTGCATTTAAATAAGCAGTCTCAAAATATAGTAACCGTATCAACCTCATCTTTGTAACAGTAGGAATACACACAAATATGTAATATAAAAAGGCATACTTATGCACATATGCATCATGCATGAACACCAGCACAAACATATCACACATGTCTGCATAGACAACATTGAAATGCATACATGCTAGCTTAAGTACATTAATGCTATCTACTCAGTAATTCATAAATGTATAGCCTGTAGATTTGCAGTAATGCATTCAATTTGTATGATATACATATGGATTATGCAGGTATTCATCATGCACCGAGTACACTCTGCATATAAATGACACATACGCAATGTATTCACATAACAACACATACAGCATGTACTTAATATCATATACAGGAACATATACAGGTGAATAAGCTGAAATATATATGCCACCCTGGATTTTCCCTGGAAGGAATGGTTTTTGCCATTTTCCTTTTGCACAGATTTTCATTGGCTTGTCAATGGAGATTTTTACTAATCTGACATCAGTTTCTATATGGCACCCTCTACACAATACATGTGGCATCTCTGAAAAGGACAGGCACCAGTGAAGCTCTTCAATAAGACTTAAATAATTCTCACTGAGACATGCAGACTACAAACCCGGAAGTAAAGAAAAATATAAATTACATTCAATTAATTTCACAAGAAGGAAAATAAAGATTGGGACATACACCTGGGGTTAAAGGGAGACAGATAACAGAAAAGTCATGGGAAAATTATTTCTATTTAAAAAAAATGTTGCCATATTTTTTCCAGAGGCAATGAAACTCCACATTTGTAAAATTATTTTTTCACTGTCACAGTGGTTGTTTAACAGCCGTTTTTACTCTCGTGCTCCAAGAATTCAGTTGCACCAAATACACCAGCTCTAACATGTTTCAGCTGTTTAAATATGGAAGGACTGAGTATGTTATCTAAGTTAATGCCATTAAAATGATTTCAATGCTGAGTTTATCTGTGAGTACTGCTACAGTGCAGACTACTTCTGACAACAATTTCTGGATTTCTGTGATTATCTATGTGTACGTGGATGGAATAGGTTGATGACAGTCTTACCAGATCAGCCATGATCGTATTGAATGGTGGAGTAGGCTCGATGATCCATGTGGTCTACTCCCGCTCCTATTCCTATGTTCTTATGTTAACAGTACTTTGATAGCCTCACGATTGTTATCACAGCAAAATCTACAGCTAAACATTTTAAAATGGCACTGATACAGAATAATAATTGTAGAATAATAAGTCATTGATTTGTAGAAATTCACAGCTAGAATACAAGCTCCCTGGGCTATCCACAGTCTTACCACCCACGTCTTTTTTTTGTCAATTCCTTATTGTTACAATCTCAGCTGATGTTACTATTGAGGAGTCAGGTCCCAGAACAGGACCCCAGCTTGATAGATCATGGGCGGGATTCTAGCTTTTATTTTTTTGTTGAGAGACTTGGATAAATAGAGTTGCAGGACTGCCGATGAACTTTTAAAAAAGAATAAAACATTTATTAAACAAGAGAAGTTTAACTATAATACACTACCCCTTCACCCCAGCAGATATATACAGATTTATAAGGATAACACAAGTTACAAACTTTATCTTAAACTCTAAAGTTCTCGGTAAGTACACAGCCCATATAAACTAATAGGCAAAGTGTGGTCAGACACATCACACTCTGAAACCAAGTGACAGATGTCACCCAAAACAACTCCTGTGGATTTCTCATCAAATCCCCTAGATGCTTGTCACACTGTGAGCCAACCCGTCACATTGGAACTATGATTTTCACACAAGGATTTCCATGCTCCATTCTTAAAGAACACACTTGGAACCTTTTCCCAAACAACACTTTCTTTCGGCTCCTTCACCAAGGATCCACATCCAAGATTTCAACCTCTTCTTTCGATATTCATCGAAACACCCTTTAAGTTCTAGCTTCCACACAATCTCTCAGGTACCCAGCCATGCCAACAAATCACCACTGCTTCGCAGGCTGTATTAAGGTGTAACCAAATTGAGGATTACTTCAGTTGTCTAGCTTCTTGCTCGCTGACTTCTCTACCTTGCAGCTCTGCCGTTAACTGGGAGCCTCTTTCTCTCTCTGCTCCTGACTTCACTGAACATTTTTCTGTTTTCTGTTCCTTTACCTGCCTGAAACTCTCATTCCCTGATTTCTGACTGCTCTTTAGGTTCTGGGGCTTGCATTCTGTGCCTCTGAATTGTCCTGCCTGAATTGGCAGCTTCTGTGAAAAAACCTCTTGCTTCCAGGTTGCCTAATTCTGGACTGAATTCAAAATGCTTTTGCTTTTCAGTGTGGGCCTCTGATTGCTAAGCAACAGCTCACTACTCCTTGTCCCATCATAAACGGGGTAGGTGGTGGCATAATGTACTAGTAATCCAGTAAACCAGAGGCTCCGAGTAATGCTCTGGGGACCTGGGTTTGAATCTCACCACAGCAGATGATGGAATTTGAATTGAACCCAATCAAAAATATCTGGAATTAAAAATCTAATGATGACCATGAAACCATTGTTCATTGGAGTAAAAACTCATCTGGTTCATTGACTCCAGACCCTCAGCAATGTGGTTGATTCTTAAATGCCCTCAGTGATTGGCAATAAATGCTCGCTCGCCAGCGATGCTCACATCCCATGAACAAATAAAATAACAAATATTAATGGCCTTGGCCATATTCTCTTGAACGCCACCAATAAATCCCATTGTATTTATTGTTTTTTGACTGGGTTTGATAGGGTAAACAGAAGGATGTTTCCACATGTGTGGTAGTCCAGAACAAAGCACATTGAGTATATGGCAGTCCATCAGGAATCGGTAATATAGAGAGTGTTTAGAATGTGGAACTCGCTACTGTAGGAGTAATTGAGGCAAAAAGTATGGATGGATTTAATCGGAAGTTAAATAAACATGTGGGAGAAAGGAATAGAATGTTATGCTAATAAAGTGTGATCAAATCGGGTGGGAGGAGTTTGCGGGAAGCATAGAGACCCCTTTTGAGATGAATGGTCTACTTCTGTGCTGTACATTTTATGCAATTCTAATGAGTTTAGTTTGATGACAAGCCTCGATCAAAAATCTATGTGTTTGGAAATCCACTGAGACTAAATGAAGCAGAACTGATTGAGGGCGCCTGTTATGAGATGGTTTGTTTTGTGTAGGTGAACCATTGCTCGTTCTCTCGGGATGGTCAGCTCCTGCTAACAGGTTCAGAGGACTGTAACGTTTGTGTGTGGAAAGTTAAAAACGAAGAGCTTGTATATAAAGTAAAAGGTCACACAGGTACGTGATTTCAGTGACATCTTTCACTTGCTTGCAGGTATTCGTTACATATTTACGATTGACCATGACTTATGATCTAGAATTTGACAGCAAACGTGGCTGTACATCATTTATCAACCCTGTATATTATTGAATGTATTTTTGTGATCTTTAGTTTTTTCAATGATTTAATACAGCCTGACCTGCTCGTACTTTGTCATTCTGTGAATTTCTTTTAGGCAATGATGATCATTTTCAGTGATGTTCATATCTGTTTCCTTTGCTCGCAAATTATTTCATTAAAAAAAAACACAAGCCCCATTAACACCATTGGGTGGAAGATTTGTTCTGGTTGCTATTTGTAATGAAATCCTAAATCCATTCCTTGAGAATGTATTCATAATTATGCTAAAATAATTACTGGAAGAAAAGTCTGTCATTTTGTTTCGCAGTTTCTATTATGAAGCCAAAAGGGAAATCTTTCTAGTCATTTTGGAAATGGGATTTTCCGCACCCCATGTTTTGCAGCGATGGCCCCGCCATTGGCCGGCGATGGGACCCTCCAGTCGCGTTGCTGTCAACCGGGTTTCCCGTTGTTTGCACCCACTACTGCCGGGGGACCCATGGTGGGGGGGGGGGGGGGGCGGGTCATATCAGCGGGGCTGGAAGATCCCGCCAGCAGGAATGGCTGGAAAATCTCTCCCTGTGCCACTGTTCTCTGGCTGGAGAGTTGAAGACCTCCTGGCAGTACATCTGGTATTCGGGGGCATTCTAGGACATGTTTCACCATTTGAGATGCCTCTCTGTAGTCACAGTTGACAGAACGTGTTTGGCTGTATCTCAACTTCTGAATGAGAGTCTTGCCGTGGTTGACACCAGTCCTGAGATGACTGAGTCACAACCAGGTAGGCAACGTCACGCAGGCTGGCTCCCAGTGGGAAGGATTCCTCTGGACCATGAGACAACAATGTGCCTTTGTCTGTAGATTTGTTCACCTTACTACAAGGTGGCAATTATGGGCGTTACAGACTCAGGACTGATAGTACGGAAGAAGCTGCTGCTTGACATGAGCTTCTTTTTTTGATGGTTCTCTTCAGAAAAGACGATGTCTAGGGTCACTGGTCTGCCTGGTCCATTCTGGAAATAGGGGATCTGAGAGATTGAGCACACGACTGGAAAGCTGGTGTTGGAGGGAGGGCATCAGATTTCTGAGGCATTGGGACTGCTTCTGGGAAAATGGGACCTGTACAAACCAGAGGTCATACGCCTGAACAGGACCGGGACGAATATCCTCGCAGGGAGATTTGCTCGTGCTGCTGGGTGGGACTGAAACTGGACCGGCAGGAGGATGGGAACCAGAGGGCAAATTCAAAGCATGGAATGGGAGATGGAAAATTAATGGGTGACTCAAAGATAGAAGAAGCACAGCTTAAAAAGCGTACGGCACAGGAAATTGGCCGTGTGGAAAGGTATATGTGTAAATACAAGAAGCACGGCAAATAAAGCTGCTGAGCTCTGCGCACAGGTCGGCACATGGCAGCATGGAAACCTAGCTTAAAGAGGGACAAAAATGGCAACTATACATCCCTGGATATATAGGTTCAGGCAGAAGAGGGAGGGGGTTAAAAAAGTTGGGGGTCTAGCATCATGTGTTAAAGAATCAATTACAGCTGTGAGGTGGAATGATATACAAATGAATCATCAAATGAGGCCATATAGGTTGAGGTTAGAAATAACAAAGGGGCAGCCACACTGCTGGGACTGTACTCTAGACCCCCAAATAATGGAAGAGAGTTAGAAGAGCACATTTCTGAGTGCAAAAGCGATAGGGCAGTAATAGTTGGGGAGACTTCAACTACCCTAATATCGATTGGGATAGAAAGAGTGTGAAGGGCACATTCTTGAACTGCGTTCAGGAGAATATTTTTTAGACAGCACATAACAAGCCCAATGAGAGGAAGCGCAATTCTTTTTTAAAAAATATACTCATTAAAGTTTTTTAACAACACAATTTTTTCCCCCTTACAAACAATAACCCCCCCCCCCCCCCCCGTAACAAAATAACACAAAATCGCACTGAGCAAGATATATACATGGCAAAATGGTATATTTACATAGCTTTATACACTGACTCTCGCCCACACGTGCCAGTTTCCCCCACCCTCCATGTTATCTCCCGCTCATCCATCCCCTCAAACAATCTCTCGTGTCCCCCCCCCCCCCCCCCAGGGTTGCTGTTGCTGCTGACTGACCTTCCTCTAACGCTCCGCGAGATAGTCTAGGAACGGTTGCCACCGCCTGTAGAACCCCTGCGCAGACCCTCTCAAGGCAAACTTAATCCTCTCCAGCTTTATGAACCTCGCCATGTCGTTTATCCAGGCCTCCAGGCTGGGGGGGCTTCGCCTCCTTCAACATAGGCAAGATCCTTCGCCGGGCTACTAGGGACGCAAAGGCCAGAATTCCGGCCTCTTTCGCCTCCTGCACTCCCGGCTCATCCACTACTCCGAATATTGCTAGCCCCCAGCTTGGCTTGACCCGGACTTTCACCACCTGGGATATTGCTCCCGCCACTCCTCTCCAGAACCCCTCCAGTGCCGGGCATGACCAAAACATGTGGACATGGTTCGCCGGACTCCCTGAACACCTTCCACATCTGTCCTCTACCCCAAAGAACCTACTCAACCTCGCCCCCGTCAAGTGCGCTCTGTGAACCACCTTAAATTGTATCAGGCTGAGCCTGGCACATGAGGAGGAATTAACCCTACCCAGGGCATCCGACACCTTGCCCTCCCCGACCCATACACCCGAGATCACCCTGTCTTGAATTTCTTGTGCCGGGAGCAATGGGAATTCCCTGACCTGTCACCTCACAAAAGCCCTCACCTGCATATATCTAAATGTATTTCCCGGGGGTAACTCAAACTTCTCCTCCAGTGCCCCTAGGCTCGCAAATGTCCCGTCAATGAACAGGTCCCCTATTCTTCTAATCCCCTCCCGATGCCAGCCCTGGAACCCCACGTCCATCTTCCCCGGGACAAACCGGTGGTTACCCCTGATTTGGGACCACACCGAGGCTCCCACTGCACCCCTGTGCCATCTCCACTGGCCCCAGATCCTTAATGTTGCCGCCACCACCGGGCTCGTGGTATACTTTGATGGCGAGAATGGCAGCGGTGCCGTCACCAATGCCCCCAAGCTCGTTCCTTTACAGGACGCCATCTCCATCCTCTTCCATGCCGCCCCCTCTCCCTCCATAACCCACTTGTGGATCATCGCCACATTTGTTGCCCAGTAGTAGCTCCCTAGGTTTGGCAGCGCCAGCTCTCCTCTGTCCCTACTGCGTTCCAGGAACCCTCTCCTTACCCTCGGGGTCTTATTCGCCCACACAAACCCCATAAAACTCCTACCTACTCTCTTGAAAAAGCCCTTGGTGATCACGATGGGAAGGCACTGAAACACAAACAAAAACCTCGGAAGGACCACCATTTTGACCGACTGCACTCGACCCGCCAACGAAAGCGGCAACATGTCCCATCTTTTGAAGTCCACCTCCATTTGGTCCACCAACCTCGTCAGATTCAATTTGTGTAGGGCCCCCCAACTCCTGGCTATCTGGATCCCCAGATACCGAAAACTCCCCACCACCCTCCTCAGCGGTAGGTCCCCTATCCCTCTTTCTTGGTCCCCTGCCTGTAATACAAAACCTCACTCTTCCCTACATTGAGCTTATAGCCCGAGAACTCCCCAAACTCCCTCAGAGTCTGCATGACCTCCACCATCCCCTCCATTGGGTCCGCCACGTACAGCAGCAGGTCATCCGCGTATAGAGACACCCGATGCTCTTCTCCCCCGCGGACCACCCCCCTCCATTTATTAGACTCCCTCAGTGATATGGCCAAGGGTTCGATCGCCAATGCAAACATGCACCCCTGCCTCGTTCCTCGGTACAGCTGAAAGTACTCCGACCTCTGCCGGTTCGTCACCACACTCGCCACCGGGGCTCTGTAAAGGAGCTTAACCCAGCTAATAAACCCTCCCCCGAACCCAAACCTACGCAACATCTCCCAGAGGTACTCCCACTCTACTCGGTCAAAGGCCTTTTCCGCGTCCATAGCTGCCACTATCTCCGCCTCTCCCTCCTCCGATGTCATCATTATCACGTTTAAGAGCCGCCGCACATTAGTATTTAATTGCCTGCCCTTTACGAATCCCGTCTGGTCCTCATGAATCACCCCCGGGACACAGTCCTCAATCCTCGTGGCCAGCACTTTTGCCAATAACTTAGCGTCCACATTGAGGAGCAAAATCGGCCTGTACGATCCACATTGCAGTGGGTCCTTGTCTCGCTTCAGAATCAAGGAAATTGTCGCCTCCGACATTGTCGGGGGCAGGGTCCCCTCCTCTCTTGCCTCGTTAAAGGAAGCGCAATTCTAGATGTAGTCTTCGGAAATGAAGCTGGGTAAGAGGGTTAAGTAGCAGTGGAGGACCATTTTGGGGATAGTGACCATAACACATTTAGATTTAGCATTATGGAAAAGGACAAAGGTAGAACGGGAATAAAAGTTCTAAATTGGGGGAAGACACATTTTTCAACGCTGAGAGGTGATCTGGTGAACATGGACTGGAAACAGTCACTAGAAGGGAAAACTGTGTCAAATCAATGAGAGGCATTCAAAAGCAAGAAACATGTATGGACATGCCCCCACAAAGAAAAAGGGCGGTGCTGCTAAATCTAGAAGCCCCCGGTTATCCCAAAGCAAAAGTAGTAAGATAAAACAAAAAAAGAAAGCTTATGACAGTCACAAAAAGCTTAATACTGTCAAAAACCTAGAGGAGTATAGAAAGTACTGGGCGAAGTAAAAAAGGAAATTAGGAGAGCAAAGAGAGGATACAGAAAATATTGATAAGGTATAATCAAAGAAAAACCAAAAATGTTTTACCAGTACATTAAGAGCAAGAGAATAAATACTTGGTAACTTATTAGTTGATGCAGAAGATGTGGACAGCTTTCTCAGTGAATACATCGGGCCTGATTCTCCGTTGGCGGGTTCCTCCGCTTCGCTGGCAGCGCACTCACGCCCGCGGATTTCCCGACGGCGTGGGGACGCCTACAATGGGAAACCCCATTGGCCGGCAGCCAGGATGGGGGGGCGCCACACCAGAAAACGGGTGTGGTGGGACCGAGAATCCCGTCCCATTGTCTCTATTTTAACTCAGGACAGGGTGATGCAGACATTCGTTAAAGAGGATGGGCCGAATTTTATGGGGCCATCATAGAGGGGATGGGGTTGGAAAATACGGCAAGCCATTCAAAATTCCATTGACTTTGACGGGCGCGGAAAATATCACAAGCGGAAAATTCCACCTGTTGAGTGAAATTTTAGATACAAAAAAATCATAATGAGAGAGGAAGTCCTGGAGGGACTGACAACCTTGAAGGTGGCTAAATTGCCAGGGCTGGATGGATTGTATCCCAGGCTACTAAAAGAAGCCAGAGAGGAAATAATGGATATTCTGAGGATAATTTTCCAATCCTCAAAAAATACAGGTGAGGTACCAGAGGATTGGAGGTCAGCGAACATTGTACTATTATTTAATAAGGGCACCAGGGATAGGCCAATTAACTATATTGGTGGGCAAATTATTGGAATCAATTCTGAGAGACAGGATAAACTGTCACTTAGAAAGGCACAGATTAACCAGGGATAGTCAATATAGTTTTGTTAGGAGAAGATCGTGTCTTACTAACTTAATCAGATTTTTTGAGGAAGTAACAAGGAGGATTGATGAGGGTAGTGCAGTGGATGTTGTCTATGTGGGTTCCAGTAAGACATTTGACGAGGTCTCACATGGCAGACTGGTAAATAAAGTGAAACCCCCTGGGACACAAAGGAAGGTGGTGAGTTGGATCCAAAATTCACTCAGTGACAGGAAACAAAGGTAATGGTCGATGGATGTTTTTGTAAACGGAAAGCAGTTTCCAGTGGCGTTCCAAAAGGTTCAGTGTTGGGGCCCTTGCTGTTGTTGTATATATTAATGATTTGGACTTAAATGCGGGAAACATAATTGGGAAATTTGCAGATGATATGAAACCTGACTGTCGTTGATAGTTAAGAGGGTAGCTCTTATCTGCAGAATAAGATCAACGGTTTGGTTGAGTGGGCGGAAAAGTGGCAAATGGAATTCAATCTGGAGAAGTGTGACGTAATGAATTTAGGGAGGGAAAGCAAAGCAAGAGAATATTCAATAAATGGGAGGCTATTGAGAGCTGTTGAGGAAGTGACAGACCTTGGAGTGCATGTCCACAGGTCCCTGAAGGTGTCAGGACAGGAGGATAAGGTGGGAAGGAAAGCATATGGAATTATTTTGTTTACTGGTCAAGGTATTGAATACAAAAGCAGGGATATAATGGTGGAACTGTATAAAGCACTGGTTAGGCCACAGCTGAATTTTGTGTACAGTTTTGGTCACTACATTACAGGAAGGACATAATTGGTTTTAAGAGAGCAAGAATGTTGCCAAGGCTTGAAAATTGCAGCCAAGAGGAGAGATTGGATAGGCTAAGGTTGTTTTCCTCAGAACAGAGGAGGATTAGGGGATGACCTAACTGAGGTGTGAAAAATTATTAGGGACCTGGACCGGATAGACAGGAAAGGGTTATTTCCCCGAGTTGAGGTGTCAATTATTAAGGGCATGAATTGAAGGTAATCGGTAGAAGGATTGGAGAGGAAAACCTTCTTCACCCAGAGAGTGGCGGGTGTCTGGAATTCGCTGCTTGGATTGAGGGTAAAATGCTCATCTAATTTAAAAGGCACCTGCATCTGCCTCTAAAGTACTGTAAACCCGCAAGACTGCTTATACGGACCTGGAGGGGAAATTCTCTGGAAACGGCGCGATGTCCACCGACAGGCGCCCCAAACGGCGCCAATCAGACGGGCATCGCGCCGCCCCAAAGGTGCGGAATGCTCCGCATCTTTGGGGGCCGAGCCCCAACATTGAGAGGCTAGGCCGACGCCGGAGGAATTTCCGCCCCGCCAGCTGGCGGAAACGGCCTTTGTTGCCCCGCCAGCTGGCGTGGAAATGACATCTCCGGGCGGCGCATGCGCGGGAGCGTCAGCGGCCGCTGACAGTTTCCCATGCATGCGCAGTGGAGGGAGTCTCTTCCACCTCCGCCATGGTGGAGACCGTGGCGGAGGCGGAAGGGAAAGAGTGCCCCCACGGCACAGGCCCGCCCGCAGATCGGTGGGCCCCGATCGCGGGCCAGGCCACCGTGGGGGCACCCCCCGGGGCCAGATCGCCCTGTGCCCCCCCCAGGACCCCGGAGCCCGCCCACGCCGCCTTGTTCCACCGGTAAGGTAGGTGATTTAATTTACGCCGGCGGGACAGGCAATTTATCGGCGGGACTTCGGCCCATCTGGGCCGGAGAATCGAGCGGGGGGGGGGCCCCGCCAACCGGCGCGGCGCGATTCCCGCCCCCGCCGAATATCCGGTGCCGGAGACTTCGGCAACCAGCGGGGGCGGGATTCACGCCAGCCCCCGGCGATTCTCCAACCCGGTGCTATAAAGTGGGGTTAAAATGAACGGCTGGTTTATTTTTTCTCTCTCTTTTGGCCAGTCCAGACATGATAGGGCTGAATGGCCCTTTCTATAGTTCCATGGTACTCTTGTGTAACTTGCCTTCCTTGATGGTGGAGCAAGACAGAGAGCAGATACAGATCAAGGTTTGAGACAGCCAGTAAAAGCTCTGCAAGCTGCCCTGAGGATGGGAACCAACTTCTTAATATGAGGATGGCGTTCCTAGGCTGGGCGGGCATTCTTCAGCTGCTGAGTAGCACAGGGCCAGAGCGGGTGTTTGTAATGAATTATTATTAACTCAATAAATAACTACTTTCTCTCGATTACCGCCAGTGGGTTTTGTGGCAGCAGAGGCGGCCTCCCACTGGCTGGTGGAGGGATGGTCTGGTCCCTCCGCTGACGGGGAGCCCATGGCTGGGGTGGGGCCGGAAGATCCTGCCAGAAGGACGGCCGGAAAATCCTGCCCTTTGGAATTGATTTTCATCTCGGCACCAGTGGGGTGTGTAGCTTGAACATTCCAGACTAGCACACTACTGGTCCTGGCACATCCGTAGTTCAGCACCCGGCATCAAGGGCAATGTGTGATAAACATTTTGTACTTTAATGACTGACGTCCAGGGTTAGGTGTTTGTGCACAACTTGTGCCAGGTCTCTCAGGGGATTCAGCTGCTGATGGGCTTCTACAAGCTTTGGAAAGTAGCTGTGAGAAAGTGTGGCAGCACAACTCAAGAAGGAGGTCATAGGAAGCGACTGGAAGTAGGCGTAACACTAGAGGGATTTCTTGTCCCCTATCCCTGGTGAGGCATTGCAATAACTGAAATATGGATTATCGTGTTAGGTACACTGGTCTAACACTAGCTGCAACTGGATGCAGTTTAGATCAGAAAGGTACTCCAGACCTTGAAGTTAGTTCAATCAGGTTGATTGAACTAATAGCACAGTTAGCACAGTTCTCTGTGAGTTCGACTCTGCTGACTTAAGTGTGGTTACTCTGTCTGACTGAACCAGACTAGCTCTTAGCCACGTGGTGGAGGAGTGAGATTGTAACAACACCCTTGACTGACTCCCTAGATGTTCATCAGTGGAAAGAGGCGGAGTGTGAGTGCCTCGTCTCTTTTATAGTCAGATCCCACCCCTGAGTGTACTGCCTGCTTATTGGTCATGTCCTGTTCTCTGTGTCCACTAGCTGCTTGTCTGTATATCATTGTGTGTGTCTGCATATCGTGACATGGATCAGAGTGTTTGACAGGAGTTATATGATCATATCAATGTTAGCAGCACTTACTGGGAACTACAATGATGTTGTCCCTGTTATTGGTCAGTTCATCTGCAGCTCAGCAGGCACATTTACAATGAGCCCAGAAGCAGGGGTAGGAAGAAATTGGCAATGGTGATGTTGTCTCTCATGATGACAACAAATTCGCACCATGACCCCCTCTCCAATGGCTTCCCTTTTGCCAGAGGCACTGCAGCTTGCCCATATCAGACCTATTCCACTGAGGTAAGGTGATCAGATTTTCAAAAGTTAAAACTGGGAAATAGTCATTTATTGAAAAGCCAAGGGAAGGCAGGGGGGTTCCTTGACGATTGACACGTTGGGTGACCAATGGCAGGAGTCTGCCGGAGGGGCAGTTGAAAGTGAGAGGTCTTGTGAAAACAGCTCCAGAAATGTGTCCAGCCAGAGTTTGCAATCCTATTCTGTAGATTGTTTAAAAAGGCATCATCAGCGATAATGCCATTGGTGCCGAAAGGATGGCGCCAACTCCCTTTGAGACGTCCAGGGGGTAATGTGAGAAGGAATACAGTTCAACTGCAAGCAAAGCAATATACTGCAGTAGGTATTTACAGGTAGAAGGGTGAAAGTTCACGCTGATTTTTCTCTGCCCAGGCACAGTTTATATTTGACAAAAAATGGGAAAGGTGAAAAGCAAAACAGTTGAACTATCGTTAGTAAATTATTGAGACGCCAAGACATTTTGTGAAAAACCCAGGACTGCCCCATGAAAACCAGGACTCCTGGTCACATAGAGTTCAAGGACTATCTTTTTTTTTGTTTAATAAACATTTTATTGAGGTATTTTTGGTATTATCACAGCAACAAAATAAACAATGTACATGAAACTATAAACATAGTGCAAAAGCCGTCTCCCTCCCTTACAGGTCCCACCTTTATTAATACCCTACTGTAAGCTAAACTAACCCCCCCCCCCTCCTTCTGCTGATGATTAATTTTCCGCGAAGAAGTCGACGAACGGTTGCCACCTCCGGGCGAACCCGAACAGTGACCATCTCAAGGAGAACTTGATTTTCTCCATGTCCGATAGCCAGGTCTCCGACTTTGGGGGCTTTGAGTCCCTCCAAGCTAATAGTATGCGTCTCCGGGCTACCAGGGAAGCAAAGGCCAGAACGTCTGCCTCTTTCTCCTCCTGGATTCCCGGGTCTTCCGACACCCTGAAAATCGCCACCTCTGGACTCAGCGCCACCCTTGTTTTTAACACTGTGGACATGACATCCGCAAACCCCTGCCAAAATCCCCGAAGCTTCGGATATGCCCAGAACACGTGGACATGGTTCGCTGGTCCTCCCGCACATTTTGAACACCTGTCTTCCACCCCAAAGAATCTGCTCATCCGGGCCGTGTCATATGAGCCCTGTGAACGATCTTGAATTGTACCAGGCTGAGCCTGGGACATGTTGCAGACGCATTGACTCTATTCAATGCGTCCACCCATAGACCATCCTCTATTTCTCCTCCCAGCTCCTCCTCCCATTTGCGCTTCAGCTCCTCGGTCTGCGTCTTCTCTGACCCCATAAGTTCCTTGTAAATGTCAGAGACGCTCCCTTCTCCTACCCACCCTCTGGAAACTACCCTGTCCTGAATCCCCCTTAGCGGTAGGAACGGGAAGGTTGACACCTGTTTACGAAGGAAGTCACGCACCTGCAGATACCTGAATTTGTTTCCCCTCGCCAGCCCAAACTTTTCCTCCAACGCCCTCATACTCGGAAAGCTCCCCTCGATAAACATATCCCTGATTCTCTCAATCCCTGCTCTCCGCCATATCCGGAACCCTCCATCCATACTTCCCGGGGCAAACCGGTGAATATTACATATTGGGGACCAGACCGATGCTCCCTCTGCGCCCACTTGTCTCCTGCATTGCCCCCAGACTCTCAGGGCCGCCACCACCACGGGGCTGGTGCAGTACCGTGCCAGCGGGAACGGCAGAGGCGCAATTACCAACGCCCCCAGACTGGTGCCCTTGTGTGAAGCCACCTCAATATGCTCCCATGCCGACCCCTCCCCCACCACCCACTTCCTGATCATGGCTATATTCGCCGCCCAGTAATAGTTACTAAAATTTGGCAGCGCCAGCCCGCCCTCCCCCCGACTCCGCTCAAGCATTACCTTCCTTACCCGCGGGGTCTTGCCCGCCGAAACAAAGCCACTTTGTTGACCCGTTTAAAAAAGGACCGCGGAATAAAGATGGGGAGAATTGGAATACGAACAGGAATCTCGGGAGGACCGTCACCTTCACCGTCTGCACCCTCCCAGCCAGTGACAACGGGAGCGTGTCCCATCTCCGAAAATCGTCCTTTATTTGGTCTACTAATCGGGCCAGATTTAATTTATGCAACCGGTCCCATTCCCATGCCACTTGAATGCCTAGGTACCTAAAGCTTCCCCCTACTAATCTAAACGGCAGCTCCGCCAATCGCCTTTCCGTCCCCTCGCCTGGACCGCAAACATCTCACTTTTCCCCATATTTAGCTTATACTCTGAAAACCAGCCAAATTCCTCTTGAATATTCATGATTTCTTCCATCCCCTCTGTTGGGTCTGATACATACAGAAGCAGGTCGTCTGCATAGAGCGAGATGCTGTGCTCCCCCCCCCCCCCCCCCCCCCCCCCCCCCCCCCCCAGACCAGCCCCTTCCAGCCCCTTGAGGCTCTCGGAGCAATTGCCAACGGCTCTATAGCAAGTGCGAACAACAGTGGGGAGAGGGGGCATCCCTGTCTCGTCCCCCGGTGCAGTCTAAAATAGTCCGATGTTGTCCTATTCATCCATATGCTTGCCAAAGGAGCCTGATACAGCAACTGACCCAGTCAATAAAGCCCAGCCCAAATCCGAACCGTCCCAGCACCTCCCACAGATAATCCCATTCTACCCGATCAAAAGCCGTTTCTGCATCCATTGCGATCACTACCTCAACCTCCCTACCTTCCGGGGGCATCATGATCACGTTTTAACAATCTTCTTACATTGGCCACCAGCCTACCCTTAACAAATCCCGTGTGGTCCTCTCCAATAACGTCTGGTCCTCTCCAATAACGTCCGGAACACAATCCTCAATCTTGGAGGACAAAATTTTGGCCACAGTTTGGCGTCCACATTCAACAGGGATATCGGCCGTAGGACCCACACAGCTCCGGGTTCTTGTCCCGCTTCAGGATCAGTGAAATCATGGCCTGTGACATTGTCGGGGACAGCACCCCTCTTTCCCTTGCCTCATCGAACATCCTCATCAACACCGGCCCCAATATCCCAGAGAACTTTTTATAAAACTCCACTGGGTACCTGTCCGGCCCCGGGGATTTACCCGACTTCATGGACTTCAGACCCTCCACTATCTCTTCCAACCCGATCGGGGCCCCCACCCCTTCAACCAGCTCCCCGTCCACCTTTGGGAAATCCAGCCCCCCCAAGAAGTGCCTCATCCCCTCTGCCCCGTAGGGGGTTCCGACCTATACAGCCTACTGTAGAAATCCCTAAACGCCTTATTCACCCCTGCTGAATCTCCAACCAGGTTCCCATCTCCATCATTTACTTTCCCTATCTCCCTGCTGCCTCCCTCTTTCTAAGCTGCTGTGCAAGCATTCTGCTGGCCTTCTCTCCATACTCGTAGATCGCCCCCTTCGCCTTTCTCAGCTGCTCCACCGCCCTCCCTGTGGTTAACAAGCCGAACTCCGCCTGTAGTCTCCGCCGTTCCCTTAAAAGCCCTGCCTCTGGGGTCTCCGCATACCTCCTATCGATCTGTAGTATCTCCTTTACTGGTCCGTCTCTGCCCTGTCCACCTTCTCCTTATGGGCCCGTATCGAGATCAACTCCCCCCTGACCACCGCCTTCAGTGCTTCCCAGACCATCGCTGCTGAAATTTCCCCCGTGTCGTTGACCTGCAGGTAGTTCTGAATACATTTCCTCAGCCGCTCGCACACCCCTTCATCCGCCAAAAGTGCCACATCCAACCTCCAGTGCGGGCGCTGGTTACTGTCTTTACTAACCTGCAGGTCAACCCAGTGCGGAGCATGGTCTGAGATTGTAATCGCCGAGTACCCCGTGTCCGCCACCCCTGCCAGTAAGGCCCTGCACAAAATAAAGAAATCAATCCGGGAGTACACTTTATGCACAGTGTGAGTAGAAGGAGAACGCCTTTATCCTCGGCTGCCCAAATCTCCATGGATCCACCTCCCCGCCCACCCCCCCCCCCCCGATCAGCTCCATGAACCCTTTTAGTCCCTGATGCACGATCAATTACAATCAAAAACGATGTACTAACATAACTGAAGGCTTTAATAGACTAGAACTGTTCCCCAGCAGCTTCGGTACAGAATGAAGGCTGCTGGGATGGCACCGGTTCTTATACCCCGCCTGTCAGGGCGGAGCTACATACCAAACAGCCAATGGTAAACTCTTAGGTTTAACCAATGGTCTTCAGCCTCTCGGGTACTGCAATACCTGATAATACCACAGTCCCTTTGCCATTGCTGGCACGCTGCCCGTTTTTGAGCTGGACCGGTCCAAGCCAGGGTCAATAACTGTGTTGAAGTCCCCTCCCATGACCAACATGTGCGAGACCAGGTCCGGTGCCTTCCCCAGCATCCTCTTTATAAACTCCACATGGTCCCAATTTGGCGCATACACATTTACTAATACCACCTGCACCCCTCCAGTTTCCCACTGATCCATAATGTCCCGACCTCCCACATTATTCTACCCGCCTCAAACACTGACTATTCTACCCGCCTCAAACACCGACTATTCTACCCGCCTCAAACACTGACTATTCTACCCGTCTCAAACACCGACTATTCTACCCGCCTCAAACACCGACTATTCTACCTGCCTCAAACACCGACTATTCTACCCGCCTCAAACACCGACTATTCTACCCGCCTTAAACACCGACTATTCTACCCGCCTCAAACACCGACTATTCTACCCGCCTCAAACACCGACTATTCTACCCGCCTCAAACACCGACTATTCTACCCGCCTCAAACACCGACTATTCTACTTGCCTCAAACACCGACTATTCTATCTGCCTCAAACACCGACTATTCTACCCGCCTCAAACACTGACTATTCTACCCGCCTCAAACACCGACTATTCTACCCGCCTCAAACACCGATATTCTACCCGCCTCAAACACCGACTATTCTCCCCACCTCAAACACCGACTATTCTACCCGCCTCAAACACTGACTATTCTACCCGCCTCAAACACTGACTATTCTACCCGCCTCAAACACCGACTATTCTACCCGCCTCAAACACCGACTATCCTACCCGCCTCAAACACTGACTATTCTACCCGCCTCAAACACCGCCTATTCTACCCGCCTCAAACACCGACTATTCTACCCGCCTCAAACACTGACTATTCTACCCGCCTCAAACAGCGACTATTCTACCCGCCTCAAACACCGACTATTCTACCCGCCTCAAACACCGACTATTCTACCCGCCTCAAACACCGACTATTCTATCTGCCTCAAACACCGACTATTCTATCCGCCTCAAACACCGACTATTCTATCCGCCTCAAACACCGACTATTCTACCCGCCTCAAACACCGACTATTCTACCCGTCTCAAACACCGACTATTCTACCCGCCTCAAACACCGACTATTCTATCTGCCTCAAACACCGACTATTCTACCCGCCTCAAACACCGACTATTCTACCCGCCTCAAACACTGAATATTCTACCCGCCTCAAACACCGACTATTCTACCCGCCTCAAACACTGAATATTCTACCCGCCTCAAACACCGACTATTCTACCCGCCTCAAACACTGACTATTCTACCCGCCTCAAACACTGACTATTCTACCCGCCTCAAACACTGACTATTCTGCCCGCCTCAAACACTGACTATTCTACCTGCCTCAAACACCGACTATTCTACCCGCCTCAAACACCGACTATTCTACCCGCCTCAAACACCGACTATTCTACCCGCCTCAAACACCGACTATTCTACCCGCCTCAAACACCGACTATTCTACCCGCCTCAAACACCGACTATTCTACCCGCCTCAAACACCGACTATTCTACCCGCGTCAAACACCGACTATTCTACCCGCCTCAAACACCGACTATTCTACCCGCCTCAAACACCGACTATTCTACCCGCCTCAAACTCCGTCTATTCTACCCGCCTCAAACACCGACTATTCTACCCGCCTCAAACACCGACTATTCTACCCGCCTCAAACACCGACTATTCTACCCGCCTCAAACACCGACTATTCGACCCGCCTCAAACACCGACTATTCTACCCGCCTCAAACACCGACTATTCTACCCGCCTCAAACACCGACTATTCTACCCGCCTCAAACACCGACTATTCTACCCGCCTCAAACACCGACTATTCTACCCGCCTCAAACACTGACTATTCTACCCGCCTCAAACACCGACTATTCTACCCGCCTCAAACACCGACTATTCTACCCGCCTCAAACACTGACTATTCTACCCGCCTCAAACACTGACTATTCTACCCGCCTCAAACACCGACTATTCTGCCCGCCTCAAACACTGACTATTCTATCCGCCTCAAACACCGACTATTCTACCCGCCTCAAACACCGACTATTCTACCCGCCTCAAACACCGACTATTCTACCCGCCTCAAACACTGACTATTCTACCCGCCTCAAACACCGACTATTCTACCCGCCTCAAACACCGACTATTCTACCCGCCTCAAACACCGACTATTCTACTCGCCTCAAACACCGACTACTCTACCCGCCTCAAACACTGACCATTCTACCCGCCTCAAACACTGACCATTCTACCCGCCTCAAACACCGACTATTCTACCCGCCTCAAACACTGACTATTCTACCCGCCTCAAACACTGACCATTCTACCCGCCTCAAACACCGACTATTCTATCCGCCTCAAACACCGACTATTCTACCCGCCTCAAACACCGACTATTCTATCTGCCTCAAACACCGACTATTCTACCCGCCTCAAACACCGACTATTCTACCCGCCTCAAACACTGACTATTCTACCCGCCTCAAACACTGACTATTCTACCCGCCTCAAACACCGACTATTCTACCCGCCTCAAACACCGACTATTCTACCCGCCTCAAACACCGACTATTCTACTCGCCTCAAACACCGACTACTCTACCCGCCTCAAACACTGACCATTCTACCCGCCTCAAACACTGACCATTCTACCCGCCTCAAACACCGACTATTCTACCCGCCTCAAACACTGACTATTCTACCCGCCTCAAACACTGACCATTCTACCCGCCTCAAACACCGACTATTCTATCCGCCTCAAACACCGACTATTCTACCCGCCTCAAACACCGACTATTCTATCTGCCTCAAACACCGACTATTCTACCCGCCTCAAACACCGACTATTCTACCCGCCTCAAACACTGACTATTCTACCCGCCTCAAACACTGACTATTCTACCCGCCTCCAGCACTGACTATTCTACCCGCCTCAAACACTGACTATTGTACCCGCCTCAAACACCGACTATTCTACCCGCCTCAAACACTGACTATTCTACCCGCCTCAAACACTGACTATTCTTCCCGCCTCAAACACCGACTATTCTACCTGCCTCAAACACTGACTATTCTACCCGCCTCAAACACTGACTATTCTACCCACCTCAAACACTGACTATTCTACCCGCCTCAAACACTGACTATTCTACCCGCCTCAAACACCGACTATTCTACCCGCCTCAAACACTGACTATTCTACCCGCCTCAAACACCGACTATTCTACCCGCCTCAAACACCGACTATTCTACCCGCCTCAAACACCGACTATTCTACCCGCCTCAAACACCGACTATTCTACCCGCCTCAAACACTGACTATTCTACCCGCCTCAAACACCGACTATTCAACCCGCCTCAAACACCGACTATTCTACCCGCCTCAAACACTGACTATTCTACCCGCCTCAAACACTGACTATTCTACCCGCCTCAAACACCGACTATTCTACCCGCCTCAAACACTGACTATTCTACCCGCCTCAAACACCGACTATTCTACCCGCCTCAAACACCGACTATTCTACCCGCCTCAAACACCGACTATTCTACCCGCCTCAAACACTGACTATTCTACCCGCCTCAAACACCGACTATTCTACCCGCCTCAAACACCGACTATTCTACCCGCCTCAAACACTGACTATTCTACCCGCCTCAAACACTGACTATTCTACCCGCCTCAAACACTGACTATTCTACCCGCCTCAAACACTGACTATTCTACCCGCCTCAAACACCGACTATTCTACCCGCCTCAAACACCGACTATTCTACCCGCCTCAAACACTGACTATTCTACCCGCCTCAAACACCGACTATTCTACCCGCCTCAAACACCGACTATTCTACCCGCCTCAAACACTGACTATTCTACCCGCCTCAAACACCGACTATTCTACCCGCCTCAAACACCGACTATTCTACCCGCCTCAAACACTGACTATTCTACCCGCCTCAAACACTGACTATTCTACCCGCCTCAAACACTGACTATTCTACCCGCCTCAAACACTGACTATTCTACCCGCCTCAAACACCGACTATTCTACCCGCCTCAAACACCGACTATTCTACCCGCCTCAAACACAGACTATTCTACCTTCCTCAAACACCGACTATTTACCCGCCTCAAACACCGACTATTCTACCCGCCTCAAACACCGACTATTCTACCCGCCTCAAACACCGACTATTCTACCCGCCTCAAACACTGACTATTCTACCTGCCTCAAACACCGACTATTCTTCCCGCCTCAAACACCGACTATTCTACCCGCCTCAAACACCGACTATTCTACCCGCCTCAAACACTGACTATTCTACCCGCCTCAAACACCGACTATTCTACCCGCCTCAAACACCGACTATTCTACCCGCCTCAAACACCGACTATTCTACCAGCCTCAAACACCGACTATTCTATCCGCCTCAAACACCGACTATTCTACCCGCCTCAAACACTGACTATTCTACCCGCCTCAAACACTGACTATTCTACCCGCCTCAAACACTGACTATTCTACCCGCCTCAATCACCGATATTCTAGCCGCCTCAAACACCGATATTCTAGCCGCCTCAAACACCAGTTCAAGGACTATCTTAATCACAAGGTTCTCTCAGAAGTGCACAGCTGCCAACAATTTCCCAGGGATCTCCACTGGGGATTACATCATGAGAGAAGCCAACATCAGGCAGTGCATCCACACATGGACGGTTAGGAATGGAAATCAGACTTCCGGGTGCGGCGATGACCAGCTGAGTCGCACGTTTCGGCAGCTCCCTGTGAAACGGACTGTTGGGCTCTTGATAGGAGCCCCAACGGCAATTTTGACGGCTAAAAACACTGTGCGGTAAACCAGAAGGGAATCCCCCCTGGATACGGATGGAAAAAGGAGGAGAGAGTGGCCAGATTGCAGTGGATCCTTTAGAACAGCGGCAAGGAAGGCAAGCAAAAACCAAGATGGCGTCGGAAGGTGGCAGTTTAACATGGGGCCCTGAACAACAAGAGTTCTTGAAATGCTGTGTGGAAGAGATCAAAAAGGAAATGAAGAAAGAGCTGTTGGCCCCGATACTACAGGCGATCGAAGGGCTAAAGGAGGAACAAAAGACCCAGGAGCGGGAGCTTCGGGTCGTGAAGGCAAAGGCAGCCGAGAATGAGGACGATATACAGGGCCTGGTGGTGAAGACGGAGACGCAGGAGGCACATCAGAAACGATGTGTGGAAAGGTTGGAGGCACTGGAAAACAACGCAAGGAGGAACAACCTGAGGATTCTTGGTCTTCCTGAAGGTGTGGAGGGAGCGGACGTCGGGGCATATGTGAGCACGATGCTGCACTCGTTAATGGGAGCGGAGGCCCCGGCGGGTCCGTTGGAGGTGGAGGGAGCATACCGAGTGATGGCGCGAGGACCGAGAGCAGGAGAAATTCCCAGAGCCATAGTGGTGAGATTCCTCCGTTTTAAGGATAGAGAAATGGTCCTTAGATGGGCGAAGAAAACTCGGAGCAGTAAATGGGAGAACGCGGTGATCCGCGTTTATCAAGACTGGAGTGCGGAGGTGGCGAGAAGGAGGGCGAGCTTTAATCGGGCCAAGGCGGTGCTTCATAAAAAGAAGATAAAATTTGGAATGCTGCAACCGGCAAGACTGTGGTTCACATATCGAGGGAGGCACCACTACTTTGAGACGGCGGATGAAGCGTGGACTTTTATTGTGGAAGAAAAACTGGAATGAGCGGGTTATTAAAAAGAACGTTCGAACAAAGTGGTGGGGCGAATGTGGGGCACAAAGAGGGGTTTTATGTACTAATCCTGCGACGTGGTAACTTTTCTCTCTCCCACAGGTGGTGATGGGGGGAGGAGGGGAGGTGGAGGAGATGGGGCGTTGGCCATTGGGGGCGGGGCCAAGGGAGAAGCGCGGGCTTGGTTCCCGCGCTATGATAATCATGGCGGGAATAGAGAAGCAGGAAGGAGGGGGCGTCGCACGGTGCGAGCCGAGGTCACGGGGGGAAGCCGAGGTCAGCCAGAGTTTGCTGACTTCTGGGAGCAACATGGGGGGAGTAACTACGCTAGCGGGGGATCTAGCGGGGGGTGGTGGGAGGGGGGAATTACTGGGTTGCTGCTGCTGGGGAGAGGGGGGAGCTGGTATGGGAGAGGATGGGCGGGGGGGCACCACCTGGGGGAGATACAGCTGCGTGGGAACCGGGTGAGGAGCTGGAAAAAGGTGATGGCTAATCGACAAGGGTGGGGGGGGGGGGGGGGTAGGAAGCCCCCCAACTCGGCTGACCACGTGGAACGTGAGAGGGCTGAACGGGCCGATAACGAGGGCACGGGTACTCGCACACCTTAAGAAACTTAAGGCAGATGTGGTTATGTTACAGTCAACGCACCTGAAACTGATAGACCAGGTTAGGCTACGCAAAGGATGGGTGGGGCAGGTGTTCCATTCGGGGCTAGATGCGAAAAACAGGGAGCTGGCTATATTATCCAAAACAAGTATACCGTTTTGGATGCTGTTGGGGGGGATGACCTACCGGGGGAAGGCCCTAGCGGCCAGGTCTCTGGCACTGAGTCTGGCTCTGGGGCTCAGAAGGGAAGGGGGGAGAATAGAAAAGCAATAGTTGTAGGAGATTCAATGGTTAGGGGAATAGATAGGAGATTCTGTGGTCGCGAGCGAGACTCCCGGAAGGTATGTTGCCTCCCGGGTGCCAGGGCCAGGGATGTCTTGGATCGTGTCTTCAGGATCCTTAAGGGGGAGAGGGAGCAGCCAGAAGTCGTGGTGCACATTGGTACCAACGACATAGGTAGGAAAAGGGGTGTGGAGGTAATAAACAAGTTTAGGGAGTTAGGCTGGAAGTTGAAAGCCAGGACAGACAGAGTTGTCATCTCTGGTTTGTTGCCGGTGCCACGTGATAGCGAGGCTAGGAATAGGGAGAGAGTGCAGTTGAACACGTGGCTGCAGGAATGGTGTAGGAGGGAGGCTTCAGGTATTTGGATAATTGGAGCGCATTCTGGGGAAGGTGGGACCTGTACAAGCAGGACGGGTTGCATCTGAACCAGAGGGGCACCAATATCCTGGGAGGGAGGTTTGCTAGTACTCTTCGGGAGGGTTTAAACTAATTTGGCAGGGGAATGGGAACCGGATTTATAGTCCAGCAACTAAGGTAGCCGATATTCAGGACGCCAAAGCATGTAATGAGGCAGTGGGGAAGGGAACACTGACAAAGGAGAGTATTTGCAGGCACGGAGATGGGTTGAAGTGTGTATACTTCAACGCAAGAAGCATCAGGAATAAGGTGGGTGAACTTAAGGCATGGATCGGTACTTGGGACTACGATGTGGTGGCCTTCACGGAAACGTGGATAGAAGAGGGGCAGAAATGGTTGTTGGAGGTCCCTGGTTATAGATGTTTCAATAAGATTAGGGAGGGTGGTAAAAGAGGTGGGGGGGTGGCATTATTAATTAGAGATAGTATAACAGCTGCAGAAAGGCAGTTCGAGGAGTATCACCCTATTGAGGTAGTATGGGTTGAAGTCAGAAATAGGAAAGGAGCAGTCACCTTGTTAGGAGTTTTCTATAGGCCCCCCAATAGTAGCAGAGATGTGGAGGAACAGATTGGGAAACAGATTTTGGAAAGGTGCAGAAGTCATAGGGTAGTAGTCATGGGCGACTTTAACTTCCCAAATATTGAGTGGAAACTCTTTAGATCAAATAGTTTGGATGGGGTGGTGTTTGTGCAGTGTGTCCAGGAAGCTTTTCTAACACAGTATGTAGATTGTCCGACCAGAGGAGGGGCAATATTGGATTTAGTACTGGGTAATGAACCAGGGCAAGTGGTAGATTTGTTAGTGGGGGAGCATTTTGGAGATAGTGACCACAATTCTGTGACTTTCACTTTAGTAATGGAGAGGGATAGGTACGTGCAACAGGGCAAGGTTTACAATTGGGGGAAGGGTAAATACGATGTTGTCAGACAAGAATTGAAGTGCATAAGTTGGGAACATAGGCTGGCAGGGAAGGACACAAGTGAAATGTGGAACTTGTTCAAGGAACAGGTGCTACGTGTCCTTGATATGTATGTCTCTGTCAGGCAGGGAAGAGATGGTCGAGTGAGGGAACCATGGTTGACAAGAGAGGTTGAATGTCTTGTTAAGAGGAAAAAGGTGACTTATGTAAGGCTGAGGAAACAAGGTTCAGACAGGGCATTGGAGGGATACAAGATAGCCAGGAGGGAACTGAAGAAAGGGATTAGGAGAGCTAAAAGAGGGCATGAACAATCTTTGGCAGGTAGGATCAAGGAAAACCCCAAGGCCTTTTACACATATGTGAGAAATATGAGAATGACTAGAGCGAGGGTAGGTCCGATCAAGGACAGTAGCGGGAGATTGTGTATTGAGTCTGAAGAGATAGGAGAGGTCTTGAATGAGTACTTTTCTTCTGTATTTACAAATGAGAGGGGTGATATTGTTGGAGAGGACAGTGTGAAACAGATTGGTAAGCTCGAGGAAATACTTGTTAGGAAGGAAGATGTGTTGGCCATTTTGAAAAACTTGAGGATAGACAAGTCCCCCGGGCCTGACGGGATATATCCAAGGATTCTATGGGAAGCAAGAGATGAAATTGCAGAGCCGTTGGCAATTATCTTTTCGTCCTCACTGTCAACAGGGGTGGTACCAGGGGATTGGAGAGTGGCGAATGTCGTGCCCCTGTTCAAAAAAGGAACTAGGGATAACCCTGGGAATTACAGGCCAGTTAGTCTTACTTCGGTGGTAGGCAAAGTAATGGAAAGGGTACTGAAGGATAGGATTTCTGAGCATCTGGAAAGACACTGCTTGATTAGGGATAGTCAGCACGGATTTGTGAGGGGTAGGTCTTGCCTTACCAATCTTATTGAATTCTTTGAGGAGGTGACCAAGCATGTGGATGAAGGTAAAGCAGTGGATGTAGTGTACATGGATTTTAGTAAGGCATTTGATAAAGTTCCCCATGGTAGGCTTCTGCACAAAGTAAGGAGGCATGGGATAGTGGGAAATTTGGCCAGTTGGATAACGAACTGGCTAACCGATAGAAGTCAGAGAGTGGTGGTGGATGGCAAATATTCAGCCTGGATCCCAGTTACCAGTGGTGTACCACAGGGATCAGTTCTGGGTCCTCTGCTGTTTGTGATTTTCATTAATGACTTGGATGAGGGAGTTGAAGGGTGGGTCAGTAAATTTGCAGACGATACGAAGATTGGTGGAGTTGTGGATAGTAAGGAGGGCTGTTGTCGGCTGCAAAGAGACATAGATAGGATGCAGAGCTGGGCTGAGAAGTGGCAGATGGAGTTTAACCCTGAAAAGTGTGAGGTTGTCCATTTTGGAAGGACAAATATGAATGCGGAATACAGGGTTAACGGTAGAGTTCTTGGCATTGTGGAGGAGCAGAGAGACCTTGGGGTCTATGTTCATACATCTTTGAAAGTTGCCACTCAAGTGGATAGAGCTGTGAAGAAGGCCTATGGTGTGCTCGCGTTCATTAACAGAGGGATTGAATTTAAGAGCCGTGAGGTGATGATGCAGCTGTACAAAACTTTGGTAAGGCCACATTTGGAGTACTGTGTACAGTTCTGGTCGCCTCGTTTTAGGAAGGATGTGGAAGCTCTGGAAAAGGTGCAAAGAAGATTTACCAGGATGTTGCCTGGAATGGAGAGTAGGTCTTACGAGGAAAGGTTGAGGGTGCTAGGCCTTTTCTCATTAGAGCGGAGAAGGATGAGGGGCGACTTGACAGAGATTTATAAGATGATCAGGGGAATAGATAGAGTAGACAGTCAGAGACTTTTTCCCCAGGTGGAACACACCATTACAAGGGGACATAAATTTAAGGTGAAAGGTGGAAGATATAGGAGGGATATCAGAGGTAGGTTCTTTACCCAGAGAGTAGTGGGGGCATGGAATGCACTGCCTGTGGAAGTAGTTGAGTCGGAAACATTAGGGACCTTCAAGCAGCTGTTGGATAGGTACATGGATTACGGGAAAATGATATAGTGTAGATTTATTTGTTCTTAAGGGCAGCACGGTAGCATTGTGGATAGCACAATTGCTTCACAGATCCATGGTCCCAGGTTCGATTCCGGCTTGGGTCATTGTCTGTGCAGAGTCTGCACGTCCTCCCCGTGTCTGCGTGGGTTTCCTCCGGGTGCTCCGGTTTCCTCCCACAGTCCAAAGATGTGCGGGTTAGGTGAATTGGCTAATGATAAATTGCCCTTAATGTCCAAATTGCCCTTCGTGTTGGGTGGAGGTGTTGAGTTTGGGTAGGGTGCTCTTTCCAAGAGCTGGTGCAGACTCAAAGGGCCGAATGGCCTCCTTCTGCACTGTAAATTCAATGATAATCTATGATTAATCTAGGACAAAGGTCGGGCACAACATCGTGGGCCGAAGGGCCTGTTCTGTGCTGTATTTTCTATGTTCTATTAGTGGGGAAGCGGGTAATGTTCGAGGCAAAGACTATAGTGGCGGATAACGGGGGCAGATACGTGATGGTGAGTGGCAAACTACAGGGGGAGACGGTGGTTTTGGTAAACGTATATGCCCCGAACTGGGATGATGCCAATTTTATGAGGCGGATGCTAGGACGCATTCCGGACCTAGAGATGGGAAAGCTGATAATGGGGGGAGATTTTAATACGGTGTTGGAACCAGGGCTGGATAGGTCGAAGTCCAGGACTGGAAGGAGGCCGGCAGCAGCCAAGGTACTTAAAGATTTTATGGAGCAGATGGGAGGTGTAGACCCGTGGAGATTTAGCAGACCTAGGAGTAAGGAGTTCTCATTTTTCTCCTATGTCCATAAAGTCTACTCGCGAATAGACTTTTTTGTGCTGGGTAGGGCATTGATCCCGAAGGTGAGGGGAACGGAGTATACGGCTATAGCCATTTCGGATCACGCTCCACACTGGGTGGACTTGGAGATAGGGGAGGAAACAGGAGGGCGCCCACCCTGGAGAATGGACATGGGACTAATGGCAGATGAGGGGGTGTGTCTAAGGGTGAGGGGGTGCATTGAAAAGTACTTGGAACTCAATGATAATGGGGAGGTCCAGGTGGGAGTGGTCTGGGAGGCGTTGAAGGCGGTGGTTAGAGGGGAGCTGATATCAATAAGGGCACATAAAGGGAAGCAGGAGAGTAAGGAACGGGAGCGGTTGCTGCAAGAACTTTTGAGGGTGGACAGACAATATGCGGAAGCACCGGAGGAGGGACTGTACAGGGAAAGGCAAAGGCTACATGTAGAATTTGACTTGCTGACTACAGGCACTGCAGAGGCACAATGGAGGAAGGCACAGGGTGTACAGTACGAATATGGGGAGAAGGCGAGCAGGTTGCTGGCACACCAATTGAGGAAAAGGGGAGCAGCGAGGGAAATAGGGGGAGTGAGGGATGAGGAAGGAGAGATGGAGCGGGGAGCGGAGAGAGTGAATGGAGTGTTCAAGACATTTTATAAAAAATTATATGAAGCTCAACCCCCGGATGGGAGGGAGAGAATGATGGGCTTCTTGGATCGGCTGGAATTTCCCAAGGTGGAAGAGCAGGAAAGAGTGGGACTGGGAGCACAGATCGAGGTAGAAGAAGTGGTGAAAGGAATTAGGAGCATGCAGGCGGGAAAGGCCCCGGGACCGGATGGATTCCCAGTCGAATTCTATGGAAAATATGTGGACTTGCTCGCCCCGGTACTGACGAGGACCTTTAATGAGGCAAAAGAAAGGGGACAACTGCCCCCGACTATGTCTGAAGCAACGATATCGCTTCTCTTAAAGAAGGAAAAGGACCCGCTACAATGCGGGTCCTATCGACCTATTTCCCTCCTAAATGTAGATGCCAAGGTCCTGGCCAAGGTAATGGCAATGAGAATAGAGGAATGTGTCCCGGGGGTGGTCCACGAGGACCAAACTGGGTTTGTGAAGGGGAGACAGCTGAACACGAATATACGGAGGTTGTTAGGGGTAATGATGATGGCCCCACCAGAGGGAGAAACGGAGATAGTAGTGGCGATGGATGCCGAGAAAGCATTTGATAGAGTGGAGTGGGATTATTTGTGGGAGGTGTTGAGGAGATTTGGTTTTGGAGAGGGGTATGTTAGATGGGTGCAGCTGTTGTATAGGGCCCCAGTGGCGAGCGTGGTCACGAATGGACGGGGATCTGCATATTTTCGGCTCCATAGAGGGACAAGGCAGGGATGCCCTCTGTCCCCATTATTGTTTGCACTGGCGATTGAGCCCCTGGCGATAGCGTTGAGGGGTTCCAAGAAGTGTAGGGGAGTACTTAGGGGAGGAGAAGAGCACCGGGTATCTTTGTATGCGGACGATTTGCTACTATACGTGGCGGACCCGGCGGAGGGGATGCCAGAAATAATGCGGATACTTGGGGAGTTTGGGGATTTTTCAGGGTATAAATTGAACATGGGGAAAAGTGAGTTGTTTGTGGTGCATCCAGGGGAGCAGAGTAGAGAAATAGAGGACCTACCGTTGAGGAAGGTAACAAGGGACTTTCGTTACCTGGGGATCCAGATAGCTAAGAATTGGGGCACATTGCATAGGTTAAATTTAACGCGGTTGGTGGAACAGATGGAGGAGGATTTCAAGAGATGGGATATGGTATCCCTGTCAATGGCAGGGAGGGTGCAGGCGGTTAAGATGGTGGTCCTCCCGAGATTCCTCTTTGTGTTTCAGTGCCTCCCGGTGGTGATCACGAAGGCTTTTTTTAAAAGGATAGAAAAGAGCATCATGGGTTTTGTGTGGGCCAGGAAGACCCCGAGAGTGAGGAAGGGATTCTTACAGCGTAGCAGGGATAGGGGGGCGCTGGCACTACCGAGCCTAAGTGAGTATTATTGGGCCGCTAATATTTCAATGGTGAGTAAGTGGATGGGAGAGGAGGAGGGAGCGGCGTGGAAGAGATTAGAGAGGGCGTCCTGTAGGGGGACTAGCCTACAGGCTATGGTGACAGCCCCATTGCCGTTCTCACCGAGGAACTACACCACAAGCCCGGTGGTGGTGGCTACACTGAAGATTTGGGGACAGTGGAGACGGCATAGGGGAAAGACTGGAGCCTTGGGGGGGTCCCCGATAAGAAACAACCATAGGTTTGCCCCGGGGGGAATGGATGGGGGATATGGAATGTGGCAAAGAGCAGGAATAACGCAACTGAAAGATCTGTTTGTGGATGGGAAGTTCGCGAGTCTGGGAGCGCTGACCGAGAAATATGGGTTGCCCCAAGGGAATGCATTCAGGTATATGCAACTGAGGGCTTTTGCGAGGCAACAGGTGAGGGAATTCCCGCAGCTCCCGACACAAGAGGTGCAGGACAGAGTGATCTCAAAGACATGGGTGGGGGATGGTAAGGTGTCAGATATATATAGGGAAATGAGGGATGAAGGGGAGACTCTGGTAGGTGAACTAAAAGGGAAATGGGAAGAAGAGCTGGGGGAGGAGATCGAGGAGGGGCTGTGGGCAGATGCCCTAAGCAGGGTAAACTCGTCGTCCTCGTGTGCCAGGCTAAGCCTGATTCAGTTTAAGGTATTACACAGGGCACATATGACTGGAGCACGGCTCAGTAAATTTTTGGGGGTGGAGGATAGGTGTGCGAGGTGCTCGAGAAGCCCAGCGAATCATACCCATATGTTTTGGTCATGCCCGGCACTACAGGGGTTTTGGATGGGGGTGACAAAGGTGCTTTCAAAAGTAGTAGGAGTCCGGGTCGAACCAAGCTGGGGGTTGGCTATATTTGGGGTTGCACAAGAGCCGGGAGTGCAGGAGGCGAGAGAGGCCGATGTTTTGGCCTTTGTGTCCCTAGTAGCCCGGCGCAGGATATTGCTAATGTGGAAAGAAGCCAAGCCCCCGGGGGTGGAGACCTGGATAAATGACATGGCGTGGTTTATAAAGCTAGAGCGGAATAAGTTCGTCCTAAGGGGGTCGGCTCAAGGGTTCACCAGGCGGTGGCAACCGTTCGTCGAATACCTCGCAGAAAGATAGACGGATTGGGAAAAAGAAGGCAGCAGCAGCAGCCCAGGATCGGGGGGGGGGGGGGGGGGGGGGGGGGGGGGGGAGGAGGAACCAGAAGGACTCTCAGGGTTGTTAATATATACTGTATAATATGTATAGGTCGTTGCTACAGATAATTATATATTGGACTGTTAAATTATATTTTTGGAGAGTGTTACTTGTGACAAGGCAGTTGCCAATTAGGGCTAGTTTTCATTTTTGTTATTTATTATTTATTCATTTTTTGTTTATAAAATAGGTCATTGTTATTTGTGTTGTTATAATATTGTGTAAAGGATGCACAATGTACTGTGTTGGTTGACCAAAAATTTTCAATAAAATATTTAATTAAAAAAAAGGAATGGAAATCATTACAGTCGAAGCCACTGGATATGGTAGAACCATCACATTCTGGACAGTTAACTATAGTGGCACCTGCATGATTTCATTTCCACTGATAAGGAAAATGTACATTATATGTTCAGTTGAAAGGAATGATGTGGCTGGAAGATTATTAAGTTTGTTGAACAGATGAAGATTGAAATTTATTCCAGATGCGAAAACATTTTCATTCAGCCCAATGTCTTTTGCAATGTTATCATGCTAGGATCTTTCAAAAGAGAGCGTGAAAACGAACCCATATAATAACATTTTTTAACCAGGTATCAATAATAGAATACATTACAGTTTACAGTCATCATAGTTACAGCTGATCAGTGAGGCCTGAGAATAATGCTCATTATATGAATCTGTTGACCAATGCATTACTCCCGAGAAGGGGTCCATCTTTCTTGTGCGGCAAATGTGTCAGAATTAAAGTTGTGTTTGCTTTGCAGTGTAATGTTTAAATGTTGTGTAATAATAGAGTGTGAACAGATTCTGGACCTTGCTTCTACCCCAACAGGAGCAGTGAAGGCGTGTGTGTTCTCTGCCGACTCTAAGCTCTTCGCTAGTGGATCCTTTGATTGTACCATAAGGGTGTGGAAGCTGCAAACAGGAGAGTGTCTCCGTGTTCTACAAGGTATTGGTGTGAGAAAATAACCTGATCATAACAGAGGCAAAAATGCTCTTCCCCAGCTTGGCGGTCACCAGGGTTACTCTCTTTGCCCAAACTAAAACATGATAGGGGGCAGGACAGAGAACTGGGGCGAGATTCTCCCACCTGGGACTTAGTCCCACTGCAGAGGCCAAAAGGCAACAATGCCACACCTTCTGGCCCCAACCTCATTAATGATGGATCTGGGGGTTTTGCAAAGTATTCCGTAGCGGGGGTGGGCTTGATTTCATGTGTCTCGGCATCATATCTGGGTGCCATATTGAAAAGGAGCCCAACATCACTGACCCACCGTTGAAGAAAGAAGATGGGCCTTCTGAAAAAGGAGATGGTCTTCCAGGAACACCCTGTGGTTGGAAGATAGACCTCCTCGATGACATTGAAGCTGAAAGATCTATCTGATAGATGCTCCCTCCGCCCACTGCTCTGGGGTTCCAAGGTCCAGGGTCATTCCCGAACTCTGGCATTCTTCAGGTAAATTCCGAGTTCTGCCTGCCACCTTGTTCCAGGCACGTTCTGGACCAATGTGCTTTCCCGCTGACGCGTGGAGAATTGGGAGGGAGGGGGGGGGAAGAGTCCGGTCAGACCTTCACCTGCATCCCATTAGCGAGATGCAATCAATTTCATGCCAGTCACCAGCAGGTTTCCCGATCCGCTATGGTGTGCACCAGCCGTAATTCCCACGGGAAACAAACGCTGACATAAAACCAATTTATGGACTCCTGCCAAAGTTCTGCCTCCCCCCCCTCACACCCACCGCTGGCGGGAGCATGGGAGAATTTTGCCCCTGGACTCAGTCTGGGGCAGGATTTGGAATTTGCTGCATCAACAAGATACTATTGGTTTGTGTGAAACGGGAATCAAACTAAACTGCTACAAACTCTGTTTTTAAATATTGAAATGATGGGCCTGACATTTCCAAAACTGGTTTGTACCATTCAAAATTAGATTTGAAATTTATTCTGCTAGAAGTTTTTGAGTCTGAGGGTGGCTTATAAACCCTGAATCCAACACATTCACTTGTTAATATTAGCAGCTTGCCATGTATACTGATTAATGGAAACATTCATTTAAACTTTCATGTGTCCCTTGGGCTGCATAACAAAGCTCTTGGTACATTTTACATATGTTGTGGAGGATTGCGACAAAGGAAAAATCCATTGATCTCAGGCGGGATTCTCCGATCGCCGGGTGAACACCGGGAGAGTTTTTAATGCTATGGAAACAGGATCGACAGCTTAAGATTAAGGCCTGTATTTTGGTCCAGTCTGAAAACATTTTATCATCTCCTTCTCGTCTAGAGTGAAGATGAAGATGTGACAATTCCAACCCCAACATTTAACCAGCTGGATCATTTTCCAGCCATTCATACAGAATTCCAGTGGATAAAGGAATGAATAGATCACAAATTAACAAACCATTTCCCATCAACTCACGCTCTCCAGAAATTATATCAGACTCAGGCAGTGATAATGGATAAAGGAAGATTTCCACGCCCTCCCTTGTAAACTATTTTAAAACATTCTCCTGCAAATAATCACACATTCTCTGCATCTTTCTTCAGTATCAGGGGTGTTGCAGGATGGCACAGCGGTTAGCACTGTTGCCTCAGCACCAGGAACCCGGGTTCAATTCCGGCCTTGGGTGAATGTCTGTGTAGAGTTTGCACTTTCTCCCTGTGTCTGCGTGGGTTTCCTCCGGGTGCTCCGGTTTCCTCACACCGCTATAGTGTCAATTAGTGTCCAAAGATAAGACCATAAGACATAGGAGTGGAAGTAAGGCCATTCGGCCCATCGAGTCCACTCCACCATTCAATCATGGCTGATTTCAACTCCATTTACCCGCTCTCTCTCCATAGCCCTTAATTCCTCGAGAAATCAAGAATTTATCAACTTCTGTCTTAAAGACACTCAACGTCCCGGACTCCATCGCCCTCTGTGGCAATGAATTCCACAGACCCACCACTCTCTGGCTGAAGAAATTTCTCCTCATCTCTGTTCTAAAGTGACTCCCTTTTATTCTAAGGCTGTGCCCCCGGGTCCTAGTCTCCCCTGCTAATGGAAACAACTTCCCTACATCCACCCTATCTAAGCCATTCATTATCTTGTAAGTTTCTATTAGATCTCCCCTCAACCTCCTAAACTCCAATGAATGAGATGTGTGGGTTTGGTCAGGGAATGGGCCTAGGTAGGGTGATCTTTCAGAGAATCAATGCAGACTCAATGGGCCGAATGGCCTCCTTCTGCACTGTAGGGGCTCGATGGTTCTAACACTATTCTCTAACATGGTCCAACAAACTGCGTTATTGTTATTTTTAGGACACTCGAGGAGTGTGGAGACTCTATGCTTCAGTTCTGACTCAAGGCTGCTCCTATCTGGAAGTTGGGACTGTAAAGCTATTCTATGGGATCCAAAGGTCAGTTGAAGATCTTGTAAACTGGTTGGATTTCCCATCAATGTATTCTTAACTCACCCTCCCCTCCACTGTCCCCCCCCCCCGAACCAGCATCAATGCGATCCCTGTCACTTCCTGGTCTGTCTACTATCCAATCTTCTTAACGCTACCAGTCAGGACTCGGGCCATCTATTGTTTTTGTTTTGACAGATGCTGGTCACCTGATTAAAAATTTATCTTCGAATTAAATGTTACAATTTTCTTTAAAATTCCATCTTAATGTGTATAGAGCAGAATTCTTTAGCAGGAGATTTGATAAAGTGTTCTGAAACCAGGAGAAATAGAAGGCACAGATTAAAGATAATTGACAAAAGAACCAGAGGAGGGGTAAGAATTTAGTCACACAGAAAGTTGTTGTGATCTGAAGGCACTGCCTCAAAGGGCGGTGGAAGCAGATTCAATCGTAAATTTCACAAGAGAATTAAATATATCTGTGAAGAATAAGTTAAAACTTTTCAATATTTCAGGTACCAAGCAGAAACATTTAGGACTACAGCATTGTCGAAGACATAAACCCAAGGCTTTTGCTACACTAAATGGCAGGGATCCTCCCTTCTGGGAACTAAGTCCCCACGCCGGTGGGAAAACTGGCGGCAAAACCGGCGGCAACAACGCCGGCGTCAACAGCCCCCCCAAGGTGAGGATTTCTCACCTTTCTCGGGTGCTAGGCTGACGCCGGAGGGGTTGGCGGCGCTCCAGCCGGCGGCGAAGGGACGGCGCGTGTTCGCGCATGCGCGGAACGGCAGGCGTGATTCCGTGCATGCGCGGAGCGGCCGGTGTATTCTCGCGCATGCGCGGGGTGTTCTCTTCTTGCGCCGGCCTTCGGGCAATATGGCGGAGCCCTACCTGGCCCCGGCGCGGAAGGTTGAAGTGCCCCCACGGAACAAGCCCGCCCGCAGATCGGTGGGCCCCGATCGTGGGCCAGGCCGCCATGGGCCCGCCCCCCCCCGGGGTTGGATCCCCCTGTGTCCCCCCCAAGGACCGCCCATGCATACTCACCTGCGAGGTCCCGCCGGTGCATGAGGTGAGTGATTCACGCCAGCGAGACTGGCCACAAATGAATGGCCACTCGGATCATCGGGGCCCGGAGAATCGGCGGGGAGAGGGGGGGTGCGCTGTCAACAGCCCCTGACCAGCGTGGCGGCGATCCTACCCCCGCCCGATAAACGGCGCCGGAGAATACGGCAGCCGGCGGCGGGGTGGGAATCAGGGGCAAAATTCTCCACCAACGGCGCGATGTCCGCCGACTGGCGCCAAAAACGGCACCAATCAGACGGGCATCGCGCCGGCCCAAAGGTGCGGAATGCTCCGCAACTTTGGTGGCCTAGCCCCAACATTGAGGGGCTAGGCCGACGCCGGGGGGATTTCCGCCCGCCAGCTGGCGGAAATGGCGTTTGTTGCCTCGCCAGCTGGCGCGGAAATGCGGCGCATGCGCGGGAGCGTCAGCGGGCGCCGACAGTTTCCCGCGCATGCGCAGTGGGGAGAGTCTCTTCCGCCTCCGCCATGGTGGACCCCCCCAGCAGGGGGGTCGGAGAATGATGCCCCGGGTCTCCCACCGGGCATTCTCCGATCCGTTGGGCAGTCGGAGAATCCCGCCCAATATGTTCCACATTATCACTCATTTTACTCTCTAATAATTATCATTCATTTTAATCTCTACTAATTACTGATAGTGCATATCTAGGTGGAAAGGTAAGCTGTGAGGAGGACACAAAGCGACTGCAAAGGCATATAGATAGGTTAAGTGGGTGCGCAGCAAGATGGAGTATAACGTGGGAAGTACGAGCTCAGTAACTTGGTTGGAAGAATAGAGAAGTAGAATATTTTCCAAACGGTATGGAAATTGTAAATGCTGATGTTCAGAGGGACTTACATGTAGGCATCCGTGGTACATAGAAATTTAGTATGTCGGTAACAGAAGGCAATTATCAAGGGAAATAGCATGTTGGCCTTTATTGCAGGGGAATTGGAGTACAAGAATAAAGAAGTCTTGCTATAATTATGAAACTATGCCTGGAATATTGTGCTCTGTTTTGGTCTTCACATTTAAGAAAGCGTGGTGTTACAATTATCAGGTTTATAAGATTATTATATTTTGGGACTGTATCTTTAAATTAGGCTTACTGAAGAGTTCATGTGACCCGTTTTGAAGTCCCCCTGAACTACTGCTGGGTGGTCTGATTTCAAAGTGATGAAATGAGGGATCAGGTCATTTTTCTAAGGTGAATGGGGCAGCACAGTAGCATTGTGGATAGCACAATTGCTTCACAGGCTCCGGGGTCCCAGGTTCGATTCCAGCTTGGGTCACTGTCTGTGCAGAGTCTGCACATCCTCCCCGTGTGTGCGTGAGTTTCCCCCGAGTGCTCCGGTTTCCTCCCACAGTCCAAAGATGTGCAGGTTAGGTGGATTGGCCATGATAAATTGCACTTAGTGTCCAAAATTGCCCTTAGTGTGGGTGGGGTTACTGAGTTATGAGGATAGGGTGGAGGTGTTGACCTTGGGTAGGGTGCTCTTTCCAAGAGCCGGTGCAGACTCGATGGGCCGAATGGCCTCCTTCTGCACTGTAAATTCTATGATAATCTATGAAAGTGCAAGGAACTTATGCTTGAAGACAATGGCAGCAGTCTCTGAGTATACCATGAGTAGACTTTGAATCTTCCAAAGTCCCAGAAAGATGATGTTGGTATCCGGTTGTAAAAAGTTGTGATATAAACTGTCCGTCTACTTCTAAGATAGCTAATTAACAATTATATTTTGATTGGTTAATATGTTTTGCATTGCCATAGGGAAGAGAGCAGAGGAAGCCATTTTGATGTCCGGTTACAGGCTTCCCTACAAATCCATAAATATCATATACAGAGAGCAGTTTGTTTGGGGGAGTGGAATGAGTATTAGCAGCAATCTGAAAGGCAGGGAGCAGGAGATAGAGGCAGCCCATCCTGCACCTGAAGCAGAGAAAATTATGTTTCTATTATTCACCACACATAATACAAGTTGGAGCTTGTGCTCATATTAAAGAGACTGAGTTAGTGAGGATTTAAATGTGGCTGGAATATTTGCCTAGCTTGGGCTAGAGGAAAGGCATCTTTAGTGCAACCCTCATAGTGAAAGTCAGTTCTGGGATCCAAAGTTACCTGGCTGGGAATGTAAAAAAGAAAGATGTCTACAGGAGCTGAAAATTTTTGACTAGTTCTTAGAGGAATAAGTGTCCACTTGAGGGACATTGTAATGTTTAACCATAGTGGGAGATTTTCAGTCATGCTAAAAGTTAAATGGAAATTTATTTTGGTAGTTCAAAGTTTCAATTGCTAAAAAGAAAATAATGTTTAGTCAATCGTGTTATTTTAGTCTTTTGTTATAGTAAATGTTTTCAAATGTGAAATCGTGATGTGCCTTTCTTTAGCTGATAGCTGGAAGTTTGAATCTCTTCCTAAACTTATTTCTCTACGGAGATCGTAACAATATACTTGCACTGGCAGCGGTAAAGCGAAGGTTCCTGGAATGAGAGGCTGAATAAATTGCCTATATTCTCTGGGTTTTAGAAGAGTGAGAAGTGATCTCTTTAAAACAAACAAACAAGATTTAAAAGGGGCTGGACATTGAGAGGTAATTTTCCTTGGCTGGGGATTCTAGAACATGGGACACATTTCAAGAAAAAGAGCTTGAGAAGAGGAGAGATTTCTAAAAAGGGTTGTGAATCTTTGTATTTCCCTATCCCAGCTGGCTGTCAGTGCTCCATCGTTGCATATATTTAAGACTATTCAAGACTGGTAAAGCACAGAATAAAAACACTTCTGGAGTCTGATTATTTCACTGTTTGCCCCTTTAAGGGCAATACAACATATTAAGGACCACTTGGCTTGGGTGACCAATTGGGGCTCAGAGTGGGGTAATCACCCCAGTCCTCTTAGGCAAAAGACATATAGGGCGCTAGGTGCAGCTATGCATCTGCTGTACAATTCTTCTTATTAATAAATGCTTCTGTGTTTCGAATGAAGTCTGTGAAAGTGCATCATTACACTGTACCTGTCCCAGTTGATATACAACCATCTCTAAACCAACTAAAGTCATATTTTTGTGTCAGCAGAGTGGTCACATTGTGAAGTCTTTCTCTGGACATCGGAATGTCATCAAAACCTGCAGCTTTTCACTTGATGGAGAACAATTGGTAACTTGTTTTGTTTTCACGACTATTCATTTTTTTGTAGCTCCAATTATCCCCAGTTCACCTCATGCAGCATATTTAATACTTACATTTATAAAACACCTTTAATATAGAAGCAGTCCTACAAGTTCTAGCCACATAAATGTTTTGGCTACGACATAGGTCAGAGATTGAGAATAACTCTTCTCCTGACTCTCATTGGCCTGCCCATCACATACAAGGCACAAGAGTGTGAGGGAATACTCTTCATTTGCCTGGATGAGGTGCAGCTCAAACAGCACTCAAGAAGCTCAACACTATCCAGGACAAAGTGGCACATTTGACTGGCACACCATCCACCATTTTGAGCATTCAGTCCCTCCACCACCAACATTCACAGGAAGCACTGCAGCAATTCGTTAAAGCTCTTTTGGCACCACCTTCCAAACCCGTGACCACTACAACCGAGAAAAATAAGCAGCGCAGATGCACAGGAAGACCATCGTATGCAAACCTACTCTGAGTCGCACATCAACCAGACTAGGAAGTGTATTGCTGATCCTTCACTGTCACTGGGACTGCAGCAGTTCATGAAGGCTGCTTACTATCGTCTGTTCAAGGGCAATTAGGGATGGGTAATAACTGCTGACATTGCTAGCAATGCCCAATTCCCATAAACAAATGTAAAAAAAAAAGCATTTTAATTAGTGGTGGAAAGTGGGAGGAGAATGAAAAGAAAAAAAGTTAAAGAAGTGTAGACGCTGAACTATGATGCGGGAATTAGGAAAGGAGTATGCAAGCTTTGTCCAGCAGGTTAGTTCCAAAGTGTTTAAAGGTGGAGGGATGAATTACGGTTTAGTGGACGTGGTGAAGCTATTGGCTATTGAGTCAGATTTCCCACCCATCAATGTTCTCCACTGACCACAGCTGGAAAGTGTGAGGATTTCCGATACGGACAGAATTGCGTTTGGCTATAATTCACCCCAATCAAAGGGTCAAACAACACTCACTGTCTTTACCTACCCATGAAGAAAGGGTGAGGTAGTGGAGGGTGACTGAACCTCAGGAACCAGGGGCGAAATTCTCCGTTATCGGCGGAAAGTCCGCCGACCGGCGCAAAAACGGCGCAAATCCCACTTGCGTCACGTCATAAAAATGGGCCGATAGTCTCCGCCCCGAAATGGGCTAGCAGCGACGTGACGGGATCCGCGCTTGCGCAATGGTTCACGCCGTGCAGCGTCATACGCGCTGCACGGCGTGATGGCTCATAAGGCCGCGCAGCTCCCCCCCACCCGACCGGAACACCCGACCGCAACACCGACTGGATGGCTGGCCGTCGCTCAGCCCCGAGGTTCGAGTCACGCGATGTGGAGGCGCTCCTGGACGCGGTGGAGCAGAGGAGGGACGCCCTGTATCCCGGGCACGGCCGCAGAGTTGCCCCACGCCACAGCCGGCGTCTGTGGAGGGAAGTGGCAGAGGCCGTCACCGCTGTGGCCCTAACACCACGGACAGGCACCCAGTGCCACAAGAAGGTGAACGACCTCGTCAGAGCAGGCAGGGTGAGCCTCCCCCATATCCCCCATATCCCCCCCTCCCCATATCCCCCCTCCCCATATCCCCCATATCCCCCCTCCCCCATATCCCCCCCTCCCCCATATCTCCCCCTCCCCCATATCCCCCCTCCCCCATATCCCCCCTCCCCCATATCCCCCCTCCCCCATATCCCCCATATCCCCCCTCCCCCATATCCCCCCTCCCCCATATCCCCCCTCCCCCATAGCCCCCTCCCCATATCCCCCCTCCCCCATATCCCCCCTCCCCCATATCCCCCATATCCCCCCCTCCCCCATATCCCCCCTCCCCCATATCCCCCCTCCCCCATATCCCCCTCCCCATACCCCCCTCCCCCATATCCCCCCTCCCCCATATCCCCCTCCCCCATATCCCCCCTCCCCCATATCCCCCATATCCCCCCCTCCCCCATATCCCCCCCTCCCCCATATCCCCCCTCCCCCATATCCCCCATATCCCCAAGTGAATCCAGCCCTAACCTTAACCTCTACAATGCACGCGCAACCGATGGCGTGCATTCATATACCTGCCTAACACTGTTGCCTTTTACCCCTGCCACCACCCCCCCCCCCCCCCACAGGAGAAGCGCGCACACAACAATAGGGAGCATGCGAGGACTGGAGGAGGGCCCGCTGATGAGAGGCCACTGACCGTACACGAGGAAAGGGCCCTGGAACTGGCTGGCGGACCTGAGGACCGGGAGGTTGCTGATGCAGAGGTCGGGGCCCCACGAGCAAGTGAGCCACCAACAGCCCGTCCCCATATCCCCCCCTCCCCTATATCCCCCTCCCCCGTATCACCTGATCACTGCCTGATGTCTAACCATGCATGCTTCATTGTGTATCGCAGACCAAACGTCCAGGCACCCATCCCCGCAGATGCAGACCGCCCGCAGGATGCCCCTCGGAGGCCACGGGAGACGGAGAGACCCGCACCCTCCAGCATGCGACGCCCGCAGGATGCCCCTCGCACACCACGGAGACGGAGAGACCCGGACCCTCCAGCATGCGACGCCCGCAGGATGCCCCTCGGAGACCACGGAGACGGAGAGACCTGGACCCTCCAGCATGCGACGCCCGCAGGATGCCCCTCGCACACCACGGGAGACGGAGAGACCTGGAGCAACAGGGAGACGACACCCCTGTCACGTGCGAGAGCGACCACCAGCGATGAGGGGGGCAGCCACAGGCCCCCGTCACATCCGAGCCAGGACACCACTACCCAGGACACCACTATCCAGGACACCCCTACCCGGGACACCACTACCCAGGACACCCCTACCCGGGACAGCACTACCCGGGACAGCACTACCCGGGACAGCACTACCCGGGACAGCACTACCCGGGACAGCACTACCCGGGACAGCACTACCCGGGACAGCACTACCCGGGACAGCACTACCCGGGACAGCACTACCCGGGACAGCACTACCCGGGACAGCACTACCGGGACAGCACTACCCGGGACAGCACTACCCGGGACAGCACTACCCGGGACAGCACTACCGGGACAGCACTACCCGGGACAGCACGACCCAGGACACCCCTACCCGGGAAGACGAAATACCGGACAGTGACTCAGAGTGGATGGGTGGAGACGAACCCCCACCCCAAAGTGCCATGGACTCAGAGTGGGACGAAGAGCACAACACAACGCCACTGCTGTCACCAACACCCTCCACCATCGCAGAAACACTCACCACGGTTGGGCACTTTAGTGATGAGGCGTCTGGTACACTCACTGGTGCGCACAGCACAGCCGTCCGGTACAGCAGGTGGAGGTAGGAGTAGCAGAGGGACCGGGCGGTCGGAGGGCAGCCCAGGCCAAGCGAACATCTGCCGCCCAGATGGATCCCGGGTTCCTGCAGTTACCACACCCACACATAGGTCCGATGCAACCACCGACACGGAGACGAGCGAATAGGGTGACGGGTGGCTTGTGGCGGCTGCAGTCGCAGGTGGAGGAGTCCACCCGCGTCCAGGAGCTGGGAGTGGTCCCGGTCATGCGTGCCACCCAGGCTGACACCGCACGGGTGGCGTCCGCGGTGGAGGCAATGGGTGCGACGGTGTCAGACATGGGGAACGGTTTGCGAGGCCTGGGGCCTTCCGTGCAGGCGGCGTCTGTGGCCCAGGAAATGGCTGCCCTCTCACAGGAGGCCATGAGCCAGTGCCAGTGCCAGATGGCAGAGGCGCTCAACGCCATAGCCCAGTCTCAGCAGGCCATGGCCCAGTCTCAGCAGGCCATGGCCCAGTCTCAGCAGGCCATAGCCCAGTCTCAGCAGGCATAGCCCAGTCTCTGCAGGCCATGGCCCAGTCTCTGCAGGCCATGGCCTAGTCTCAGCAGGCCATCGCTGAGGGCATCGGCGCCAGTGGCCATGTGCGAGCCGGCGTCGCACTGTCACAGACAGGGTTCGACAACCCCCTGGGCTCCATGGCTGCAAACCTGCAGACCCCTGTCGATACCAGCACGGGCCTCCAGGACTGGCAGCGCCAGATGTCGGGGGCGCGTCGGATGGCCAGTCCGTTCGCATCCCCCACCCATGTAGAGGCCTGGGGGCCATCGGGCACCCCGAGGGAGGAGGAGGTGGTGTGGTCCGTCCCGGCTCCCTCTGTAGGGGAGTTCCCGGTACACCGCTACACCTCAGACTCCCCCCCTTCCGTCCCAGGTGCATCGGGTGGGCAACGGGCAGGACAGGCTGGCAGCTCGCCATCCCAGTCGCCCGGGCCGCAGCCTGGCCCATCTAGGCCAGGAGGCCCCCAGGAAACGGCCGCCAAAGGGATCCAGTGTCAGAGGGCAGGAATCACAGGAGTCCACCTCCAGTTCTGCTGTACCGTCTGGGGAACCACGTAGACGTAGTCAAAGGGCCCGTAAGGCCAAACAATTAGACACTGAGTAAGTTGGCACGGGTGCAGGGCACAGATGAGTTTTAGGGGCTAGGGCACGTGCATGAACTCCTTTGGTTATTAAAGTCAATGTTACACCTACCGAAGCTGCCTTTGTGCTCTGTCCAAAGTGTGCGGGCGTGTCATGTACGTTGAGCGCAAGTGTGTGTGTGACGGGTGGTCTTACCTCAGCCCCAGGTGAGTCTGCCCCCTTCCCCCTGGGCCGCCATCAACATCCCCCGGGCAGAGGACGGGACCGTGCGCTGCAGTGTCACAGCCGCATGCAGGGATGGTCCGGGTGGATGGTGGTACTGTGGCCATGGGTCAGACATAGTCCAACGATGTAGAGCCAGGAGCTCATCGGAGGTGGGTTGTCATCATCCTCCATGGCCTGCGATAGACACGCGTCCACCCGCAACTGTGTGAGCCCGGTCCGTTGTGCCGCAGGTGGATCGGCAATGGGGGGGGGGGGGGGGGGGGGGGGGGGTGCATGCGGGTGGGGTGTGTGGGGTTGGGGAGGGGGGTGAGGGTGCTGGGTGGGTGGATGGGTGGGGGGTGTGGGTGGTCGGCTGTTGTCATGGTGTGCGGTCTGTGGCCATACTACCCGATTCCCACGCCCATCTAGTCAGTGAAGCGGGCGTCTATCAGTCTGTCCCGTGCCCGCTGGGCCAGCCGGTAACGGTGGACAGCCACCCGCCTGTGTCTACCCCGTCTGCCCTGACCATTGCCCCCATCCCCCTCATCTGGGGAGGACTGGGCCTCTTCCTGCTGCTCCTCCACTCCGCCCTCCTCTGCCTGCAGCACATCGCCCCTCTGCTGGGCTATGTTGTGCAGGACGCAGCACACCACAATGATGCGGCCGACCCCTATCTGACCGATACTGGAGGGGCGCCCCCAGAGAGGTCCAGGCACCTGAAACGCATCTTCAGCACGCCAAAGCACCTCTCGATCACTCCCCTTGTCGCTACATGGGCATCATTGTAGCGGTTCTCCGCCTCATTGCGTGGCCTCCGTATAGGCGTCATCAGCCACGATCGCAATGGGTAGCCCCTGTCGCCCAGCAACCAGCCCCTCAGCCGGGGATGGCGTCCCTCGTACATGCCGGGGATGGATGACCGCGACAACACGAATGAGTCGTGTACACTGCCTGGGTGATGGGCGCAGACGTGCAGGATCATCATGCGGTGGTCGCAGACCATCTGTACGTTCATTGAATAGGTCCCCTTCCTATTAGTGAACACGGCCCTGTTCTCTGCAGGTGGCCGCACGGCGACGTGCATCCCATCGATCGCGCTCTGGGCCATGGGGAACCCGGCAACGGCAGAGAAGCCCACGGCCCGGGCACCTTGGCTGGCCCGGTCCACGGGGAAGCGGATGTAGCGGTGCGCCATGGCATAAAGGGCATCTGTCACTGCCCGGATGCACCGATGCACCGATGTCTGCGATATGCCGGACAGGTCCCCACTCGGTGCCTGGAATGACCCCGTTGCATAAAAGTTCAGGGCCACCGTAACCTTGACGGACACGGGGAGAGGGTGTCCCCCGCCAGTGCCACGCGGTGACAGGTGTGCCAGCAGGTGGCAGATGTGTGCCACGGTTTCCCGGCTCATCCGGAGTCTCCTCCTGCATTCCCGGTCCGTGAGGTCCTGGTATGACTGCCGGGGGCCGGTACACACGGGGCGCCCTCGGGTGCCTCCGTTGCCGTGGGGCCGCGACGTCCTCCTCCCCCTCCTCGTCCTGTCGGTCAGGTGTCCCTCCAGCCTGGGCGGCTGCCGCCTGCCCCTCTGCGGCAGCCTGCGCCGCCTCTCTGGCACGCTCTTCCTCCTCCTCCTCCTCCTCCTCATCCAGGGCAACATAGACATTAGCATGGGTCCAACTGTTGGAGGCTGGCACCTGGCGAGGTGGACCAACTCATTTGCCCTCCCATCACCCACCCCGGCACGGACCCCCTCCCCTAACCTCCACCCCAGCACGGACCCCCCCCCAACCCCCAACCTCCACCCCGGCACGGACCCCCCCCCCCCAACCTCCACCCAGCACGGACCCCCCCCCCAACCTCCACCCCGGCACGGACCCCCCCCAACCCCCAACCTCCACCCCGGCACGGACCCCCCCCCAACCTCCACCCCAGCACGGACCCCCTCCCCAACCTCCACCCCAGCACGGACCCCCCCTCAACCTCCACCCCGGCACGGACCCCCTCCCCAACCCCCAACCTCCACCCCAGCACGGACCCCCCCCAACCTCCACCCCGGCACGGACCCCCCTCCCCAACCCCCAACCTCCACCCCAGCACGGACCCCCCCCAACCCCAACCTCCACCCCGGCACGGACCCCCCCCCCAACCTCCACCCCAGCACGGACCCCCTCCCCAACCTCCACCCCAGCACGGACCCCCCCCCCAACCTCTACCCCGGCACGGACCCCCTCCCCAACCCCCAACCTCACCCCAGCACGGACCCCCCACCCAACCTCCACCCCGGCACGGACGCCCTCCCCCAACCCCCAACCTCCACCCCAGCACGGACCCCCCCCCAGCCCCCAACCTCCACCCCGGCACGGACCCCCCCACAACCTCCACCCCAGCACGGACCCCCTCCCGGCACTCCCCCGGAGCCCAGCCTACTCTAACCACCCCCCCCACCCCCCGCCACACACACACACACACAAGCCGAGACACACCTCTCCTCACGCAATCAGTCTGCGGCCACGCCATTTCCTGCCCAGAGCCAACCCCCCAGGCCGTCACTCACCTCCTCGCTGGTCGGCGTGAGCCTGGAGCACCGGGTCACGCCGATGAAAAGGAGGTTTGATTCATGTCGACAGTGAACGGTCATCACGCCGACGGGACTTCGGCCCATCCGGAAGGAGAATATCGGCAGGCCGAAATCGGCTGCCTTGCGCAGACCCGTGACATTCTCCGCGGCAGCGGCGCCATTAACGCCCCCGCCGACTTTTCCTCCCTTCGGAGACTTCGGCGGGGGCGGGGGCGGGATTCACGGCGGCCAACGGCCATTCTCCGACCCCGGCGGGGGGTCGGAGAATGACGCCCCAGATCCAGGCAGGGAACTGGCAGGCGACAAAAGCAAATATATTGAAACAGGAAAAAGGATACAATTCGATACATTGAAAAATGCACCTGAAAGACAGAATGGTAATATTTGTGATCTGTTTTTTAATGGTCTTAGAGATTCCCCTGAATCAGCTGTTGTTCTCGTTGTACAGGCCACCGGATCCTGGGATTATACAATCAGGGTGTGGAGATTACGGAAGGTTCGAAGAAATTTAGTTTTGCGTGGCCACGAGGGCAATGTGAGCTGTGTGGCGTTTTCTAGATTTGGAATGCTGGTAAGCTGAATGGTGAAATGAAATAGAAACTGGGAGAATGGACAGGCCTTGTCACTGGATTAGTCTGTGATGCGATGTTAACGCACAGGGACTAGAACATTGATTTTGTGGTCAGCAGTGAAGGAAGGACATTCGCTGTTGACATTGAAGCCTCGCTGAGAGATCTGTGGTGTGAACGTAACCTCACTCACCTTGCAGTGAATTGTAGCGTTCCCAAATAGGTCCCGGAATCTGAACATTTTTTTTCTCAAAGTGTCGGTTCAGGTGAGAATCGGCGGGAAAACTCACCGAATATCGAACCTCTTTTCGCAACATTTTTTTTCCCGCCCCCGTGATTCACGGCACACTCGTGGCTGATTGCCTCTGATTTGTTCGCCCTGGTAAACTTAATCTCTGCAATCAGTGGGGTGCTTCTTTTTTAAGAGAATCACTAGAAAATCATATTACAACATCCAAAACATTATTTGTCAATTTGAATAAACAAATTAGTATTCACAAGACCAGTTCTGCCTGATGCAAGTTTCTCTGATTGTGAGGGTAGGTCCGATCAAGGACAGTAGCGGGAGATTGTGTATTGAGTCTGAAGAGATAGGAGAGGTCTTGAATGAGTACTTTTCTTCTGTATTTACAAATGAGAGGGGCGGTATTGTTGGAGAGGACAGTGTGAAACAGATTGGTAAGCTCGAGGAAATACTTGTTAGGAAGGAAGATGTGTTGGGCATTTGAAAAACTTGAGGATAGACAAGTCCCCCGGGCCTGACGGGATATATCCAAGGATTCTATGGGAAGCAAGAGATGAAATTGCAGAGCCGTTGGCAATTATCTTTTCGTCCTCACTGTCAACAGGGGTGGTACCAGGGGATTGGAGAGTGGCGAATGTCGTGCCCCTGTTCAAAAAAGGAACTAGGGATAACCCTGGGAATTACAGGCCAGTTAGTCTTACTTCGGTGGTAGGCAAAGTAATGGAAAGGGTACTGAAGGATAGGATTTCTGAGCATCTGGAAAGACACTGCTTGATTAGGGATAGTCAGCACGGATTTGTGAGGGGTAGGTCTTGCATTACAAATCTTATTGAATTCTTTGAGGAGGTGACCAAGCATGTGGATGAAGGTAAAGCAGTGGATGTAGTGTACATGGATTTTAGTAAGGCATTTGATAAAGTTCCCCATGGTAGGCTTCTGCACAAAGTAAGGAGGCATGGGATAGTGGGAAATTTGGCCAGTTGGATAACGTACTGGCTAACCGATAGAAGTCAGAGAGTGGTGGTGGATGGCAAATATTCAGCCTGGATCCCAGTTACCAGTGGTGTACCGCAGGGATCAGTTCTGGGTCCTCTGCTGTTTGTGATTTTCATTAATGACTTGGATGAGGGAGTTGAAGGGTGGGTCAGTAAATTTGCAGACGATACGAAGATTGGTGGAGTTGTGGATAGTAAGGAGGGCAGTTGTCGGCTGCAAAGAGACATAGGTAGGATGCAGAGCTGGGCTGAGAAGTGGCAGATGGAGTTTAACCCTGAAAAGTGTGAGGTTGTCCATTTTGGAAGGACAAATATGAATGCGGAATACAGGGTTAACGGTAGAGTTCTTGGCATTGTGGAGGAGCAGAGAGACCTTGGGGTCTATGTTCATACATCTTTGAAAGTTGCCACTCAAGTGGATAGAGTTGTGAAGAAGGCCTATGGTGTGCTCGCGTTCATTAACAGAGGGATTGAATTTAAGAGCCGTGAGGTGATGATGCAGCTGTACAAAACGTTGGTAAGGCCACATTTGGAGTACTGTGTACAGTTCTGGTCGCCTCATTTTAGGAAGGATGTGGAAGCTCTGGAAAAGGTGCAAAGAAGATTTACCAGGATGTTGCCTGGAATGGAGAGTAGGTCTTACGAGGAAAGGTTGAGGGTGCTAGGCCTTTTCTCATTAGAGCGGAGAAGGATGAGGGGCGACTTGATAGAGGTTTATAAGATGATCAGGGGAATAGATAGAGTAGACAGTCAGAGACTTTTTCCCCAGGTGGTACACACCATTACAAGGGGACATAAATTTAAGGTGAAAGGTGGAAGATATAGGAGGGATATCAGAGGTAGGTTCTTTACCCAGAGAGTAGTGGGGGCATGGAATGCACTGCCTGTGGAAGTAGTTGAGTCGGAAACATTAGGGACCTTCATGCAGCTGTTGGATAGGTACATGGATTATGGGAAAATGATATAGTGTAGATTTATTTGTTCTTAAGGGCAGCACGGTAGCATTGTGGATAGCACAATTGCTTCACAGATCCATGGTCCCAGGTTCGATTCCGGCTTGGGTCATTGTCTGTGCGGAGTCTGCACGTCCTCCCCGTGTCTGCGTGGGTTTCCTCCGGGTGCTCCGGTTTCCTCCCACAGTCCAAAGATGTGCGGGTTAGGTGAATTGGCCAATGATAAATTGCCCTTAATGTCCAAATTGCCCTTGGTGTTGGGTGGAGGTGTTGAGTTTGGGTGGGGTGCTCTTTCCGGGGGCTGGTGCGGACTCGGGGGGCCGAGTGGCCTCCTTCTGCACTGTAAATTCAATGATAATCTATGATTAATCTAGGACAAAGGTTCGGCACAACATCGTGGGCCGAAGGGCCTGTTCTGTGCTGTATTTTCTATGTTCTATGTTCTATGTTTCACAGGCTTCGGGTTCCTGGGATAAGACTGTACGTGTGTGGGATTCGAGAAATGGGCGCCTGATCTTCCTTCTGAAGGAGCACACAGGTCGGGTGATGGCCCTGTCGTTCTCTCTGGATTCAATTCTGCTGGTGACAGCGGCAGGAGATGAAACGGTGAATGAGGAAGGGATTCATTTAAACTGGAATTCTAGTTTTCCAGAGCCTGCCAGGCGACTCATTCTCATCTGTTCTCCTAGATTCGTGTGTGGGATTGTGAAGATGGGGAATGCAAGAAGATCCTTAAGGTGATACACCTGAAAATCTTCATTGTGTCTAGTTGATATGAGCAGTTTCACTCCCCTGGATATTTAAAGGCCAGTTTAAACTGATTACAAATGAATTTTTGGGAAAACCTTTGAAATGTAATCTGGTTTCTTGCTTTGAGACTGTGTTACGATAGAATCATCAATATTTAATAATTCTCATTTTCCTTCCCCCCCATCTCCAAAATAAGTTAATCTTGAATCAGGAAATCTGTACAGAACAGGTGTGTTTCTAATTACGCTAGCACTCAACTCTGATCTGACCAGTGAACTTTCAACTTTGAAGATTGATTATCTTTTTTTTCTTTCTTTTCATAGTGTGAGTTGGATATTGTCCACAGTTGTCAATTTTCTCCTAATGATACTCTCCTGACTGCAGGAAGCTCTGATTTTCTACTGACAATGACAACGACACACTGAATCTGTTATCAGCATAGATGATGCAATCCCATCCAACATCAAGAAGTTTCAGAAGGAAATCCAATTAGTCTTAAATAATATTGTAATAATTATTCCAGCAAACAATTGTTAAAGATGCAATATTTATGCTGATGGTAGAATTAAAATATATTTTGTGTAAAGCGATTCGACTATAGGCGTAATACTCTTACTGTCTTTGGAGGATATCAAAGCAAGCTTTTAACTCCTTACAGGAGAAATTTGGGATTTCATATTGTTACCGTGAAGAAGCGCAGACAGGCCAGGAAAATTAGAGATCATTTTATGCATCTCTCACATATGGAAAAACTCTTGTGCGTGCCACCATCTCTAATCAGAAATCTTACCTGATGTTGTTACAACTTTTGGCCACACTTTCATGTCAGATTGTGTCACGTGATTTTGTTTTTCAGTGTCTCAACGCTGAGTCAGAGGATTGTGGCTTCCACTCCAACATCCAGACACTTAAGCCCATATCCTAGGCTGCCACCTCGATGAAATTCTGAGGAAGCGCTGCCCTTCTGTAGGATGAGATGTCCCATGGCACGAGTGGAAAGAGGGGAGGGAAGAATTCTCCCAGTGTCCTGTTGAATAATTATTCCTCAATCAACATCACAAAAACGCACTATCCAGTCATTTTGTTACCACCCCCTGGGCTACTGCACAGTCAATTCCAGCCCCACTTGGCCCAAAGTCCCAACACAATTGAAATTAATAAACAATTATTAGAAAACACACAAACCCCTTGGATGCCCAATAACTACAGTCACCAGGTTTGTAAATTTACACATAATTAATTTTATTAATAACAAGAACTATCATTAAATATGCAGCAGATACAATAGGTTAACCCTAATTCTTAACCCCCTCCCCACGTAAACTCGCCCCACCCTCTATATACACACACACACACACAAGACAGACAAACACAGAGGGAAAAAGAGAGGTGTTACCAAGATCAACGTCACTCGATATGGAGAAGGTCAGGACTCAGCCCATTCCATTGTCTTGGTTAAATGGAGAATTGAGAAAATGGAAGGGCAGAGAGGGGATGATGGTTTACAGACAGTACAGCCTCAACTGCGCTAAGGACAGCCGTGGCTAAAGAAAAGTGGGTTATGTAATATACTCCTCTCTCTACCTGGGGCACACATTGCGCAGGTGAGACAAATCTGTGGCCTTCAGAATAATACAAATTCTATCAGTGGTTGAGGGTGGCACGTGGCACAGTGGTTAGCACTGCTTCCTACGACACTGAGGACCTTGGTTCGAATCCCGGCCCTGGGTCACTGTCCATGTGGAGTTTGCACATTCTCCCCGTATCTGCGTGGGCTTCACCCCCACAACCCAATGATGTGCAGGGTAGGTGAATTGTCCCTTAATTGGAAAAAATAATTGGGTACTCTAAATTTTAAAAAAAATTCCATCAGTGGTTTAAACTCTAAACTGAGCATTGTCAGGCTGTGGGGAGCTTTTTCAGATGGGTAAGATGGTGCAAATGGGTGAATGATTTCCAGATTGGCTGAATACTCTAACTATATTTGGCAGAAATACAGGCCCATAATAAACTGGTCAAACCATAAAACTCTTGGCTCCTATGCTGACATTAAAGTTTATAAATCGCAAGTCTTCAAGAGGGTAGATTCAAAAGTGTTGAGGGTTTAGAAGGGTTGAGCATGAGGCAGTAACAGGAGATGTACAGCACAATATTGACTCAGACAATCATAGAATCCCGACTATGCAGAAGGAGGCCATTTGGCCCATCGAGCCTGTGCCAGCCCTCTGAAAGTGCACCCTGCCTAGGCTCACTTGCCCACAACCCCACCCAACCCATTGCCACTAAGGGGCAATTTAGCATGACTAATCCACCGACCCCACACATCTTAGGTGATTGATTTATTAACGTAAAAACCATGCCAAGAGGTTTTACAGAGGCAGGACAAATCCCAGTAGAGGTGGGAGTTTGGGGAGGTATGTTTTACATTTTGTAAACCCCTTGTTGCAAAGCCAATGTGCAGAGTGGACAAGGCAAACCCTTAATCCATCACATTCCTTGCTCCAAAAACAAATTCAATTTGAATCCGGTTCACGGTCTCCACAAGAGAGACATACAAGATCCAAGCTGACAAGAAAAGGCTTTGCACCTCTTCTGGGTCTTGATCTGACATTTGAGTGGAATGTCTCCGGGAATCCTGGATTGACAAGAGTACCAATCAAGAACCTCACATAGTCATCCCACTGTAGTTCATGGATACTGTTCACAATAAAGCCAACAGCAAGATGCATTGTTATTGATCCAACTGTTCAGCAATGACGCAGCTCACAATTAAAGAAAAATAGTTTTTAATGGGAGAAATTTATAGAAATGTGCCTTTTCGAAAATGGATTCAAATTCGTCTTTGCAGAGTTAGATTGGACTATAGAATGATACATAATTTGCATGCATCTTAGACAACTCTGTTGTCCTAGCAGCAGCATCTATCTGACCTATAATAAACCTCATGAGACCCACGTGAATGACCCGATTTATCTCCCCATGGGGCTTGTGGAATACGAGCCCCCTCCGCCCCCTCGGGGCACATTGAACCGGGCAGTTAGAAGCCGACCAGGATTGGTATCAGCATCTTCGCTGTTCCCGGCTTGGCACGATGCACTGCAGGCCACGTTGCGGCCTTGTTTTTCTTTGCCTGTGTGTTTAAGCCTTCCCGGGACTCCTGTGAATGTGATACTACCCTGAGGCTGTCGGGCCTTGCGGACCATGCCCTCCTGCCTCCTTTGCCAATCTGATTGTCTCTATCATTCACAGCTGCTTCTCCACAACATCCATGTGCCAGAATTATGCACGCGTTGCCTTGCATCGTAACTGCGGCATCACAATCCAAAATATAACTCATCATTGCTGGACTGCAGAATACAAAGAAAATATGTGACAAATTCAAATACTTGGAGTGCAGTGGAGAATTGAATCATGAATCGCTGGGCACTTGTGGGCATTCTTTCTACTCGGGAGACCTCAGTCATGCGCTGAGGGTCTGTCTTGCAATATATTACACATTAGATAGTTAGTCGCCTCATTGTTTCAAGTAACATTCTTACCCTCTGATCATTTTCTACAGACTTGGCATTTTACAGCCATTACTATCCTGGTAATGTAAGTATATAGTTTTGAAAAGTTAATTTACTCACCGGGTCACGGATGTAAGCAGCGTCCCAGTGTTGATTGGGAGGACAGGTAAAATAAATTTAAAAAACACAAACCTGGCAAACTTTTATCAGATGTGTTGGGTGGAACAATTTGATGGTAATGATAAAATATCCTTACATTGTGTGGCAATTATCAATGTATTTTTCTGCAATGTATATTATCGGTTGTATCTAAAAGGAGAAATCGTTCAGTGTGCTTCCTGACCATTGAGCACTGCTGTTTTAAAGCATTTACTATAACAACACGCGCCAGTGCTTTTCTTCTCAGTGTTTCCCTGAAGACAAACAGTGAATGTTGTTATAGGCTATCAGGTCACTGTGGCGTGACTCTGCTCCTCCATAATGTTTCCATTTGCCCCAACAGCCATAAATTACAATAGATTGGTGTGAGAGGACTGAATGGATTTCAGAGCTAAGTGCAGCACCCAGGACTTCAGGCAGCAAGCATTATACAGGCATTATACAGGACTTCAGGCAGCAAGCATTATACAGGCTAGCTATTGGTTTGTCTGTTACCTGGTTGTATCAAGACTGCCCCTAAGATTGAAATACGAGAGATATATTGCAGAATTCATCATTGACATAAACTAACAATGTCCTTGCCTTTCATTTACCTTCAAATAAAGAGAAATGGCAGTGTAATAGTCTGCAGGTACTATGTTTGATCCAACTACCTGAGTAGTTAGTAATATTTGTGGTTTTAATAAAAGATTATTTGAAACAAGTTCCATGTCAAGAAAATTATACACCTTTCATAGGATGTTTGTTTCTTAAATCCTCACTCCCCTGGCTAATACTTATCTGTTACAGTCAGTGAGATATCCTGGCGGCACAGTGGGTGGCCCTTCTGCCTCACGGCGGCAGGTACTGGGGTTCAATTCCAGCCTTGGGGGTTTGCGTGGAGTTTGCACTTTCTCCCTATGTCTGCGTGGGTTTCCTCCCACGGTCCAAAGATGTGCAGGTTAGGTGACCTGGACATGCTAGATTGTCCGTTAGTGTCTACAAAATGCTAGGTGGGGTTACAGGGGTAGGGTGGGGTCATGGGCCAAGGTAGGGTGCTCCTTCAGAGGGTCGGTGCAGACTCAATGGGCTGAATGGTCTCCTTCTGCACTGTAAGGATTCTATGATTATATGAGGTGGTAGAATGGCTCCTTCCTATTTCCACCCCTCATTTAACTACAACAGATTAAACAAAAATATCCTTGCCAATTCAGTAAATGTTTAACTGTTTTAAGTGCTGTGACTGTAAAAGATGCATGCAAGCACATCTGTAAGTTTTTAGTAGGAAAGAGAATGGTATTTATAGTCGTTAACATGCAATCTAAATAAAAATGCTCTAATTCTCTCACACGCATGCATTCAAGAGTTCGCAAACACACATGAGTAAGTTACAAAGAAGGAGGTAGGTTAATTAGTTTTGAGAGTAAAAAGTAATCAGTTGTATATGGATCTGGTAGATTGATGCCTTGGGTGGTCTCAGACTGGGCTCAATGGAGTATCCGAAAACTGTGTCAGGACAACTTAAAGATGCTGACAGACGATATCCATCTGGTCTCTTGGAGTCAGTAGCTGTATCCCATGATGGGTAGCTGGTTAAACAACATGCAAGACTTAAGCTTGCAGGATGGATGGAGAGAGAGATAGAGATGGAGCCTGCCCACTCAGGCTCTTTACTTATTCTGTTCTGTCTGGCCTGGAGAAAAGCAGTCACACAAGACACAAAAGAGAGTTTGTTGTCACCTCACATGATCCCCTCTCACTGACTGACCAATTACCCCAAAATGGTCACAGCGAGGTGCGTTTCCTGCTGGGCGCGCCTACAGGAAATGAATCTAAGTGTGGCCTCAGTGGAGAGAAACTCCCCGAGGCCAAAAAAATGGCAATGTACCGTTGAGTAGCGGGGTGTTTCTTGACACTCCAACCAACGAGAAAACACCCCGCTAAAAGTGGCCAAAACCGGACATAGATTTTTTTTCCAGTTAAATTGCGCCCGGAGGGCGGCACGGTGGCACAATGGTTAGCACTGCTGCCTCACGGCACAGAGGATCTGGGTCATCACAACCCGGGTCACTGTATGTGTGGAATTTGCACATTCTCCCCATGTATGCATGGGGCCCACCTCCACAACCCAAAAGATGTGCAGGGTAGGTGGGTTGGCCACGTTAAATTGCCCCTTAATTGGAAAAATATTTAAAAATGTTTTTTAAATTTTATAAATCGCGCCCATAATTTATTTACAGTCACTAAAGTGCAGAAGGAGGCCATTTGGCCCATTAGGTCTGTACCCACCCTCCGAAAGAGCACCCTGTTGCAGCCCACCCACCCCAGCCCGCCCAACCCCCATAACCCCACCTAACATTTCTGGACATCAAGGGGCAATTTAGCATGTCCAATCCCCCTAAACTAAGCTTGGGACTGTGGGAGGACACCAGAGCACCCGGAGAACACCATGCTGACACTGGGAGAAAGTGTAAACTCCACACAGACAATCCCCCAAGGCCGGAATTGAACCCAGGTCCCTGGTGCTGCGAGACAGCAGTACTAACCACCTTGTCACCCATAACAATCAATTGTGTGCAAACCTTTTCTTTGACATTAAACGCCAATGGTTATTTTATTTGCAAAACTGTGGGTTTCCTTTTTTTAAATTTTGCCTTTTAAAGCTCTGCCAGGCAACACCTCATTATTTCTTGATTTTTATTCCCCTGATCACTTTTTCAATCTCATTGGTACCCTTATTAGTTTGACCGTTTTATCAAGCTGTGAGGTTTCACCTCTCAGGAAAGACTGAACAGCTGGCACTCTTTCCACTAGAATCGAGAAGAGTGATCGAGCTCTTTAAGATTGTGATCGGGTTGGCTTAGAATTCCTGTAGCGCACAATGACTTACGCGAGACGAGAAGCGATGAAGTCGATCTAGGCTTTATTAAGCGAGACTTGTCCCCAGCAGCTCAGCAACAGAATGAGGCTGCGGGGAGAAGCTCGGGCTCTTATACTCCGCCTTCAGGGCGGAGCCAGAAGTCGGCAGATCCAACCAGGACCCGGGACCTGTCAGCCAATAGCCTCTCGGCTTCACAGGTACCACATTACCCCTAATGCATACCACCACATTCACCCCTTGTTAAAAAAGAACCCGGCGGGGTGGTGGTTCGCATGGTGGTAAGGGTTTACAAGGCTGGCCCTGGAACAAATTTCGGACTGTGTTAATACAGCTTTAGCCCTACACTGGGCTATGTACAAGTTTGTGAGAACTATTTACAATACGAGCAAAAACAAATTTTGTTACAACAACATTCTTGCTTTTCTTGGTGTCATGCGGATTCCACGAGTCGAGCGGGCGGTCTGGTCTTTCTCGTCAATTGCCTCAGCCCCGGTGGTGGTGCAGGTGCTTGCTCCGGCGTTGTCATCTCCGGGAGCGTTTCGCTGTTTGTTCCTGTTTTACTCCTGGGCGGGCACGGGAGGAGGACCGATCCCCCCGGGAAGGGGGCGGTCGTGGGGTGCGCCGGTGGCAGGGAGGGGGTGATCAGTGTCGGGGGTGTGTGTGTGTTGCCGGCGGGCGCCAGGTCCCGCAGGGAGACCGTGTCCTGTCGGCCGTCGGGGTACGCCGGCGTACTGCGGGTTCGCGTGGAGAAGGTGGACCCTCTCGACCAACGATTTGTGCGCCCGCACATGTTTCCGGAGCAAGATGGGTCCTGGGGCCGCCAGCCAGGTCGGCAGCGACGTTCCGGAGGAGGACTTCCTGGGGAAGACAAGGAGGCGCTCATGAGGCGTTTGGTTAGTGGTGGTACACAGCAGCGACCGGATGGAGTGGAGGGCGTCCGGGAGGACCTCCTGCCCCCGGGAAACTGGGAGGTCCCTGGACCGTAGGGCCAGTAGGTCGGTCTTCCAGACCGTGCAGTTCTCCCTCTCTACTTGCCCGTTCCCCCGGGGGTTGTAGCTGGTCTTCCTGCTCGAAGCTATGCCCTTGCTGAGCAGGAACTGGCGCAGCTCGTCACTCATGAAGGAGGACCCCCTGTCGCTATGGATATACGCAGGGAAACCGAACAGTGTGAATATGGTGCCAAGGGCTTTAATGACTGTGGCCGCTGTCATGTCGGGGCAGCGGATGGCGAAGGGGAAACGGGAGTACTCGTCCACCACGTTCAGGAAGTACGCGTTGCGGTCGGTGGAGGGGAGGGGCCCTTTGAAATCCAAACTGAGGCGTTCAAAGGGGCGGGAAGCCTTGATCAGGCTCTATCCTGCCTGAAAAAGTGCGGTTTGCACTCTGCGCAGATGTGGCAGCTCCTGGTGACTGTACGGACCTCCTCCACAGAGTAGGGGAGGTTGCGGGACTTTACGAAATGGTCGAATCGAGTGACCCCCGGGTGGCAGAGGTCCTCGTGGAGGGCTTGGAGGCGGTCTATTTGTGCGTTGGCACAGGTGCCGCAGGATAGGGCACCGGACGGCTCGTTCAGCTTTCCGGGACGATACAAGATCTCATAATTGTAGGCGGAGAGTTCGATCCTCCACCTTAAGATCTTGTCATTCTTAATTTTGCCCCGCTGTGCATTATCGAACATAAAGGCTGCCGACCGTTGGTCGGTGAGGAGAGTGAATCTCCTGCCGGCCAGGTAATGCCTCCAATGTCGCACAGCTTCCACTATGGCTTGGGCTTCCTTTTCCACTGAGGAGTGGCGGATATCTGAGGCGTGGACGGTCCGGGAGAAAAAGGCCACAGGTCTGCCCGCTTGGTTAAGGGTGGCCGCCAGAGCTACATCGGATGCGTCGCTCTCGACCTGGAAGGGGAGGGACTCGTCGATGGCGCGCATCGTGGCCTTTGCGATATCCGCTTTGATGCGGCTGAAGGCCTGGCGAGCCTCTGTCGACAGGGGGAAGGTAGTGGACTGTATTAGCGGGCGGGCCTTGTCTGCGTACTGGGGGACCCATTGGGCGTAATATGAGAAGAAGCCTAGGCAACGTTTCAGGGCTTTGGAGCAGTGGGGGAGGGGAAATTCCATAAGGGGGCGCATGCGTTCGGGGTCGGGGCCTATTACTCCATTGCGCACTACGTATCCCAGGATGGCCAAACAGTTTGTGCTAAAAACGCATTTTTCCTCGTTATATGTGAGGTTCAGGGCGTTAGCGGTCTGGAGGAACTTTTGGAGGTTGGCGTCGTGGTCCTGCTGATCGTGGCCGCAGATGGTTACGTTGTCGAGATGCGGGAACATGGCCTGCAACCCGTGCTGGTCAACCATTCGGTCCATCTCCCGTTGGAAGACCGAGACCCCGTTCGTGACGCCAAATGGGACCCTTAGGAAGTGGTATAGCCGCCCGTCTGCCTCGAAGGCGGTGTACTTGCGGTCATCTGGGCGGATGGGGAGCTGGTGGTAGGCGGACTTGAGGTCCACGGTGGAAAAGACCTTATACTGAGCAATCCGATTGACCATGTCGGATATGAGGGGGAGAGGGTACGCATCTAGCTGCGTGTACCTGTTGATGGTCTGACTATAGTCTACGACCATCCTTTGCTTCTCCTCGGTCTTCACGACTACCACCTGGGCTCTCCAGGGACTATTGCTGGTCTGGATTATGCCTTCCTTCAGCAACCACTGGACTTCAGACCGAATAAATGTCCGGTCCTGGGCGCTGTACCGTCTGCTCCTAGTGGCGACGGGTTTGCAATCCGGGGTGAGGTTTGCAAACAAGGACGGCGGTTCAACCTTGAGAGTTGCGAGGCCGCAGATAGTGAGTGGGGGTATTGGGCCGCCGAATTGGAATGTTAGGCTCTGAAGGTTACATTGGAAGTCTAATCCCAGTAGTGTGGGCGCGCAGAGTTGGGGCAGGACATAGAGCCTGTAGTTTTTAAACTCCCTCCCTTGCACCGTTAGGTTTGCGATGCAGAACCCTTTGATCTCCACTGAGTGGGATCCTGCAGCTAGGGAAATCTTTTGCGTGCTTGGATGGATGGTCAGAAAACAGCGTTTTACCGTGTCTGGGTGAATAAAACTTTCAGTGCTCCCGGAGCCGATCAGGCACGGCGTCTCGTATCCGTTGACCAGCACCGTTGTTGTCGTCGACTGGAGCGTCCGGGGCTGCGATTGATCCAGTGTCACCGAAGCCAGTCATGGTAGTAGTGTCGCGCGTCTTCTTTGGACCCCGTGGAGCCGTCGACGCTGGGGTCCTTTGTTGTCAACCAAGATGGTGGTGTCCGTGAATCGCACGCAGCCGGGGGGTGGACAAAATGGCCGCCCCCATGAATCGCACGTGGCTGGGGGGGTCACAAGATGGCGGCGCCCATCCTCCCCTCGTGGTGCCCGGGTCCCAAAATGGCAGCGCCCGCGGGTCGCACATGGGGCGCTGGGGGGTGTTCAGGATCTGTTGTCCTCGTTCTTCTCCGGGGATTGCGGCAACCCCCCCGGGACCGGCACACTGCCGCGAAATGGCCCTTTTTGCCGCAGCTTTGACAAGTAGCTGCGCGGGCCGGGCAGCGCTGCCGGGGGTGTTTCATTTGTCTGCAAAAATAGCAGCGGGCCCCCCCGGGATGGTCTGGTGCTTTAACCGCGCAAGCTTGCCGGGGGGGTGCCGGGGAGTTGGTCGCGACGGGGGTCCACGGAGCCCAAGGGGCTGCCGCGCGGTCGGGGCCGTAGGCGCGGGCGTTTTGGGAGGCCACATCAAGGGAGGCTGCAAGGGCCCGTGCCTCTGAGAGTCCTAGCGACTCTCTTTCTAAAAGTCTCTGATGGATTTGGGGATAGTTCATACCTGCCACGAATGCATCACGAATTAGCAGGTCCGTGTGTTCGATCGCGTTCACCGGCGGGCAGTTGCAGCCTCGTCCCAAAATTAGAGGCGCGCCGTAGAACTCCTCGAGCGATTCTCCGGGAATTTGCCGCCTCGTCGCGAGTTGGTGGCGCGCGTAGACCTGGTTTACGGGCCGAACGTAGATGCCCTTCAGCAATGCAAGCGCCGTCGGGAAATCCTCTGCATCTTCTATAAGCGAGTAAATCTCCGGGCTTACCCTCGAATGCAGGACCTGCATTTTCTGCTCTTCCATGATCCGGCCAGAGGCCGTTTGGAGGTAGCCTTCAAAGCATGCTTGCCAGTGTTTGAATACGGCTGCCGAATTCGCTGCGTGAGGGCTGATCCGCAGGCATTCCGGGGCGATCCGGAGCTCCATAGTCTTTTAAGCTCGCTTAATAAATTGTAGCGCACAATGACTTACGCGAGACGAGAGGCGATGAAGTCGATCTAGGTTTTATTAAGCGAGACTTGTCCCCAGCAGCTCAGCAACAGAATGAGGCTGCGGGGAGAAGCTCGGGCTCTTATACTCCGCCTTCAGGGCGGAGCCAGAAGTCGGCAGATCCAAACAGGGCTCGGGACCTGTCAGCCAATAGCCTCTCGGCTTCACAGGTACAACATTACCCCTAATACATACCACCACAATTCCCACTTGTTGGGAGACCAGAACTAAGAGCTACAAACACTGGACGCTAATGAGTCCTACAAGGAATTCATGATGGACCTCTTTTCCAAGCGAGTGATTGGAATGTTGAACTCACTGCCGCAGGCAGTAGTTGAGATGAATAGTGGAGATATATTTAAAGGGGAAGCTAGATGAAGGGGAAAGGTATGAAGGGTAGGGGGAGGCCCATGTGGAGCATAGATATCAGAATGGAACTTTTGGGATGAGTGGCCCATTTCAGTGCTTTGAATATCATGTGATACTTTGTATCCAGGTCTCCTAATTTAAGAGCGTATTGGTGTTGAGCCAAAGTTGTTGGATTTACAAATCACCAAGCCAAATCAAACTTCCTGGCGTATTTACACTGTAGTTCTACATTTAAGGGGGAATATAACATTGCTTTTTAAACTGTGATACAAGAAGATGTGATGTCACCCATGTTGTTCAATTTAAGTTATGTTATGAAGTGAGACAAGAAGCGGGATTAACCGTTCCTGAGACTAAGTGTTGACGCAGGGGCAGGATTTGTGGCAGCAAAACTAGTGCCGACCAATTCCGCGATTGTCAAGTGGCTAAAACGGCGCCACGTGGACCACAATCGATTCCAATCAGAAACGGCGCCGGATTCACCGGATTTGTGAGTGACACTCGGGAGGCTGACAAGCTGCAGCCGCAAAGACACACTTCACTCCCCCCCACACACTCATCCCAGCCAACGAGCTGGCACTGGTTGCACTGCAGCAGGTCTATCCTGCTGTTAGGTCGCAGGGGCCAGAGGGCACCCAGGAGGTTCCCTGGGGAGACATCCATATGGCCTGAGGCCCTCGGTTCACAGTGGGCAGTCAGCAGCCTGTGCAGCTGCATGGCTGCCTTGCAGGCTGCGGCAATGATGTTCCTTGCTCGTCCACCCCGACCCCACAGCCCACCTCCTGGCCACCCTCTACTCCTCCCGACCCTGGCAGAAGCCCCCCCCCCCGCCGGCCAGAGGGCAAACTATGATGATGTTGGACATTTTCCATACCCACTCTCTCTTCCTCATCTGCCACGGCGCCGGTTTCCCGATTTCTAAAAGCCCAAGTGAACCTCGCCATTGGCAATTCGGCCCAGCGGAGGCGGAGAATACTGTGTCAGGCCCGCTAATGATTTGCAAATGGTGTCTACTGTATGTGTGTTCCGAATGCATTGGCGCCGCTTTCGAGGCGATGGCGAATTGTGTTTCGGTGTCAAATCGGCACCCGCCGTGATTTCGGCTTCGGAACCGATTCTCCGCCCAATCACATTTCCCGATTTCGGCATCGGCCAACGGAGAATCCCGCCCACCGTCTTCTCAAAATTCTTCAGTAACTCACTGCAGAAGGATCCATAAGGCATCTTCAAAAATAATAATCTACAAATGTACATTAGAAATGGGTCTGTTTTAAAGGTTTAAGTTAAAACCATCTCGGAAGCTTCAGCCAGATTTTAAAATGTTGTTTTACCGCTGTTATTGTTATTATTATTTGTTTCCATAAATTGTTTTGTGAATATGCAACAATACATTATAACCACTAGAGAGCAGCAGAGCTCCATGGTAAATGGCATGAAAGCTGAGGTTTGGATCTATGTGAACTTTTGAAGCAGCGGCAGGGTATGTTGAAGCTTTGAGGTGTTGGGCCTCTGTTCTTATCCGCAATTCCCTGTAGAGCAAGTCTCTATCTTAAACGTTGACAATGGTAGAAACTGTAATTGGGTGCTTCTCACACAGGCTGAAGATAAATGGGCGGGGGAGGGGCTCAACCCTTTCTTGTAGCTGAGTCAAGCGAAACAAGGAATGGGCCACACTCCTGTATTCTTGGCTTGTACAGACCATCCCTTACTCTTGCCTGCCCCAAAGGAATCTGAAATGTTATTTGACTTTAAGGTTTAGAATATTCAAATAGGTGGCACAGCTGCCACCAGGGGTGGATCTACTATGAAACTACTGAAGGTGAAGCTTCAGGGCCCCTAATCCCAGAAGCGACTTTCGTCCACATTGCTTAAAGATTTTGGGTCTACTGTATGAGAAGGGGTTTTAAAAAATAATAATATTAATAATATAGTGTAATTCAATACAAAATAATAGTTAAAATAAAAATTAAAAGGTTATTGCCGTAAACGGAAAAACGTTCAAATAAAGGATGTTTCATTCTAAATATATTTAATATAAAATAATTATAAATAATTTAAAACACTATTAACATTTATGACAAAAATACAAACGGTAGATGACGTATCGGAACAAAAAAGGGGAGGTGTTGAAAAGGCAATCACAATGCTAACGTGAATGTTCAACGTGATGGCACTCATGATAGCGATCTAGACAAGAATATTTTCAATAAAGTGTTCATAAGGATACAATATTTTAATTTCCCCTACTCAAAAATAAATGTTATATTTAGAAAAGTAAGGTAAGTAATAAAGGTGAAATAGTGTTAGATTAGCCTTAGCCTATTGTTTTTATGAAGAGGTGAACGAAAGGTAGGCTACGACCGCACAGCCTAGGCTAATACTATATTACAAGTACTTATGAAAAAGTAATAAAAGGGTGAATTTGTGTTAAATTCCAAGTGTTTATTATGAAAAGTGTTCAAATAATGGGAAAATTGTGTTACATTACCTTAGCCTATGAGATTTGGTGGCCTAGTCTTGCCTAACTTAGTCTAGCCTAGTGTAGGCTAGCTTGAACATAGCCTAGTTTAACCTATTTAGCTTATTTATTATCAATCTTAAAAAATGGCACTTTATTTTTTGAGAAGGTTTTTTTTAAAAAAACCTTTCTCAGAAAGTAGACCTAAAATGTTTTCCTTTCAAAGCATGTGACAATAGTCGCACGACTCAAATTGATTAATTTTTTGTTGTATATATTTCAACAATCCCAAAGTTTGAGAGTCAGTAGCACAGACATTGTAAAGGTGGGGTGTCGCGGTAAGTTGGCTGTTCTGCTATGGCTACTGTAATTTTTTCCCCTTTTTAACAGAGTAATAACAATGAGTTCACGAAATTACTTAAGTGGATACCAAAAACGCAAACTCAATGGAAAGCGACCTGACAAAATTTCTAAATGTCAAAAACGAACAAACTATTTTGCAATGTCAAGTTTGTCAACACCTACAGTTGAAACAAGCCAAGCACATACTCTTGTTGCAGGAGATGCACCTGAAAGTGGCAGATCAGGTTAGGTTACGGAAGGGCTGGGTCAGTCAGGTCTTTCATTCGAGGCTTGATTCTAAGACGAGGGGGGTTGCAATCCTGATTAATAAAATGGTACAATTTGAGGCGGAGGGCACAGTCATGGATGGGGGTGGCAGGTTCGTTATGGTGAGGGGTAAGCTTGAAGGGGTGAGAGTAGTCCTGGTCAGTGTGTATGCCCCTAATTGGGACGATGTGGATTTTATTAGGAGGATGCTAGGGAAGATCCCCGACTTGGATTCGCGTAAGTTGATCATGGGCGGGGACTTTAATACGGTCCTGGACCCGAGCCTGGACTGGTCATGCTCAAAAACGGGCAGGTTGCCAGCGATGGCAAAGGAACTGATAGGGTTCATGGAGCAAACAGGGGGGCAGATCCGTGGAGATTTAGCCGGCTGACGACAAGGGAGTTCTCGTACGACTCCCACGTCCACAAAGTGTATTCCCGAATCGACTACTTTGTTGTGAGTAGGGACCTGCTGGCCGGAATGGTGGGGGCAGAATATTCGGCAATTGCCATATCGGATCATGCTCCGCACTGGGTAGACCTGCAGTTTTGTAAGGACTGCATTTAGCGCCCACCATGGAGGCTGGAAGTTGGATTACTCGCGGACGAGGTGGTGTGCGAGAGGCTGAGGAAATGCATGCAGGATTATCTGCAGGTGAACGATACTGGAGAAGTCTCAGCAGTGGTGTCCTGGGAGGCACTGAAGGCAGTGGTGAGAGGGGAGCTGATTTCAATCCGGGCGTACAGGGACAGGACAGATAGGGCAGCGACGGACCGACTGATTAAGGAAATTCTACAGACGGGCAGGAGTTACGCGGAATCCCCGAGGCCAGTTACTCAGGGAATGACAGAGGCTGCAGGCCGAATTTGGGGTGCTGACTACAGGCCAGGCTGTAGAGCAGCTTAGAAAGGTAAAAGGCGCGATTTATGAGCATGGGGAGAAGGCCAGTAGAATGCTTGCACAGCAACTGAGGAAGAGGGAAGCGGCTAGGGAAATAGGGAGGGTAGTGGATGGGGTAGGTAATCTAGTGGGTGACCCGGCAGGGCTGAACAAGGTCTTTAGGAACTTTTATAGGTTTCCGAAGCTGTACACTTCAGAACCACCCGGGCGACTGGGGTGGGATGAGGTGATTCTTGGACGGACTGACTTTCCCAAGAGTGGGGAGGGGTTTGGTGGACGGACTGGGGGCCCTGGTCAGGATCGAAGAGGTGTTTGGGGGCCTGAAGGTCATGCAGTCGGGTAAAGCCCCGGGGCCGGACGGGTATCCGGTGGAGTTTTACAAAACATTTGCCGGGATAGTGGAGCCGGTGCAGGTCAGGGTCTTTAACGAGGCAAGAGACTGAGGGAGTTTACCCCCGACGATGTCGTAGGCCACCATCTCGCTTATTCTGACCCGGAGGCCTGTGGGTCATACAGGCTGATCTCTTTGATCAACGTGGACGCCAAGTTACTGGGCAAGATTTTGGAGACCAGAATTGAGGACTGTGTACTGTGTAATTGTGGAGGACCAAACCGGGTTTGTAAAGGGGAGGCAGCTGGTGGCCAACCTAAGAAGGCTGTTCAACGTGATTATGATGTCCCCGGAGAGTAGGGAGGTAGAGATAGTGGTAGCCATGGATGCTGAAAAGGCTTCTGACCAGGTCGAGTGGGATTATCTGTAGGAGGTACTAGGACGGTTTGGGTTCATCGACTGGGTTAGGCTATTGTATCAGGCCCTGGAGGCGAGTGTAAGGATGAACAGGATGACATCGGACTACTTTAGACTGCACTGTAGGACAAGACAGGGCTGCCCTCTCTCCCCATTGCTGTCTGCGCTGGCCATAGAGCCGCTGGCAATTGCACCGAGAGCTTCTAGGAGCGGGGGGCGGGAGGGGGGGGGGGGGGGGATTGGCCACATTGCCAAGAACTCTACCGTTAACCCTGTATTCCGCATTCATATTTGTCCTTCCAAAATGGACAACCTCACACTTTTCAGGGTTAAACTCCATCTGCCACTTCTCAGCCCAGCTCTGCATCCTATCTATGTCTCTTTGCAGCCAACAACAGCCCTCCTTACTATCCACAACTCCACCAATCTTCGTATCGTCTGCAAATTTACTGACTCACCCTTCAACTCCCTCATCCAAGTCATTAATGAAAATCACAAACAGCAGAGGACCCAGAACTGATCCCTGCGGTACGCCACTGGTAACTGGGATCCAGGCTGAATATTTGCCATCCACCACCACTCTCTGATTTCTATCGGTTAGCCAGTTCGTTATCCAACTGGCCAAATTTCCCACTATCCCATGCCTCCTTACTTTCTGCAGAAGCCTACCATGGGGAACCATATCAAATGCCTTACTAAAATCCATGTACACTACATCCACTGCTTTACCTTCATCCACATGCTTGGTCACCTCCTCAAAGAATTCAATAAGACTTGTAAGGCAAGACCTACCCCTCACAAATCTGTGCTGAATATCCCTAATCAAGCAGTGTCTTTCCAGATGCTCAGAAATCCTATCCTTCAGTACCCTTTCCATTACTTTGCCTACCACCGAAGTAAGACTAGCTGGCCTGTAATTCCCAGGGTTATCCCTAGTCCCTTTTTTGAACAGGGGCACGACATTCGCCACTCTCCAATCCCCTGGTACCACCCCTGTTGACAGTGAGAACGAAAAGATCATTGCCAACAGCTCTGCAATTTCATCTCTTGCTTCCCATAGAATCCTTGGATATATCCCGTCAGGCCCGGGGGACTTGTCTATCCTCAAGTTTTTCAAAATGCTCAACACACATTCCTTCCTAACAAGTATTTCCTCGAGCTTACCAATCTGTTTCACACTGTCCTCGCCAACAATATGGCCCCTCTCATTTGTAAATACAGAAGAAAAGCACTCGTTCAAAACCTCTCCTATCTCTTCAGACTCAATACACAATCTCCCACTACTGTCCTTAGTCGGACCTACCCTCGCTCTAGTCATTCTCATATTTCTCACATATGTGTAAAAGGCCTTGGGGTTTTCCTTGATTCTACCCGCCAAAGATTGTTCATGCCCTCTCTTAGCTCTCCTGATCCCTTTCTTCAGTTCCCTCCTGGCTATCTTGTATCCCTCCAGTGCCCTGTCTGAACCTTGTTTCCTCAGCCTTACATAAATCTCCTTTTTCCTCTTAACAAGACATTCAACCTCTCTTGTCAACCATGGTTCCCTCACTCGACCATCTCTTCCCTGCCTGACAGGGACATACATGTTTGCAAACTCTTTTCTAAATGCCAAACATCACTTACAACAGGTGGGTTTTCTGACTGGATGAATGTACTCAGAACTCTGGAGAATCATGAAGACAGCATGGAACATAAGAGGGCGATGTTGTGTTGGATAACAAGAAAGTCAAATAAAAATACTGTGGATCAGCAACTTGAAGAACAGATGAGAAAACCATACAGTACTATTTTGAAGTACTAAAAAGAGTTGTAGCTGTTATAAAGTTTTTAAGTGAAAGAGGTTTGGCATTTAGAGGTCATGAGGAGAAGTGGGGCTCACCAAATAATGAAATCTTCAAGGGAGCCATTGAACTTATTGCAGAGTTTGACCCATTTTTACATGAACGAGAAATGTAAAAATGAAAAAGTAAATGCTACTTACCTATCCAAACCCGTGTATGAAGAATTGATAGAAATCATGGAAAAACATGTGGAAGATGAAATTGTAAATCAAATCAACATCCTAGACACCAAATATTGTTGACTCTACGCCTGACCTGACACATGTTGACCAGCTGGTAATTGTGGTTCGATACTGCTATAATGGAAAACCCTGTGAGAGATTTTTAACATTTTTACCGATAGAAAACCATTCATCCACGACCTTGTTCAACAAAATACAAGTCCTGGGTGAACATAAGCTTTCACTTGAAAATATCCGTGGTCAGTCCTATGATAATGCATCTAACATGAAGGGCTCAGAGAAAGGGCTGCAAACACTCTTTAAAAACATTAATAGGTACGCAGACTATGTACCATGTGCAGCCCATTCACTTAACCTTGTTGGAGAAAAGGCAGTGTCTACTGTACCTGAAGTTGTTGACTATGTTGGCATTTTGCAGGAGCTGTATGTTTTCTTTTCTGGATCTCCACGAAGATGGGGGATTTTAGACATACGGGGCAATCTACATTTTTCTCTAAAGAACTTAAGTGTAACTAGATGGTCTGCACACTATGAAGCGGTCCGGACAATTAGAAATGGATATATGGGTATTTTACAAACTCTCAAACATATTTTTGAAGACTCAGAAGAGAAGCCTGAATGTAAACGAGATGCAAAGAATTTATACCACAAATTGGTAAAGCTGGAATATGCTATTTTAACAGTCGTTTGGGAAGAAGTGCTGGAGCGTTTCAACAAAACAAGTAAGAAATTCCAAACCCCTGTTTTGATGTATTTGAAGGTTATCTTCTGCTATCATCTTTACTTTCGTTTGTTAAAGAACTCAGAGAAAATTCAGCCATTAGGATTGCACACTATGAATCAGAAGCAAAAGGTTTGTGTGAAGATACCACCTCAAGTTATTCTGATGCTTCCAAACGCATTGTTACAAGGAAATATTCAGATGGAACAAGTGGTCTTGCTTCTTTGAGAGGAGCTGACAAATTTAGGATAGAAGTTCTATATCAACTCTATGACTGCTTGATAATCCAGTTACGCAAGAGGATTGACCCATATGAGCAGATTGCGAAAAGGTTCAAGTTCCTCTCAGAATTGGTGAACAATTCTGAAATTGATGAGGACAGTATTAAACTTATAATATCGTATTACAAAGATGATATTGACCACAAATTAGTAAACGAGTGTTATCAGTTCAAAGAATATTTGCACCTTAGGAAATCCCAGAACACAGAAAAAAACACGCCATCTAAAATGCAATGCGCATACGTTCTTCAGCTTATTTGTGAGCAACACCTAATTGAAGTGTTCCCCAATATTACTACTGCGCTTAAGCTGTACTTGACAATGCCTGTCACGAGCTGTGAAGCAGAAAGGAATTTTTCAAAGCTATCCTTTATAAAGAACAAATTTTGGTCTACCATGACTGAAGAGCGCTTAAATTCTTTAAGCATATTGTCTCAAGAAAATGACATTGCAAGGAAGCTCTCATATGACAAAACTGTACGTGAATATGTTGCTCGAAAAAACAGAAAAAAGAGTATTTTGTAAAATGTGCTTCATGTAGTATGTATTCTCATAGGTGTCTCAAATAAAAGATTATATTGACTGTGGTCTTTTCTATGTTTTATTTCATCATTCTATGATGCATCATGCATGTATATAGCATTTCCCTAATTTCCCCCATAACTCGAAAACTATAAGGCATAGGAAATTTTTATTCACACCAGTGACTTTGACATGTGAGATAATCCAGTACAGCAATTTAAATCAAAATCTGAGATGTAGTGGTTACATTTTTTAAAAGTTTGTGGTGATCTGTCGTGGAACAACCCCATTGAAGAAGATAACAGTGGTTACCCAGACCTCGTTGCTGGTTGCGAAGGGCCCCCCATAACAGTTGAAGCTTCAGGGCCCCAAAAATGTAGGTCCGCCTTGGCTGCCACACAGCGAGCCGGGTTCGATTCCGGCCCTGGTGACTGTCTGTGTGGAGTTTACACATTCTCCCCGCGTCTGCGCGTGTTTCATCCAGGTGCTCTGGTCTCTTCCCGCAGTCCAAATATTTGCAGGGGAGGTGGATTGGCCATGCTGTATTGCCTCTCAATGTCCAAAGATGTACAGGTTAACTGGGGCTATGGGGTTATGAGGATAGGGCGGGTGAGTGGGCCTTGGGGTGGTGATTTTTCGGAGGGTGGTGCAGACTCGATGAGCTGAAAGGCATCCTTCTGCGCTGTAGGGATTCTATGGATCCCAGAGTACAGGTATGAGGAACGTTCTGTCAGATTGGTTGTCTTCAAATCACATTTATATTGGACCCACAATTAATCCTGAGATTTGAGGTGTGGAGGAAATTATATTATAATGCCCACAGGACAGTCGCTGGGCCATTGTTGCCGGTTAAAAGTAAAAATCCACTCATTCACATTCATGAAATTGGGATTCACAAGAAACAGAGGGAAGATGCAAAGGATTTATTTTAACACAGCGAGTGGTGGTGGAAGCAGATTCAATGGTAATTTTCAAAAGAGCCTTGGAAAATAATACATTTGCAGGGTTATGGGGAAAGAGCAGGGGACCAGGACTAATTGAAATGCTCTTCCAGAGTGCTGGCACCACGACGATGGACTGACAGCCTTCCTACTGTGCCATATGATTCTAACATCCAGAATTATTAAAGAAATAAACAATACATGAAAATGTACAGCTGAATGTCATTAGTCTGAACTGTAGGGGGTAGGTGAAGCAAATTTATTATCCTTACTTAAAGAGAAATTGGTCTTTGTCAGTTATACTCTCCAATGTGTATAAGAGAAATGCCACCAAAATATTACTGCCTTTCCAAAGGATGGGGAGGACCATTGTGCATAGATTGATTCCCTCAACTTCTTGCTCCATTACTCACAGAAAATTGGTGCAGAAGGAGGCCATTCGGCCTTTGGGGTCTGCTCCACTATTAATCGTGATCATGGCTGACCATCCAACTCAATAATAGTCAGAAGCTTTGTCCAAGGATCGTAGAGTCAATTACTAGAATATATAGGTTTAAGGTGCGAGAGGCAAAGTTTAGAGATGTGCGAGGCAATTGCATCAATTCCCGACATCATTTCCTTACTAATACTGATTTCCTTCAGTTACTCCCTCTCACTAAACCTTGTGTTCGCCAACATTTCTGGTACATTGTTTGGGTCTCTCTTTTGTGGGGTGACACGGTGGCACAGTGGTTAGCACTGTTGCCTCACAGTGCCAGGGGCCCGGCTTCAAATCCGGCCTCGGGTTACTGTCTGTGTGGAGTTTTAATGTTCCCCCGTGTCTGTGTGGGTTTCCTCCCACAGTCCAAAGATGTGCAGGTTAGGTGGACTGGCCATTCTAAATTGTCCCTTAGAGCCCAAAAGTTATGTGGGGTCTTGGGGTTACAGGGATAGGGCAGGTGATTGGGCCTAGGTAGGGTGCTCTTTGAGGGTTGGTGTAGACTCGATGGGCTGAAAGGCCTCCTTCTGTACTGTTGGAATTCTATGATTCTTTTCTACGATTCTAAGACAGGACCAAAGTATGTATTTAGTTGGTCAGCCATTTCTTTGGTCCCCTTTTAAATCCCCCTGTTTCTGACTGAAAGAGACTTACATTTGTCTTCATTTTTTTTCTCTTCACATACCTATAGAAGCTTTTATGGTCAGTTTTTATGTTCCCCACAAGCTTACTCTCGTATTCTATTTTCCTCTTCTTAATCAGTCCCTGGGTCCTCTTCTGCTGAATTCTAAACTGCTCCCAATCTTCATGTCTGCTGCTTTTTTCAGGCCAAATTGTATGCTTCTTCCTTGGATCTAATACTAACTTTAATTTCCATTGTAAGCCATAATTTGGCACCTTACCCGTTTTATTTTTGCGCCAGACAGGAATGAACAATTGTGCGCTCTCTGACTGTTTGCCATTGCCTATTCATTGCCAGCCCTTTAAGTAGTGTTCCCCAATCCATCATAACCAACTTGTGCTCATGTCATTATGATTCCTTTATTTAGATTCAGGAGCCTAGTCCCAGAATCAACTACGCCATTCTCCACCTTGATGAAGAATTCGATCATATTGTGGCTGCTCATCCCCAAGGGGTCTTGAACAACTAGATTATTCCTTTCTCATTGCACAATACCAGGTCTAGTGTGGCCTGTTCTGTAGTTGGTTCCTCAATTTGGCCCAGGAATTCCTCCTCTACAGTATTGTTACTAATTTGATTTGGCAATCTATATGCAGATTAAAGTCACCCATAATTACAAATGTTCCTTTATCGCATATATCTCTAATTTCCTGTTTAATACCATTCCCAACATTACCACGACTGTTTGGGGGTCTATATATAACCCCACTAACATTTTTTGCTTCTTGGTTTTTCTCAGCTCTGCCCATACAGATTCCACTGAGCTAAATTCCTTCCTCACTATTGCGTTAATGTCCTCTTTAACCATCAATACAGCCCTTTTCCTTTTTGTCTGTCCTTTCTTAAATGCTCCTTGCAGATTGGATCTGGATTGGATTGGATTTGTTTATTGTCACGTGTACCGTGTACAGTGAAAAGTATTTTTCTGCGAGCAGCTCAACAGATCATTAAGTACATGAGAAGAAAAGGGAATAAAAGAAAATACATAATAGGGCAACACAACATATACAATGTAACTACATAAGCACTGGCATCGGATGAAGCATACAGGGTGTAGTGTTAACAAGGTCAGTCCATAAGAGGGTCATTTAGGAGTCTGGTGACAGTGGGGAAGAAGCTGTTTTTGAGTCTGTTCGTGCGTGTTCTCAGACGTCTGTATCTCCTGCCCGATGAAAGAAGTTGGAAGAGTGAGTAAGCCGGGTGGGAGGGATCTTTGATTATGCTGCCCGCTTTCCCCAGGCAGCGGGAGGTGTAGATGGAGTCAATGGATGGGAGGTAGGTTTGTGTGATGGACTGGGCGGTGTTCACGACTCTCTGAAGTTTCTTGCAGTCCTGGGCCGAGCAGTTGCCATACCAGGCTGTGATGCAGCCAGATAGGATGCTTTCTATGGTGCATCTGTAAAAGTTGGTAAGGGTTAATGTGGACATGTTCCTACCCCCCTGCCATTTCAGTTTACACCCTCCCCAACCACTCAAGCAAATACTTCCCCGAGGACATCAGTCCCGGTCCTGCCCAGGTATAGCCCATCCAATTGTACTGGTCCCATCTCCTCCAGAACTGGTCACAATATCCCAGGAATCTGAAACCTTCCCCCTCGCATCATCTCTTCAGCCACATATTCATCTGATATATCCTGCTTGTTCGGTGAATTGGACATTCTGAATTCTCTCTGTGTACCCAAACAGGTGCTGTAATGTGGCGACGAGGGGATTCTCACAGTAACTTCATTGCAGTGTCAATGTAAGACTACTTGTGACACAAATAAATATTATTATTATTATTATGTTATTTCTGCTCTGATTAGCACGTGGCACTATACTGGTACTATAGTAGCAGGCTCTTTGAAGGGTCGAGGTTTCGCAAGATCATGCGACCTGATCGGTCAATTGAGCCGCAACGTGCGGATCCTGGGGCTGAGCACGGCTTTCCCAGGCAGAATCGATGCTGAAATAGTTTGTGATTGTTCAAACCTAGTGTTCGCCATTCACTCAGATATCACATCGGTGACGAGGACCATCAGAAGGACCTTCAAATTCCACCTAAAAGAGCAAATAGACCTTGTGTTCAGATAATTCAAGTCAAACCAATCTACAACCAGTGAGTCACCAAAGTACCTCTTTATGGCAAATTAGAGCTCCAAAGACTTGGTTCAATATTTGAACGTCTGTCATATTTTTCTAGGCAAACAGAATAGGGAAAGATCAAACTACTTACAGCCTGTGGAGCCCAAACTTATAATATAGTCAAGAGTTTGTCAACTCCAGGCGCTCCGATACAAAGATTTTCACAGAGTTAGTCGATCTTGTGAAAGGGAATTACCATCCGAAACCCTCGATAATTATGCTAAGGCTTGAATTCAATTGAATTACAAGAGCCCCTGAAGAAGTGGTAGCGGAAAATAGCAGAGCACTGTGAATATGGACCTGCCCCTAATGATATGTAAAGTGACCGTTTAGTGTGTGGGGTCAATAACTGCAACACAGAAGAAACTGTTGGGAGAGTACGAGATAACCCTAAAGAAGGTGCTGGACATTGCTTGAGCTATGGAAAGTGTATAAAGTGGACTACAGCTTCAAAATGTCCAAGGCGGCAAAGTCCACCAGGTCAGGAAAGAAGTAGATAGCGGGAGTGGCGCCAAGATTGAGGACGCGAGGTTTAATACGCGGAGAAATGCAGAAATCAAGAGAATGCAGAGACATAGAAGGTTCAGTCAGCAGCCCAGAAGTAGTGAAGAATACTATAGATGTGTGTGTATGCAAGGGGGCGTCACTCCCAGGAGAAGTACCGATTTAAATAAGCTGTGTGCTTTGCCTGTGGTAGAAAAGTGCAGGAATAAGCAGGGCCTGCCCAGGGTCAGCAATTCAGCTCCAGTGCACAGCATGGAGGGTAACTCAGAAAACAGACCAATCATCTTTCGATTGAACAATATAAAGGTGGGCAGAGTAGCCCCAATTACAATAATGTTAATGGTCAATGGTCATCCACTCAAGATGGAGGTAGACACGGAAGCCTCCACCATGGTAGTTGGAGAACAAATGTACTGATACCTCCAGGGAGGGAGTTCAATCCCTGAGATTAAAGAACACTGCAGCCAGGCTGGCCACATATACGGGTGAGGCTATCAAGATCATGTGAACACCGATGGCCCCTGTGAGTTACAGGCAGCTATCTGCCCAACTACCCTCCATTGTAATTTCAGGCCAGGGATCAAGCTAGATGGGGTGTAAGTGGCTCCAAGAGATCAAGTTAAATTGGCTGGAATTTTTAAGATAGATGAAGGAAGCCTGCATGAAGTCCTGAGGAACTGCCAAGGGCTATTTCAGGAGGAATTGGGTAAAGTCAGAGTGTTAGAAGCCAAGATTCATATAGATCCTGAAGCTACACTGTTGTTCTATAGGGCCAGTCCTGCGCCTTACTCATTGCATGTTAAAGTGGAGACTGAATTGATCCAATTAGAGGATTTGAATATCAACAAACCCATTCAACTTGCAGAGTGGGCAACACCTATTCTACCTGTAGTCAAACCTGACAAACCCACATGCATCTACGGAGACTACAAATTGACGGTAAACCAGGCAGTGAAATTAGACAGGTACTCCATCCTCAAAATAGAGGGCCTGTATGTAAAGTTGGCTGGGGGTCTAACGTACATCAAGTTAAACATGAGTCACATGGATCAGCAACTGGAACTCGATGATGCTTCCAGAGAATTTGTCACCATTAATATGCACAAGGGTCTATATCAGTTTGTACATTTACCATTTGGGGTCTCGTCAGCTTGTGCCATTTTTCAACATACTGTGCAGAGTCTGCTGCAAGATTCACCAAATGTAATCATTTACTTAGACAACATATTGACAATGGGAGTCAGTCACAGTGGAGGAACATTTATCCAACCTGGAGGAAGCTTTAAAATGATTGGAATGCTGGAGTGCGGTTAAAGAGAGAGAAATGCACTTTTCAAGCGAATGAGGTGGTTTATCTAGGTTATAGAGTGGATGCACAAGGGTTATATCCAATGGAAGATAAAGTAAGGGTTATTAAGGAAGCACCAGCCCCAAAGAATACATCAGAGCTAAAAACTTTTCTTGGAACGGTGAGTTGCTATGGGCAGTTCGTTCCCAGCTTATCGACAATGCCAGCACCCCTGCATGCTCTGTACAAAAGTACAGCAAAATATAATTGGGAAACACTGCAGAAGGAAGTATTCAAGCAAGTGAAACAAGCTCTTCAATCAATGCCTTTGTTAACCCATTTTGATCCTTTTAAAAAAGTAATACTGACTTGCGATGCATCTCCATTTAGAGTTGGCGCTGTTTTGTCACATACAAGGAATGTTGGGGCTATGTTTCAAGGGCATTGCCTGATGCAGAGAGGGGATATTTACAAATCGAGAAGGAGGACTTAGCCATCACCTTTGGTATCAGAAAATTTCACCAGTACGTTTGTTAATGGGAGGCACTACACAGTCATCACCGATCATAGGGGCAGCACGGTAGCATTGTGGATAGCACAATTGCTTCACAGCTCCAGGGTCCCAGGTTCGATTCCGGCTTGGGTCACTGTCTGTGCGGAGTCTGCACATCCTCCCCGTGTGTGCGTGGGTTTCCTCCGGGTGCTCCGGTTTCCTCCCACAGTCCAAAGATGTGCAGGTAAGGTGGATTGGCCATGATAAATTGCCCTTAGTGTCCAAAATTGCCCTTAGTGTTGGGTGGGGTTACTGGGTTATGGGATAGGGTGGAGGTGTTGACCTTGGTTAGGGTGCTCTTTCCGAGAACCGGTGCAGACTCGATGGGCCGAATGGCCTCCTTCTGCACTGTAGATTCTATGAAATAAACCTTTACAAAGACCAAAGAACAAAGAAATGTACAGCACAGGAACAGGCCTTTCGGCCCTCCAATGCCGACCATGCTGCCCGTCTAACCTAAAATCTTCTACACTTCCTGGGTCCGTATCCCTCTATTCCCATCCTATTAATGTATTTGTCAAGATGCCCCTTAAATGTCACTATCGTCCCTGCTTCCACCACCTCCTCCGGCAGCGAGTTCCAGGCACCCACTACCTTCTGTGTAAAGAACTTGCCTCGTACATCTCCTCTAAACCTTACCCCTCTCACCTTAAACCTACGCCCCCTAGTAATTGACCCCTCTACCCTGGGAAAAAGCCTCTGACTATCCACTCTGTCTATGCCCCTCATAATTTTGTAGACCTATGTCAGGTCACCCCTCAACCTCCGTCGTTCCAGTGAGAACAAACCAAGTTTATTCAACCGCTCCTCATAGCAACATCCTGGTAAATCTCTTTTGCACCCTCTCTAAAACCTCCACATCCTTCTGGTAGTGTGGCGACCAGAATTGAACACTAAGGTTCTATACAGCTGCAACATGACTTGCCAATTCTTATACTCAATGCCCCGGCCAATGAAGGCAAGCATGCCGTATGCCTTCTTGACTACCTTCTCCATCTGTGTTGTCCTTTTCAGTGACCTGTGGACTTGTACACCTAGATCTCTCTGACTGCCAATACTTTTGAGGTTTCTACCATTCATTGTATATTCCCTACCTGCATTAGACCTTCCAAAATGCATTACCTCACATTTGTCCGGATTAAACTCCATCTGCCATCTCTCCGCCCAAGTCTCCAAACGATCTAAATCCTGCTGTATCCTCTGACAGTCCTCATCGCTATCCGCAATTCCACCAACCTTTGTGTCGTCTGCAAACTTACCAATCAGACCAGTTACATTTTCCTCCAAATCATTTATATATACTACGAACAGGAAAGGTCCCAGCACTGATCCCTGCGGAACACCACTCGTCACAAACCTCCAATCAGAAAAGCAACTTGGGCTTTTACTTGGGCTTTTCAACAAAGTCAAAGCAATCCCTCGAATTGCACCTGCATTGTATTTCATTATTGGCTCTCCAACACCGACCAGGGGCACACATCACCGACGCAGACGTCTTAAGTCGTCTTTCTTTACCAGAAAGTACACCACCCCCCACCAGTGCCTCAGGAAATGTTTTTAGCCAGGAATGCTCCGCATCTTTGGGGCCGAGCCCCAACATTGAGGGGCGAGGCCGACGCCGGAGGGATTTCTGCCCCGCCAGCTGGCGGAAACGGCCTTTGTTGCCCCGCCAGCTGGCGCGGAAATGACATCTCCGGGCGGCGCATGCGCGGGAGCGTCAGCAGCTGCTGACAGTTTCCCACGCATGCACAGTGGAGGGAGTCTCTTCCACCTCCGCCATGGTGGAGACCGTGGTGGAGGCGGAAGGGAAAGAGTGCCCCCATGGCACAGGCCCGCCCGCGGATGGGTGGGCCCCGATCACGGGCCAGGCCACCGTGGGGGCACCCCCCGGGGTCAGATCGGCCCATGCCCCCCCCAGGACCCCGGAGCCCGCCCACGCCGCCTTGTCCCGCCGGTAAGGTAGGTGATTTAATTTACGCCGGCGGGACAGGCAATTTATCGGCGGGACTTCGGCCCAGAGAATTGAGCGGGGGGGCCCGCCAACCGGCGCAGCGCAATTCCCGCCCCCGCCGAATATCCGGTGCCGGAGACTTCGGCAACCGGCGGGGGCGGGATTCACGCCAGCCCCCGGCGATTCTCCGACCCGGCGGGGGGTCGGAGAATGTCGCCCCTGATATTGTCAAAGGTCAAGCATGAAACTCTACATGGTCGGTGTCATGATACGGAGTCAGAACATTTGAAGCCGTGACAAACAAGGTATTGTCCAGTGGGGAGTGAGAATGGGCATTCCCGTACCTGGAACAAGCTAGTACTTGATGAATACCACATCGCCCCATCCTGGAATGTCAAAGATGAAGATGTTGAACCGTAGTTACATTTGGTGGCATATCTGTGGATGGACACAGATATCGAAGGAATGGTAAAACAGTGCACCCAATGGCAACTCCAACAGAAATTACCAACTGCAGACCCAATGTATCCTTGGGAATGGCCAGGTCAGTTTAGGGTGAAAGTTCATGTTGATTACGTCAGCCCATTTATGGGTACAATGTTCCTGCTATTAATGGATGCGCCTTTAAAGTGGTTAGATATTTTCGAGATGAAATCCACAACTGTCTAATGCACAATGGAGAAGCTACATCCCTGCTTTGCCCTCCACAGTCTGCCAGAGGTACGAGTTTCCGACAATAGGACAGCTGAGTTCCAACTCTTGGGACATAATAATCCGCGTGAGCCCCAAATCTGACTCCGCGCCGGCCGCCATGCCGATCGTGAGTCACCCGAATTGTTCCACCCGGCGTGATCTGGATCTCGCCCTCACTGGGCATGATCCAGATCAGATCCAGATCATAACGGCTCATTTAAATACCCGGATGCCAGATTCACTCGGCGTCTCGTACTCACTGACTGCACCTGGGAGACCTAACCAGGGCGGCGTTTGGTACTGGTCCACACAAACGTGGCCCAGCCGTAATGGCAACTGGGGAGTTTGCCCAGGCCAGTGGTGAAGCCGGGTGGTCGGGGACAGGGCAGGGTAGCACTCCCCAGAACCTGGCACTGCCAGCCTGGCACCATGTCAGTGCCATTCATTCACTGCAAGGCTGCCCAGTTGGCACCACCAGGTTGCCAGGGAATTGTCAGGGTGCCAGGCTGCAGATCAAGGGGCATTGCCAAGGTTCCAGGTTGGCACTGCCAGGGTTTAAGCCCGGGAGGGCCTTGACAAGTAAAAGGGGGGTGAGGGGGTGGGGGGAGGGGGGAGGGTACCCTGGGGCCTTCCCAAGGCTGGAAGGATGAGGAAAGGGTAAAAAAAACAGAGAGGGCCTGAAAGGGGAGGGAAAGATCGGGGCTGCTGAATAAAATGGCACCGGCAGGAAATCCCTCTAAGTGCGGCCTTGGCAGGGAGAAATTCCCTGATGTCACAAAAATGGCAAGGTGCCATTGGATTGCGAGATGCTTCTCAGCTCTGCTGAAAACACCGCGCTAAAGGAGCCATTCAGCGGGCTCTAACTTCAATCCTCCGAATCGCACCTTTCATGTCACCAAATGGGACTAAACACATACGTACCACGCCTCCTCCATTGGACTCACTGAAGGCGCCGGTTGGACCTGGTGTTTCAAAATTTGGCGGGGGGGGGTGGAGTCAAGGAAAAGTGTTCCGAGGACGAATCACGATACGTCAAAAGGTGAGAGGACATTCGAAGTGGACGATCCAGTGTTTGCAGAACATGCAAACTTTCCCGAGAAGGATGGATCCTGGAGCTGTAGAAGTCGGTAGCACATCTTCGCACTCTGTATATAGTTCCAGTTATTCGAATAAATAGTTTGCTGTTGTTCAAACCTGGTGGCCACCAATTACTCAGCTATCACAACTACCTTTGAGACCCTAATTTTCAACTTATTTCCTAACTCCCTACATTCGGCTTTTAGGACATCAAAGATATTTTTACCTATGTCATTGGTTCTGACCATTGGCTGATCACCCTCCCCCTACAGAATGTCTTACAACTGTTCTGAGACACCTTTGACCCTCGTACCAGGGAGGCAATATACCATCCTGGAGTCTCGTTTGCAGCCACAGAAACGCCCATCTATTCCCCTTACAATTGAACCCACTATTACTATTGCATTACCACACAAATTACTCCTCCCCTCTGCAGCAGAGCAAACCATGGAATAACGAGTTTGGCTGTTGCTGTTTTCTCCTGAGAGATGTAGCCATCTGGGATGGCCACTTCCCGATTACAAAATGGACACTTTGCAAAGATTGCAGGGAAAATGGACAATGCTGAGAAAGCAAGCAGGTGCAAGGTTTGTCTGTTGATTGGAGCCGTAGCTCTCAGACAAGACCTAAACTGCAAAACTAATACTAATGAGCCATCCCCGGGGACAAAAAGGTAACATTTAAGTAAACGATACCAAGACAGACACCCCGGCGCCAGAGGAGACCAGAGCAAAGCAGGCCAACGGCCACCTAGGACACGCCCAGCAATCAGGGCACCCACCCCTCTATTGGAGGAAATCGATAGGAACGATTGGGAAACGGCCCAATTAATTGGGGCCAAGTTCAAGGCCCGCCCAAAAGTGCGCGAAGCCCCTTTTGGGTATAAGATGAATCCCCCGAGAGAATCGCTCTCGTGGCTCCGGCTCTCACCAAAGCTGCATCAGAACAAGTAAGTCCAAGGTCAACGCACGCTATGTGACAGATGCTCCTAGCTGCTATTCCATACCAATTCGACCCCAGCAGCCTCAGAACCGAACAACGGCCATTGTTCCTCTGACTGAGTAGGCGCCTGAAGCTAAGTATAGGCTTTAGCAGTAGTGATAGTTTAGTTTGTAGAGTTTTATGCATGAGTATATTTGACTGTGTGTAAATAAATGAGCATTGAGTTTGAACTTACTAACTGGTGTATCGAGTCTTTGATCAGTATTCGGTTTTGAACCTTGTGGCGGTATCGAAAGATACCTGGCGACTCTAGAGCAAACGTAATTGGAATTAAGGAAGGCGACCATATTGGCCGCCATCTTCGGAGCCAAATTAAGAGAAACACAATTAGCAACAGAGACCATTCCCCTCAACAGCATCCAAAGTGGTATATCTGCTTTCCAGGGGAAAGGCCACAGCAGATTCCTGCACTGCCTGCCTAATCCTCTTGCTCTGCCTGGTGGTCACCCATTCCCTTCCTGCCTGTGCAATCTTAGGTTTCTGTGTGACCACCTCTCTCTCGGCACAGTGGCACAATGGTTATCACTGCTCCCTCACGGCTCCAGGGACCCAGGTTCAAATGTGGCCTTGGGTGGCTGACAGTGTGGAGTTTGCACTTTCTCCCCGTGTCTGCATGGATTTCCTCCGGGTGCTCCGGTTTCCTTCCACAGTCCAAAGAGGTGCAGGTTAGGTGGATAGGCCATGCTAAATTGCCCCTTAGTGTCCAAAATGTAGGTGGGTTTACTGGGTTATGGGGATATGGTGGAGGCATGGGTATAAGGGGATTGCTCTTTCCAAGGGCCGGTGCAGACTTGATGGGCTGAATGGCCTCCTTCTGCACTGTAAATTCTATGATTCTATATGCTATCCATGATACTCTCCATGTCGCGACACTCCACAGTGTCCCCAGCCTCTGCTCCAGCTCCAAAACCTGGGCTTACAGGAGCTGGAGCTGGACATATTTTGTGCAAACATGCTGGCCCTGAGCTCTGGAAATGCTCCCGACTTCCCACATAGAGCAGGAGATGCGCAAAACAGCTTTGAACTCCCTTGCCATGACTTACCCCTTTAAATTAAACCTTTTGGAAGATATTTAAAATCAAATAATATCAATTACTCCAGGGCCCTCTTTTATCCTTCTGGGTCCACTCTCAGCCTCGCTCTTTCTCACGCTCTTTTATCCTCCCATCTCTGCTCACTCTCATTCTTTATCACGCTCTTTTATCCTCCCAGCTCCGCTCTCAGTCTCGCTCTTTCTCACGCGCTTTAACCCTCCCAGCTCCACTCTCAGTCTCTTTTTTCCTCGCACTCTTTTATCCTCTTGTTCTTTCTCACACCCTTTTATCCTCCTGAGTCTCACTTTTTCTCGCAGTCTTTTATCCACCCAGCTCCGCTCTTAGTCTCTCCCTTTCTCGCACTCTTTTATCTCCCAGCTCCACTCTCAATCCCGTTCTTTCTCACACTCTTTTATCTCCCATCTCCACTCTCGCAGTGCAACACTGGGCCAGATACAAAAATCCAGTAAAGCTCTCTCTATACAACCGTGACACTATCTTGACTGTAGCCTCTGCATAACCCCTGCCACAGCAGCGTGATGCTTTCCATTTCTTGTGCCAGCCATCCCATGATTGTGGGAACTGCTGCCAAGTTATGGGCACTTAGCTACTGTGGGTTCCCTGTCCCCTTCTTGTAAAAGATTAAGGAGATCACATGTTTTATATTGGCCCCCTACAGCAGAGAGGAATTTCCCTCTTTCTGTATGGATTGTATTTGAGCCCAAGTCCCAGAAACAAAACAGCCACGGGGAAATGTTTCTTCGCATCTGCTCAGAACACAGATAGAAAACTGACTTTGTTACAATTCTAAGATTTATGAGGTTATGTTTTGTGACTGTGGGCGGGGTTTTCTGACTGCGCCCGATGACTGGAAATTCCAGCCTGAGGTCAATGGACCTTTATATGGCCCGCGTACCCGCTGTGGCGATCTTGCGGCAGGCGGGGCGGAAGAATCCAGCCCTGTGACTTTAATTTATGGTAAAATGAAGAGAATCATGTTAACTGTTCTGAAGTCTGCCTGACAATATAAGAAAGAGGATCAGCAGTAGGCCACACCGCCCATCGAGGCTTCTCCACCATTCAATAGGATTATGACTGATCTTGGGCTTCAACTCCCACCCGCTCCCCATATCCCTTAATTCCCTGAGACACCAAAAATCTGTCTGCCCCAGTCTTAAATATATTCATAGAATCATAGAATCCCTACAGTGCATAAGGAGACCATTCGGCGCATTGAGTCTGCAACGACCCTTTGAAAGACCACCCTACCGAGGTTAAATCCCCCACTCTATTCCAGCAACCCCATCCTATGGGACAATTTAGCATGCCCAATCCAACTAACCTGCACAACCTTTGGATAGTGGGAGGACACCGGAGCACCCGGAAGAAACACATGCAGACACAGGGAGAAAGAGCAAACTCCACACAGGCAGTCATCCAAGTTCGGAATCAAATCCGGGTCCCTGGCACTGTGAGGTTGCAGTGCTAACCACTGTGCCACTGTCGATGGATTATCCACTGTCCGTTGGGATAGAGAATTCCGAAGATTCACAGCTCTTTGGGTGAAGTAATTTCTCCTCATATCAGCCCTAAATAGTCGTCTTCTTATTCTGAGACTGTGTTCCTGTGTTTTACATTCCGCGACCAACTGAAACAATGGGCGGGATTATCCCACCTGAAGGCCGAGTGTTGGCACCGTTGTAAAAACTGGAGAGTTTAACGACAGCATCACCTGACCACTGTGTGTAGCAATCCTCTGCCCTACAGGAGGCCAGCACGGCACTGGAGCGACTCACGCCGCTCCAGCTGCCGATACTGGCGTCAAATAGGCGCCGGGGGTCTGTGCATGCGTGCTGCGACCGGCGTGAATGCGCATATGCGCGGTAGCATCCTTCTCCGCGCCGGCCCCAACGCAACATGGCGTAGAGCAACAGGGACCGGCACGGAGCAAAAGAGACCCCCACCAGGAGAGGCCGACCTGCCAATCGGTAGGCCCCGATCGCGGGCCAGGCCACAGTGGAGGCCTCCCCGGGGTCGGACCTCCCCTCCCCCACCAACAGGCCACCCTAGACAGGGTGAATGCAGAGGTCCCGCCGGGTAAGACCAGATGTGAACGGCGCCGGCGGGACTTGGGGTTTTCTGGGTGGCCACTCGACCCACCCTGGGCGGAGAATTGGCGGGGGGCCGCGTTGAGCGGCCCCCGACCGGCGCCGCACCGACTGCGCCGGCGCCAATGGCGCCGATTCTCCGGTGACCGGAGAATCAGCGGACAGGCGGCGGCACGCGAATCGCACCCAGCGTAGGCTGAGGGAATCCCGCCCAATCTATCAGCATCCAACCTATCAAGGCCCTTCAGAATTGTGTATGTTTCAATACAGTCATCTTTCATCTAAACTCCAGAGAGCACAAGCCCAATTTTCTCAGCCTCTCATCTTGGGACAGCCCCCTCATCTCAGGGCACTTCGCTGTATTGCCTCCAATGTAAGCATAGCCTTTCTTGAATGTGGAAACAGTAACTGCATAACGTAATTCAGATGCAGATTCACCAAAACCCTGAACAGCTGTCACAAGACCTCTTTATTCTTGTAATCCAATCTCCTTGCTAAAAAGACAACACACCATTTGTTTTCCTAATTGTCTGCTGCATGCTAACTTTCTGCATTCCTTGACATTCAAGTCTCTTTGACCATTGACATTTGCAAGTTCCTCACCTTGCAAAGAATATTCTGCTTTTTTATTCTAACAACCAAAGTGAATAACTTTCCACTCCCCCACATCACACTCCATCTGCCATCTTGTTGCCAGCTCCCCTAACTGTTCCAAATCTCCTTGCAACTTTCTGTTTCCTTCTTGCAGTTCCCCTTTCTACCTAGCTTGGCATCAGCAGGAATGCTAGGTTCATTACTCCTTGTCATCTAAGTCACTAATATAGGTTGTAAATAGCTGGGGCCCCAGCACTGATCCTTGCAGCACTCCAGCATTCACTGCCTGCTGGGTTGAAAAAGTTTTGTTTATGCCCATTCTGTTTTCTATCCATTAACCAATCATCTGCCATTCTAAGATATTCTCCGCAATTCCATGAGCCCTCATCTTATATATTAGCCTTTTGTGAGGCACCCATCAAGTGCCTTTTGGAAATCTAGGTATACTACATCAACTGGTTCCCCTCTATCTATTCTACTAGTTACAGCTTCAAAAAACTCTAATAAATTTGTCAAACATGATTTCCCTTTCGTAAAACCACTTTGACACGTTTTAATCATACTATGCTTTTCTAAGTGTACTGTTAAGCCTTCCTTCATGATATATTGCAGTATTTTCCTAAGAACTGATGTTAACCTAACTGGCCTGTAGATCTCTGTTACTCTTGCCCTCATTTCTGGAAAAGTCTGGGTGATTGGTTGCCAGAGATTAAAAGGGGGCCCAGATTGTTTTACCGGGAAGAAGGAGCAAGGTGGTTAGGCTTGTGTGCAACAACCTGTGTGCTAACGGGGGATATAGTGAGTCTGCCAGTATTGGGGAGAAGGAGGGCAGCTGGAGGCTGAGTCTCTTTGGCTCACTTTGCAGGAATGTGGATGCTCATGCTCAGATTAGAAAGACAGGATTCAGTTGAAATGAGGCTGGAAGATCTGCCGAGTTTAGATAGAGGGAGAAGTATCTAGGAAAGCTTGCATACTCAAAAAACAGAAAAGTTAAAAAGATTCTAAGCTGGGAAAGGAAAAAATTAGAAGTAAACTTTTGAGCACTCAGAATCATTTTGGTCTGATTCTGGGAGAATTGAATATCTACTTAAAGAACAGGCTAATCTACATCTGGCCGTGTTTTTTATTTAGTTGTGTTAAAATTTTGGTTCTGTAATTTAAAGTATAAATTGCCTACAGAGATAATGCTTAGTCATAGAGCATTAGTCTTTTGTTCTAGTAAATGTCTTAAATGTGAAATCATGTTTTAGGTACTAACTGGAAGTTCAAATTTCTTTTAACAAGTTTTAGGACTCCATGGAGATCGTAACAATTTGTTCTCACCACATGGTGTTCCGTCTTATAAACAGATCAACTTTGATCTTATTGAATGGCAGAGCAGGCTCGAGGGGCCAAAAGGCCCACTTCTGCTCCTATTTCATATGTTTGCATAAAGGTAATTGGTGGAAATGCGTCACTTTGTAATGAGATCCTGGTATGTACCAAGGAATGGCACATTGTAGCTTTTACCTTGTCCCAATCCACTGTGTCACTAGGCTCTCTAAGATCATTGAATCATTATGGAAAAGATCATTGGTCATCATAATGGGCATCCTGTTGGCCCGCTTTATAAAACTATGCTCTGAATGATCCAAAAATTCGACAGAAGAATAGCCCCACAATATTTTAACACCAGTATCCGTGATATTCTTCCAGAACCAGATGTGAGCTGGGGGCACGATCGCTGAAGAATCCCCCCCCCCCCCTATTACAGGTCGCTCTTACATCAAAGACGCAACATTGGGAATACATCTTGACTCTGTTGAACCCTTGTGAAGCGGCAGCCAAACCAAGGGGTGTTAAAATGATGTTTGGGAAAAATGGCTTAAAACCCATAATGTTTGCACAATGCCTTGAATTCCTGCAACTTAAAAGGTTACACTGATATTGCATCAGTGAGAGGCTGTGCAGTACCACTGTATGTTAACACACGGATGCAAGATGCAGTTTTGTATCAATGATTCCCACGTGATGACCATCTGATCTTGGTTGAGGGCCTTAAATAACAATCTTTATTGTCACAAGCAGGCTTACATTAACACTGTAATGAAGTTACTGTTAAAATCCCCTAGTCGCCACATTCCGGCGCCTGTTCGGGTACACTGAGGGAGAATTCAGAATGTCCAAATTACCTAACAGCACGTCTTTCGGGACTTGTGGGAGGAAACCGGAGCACCCGGAGGAAACCCACGCAGACACGGAGAACGTGCAGATTCCGCAGACAGTGACCCAAGCCGGGAATCGAACCCGGGACCCTGGCGTTGTGAAGCAAAGTGCTAACCACTATACTACCGTGCTGCCCATATGGGGAATAAAGATAATTTAAAGCTGAGAGAGAACTGCTTCAACCTTCAAATTTTCTTGATGGTGAATCCATCCAGTGAGCACTCTCCATAACACTGGGGAACAATTGCCTGATGCCTGAAGACAGCTGGGCTTCATTTTGAGTGTTTGAACACAGGCATGCCAGAATCAGAGAAGCCCAATGATGTAAGATGAATCAATCACTCTGTCATGTATTTGAAATAGTTGCTCTTTGATTGTCTTCTGTTTCCCGCCCACAGCCTACAGCTTACACATATAACCATGCCACTCAACAAAACAGCTGTACACTCAGCACTACAATCTGTATGAAAGACATTAGTCCGCATAACATTTGTGCCTGGTGCATATTTTCCATTTTAAACATTGGAGTGGTGCCTCCCTTGTGATCAAAAAAAGGGAAATCCATCTATCCACAAAACATCCTTTATCTTCTCACTGTTGCTTGGGGGGTAAAGGGATAAATGTCACTGCTGATGTTGCTGGTGAAAAGGCCACAGGGCTGGCTGGGGGCAGTGGCCCTGGTCATTGTGCTCAATGGAGTGTGTTGTTAGTCAGGCTTGTAGGGCAGACTGCTGGGGAGAGATTTGTCTCATGCGTCGCACTGATCCCTTATGAAGCTGTGAATGGGATCAGTGTTCTGTCACCTACTTATTATTCAGCCGTATTGCTGCCAGAGAGATGCCGCCTCCGTCACAGCGATGGCCGACAGTCGGACAAAGGCATCAATTCTGGCCAATGTTTTCATACAGACAAAGGCTGAAGGCTTCAGATCAGTCAGTAGTAAAAAGACCAAGGAGTCTCTGTGCCAGCCAGAGGAATACTTAATGAGAAGCCGCACTGTGAGAAATGCCATTCGTAAACCACTGGATTGCCCTGTTACCATTAGAATAAGGGGCGAGATTCTTCGACCCCCCGCCGGGTCGGAGAATCGCCGGGGGCTGGCGTGAATCCCGCCCCCCGCCGGTTGCTGAATTCTCCGGCACCGGATATTCGGCGGGGGCGGGAATCGCGGCGCGCCGGTTGGCGGGCCCCCCCCCCCGCGATTCTCCAGCCCGGATGGGCCGAAGTCCTGCTGCTAGAATGCCTGTCCCGCCAGCGTGGATTAAACCACCTACCTTACCAGCGGGACAAGGCGGCGCGGGCGGGCTCCGGGGTGCTGGGGGGGGCGCGGGGTGATCTGGCCCCGGGGGGTGCCCCCAGGGTGGCCTGGCCCGCGATCGGGGCCCACCGATCCGCGGGAGGGCCTGTGCCGTGGGGGCACTCTTTTCCTTCCGCCTTCGCCACGGTCTCTACCATGGCGGAGGCGGAAGAAACTCCCTCCACAGCGCATGCGCGGGGATGCCGTGAGCGGCTGCTAACGCTCCCGCGCATGCGCCGCCCGGCAATGTCATTTCCGCGCCAGCTGGCAGGGCACTTCCGCCAGCTGGCAGGGCGGAAATTAGTCCGGCACGGGCCTAGCCCCTCAAGGTTGGGGTTCGGCCCCCCAAGATGCGGAGGATTCCGCACCTTTGGGGCGGCGCGATGCCCGACTGATTTGCGCCGTTTTTGGCACCGGTCCGCGGACATCGCGGCGATACCGGAGAATTTCGCCCAAGGTTTATAGATTTGCACAACGTTACATTGCACCAGCAAGACTTGAGGTGTTTAGTGTTAATGTTGACTGCTTGTTTCAATGGTAAGGTACGTCATATTTATAATGTGACCACAGCCTTCCATTCTCAGTTTGTCTAAAGCAAGCTTCATTAACTCTGGTCCATGTCCACTGAACTCTGTTGGTCCTTAAGCTTATTATCTTCATCAGCCGTACACAGGGCACGCGGTTCACTGGCCGACTTAAAATCATCGTTCAAAGAATATAAATTATTGGAAGCTTTTAAAATTAGTAGGTTAGAAGAGAGAAAATTGGTCGTAATAAAAAAAATGCTTAAAGGGTGAAATGTGCATCTCCAAACTGCTTTGGTTTTACCGTGATCCTCTTCTACTTCCTGACATCCCCACTTTTCACAAATCCTTCATTTGAAAGTTACCCAATGCCCTTCGCCAATAATTTTTTTTTCAAACATACTGGAACCTAGAATTGTGTTTCCAAATTTGCATCATCAAAATGTTTTGGCCATGTCTTAATTCAAAGCTCAAATGCTTTTGTGAGCATCATTTGGGTCCCTCTGATGAACTGATGGAATCCAAGAATGTGTCACAAATTTTGAGTTCTGAATGATTTCAGCAAAGTTTTATTTCTGCATCACGTCCCTTCACCAGCCGCCGCCATGGGCACCAAGCCATGTCCAGGGTCACACCAGGTGAGATCTTGACTCGTTCAATGCTCCGAGGTTACACTCAATTGTTGTCCTTTTAACCTGGGTTATTTTTTGTTTATGGTTTTCATTTATAACTTTGCAGATTTTCTTCTGATTTCTTTGTATCGAAGGCATTAAAATGCAGGCACTTTGACAAACCGATACACAATGTTGGACCTCCTCCTAAACATGACTACATTCACAGAACAAAGTATTTCTTTTTAGAATGTTAATAGTGACTTTCACTGTAGACTGTGGAGGCTTATCTTTGTAAAAATGTTTTAACATAGTTGGCATCCGATGAAAGAAGCATGAAAAGTGTTGGGAATTATTTGGCACAAAGCATATTGTCAGATAGGGTAACCATGTTCCAAATCCACTTTTGATCTTGCTGAAATGTACGGACATTTTATCAGTGTCGTACAAAGCTTTTCCTCTATTGCTCAGTTTATGTGAAAAGGGGACAGTGAATGCACAATTTCGATTGAAATATCTTGGCTGGTGTTCAATCCAGTCAATATGTGTCAGTCATGTTTTGATGTCTTGATGGTTTACAAGTTGGGGTTTCATATCTGTACATATCCTTCTCACTTTTGTTTGTATTTGAGATGCTTGTTCAGCTTTGTAGCTGGTGTGAGAATTTCACCAACATTACTCCAGTGTAAAGAGCCTGGAAAGTAAAGACATGTGTTTTGAATAAGACATAAAGTAACAGTCCCAGGAAGTAGGAGATTCTCAGCCTGAACCCCTTACACTCTTCACTGATTTCAGTTTACTTTTTGCTTTTATCATCCCTAGTTTCTCATTGTATTTGTTAACTCGGCTAAATTAATAAACAGAAGCTGAATATATTCTGTAAAAATTTGTGGCTGTGAGTAAAGTTCAGTCCGTGCTGGGTTTTACAATGTGTCGAGATTTATCCTCCTGGAATTGCATAGACCTAAAAGCTGGATGTTTTACAATACAAACTTCATATCAACCAGTCACTGCAGTTTGATTCATCTTCATTAATGTATCATCCTCCTTCTACTTTTCAACCTCAGTGTCATCCTGGACATAGACCTTGATCCTTCACCTTGACCTCTCTGTGTGTTAAAAATAATTGTGGTAGATAAGCTTTGTCATTCTATCCTTTTTTTCTCCTCTGGTTGGATATCTCCCCTCCCTCAGCTTCACACACACAGTGCATCATTCTCTGTCTGAAAGTCACCACTGTCAACGCTGGGAAAATCCTGGATATAAGATTTTCCTTTGTTTACATATCAGCTACACAGACCGTTCATTCCCTGATGCCAAAAGATAGTTGGGTGAAGGGTTATGGCCTTCAATCTGGAAATGAAGCTGGCCACTGGCCCCGATAATGTACTAATGGCTACTCTTCACCATGATGTGTTGGGTGTTCTGGATCACATACAGGTCACCAACACTTGAAGTAGTGCAACACTATTTTATTAAAAGGTTAACTATTTAAACATACTTGAACTGTGGGTTAATGCAATACCAGCTTTAGCTAAAGACCTCAGCCTTGTCCTAACCAGTTGATGCACTCAGCACATGGTGAATGTCTGTGTTGCAGGCTGTGAGCTCTGTCCCCCTAGCTAGCTGCAACTCGAATGAGCGGGAACTCTGATGTCCCCAGTCTTTATAGCGCGTGTGCCCTCACTGGTGATTGGCTGCGGTGTTGTGTATGTTGATTGGTCCCACTGTGTGTCCATCAGTGTGTGTCTGCACCATGATATACGGTGTATATTATGACACACCATATGCCTCCAAATGAGCTGTTTGATACATATCAAAAATACAATGGCAATACCATTCAGTGCTCCACTTAAAATGGTATCCTAGCTAATATTCATATGAACATATGAAATAGGAGCAGGAGCAGGCCATCCAGCTTCAGCTCTGCCATTCGATAAGATCATGGCTGATCTGTTTGTTTTTCGAATTCCACATTCCCATTTAGCCCCGATTCCCTTGTCTGACAATTATCTATCAACCTCTGCTTTAAGAATATTCAGTGACCCCACTTCCACCATTTTCTGAGGCAAAGTGTTCCAAAGTCTCACAACCCTCAGAGAGAATATATTCTCCTCACCTCTGTCCTAAAAGGGAGACCCCTAATTTTGAAACAGTATCTGCTAGCTCTGGACTCTCCCGCAAGAGAAAACATCCTTTCCATGTCCACCTTGTCACAACCATTCAGGATCTTAAATATTTATTCCTCACAACGACAGGCGAGGTTTCCCATTTGGGAGACTATGGGCGCGGTCTAACGGAAACATTCGAGCTTTATTTCTTGTGAACACCCATAACAGGGCAAACCACAGACTGAAACAGCAATGACCGGCTGCCAGAGCGAGGGGCAAGGTGGTGTTGGCCTACTATTCTCTGCAACGTCACCTCGACTGCACAAGATTCTCGCAGGACAGAGCCATGCTGCAGCTTGTCTGTTTAAAGCCCATTTTACGAGACTTCCGGGTGCGGCTATGCGGAGCTAAGTCGCACGTTCAGCAGCTCCCGACAGAAACTGACTTTTTAGGGTCCCCAGTGGCATTTGTTCGACGGTTCCCAGTGTGGGAAGGTGATAGTAACATTTCCCCTGCACTGTATGGATTGGATCAGGAGTGGAGCAGTGCAAAAAGTAGTTTTGGAGCAGCGAAAAGTGCGAGGGAGAAAAACCAAGATGGCAGCAGGTGGAGACCAGGCAGCGTGGGCGCAGTGGTCGCAGGAACAGCAGGAGTTTCTCCAGCGCTGCTTCACGGAATTGAAGGCAGAGCTGTTGGAGCCGATGAAGGCTTCGATAGACAAGCGGCTTGAGACCCAGAAGGCCCAAGGGGCGGCGATCCGGGAGGTGCGACAAAAGGCCTCGGAGAACGAGGACGAGGTCTTGGGCCTGGCGGTGAAAGTAGAGGCGCACGAAATGCATAAGAAATGGCAGAGGGAGTTCGAGGACATGGAGAACAGTTCGAGGAGGAAGAAACTGCGGATTCTGGGTCTCCCGGAGGGAGTGGACGGGTCGGATGTTGGAGCATCCGTGGTCACGATACTGAACACGTTGATGGTCGCGGGGGCCTTCCCGGGGCCCCTGGAGCAGGAGGGGGCCCACCAAGTCCTGGTGAGGAGGCCCAAGCCCAACGAGCCGCCGCGGGCGGTGCTGGTGTGGTTCCACCGCTTCGTGGACAGGGAGTGGGTCCGAAGGTGGGCAAAGAAGGAGCGGAGCAGCAGGTGGGAGAATGCAGAGGTCCGGATATACCAGGGCTGGAGCGCGGAGGTGGCCAAGAAGAGGGCCGGGTACAATCGGGCTAAGGCGGCTCTGCATCGGAAGGGGGGGAAATTTGGAATGTTGCAGCCGACGCGACTGTGGGTCACTTTCAAGGACCGCCACCACTACTTTGAGACGCCGGAGGAGGCGTGGACCTTTACCCAGGCCGAAAACTTGGACTCGGATTGAGGGTCGGTTGTAAGGGGATGTCGAGAGGGGATTGATGTGGTTGTTGTGTTTGGGGGGGGATGTTCTGTTCTGTCTGGTACTGTTTTATTTTGGGTGCTGGGTGAGGTAGGGTGAAATGGTTCATAGTGGGGGTTTGGTGAGAGTGTGGGCATCGGTGGTTGGGAGAGGGCCCCATGGGGGGGGAGGGGAGAGGGGAGGCCCGAGGTGGGGGAGCTGGGATCAGGCCGCGAAAGGGAGCTGCACCTGAGGGGGCGGGGCCGGCTTGGTGGAAAGCGCATTTTTTTTCCCCGCGCTAGGGAAGGAAGGGGGAAGGGTCAGGGGGGAGGGGTGGTGCTGGAGAGGAGCGTCCGCTGATGGACAGGAGGGGGGGGGGTAGATTCTCACACTGGGGGGGTCGATGGAGTGGCGGGAGCGGCCGGGGTCAGCAGGAGTCAGCTGATTTACGGGAGTGCTATGGGGGGAACAACGCAGCTAGGGGGGATCTAGCTGGGGGGGAGGGGGGGAGGGGAGGGGCTGGGTTGCTGCTGCATTGGCCAAAGGGGAGCTGGAGCCTGAAGAGAGAATCGGGGCGGGGGTCAGCCGCTGGGGGTAACGGAGAGTGCGGGAGGCACGGGCACGCGGCTGGCCTAGAAAGGGAGATGGCTAATCGGCAGGGGGAGGGGGCGGGTAGCCCCCTGATCCGGCTGATAACTTGGAATGTGAGAGGCCTGAACGGGCCGGTCAAGAGGGCCCGTGTGTTCGCGCACCTGAAGGGACTGAAGGCAGATGTGGTCATGCTCCAGGAGACGCATTTGAGGGTAGCAGACCAGGTTAGGCTGAGAAAGGGGTGGGTAGGGCAGGTTTTCCACTCGGGGTTGGACGCAAAGAATCGAGGGGTGGCGATTTTGTTGGGGAAGCGGGTGTCGTTTGAGGCGCTGAGCATCGTGGCAGACAATGGAGGTAGGTACGTGATGGTGAGCGGTAAGCTGCAGGGGGTGCGGGTGGTCTTGGTGAACGTGGATGCCCCAAATTGGGATGATGCCGGATTTATGGGGTGCATGTTGGGCCGGATTCCGGAACTGGAGGCAGGGAGCTTGATAATGGGAGGGTACTTTAATACGGTATTGGATCCAGCATTGGACCGCTCTAGATCCAGGACGGGTAAGAGGCCGGCGGCGGCCAAGGTGTTGAGGGGGTTTATGGACCAGATGGGAGGAGTGGACCCATGGAGGTTTGTTAGGCCGGGGGCCAGGGAATTCTCTTTCTTCTCCCACGTCCATAAAGCCTACTCCCGGATTGACTTCTTCGTTTTGAGCTGGGCGCTGATCCCGAGGGTGGAGGACACGGAGTATTCGACCATAGCCATCTCAGACCATGCCCCGCACTGGGTGGAGCTCAAGCTAGTGGAGGAGAGGGACCAGCGCCCGCTGTGGTGCCTGGATGTGGGTTTGCTGGCGGATGAGGAGGTGAGCGGGCGGATCCGGGGGTGCAATGAAAGATACCTAGAGGTGAACGATAATAGGGAGGTGCAGGTGGGGGTGGTCTGGGAGGCGCTGAAGGCGGTGAGCTAAGGGGAGAGATAATCTCCACTAGGGTCCACAAGGAGGGGAAGGAGAGGAGAGAGAGGGAGAGGTTTGTGGGGAGATTTTAAGGGTAGATAGGAGGTATGCAGAGGTCCCCGAGGAGGGACTACTCATGGAGTGACAAAGCCTCCAGGCCGAGTTCGACCTGTTGACTACCAAGAAGGCGGAGGTGCAGTGGAGGAAGGCGCAAGGGGCAGTGTATGAGTACGGGGAGAAGGCTAGCCGGATGCTGGCACACCAGCTGCGGAAGCGGGAGGCGGCGAGGGAGATTGGGGGAGTTAGGGATAAAGGGGGGAACACGGTGTGGAGTGCGGTGCGAATAAATGGGGTATTTAGAGACTTCTATGAGGGGCTGTATAGGTCTGAGCCCCCGACGGAGGAGGGGGGGATGCATCGTTTTCTGGACCGGCTGAGGTTCCCGAGGGTAGAGGAAGGGCAGGTGGTGAAGCTTGGGGCACTGGTAGAGCTGGAGGAGCTGACTAAGGGGCTGGGGAGTATGCAGGCGTGGAAGGCACCGGGGCCAGATGGGTTCCCAGTGGAATTTTACAGGAAGTATATGGACCTGTTGGGCCCACTACTAGTGAGGACTTTCAATGAGGCGAGGGAGGAGGTGTCCGACGATGTCCAGGGCGCTGATCTCGCTGATCTTGAAGCGGGACAAGGACCCTTTACAGTGTGGGTTGTATAGGCCAATCTCGCTCCTCAACGTGGATGCGAAGCTGTTAGCGAAGGTGTTGGCTACCAGATTTGAGGACTGTGTTCCGGGGGTGATCCACGAGGACTAGACGGGTTTCGTGAAGGGAAGGCAGCTAAACACCAATGTGCGGAGGCTCCTAAATGTAATCATGATGCCTGCAGTGGAGGGGGAAGCGGAGATAGTGGCGGCTATGGATGCGGAGAAGGCCTTCGATAGGGTGGAGTGGGGGTACCTGTGGGAAGTGTTGAGGAGGTTAGGGGTCGGGGAGGGGTTCGTTAGTTGGGTTAGGTTATTGTACGAAGCCCCGGTGGCGAGTGTGGCCACAAATAGGAGGAGGTCGGAATACTTTCGGCTGTACCGGGGGACGAGGCAACGGTGCCCCCTATCACCCCTGCTATTTGCGTTGGCAATTGAACCTTTGGCGATGGCTTTGAGGGAGTCCAGGAACTGGTGGGGGCTGGTCTGGGGGGGGGGGGGGGGGGGGGGGAACACCGGGTATCACTGTATGCAGACAACCTGTTACTGTATGTGGCGGACCCGGCGGGGGGATGCCGGAGGTGATGCGGGTCTTCAGGGAGTTTGGAGACTTTTCCAGGTATAAGCTCAACATGGGGAAGAGTGAGCTATTTGTGATCCCCCTTCCCAGGGGACCAGGAAAGGGGGATAGACGAGCTTCCACTGAAGAGGGCGGAAAGGAGTTTTCGCTACCTAGGGATCCAGGTGGCCAGGAGCTGGGGGCCCTACACAAGCCCAACTTGGCGAGGCTGGTGGAGCAGATGGAGGAGGAGTTTAAAAGGTGGGATATGCTGCCACTCTCCCTGGCGGGTAGGGTACAGTCGGTGCTCCCGAGGTTCCTCTTTATATTCCAGTGCCTCCCTATCCTGATCCCTAAGGCCTTTTTTAAGCGGGTCAGCAGGAGCATCATGGGGTTTGTATGGGCGAAAATGACCCCGAGGGTGAGAAGGGTATTTCTGGAACGGAGCAGGGACAGAGGAGGGCTAGCGCTGCCTAATCTGTGTGGGTACTACTGGGCTCCCAATGTGGCTATGTGGTATTATAGGTATTACGGTACCTGAGAGGCTAAAGTACCATTGGTAGAACCTGTATGCTTGCTCTTGGCTGGAGTGTATAATAGCTCCACCCTGATAGACGGGGTATAAGAACCCGTGCCGCCCCAGCAGCCCTCATTCTGTACCTGAGCTGCTGGGGGAAACATCTAGCTTATTAAAGCCTTCAGTTGGACTACAACCTCGCTTTAGTGATCGTGCATCAGGCTGCCAATGTGGCGACGATACGCAAGTGGGTAATGGAGGGGGGGGGGTGGTGTGGAAGAGGCTGGAGAGGACGTCCTGTGTGGGCATGAGCCTGAGAGCGCTGGTGACGGCACTGCTGTCCCCCACCGACAAGGTACACCACGAGTCCAGTGGTGGCGGCGACCCTCAAAATTTGGGAGCAGTGGAGACGCCACAGGGGGGAGGCAGAGGCTTCGGTGTGGTCCCCGATCCGAGAGAACCATCGGTTTGTCCCGGGGAGAATGGATGGGGGGTTCCTGAGCTGGCACAGGGCAGGTATTAGAAGGATGGGGGACCTGTTAATAGATGGGATGCTTGCGAGCCTTGGGGCGTTGGAGGAAAAATTTGGGCTCCCCCCTGGAAATGCCTTCAGGTACATGCAGGTAAGGGCATTTGTAAGATGGCAGGTGAGGGAATTTCCGCTGCTGCCAGCATGTAGGATCCAGGATAGGGTTCTCTCGGGGGTGTGGGTTGGAGAAGCCAAGGTCTTGGCGATCTACCAGGAGATGCAGGAGGAGGAGGAGCCTCGGTGGAGCAGCTGAAAGGTAAATGGGAGGAGGAGCTGGGGGAGGAGATAGACGAGGGTATGTGGGCGGACGCCCTGGATAGGGTAAATTCTTCCTCCTCTTGCGCCAGGCTTAGCCTGATACAATTTAAGGTTCTGCACAGGGCGCACATGACTGGGGCAAGGCTGAGGCGGTTTTTTGGAGTGGAGGACAGGTGGGTGAGGTGTTCGGGGAGCCCAGCAAATCATGCCCACATGTTCTGGGTGTGCCCAGCGCTGGATGAGTTCTGGAGGGGCATTGCGAGGACAGTGTCTAAGGTGGTAAACACCCGGGTTAAGCCGAGTTGGGGGCTCGCACTATTTGGGGTATCGGGTGAGCCGGGAGTGCTGGAGGTGAAAGAGGCCGGTATTCTGGCCGTTGCGTCCCTGGTAGCCCGGTGAAGGATTCTGCTTCAGTGGAAGGATGCGATTCCCCGAAGCGTGGAAGCCTGGATCAGCAACATGGCAGGGTTCATTAAATTGGAGAGGGTAAAATTTGCCTTAAGCGGATCTGTGCAAGGGTTCTTCAGGCGGTGGCAACCGTTCCTAGACTTTCTAGCGGAGCATTAGGAGGTGGTCAGCAGCAGCAACAGCCCGGAGGGGGGGGGGGAACTTTGTGTTTACTACTGTGTTTAATATCGTTTAATGGGGGCTTGTATATTGGGGGAATACGTAACATAGCTATTGGATGTTTATTTATGTGTTCTTTGTTTTTTCTTATTTCTGTAAGGGTTGTTGAAAATATGTAAAGAATGTGAATAAAATTTTTTTTAAAAGAAGCCCGTTGTACCCCCTTAATGTTTCCCCTTTGTTCTTGCTTGTTTGAAGTCCATTTCAGCCCCCATTGAAGTTTTAAGAGGCTCTGTGGTTTCAATGTTGCAGTCTGCCTTCTTTTGTTCTTTGGTACTTGGTTGTTACATTTCATTTCACACCTCATTGAATGTGACAAGCCTCCACTTGACAGCTGAGGGCAGCCTGAAGGAGGGAATAACCTTGTTAGTTATGATAGCATTTGACGTTCCCTGAACTCTGAAGTGCCTCCTCGACAAATCAGGTGACAGTCTGAGAGAGATTTTTCTGGACTGGACGTCCTGCAACCTTTGCTGCCTGAACAGCGTGCCTGAACTGTAGGTGCATTCGCACCATAGAGGCAGCTGGCAACACTTATACATTCAAGAGCAGGGGTTCACCACTGAGGACCCTCTTGTGGCCAAAGGTTAAGTATCTGGATGAGCGGAAGAGAGCTGAGCACAACCTCCTTGATGCTGCTGGCTGTAGCCTGGGGTCTCGGGGCTCCTGATCTGGCAGTAATGAATGTGCAGAGTGAAGGTTGCCAGCACAAGTGGCTCGTTGGATGGCACTCAAGAGAGAAGGTGGGATAGTCTTGTTAAGGGGGGTTGCAACTCGGACGTCCCTTCGGGCTTAAAGGCACAGTTCAAGCTCTGACAGCCCAGGTGCGTTAAACGTGGTGGCATGACAGCAATAAGATCCCGGGTTGTCCAAGGCTACGTATCGACCGTGCATAGTTGAAGTTACCCTTGGTGACACTGTTAGGTCCTGTGTCCTCTCACAGTCCAACGGGTCAGGCTACTACAACCACTTGGCCATCATCATTATGTCTCACCACTCTCAGCTGCATCACTCAGGGTCAGGAAAGGCTCCCTCAAAGGCAAGGGGCGAGGGTCATGGGCCCGGCAACTTACATGGTGGCGTCGGACACACATGGATGGTCAGTTGCCAGTTCATGAGGGCAAGGGGTTGTGGGCAGAGTTGGGGGGGGGGCGGTTTGAGGGTTCTGGCATGGATGACTTCACTGACTGTCGGTCTTGTTCCGTTTCTATATCCTCCCAGATAAAAGATTAATTTTGGGATCGATTCAGCTGAGATGGCTGTGATCCTGTTAGTCGCAGCCGAGGCGGGCAGACTTCATTGACTGCAACAAGGCCAATGCAGCCTCATGGTGTCCTTCAATAACACCATGTGTCACAGAAGACTTTGTCTCACCAGGGAGCCACCTCTCAGACCTGGCATTGCATGGAGGAGGAGGACATCTGCTCCCGGTGGGCATGAAGGTCACAGCTGCCCACAATTTCTGTGAAACTGGGCATTCCAGGGCTCGAACGGGGACCTGTGTGGCACCTTGCAATTGTCAGCCAATGCATCCAAGAGGTGACGGATGATCTGTGTGCCCAGGCATCCGACTACATCAACTTCAGTGAATGGGTAGGGAGCCCGGCGAACCATGTCCAAGGGAGACCGGCGAACCATATCCATATGTTTTGGTCATGCCCGGCACTGGAGGGGTTCTGGAGAGGAGTGGCGGGAGCAATATCTCAGGTGGTGAAAGTCCGGGTCAAGCCAAGCTGGGGGCTAGCAATATTTGGAGTAGTGGACGAACCGGGAGTGCAGGAGGCGAAAGAGGCCGGCATTCTGGCCTTTGCGTCCCTAGTAGCCCCGGCGAAGGATCTTGCTAATGTGGAAGGAGGCGAAGCCCCCCCAGCCTGGAGGCCTGGATAAATGATATGGCTGGGTTCATAAAGCTGGAGAGGATTAAGTTCGCTTTGAGAGGGTCTGCGCAGGGGTTCTACAGGCGGTGGCAACCGTTCCTAGACTATCTCGCGGAGTGTTAGAGGAAGGTCGGTCAGCAGCAGCAGCAACCTTGGGGGGGGGGGGGGGGGGGGGGGGGGGGGAAGGGGGGTGGAGGGGACGTCCTGGGAGGGGGGAGGAGGGGGGGGGGAAAGGGGGGACTGCCTGGGAGGGTGGATGAGCAAGAGATAACATGAAGGGTTGGGGAAACTGGCACGTACAGGTGAGGGCCAGTGTACAAAGCTGTGTAAATATATCATTTTGCCATGTATATATCTTGCTCTGCGCGATTTCTCGTTTTTTTTTTTACGAGGGTGGGGGGTTATTGTTTGTAAGGGAGAAGAATTGTGTTAAAAAACTTTAATAAATATATATTTTTTAAAAAACTTCGGTGAATGGGACATATAATGTTGAGGTCTTCAGCCGTGGTTGTCACAGACTGAGCCATGCCTTGAACACCACCACTCAGGGCTCGGACGTATGCCCCAGGATATTCATTGTAGCCGCCACCCTTCCAGGGTTGTCCTGGGTTCTAGGCATTGTCAGCACCATCTCCTCAACCTGAAACCTTTGGGACACCTCCAATTGGCTTTTCAGTTGCAGAAATGTCGCTGACACCCCCTCCTGAATCTCACAGCTCTGGCTTATCACTTCTAGGACCTCAGGGAGAACCTTGTCCAGAGGCTCGGTGTCTGGCGGGACCCAGTTGAGTCCTTGGACCCAGCAGATGATTGACTGCCATCTCCCTCGGAAATTCTTGCCTGCACTCGATGTTCATCAGCAGCTGTGTGCTGCTCACCAGATAGTGATCTAGAAGCCTGTCTGTTAATCTCGCCCACTGAGATGTATGTGTCTCTCTGATGGTGGAAGGTGCGGGTGATAACTGTGACACATTGTTGGTGATCTCCTCGGAACCCTCCTCCGAGGTGGTCTTTTAGGTGGTGAGGAGAGCGACTCCGGATGGCCCGGCCTCATCAGATGATGAGCCTGCAAGACAAGGGACATAGATTTAGTGAAAGGAGAGGACAGGGGCTGGGACATCAATAACTTACTTCAGACAGGTTATCTGGATAGAGGTGCAGTGGGTTCTCCCTTCTCTGGCACAGACCAACCTCGCTTTCGGCCACTGCTCTCTCCTCGGCCACCCTCGCAATCTCCAGGGCCCTTTCAACATAGCGGATGAGGACTCACAACTTGCGCAGCCCTCCCCCGCCGTCCTCCCTCTGTCTCTTATAATGGGCTATCTTCTCTTGTGGGGACAAAAAGAGGACATTGTTCGCCAGATGCCTGCCGGGTCAGGGATTCTTTGGCAGGTGGCATGTGTGGGCACCGCATCTAGACATTAAGGGATGTGATGGTGAGTGCCACGGGGTTCTAAGGAACAACCTGGAAGATCAGTTGTTGGGAGGGTGCGAGGTGCCTGCCAGTGGATTGGGGCAGGGGACGAATCCAGGGGTGGCAGGTGGGGCTATAATAATAAAACCAAATGACTGCAGATGCTGGAATCTGAAACAAAATCGTTAGCTCCCTCCTCACTCCACAGAGGGTGTAAGGCCTGCTGAGGTTGTCTAGTATTTTCTGTTTTTCTGGCAAATGGGACTGATGCCAGGAGGAGAGAAGTGGTAACTTACCCTTGAAGCTCTTAGGAGGTAATTCATCTTCCTACAATGGATGCCGGCTGTCCTTGTCATGCTGCTGTCACTAACTGCAGCTGCCACTGCTCCCCAAGTGGAATTTGCCACTGCACTATGGGGTCCCCTATCCCTTCTGGGGTACAGGGTGCCCCACTTCTCCTCCACAGCACCCAGAAGCCTGGCCAGATATGAATCCAGAAATCGAGGAGCAAGTCTCCACTCTGCTATCCTCCTGGCTTGACTGGGAGTGAGTGCTTAGGAACCATTTAAATACTGCTCCCCCTTGTTAGTAGTGAACAATTGAGGGCCAAGTCAGCACATTCAGATGCCTGGGGCCTCACGCCCAGAGTAATTTGCATGTGGGATCGTTTCCTGCACTAAGCGTGGGTGAATTGTGATCTGAATCACGCCTATACACCTAGCGGGAATCACCTCGATCCTCCCGCCCAGAATGGCATTTTGGGAGAATCGCACCCCAACAAGTAACAGTCGGCTTTTATTGAATGGTGGATAAGCTTATACAGATACTTACCATGGGCAAATAATCCTTTTTTGGGCTTTCAATCAATGTTGCATCACTTTGTACTGGAACAGAGGGCAACATGGCTCATTCTTTGTGATGGATAAGGGAAGGACTGAGATGGAGAGTTCTGACCATGTGTCACTGAAGACAGGCTTGTGATGGTTAGATTTTGAAGAGGTTCCGAAGGGAGTGACCTGCTGGATCAAATTCCCTTCACAAACCCTTTGCTTTTAATGAAAATCTCCTGTTGCAGAACTTCATTCCAGTTGTTGAAAAGTGATGTTTTAAATTTCACTTTTGTTTTTCATTTCATACTTTTACCCTTGCAGAAGCCAGCTGACTACTAAGTGTCCCTGAAATTGATTATTTCTTTTTACACAGTCTCAAAACTTGATCTTAATCGCCCGGGGCACTTTATTTGTGTCCTGTTGTGGTTGCTTGGTAACAGCCCAGCATCTGCACGGACATTAATATCTTTATTGTTAGTTCTTAATGATCTCAACCAGTGTCCAACCTGCATATTTCCTACTGTAAATCCTGTAGATCAATTTCGCAACTGCAAATTCACATCTGGACTTGAGTAATTCCAATGCAATACAAGTCATAAAAATGAAACGGGAGAACTGAAGCCAATAGGGGACTAGGCATAATTAACCAAGAATGATGGAAACAAATAATTTTAAAGGATTGAGCCACTCCCTGAGACAGAATTGAGTAATATGAACAATGGAAATCGAAATGGATGTGGAAATTTGCTGGTGTATTTAGTTGGGAAGGAGATTCAGCAGGACAAGTTAGCTGATTGTAAGGGCCATTCTGATTTAAAGGCGATTCTAGTTTTTATGCAAACTAGTGAACTGATCAATCAAAGCAAACGATGACAAATAAATAATACCAGTGAAATTTGTGATTGAGGGAGGATATGAGGATGGAGATCCTTTGCTATGGTGCTGGTGAGATACAATGAGTGATAACAGTACACAAACTGCAGATCTTTACCCACCAGCTTTGGGGAAATATGACTTTGAGCAATGATCACTCTGGCATGTATTGATCTCTACTTCCATGTAACAAAGGTTGTGTTAAGCATAAAACGATCTGGGATATCACTAACCTATGCATTCCTAGGACATTAAGCACAGTGCTTGTGATCTATGTCCAAAAATTAGTTAGTGGCCCACTAACTAATTTATTGTCACAAGTAGGCTTACATTGCAATGAAGTGGAGATGCGGCGTTGGACTGGGGTGAGCTCAGTACTGTCGTGTTGGGTGTTCCGATACACAAACGAATCAACACGGTTGTAGATGGTACAACTCTGTTTTATTATTCTGTACAATAATAACTATGAACTTCTGACTGTGGTTCGTACTTCACCAGCTAACCTGTGGACCCAGCCCTAGCACAATCTTAGTGAGGCACTCAGCACATGGTGTATGTCTGAGTGGCACGCTGTGAACTCTGTGCTCTGAGCTATCCCCTGTTAGAATGAGCGGGAACTGTGGTGTTCCCTGTTTTATAGTGCATGTGCTCTCACTGGTGATTGGCTGTGATGTTGTGTGTGTGTTGGTTGGTCCATCTACCTGTCCATCAGTGTGTGTGTGTGATTGCACCACGATATGTTAATATGGATATCATGACATCCCCCCTTTTCACAAGGATATGTGTCTACATGGTAATAAATATTGATGTGTACTGAGTGCATCTGAGTATGGGTGTGCAATATTTACAACATGTATATGAGGCTAAACTATATACATAGGAAGGTGTCAGGTGCAACAGAGCAACGAGGTTGCACCACAAACAAAAGAAGTGCAATCATCAAATATCGAAAGAGAACTCCTGGAACGACAAGAAAGAAACACGTTAACAGTATTGCAAAACAATTCAGTGAGTCCAATGTGCAAACAGGCTCATAAGTCCAGTCTATTAGGTGGGCGGCGCATTCGGGGTGACCGCCTCAAGGGTGGGTCAGGATCCACCGGTTGAGGAATGGGCCTGGCCACGGACGAGAGAGGAATAGGCAGAGTGGCAGGAAGCTCCACAAAGTCGACATCAGGGACAACAGGAGGGCATGGCACCAGCGCATGATCACGTAGTAAGCGCGGAAGCAGCCGAAGGGCCCGTCGATTACGCCAGCAAATGGAGCCATCAGGCATGCAAACCAGGAACAAGCGGGGAGCCACGCAGCGGAGAACCTCGGCGGTTGCCGACCAGCCACCCTCCGGTAAGTGTATGCGGACGTTGTCTCCAGGCGCCAGGGCAGGAAGATCAGTTGCCCAAGCGTCATGTGCCACCTTCTGCTGAGCACGCTGCTGTTGCATCATTTGCAGTATTGGAGCAGTATTGGGTTTAGGAACATGAATGGACGGCACAGTGGTTCTGAGGGTGCGACCATCAACAGCTGGGCTGGCGAGAGGCCTGTGGAAAGTGGGGCCGAGCGATAGGCCAGCAGGGCTAAACAGAAGTCAGATCCGGCATTAGCAGCCTTGCAGAGGAGCCGCTTCACGATGTGGACGCCCTTTTCCGCCTTGCCATTCGACTGGGGATGCAAAGGGCTGGACGTCACGTGTGTGAAGCCGTATGAAGCGGCAAAAGAAGACCATTCTTGGCTCGCAAAACAGGGCCCGTTGTCAGACATGATGGTGAATGGAATGCCATGGCGAGCGAAGGTTTCTTTGCATGCTCTGATGACAGCTGATGATGTCAAGTCGTGCAGGCGTATGACCTCCGGATAATTGGAAAAATAGTCAATTATAATGACGTAGTCCCTGCCGAGTGCATGAAAGAGGTCCACACCCACCTTTGCCCAGGGGGATGTTACCAACTCATGGGGCTGAAATGTCTCAGGGGGTTGCGCCGGCTGAAACCTTTGGCAGGTGGGGCAGTTGAGCACCATGTTGGCGAGGTCGTCGCTGATGCCCGGCCAGTACACAGCTTCTCGGGCCCTCCGCCTGCACTTTTCAACCCCGAGATGGCCTTCGTGCAGTTGGTCGAGGACCAGCTTGTGCATGCCGTGTGGGATCACAATCCGGTCCAACTTTAGGAGGACACCACCAATGACGGCCAAGTCGTTCCGGACATTGTAGAATTGTGGGCACTGCCCCTTGAGCCACCCTTCCGTCATGTGGCGCATCACACGCTGTAGAAGGGGGTCAGCCGCAGTCTCACGGTGAATGTGGGCCAGACGTGCATCTGTAGCCAGCAGATTGGCCGATGTGAAGGCTACTTGTGCGTCGACCTGACAAGTGAACCCCTCCGATTCGGGCGGTGTGCTCACTGCTCTGGACAGAGCATCCACGATGATGAGGTCCTTTCCCGTGGTGTAGACAAGTTGGAAGTCGTACCTCCGGAGCTTGAGCAGAATGCGCTGGAGGCGAGGGGTCATCTGGTTGAGCTCCTTCTGAATGATGCCGACCAGGGGGCGATGATCGGTCTCCACAGTGAACTGCGGAAGACCATACACATAGTCATGGAATTTGTCGATTCCGGTTAACAAACCCAGGCACTCCTTTTCAATCTGCGCATAGCGCTGTTCTGTGGGGGTCATGGCCCGCGAGACATAGGCGACCGGGGCCCATGATGCAGTGTCATCCCGTTGCAGGAGTACTGCACCAATGCCGGACTGGCTGGCATCAGTCGAGATCTTTGTGTCCCGAGTAGTGTCGAAGAACGCCAATACCGGGGCGGTGGTGAGCTTGATCTTGAGCTCCTCCCATTCCTTCTGGTGTGCGGGCAGCCACTGGAATTCCGTTGTCTTCTTGACCAGGTGGCGAAGAGCCGTTGTGTGCGAGGCCAGGTTGTGTCCCCCAGAAACTTTAGCTCAGTTTGGCCAAAAGAACATTTGGCTCGGTTGAGGCGCAGGCCGTGATCTCGTATCCGTGCAAAGACACGCAGGAGACGATTGATGTGATCCTGTAGTTTGGTGGACCAGATGATGACGTCGTCAACATAGACGCGTACCCATTCGATGCCCTCCATCATCTGTTCCATGATGCGATGAAACACCTTGGATGCCGAGATGATGCCAAACGGCATCCTATTGTAGCAGTATCTGCCAAATGGAGTGTTGAAAGTGCACAGCTTCCTGCTGGACTGATCCAGTTGAATCTGCAAAAAACCCTTTGGGGTATCAAGCTTGGTGAAAATTTTAGCCCGGGCCATTTCACTCGTGATTTCTTCCCGTTTGGGTATGGGGTAGTGTTCCCTCATGATGTTATTGTTCAGGTCTTTCGGGTCGATGCAGATCCGGAGCTCGCCAGAGGGCTTTTTTACGCACACCATGGAGCTGACCCATGGCATTGGCTCCGTGACCCGGGAAAGCACTCCTTGGTCCTGCAGATCCTGCAGCTGCTGCTTGAGGCGGTCTTTGAGTGGTGCTGGGACTCTACGAGGTGCGTGAATGACCGGTTTGAGCCGTATTCTGTAAGTGTAGGGCAGTGTGCCCATGCCCTCGAAAACCTCCTGGTTGTGGGCGAGGAGCGACTGGAGCTGCGCCCTAAAGTCTGCATCCGGGAAATCGGACGTGCCTTCTGGAGACAGAGTATGTACCCACTGAACGCAGTGGAGGATCTTGCACGCCTGTGCGCCTAACAGAGAGATCATCGAGGATCCAACTATCTCAAAAGACAGTGTGGCTGTGTATGAATTGTGTGCAACTTCAAGCTGGCAGGACCCCATGGCCGGGATGACGTTCCCGTTGTAATCAACCAGCTGACAGTGGGATGGCCGAATCGGTGGTTTGACCTTCAAGGTGTGGAAGGCTGACCATGCAATGAGATTGGTGGAGGCACCAGTGTCTAAGCGGAATGTGATTGGTGATCGGTTGACCGTTAGGGTGGCACACCATTCATCGTCCGGATTAATGCTGTGCACTGGCATCGGCTGGTGGGTCCTACTTGGGGGACATCCGGTTCCTGTCTATTACCGCAACGCGGAAGGGTTCCCGGTCGTCGGTGTCACCGGTCTGCACGTCGTCATGGTATGACTCGGTGTATGTGGGCTGAATGGCCCGCACGTCCCTGCGAGGCTGGCGGAATTGCGGAGGGTTGGTAGGTTGAGCTGCTCAACAGCAGGCAGCGTAGTGGCCCATCCTGCCACAGCGGAGGCATTGTCGCATTTTAGCTGGACATTGCCGCTTTAAGTGTGCGGATCCACATTTGCCGCACGTCGTGACGGCATGGCGTTCGTTGCATCACCGCGCCGATTCAGCCGCCTGGAATTGGGAGTACCGGCTGGTCGCATTTTCGTGGAGGACACAGGTTTCGATGGCGGTGGCTAGGGTGAGGCACTTTATTTTGAGGAGCTGCAGGCGTAGGGTGTCCGAGATGACCCCAAAAACTATCTGATCCCGAATCATGGAGTCGGAGATGGCCTCATAGCCGCAGGACTGCGCGAGGATACGGAGGTGTGTCAAGTAAGATTGAAAAGGCTCATCCTTACTGTTATAACCTGCCTACTTACCATTGGCTGGGGACTAATGACAATCCCACAATCCTGTGGGAGTATGAGCTTCCCCAATGAGGGGGGCGGAGAAACCATTAGTAAACTCCTAGTATAAATAAAGCTTGCCAGTTTGGAAACAGCAGGAAGGAGTGTGCAGCAAGGGAGGTTGCTGCTGCTGTTATATAGATATATATACCTTATTACTATGTATCCTTAAAACTCGTGCTGGATTCTTCGTGGCCCTCACAAAACTGGCGACGAAGGTTAAAGTGAATAGCTGTCTACACTGCTGAAGCCACCTCCCTGGATTTTTGTTGGATACAGGTTGGAAGTTGTTTTCTATTATACCATGCCTCTGTACGGACGTTTGGATGTTTTTGATGCTGCGCTGGATAGCTGGAACCAGTACACACAACGGATGCGTTACTATTTCCGGGCAAACAATATCACTGAAAACGAGCGCCAGGTGGTCATACTGCTCACCGCCTGCGGCCTGCATACGTTTGGGGTGATTAGGAGCCTTACGTACCCAGCTGCGCCGGACACCAAAATGTTTGATGAACTTGTGAATATAGTGGGGCAGCATTTTAACCCAACCCCGTCCACGATACTCCAGCGTTACCGGTTTAATACCGCTGAGAGGACCCCTGGAGAATCCCTTGCCGATTTTCTATCCAGGCTATGCAGGATTGCGGAGTACTGTGACTATGGTGAGACCTTGTCAGAAATGTTACGCGACTGTTTGGTTTGCAGTATTAACAATGCGGCCACCCAGAGAAAGTTGTTCGCTGAGCCAACATTGACATTTCAACAGGCCATTCAAATAGTATTGTCCTGAGAGAGCACAGAACGAGGAGTGCAGGAGCTACAGGGAATGGAAGTGCATGCCTTGGGGCGCAACCCCTTCCATCCGAAAACATCCCCCCGCACTCCTGCGGGGCAACGTTCGGACTGACACCAGTGGCCGTCGGACATTCCGCCCGAAGGGAGCCTTCTCCAGAACCAATGGATGAGGAGCCATGTCCGTCTCAGAGTTGTAGGCGCCGACCCCGTCGCGGACAGCGGTCCTGGGGGCGCCAGAGGCACTGTCGTTCCGACCGAAACTGGGACCAACCCAGGGGCAGTAACTGGGACCAGCCCAGGGGCCGTACCTTCCATGTGGATGTACCTGCGGCGACTACTCCTGAGGACGTGGAGACGGAGGACGACTGCCTGCAGCTGCATTGTGTGGCAGCTCCCCGTGTGGCCCCCATTAAGGTGACAGCACGGGTCAATGGCCACCCGCTTGAGATGGAGTTGGATACCGGCGCAGCGGTCTCCGTGATCGCCCAGAGGACATTCGACCGAATCAAGCAGGGTATACAGACCCTTACATTAACCGACTCACAGGCCAGGCTGGCCACCTACACGGGGGAACCACTGGACATTGCAGGAACTACAATGACCCCCTGTTGTTTATGGACGCCAGGAAGGGCGTTTCCCACTTATTGTGGTGCGCGGCCATGGGCCCAGCCTGTTGGGTCGGGACTGGTTGCGCCATTTGCAGTTGCAATGGCAGCACATCCTCCAAACAGTTTCTGAAGGGTTGACTGAGGTGCTAGGCCGATACCCAGATGTATTCCAGCCTGGTTTGGGGAAAATAAAAGGGGCTGTCGCCCGTATCCAAGTCGAACCAGGAGCCACGCCGCGCTAATTCCGGGCGCGCCCAGTGCCTTACGCCTTGCTTGAGAAGGTAGAAGGGGAGCTCACTCGTTTGGAGAGTTTGGGTATTATCAGGCCCGTCCGTTTTGCTGACTGGTCAGCACCAATTGTGCCTGTAATGAAGCCAGATGCCACAGTTTGCTTGTGTGGCGACTATAAACTTACAGTGAATACGGCTTCCCGACTCGACCGATATCCAATGCCTCGCATAGAGGATCTCTACGCGAAGCTTGCAGGTGGACTCTCGTTCACAAAACTAGATATGAGTCACGCCTACCTGCAGTTGGAGCTGGACCCTGCCTCCCGACCATATGTAACGATTAATACACACCAGGGCCTGTATGAATATACACGGTTGCCCTTTGGAGTATCCTCTGCCTGCGCAATTTTTCAACGTGTTATGGAGGGCATTTTGAGAGGTTTACCACGTGTTGCTGTCTACTTAGATGACGTTTTGATTACAGGGACGTCGGAGCAGGAACATTTGGAAAATCTGGAGGCTGTCCTTAGACGCTTTTCGGAGGATGGAGTCCGTTTACGTCGCACAAAGTGCGTATTTCAGGCAAAGGAAGTAGTCTACCTAGGTTATCGGGTGGACCGCGAAGGTTTGCACCCCGTCGCAGAGAAGGTGCGTGCAATTCAACAGGCCCCCGCCCCGACTGACACTTCGCATCTTTGTTCTTTTCTTGGTCTCGTAAACTATTACGGGAAGTTCCTCCCCAATCTGGCAACTACGCTGGCCCCTTTGCACCTTCTGCTAAAGAAAAATCACACCTGGGTTTGGGGTCAGCCGCAAGAAACCGCTTTCCGGCGGGTAAAGCAACAATTGTCGTCGTCTGGGTTACTAACCCACTATGATCCTGGAAAGCCTTTGCTCGTCACATGTGATGCATCCCCGTATGGTATTGGGGCCGTCGTGTCCCACAAGATGGAAATGGGGCCGAGCGACCGATAGCTTTCTCCTCCCGCACATTGACTGCAGCGGAGAAAAAGTATGCGCAGATCGAGAAGGAGGGCCTGGCAGTGGTTTTTGCGGTGAAACGCTTCCACCAGTACGTGTATGGCCGCCATTTCACTATCGTGACTGATCATAAGCCTCTGCTGGGACTTTTTAGAGAGGATAAGCCAATACCGCCCATTGCTTCCGCACGGATCCAGCGCTGGGCTTTGTTGCTTGCTGCATACGAGTATTCTCTGGAGCACAAACCAGGTACGCAGATAGCAAATGCCGACGCACTGAGCCGATTGCTTTATCGACCGGCCCCATGTCGACCCCCACGACCGGTGAGGTGGTTGCAACCCTAAATTTTATGGACACCTTGCCTGTCACGGCATCACAGATCCGTGAGTGGACCCAGATGGAGCCAGTCCTGTCAAAGGTTCGGCACATAGTCCTGTATGGTGGGCAGCTTAGACAGCTCCCAGGCGAGTTGCAGGCATTTTCCTCCAAGCTGTCAGAATTCAGCGTGGAAGACGGCATCCTCTTGTGGGGGACGTGTGTGATTGTCCCGGAAAGGCCAGGAGCTGATACGAACAGACTTGCACAATGGGCATCCAGGTGTGACCAAAATGAAAATGTTGGCCCGGAGTTATGTCTGGTGGCCAGGCCTCGACACCGACATTGAGAAAGTGGCCCAAAACTGCTCCATTTGCCAGGAGCATCAGAAGCTTCCGCCGGCCGCGCCCCTACATCACTGGGAATGGCCAGGGCGGCCTTGGGCACGCTTGCATGCAGATTTCGCAGGCCCTTTTCAAGGATCCATGTTCCTTCCATTAATTGACGCCCAGTCTAAATGGCTAGAGGTGCATAAGATGCAGGGGACAACGTCCTGCGCAACAATTGAAAAGATGCGTTTGTCGTTTAGTACGCATGGCCTCCCCGAGGTGCTGGTCACGGATAATGGCACTCCATTCACGAGTGAGGAGTTTGCGAGGTTCACGAAGGTGAACAGCATGCGCCATATCTGCACTGCCCCTTACCACCCGGCTACAAATGGGTTGGCAGAGCGCGCAGTGCAGACATTCAAAAGAAGCCTAAAGAAGCAGTCTTCCGGATCAATGGACACGAGACTGGCTCGCTTTTTGTTTACGTATAGGACCACCCCCCATGCGGTGACTGGGGTAGCTCCCACAGAACTCCTAATGGGCCGGAGACTTCGCACCCGCCTTAGTATGGTTTTCCCGGACATTGGCGCAAAAGTACGCCGCACACAAGAACGGCAGGGACAGGGATTTGCTCGGCATCGGCCGAATCGGCAGTTTGCGCCCGGTGACCCGGAATTTTGCTGGTGGTGCCCAGTGGGTTCCTGGTGTAATCCTTCGCTAAACGGGCCCTATATCTTACCAGGTGCAAGCCCAGGGTCATCTCCAGCGCAAACATGTAGACCACGTTCGGTCCAGAAGACTATCCCCTCAAAAGATTCCCTGCCCCCGGAGCTCATTTCTACAGCCGCAGAGACCAGAGACAAGGGAAGGTAGTCCTCACAATCTTCCACTGGTGCCTCACTCGAAGCCTGCGCAGGTCGTTACAGAACCGAATGGAGATAGAGACGCTGACATGACGGAGGCAGCAGACTCTGACTCCGAGATGGAGGCACAGGATGCATCAGAGGGGGAATCCTCGGGTACACGGGCCGTGGATGTACAACCGTTGCGCCGTTCATCCCGGAAGCGCCGGTCTCCGTCTCGTTACACGCCGCCTGATCCAGCAAATGGTGTCCGGCCTGCGGCAAATGAGTCCGCGCCCTCCTTCACCAGGGTCTTCGGTGGATTCCTTGGACTTTGCGGGGGAGGGATGTTATAACCTGCCTACATACCATTGGCTGGGGACTAATGACAATCCCACAATCCTGTGGGAGTATGAGCTTCCCCAATGAGGGGGCGGAGAAACCATTAGTAAACTCCAAGTATAAATAAAGCTGGCCAGTTTGGAAACAGCAGGAAGGAGTGTGCAGCAAGGGAAGTTGCTGCTGTTATATATATATGTTATTGTAAATAAATGTTATTACTTTGTATCCTTAAAACTCGTGCTGGATTCTTCGTGGCCCTCACAAAACTTACCCTGCAGGCGCTGCTGGAAAAGGTACCTCTCGAAGCTCTCATTGACTTCCACGCTGAAGTGTTCCTCGAACGTTAGAAGCACCGTCTTATATTTAGTCTTGTCCTCGCCTTCCGCGAATGCCAGGGGGTTGTAGATGTGGATGGCATGTTGCCCGCCGTGGAGAGGAGGAGGGCGATCTTCCTGGTGTCCGATGCATTCTCCCTGTCTGTGGCTTCTAGGAAGAGCTCGAAGCGTGTGAAAACAGCTTCCAGTTGACGCCAAGATTTCCAGCGATTCGGAGCAGCTGTGGTGGGCTGATGTTTTCCATGGAGCAGGATGGCGGATTTCTGAAAGGGTACAGGTAGGTCTCACAGTCGCTGGTTAGCTTCCACTACTGGTATCATGTCGTGTTGGGTGTTCCGATGCACAATGTGAGGATGGGGGATCTGTTCCTGGAAGGGAGCTTTCCGAGCATGAGGGCGCTGGAGGAGAAGTTTGGGCTGGCGAGAGGGAGCGACTTTAGAAACTTTCAGGTGCGGGATTTTGTATGCAGACTGGTGCCGTCCTTCTCACGTCTCCCTCCGAAGGGGAGGCAGGATAGTTTTTGGGGGAGAGGTGGGAGAGGGTAGAGTCTCAGATATCTACCAGGAGCCAATGGGAGCTGAGGATACGCAGATCAAGGACCTGAAGCTTAAGTGGGAAGAGGAGCTCGGGGGGGGAGATGGAGGACGGTGTCTGGGCAGAAGCCCTGAGCAGAGTAAACACGACCGCAACATGCGCCAGGCTCAGCCTGATCCAGTTTAAGGTCGCGCACCGGGCCCACATGACAGTGGCCCGGATGAGCAAATTCTTCGGGCTGGAGGACAAGTGTGCTAGATGCGCCAGAGAGCCGGCTAACCATGTACACATGTTCTGGTCGTGCCCTAAACTCAGGGAATGTTGGCAGGGATTCGCAGATGTCATGTCCCGGGTATTGAAAACTGTGGTAATAATGAGCCCTGAGGTGGCAATCTTTGGGGTTTCGGAGGATCCGGGAATCCAGGAAGAGAGAGAGGCCGACGTTCTGGCCTTTGCTTCCCTGGTAGCCCGGCGACGAATACTGTTAGCATGGAGGGACTCAAAGCCCCCGAAGGCTGAGGTATGGCTATCGGACATGGCAAGCTTTCTTGGCCGAGAGAAAGTCAAGTTCGCCTTGAGAGGTTCGCTACTAGGGTTCGCCCGAAGGTGGCAGCCATTTATTGACTTCTTCGCAGAGGAGTAAGCGTCAGCAGGGTGGGGAGGCTAGGGTAGAGTAGAGTAGAGTAGGGGGATATTGAGGCAGGTCCGTGCGTGAACAGAGCCGTGGTTTGCACTATGTTTAATTAGTGTCGTGACTTCTTTTTTTTTGTCCTGTACAATGTCACTTTTTCTATATGCCTAAAATACTTCAATAAAATAGTTTGTTTAAAAAAAAAAGAATTGGATTAGATTGGATTTGTTTATTGTCACATGTACCAAGGTACAGGGAAAAGTATTTTTCTGCGAGCAGCTCAACAGATCATTAAGTACATGGGAAGAAAAGGGAATAAAAGAAAATACATAATAGGGCAACACAAGGTATACAATGCAACTGCATAAGCACCGGATGAAGCATACAGGGGTGTAGTGTTAATGAGGTCAGTCCATAAGGAGTCTGGTAACAGTGGGGAAGAAGCTGTTTTTGAGTCTGTTCGTGCGTGTTCTCAGACTTCTGTATCTCCTGCCCGATGGAAGAAGTTGGAAGTGAGTAAGCCGGGTGGGAGTTGTCTGTCGTGTTGGGTGTTCCGATGCACAAATGATCCAACACGGCTGTAGATGGTACAACTCTGTTTTATTGTCTTAAACAACTACCAACTGCTGGCTTAGGTTCGTGCTTCACCAGCTAACCTGTGGACCCAGCCCTATCACTATCTTGGTGAGGCATTCAGCACATGGTCTATGTCTGAGTGGCATGCTGTGAGCTCTGTGCTCTGAGCTATCTCCTGGTAGAATCAGCGGGAACTATGGTGTTCCCTATTTTATAGTGCGTGTGCTCTCACTGGTGATTGGCTGCAATGTTGTGTGTGTGTTGGTTGGTCCAACTACCTGTCCATCAGTGTGTGTGTGATTGCACCATGATATGCTGATGTGGATATCATGACAGGGTCTTTGATTATGCTGCCTGCTTTCCCCACTGTAGATGTAGATGGACTCAATGGATGGGAGGCAGGTTTGTGTGATGGACTGGGCTGTGTTCACAACTCTCTGAAAATTTTGCGGTCTTGGGCCGAGCAGTTGCCATACCAGGCTGTGATGCAGCCAGATAGGATGCTTTCTATGGTGCATCTGTAAAAGTTGGTAAGTGTTAATGTGGACATGCCGAATTTCCTTCGTTTCCTGAGGAAGTATAGGCGCTGTTGTGCTTTCTTGGTGGTAGCGTCGACGTGGGTGGACCAGGACAGATTTTTTGGAGATGTGCACCCTTAGAAATTTGAATCTGCTAACCATCTCCACCTCGGCCCCGTTGATGCTGACAGGGGTGTGCACAGTACTTTGCTTCCTGAAGTCAATAACCAACTCTTTAGTTTTGCTGGCATTGAGGTCTCCCTCAATAGTTGTCGCTGCACCACTCCACTAGGTTCTCTATCTCCCTCCTGTATTCGGACTCGTCGTTATTCGAGATCCGGCCCACTATGGGAGTATCGTCAGCAACTTGACGATGGAGTTGGAACCAAATTTTGCCACGCAGTCGTGTGTGTACAGTGAGTAGAGTAGGGGGCTAAGTACGCAGCCTTGCGGGGCCCCGGTATTGAGGACTATTGTGGAGGAGGTGTTGTTGTTCATTCTTACTGATTGTAATCTATTGGTCAGAAAATCGAGGATCCAGTTGCAGAGTGGGGAGCCAAGTCCTAGGGTTTGGAGCTTTGATATAGCTTGGCTGGGATTATGGTGTCGAAGGCGGAGTTGTAGTCAATAAATAGGAGTCTGATGTTGGAGTCCTTGTTGTCGAGATGCTCTAGGGATGAGTGTAGGGCCAGGGAAATGGTGTCTGCTGTGGACCGGTTGCGACGGTATACGAATTGCAGTGGACCAAGGCGTTCTGGGAGTATGGAGGTGATGCGCTTCATGATCAACCTCTCGAAGCACTTCATTACGACTGAGGTCAGGGCCACTGGACGGTAGTCATTGAGGCACGTTGCCTGGTTCTTCTTTGGCACCGGTATGATGGTGGTCTTCTTGAAGCAGGGGGGTACCTTGGAGTGGAGTAGGGACAGGTTATAGATGTCCGCGAACACCTCTGCCACACAGCTGGTCCACACAGGCTCTGAGTGCATGACCAGGGATCCCGTCAGGGCCCGTCGCCTTCCGAGCGTTCACTTTCAGGAAGGCTGATCTGACTTCGGAAGCTGTGATGGTGGGTATGGGTGAGTTATTGGCTGCTGGGGCACACGACAGCGGATTGTTGGCTACCTTCTTGAACCGAGCATCGAATGCATTGAGTTCATCGGAGAGGGGTGCGCTGCTGCTGGAGATACTGCTCGGCTTCACTTTGTAGCCGCTTATGTTGTTTAGTCCTTGCCACAACCGGCGAGAGTCTCTCTGTGGCTCTAGCTTGGTTTGATATTCTCTCTTGGCATCTCGGATTGCTTTGCAGAGGTTGTATCTGGATTTCTTGTGTAGGTCAGGTCGTCTGAATTGAGCGCCTCAGATCTGTCCTTCAGTAGGGAGTCAATCTCACGATTGAGCCATGGTTTCCAGTTGGGGAATATACGTACTGCTTTCTTTGGCACGCAGTCGTCCACACATTTGCTGATGAAGTCTGTGACGGTGGTGGCATACTCATTTAAGTTGGTCGCTGAGTTCTTAAATCTGGACCAGTCCACTGTCTCTAAGCAGTCACGTAAAAGCTCTTCTGTTTCCTCGGACCAGCACTGCATGACCTTCTTAGCTGGATTCTCCCGCTTGAGTTTCTGCTTGTACGCCGGGAGAAGGAGCACCGTCTTATGGTCTGATTTACCAAAGTGCGATCTGGGGATGGAATGGTAGGCGCCCTTGATTTCTGAGTAGCAGTGGTCAAGAGTGTTGTCGCCCCTGGTGGAATTTTGTCAGTACACTCTTGAGGTTGGCCTTGTTGAAGTCTCCGGCCACGATGAACAAGGCCTCCGGGTGTTCTGTTTCGTAGTTGTTTATAACTGTGTACAGTTCGTCCAGCGCCTTCCTCACTTCTGCCTGGGGTTGGATGTAGACCGCTGTGATAATTGCTTAAGTGAACTCACGTGGAAGATAGTATGGGCGGCACTTCACGGTCAGGTATTCCAGGTCCGGGGAGCAGTAGGTCGCCAGGGTCGCCACATCTAAGCAGCAGGAGGAATTGATCAGGAGGCACAATCCTCCACCCTTTGGTTTGCCTGATGATGCGATGTGGTCCGCCTGGTGAATTGAGAAGCCTTCAGGTTGTATGGCACAGTCCGGTGAGGTGGGGATGAGCCATGTCTCTGTGAAACAGAGCACACAGCAGTCTCTTACTTGCCTCTGAGCGGTAAGTCAAGCGTTAAGTTCATCCAGCTTGTTTTCGATCGCTTGGACGTTTGCCAGGAGTCTGCTGGGGAGAGGGGTCTTGAAACCACGTTGCTTCAGGCTAACCTGCAGACCGCCGCGTTTCCCTCGCTTCCTCGGTCGGCGGCTGCGGCTGGATGATCCTGGAATCCCATGGGAGAAGTCTGACCTTGTGGAAGGTAGGTGGTTGCGACTGGCAGGGTCCCGGGCGCTGATTGAGGTAGAGGGGTTGCTAGGGGGGGCATATTTGCGATCCGGATGGGTCCCGGCGTTCTGCGGGCACGGGAATACCTTGCAGCGTGTTCGGGTCCTCTCGCGGGGTCTCCGCCATTTCGGGGGTCCTGGGTCGTGGGCAAAGGCTTCCTGAGGCAGGTTGGGCTGGGTCCCTTGGTCTGTTCCCTCCCTGGGCGCTCCTGGGGTCGGGTCTTGAAGTAGGCCCGGTCGGGCCTCCACATGGATTTTTCTTTCTTCCATCTCCATGTAGGTCGGGTTGCTGGGCGGGCCTCTCCGGGTCGGGTCGCTCGGGGTCGAGTTGGGCCGGGTCTCGTCATCGGGGGTCGGGAGCTCCAGGGAGATCCGGGGCTGGCGTTGGTTGTTAGGCCGGGTTGGGAGCTCCGAGGTCCGGGGCTTCACTTCTGGTTTGGGCCCGATCTACTTCCAGGTCGTGGAGGTCAGTTCAGATCAGGTCAAAAGGTCTCCACGGGCCTCGGAGGATGTTCAAGCCTGCAAGAAAAGATAAAAGAGAGTTAGTAATAACGTTAGTCGTAGAATTAAATTTTAAAAGATTAGAACAAGTATAAGTTAAGTAAAAAGTGGATCTGTTGGGGAGAGCGCGCAGAGAGTCGCCTCGCTGCGGCGCCATCTTCTAATGTCTAATTGTTAAGTGAATTATATATTCTGGGGTGCTACATTCACTGCTGTCGAGTAATGATGTATCAGTCGAGCAGCCATGTGGAGAATTGAAAATACACACTCAATGAAGCTCCAACATTTTGAGTCTTGTGGTGACTGGAAGACTTAAGGAATATTGGATTCTACGTATTGGGCAATATGAGGGTTAAAAGCCAGGGGCTAGTGTGTATTTGACCTAGAGTGTGCATGTTTTTTTTTTTTAAATTCTGTTTTGCAGGGCCTGGGTGCTTTTAGCAGCCAGAAGGTCTGAACTAATGGTCTGTAGTTTGACTGGGAAAGTGCTTGTGGAGTTATAGGCTGTACTTCGCAGCCTGTAGAGATCACGGCGGCCAACGGCCATTCTCCGACCCGGCGGGGGGTCGGAGAATGACGCCCCATTTGTTTTTCAACTGGGGGCAATGAGGGCTTTGCTGGGTGGAGCCAAAGATTGCAGAGAGGTAGGGCGGGATTCTCCGACGCCCCGCCGGGTTGGAGAATCGCCGGGAGGCGCCGTGAATCCCACCCCTGCCGGCTGCCGACTTTTCCGGCAGCGGGGTTTTGGCGGGGGCAGGAATCGCACCCGTCGGCGGCTGCGATTCTCCGGCCCGTGATGGGCTGAGTGGCCACCCATTTTCGGCCGGTCCCGCCGGCGTATGTTACAACAGGTACTTACCGGCAGGACCTGGCTCCGTGGGCGGCATCCGGGGTCCTCGGGGGGGGGGGGGGCGCGGGGGGATCTGGCCCCTCCGGGTGCCCCTATGGTGGCATGGCCTGCGATCGGAGCCCACCGATTCACGGGCGGGCCTGTGCCGTGGGGGCACTCTATTCCTCTGTGTCGGCCGCTGTAACAGTCCACGATGGCCGGCACGGATGCCAGGTTGATGCCAGCACATACTGGCGCTCCCACGCATGCGCCAACTCGCGCCGGCCGGCGGAGGCCCTTCGGCACCGATTGACGTGGCGTCAAGCCCCTCCGTGCCGGCCGGCGAGGCGCAAACCACTTGGTCGCCAGCCTAGCCCCTGAAGGTGCGGAGGATTCCGCACCTTTGGGGCGGCCCGACGCTGGAGTGGTTCACGCCAATCCTTCGCGCCGGAGTTGTCCGCCTCGCCGGTTTTTGAAAAATCCCGCCCGTAGTTTTTGGAGAATTCTTTGGAGAGAGGAGTTGAATTCTGATCTGCCTGATGCTGAGTCCACAATTCTCCCACAGTAAGAGAGATAGAGAGCTGTATGTTTCTTTTCTTGTTGTTTAATGGGAAATTGAGTAGTAGTGTTTAAGGGGAACCAGGAGACATAATAGTATCATTTAATAATGACACTTTGTGGAGAGCGCTCGAGGAGATCCTATGAAGAGTAGCCCTATCAGAAGCCAAGGACCAACCTCCTGCAGAAAGAGTCGATGCTGCTTTACCTGTACATTGAACCTGGGAGCAGTGGAGGCTCTTGGCTCAGGCCAAGATAAAGCCCGTTTATTTTTCTCTCAATTTCATAATATTGCTCTACATGGTGTCTACATAATGAGCAGTGCCCCACATTAATGTGCTCATTTACTGCTGTGAGAAATTTGGACTTGACACAAGGTTTGACCTAAGGCAAATTACTGATACATTACAAGGATGTGGTTTGCAGACTTTAACAAATGACAAATTAAACTGCGAGCGGATAAACCATGTTAGGGGACAATTCAAATAACCTTTCCTATAAGAATACATTAACCACCAACTTCTGGAGAGAGCGGGTGAGTTAGGTGCATAGATGTAATGTGGTCAGCACTGAGCAATCCCATGTATGAAAGGAGAATACTCTTTTAAAATGGCTTTTTATTGTTTTGATAATGAAAAAGTCTCCTTCTGAGCCAGCTGCTATTTATTTCCTATGTCTATGTTGTGAGATGTAGGTAATAATGTCATATTGGATTACATTAAACAATAGCATGGTTCTTGACTGCCTGCTGTCATGTTATAAAATTTTAATTAAATGCATCACCAATATTTTGTTTCTTTACTGCACACCTAGTTGCTGCTACCGCTGTCATGGGTCATTTGAACTTAAATTAATCTCCTTCCTCTGTTCGGCATACCTGCCAAATGTCAGCACTTCATGTTGATAGCCAGGGTTTCCCAGTGTTGCTGGCTGAGAGAAACCAGTGCTTTACTGATTCTGGCGGTTCTTGAGAAAAGTTTATCCGGGGTTTTCTAAAATTTCTTTGTGTGCATGCAAAGGGATCCTGCATTCCGCTCACCATGCATTCATTCCTGAAAGCATGTTACATTTGCCATATATTACCTTCTGTTGGTAAATTAGGGTTGCCAACCCTTTGGGATTGTTTAGGAGTCTCCCGGAGTAGAGGTTCCGTCTCCTGGCCACTGTTGCTGGTAACTTGGGAGAAATTATTTTGCATTTGTGTTTTGTGGCTGTATGCTTTCACTTCTCATGGGTCAGAAATGGGCCTGAACTACTATTAGACAAAGACAATAATGCTGCTGTGTTCAATTCACCAATATGAAAATCTATACAGGATACTCTTAGCTCAATCTTAATAGGATTGGTTCCATGATGCTCGAGTTCACTGACAGGCGTTCCGAAGTAGAATGCATTGGACACTGGAATATATCCTATCCACTCTAGAGGACATGTGTATGCACTTGCAGAAGGGCCCTTTGTTTCAGCAGAAATCTGGCCATGCAGGACTGATCTACAACTCCCATTTTGTGCTTAAGTGGTTTGCTGGCCACTTAATTACTAAAGTAACAGTCATGAATGTTAATCCAGAATATCAGGATACACTTTAAGTAAAGCATTGAAATTCGACAGTCTGCTTAACTGTCAGTACTGTTCGTCTGTTTTTGAAATATGATTTGGTCTCAGGTGCTAAATGCCAAGTATTTCCACTCATGTAATCAACATCTGAGTTTAGAAATTCAAAATTTGCAAATTATTAATTTATCCAAAAAAACCATCTGGTTCACTAATGTCCTTTAAGGAAGGAAATCTGGCATCTTTACCTTGTCTACGGTAGCACGGTGGCGCAGCGGGTTAGCCCTGCAGCCTCACGGCACCGAGGTCCCAGGTTCGATCCCGGCTCTGGGTCACTGTCCGTGTGGAGTTTGCACATTCTTCCCGTGTTTGCATGGGTTTCGCCCCCACAACCCAAAGGTGTGCAGGCTAGGTGGATTGGCCACGCTAAATTGTCCCTGAATTGGAAAAAATGAATTGGGTACACTAAATTTAAAAAAAAAAAATCTTTACCTTGTCTGGCTGACATGTGACTCCAGATCCACAGCAATGTGGTTGATTCTTAAATGTCCTCAGGGATGGGCAATAAATGTTGGTCCAACCAGCGACGCCCACATCCCATGAACGAATAAAAGGTAATTACGCATATTATCTACAACCCTGACATCTATCCGGAAATGTAAAGAATTGCCCTGGTATGTCCTGTGCACACAAAACAGCTCAAATCCACTTAGTGCTCCATCAGTTTACTCTCGATCATCAGTAATGAAAGATGTCGTTGACAGTGCCATCAAGCCGCACTTGCTCAGCAATAACCTGCTTCCTTGGCACAAAGGAAGACACTTGTACTGGTTGGAGGTCAATCAGTACTAGGACACCACTGTAGGAGTTCCTCAGGATAGTGTCCTTAGTCAGGCCCAACCATCTTCAGCCGCTTCATAAATGATCTCTCTTCCACCATAAGGTCAGAAGTGGAGATGTTTGCTGATGATTGCACAGTGTTCAACACCATTCACGACTCCTCAGTGACAGTGAAGGAATGGTGATGTACTTCTAAGTCAGGAAGAGTAATCCCCATCCCATGAATAAATAATAAAAATCTACTTGTCAGCGATTCCATGCTCAAATGCAGCAAGACCTGGACAATATCCAGGTTTGGGCTGACCAGTAGCAAGTAACATTCGCATCACATACATGCCAGACAATGACCACCTCCAACAATTGAGAACCTAACCATCACCCCTTGACATTCAATGGGATTACCATGAATTACCCACTACCAACATTCTGAGTGTTACCATTGGCCAGAAACTGAACTGGACTAACCATATAAATACTGTGACTACAAGAGAAGGTCAGAGGTAGCTCCAACAACACTCAATAATTTTGACGCCAGCCAGGACAAAGTGGCCTATTTGACTTGCATCCCATCCACAAACATTCATTCCCTCCACCATTGATGCACAGTGGCAGCAACGTCTACAATATGCACTGCAGGAACTCGTCATGGCTCTTGAGATTCCACCATCCAAACCCATGACCACTACCATCTAGAAAGGCAAGGGCAGCAGACATATGGGAACCCCATTACTTGAAAGTTCTCCAAGTCACTCACCATCCTGACTTAGACATATATCACCATTCCTTCACTGTCACTGGGTCAAAATCCTGGAACTCCCTCCATATAACAAGGTGCATGTACCTACACCACATGAACTGCAGAGGTGCAAGAAAGCAGCTCACCACCACCTTCTCAACGTCAATTAGGGATTGGCAACTAATGCTAGCCGAGCCAGAGTAATCCACATCCCATGAATAAGTAACAAAAATCTACTTGTAGGCCCTTTCTCTTCTGCGAGAATTCTCTCCTTGCATAGGTCCTGTTGATCTCTCTGGTAGGATTTGCCTTTGTGTATTTTGCCAAGTTTAAAACATTTCCAACATTTTCCATTTCAGATGAAATAATAATATAATAATGTTTGCGAATGGCGGGCAGATGTTAGATGATTGGATATCATGTGACCGGACATAGGCATACTGGTGTTATACCTATTGGGGTAGATCTTGGCTTTGTGCAAGAGGGTAAGGTTGGTGATAGTGAGTTACCAGCCTGTTTTAAAACTCGGCCATATTTATTTCAACTGACTTCAGTAGAAATCAGGGAGTGACGTAAAATGGGATGTTAGTTTGCCTTCTTCTGCTTTACAGTATTACACAGCAGATCCATCCACTCTTGTGCATTTCTTTCTTATAGCACAAAACTGAAAAGTTAGTTGCGACTTGTCATTTTAATATTGGACGTACCCGTAATCATTTCAAATTTACTTTTGTCTTCAAAAGTTGAAATGTAACAAATTATAAATGGTCACAAATGTAACAAAACACCTGCCAAAATAAACTTTTTTTGATACACAAATGTTAGTCTTGAGTGCTTATATTCTATTTCACATATTTCTAATTCTCCAGTGCAAAAGTGTAATTTTCCCTACTAAAGAAGTTTTGGACACAGTTGTTTACACCTAGCGGTTTAAAAAAGGTGACTGTGGAGATAATGGATCAGTTGGTTTGCAGAAATCCCTAGATACTAGAATGGTCCCTGTAGATTGGAAGGTAGCAAATTTGACTCCAGTGTTCAAGAAAGACAGTAAGAAGTCTCACAACACCAGGTTAAAATCCAACAGGCTTTTTTGAAATCATAAGCTTTCGGAGCGCTGCTCCTTCATCAGGTGAAGTGGACAGGTTCACGATCACAGCATATATAGGAGAGACACAATTGCCAGGTCGTTACAGATTTGAATGTGAAGAATGATTGGAATGTGAGTCTTTACAGGTAAGCAAATCTTTACAGGAACAAACAGTGTGAGTGGAGCGAGCGATAATCACAGGTAATCGAGGTGTGAATTGTCTCAAGCCAGGACAGTTAGAAGGATTCTGCAAAGACAGGAGAGAGAAAACTAGGAACAATATGCCAGTAAGCCTGACAATAATAAGGAAGATGCTAGAATATATTATAACAGACACTTGGAAAGTCACAATGATCAGGCACTCAACCAGGTAGTTTTATGAAAGGGATCCATGTCTAACAAATCAATTAAAATTTTTGAGAGTGTAACCAGAAGAGTAGACAAAGGTGAAACAAGTGAATGATTGCATATTTTTCAGTATATTTGAATTTTCAATAGTATTTGATAAGGTGCCAGGAGACTGTGACATTAGGCCGCATGCAACTGGGGATAATAAATTAACATGGATTAATTAATTGACAAAAAACAGAAAGTAGGAATAAAGGCACCATTTTGGTGATGACAGAATGTTATTGCTGCAGATCAATGTTTGGGTCTTACTTATTTACAATCTATATCAATGAATTAGATGAGAGGACCAACTGTAAGATATCCAAGTTTGCTGATGATTCGAAGCTAGGTGGGAAGGTAAACTGTGAGGAAGACACAAAGAGGCAGCATATGATGTAAATTTGTTGAATGATTGGGTAAAAAGATAACATGAAGTTTAATGTGAGACAGTGTGAAATTATCCACTTTGGTAAGAAGAATGAAAAAGCAAAATATTTTCTCAAAGTTAGAGACTAGTAAATGGCGGATTTCAGAAGTATTTGGGGGTTCATGAATACATATTGTTATAACCTTCCTGGATCCTATTGGCTGGGGATAATTGGTTACCCCATGCTCCTTGGGGAATATGAACTCCCCCAATGAGGGAGGGGGGGGCAAACATTAGCAGTGCAACTGTGTAAATAGCGTTGGCCAGTGTGGTACCGGCTACAGAGGGAACCAGTAGTCAACTGCTGGTACTGTGTACATATTGTTGTAAATAAAGTTACTTTGTGTTTGACTTTACAAATTCGTGCTGGATTCTTCATGGTCTTCGCAAACTATGTAAAAGAATATGAGCACGCAGGTACAGCCAGCAATTAGGAAGGTGAAAACATGTTAACCTTTATTGTCAGGGTGTTGGAATTTAGAGTGAGGAGTTTTTTCTGCAATTACATAGGGCTTTGGTGAAAACATTCTTGGAGTTCGGATTTGCACTCCTGAACCAAGGAAAGATACATTTTCTTTAAAGAAGGTCCAAGCATGGTTCATTAGACTGATGAGAGGCAACATAGTGGCAACATTACCAGTAACCCAGAATAATGATCCAGAGACTCTAGTTCAAATCCCAGCAATGTGAAAATTCAATTCAATTCATCAATAAAGCTGGAATAAAAAGCTAATCTTAATAATGGTGACCATGAAATGATTGCTTTGTCGTAAAACCCCATCTGGTTCAGTCATGTCCTTCAGGTAAGGAAATCTGCCATTCGTACCCAGTCTGGCCTACAGGTGACATCAGACCCTCGGCAACGTAGCTGACCATTAATGTCCTCTGAGATGGCTGAGTGAGCCACTCAGTTGTCCACATGGATTGTTCCTTCTGAAAGAAAATTAGGCTGGGCAACAAATGCTGGCCTTGCCAGTGACACTCATGAATGGGTAAAACAAAATATTGCGATTCAGCCACTGAGCTTTTGATGAAGTCCTAAAGAGTAACTAAATGTTATTACAATAGTATCTAAATAAAATGTCTTCAAAGAACAATCAGCTAAAGGAAGGACAATTCTAAGGCCTGAATGGCCTCTTCTTTCTATTTTCTATGTTTCTAATTGTCATAAAAGATTGGATCAAGGAAAAGGTCCATATGCTTCCTTTGTTTCATTGTGTAATTCAACATTTCTCAAGTGCAATCCTTTTCTGTTGCTACATTACTTATTCCCTAATACCGTAATAGGGATTTACTATTTTAGGTACAGTAATACAGTTGTTGGTCAATATTACACCGTTGCCTTGGTGCACAGTGCCTCTAGGTACACTAATTGCTCATGGGGGTGCAATTGGATACCCTCTTAATCTTATGGCATGTTGGCAGAAAGTGAATGCTCTAACGCTATCAATCTGAAGTGGATTTGAACTCTGGTCCCAGATGTGAAAATATAATGTGGTAATCCACAATGATTGGGTATTTTATTAACATGGACATCCAGCTAGTTGCCTGGGACACTGTAGCATTATGCTGTTGCGGTTATTCTGCAAGATGATAAGTGTAGTTTACATGAGATTATGTGATACAGATATTAATTCAAACGTTTACACTACAGATAAAGTAAGTTTAAATGCAAAAATGTTTTTAAAAAAGGGTCTAATTTCCCCAGCAATTGGGAGTTGGGTTCAGAAGTGGGGTTAGGGAATGTGGCGGAAGAGTGGCAGAGAAACACTTTGGGTCCTCTCCTCGATACATTTCTGCCTCCACGCATTATCATCAGGGGTGGCATCACATCACTGACGACTATCCACCTAGTGGTGGCAGAAAGCCAATGAAGGGAGATGAGAGGATGTCCGACCATCCCATATTTTACAGCATTGTTCCGTATTTGAGGCAACTGTCCTTTGCCACTGAGAGTTCTGGAAATTAAGAGAATCGGTGCAGCTCCTTCCTCCTCTTTGTATTGAGTCCATTGGGTCCCAATTATTGTAGCAGTAATCTCACTGGAGGCTGCTGTCCTTCCATTAACCTGGCTCCCAGTTGGCGCTCCTGCCTCTGCAGTCTGTTTACCATCTCTATTGTAGATGATGGACACAGAGGCTGCTTCCCATGAAATAAGGCGACAGATGCTCCTGAAGCACCTATGGACAGGACCCAGAAATGGTTCCAATGTGACCTCTTCCTGGAAGGGCCAGGGCTTCTGAAGGACAATTGGGGATGAGCAACACGTGCTGGACATGCCAGCAATGCTCACATCCCATTAAATAATCCAAACATAATGGCTACACTTCAAAGGTTTTCAAGGGCTGTAAAGTGTTTTAAATGATGATCATGGAATCATAGAATCCCTACAGTGCAGAAAGAGGCCATTTGGTTGATTGGCTCTGCACTGACCCTCCGGAGGAGCACCCCACCTAGGCCCAATCCCCCGCCCTATCCCCATAATCCCATAACACCGTCTAATGCTCAGACTCTTGGGAGCAATTTAGCATGGCAAATCCAACTAATTTGCACATCATGAATCATGCTTTATAAATGCAAGTTTTCATTTTCCTGTTACTTTGGTCTAAGGATCATAAAATATGTCCTCCCAATGAATCATTTAGTCACCATTATATAGCCAAACAGGCTTCTCTTGATAACCTGCTAGTCATTAACTGAATCTTAGAAAAAGTAAATTCTGACTAGGCGGAAATAAGTCATGTATAGCAGATGAATGCAACAAGAGAAATTCCCAGCAAGCAAAATAAACTCATTTGTAACATTTGGTTACCAATACAGCTGTATCTGATGTGCATAATGGGAATATTTTAAGATTCTTACTTTATAAGAACATTAGCTGTTATAGGACATTTAGTTGTAGAGCCGACATCATTACAGAATGAGAAACCTTTCCTCATTGTTTTGATAAAGAACAAATTCCAATTGCATTTGTTTTAAAATCTAAACTTAAGTGCTTAAGTCAATATGTCAAAGGGAAAAAAGTTCTGTTTTTGTCCTTATGAAACCGATAAATGTCGCAATTTCCCACTCCCTGCAGTTGTTGAATGTTTCCAGATGAGGTATTCCATTGACACAAATGCGCTGTGGAATAGGTTGTGCTATAATTATTGACATCCACAATCATACATTTAGCAAAAATGGTCATCTTATTTACTCCTTTCTTATTCATGACTGTGGCAAACTATCTCTCCTCATCCTCCTCAACATGACCAGTCTTTGACATGGCTGACCCCACCATCCTCCCCCAATGCCTTTCCACTTTCGTCTAGCTAGATGGACTACACTTGCCTGGTTCCGTTCTTATCTGATCATAGGCAGAGAATAAGCTGCAATGGCTTTCCTCTGCTACTGCACCATTAACTCTTGTGTCACCATGAGGAACCATCTTTGACCCTTTCCTATTTTTAATCTATACATGCTGCCCCTCAGTGACATCATTTGAAAACTCATCATCAGTTTCCACATTTATGCTGCCAACATCCTCAACATCACCACCATCTCTCTCAAACACTGTCTCTGTGTTGTACCAGATGAACATAAGTTTCCTCTAACAATACATTGGGACGGTAAAAATCATTCTCTTTGCACCCCATGTCAAACCCCAGCCATCACCTGCATCTCTCTCTCCATTGGCAATTGTCTCTGGCTTAAACAGACTGCTTGCAATCTTGGTGTCATATTTGACCCTGAGATGAGCTTCTGACCACATATCTGCACCGTCACTAAGACCACCTGTTTCCAACTCTACAACATCACTTCACTCTGTCCTACCTCAAATCACCTGCTGCTGAGACCCCCATCCACAGCTTTGTCGCCTCCAGATTTGAATATTCCCAAAGCATTCCTGGTTGGTCTCCCATATTCTAGCCTCCATAACCTTGAGGTCAGCATTCGCACCTTCTGACTGTGACTTTCCAAGCATCACCTCTATGTTGGCTGACCTACATCAGTCCCTGGTAAGCAACACCTCGATTTTAAAATTCCAGTTCTTGCTTTCAAATCCCTCCATTGCCTCACCCTTTCCTATCTCTGTCATCTCCTCCAGCCCTACCAACTTCCAGGGTGTCTGTGCTCCTCCAGTCCTGGCCTTGTAAGCAGTCCCAATTTTAACCGCGACTATTAGTGGCCATGTCTTCAATTGTCAAGGCCCAAGGTTCTGGAATCTCCTTCCTAAATCTCTCCACCTCAGTCCTGCCCTTTCCTCAAGAAGCTTTTTATTAAGACACACCTATTTGGGCAAACTTTTCATCATCTGCCCTAACCACTCTTTACATGGAAAAGTGTGAAATTTTGTTTGACAACACTCCTGCAAAATGCCTTGTGGTATTTTCCTCCATCAAATATGCTATATAAATACAAGTTGTTGTTATTATCTGAAGCTCTTTGATTTAATATTCTGCTGAGTCCCTTCTCAATCCGTCTGCTGCTGTTCTTTATCGTTCTCTCGGTCTGGATCCACAACAATGGCTTATAAAGTATTCATATTTATGGCCAAGAAATTATGTTTCCTGAAGCGTTTTGAAACTGCGATTTCTTTTCGGTTGCAAATCAGTTGGGTAGGAATGATTTGTTATAGACATCACCCGTATTCGCAGATAATGCAGGATGCATTAAAAAAAAATGTTTTTCAATGTAATTGCCTCACCACGCACGTTTGGGTGCGAAATCCGTTTTTACTGCATTTTCAAAACTTAAAACATGTATTTCCTACGCAGCTGATTAAGGCCGAGCAGAGTTTGACTTTTGGCTCTGTAGTAAAATGGCCTTTTAGATATACGATAATGTCGGTAGGTGGTCTGGCCCTGGACTCGAGAGGATTAGCTTGATCTTGCAGTCTGCAAACTTCAGCAAAATGATAAGTGTTTCCTTATTCAGCCCCTGAAAACTGCTTCTGCCAAATTATGTCATGTTGTTGATGTTACTGCCTGTCTTTGGAACCAGATTAATAGTAGAAAAAAATAGCGCAGGACAAAAGGAGGGAAATATTCTTTAAAGCAACCCCCCCCCCCCGTCTCAAGCATTATGGTGGACTATTTGGACGGATCATCTATTATTAGAATCTGGAGCCAATAGAAAAACCAGGGGGAAACTGTATTCAAATGGAATTGTTCACAAAGTGACTTTCTCACAAGGCTAAGAGCTGTATTATGAAGTGTTAAACTTGCAGGTCTTCAAATTCCATTCCAATTCACTGAAGTCTGCCTTAGTGGCGCACTAAGTCAGACTTGCATCTGTTTCCATAGCTAGTAATTCCTGGAACAGGTCACTAGTCTGTTGTCAGGAGTTTATAGCTTGAGGGGCACCATTCCGCATCAAGCGTGGCTGACCAGGAATCTCTGGTGTGTTGGAAGGGTTTGCAGGTTGTCACACTCAACCTGCTTGACCATATCATGAACACATCTTCCTTGGCCATCAAGTCCTAGGGTGGGACTTGAACCTGCAGTTTCTGGCTCAGAGGCTGGGTCGTACCTGCTGCGCCACAAGACCTTGTAGGTCTTCAAATTAAAGAAGTTATATAGCTGATGTAGGAAGTGTGTCAAATGAACTTGTATTTATGTGTCATGGTAAGTACCACATGGAGCAACTTTAAATCCAAATTTATTATGTAGGAGCTACTACGTAGGTGAATATACACTGACAATTTCCATATCAACACTTGACTGTGAGGCAAACCTCCATGATTTAAATTCAAAGATATCTCCAATTTTCTTGGAATGTTATGTTGGGTGTAGGATGAGGGTGGGGGTGAGGGTGGAGTAGGGTGAGGGTGGGGTGAGGGTGGTGGGGGGGGTGAGGGTGGTGGGCTTGGTGTTGGGGAGGGGGTGTTCACACAGGTGTCACGGGGAGCAGCAACTCAGCAGGGTCTCTCTTCCTCACCCAATGCTGAACTCCACCCAGGCTGCCGACCACATCCAGGGCCCTCTGCTCTGCCATGGTGAGGGGCCGCAGGTCCAGCGGTCCCCTCCAGTCTTTTCCCGCTCCCGACGGTTATGTGCGGCCTTTTCCTGGGGAGGAGGGGGAGGGCACAAACAGAAAACAACAGTATTATACAGTCTGACGCATGCAGCCCAGGGGGTGGGTAGCTGGTGGCCTCAGTGGCCAGGGAACCCGGCCTTGGTGGCTGCCCTCTGGTTTATGGGGGGTAGGGTTATGGATGTGTGGGAGGGGGTCAATGCCAGGGACACAGTGCTGCTTACTCACCCTGGCCACACTGAGGAGGTCGTACAGTTTTTTCCAGCACTGCTGGCCGGTCACGGCCTCTGCCACCTGCACCAAGGCGCGGCGAATGATGACGGCTGGCAGCCTCCTGCCCGGACCGAGGTACAGGGTCATCCACCTCTCTTCCACGGAGTCCAGGAGGGTCTCCAGCTCGGTGTCCATGAACCTTGGTGCCGCCTGTCTTGCTGCCATCTTGTTGCCTGGGATGGTGTGTGTGGGGAGTGAAGTGCGTATTTGCAGCTGCAGCTTGTCAGTCTCTTGAGTGTCAATCGCGAAGCCAGCGAATCTCACACTGTTTCTCATTGGAATCGATTGTGTACCACGTGGCACCGGTGCCCGCCCCTCAACAGTAGCCGAATCGGTCCAGGTGCAGCGCCGACTTTGCTGTCATGGAACTGCACAAATCCTGTGCTGGCATCAACACCTACTCGCACAAACGGAGAATCCAGACCATTTTATTTTACTTTTAGCTTTCAACTTCTTTTATCTCTCTCTCTCTCAATGCCAACACTCTCTATTTGTTTCCTACTTTACTGTCTGGAACTGATTTGACATGCAATTAAATATCCTGTCTACCAGTTTCTGACCCATGCTTCATTAGACTGTTTATTAATGATTCTTTAATCTGATTGGTCAAAGAGATATACATGGCTGCCATCACCGTTCACATGGGTCCAAGTTGCTATCTGGATCAGTGTTTTTCAAACGTTTTTCCCCAAGACCCACTTTTGCTAACTGGCTGACCTTCGAGATCCATGCCGGCCGACCTTTGCGACCCATACTGGCCACCCTTCACCATGACATACGCCACATTCGCTTACATTTAATGTGAAACGGGAGCCTGCTTGGTCTTCGCGATCTCACTCCAATCGGGTTTACAGAAGGTGAGAGCAATGCGCATATTAGGTGCAGACTATCTTTATACTGCTTTGTTCCTAAGTTCAATTTCTTCTTCATAGGCTGTTAACCCGAGACCATGAAACTTTGCACAGAGCTAGCACTAGTACCACTCTGTCCTGCCCTGGACTCTCCTGAGCAGCTCTCTCCAGCAGATGCAGATGTGAGAACCTGGCCAGAAGGTACACTGCGTATTTGAGTCTCTGGCCATTTCTCACTTGTAAGAAAATGATTCTTCGTCACAACCTTGCTTGCTAGCAGCTAGAAAATTGAAGAAGTTCTCCTCTGTGATTTGGCACCAAAAGCATGTCCATACAGGGCGTTTAACGTCAAGTGTATGTGCAGAGTGTATGCCCTGATCATTGCTGCCGCTTCTGGCCGGAAGACTGCACAAAACATAATTTCATTCTCAATAAAAATGCCGGCAGCGGCGATTGAGCACTTCTCCCGTGATTGGGACCACTGCGGTAATGTCACACCACGACCCTCCCGACACCCACCCACAGGTTGCGACCCGCACTTTGAAAAACCCTGCATTTGTGGCACTTTAACTTACAGTGAGCTCCAGTGCAAAGTCCATGGACACGTGCAAGTACAACATTGCCTGCTCAGGGGATGTGAAACATCCCATGATGCCATTTGAAAAAGAGTCAGAAATTCTCCTGGCCAACTTCCTCAACCGACAACACCAAAGAGTGATTAACTGGCTATCATCTAATTTGTTCTGTGTGCAAAATTACTATTACAATACAATCCATGGATTATGTTGACGGTGAAATGCTTTGGAATGCTGTAAGGCTGTGAAAAGGTTTTCTTATGCTTCAGTATATTATGAATTATCAAACAATATTTCAAATCTTTAAAACCAAGGAGTCTATTAAAATGGTTACTGCAAATCATACGACATTTGGCATTTTGGGCTCTAGACAGTCCTCATTAAACGTGGACGGACACTCACAGCTAGACAGAAATTCACACAGCTCATTGTTTAAAGATGGACCATCAACAACAAAGCTATAGGGCGCGATTCTCCGCTCCCGCGCCGAAGTGCCCACGCTGTCGTGAACGCCGTCGAGGTTCACGACGGCGCGAAACGGCCCCTATCCCGACCGATTCAGGGCCCGATAATGGGCGAGGAGCAGGGTCGCGTAATTTACACGCGCCAGGCCTTGTCGCCACGTAAAGGCGGCACCGCATACATGACGCGGCCGGCGCCGCATAACTGGCGTCACCCGCGCATGCGCGGGTTGGCCGCGCCAACCCGTGCATGCGTGGTTGCCGCCCTCTCCGAGTCCGCCCCGCAAGAAGATGTCAGATGGATCTTGCGGGGCTGCGGAAGACAGGAGGTCCTCCTTCAGAGAGGACCGCCCGACGATCGGTGGGCACCAATCGCGGGCCAGACCCCATTTGAGGCCCCCACCGGTGCAGGATCCCCCCTCCCCCCCCCCCCCGCAGGCCGCCCCCCCAGCTTTCCCGCACTGTTCCCGGACGGCGACGGACCGGCGTCGCGGGAAAATTCGGCGTCCCAGGCGATTCTCCCAACCGGCGCGGGAGCGGAGAATCCCGCCCAGTGTATTCCAGACAACTCATCAACTCTCTTCTGAGTAGCACTACACTCGGTATGCTTCACCCGAGGTCTATGTCTATGTCTTTTCATTGTGTATTTATCGTCTGTCCTATGTTTTTCATGTATGGAACAATCTGCCTGAACTGTGCACTGAACAATAAATCTAAATCAAATCAAATCTTTGTTTCACCATGGACAAAATACACATCAACACTCAATGTGTTTTCGATGAATGTGCAAGGGATACCATCGACCCTTCATTGTAATATGATGCTTTTCAACCAATCTAACAGGATGAATTTCAACGTGTCAAATTCAGCTTTTGCAGCAAGGCTCAATCATAAGTCACCTGCATCCTGAAATATCTAAAACTCGACCTGGTCAGCCAAAACGGCAATTTCTCCAGATCCGCATCCTTGGGAACCTTTCCCTGGGAACACCTTGCCCACATTGAATTTATAACCCGAAAAGACACCTAAATGGACCACTATATCACTTTTTCACCTGCACAGCACCCGTCAAACAGGGAAAGAGGACCAAAAATCAAATACACAGGCAAGAGCCACCTTATGCGAGACCTCTCACTTCATGGCCACCACCAGTAGTCTTGTGATTTAAGAAAAATCCTAATTACACTGACTTGACTTTTGGGGAGTTTTATAAATAATAAGACAAATTGTTGTTGGAGCGGCTAGTCACTCTTTGATCTTTTACTGCATTCTTAAAATCCTTTTGAAGAACGTACTCAATGCATGCATGCTGGGGATTAACATCAACAGGATTCCTATACGACCATATATTGATGTGTAACACAATCACCTGCTGGTAACACAATCACCTTTATTTTCTTAAACTTTAGAAATGTTACTGTTCTAAACACAAGTACCGTAACCAGCAAGATCTGGAACAAATCAAAAGGACCATTCGAACCTCTGACACATCTGTGTAAATCAGTGCTGGATGATTAATGGCATGTCAAAATTAATCCCATTGTGACCTGGCAAACATTGTAATAACTGTCTTAAAATATGACTCAATAGTACAAATTATCCCACCAATTTTATGTTTGGGAAAACCGGCATGATATTTCATGGAGCCAGTAATTTCTTTGCTGTTGATCTTTTGATCCATCTCTTCTTGGAAGTTCTTACTGTAAATGTCACAAGTTTGGGATAGGCTAGACTATGGACACTTCCATTAATTTCTGCTAGAAGGTCTATTTCAAAGCAATGGGCTATCCTTCCCCACTTAAACAAAACTAAGGATATCTCCCACTGGTGAAGGTTCAGATATGAAAATCAGGCATGATGCGGGGCTGAGGGTGACAGATTTAAGACATTAGTACGATGTCCCTTTTTGAGGTCCCTTCCCTTCCCATTCATAAATATGAGACAATAGAATTTGGTTGTCTGCAGTCTCAGAACGTATCGAGCCAGAGTGCGAGCAAGTCATCTTCGATTCCAAGGGACTGCCTTTGAAGAAGAAGAACAGTCATGGAGGGAAGAAGAATTTTAATTCATGACCATGGGTGTAATGAATTCAAAAGAGATCAGTTGGCCTCTTGTAGAGTATTATTTGAACTCATCGCCAGCAATATAAAGAGTTTGAATCAGAAACCAAGCAATGACTCGGAGAATATTGATACCTGAATTTTTCAAAATGAACAACAGGAAGATAGTATACATTACTGTATAAATTGAGCCAATCCTTGTGTGCACAATTAAAGTACAATTGTCGCCATGGTATTAGCAAGTGATACATTTCTCTGTTGGGGTAGGTCTAGTGTACTTGTATTGAAGTGTGCTGTTCTATGTAACTTGCCAATACTAAACAAATATTGTACCTAAGCAAGAAATTGTTACAGGTCATGGGCCATGTTACACAATGGGTGCGATTTAACTAAATGGGAACAAAGTCCCAGAGCAAGCGTGTTTAGCCGTGTTTCCCTGCCTTAGCAGCGCTGAGAAACACATGGCTATACAACGCCACTCGCATTAAATAAGGGGCCTCACCGGGGAATGCATGGCCAAGGGCGGACGTAGTCCCATTTTCTACAGAGTTCCACTCGCCAGAACTCCTCAGTGTAGCGAGAGATCAGGATGCCATTTAAAAATGGTCCTCAGCCTCCCACACCCTCCCGACACCCACATAGGGCACCACCAGCAAGATCACCAGCACAAACAAAATACCAACCTGTCACCTTGGCAGTGCCCCTGCCAGGGTGCCAGGCTGGTACTGCCAGGATACCCATTTCACCAGCAGTGCCAAGGTGCTACTCTGCACAATGGGCATGCACCTGGGGGCCTCTAGCCCCTGGGAGACCCCCATGAGTGCTGTTCCACCTAGTCCCCATTTTGGGGGATTAGTTATTTTTTCCAAAAAAAATACTTTATTCATAAAATCTATACCAAACATTACAGAACATTTTGAATTGTCTTGACTGTACATTTCCATCAGAGTTACACATTCCATTGACTTTCTTCCATTCAATTTTGATAACATTACACACATATCGCTCTTTACGTTACAATTCCTTCTTAAACATTTACATTGTCATGTTTCTTTTATACATTGGAGTATTAATGGCCCAGACCGAGGTGGGTTTACACTGTTACCCGCCCCTTGGTGTACATTTGCTGGTAAGACATTACACAGTGGTCTTTCCCCATTGCACCTTGGCGGCAGCTGCCCCAAGCTTGAGTGCGTCCCTCAGCAGGTAGTTCTGGACCTTGGAATGTGCCAGTCTGCAACACTCGGTCGAGGACAGCTCTTTGCACTGGAAAATCAGCAAGTTTCGGGCAGACCAAAGAGCGTCTTTCACCGAGTTGATGACCTTCCAGCAGCAGTTGATGTTTGTCTCGGTGTGTGTCCCTGGAAACAGTCCGTAGAGTACAGAGTCCTGTGTCACAGAGCTGCTCGGGATGAACCTTGACAAATACCACTGCATCTCTCTCCAGACCTTCTTTGCAAAGGCACATTCCACAAGGAGGTGGGTGACCGTCTCATTTCCCCCACAGCCACTCCGAGGGCAGCGTGCAACGGCGCTGAGTCTTCAGGTGTACATGAAGATTCTGACGGGGAGGGCCCTTCTCACCACCAGCCAAGCTAGGTCTTGGTGCTTGTTTGTAAGTTCTGGTGATGAGGCGTTCTGCCAGATGGCTCTGACAGTCTGCTCAGGGAACCGTCCAACGTCTTCCACGGTCTCCTTTTCCCGGAGGGCCTCGAGGACATTACGTGCTGACCACTGCTTCATTGCCTTGTGGTCAAAGGTGTTTTTCTTCAAAAACGTTTCCACGAGGGGCAGGTGGTACGGCACGGTCCAACTACTTGGAGCGTTCCGCGACAATGAGGCCAGGCCCATCCTTCGTAACACCGGGGACAGGCAGAACCTCAGTATGTAGTGACACTTGGTGTTTGCATACCGGGGGTCCACACACAGCTTAATGCAGCTGTGGCCATCAGGATGAGGGTGACGTTAGGTACGTTTTTCCCTCCCTTATCCAGAGGTTTGTACATGGTGTCCCTTCGGACACGGTCCATCTTGGATCTCCAGATGAATTTGAAGATGGCCCGGGTGACTGCTGCGGTGTAGGGTCGGGTAATGGGCCAGACCTGCACTACATGCAGTAACACCGAGAGTGCCTCACACTTGATGACCAGGGTTTTGCCCGCAATGGAGAGGGAGCGTTGCTCCCACCCGCCCAGTTTCTGTCTTACCTTGGCGATGCGCTCCTCCCAATTTTTGGTGCACGCCCCGGCCGCTCCAAACCATATCCCCAGCATCTTCAGGTAATCTGACCTGACAGTGAAGGGGACAAAGGACCGGTCGGCCCAGTTCCCAAAGAACATGGCCTCGCTCTTGCCGCGGTTTACATGGCCTGCGTACAGATGCGGGATCCGAGCAGAAGACGGTGACGTCGTCCATATACAGGGAGGCCTTAACTTGCACGCCTCCGCTGCCTGGGATCGTCACTCCTCTTATACCCGGATCCTTCCTGATGGACTCGGCAAAAGGTTCTATGCAGCACACAAACAGGGCCGAGGAGAGAGGGCAGCCCTGCCTGACTCCTAATTTGATCTGGAACTTTTCTGATTCCCACCCCTTGATTGAGACTGCGCTATAGATGTTTGTGTAGAGCAGTTTGATCCAATTGCGAATTCCCTCCCCAAACCCCATTTTGGAGAGCACATCCATCATGTAGGTGTGCGATATTCTGTCAAAAGCCTTCTCCTGGTCAAGGCTGATGAGGCAGGTGTCTATCTTCCTGTCCTACACGTAGGCGATTGTATCCCTGAGTAGCGCGAGGCTATCAGAGATCTTCCTGCCGGGTATAGCACAGGTCTGGTCAGGGTGGATCACCGACTCCAGAGCAGACCTGACCCGATTGGCGATGAGCTTGGCCAGAATTTTATAATCCACATTCAACAGTGAAATGGGGCGCCAATTTCGAATTTCTTCCCTTTCCCCCTTCTGCTTGTAGATGAGGATGATGATGTTTCCTCATGGATTCTGGCATGCTGCCGTCCAGAAGCATATTCTCGTACACTTCCAGCAGGTCTGGGCCCATCCAGTCCCACAGAGCCGAATACAACCCAACCGGTAAGCCATCGCTTCCGGGAGTTTTACTTGTCTCAAAGGACCTGACGGCCTTTGTCAGCTCTTCCAGAGTTAGCTGTTTGTTGGGACTAGTGCTGAACAACACTAACCTGAGATCTCTAAGGCAAAGGGGATAGATCCCAACCCCTCAGGTACCTCGGGAATCTGCACATTAAAGTGAAACCAGCTGTCTCGCTTTAATATGCAGATTTGCTAAAAGGTTATCCTGCCCACAATGGGCGAGGTTTACATCGCAACGTCTCATACGATCACATTTGATCTCGTGAAACGTTGTGTGCTGGGTAAATCCCTGGAGTGGGGTATCCTGGCTTTTATTGGCCGTGCTGCCTTGCGCCGTGGCGAGCAGCTTTTCGGGCGCAGCGTGGCCGTTGGATCGCACTCGCTATGTAACATCATAGTTTTTTTCTTTGTCTGTTACGACATTACAGGAATAGTGACTAATTCCCAAAAAACCTTTGCCAGTCCAAATACTGTGACATTTTGAATTTAAATATATTTATATTAATAAACTCCACAATGTTAAGTAACACATTGTGAAGTAACAGGACCACTTGCAGGGGATCTTTCCAGTTACATTCATCGTTGTCAAATAAAAACTGATGCGATAAACTTTTGCGTGTCAGTCTATTAAAATATAATCATTATACAGTGGGTGGAAGAGGATTGTTATGATTTGGAATGCACTGACTAAAGGGTGTGGAAGCAAATTTCAAAAGGGAATTGGGTAAACACTTGAAAAGCATAAGAGATTGCAAGAAACAATTGGAGGAACAGCATCTCATCCTCTGATTAGATGCTTTACAGCCTTCTGGACTCAACATTGAGTTCAACAAATTCAGAACCTGGGGCGTCATTCTCCGGCCCCCCGCCGGTTCGGAGAATGGCCGTAGGCCGCCGTGAATCCTGCCCCCGCCGAAGTCTCCGGTACCGGAGATTGGGCGGGGGCGGGAATCGGGCCGCGCCGGTTGGCGGGACCCCCCGTTCAATTCTCCGGCCCGGATGGGCCGAAGTCCCGCCCAGAAATTGCCTGTCCCGCCGGCGTAAATCAAACCTGGTATTTACCGGCGGGACCAGGCAGCGTGGGCGGGCTCCGGGGTCCTGGGGGGGGGGGGGGGGGGGGGCACAGGGCGATCTGACCCCGGGGGGTGCCCCCACGGTGGCCTGGCCCACGATCGGGGCCCACCGATCCGCGGGCGGGCCTGTGCCGTGGGGGCACTCTTTCCCTTCCGCCTCCGCCACGGCCTCCACCATAGCGGAGACGGAAGAGACTCTCCCCACTGCGCATGCGCGGGAAACTTTCAGCGGCCGCTGACGCTCCCGCGCATGCGCCGGGAAACTGTCAGCGGCCGCTGACGCTCCCGTGCATGCGCCGCATTTCCGCGCCAGCTGGCGGGGAAACAAACGCCATTTCCGCCAGCTGGCGGGGCAGAAATCCCTCCGGCGTCGGCCTAGCCCCTCAATGTTGGGGCTAGGCCACCAAAGATGCGGAGCATTCCGCACCTTTGGGCCGGTGCGATGCCCGTCTGATTGGCGCCGGCTTTGGCGCCAGTCGGCGGACATCCCGCCGTTGGGGGAGTATTTCGCCCCTTATAGGGTGCGGGACGGTGGGGGGGGTGGGGGGTGGTATAGCGGTATTGTCACTGGCTAGGTAATCCAGAGACCCACGGACCTGCATTCAGATCCCACCACAGCAGATGGTGAAATATTAATTCAATAAAAAACCTGGAATTAAAAGTCTAATGATGACTCTGAAACCATTGTAGATTATTGTAAAATCTCACCGGGTTCACTAAAGACCTTCAAGAAAGAAAATCTGCCACTCTTACCTGGTCTGGCCCACATGTGACTCTAAATCAGCAGCAACTCTGAAACGGGAGGGCAGTTGGGGATGAGCGATAAATGGTGGACCAGCCAGTGACACTGACATCCTGTAAATGATTAAAACAAAAACAATTTAGAATTTTTTTTTTCAACCAATGCTGCTCTTGTGTTTTCGCTTTCATACAGAGCTGAGCTCTATACTGCCATTAACACTTTCTCTGGACCAATGCTTTGTTTATTTATTCCCATTTTACTTTCCATTTCCACTCCCTCTGCCTTTTGTTCCATTACAGCTTTGTTATTTAATTGCCCTCTAAGCCATTTCGTTGCCTCAGTTCTGGTGTGAGATTCTCCGACCCCCTGCCAGGTCGGAGAATTGCCGGGGGCTGGCGTGAATCCCGCCCCCGCCGGTTGCCGAATTCTCCGGCACCGGATATTCGGCGGGGGTGGGAATCACGCCGCGCAGGTTGGCGGGCCCCCCCCCCGGCGATTCTCCGGCCCAAATGGGCCGAAGTCCCGCTGCTGGAATGCCTGTCCCGCCGGCGTGGATTAAACCACCTCTCTTACCGGCGGGACAAGGCGGCGGGGGCGGGCTCCGGGGTCCTGGGGGGTGGGGGTGCGGGGCGATCTGGCCCCGGGAGGGCCCCCCACGGTGGCCTGGCCCGCGATCGGGGCCCACCGATCCACGGGCGGGCCTGTGCCGTGGGGGCACTCTTCTCCTTCCGCCTTCGCCACGGTGTCCACCATGGCGGAGGCGGAAGAGACCCCCTCCACTGCGCATGCGCGGGGATGCCGTGAGCCGCCGCTGACGCTCCCACGCATGCGCCAGCCGGCAATGTCATTTCCGCGCCAGCTGGCGGGGCACCAAAGGCCTTTCCCGCCAGCTGGCGGGGCGGAAATCAGTCCGGCGCGGGCCCAGCCCCTCAAGGTTAGGGCTCGGCCGCTCAAGTTGCGGAGGATTCCGCACCTTTGGGGCGGCGCGATGCCGGACTGATTTGCACCGTTTTTGGCACTGGTCGGCGGACATCGCGCCGATTACGGAGAATTTCGCCCCTGAAGAGGTCTTATTGAAATGAAATGAAAATGAAATGAAATGAAAATCGCTTATTGTCACATGTAGGTTTCAAATGAAGTTATTGTGAAAAGCCCCTAGTCGCCACATTCCGGCGCCTGTTCGGGGAGGTTGGTACAGGAATTGAACTTGCGCTGCTGGCCTTGGTCTGCTTTACAAGCCAGCTATTTAGCCCACTGTAAATGTTAACTCTATTTCTTTATCTACGGATTCTGCCAGACCTGCTGAGCTTTTTCAGCACTTTCTGCTTTTATTAAAGGGATTGCAGGTTATTGGTGAAACCGCACAATGTGGAATAATTGGATAGTGGTTTCAAAGAGCTGCCACAGAAGCTGGCCTGAATGGCCTTGGATGCTCCATAATTCTGTTAATTCTAATTGAACATGAGAACTTGGCAAATGTTCAGCTCACATATCACATGTATGAAGATTATGCGCTCTCTTATTTCAGCTGGTTTTTGGAATCCTCATATGATAGAATATAAGTTCCGATTTGACAGATGGTGTTTAAAGCTGGTTTGGTTGGGGAAATGGCCATTTCCCTCTCTTTGTGGTGAAGACATTGTAATGAGCAAAGGAATTTACATGCACTGAAGCTGATGTGTAAAATGTGTATATAATTGATTGATCACATGCATGGTTCTTAAGTTTCCCTCAGCAAGTTAGAGCTGCCATAACCATCATTTTGTTAGCTTTGATTTTTTGCTCAAGTGAGAGAATGAAAGAAGACAAACATATTTTAAGACTGTTTGTAGATTTAACTGAAAGAAGTTGTTTGTTTCTTATACTTTAAGAGTCAGCTTAGGATTCCAAAATGCCTTGTAAACTTTAAAGACAATAGATTGCTGAATAATTTCACATTGCGTTTTACATAAGAGGCAACATTTCCCACAACATTTGTGCACTGTGTGCATCTTTTAGACCATGTTTCAGTTTATTAATACAGTGAAGCTATCTCAAGTATCGTTCAATTTGGCTGAAGTGCTTTTACTCTACATGTGCAGAAATCAACTGTTCAGCATATTGTTCACTGCATATGTATTTTATACCTTTATAGCACTGAATTATGTATTTCTATTAAGGTGAGCAAGTCCGCTGGGATCCTGCATATAAAACAAGAATGCTCTGGTGGGGCCCTAATTCAATTAATTTAGTTTTCTTTGGCTTCAATAATCATGTAAAGAACTCTATTTGAAACAATACCAGGAATGGTGCTTAGACATCCAGTAGTGATAACTGCACTCATACACCAAAGAAAACTTAAACTGTCTTCCAGATTTACCAACAAATTCATTTTTATTCTTGAAATGTTTTATAGGCTTGTATTGAATGCTGCAAGGCACAAGTCAGGAGTGAGATTGAATGCACTCCACTTGCCTGGATGAGTATGGTTCCAACTACTCTCAAGGAGTTCGGCTTCATCCAGCACCTGGCAGCGGGCGACCAGGGGGTCATCCAGCCTGACTGTCTGCCCATCCTCCGCGGTCTCGTTCGCGGCTGGGTATCCCTGGAGCGGGAGCATGCGGTGTCCACGGGCATACTCGAGGCCTTCCGTGCTCGGTGGGCACCGCAGGGGTTGGATTGCCTTATCGACCCCGATTTTCGCACTTTAATTTGACGGGTTTTTGATAAGTTTTTGTTTCCTTTCTCGTTCTTTTTGGGCTGTGCTCCACTCGTTGTTTTGGGGCACTCCCCTCTTTTGTTTTATCCATCAGTTACTTTATGTTCTTTTGCTTGGTTGTCGCACCCAGCATCACGTTAGTGTCAGTGGCGGATGCTGGCTTAAATCCTGTAATTGTAAATAAACGTACAGGTCATCACTTCATGAAAAAACACCACACAAAAACCCCCAAAATAATAAAAAAGACAAAACACATAAACAAAAATATTTTTTCTTTTCCCCTGTTAAATTAGAGTAGTTAGACCATATAAAAGGTCCAGCACAAAGCAGTCCATTAATCAATACCTTATCCATCAAATTAAACATTCATTCCCCCCACCACACACAGTAGCAGCAGAACATAGTCTATAGGAGTTGCATTGCAGCAACTCACCAAGACTCCTTCAACAGCACCTTCCAAACCCATGACTCCTACCACCTAACAGGGAAGGACATCAGATGGATGGAAAAGCTATACACCACCCTGACCAGAAACTATATTACTGTTTGTATTAACTTAGACCAAGCCTTTGAGATTGACCAATTGGAATACGAGTTCCCTGATTAGTGGGTCAATCAGGAAACCTCTTCTTAGTATATAACATGATGTGGAGATGTCGGCGTTGGATTGGGGCGGGCACAGTAAGAAATCTTACAACACCAGGAAAAAAAACAAACCTGTTGGACTTTAACCTGGTGTTGTAAGACTTCTTATTGGATATAACAGGGAGTGTCAAATCCTCTGCACTTCCAATGTAGATAGCAAGCTGAATGTACATAGGTGTACTACTGTTGGTTTTGTTAATAAAAGGGATTCTGGTGAAGAGACTTCTGCCTCCGTGGACTCATTACATTGTTCCTTTACTATAGCTGGATCAAAATCCTGGAATTCCTTTCCTAACAGCTCTGAGTGTACCTGCACCACATAGACTGCAGCGGTTCAAGAAGGCAGCTCACCACCAGCTTCTCAAAGGCGTTAGTATTAAATGGCCACATCCCATGAAAGACTTTTAAAAGAAATGTTCCCTCCCACTATTCCATTATATAGCAAGGGTACACTACATACCTTGTTGATCAGCAATGCTTCTTCCCTTTACAAGTACATCTTGGAATTTGGATTGATGCTTATGCTTGGCTGTGGAGTCTAAACAGGCTCCAAATGGGATTAGTTCCACAAATATACACGCCTGAGCTGGAGGCTGTGACAGCTGGGTTAACATAACACGGACCAGAAATCTGTCATAATTCATTGAAGCCTGTAGTCAACACTGGATCCACAACAAATCACTGTAAAATGCAACAGAAACGTTACTTAATGGCTGCGAAGCCTGGGAATAACTGAAGCTCACCGGCATATACAGGGAGCCTGCAGCAAACAGTCAGTTTACATTTTCTATTACTAATCCACACCACCTGCCAATTTCTGTAGCAAATTGGGCAATTCAATAGGTGATACAGAAGCTATGGAATTCCAGAATTCCAAAGTCACTGATTTTTTTTTGCAGGGCGTGTGATTTTTGAGATGTTCCTAATCTCTGTACAAGCCCTTTCATATGCCTTTGGAACATTTCATTCTGTACCAGGTGGTAGGAGCAATAAAGTGCTCTTTAATACAATGGCATGCATTGCTTTTTAAAAATCCAAATGCTGGGCCCAATTGCTATCTTTATTTCTCTACTTCATCAGTGACAAGCTTGCGTCCTTCTGTTCTGTTGTATCAGTAAACACTGGCGCATCCTTCAGTTTTCACCATTCTTTAGCTAGGACTGATGGCAGATGACCAGCATGACCTCAGTAAAATTCCAGCCATTGCTAATTAAACAATTCTAGGAAATTTCAATCTAGTTAAAACCATCTACAACGTAAAACTAAATTCAAATTTACTGCTCATTTGGAAAGCTCATTCAGATGAGACAGTGATGAATGCAGGAATTCTGTTTTTATTTGCGATTGCCAGTTGCATCTTTGGGAATTCTTTGAGGCTTCCCTCACTCAGTGGCAAGGTTCTATACGAGTGATGGTTAACATTGTGATTACGTGTATCGGGTTATTAAATATCCGTCTCTGAACTAAATGCATTTAATTGTTTCAACCCGGGTTTGGCTGGTGAATCTTTGTTTAAAAGCGAATCACTGTGGATGCTGGAAATCTGAAATATAAACAGAAAATGCTGGGAACACACCACAGGTCAGCAGCGTCTGGGGAGAGGAACAGAATCCACGGCGGGAATCTTCACGGGCGGCACAGACAATTTGACGGACAATGGATAGGTCCGTTGACCTCAGGCGAGAATTTCCGGTCCCGGGGTGGGCGGGAAAATCCTGGTCAACGTTTCAGGTCAATGGCCTCTCAGAACTGGAACACTTTCCTAACTTTTCTTCTCCAACATTTCCAGTTCGGATGAAAGGTCATCGACCTGAAATGCTGATATTAATCTTAGACTCTTATCCCACAACTGTTGTTCTTGGCCTCCTGCAGTCCCAGCAGAGGCCACCACAACCAGTAGCGCTGCTGGTACTGAAGAGCTGCTGATTGGCTGGCAGTACTTGGAGGTGGGGCTCTTCAACTTAAAAGACACGGGAGCTCCACTGATTAGCAGTGATCTGCCTCATTGACCTTTAATTCCATTGGGGCGCCCGGAAATGGTTGTGGCGGGTTTGCCACCAGCTTTCTAGCCAGTGGATGAGACCAACACTGTGGTTATTAAAATCAGCCCATAAATCCAGACGTGATCCCTCAGTTTTTAAATCAAAATCATCTGTTAATGAGATGGACACATTACTTTAGTTGCTTCCTGCTCTCAACTTATGCTACATCATTTTATTTAGTGACTTTCCTGTTTCCTTTATTTCCCCGGCCCCCTCTTTTGATCCATGAAATGGAATTCTAGAATGGCATGGTAGTGCAGAAACTTTCTCTAATTTAGTTTAGTACTTAATAGGGTTTGAGCTTCGCTGGCTAGGCCAGCGAATGATTTCCCTACATAACATTCTCCTGAAGGATAGGCATACCAAATCAGCAGAAGAACTCCTGTCCAGTCCACTGTGCTTCATATTGGGCTGTCCAGGAATGCAGAGATGAAGGCTCATGTTTAACCTGCTCGCACCAAGGATAATGCGAGGTATCAGAGTATCCTCTTTATCTCTTTAAAAAAATCAGGGGCGGGATTCTCCCCTACCCGGCGGGGCGGGGGGTCCCGGCGGGACGGAGTGGCGTGAACCACTCCGGCGTCGGGCCGCCCCAAAGGTGCGGAATCCTCCGCACTGTCAGGGGCTAGGCCGGCGCCGGAGTGGTTTGCGCCGTGCCGGCCGGTGGGGAAGGGGCTTGGCGCCACTCCAACCGACACCAAAGGGCCTCCGCCGGCTGGCACGAGTTGCCGCATGCACGGGAGCGCCAGCGTGTGCTGGCGTCATCCCAGTGCATGCGCAGAGCGGTTCGTCTCTGCATCGGCAATGGCGGATCGGTACAGCCGCCGGTGCGGAGGAATAGAGTGCCCCCATGGCACAGGCCCGCCCACGGATCGGTGGGCCCCGATCGCGGGCCAGGCCACCGTGAAGGCACCTCCCGGGGCCAGATCCCCCCACGCCACCCCGAGGACCCCAGAGGCCGCCCGCGCAGCTAGGTCCCGCTGGCAAATAGCTGGTGTAACCTACGCCGGTGGGACTGGCCGAAAACGGGCGGCCGCTCGGCCCATCGCGGGCTGGAGAATCGCCAGGGGGGGTGCTGCTGCCAGCGGCCGCCGACCTGCACGGCGCGATTCCCGCTCCCGCCAAATCCCTGGCAGCAGAGAATTCGGCAGCCGGCGGGGGCGGGATTCACGCCGCCCCCCAGCGATTCTCCAACCCGGTGGGGGTGTCGGAGAATCCCACTCCTGTTCTGAAGAAATGAAAATACTGACTGTAAAAACTTTTTTAAAAATGTGTAGAAATACAGACTTAATTAACTTAGTGATTCATTCCAGTTACTTCAATGATCACAGCATATGGAATGAAATGGCCTATAAAAATAGGTTTAAACTTTGAATTATCTTCCACAGACTGAATGGAATGGCTGAAATTAAATCGAAATGAATGATGTAATTAAAGTTCCTCATCAAAAACTAATCGCATACTGATCTGTCAAGTTTGGTTTATTAAAAAGAAATCCTACAGTTTAGAACAGATTGACCTAAAAACCAGATAGAGGTTTATAAGATGATCAGGGGAATAGATAGAGTAGACAGTCAGAGACTTTTTCCCCGGGTGGAACAAACCATTACAAGGGGACATAAATTTAAGGTGAAAGGTGGAAGATATAGGAGGGATATCAGAGGTAGGTTCTTTACCCAGAGAGTAGTGGGGGCATGGAATGCACTGCCTGTGGAAGTAGTTGAGTCGGAAACATTAGGGACCTTCAAGCAGCTATTGGATAGGTACATGGATTATGGTAAGATGATATAGTGTAGATTTATTTGTTCTTAAGGGCAGCACGGTAGCATTGTGGATAGCACAATTGCTTCACAGCTCCAGGGTCCCAGGTTAGATTCCGGCTTGGGTCACTGTCTGTGCGGAGTCTGCACGTCCTCCCCGTGTCTGCGTGGGTTTCCTCCGGGTGCTCCGGTTTCCTCCCACAGTCCAAAGATGTGCAGGTTAGGTGAATTGGCCAATGATTAATTGCCCTTAATGTCCAAAATTGCCCTTGGTGTTGGGTGGAGGTGTTGAGTTTGGGTAGGGTGCTCTTTCCAGGAGCCGGTGCAGACTCAAAGGGCCGAATGGCCTCCTTCTGCACTGTAAATTCAATGATAATCTATGATTAATCTAGGACAAAGGTTCGGCACAACATCGTGGGCCGAAGGGCCTGTTCTGTGCTGTATTTTCTATGTTCTATGTTCTATGTTCTAAATAACTAAACGCACTTGTCCTATTGAATCTGCTAATTTTGTATTTTAGGATTCATATGACAAAAAAATTGATCTATGGCATTTTTAATTAAAGATAGCACTGTAGCTCTTCCCCTCAGCAATTTTTCAGATGTACCAACCATTCTTAAAGCAAGTTTACATATCTGGGGCTGGATTCTCCATTTCATGGACTATGTCCTTACGCCGTCATGATAACTGTGGTCTTTTACGCCAGAAAAACTGCAGGGGGAAAGCAGGCAGCTGTTGTCGAGCTCGCAGCTCTAGCTGCCGATATGGCCCCCAGCACTTCCGGGTCAGAGGTCACGCCTGCGCACGGCGACGACCTCCAACAGCCACACCGTGCTCTATGGCGGACCGTGGAAGTAGTGTCCCCGATCGGCCGTGCGTCAGACCCGGACCACCCGCACAAAATGCCCTGTCCCGAATGAAGCCCCCATGCCCTCCGATCGGCTCGTCCCCGACTGTGGCGACCGCGCACTGAGTCCGCAGCCGCCTCGCGAGTATCAGATTAGATCCACGCCGACGGGAATTTGGCCAGTCGACAGTGGAGAAAAGGGGGGCGGGCCTCTGGCAATGGCCTCAGGTGGTGGATAGTCTACATGATGTACTCCCTGAGTACTCCGCTTTTTGGGGGACGGAGAATCGCTGAACTGGCACCGGTCCCGATGTCATGTGGGAAACTGGATTCTCTGCCTCGTTGCCGAACCCAAAGATGTGCAGGTTAAGTGGATTGGCCACACTAAATTGCCCTTTAAGGGAAAAAAATAATAATTAGGTCCTCTGAATTAAAAAAAAAGTATTATTACTCTTTTCTTTTAACTATCCTACTCGGAAAGACTTGTGGACTCAAAGCTAGGAAGATCAGAACTGAGTTGCTCTCTCTCTCTCAGCTTCTCCAAACTCACTGCCTCTCTGCCTTTAATACTCCACCCAGCAATGACCTCATAGCCCAAGCTGAAAAAAGCTTGTCCCAGTACTTAGAACCAATATTCCTAAAATCCTCCAATCATCACACAAGGTTTGAAAATGCTGGAGCCTTATGAGTATGTACTGGGGTCCAAGGCAGCATTATAGACTGTTCATGGCCGTGATGCCTCTGTAGAGATGTATTTGTGGTTCTGGGTGGGTGGGGGAGGCCTTAGACATGAGGAAAGTGAACAATGCCTTGGCAAACAAGCATTGTGTAGATCATGTATTTCTCTCTTACCTTGGCGTTGAGTTGACATTAAGTTACCTAAGAGTGATAATCATTGCAATACTACAACTAATTTCAGAAGAAACAGGCTTAAACGTCAAGAGAAAGAAACAGGGCTGGAGGTGGAGTGCCCGATTTGGCAATCCTTACGCTGTAGGAAGAGGAGGTTATTTTGCTACCCCAAGTGAATGGACCTGATCAATCACCAAAGGCGAGATTGGAGGAAGGTGTGGGGCTGGTGAGATTGTAAGGGTTGAAACCAGATCTGGGACACAGCGGGGAGAGGGCAATGGGGAGGAGACTAATTCCTGACATGCTTGCACGAATAGTACATGCATAATTTATGTGTTCAAAGGAACGGAAACTTCCCAGTGGAAATATTATAGGTGCAATTTTCCCAAAATTGCACTAAGTGTCGGAACAGGCGAGAAAAACTGTATGAAACTCCTTGGCTTCACAGACATCTCACCTTGCCTGAGTTAACAACACTCTGTGCTATTTCAAAGTGCCGGTGAGGATCACACAGTCAGACGGAGGGGCTATACCCAAACATGCTGGCACACCGGGATTCTGAGATCGCCTGATTCCCCATGAACATTGGGATTCCCCTGGCGGACAAGGGGAACACTCCCCAACCCCACACACAGAAGGGGAACCTCCCCAATGGAGGAGGGTTACTGCCCCTGCTAGATCCCCCTGAATGTGCCACCTTGGCAGTGGTCCCTGCATGTGCCCCCTTGGCACTGACCCCTTGGGACTGCCAGGGGCACTACCAGGGTGCTAGGAGGCAATGCCCAGCCTTCTTCCTCAACCCCCTTAGCCTCTGCCCCCAGTCGTTACCCAGGAAACCATCCTGACTGGTTTCCACTTTTGAAAACCAGTAGTGATTCGTGTTGTTGTGATGTCACCGAGGGAGATGATGCACCGTGGTTGTCTGATACAACGTCAAACCCATTCATAAAAGTTAAAAAATGAAAATGTATGGAAATCAGGTTCATGCCCTTTCTGGGTGTGAACCTGATCACGTTACCGGCGGGGTGTGGGGAGGATCTCAAACTGAGATCTCTCCAGCACAAAACCTGCTTTTGGACACTTGCGAGATTCGGCAGCCATTATGGTATATGTGCCCACGACTAACAGGGCCACTATATCGTTGGGTGAGTTTGGTGTAACTGTGGTTAATGGTTGCAATGTGTCAGGTGTCAGAATGTTGTTTATGGCGTTAAACACAGTGGCCGTACACACCTGTTGAAGGCTCTTCAATTACAGTAAGCCCCCTTTTCTGTGTCTCGTTTGTAGGTGAAGCTTTTCTGTTTATCCCGACAGATCTGCAAGCCCGACTGTTGTCTCCAAGGCTGAAGAAGAAATCTTGAAGTGTGCAGCCTTTTCTCTGCACCTCGCACAGATACTGGCATCTCAGCGGGGATTAGCACTCTGGGACAAGGGCAAGCTGAATCCATTGAGGGCACTTCACAATCGCATGTGCAGCTACCAGAGAATGTGGTGGAACAGGCCCTGGCAGTTGAAGGAGGGTTTAAGTTGATCCAGAGGTTGATTCCAAGTTGGGCGATGAATGTCTGGCATCATCTAAGAGCCGGCAGATGCTGGATGTCCATCACGTGGAGATTTGATGGATATGCCTGAGGGTTTGAGTGCTCTAATCTGGATGTGCACCCAGGCCATGTGCACTGCAATCACCCATCCTTTGGAGCATCAAGCTTTCTCCATGGACAGACTGATGACTGTTATTGCACAGGTGATCGAGCGTTTGCACTCTGACCTGCATACCATCGCCTGGATCTAAGCTCGGGAGCCTGGGCACTGATCCAGCTGCTGGAACCTCATGGGAAGGCAGCGAGGACCATTTAGATGTTATGGCAGAGGATCAGCATAATCTGATGGAGGGAGTCTCCCCTCCACCCATCCACCATTGACACAATCCTCCATGATTTAAAATTTTATTCTAAACTTATATAAAAGGTTGCAAAACATAAACAATTCGGGGAACAGACTCCCCAACAAACAAGCATACAGTATGTACAAATTCGATGGCTTGACCACCCGCTGTTGAGAGGAGAAGCGCGATCTTTCTTGCATCAGACGCACCCACGAGGTCTGAAGCTTCGATGTACAGCAGAAACCTTTGCCTGAATGTCCGCCAGTTGGCACTGAGATTGCCGGAGGTCCTGAGCTGGTGAGGAGCCTGAATCTTCTCCATGGTGCCGGGATACATTCACTGGTCGTCACGGAACGGACTGAGGTAAACCACCTAGATTAAGCAGTCTCCTTGTAGCATGATGTGTTCTGTACTCTGGAATAACACAGGCTGCAACTGGATGTAGCTTTAACCAAAAGATACTCCAGACCTTGAAGTTAGTTCAATCTGATTTATTGAACCAGTTGCACAGTTAGCACAGTTCTCTATGAGTTCGACTCTTTGCTAGCCTAAATGTGGTTACTCTGTCTGACTGAACCAGACTAGCTCTTAGCCACATGCTGTAGGTGTGATACTGTAAATACACCCTGACTCACTCTGTAGATGTTCATCAGTGGAAAGAGGCGGAGTGTGAGTGCCTCGTGCCTTTTACAGTGAGATACCACCCCTGAGTGTCCTGCCTGCTCATTGGTCATGTCCTGTTCTCTGTGTTCATTAGCTGCCTGTCTGTGCCTGTCTGTATATCATTATCTGCATGTCTGCATATCATGACACACTGCAAGATCTTCTCTTTCATCAGAAACTTGTGGAATCTCACGATCACCGCCCGCCGCAGCTCCTCAGCTCTTGGTTTCAACCTCAGAGACCTGTGCACTCTGTCCACCTCAGGGGTCTTGTCCCGCACCCCCTCCACCACCAGCCCCGTCAGCATCCTCCAACCGTACCTCGTGGCACTCACACCTTCCACTCCTTCAGGCAGGCCTACTATTCACAGATTCTGCCTCCTCGATCTGTTTTCCCGCTCCTCCATCTTTGCTGTCAACATCTTGCAAAGGTCCCCGAAGAGCCCCACCTCTGCCTCCAGTGGCACCACTCTATCGCTGTGTTCAGAGATCACCCTCTTGATTTCTCGAATCTGTGACCCCTGAGCCTCCAGACATTTTTCACCATTGAGCCCTTCAGGGACTCCCCAGCCCCTTTGATGGCCTTCGATAGATCCTCCTGCATCTCCTTCCTCTGCTGGTGGAACTCTTCCTTAATAAAGACAATCAACTGTTCCATCTGGGGCTTTCCAACTTGCACTGACCCTTCCCCCTCTGCCATCGTTCCACTGACTGCTGCACCACAGGTCTCTTCCAACTCCTTGGCCAGGTCTTTCAACTTCTTCTGCCGGGGTTGGTAACCAGGAGACATGCCACTCCCATTGGGAACGTCTCCTCCAACCTTCAGTTACACCTTTCTGTCGAAGTTACACCAGATTTTGGGGTGAAAAGAGCTTTTCCCTGCACCTTCAAGGGGGACCTGCCCTGTGTGCGACCACTCACACCATGGTCGCCATCAGAAGTCACAATACTCAATGAATGCCATGGTGACAGGAACTGTTCCTGCAACTCAATTATGAGTCTTCTAATGCGGCAGGCCCTCAAGGCCTCAGTCACACAGGGGAAGTCTGTCAAGGTTATCCAGGCCAAGCAGGGTAGTAGATTAGCAACCTCTCTGCAGTGCCGAAGCAAGTGAGGCAGGAACACTGCACCAGAGCACAAAGAAACAATTTGACACAACTCAACAATTGTCACCAAGTGGGGTCACATGAGTGCGCTTTGTACATGTGATATTTAGATGTACAATAGGCAAGATGTCAACAAGCCTTACATTTACAATCCCTCATGCAGAGGTTCATTCAATGTATAAGTGCCATTGAATTTTTATTGGGAAAAATCAACTTGCCAGTATTGGATGTGGGTGAAGATCCAAAGAGCTCAATGGTGAGTGTGTACCCACCACATGCAGGTGGATAGCCACTCTGACCACAATCCAACCTCTTTAAAAATGGAAGTCCCCCTCAATGGCGATTCAGCTGCCATCAGCCACGTTACAAACATTGGGGTACAACTGTGTAGGAGCATTAGACTTTACAGGCCAAGAACTAAGAGAATGCACAGGGATGGTTAGTTGAGTTTTGTTTGGAATATTGGATGTTTTGTTGGATAAAGCTGGTATGCAATGGGTGTTTTGGGGTGGTTTTTATTATGACTGTGGCCGAGAGAATGTTCCAATGAGATGTATCTGAGGGATTATCAGATTTCGAATTGTAGTACAGTGGGGATTAGGGGTTGTATTAATGGGAATAAAAGTTTAATTAAATGCTCGTTGATGTGTTGGTTACCTTCTCCCTCCCTTCTCCTTGCCCTGAGATGGTTGCTGAACCCCTGATGGCAAGGGCAATGCTCTTATGATGGTCAGGTGGTAGAGAATGCAACAGAGCACCACATATACACATAGCCAATCCAGTGAGCACTGCAGGGCTGCTTTACAGTGGTTGAGGCACCTTGTTTCAGAACCCCGGTTGTCTGCCCGAAGATGTTTCTCATGGGTGCTCTGCTACGCAGACGAACCAACACGGTTGCAGATGGTACAACTCAGTTTTATGACTAACAATATTTACAATGGTAAACTGGTTACTGTGGTTCGTTCATTACCCTTGAATCTGTGGACCTATCCCTAACACTATCTTGGAGTGGCACTCAGCACATGGTGGATGTCTGAGTGGCTTGCTGTGAGCTCTGTTCCCTGAGCTGTCTCCTGCTGGAATGAGCGGGAAGTGTCGTGTTCCCTGTTTTTTAGTGTGTATGCTCTTGCCTGTGATTGGCTGTGGTGTTGTGTGTGTATTGATTGGTCCGTTGATCTGTCCATCAGTATGTATGTATGTTTGCACCATGATGTTTACCTGAATATCATGACATCTCCCCTTTTTTACAAGAACATGTGCCTATGTGGTTATAAATAGATATGTGTACTGAGTGCAGCTGAATGTGTGTGTGTGTGCAATATGTACAGCATGTACCTGAGGCTAAACTATATACATGGTGCGATGTCAGGTGCGACATAGCAACGAGGTTGTGCCATAAACAAAACACGTGGAAATGTTAAACGTCAAAACGAACTCCTGTAACGACAAGGAAAAAGAGAAACATATTAACACAGTGGTATGTTACATCAGTGAGTTCAATGTTCAAACAGGCTCATATGTCCAGCCTAGTAGGTGGGCGACGAATTTGGGTTGATCGCCTCAAGGGTGGGTCAGGATTCACCGGCTGAGGAATGGGCCTGGCCACGGGCGACGACGGAATGGGCACGGTGGCAGGAAGCTCCACGAAGTCGACATCAGGAACAACAGGAGGGCGTGGCACCGATGTAAGTTCCCGTAGCGAGCGTGGAAGCAGGTGAAGAGCCCGGCGATTGCGCCTGCGAATGGAGCCATCAGGCATGCGAACCAGGAACGAGCGGGGAGCCACGCGTCGGAAAACTTCGGCAGGTGCTGACCAGCCACCTCCTGGTAGGTGGATGCGGATGTCGGCCCCAGGCGCCAGGGCGTGAAGATCAGTTGCCCGTGTGTCATGTGCCACCTTCTGGCGAACGCGCTGCTGTCGCATCCTGTGCAGTACTGGAGCATGGTTGGTTGTGGGGACCAGAATGGATGGCACAGTGGTCCTGAGAGCGCGACCCATCAACAGCTGGGTTGGTGAGAGGCCAGTGGCTAGTGGGGCCGAGCGATAGGCCAGCAGGGCTAAGCAGAAATCCGATCCGGCAGCAGCAGCCTTACAGATGAGCCGCTTGACGATGTGAACGCCCTTCTCCGCCTTTCCATTGGACTGGGGATGCAGAGGGCTGGACGTCACGTGTGTGAAGCCATACGAAGCAGCAAAGGACGACCATTCCTGGCTGGCAAAACAGGGCCCATTGTCCGACATGACAGTAATCGGAATGCCGTGGCGAGCGAAGGTGTCTTTGCAGGCCCTTATGACAGCGGACGATGTCAAATCATGCAGGCGTATGACCTCTGGATAGTTTGAAAAATAATCTATGATGATTACATAGTCCCTGCCGAGCGGGTGAAAAAGGTCCACACCCACCTTCGCCCAGGGGGACGTCACCAGCTCATGGGGCTGAAGCATCTCAGGAGGTTGCGCCGGCTGAAACCTTTGGCAGGTGGGGCAGTTGAGCACCATATTGGCAATGTCATCACTGATGCCCGGCCAGTATACCGCCTCTCGGGCCCTCTGTCTGCACTTCTCGACCCCCAGATGGCCTTCGTGTAGGTGCTCGAGGACCAGCTTGTGCATGCTGTGTGGAATCACAATCCGGTCCAGCTTTAGGAGGACACCATCAATGACGGCCAAGTCGTACCGGACATTGTAGAACTGCGGGCACTGTCCTTTGAGCCACCCTCCCGTCATGTGGCGCATCACACGTTGTAGAAGGGGGTCAGCCGCAGTCTCCCGGCGAATACGGGCCAGACTGGAGTAATCGGCTGGCAGATTTGCCGATGTGAAGGCCACCTGCGCTTCGACCTGACAGACGAACCCCTCCGAGTCGTGCTGTGTGCTCACTGCTCTAGATAGGGCATCCGCAATGATAAGGTCCTTTCCCGGGGTGTAGACCAGTTGGAAGTCGTACCTCCTGAGTTTGAGTAGGATACGCTGGAGGCGAGGGGTCATCTCGTTCAGGTCCTTATGTATGATGCTGACCAGGGGGCGATGGTCAGTCTCAACGGTAAACTGGGGGAGACCATACACGTAGTCATGGAACTTGTCTATTCCGGTTAGCAAACCCAGGCACTCCTTTTCGATCTGCGCGTAGCGCTGTTCTGTGGGGGTCATGGCCCGCGAGGTATAGGCGACCGGGGCCCATGATGCAGTGTCATCCCGCTGGAGGAGTACCGCCCCAATGCCGGATTGGCTGGCATCAGTCGAAATTTTAGTGTCACGAGATGTGTTGAAAAAAGCCAATACCGGGGCTCTGGTGAGCTTAATTTTGAGCTCCTCCCATTCCTTCTGGTATGTGGGCAGCCACTGGAACTCCGTGGACTTCTTGACGAGGTGGTGCAGAGCCGTCGTGTGGGAGGCAATGTTGGGAATGAACTTCCCCAGGAAGGTGACCATGCCTAGGAAGCGTAGCACTGCTTTCTTGTCTGCCGGCTGCGGCATGGCTGTAATGGCGCTCACCTTGTCTGCATCTGGACGGACCCCTGACCGGGAAATGTGGTCCCCCCAGGAACGTCAGCTCGGTTTGGCCGAAAGAACACTTGGCTCTGTTGAGGCGCAGGCCGTTTTCCCGTATCCGCGCTTGGCTCTGTTGAGGCGCAGGCCGTTTTCCCGTATCCGCGCAAAGACTCGCTGGAGGCGATTGATGTGCTCCTGTGGTGTGGTGGACCAGATGATGATGTCGTCAACGTAGACACGCACCCCTTGGATGCCCTCCACCATCTGTTCCATGATCCTGTGAAAGACCTCGGATGCCGAGATGATGCCAAACGGCATTCTGTTATAGCAGAACCTGCCGAAAGGAGTGTTGAAGGTGCACAGCTTCCTGCTGGACTGGTCCAGTTGGATCTGCCAAAAACCCTTCGAGGCATCCAGCTTTGTAAAGATTTTAGCCCGGGCCATTTGACTCGTGATCTCTTCCCGTTTGCGTATGGGGTAGTGTTCCTTCATTATGTTGTTGTTCAGGTCTTTCAGGTCAATGCAGATCCGGAATTCGCCAGAGGGCTTCTTAACACACACCATGGAGCTGACCCATGGCGTGGGCTCCGTGACCCGGGATAGCACCCCTTGGTCCTGGAGATCCTACAGCTGCTGCTTGAGGCGGTCTGGAGTGGCGCTGGGACCCTGCGAGGTGTGTGAATGACCGGGGTGGCGTCCGGTTTGAGTCGTATTCTGTAGGTATAGGGCAGTGTGCCCATGCTCTCGAATGCCTCCTGGTTTTGGGCAAGGAGCGATTGAAGCTGTGCCCTAAATCCTGCATCCGGGAAGTCTGATGTGCCTTCTGTAGACAGAGCGTGGACCCGCTGCACGAGGTGGAGAACCTTGCATGCTTGTGCGCCTAGCAGGGAGTCCTTTGATGATCCGACTATTTCGAAGGACAGTGTGGCCGTGTATGTGTTGTGTGTCATCTGGAGCTGGCAGGATCCCATGGCCGGGATAACGTTTCCATTGTAGTCGACCATCTTGCAACGGGATGGCCGAATTGGTGGTCTGACCTTCAAGGCATAGATGGCTGACCATGCTATGAGGTTGGCGGAGGCACCAGTGTCCAGACGGAATGTTATCGGTGATCGTTGACCGTTAGGGTGGCACACCATTCATCACCCGGATTGACACTGTTCACTGGCATCGGCTGGTGGGTCCTGCCTGGAGACATCCGGTTCCTATCAATGACCGCAACATGGAAGGCGTCCCGGTCGTCTGTGTCACTGATTTGGATGTCGTCTGGGCACGACTCGTAGTACGGAGGCTGAATGGTCCACATGTCCCTGCGAGGTTGTTGGAATTGGGGAGCATTGGCAGGTTGAACTGCTCGACAGCAGGCAGCGCAGTGGCCCATCTTGCCACAGCGGAGGCATTGTCGTTTTTTTGCGGGACATTGCCGCTTCAAATGTACGGCTCCGCAGTTGCCGCACGTCGTGACGTCATGGCGTTTGTTGCGCCACCGCGCTTGCGCAGTTCGGTCTTGCGTCGAGCACACCTGCGCATCACGTCCCTCTGCGTCAACGTCTTTTTTGGCGCGCACAAACGCGGGAGGCTGCGGAAAGCGCGCGAAATGGCTGCCCTCGTCCAGGCTGCGGGCCGGGAGGAACTCGATCGCCTGGACTCGTTCGGCCTCGTAAGACGCCTGCCTTGCTGATTCGGGCGCGTAGGACCCCTGCCGCGCCGATTTGGCCACTTGAAATTGGGAGTAGCGGCTGGTCGCGTTTTCATGAAGGACACAGGCTTCGATTGCAGAGGCTAGGGCGAGGCCTCTAATTTTGAGGAGCTGCTGGCGTAGGGCGCCCGAGGTGACCCCAAAAACAATCTGGTCCCGAATCATTGAATCAGAGGTGGTGTCGTAACCGCAGGACTGCGCGAGGATACGGAGGTGTGTAAGGAAAGATTGAAAGGGCTCATCCTTACCCTGCAGGCACTGCTGGAAGAGATACCTCTCAAAACTCTAATTTACCTCAACGCTGAAGTGTTGCTTGAGTTTGAGAAGGACCATCTTGTACTTGGTCTTGTCCTCACCTTCCACGAACACCAGGTTGTAGACATGAATGGCGTGTTGCCCTGCCGTGGAGAGGAGGAGGGCGATTTTTCTGGTGTCCGAAGCGCTCTCCCTTTCGGTGGCTTCCAGGAAGAACTGGAAGCGCTGTTTGAACAGCTTCCAATTGACGCCGAGGTTTCCAGCGATTTGTAACGGCTGCAGCGTGCTGACTGTGTCCATGGTGCAGGATGGCGGATTCCTGAGGATTCGTAGGTAGGTCTCACAGTTACCGGGTTCCAATCCTGGTACTATGTCGCGTTGGGTGCTCTGCTACACAGACGAACCAACATGGTTGCGGATGGTACAATTCAGTTTTATGACTAACAATATTTACAATGGTAAACTGGTTACTGTGGTTCATTCATTACCCTTGAATCTGTGAACCTATCCCTAACACTATCTTGGAGTGGCACTCAGCACATGGTGGATGTCTGAGTGGCTTGCTGTGAGCTCTGTGCCCTGAGCTGTCTCCTGCTGGAATGAGCGGGAAGTGTCGTGTTCCCCGTTTTATAGTGTGTATGCTCTTGCCTGTGATTGGCTGTGGTGTTGTGTGTGTATTGATTGGTCCATTGATCTGTCCATCTATATGTTTGTTTGCACCATGATGTTTACCTGAATATCATGACAGGCAGCACGTCTGTCATTGCATATGTGTGGACTAGGTGTGGTTGAATTGTGAAGGGAGCCAGTTGTAGAATGAAAAAGCTTTGTTTTCCTGGATACACTTTCTGGTTTTATGTGGGAACTGAAAGATTGATGGATCAGTGGCTGGTGTGAATAAACACATCATGTCTGTTGGCAGGCTAGAGGGCATTTTCCAGCATGATATCCTGAGTATGGTCTTACAGCTACTGCACATTAAGCAAGTTGTAATCTTTGCAGTTGTAAAATATCACTCCATTGAGATGTGCCATTTGCTAAGCTATGTTTGTGCACTCGAGCGAACACCATCATCATGTTGTCCTGACAAAAGTCATGTGTACATTCTGCCTGTTTCTCTCTGTTGAGAGAGAATGCAATGCAGTTGCCACTTCTAACATACAGACCCTCTGTCAACCCTCTGTAGCAACCAATGGTAAACTGGGATGTTAGCTAAGTTGCCTATTCTAGCCAGAAAGGACCCTGAGGGAAAGAATTTTGGGTCCACCGTCACCTTCACAGTCATTGGAAGTGCCATCCTTGCCCTGATGTGAAGCTGCGGATATGGCTGCAAGAGCTGGCAGAGTTCTGTGAGTACCACCTCCATGAATCATAGGTGCCTCAATGCTCCTGGCTGAGTCAGAGATAAGAGAATTGCTCCTAGAATGCTCCTCCTGTTGAGCCCCCTTATCCCTCTGAGCGCAGGTTGTCTCTTTACTTGATGATTCTACACCATCTCCTTATTGTGTGGCAGCCCAAAAGGAGACTGCCACTATGGCACCCATGATTGAAAGTGAATGGTGTGTCTAGAGACCTCACAGACAAGTAACATAGTTTTTATGTGCAGATTTCATCAACTGCAACCAACTCCTCAAAAATCTTGGACCTTCCACAAACTCAGAGCCAGTAGAAAGTAATCAGCAATTAACCTGCAAGTTTTTGTTGATACTGTAATATTCCACACGGGATCTACGGGGTGGGAATGCTTGTCTTCCCCATGTTCCTTACGGAGTACCAGCTCACCCGCTAGGGGCGGGATATCTCAATTAACCAATGTATAAAAGGTCGGCATGTAAGGCACCGACCAGAGAGGAACCCACTCGGGATCTACCGGGTAATGTACATATAGTTTGTGTAAATAAAACTTTGTTTCTTCTTTTACTCAGTGTGGACTCCCCCGTGTCCTTATTAGGCTAGTGATGAGGAGCAAACTGGTTTGTTGTCGATGCTGTGACATACTCAGCTGAGTCACCACACCAATTTTCTGGACCCAGGTCTGGATTTCGTTGCTTCACCATGCCTCTGTTTGGGTGATGAGATGCATTTGATGCCGGTGTTGAAGACTGGAAGCAATACGCGGAACAAATGTATTATTTCTTCCGGGCCAACAATTTCACAGAGAACGAGCGGCAGACGATCATACATTGGGGGTGATCCGGAGTCTCTGATACCGAGCAGCATCGGATACGTGATCATTTGACCAGCTTGTGACACTTGTGGCATAACACTTTAACCTAACCCGTTCAAAGATATCATAGATACATAGAAGATAGGAGCAAGAAGAAGCCTATTGGCCCTTTGAGCCTGCTCCACCATTTATCACGATCATGGCTGATCATCCAACTCAATACTGTGAACCACCACTGTAAAGCAGCCCTGCAGTGCTCACTGGATTGAGTATGTGTATTTGTGGTGCTCTGTTGCATTCTCTACCACCTGACCATCATAAGAGCATTGCCCTTGCCACCAGGGGTTTAGCACACTGGGCTACATCGCTGGCTTTTAAAGCAGACCAAGGCAGGCCAGCAGCACAGTTCAATTCCCGTACTAGCCTCCCCGAACAGGCGCCGGAATGTGGCGACTAGGGTCTTTTCACAGTAACTTCATTTGAAGCCTACTTGTGACAATAAGCGATTTTCATTTCATTTCATTTTCAATAGCCTAATCCTGCTTTCTCCCCATAGCCTTTGATCCCATTCGCCCCTGGTACTATATCTAGCCGCCTCTTGAATAAAATCAATATTTTAGCATCAAATACTTCCTGTGGTAATGAATTCCACAGGCTCACCACTCTTTGGGTGAAGAAATGTCTCCTCATCTCGGTCCAAAATGGTTTACCCTGAATCCTCAGACTGTAACCCGTGGTTCTCGACACACCCACCATTGGGAACATCTTCCCTGCATCTACCCTGTCTAGTCCTGTTAGAATTTTATAAGTCTCTATGAGATACCCCCTCATTCTTCTGAACTCCAGCGGGAACAATCCTAACCTAGTCAATCTCTCCTCATATGGTAGACCTGCCATCCCTGGAATCGGTCTGGTAAACCTTTGCTGCATTCCCTAGAGAGCAAGAACATCCTTCCTCAGAAAAGGAGACCAAAATTGTACACAATACTCCAGGTGTGCCCTCACCAAGGCCCTGGACAATTGCAGCAACACATCCCTGCTTCTATACACGGAACCTCTAGCAATGAAAGCCAACATACCATTAGTCTTCTTTACCACCTGCTGCACCTGCATGCTTACCTTCAGCGACTGGTGCATAAGGACACCCAGGTCTCGCTGCACACTCCTCTCTCCCAATTTACAACCATTCAGGTAGTGTTATGGGCCAGGGTTCAGAGAACGCCAAAGTGTATCATGGAGTTCACCTGTCCCACAACTTTTAATAGATTGTGGTATGGGGAGCACACGGCCCAATCTACAGGTGTGGTACAGCAGAAATGGAAAAGTATTTTTTAAAGCAAAACAATGTTTATTCTATGAACTCAAGTTAACCTTTTTAAAACATACAGTGAACATCTTAGCAACCATTAATTCAAATACAACCCCCAAAGACTACAACACTAAGTAATCCTTTAAGTTTTCCTTTCAACATCCATAAGACATCAGGCTTAACTTCACTACTGAGAACAGTTACCACGTTGAAATCAGCAAATGGACACTCATAGGCTTGCAGAGATTCACACACACCCTGCTGTGATTGCAGCTTCTCCAAAACTAAAATGAAACCAAACCCACCCTGCAACCAAAAGCCTAAAGCGAAAGTAAAAAGCTAACACAGCCCAGCTCCACCCACTCTCTGACATCACTGCAGTAATAAACACCCATTTCTTAAAGGTACTCTCACTACAGATATTTATATACACACCCATTTATAAACACCCATTTCTTAAAGGTACTCTCACATGATAGTAGTAATCTGCCTTACTGTTTTTGCTTCCAAAGTGAATAACCTCACACTTATCCAAATTATACTGCATCTGCCATTGATTTGCCCACTCGCCCAACCTGTCCAGATCATGCTGTAGGATCTCTGCATCCTCGTCACAGTTCACCCTCCCACCCAACTTGGTATCAACTGCAAACTTGAGATTTTACATTTTGTTCCCTCATCCAAATCATTAATATATATTGTGAATAGCTGGGGTCCCAGCACCGATCTCTGTGGCACCCCACTAGTTACGGCCTGCCAATTTGAAAAGGACCCATTAATTCCTACTGTTGTTTCCTCTCTGCCAACCAGTTTTCTATCCACCTCAATACACTTTCCCCAATCCCATGTGCTTTAATTTTGCACAATAATCTCTTATGCGGGACTTTGTCAAACCCCTTCTGAAAGTCCAAGTATACCACATAGACTGCCACCCCTTGTCAACTGTACTGGTTACATCTTTAAAGAATTCCAACAGATTTGTCAAGCATGATTTCCCCTTCATAAATCCATGCTGACCCTCACTGATCCTGCCACTGCTTTCTAAATGTTCCGCTATAAAGTCCTTGATAATGGCTTTAAGAATTTTCCCCACTACTGATGTTATACTTACTGGTCTATAATTCTGTTTTCTCTCTACCTTCCTTTTTGGATATTGAGTGACATTAGCTACCCTCCAATCTGCATGGACTGTATCAGAGTCTAGAGAATCCCAAAAGATGACAACCAATGCATCCACTATTTCCTGAGCCACCTCCTTAAGAACTCTGGGATACAGATTGTCAGGCCCTGGGGATCTATCCGCCTTCAATCCCACCAATATTCCCAGTAAGAAGTCTTACAACACCAGGTTAAAGTCCAACAGGCTTGTTTCAAATCACTAGCTTTCGAAGCACTGCTCCTTCCTCAGGTAAATGAGGAAGTAGCAGTGCTCCGAAAGCCAGTGATTTGAAACAAACCTGTTAGACTTTAACGTGGTGTTGTAAGACTTCTTACTGTGCTCACCCCAATCCAACGTCGGCATCTGAATATCATCCTAGCACCATTCTCTACTAATATTGATCTCCCTCAGTTCTTCCCTCTCACTAAACCTTTCATTCTCCAACATTTCTGATTTGTGTCCTCTTTGTGAAGACAGAACAAAAGTATGTATTCAATTGCTCAGCCATTTCTTTGTCCCTTATTATGCATTCCCCTGTTTCTGTCTGTGGGGGCCTACATTTGTCTTTACCAATCTCTCTCTCTTCGCATATCTATAGAAACTCTTAGTGTCAGTCTTTATGTTCCCTGCAAGCTTAGTTTCGTACTGTATTTTCCCATTCCTAATCAATCAATCCCTTGGTCCTTCTTTCCGGAATTCTAAACTGCTCCCAATCCTCAGACCTATTATTTTTCTTGGCCAGTCTGTATGCTTCTTCCTTGGATTGGATACTATTTTTAATTTTCTTTGTAAGCCATGGATTGGCTCTCTTACCCATTTTGCCTTTGTGTATTGATTTAATACAGTGGAGAGATCCACCGGTGAGTCCGTCACCGAGTTTGTATCTCGGCTAAGGAAGATAGCCGAGTTTTGTGAGTATGGAACTGTTTTGTCCGATATGTTCCGCGATCGTGGTACCTGGATCATATTCACTCTTGGAGGTTGCTCCCTTATGAGGTTCCTCGAAAGAAGCCTGCTGTGACTCCAGTCTCTCTCGATGCTGACATGCCCGATGTTGTGTTTTCCGATGCCAAAATGGAGACATAGACCGTTGAGGTCTCAGACGGCGACTACATAGTTCAGACACCCCCTAGGGAGGCATGTGGTGCAGTGGTTAGCACTGGGTCTACGGCGTTCGGAGGACGTTTCAAGGACCCGGGTTCGAATCCCGGCCCTGGGTCACTGTCCGTGTGGAGTTTACACATTCTCCCCATGTCTGCGTGGGTTTCACCCCCACAACCCAAGGATGTGCTGGTTAGGTGGATTGGCCATGCTAAATTGCCCCTTAATTGGAAAAGTAAAATAATTGGCTACTGTAAATTAAAAAAAAATTTTTTTTTTTAAAGTTCAGCCACCCCGACAACATGCCTGGCGTGTTTTCTGATGTTGAAATGGAGACACAGACCACTGGGGTCTCAGGTGCCATGACATTCCTGCTGCAGACACCGTTCATCGGTGAGGTATACACCGACTGATCTGGCACATCAACTTTATGATGACTTGCCTGAGCCGTAGACTCCGTCGTCCTCTGCCTGCTCCTCCTTCTCATCGCTCGTTGAGGGGGACTTTGGGGGGGAGGAATGTAGCATAGGATCTACCAGGTAGGAATGCTTATCTTCCCACGCTCCTTGCTGAGTACAAGCTCCCCCTCTAGGGGCACGGTATCTCAATTAACCAATGTATAAAAGTAAGGCACCGACCAGAACAGGAACCCTGTAGTGTACACATTGTTTGTGTAAATAAAACTCTGCTTCATATTTTACTCGGTGTTGACTTCCTGTGTCCTTATTAGATATCTTTAAATAGTACTGGTAGTGTATTGATAAAAGCTGCATACTTCTAGTGCATGCTCATAATAATCTGTGCTGGGGTTTGGTGCTGGTCTTCCAGATGTGAATGGAAGCAGCACAATGTCATTTTGGTACTAAAATGGCACCATTGCACTGAAACTACTGGCGCTATGAAGCCAAATTTTATGACAAAGAAATATTAAAGGCATGTTGAGCGAAGAGAGTGGATTACATTAAATGGCTAATGTGGAGAAAGCATTGTGCAGATTTGATGGAAAAAGTGGTCTATTTTAGGGCTCGCTATCATTCTATGATAACTTTTATAAAAGGTTGACAGGAAAATTAAATCATTTAGACTTCTCTGAAACTATCTTCTTGAAATATATATTATCTCATTAAAGACAAAAATGTATATAGTATTTTAATGAGCCAGTTTCATTTGTCTTCTGGAATAGCATGCATTATACAGAACGTCAGTGTACATCTCGTATCAATCGGACATTTTGGCCATAGAACACAGGACCAAATGACACTCATCACTCAAGTTTAAAGATAGTAAAATGCTGGAGGATGGAAATTAATTGGAAAACACAGAACAACAAAGATTACCAACTTATCCAGAGTCATTTAAAAAAAATTCATCTACTGATCATTTATATCAACTTGAATGAGAAATGGCTTTCTCAAGGCAATAATTATATATTGCACAAAAGCATTTTAAGCAAAAATGATTATTAGATGCATTGTTTACAAATAGCCACAATTCAGCACCATTATGGAATCTCCTTTATGAGCTAATTGTTGTACATTATTCTTGTGCACAGACATATTTAGTAATGGGCTTTTCACAAGAAAGCACAACAGAGCTGAGGCTGGCAAAATATTAATATCTTTCTTTAATTCTTGAATCCTTTTGTTCAGATATTGTATAAATGACTCAAGACTGTCTGGAGAATAATTAGCCAAAATTTGCTGGGAAGCTTAAGGACCAATTTCCATCCGCTGGGCACCACGATTGCTTCTTTTAGTGCATTTGTTCAGTTGTTTATTCCGCGTTGGTCTGCGCCTAAATAAATGCATAGAAGTTGTAGAAGGTTACCCACATGTTTGGAGCATGCTACATGATAAATAGGCTGTATTTCAGCCCTTCATTTCCACTTTATTCCAAGTTATGGTTAGAAGTGGAAGAATTTCTCCCCTGAATCACCATGCAATGTTGAGCACATAGGATAAAGCTTTGCAGGAGGGTTCCTACATTGAAAATGCTCGCCTAATTTTATTGATTATAGTAACTGGAACATGACTAACCGTCAATTAATACTCCTTGCCCCAAAATAATGGGAGTAAACCAGATAAAAATGCAGAATGCAGCATAACAGACATTGGTCACATGTATCAGTCTTGGCTATTTTACACTGAAAAATTACATCGGGGGTAACTAACCAAATGACAAAAATGGTGTCTGTCTTCATTGACCATATTCTGTTTTGAAATTCCATTCACCCCAGTACTGAGAATAAAATATTGTGCTTGGTCTGAAGACAATTAGTCACAATCTTAATCCATAGTAATTGCAGAGTGTAACTTGTAGGTTAGTATGTAGCTATCTCTTGAATAACAAATTATAGTAATACACTGTCCTCATAAATAGAAAATACGTAGAATAATGTGTGAACAACTGAAATAGGAATAATTTTGTTTTTGAGCTCACATGGACTCAGCTATAACTGCAGTTTAAGCCAATTCAAATGTGTCTTCTGGACTCTAGGTTAAATCATCTTGTATCATCATAATTCTTGATTTTTCAATTGCCTCAAAAGTTGACAGTTGAATTGCAGTTAAAGGCATTGGCTATTGTATAATATGATTCATTAACAACACAAAATGATCACATATTTTCAGAGTTTAATGGATTTTACAGTGTACAGAAGAAAAAAATTATAACCTTGCATATAATTACATTAGAAATTGTATTAATTTTCATTCAGTTTCTTCAAATTAAACTAATTAGAAATATTCATTCAAAATAAATTGCATAAAATAATTTCTGAAACTAGTTATACAATGCAGAGTTCAAAGGAAATATAAGACATGCTTGTAATCTTCATACCAGCTGCATTAGAACCAAGTATCAAGATCAATTCTTGGCTAAATATTGTGGTTGTCAACCTGAGCTCATTTTTCACATTTGTGGTTGATTTGGGTGATATTGGCAGAGTCTCAAAGGCAGGCTTTCCACCTGCAATGGAATGGTATATTGGCCAGGAATCCCTAAATAGTGAGTAGAAAGTAGCAGAGGAGATGAATACTTGACACATGCATCTTTCATAAGAGTTCATTAGCAGGATCAAAAGAATTGAAGATTTTGCCTGCTGCAACTACCAGCACGGTAGTCTTGTGGATAGCACAATTGCTTCACAGCTCCAGGGTCCCAGGTTCGATTCCAGCTTGGGTCACTGTCTGTGCGGAGTCTGCACATCCTCCCCGTGTGTGCGTGGGTTTCCTCCGGGTGCTCCGGTTTCCTCCCACAGTCCAAAGATGTGCAGGTTAGGTGGATTGGCCATGATAAATTGCCCTTAGTGTTGGTTGGGGTTACTGGGTTATGGGGATAGGGTGGCGGTGTTGGCCTTGGGTAGGGTGCTCTTTCCAAGAGCCGGTGCAGACTCGATGGGCTGAATAGCCTCCTTCTGCACTGTAAATTCTATGATTCATAAGAAGCGTAATTTAAAGCTCATCGAATCCAACCATGTTCCTAATAAAATGTAATTAAAAATAGAAAAGATTGCTGGCTCCAGCTGAATACTGAACTTTTTTTTAATAACCTCCAAATTCATCTGTGTGCCTAAGTATGTTTACAGCACCAACTATCTCCTACTTACGATGTTCACATAATACTTGAGATCAAATCTAGAATGCTTTTCATAGCTTATTTTTGGTTTCTCCGCTTCAGAAATGATTAAAACATTGCTGATTATTTGTAAATGTTTGGATGCTTTGAAATGCTTTGTTATGAAGCTATGGACTCTTTATTTTTGAAAATAGGATTTTTCAATTTTCAACTGGAAATTTAGCAATTTGAACTGAGACAGAGCAAATTGGCTTAGAAATGCAAGCACATTCCAAGGTGACGGTGAGAAACCAACAAATCACCCACAGCAAAATGTGAAGAGACAGACCTTTCCTAGAATTCAGACCCCCATCTAAACTCGGAAGAGACATTAAAAATGCAAAGCGCTGGGTATTGAAAGAATTGGCTTCTCTCGGGACTCTTTCACTTCCTCGCTTTCTTTTGAAATGGATGTCATCCAGTTTGAGAAGCTAAGTCTACCAGAAACCTACCAACGAATCTAGATCTTTTAATAATTGCAACATTCTGTACATCTGACCGCATCAAAGAAACCTGCTAACCTAAATCGGCCTCAACGTTTAAAATCTATGCCTCAAGGACAATCAAAGGACACAACCATATATTCATTTGCTTTTTTTAATGGACTTGAATAACCCTTATTTCTCATACCCTAATGACTGCATGAGGACCAAATGGTTGACATGTTTTCATTACTTTTCTCAGGTTTAGTGATTAATAAATTGCTCTTGACTTGATTCAAGAAAACCTTGTTTAATTGACATTTTATTGCTCTTAGCTTAAATAGTAAAATACATTTGGTTTTGCAAAAGGCATATCCTCATAAAAAGAAAGTAAAACTTTATTGTGACCAACCGAGGAAGTTGAATAGAGGGGAGTCAGTTAACTCCTTCCCATCTGGTCATAATACTGGTGTAGTATTACTAATTATTCCTGTAGTGACATCAAAGATTGCAGACATCTTCAATACATTAGTTTTTCTCGCTTGATTAGCTGCCAAGCCTATTGCATATTTGGTTCCAATAATCTTAACTTTTGCATTGTTATGTAGTGAGGACCTTTTAAATGCAGTATCATAGACCACAGGAGGCAATTGACCCATCATGCCGGTGAATACCAGGCATTCTGAAAGAGCTATCCAGTGAACCCCATTTCACTGCTCTTCCCCATAACCCTGTAAATATTTATTTTTCAAATATACATTCAATGTTTCAGATTATCATAATGTTCTCCATAAAATAATTTCTCCTCTTCTCCAATCTGGTTCCTTTGCCAATTATCTTAAACCTGTCTTTTCAAATTAGTCCCACCTGCCAGTGGAAACAGTTTCTCCTTTACTATTAAAACCCCTCAAAAAGTTGAACACCTTTATCAAGTTTTCCCTTAACCACCACTTAACCTCCTACGATAGCATTACTGCTTGGCATGTGGTGACATATTTTGGGCCATATGTACCCTTGAAATGTGTTGTTTTTGATGAATATCCTGAGGTTTATCCAAGGAGGTAGTTTGGTGACTGACAACATAGTATTGTGGTTTCCATATACCAGTTCCAAAGATCTTTATTTTCTCTTTGTCATTCTCTGTACTGCTGGCAAGAGTAAGTTGCTCATTGGTATTGGACCGCAAATTTTTGATGTGTTTATTCTCCTGGAGGCTGTGGATATTGTCCAGTTCAGCTTCCAAGTCGTATATGGTTAAATCAACCATTGGATGGTTGACATAATTGTGCTTTAATGGTTGTGTTTGATTTAGTCTGTTCCAGGGATCATCCAATAATTCAGAATACTTTTTTTGTTCTATTGAATTTACACTAACTGCAGGAGCAGGAACACTCTTCTGTACACATGTAATTCCTCTCTGCATCTGATCTTTGAGTCTACTACCAGGCGGAGATGCCCAGGCAGAATCTCTGATGCAGCAGGCATTCTTCTCTTCTTGCTTTGTTTCAGCTTTTTTCCAATTCTGTTTTCCGTTTAAATCTACATTGGATACTTCAAGATTCTGTGAAACATCTTCAGATGGTCCCCTGTGAGATAAGTTAAAACAAAGATTTCTGAAATAACAAATACCAGTGTTTTCACCATTCTTTTTGTTTCCAGCAATTTTCATTTACACTACTAACTTTATAAACATATGCTCCTGAACAGAGACACTACATTTCAAAATGTAATGTTTCACTGAAATCTCTGAAGATATAATCGCTTAATGTGTCAATAGTGTGGGACTTACACAGACACATTACAAAGACTTCAGGTTCAGTTGCTGGTGTGTGCTGAGTTAAATGGATCTCCATCAGAATGAAGATGGGAAGAGTGTGAACCTGACAATTGGACACACAACTATGAGCAGATTCGAGAGCCAACAATTCTGCATCTGATTTCAATTCAATGCCTCCATCTCTCCATTATATATCTAATTATGTGAATTGTGCATGAGAACAGACATAATGGCCTTTCAGAGTCAAATAGCCTGGCAACGCCATCCTAATTCAGATGAAGTGTAGTGATTTTGTTCAATATCTTACAAATGGCACCCTGAAATTTTGTCTCCAGCATGCAGCTTTCTCCCTCTTCAGGAGATGAGGTGCAACAAAAATCTGTTTTTGCCGAGGTATCTTTTTGGTAACTGCCAGTATAGGATCTTACAGTGAATGTAATGCATTTGCATTTTCAAAAGGCCTGTGATAAGGTAGACTCATGACTAAGTGGAGTAAGGGGATAGGTAGCAGACTAGATAGAAAGCTGGCTACAAAATAGAAAAGAGAATGTAGCTGTTAAGGGTAGCTACTTAAATTGGTAAAAAGGGGCGTCATTCTCCGACCCCCCAGCGGGTCGGAGAATGGCCGTTGGCCGCTGTGAATCCTGCCCCCGCCCCCGCCGAAGTCTCCGGTACCGGAGATTGGGCGGGGGCGGGAATCGGGTCGCGCCAGTTGGCGGGACCCCCCCGCTCAATTCTCCGGGCCGGATGGGCCGAAGTCCCGCCCAGAAATTGCCTGTCCTGCCGGCGTAAATCAAAGCTGGTATTTACCGGCGGGACTAGGCGGCGTGGGCGGGCTCCGGGGTCCTGGGGGGGCGCGGGGCGATCTGACCCCGGGGGGTGCCCCCACGGTGGCCTGGCCCGCGATCGGGGCCCACCGATCCACGGGCGGGCCTGTGCCGTGGGGGCACTCTTTCCCTTCCGCCTCCGCCACGGTCTCCACCATGGCGGAGGCGGAAGAGACTCTCCCCACTGCGCATGCGCGGGAAACTGTCGGCGGCCGCTGATGCTCCCGCGCATGCGCCGCATTTCCGCTGGCGGGGCAACAAACGCCATTTCCGCCAGCTGGCGGGGCGGAAATCCCTCCGGCGTCAGCCTAGCCCCTCAATGTTGGGGCTCGGCCCCCAAAGATGCGGAGCATTCCGCACCTTTGGGAACGCGATGCCCGTCTGATTGGCGCCGTTTTTGGCGCCAGTCGGCGGACATCGCGCTATTGTGGGAGAATTTCGCCCAAGGTGTCAAGTGGTGTTTAACAAGGATCAGTGCTGGAAACAGTGGGCGCGATTCTACCAAAAGGGAAAAACGTTCTCTGGCGAGCACATTTAGCCGTGTGTTTCCTGGCACTCGGAGTACCGAGAAACACACGGCTACTCAACACGACCAAGTTGAATAAGTGGCCTGAACGGGGAACGTGCGGCTGAGGCTGCACATAGCCCTGTTTCATTCACCAGAACACCCCATTGTAGCGAGTGATCGGGACGCCATTTAAAAATTTTGATTGTAAAGATGCATTTTAGTGCCAGGAATTGGATTATTGGAGAGGATGTACAGAAAAACCACAGAATTGGAAATTGCACTGAAATGTGCTGGCCTTGGAAAGGGTCCAGAGGAGGTTCACAAGAATGATCCCTGGAATGAAGAGCTTGTCGTATGAGGAACGGTTGAGGACTCTGGGTCTGTAATCGTTGGAGTTTAGAAGGATGAGGGGGGATCGTATTGAAACATACAGGATACTGCAAGGCCTGGATAGAGTAGACGTGGAGAGGATGTTTCCACTTGTGGGAAAAACTAGAACCACAGGACACAATCTCCTCTAAAGGGACAATCCTTTAAAACAGAAATGAGGAGGAATTTCTCCAGTCAGAGGGTGGTGAATCTGTGGAACTCTTTGCCGCAGAAGGCTGTGGAGGCCAAATCACTGAGTGCCTTTAAGTCAGAGATAGATAGGCTCTTTATGAATAAGGGAATCAGGGGTTATGGGGAGGAGGCAGGAGAATGGAGATGAGAAAAATATCAGCCATGATTGAATGGTGGAGCAGGCTTGATGGGCCTAGTGGCCTAATTCTGCCCCTATGTCTTATGGTCTTATGGAAATAACTGCATCTCGGAAACCACCAATAACTGATTTGTATTGAGGTCACAATTTATCTATCATTAGTACCAATTGTGAAGCATTAAATTTTTTACAATTAACAATAAAATTGCATTCTCAACTTGTGGCACAGTAATCTTTCTTAAATGTCTGATGCCAAACAGATATTTTTGAGTGAAGATAAAAGTCAGGCATTGTAGGTTTTTGGGCTAACTGATTCACCATAGATTCTCAGAACACTTTGGGTTCAATTTAATGGAAACCCAACAGAGGCTGTTTTGAGCGCATTTAGCCGGATGTTTCCCGGAGTTTGTAGCGACGAGAACGACCCCGCTATTAAACGGGACTGTACTTCTTTCTCGGGCCTCGGTGAAGAACGCCCCACTAAGGGTGCGTTTAGACTAATTTCCTGCAGTAAAATGGTGCCCCGATCTCTAACCCCCCCCCCACGACCTCTGGACATCCCCCAACTCACTAATTAGGACGCCTCAAGCCCCCTGCACCCACCTCATAAGGACAGGGCACCCACCCCCCCCGGGCCCAATCCCCAGCATTTCCGCATGTTCTATGTTCACATTGCAGTGCTACCTAGGCACCCTGGCATTGACATGGTGGCACTAGGCTGGCACTGGCAGGGTAACAGGCTGTTGATGCCAAAGTGCCCAGGTGGCACTGGGGGTGCCAGGCTACCACCCTGCCCAGAGCCCAGCCACCTAGGGACCCCTGACCGCCTGGATGGGCCCCACCATTAGGGGGGAGGTGTTGCCCTTGGGTAGGGTGCTCTTTCCAAGAGCCGGTGCAGACTCGATGGGCCGAATGGCCTCCTTCTGCACTGTAAATTCTATGATAACCCCCATATCTGGTCCACGTTTGTGAGCTTGAATATGTAAATCTCTTGCAACGCCTCCTGAGATCTTGCAATGCGTAATGAGCATCGTAAATCTCACGAGAGGCCTCTTGCGCAATTTACCAGTCTCTTGCGTCCTGAGTCCGGCGCAACGAGATCGGTAGAATGTGCCCCAAAACTGTGTTTTGGATCCTTTCATCTTCCACTTATTTGAAAGTATTGCATTGTCTTGGAGCAAAAATACAGTTAAGCGCTACAACTTTGGTAGTCTAGAAGGGGTGGCATGGTGGCACAGTGGTTAGCACTGCTGCCTACGGCGATGAGGACCCAGGCTCGATCCCGGCCCCGGGTCACCGTATGGAGTTTGCACATTCTCCCCATGTTTACATGGGTTTCACCCCTACAACCCAAAGATGTGCAGGTTAGGTGGATTAGCCACACTAAATTGCCCCTTAATTGGAAAAAAAATAACTGGGCACTCCAAATTTATAAAAACAAACTTTGGTAGTCCAGCATCAATTCAGGAAAACTGAAGGTAATGAAAAAGCGGAGATTTTTTCCAATTTGTCAATTCCACAGACAATTCTAGAGAGCATTAAGAGAGTTTTGTGGAAAGTTTGGTATTCAAAACTGCATATGTAGTTATTTGTAGATAACTTGAGTCGGATCAGCTTTTTCCCGGTCAGCTTTGATCAAAATTGGTCCAAGTACTTTCTAGTCTGCAAGATAGAAATTAATGTTAAATGATGGATTTCAGCTCAGGGGTTTCAGGATTTAACAGCAAAGAAAAAAGTGTTATCTTATTTGTGTTGCCTAATAGATTTATTTCAATTTTAAAAAGTTGCAACAATATTATAATAGCCAGTAGGTCACTTTTGTCTGCAGTTTGCAAAAAAATATTTTAAGTAATCAATGTAACAGCTTTATATATCAATTTTTCTTCTGAGAGGATTTAAGATTGAGTTTGATTCCTAATTTAGTAGCATAATACTAAAATGTGAATTTATCTAGAAATGTACAATTTTGAATAAGGATTTTCTTTAAAGTAGAACGCTTACAAAACATTCAAAAGAATGAGCAGTGGGGCAGTTTCTATATTGCATTTACACTCACTAAATGTCACAGTTTCAAAACGGTAATGAGACATAGTTCGTAAAGTGCCAGTTGAAGCAATTTACCATTAATTACTTTACATAACTAACTTACTTGTGGTCAAAAGTAACTATCTTCAATATAAACATGATTTGGATTACTTTTAAATAGGATATTAGATTCCATTAAAGTACTGAGTCTAGACACTATCCCAGAAATTGTTATTTGTTTCAGTATCTTTTCCTTGATGAAAATTGCTTGCATTAGTATCAACATTATTTGGCTGAACAATGCTGAACCTAACTGAAATATCCGTGTGCTAGATTTTCCTGCTTTAGTAATGTCAACATGAGACCATTACTGTGCATGTGTTTGCGCTAGATTTTTGTTTATGAATCCCTGGCTGTTTGGAAGACATTTTGGAAGTGTATTCTTGCATGCTCACTGACACTTTTGCCAGTTGAACCTCTGCTTTGCTTTGCTGGAAGAACGCTCAGAACTCTCTAATAGCAGATAACTATTACCTTGGAATAAATGATAGCTTATAATACAGAAGAAAATCATTTGTCCTTCTGTATTAGTGCTGGCCCTTTGATAAAACATTTCAAAACTATAATCTCACTGTTGCTCTCCCACCACAGCACTTCAACATTTATCCACTTATTCCTTAAAAGATAAAATTGCCTTCACCTTTACAATTCCCTGTTGCAAAATGTTGAGGCTTCTGTGTAAAGAAATTATCCCACTACTTCACTTTCTTAGTGACAATGTTAAATTTATAATTCTTCATTATTGACTCCCTAAACAGACCATAATTTTAGTAATCTCCTCTTAACCTTTGTTGCATTAGTGGAAATAATCTCAGTACCTCAAGCCTCTTCTCATAGAGTTTAAAGTGCAGAAGGAGGCCATTTGGCCCATTGAGTCTGCACTGGCTCTTTTGAAAGAGCACCCCACCCAAGCCCACACCTCCACCCTATCCCCATTACCCAGTAACCCCATCCAATACCAAGGGCAATTTTGGACACTAAGGACAATTTAGCATGGCCAATCTACCTAACCCGCACATCTTTGGACTGTGGGAGGAAACCGGAGCACCGGAGGAAACCCACGCACACACGGGGAGAATGTACAGACTCCACACAGGCAGTGACCCAAGCTGGAAATCGAACCTGGGACCCTGGAGCTGTGAAGCAATTGTGCTAACCACAATGCTACCGTGCTGCCCATCTCATATTTCTCATATTTAATGTTTTTCCATCTCTGGAATTTATAATGACTTTAGTGCCATTTCTATAAAACGTTGCCAAAATTGCACACAGCAATTGGTGGCCTATCATCTTGTACAAAGTTAATCATTATTTTACACATACTTATAAAATCCAAAAGGCTGCCTTTTTATGGCTTGAGATATAGTTATACTTTGAAGATATTTATGTGAACCCCCTCTCTGTTCCAGGCAGATCAATGTTTTTTTTTTGCTTCAGTGTGTACACCCATATTCCTAGTTTCGTCCTCAGAAAATGTATATGGAGGGTGGGATAGAAGACAGTTAAGGAGATTGGGGAGAAATAGAGAGAGAGGGAGGGAGGTAGGAAGAGGAGAGAGAGAAAGAGAGAGGGAGGAGAAGGGGAGAGAGGAGAGAGATAGGAAGAGAGGGGGAGAAATGACGAGGAAGGGAGAGGGAGAGGGAAGAGAGAGAAGGGGAAAGAGAGAGAGAGAGAGAAGGAGAAAGGAAGAGAGAGAGAAAGGGAAAAAGAGAGAGAGAGAGAAGGGGAAAGAGAGAGAGAGAGAGAAGGGGGAAGGAGAGAGGGGGAAAAGAGCGAGAGAAAGAGAGGGGGAAAGAGAGAGGGGGACTGGCATTTACCAATTGTCGGCTTTTCCACTGAAAGATGGCTTTTATAGTTTACTTCATTTTTTGCCAAATTCGTTACCTTTTGTTGCTTGCAGTTTGGATTTTGTGTTCCCTTTGCTCAAGTCTAAAATCAGTTATATACGAATAACAAAAAAATAGACCCAGCACTGACTCCTGCAATATTTCACTTTCAAACTTTTTTAGTCTGAGCAATCCCAACCGTTTGTTTTACATCCACCAAATTTTTCTTCTATGTTGCTGCATTAACTCTGATACCAAATGCCTAAACTTTTCTGCTGACCTCCCATGAATCACCTTCAAAAACATTTTCTGAAGTTCTATATACATCTCTCCAATTAGTAATTTCTTCAAAAGACTTGCAGCGGAATTCTCCGTCGGCGGGAACCTCTGGTCTGCCAACAGCATACCCACACCCATGGGTTTCATGATGGCTTGAGGTGTCCCGAATGGGAAATCCCAGTGGTCGGCTGCGGGAATGGAGAATCCTGCTGCTGGCGGGGTCATGCCGCCCTGGAAAACGCGACTGGCAGATGGGAGAGTCCCGCCCTTGATTTTTTGAATACAAATGCATTTTGGCTGAGCTTGCCTGTCCATGCATTTATCATAGAATTTACAGTGCAGAAGGAGGCCATTCGGCCCATCGGGTCCGCACCGGCTCCCGGAAAGAGCACCCTACCCAAGCCCACATCTCCACCCAATCCCCACAAACCAGTTACCCCACCCAATACCAAGGGCAATTTTGGACACTAAGGACAATTTAGCATGGCCAATCTACCTAACCCGCACATCTTTGGACTGTGGGAGGAAACCGGAGCACCGGAGGAAGCCCACGCACACACGGGGAGAATGTACAGACTCCACACAGACAGTGACCCAAGCTGGAAATCGAACCTGGGACCCTGGAGCTGTGAAGCAATTGTGCTAACCACAATGCTACCGTGCTGCCCATCTCATATTTAATGTTTTTCCATCTCTGGAATTTACAATGACTTTAGTGCCATTTCTATAAAACGTTGCCAAAATTGCACACAGCAATTGGTGGCCTATCATCTTGTACAAAGTTAATCATTATTTTACACATACTTAAATAATCCAAAAGGCTGCCTTTTTATGGCTTGAGATATAGTTATACTTTGACGATATTTATGTGAACCCCCTCTCTGTTCCAGGCAGATCAATGTTTTTTTTTGCTTCAGTGTGTACACCCATATTCCTAGTTTCGTCCTCAGAAAATGTATATGGAGGGTGGGATAGAAGACAGTTAAGGAGATTGGGGAGAAATAGAGAGAGAGGGAGGGAGGTAGGAAGAGAGAGAGGAAGAGGAGAGAGAGAAAGAGAGAGGGAGGAGAAGGGGAGAGAGGAGAGAGATAGGAAGAGAGGGGGAGAAATGACGAGGAAGGGAGAGGGAGAGGGAAGAGAGAGAAGGGGAAAGAGAGAGAGAGAAGGAGAAAGGAAGAGAGAGAGAAAGGGAAAAAGAGAGAGAGAGAGAAGGGGAAAGAGAGAGAGAGAGAGAGAGAAGGGGGAAGGAGAGAGGGGGAAAAGAGCGAGAGAGAAAGAGAGGGGGAAAGAGAGAGGGGGACTGGCATTTACCAATTGTCGGCTTTTCCACTGAAAGATGGCTTTTATAGTTTACTTCATTTTTTGCCAAATTTGTTACCTTTTGTTGCTTGCAGTTTGGATTTTGTGTTCCCTTTGCTCAAGTCTAAAATCAGTTATATACGAATAACAAAAAAATAGACCCAGCACTGACTCCTGCAATATTTCACTTTCAAACTTTTTTAGTCTGAGCAATCCCAACCGTTTGTTTTACATCCACCAAATTTTTCTTCTATGTTGCTGCACTAACTCTGATACCAAATGCCTAAACTTTTCTGCTGAGCCTCCCATGAATCACCTTCAAAAACACCTTCTGAAGTTCTATATACATCTCTCCAATTAGTAATTTCTTCAAAAGACTTGCAGCGGAATTCTCCGTCGGCGGGAACCTCTGGTCTGCCAACAGCATACCCACACCCATGGGTTTCATGATGGCTTGAGGTGTCCCGAATGGGAAATCCCAGTGGTCGGCTGCGGGAATGGAGAATCCTGCTGCTGGCGGGGTCATGCCTCCCTGGAAAACGCGACTGGCAGATGGGAGAGTCCCGCCCTTGATTTTTTGAATACAAATGCATTTTGGCTGAGCTTGCCTGTCCATGCATTTATCATAGAATTTACAGTGCAGAAGGAGGCCATTCGGCCCATCGGGTCCGCACCGGCTCCCGGAAAGAGCACCCTACCCAAGCCCACATCCCCACCCAATCCCCACAACCCAGTTACCCCACCCAACACTAAGGGAAATTTTGGACACTAAGGGCAATTTAGCATGGCCAATCCACCTAACCTGCACATCTTTGGACTGTGGGAGGAAACCGGAGCGCCCGGAGGAAACCCATGCACACGGGGAGGATGTGTAGACTCCGCACAGACAGCGAACCAAGCCGGGAATCGAACCTGGGACCCTGGAGCGGTGAAGCAATTGTGCTAACCACCATGCTACCGTGCTGCCCCTGTAGAATGTAATGAACATTTCAAAATGTTCATTACATTCTACAGTCAAAACCTCTGGTATCTATTCTCTAACTTTTACTATAGACTAAGATACTTCAGAATCCAGTGACTTATCCAACTGAGTGCTACCATTTGTTTCAGAACTAATTCCTTTTCTACATTTGGAAGAGGTGGGCACTGCCATGACAGCACTGTCTAACTGGCCCTTGATGGAGTGTCCAGTACATCAGAACATAAGAACTAGGAACAGGAGTAGGCCATCTGGCCTCTCGAGCCTGCTCCGCCATTTAATGAGATCATGGCTGATCTTTGTGGACTCAGCTCCACTCTCCGGCCCGTACACCATATCCCCGAATCCCTTTATTCTTTAGAAAGGCATCTATCTTTTTCTTAAAAACGTTTAAAGGAGCCTCAACTGCTTCACTGGGCAAGGAATTCCAGAGATTCACACCCTTTGGGTGAAGAAGTTCCTCCTACACTCCGTCCTAAATCTACCTCCCCTTATTTTGAGGCTATGCCCCCTAGTTCTGCTTTCCCCGACCAGTGGAAACAACCTGCCCGCATCTATCCTATCTATTCCCTTCATAATTTTATATGTCTCAATAAGATCCCCCCGCATCCTTCTAAACTCCAATGAGTACAGTCCCAGTCTACTCAACCTCTCATCATAATCTAATCCCCTCAACTCTGGGATCAACCGAGTGAATCTCCTCTGCACTCCCTCCAGTGCCAATATGTCCTTTCTCAGGTAAGGAGACCAAAACTGAACACATTACTCCAGATGCGGCCTCACCAACACCCTATACAATTGCAGTATAACCTCACTAGTCTTGAACTCCATCCCTCTAGCAATGAAAGACAAAACTCGATTAGCCTTCTTAATCACCTGTTGCACCTGCGCACCAACTTTTTGCGACTCGTGCACCAGTACACCCAGGTCCCTCTGCACAGCAGCATGTTTTAACATCTTACCGTTTAAATAATAATCCATTCTGCTGTTATTCCTCCCAAAATGGATAGCCTCACACTTGGCAACATTGAATTCCATCTGCCAGACCCTAGCCCATTCACCTAACCTATCCAAATCCTTCTGCAGACTTCCGGTATCCTCTGCACTTTTTGCTTTACCACTCATCTTAGTGTCGTCTGCAAACTTTGACACATTGCACTTGGTCCCCAACTCCAAATCGTCTATGTAAATTGTGAACAACTGCAGGCCCAACACTGATCCTTGAGGGACCCCACTAGTTACAGGTTGCCAACCAGAGAAACACCCATTTATCCCCACTCTCTGCTTTCTGTTAGTTAACCAATCCTCTACCCATGCTACCACTTTACCCTCAATGCCATGGATCTTTAGTTTATACAGCAACCTTTTGTGTGGCACCTTGTCAAAATCTTTCTGGAAATCCAGATATACCACATCCATTGGCTCCCCGTTATCTACTGCACTGGTAACGTCCTCAAAAAATTCTACCAAATTAGTCAGACACGACCTACCCTTTGTGAACCCATGCTGCGTCTGCCCAATGGGACAATTTCCCTCCAGGTGCCCCGCTATTTCCTCCTTACTGATAGATTCCAGCATTTTCCCTACAACCGAAGTTAAGCTTACCGGCCAATAATTACCTGCTTTCTGCCGACCTCCTTTTTTAAACAGTGGTGTCACGTTTGCTACTTCCCAATCCTCTGGGACCACCCCAGAGTCTAGTGAATTTTGATAAATTATCACTAGTGCGTTTACAATTTCCCTAGCCATCTCTTTTAACACTCTGGGATGCATCCCATCAGGGCCAGGAGACTTGTCTACCTTTAGCCCCATTAGCTTGCCCAATACTGCCTCCTTAGTGATTACAATCATCTCAAGGTCCTCACTTATCATATCTTTATTTCCATCAGTCACTGGCATGTTATTTGTGTCCTCCACTGTCACTGTGAAGACTGACCCAAAAAACCTGTTCAGCTCCTCAGCCACTTCCCCGTCTCCTATTATTAAATCTCCCTTCTCATCTTCCAAAGGACCAATATTTACCTTAGCCACTCTTTTTTGTCTTATATATTTGTAGAAGCTTTTAGTATCTGCTTTTATGTTCTGAGCCAGTTTACTTTCATAGTCTACCTTACTCTTCTTTATGGCTTTTTTAGTAGCTTTCTGTTGTCCCCTAAAGACTTCCCAGTCCTCTAGTCTCCCACTAATCTTTGCCACTTTGTATGTTTTTTCCTTCAATTTGATACTCTCCCTCACCTCCTTAGATATCCACGGTCGATTTTTCCCCTTTCTACCGTCTTTCTTTGTTGGTATGAACCTTTTCTGAACACTGTGAAAGATCGTTCGGAAGGTTCTTCACTGTTCCTCAACTGCTTCACCCTGAAGTCTTTGCTCCCAGTCTACCTTAGCTAGTTCTTCTCTCATCCCATTGTAATCGCCTTTGTTTAAGCACAAAACACTAGTGTTTGATTTTACCTTGTCATCCTCCAACTGTATTTTAAATTCCACCATATTGTGGTCGCTCCTTCCAAGAGGATCCCGAACTATGAGATCATTAATCAATCCTGCCTCATTACACAGGACCAGATCGAGGACCGCTTGTTCCCTTGTAGGTTCCATTACATACTGTTCCAGGAAATTATCCCGGGCACATTCTATAAACTCCTCCTCAAGGCTGCCTTTACCAACCTGGTTAAACCAATCGATATGCAGATTAAAATCTCCCATGATAACCGCTGTACCATTTCTACATGCATCCGTTATTTCTTTGCTTATTGCCTGCCCTACCATCCTGTTACTATTTGGTGGCCTATAGACTATTCCTATCAGTGACCTTTTCGCCTTACTATTCCTGATTTCCACCCAAATTGATTCAACCTTGTCCTCCTTAGCACCAATATCATCCCTTACTATTGCCCGGATGCCATCCTTAAACAACAAAGCTAGTTGTCATGTCAGCTACCACTACAGAACAGGGGGAAACCTCCCAATGTCTTAGTGCTGCAAGTGGAAGCTCAAATTGAGGTCATGAGATTCCTGGTCATGCAAGCTAGGGTTTCTGGCATGCAGATACACACAGCTATCATCGTGGATGCGGTTCTCAGTGTTTATGAGGCATGCAGGGTCGAACAGCATTTCAGCAATTTGTGCTCCAGATAATAAGAATCAATGAGGTGGTGCCCATATAAATGGCAGTGGCACCGTGGAGCACAAACCTGCAAACCTCTAGTGATAGTATTTGTACTCCTACTATGGCTTTCTTGCAATTGCTTCTCAGCCTGCCAGCTCAGACTGCTGTGGTCTATGCTAAAGTCATACTGTGCAAAGCTGGGCCTACAAAATCAAAGGATGATCGAACTCTATTTGCAGTGTCCTTCAGTGAAACTCAGCAGCCATCTACCAGATCCACTAGCTATGCTGCAGCCAGTGGGATAGAACTGCACAGGCCAGGTAAGGGTACCCACAAGACAGGAACTGAGGGGTGATAAATTATGTTTTTTTTGCATTATTGATGTGTTGCTGGATAAAGCCGTTGAGTGAAAATGTTTGCTGTTGGTGTTTGTTGAATGATATCGTCAAGGAGACTATTGAGATTGGGAATCTAAAATGGATGGAATATGAGGGAATGGTGGACCCATATTGGTGGTGGGACAGTTCATTTCAACCGAAGCAAAATTTCATTTTGCCCTCCGGTTCTCCTCCATTTCCTTCTCTTCCTTACATGATTTGCTGATTCCAGGAGGTAGTGACTGAGCCCTCATAATTTAAGGTTGTGGAGGGTGAAACACCTTCACAAGCATGGACACTCTCTCTGGCATGTGCTGTAGAGACCTCCCTGAGCAATTTAAGCAGTAAAACATTTGGTTTAGTCGACTAATCACTTGTTCCATGGTGTTGTAGGTGACCCCATAGCTATTACTGAAGGTCCTCTGATCTCAAATGGTATGATGATGAGAAGGAATCATGAGCCATGTGTGGAAAGGGTATCCTATCGTGTGTCTTGGAGGCCTGGTTGGTATTGCTGACTGTAACTAGATAAAGGCATTATGGTTGTTGCTAGGATAGCAGGTATTCACTGAGCTTAAATTCCTCATCGGGTCAGACATAAACAGTTCAATGAGAGAGGGATAGTTCTATGCCATGGTTGTGATGAAGAGCTGGCCGGTCGGGGCCTGAAAGGGAGGGGGGGGGTCTGTGGGGCTGCCGCTACGGGGTGCCACGTGGGACAGGGGGCCGCCGCGCGGTCGGGCGCGTACGACTGCGCGTTTAGGTAAGTGACATCCATGGACCCTGCCAGGGCCCGTGCCTCTCTGAGTCCAAGGGTGTCCTTCGCTAGGAGTCTTCGGCGGGTATCCGAGGAGCTCATACCCGCCACAAAAGCATTTCTTATTAAAAGTTCCGTGTGCTCCCTCCCCGAAACTGGCGGGCAGCCACAGTTTTCGCCCAGCACCAGTAGTGCCCGGTAGAAGTCTTCCAGCGATTCCCCGGGGCTTTGCCGTCTCGTAGCAAGCAGGTGGCGAGCGTAGACCTGATTTACAGGGTGGATATAATGTCTTTTCAGTAGTAGGATGGCGGCATTGTAGTTTTCCGCGTCCTCGATAAGGAGGTAGATCCCAGGGCTGACCCTTGAGCGCAGGAGATGCATTTTCAGCCCTTCTGTGGGCTCACCTCCGGCCGTCTCCAGGTACCCTTTAAAACCCGCCAGCCAGTGTTTAAAAACAGCAGCCGGGTTCTCCGCGTGGGAGCTGAGTTGAAGGCACTTTGGCTTGGTCCGGAGATCCATCCTTCCAGCTTAAATCTAGTGCATTAAATTGATGCACAATCAATTACTCTCGAGACGAAGGTAATAAGTAACTGAGGCTTTAATGCACTAGAACTTTACCCCAGCAGCTTCGGTACAGAAAGAGAAGGCTGCTGGGACGGCACCATCTCTTATACCCCGCCTTCAGGGCTGAGCTACGTCATACTGCCAATGGTAGACTCCAGGGTCTTAATCAATGGCGTCAGCCTCTCAGGTACCGCAATACCTGGTACTACCACAGGTTGTGATATCTATTTTGTTGATTTAGGGTGGCCAGAGAGCCTGCACCATCTTGAAGCCCACTATCCAAGTGCCCTTTATCCCGGTCTTCCCTCCTCTGTACGTGCCTCTTTAATCTTCATGATGTTCTACCGAAGGTGAACTGTGACATGTTGTTGATGTTGCCAGCTCCTACCAAGAAGATTCTCATGACATAAAATGAAAGTATGATGGTGATTTTCACAGTCACTGGGAGGGCAGCTCCAGGTCGTCATGAAGGAGGTGGCACAACTTTGTCACTACTGCGTTTTTGTAGCATAGCGTGAAATTTTCCCGCTGGGAAGATTTTCCTGTTCGTAGCCTCCCCAGGCACTGTTCCTAGCTTATTGCTATTTAGGAATGATGCACCTGACAGACCTGCATGCCCAGATCATGTTGCAGAGCATGGCACTGTATCTACTGTCCCCATACCTTTGTAAAGCAATGCCATTTTACACCTTTCTGTGGTCATCAAAAATCTCCAAATTCCACAAACCTTGCCGAACAAAAGTAAATCAAAAGCATCAAAAGCGGAGCGGGCAGAGAGGGGAGCGATTTTTGGAGGGGGGAGATGGAAGGTCAGCTGAGTTTTTGATTTTTAACTTACGTTTTCGGAGCTTTTTTTCTCTCAGGGCAGCAGGAAACCGGCCGTCGGGAGACCTGGGAAGGCTTGTAATTTTTCTTTAAAAGGCACTTACCTCCGAGGTTTCGGCCTTATTCATTCAGCGGAGCGGGCAGAGAGGGGAGCGATTTTTGGAGGGGAGACTGGAGCTGGTTTAGCACAGTGTGCTAAATAGCTGGCTTGTAAAGCAGACCAAGGCAGGCCAGCAGCGCGGGTTCAATTCCCGTACCAGCCTCCCCGAAGAGGCGCCGGAATGTGGCGACTAGGGGCTTTTCACAGTAACTTCATTTGAAGCCTACTTGTGACAATAAGCGATTTTCATTTCAAGGTAAGCTGAGTTTTTGATTTTTAAACTTACTTTTCCAAAGCTTCTTTTTTCTCAGAGCAGCAGGAAACCGGAAGTCGGCCGTGGGGAGACCTGGGAAGGTTTGTATTACCCAATAAATTTGAATGGTGAGGAAACCCGAGACACTACACGTGTAGTGACTCCCACCCTCCCTCCTCCTCTAACCTAAAAAAAAGACTCATTGCTGTGAGCAGGTAAGCTATTTACTTTTTTTCATGGCAGCTAGGGCAGTGGAATGTTCCTCCTGCAGAATGTTCGAGGTAAGGGGGACCGGTGTCCTTGCTGACTTCACCTGCGGGAAGTGCAGCCAGCTCCAGCTCTTCACAGACCGTGTTAGGGAACTGGAGCTGGATGAACTGAGGATCATTCGGGAAGCTGAGGGGGTGATAGATAGGAGCTACAGGGACATAGTTACACCTGAGAACAAAGGTAGCTGGGTAATAGTTAGAGGTGTGAAGAGGAGGAAGCAGTCAGTGCAGGGATCCCCTGTGGTCATTCCTCTCAACAATAAGTATACCGCTTTGGATACTGTTAGGGGGGATTACCTAGCAGGGGTAGGCTGCAGTGACCAGGTCTCTGGCACGAGGTCCGGCTCTAGGGCTCAGTAGGAAAGGGGGGAGATTAGGAGAGCACTAGTTGTAGGGGACTCAATAGTTAGAGGTAAAGACAGGCGATTCTGTGGGCACGGGCGAGTCTCTCGGATGGTTTGTTGCCTCCCGGGTGCCAGGGTCCATGACGTCTCAGATCGTGTCTTCAGGATCCTTAAGGGGTGGGGGAGCAGCCAGAAGTCGTGGTGCACATTGGTACCAACGACGTAGGTAGGAAAAGGGGTGTGGATGTAATAAACAAGTTTAGGGAGTTAGGCTGGAAGTTAAAACAGACAGAGTTGTCATCTCTGGTATGTTGCCGGTGCCACGTGATAGCGAGGCTAGGAATAGGGAGAGAGTGCAGTTGAACACGTGGCTGCAGGAATGGTATAGGAGGGAGGGCTTCAGGTATTTGGATAATTGGAGCGCATTCTGGGAAAGGTCAAGCAGGACGGGTTGCATCTGAACCAGAGGGGCACCAATATCCTGGGAGGGAGATTTTCTAGTACTGTTCGGGAGGGTTTAAACTAATTTGGCAGGGGAATGGGAACCGGATTTGTAGTCCAGCAACTAAGGTAGCCGATGTTCAGGACGTCAAAGCGTGTAGTGAGGCAGTGGGGAAGATAACACTGACAAAGGAGAGTACTTGCAGGCACGGAGATGGGTTGAAGTGTGTATACTTCAATGCAAGAAGCATCAGGAATAAGGTGGGTGAACTTAAGGCATGGATCGGTACTTGGGACTACAATGTGGTGGCCATCAGGGAAACTTGGATAGAAGAGGGGCAGAAATGGTTGTTGGAGATTCCTGGTTATAGATGTTTCAATAAGATTAGGGAGGGTGGTAAAAGAGGTGGGGGGGGGGTGGTATTGTTAATTAGAGATAGTATAACAGCTGCAGAAAGGCAGTTCGAGGAGGATCTGCCAACTGAGGTAGTATGGGTTGAAGTCAGAAATAGGAAAGGAGCAGTCACCTTGTTAGGAGTTTTCCATAGGCCCCCCAACAGCAGAAGAGATGTGGAGGAACAGATTGGGAAACAGATTTTGGAAAGATGCAGAAGTCACAGGGTAGTGGTCAGGGTGACTTCAACTTCCCAAATATTGAGTGGAAACTCTTTAGATCAAATAGTTTGGATGGGGTGGTGTTTGTGCAGTGTGTCCAGGAAGCTTTTCTAACACAGTATGTAGATTGTCTGACCAGAGGGGAGGGCATATTGGATTTGGTACTTGGTAATGAACCAGGGCAAGTGATAGATTTGTTAGTGGGGGAGCATTCTGGAGATAGTGACCACAATTCTGTGACTTTCACTTTAGTAATGGAGAGGGATAGGTGCGTGCAACAGGGCAAGGCTTACAATTGGGGGAAGGGTAAATCCGATGCTGTCAGACAAGAACTGAAGTGCATAGGTTGGGAACATAGGCTGTCAGGGAAGGACACAATTGAAATGTGGAACTTGTTCAAGGAACAGTTACTACGTGTCCTTGATATGTATGTCCCTATCAGGCAGGGAAGAGATGGTCGAGTGAGGGAACCATGGTTGACAAGAGAGGTTGAATGTCTTGTTAAGAGGAAGGAGACTTATGTAAGGCTGAGGAAACAAGGTTCAGACAGGGCACTGGAGGGATACAAGATAGCCAGGAAGGAACTGAAGGAAGGGATTAGGAGAGCTAAGAGAGGACATGAAAAATCTTTGGCGGGTAGGATCAAGGAAAACCCCAAGGCCTTTTATACATATGTGAGAAATATGAGAATGACTAGAACGAGGGTAGGTCCGATCAAGGACAGTAGCGGCAGATTGTGCATTGAGTCTGAAGAGATAGGAGAGGTGTTGAACGAGTACTTTTCTTCAGTATTTATGAATGAGAGGGGCCATATTGTTGGAGTGTGTGAAACAGACTGGTAAGCTCGAGAAGATACTTGTTAGGAAGGAAGATGTGTTGGGCATTTTGAAAAACTTGAGGATAGACAAGTCCCTGATGGGATATATCCAAGGATTCTATGGGAAGCAAGAGATGAAATTGAAGAGCCGTTGGCAATGATCTTTTCGTCATCACTGTCAACAGGGGTGGTACCAGGGGATTGGAGAATGGCGAATGTCGTGTCCCTGTTCAAAAAAGGGAATAGGGATAACCCTGGGAATTACAGACCAGTTAGTCTTACTTCAGTGGTAGGCGAAGTAATGAAAAGGGTACTGAGGGATAAGATTTCTGAGCATCTGGAAAGACACTGCTTGATTAGGGATAGTCAGCACGGATTTGTGAGGGGTAGGTCTTGCCTCACAAGTCTTATTGAATTCTTTGAGGAGGTGACCAAGCACGTGGATGTAGGTATAGCAGTGGATGTAGTGTACATGGATTTTAGTAAGGCATTTGATAAGGTTCCCCATGGTCGGCTTATGCAGAAAGTAAGGAGGCATGGGATAGTGGGAAATTTGGCCAGTTGGATAATGAACTGGCTAACCGATTGAAGTCAGAGAGTGGTGGTGGATGGCAAATATTCAACCTGGAGCCCAGTTACCAGTGGCGTACCACAGGGATCAGTTGTGGGTCCTCTGCTATTTGTGATTTTCATTAATGACTTAGATGAGGGAGTTGAAGGGTGGGTCAGTAAATTTGCAGATGATACAAAGATTGGTGGAGTTGTGGATAGTGAGGAGGGCTGTTGTCGGCTGCAAAGAGACATAGATAGAATGCAGAGCTGGGCTGAGAAGTGGCAGATGGAGTTTAACCCTGAAAAGTGTGAGGTTGTCCATTTTGGAAGGATAAATATGAATGCGGAATACAGGGTTGACGGTAGGGTTCTTGGCAATGTGGAGGAGCAGAGAGATCTTGGGGTCTATGTTCATAGATCTTTGAAAGTTGCTACTCAAGTGGATAGTGCTGTGACGAAGGCCTATGGTGTGCTAGCGTTCATTAGCAGAGGGATTGATTTTAAGAGCCATGAGGTGATGATGCAGCTGTACAAAACCTTGGTAAGGCCACATTTGGAGTACTGTGTGCAGTTCTGGTGGCCTAATTTTAGGAAGGATGTGGAAGCTTTGGAAAAGGTGCAAAGGAGATTTACCAGGACGTTGCCTGGAATGGAGAGTAGGTCTTACGAGGAAAGGTTGAGGGTGCTAGGCCTTTTCTCATTAGAACGGAGAAGGATGAGGGGAGACTTGATAGAGGTTTATAAGATGATCAGGGGAATAGATAGAGTAGACAGTCAGAGGCTTTTTCCCCGGGTAGAACAAACCATTACAAGGAGACATAAATTTAAGGTGAATGGTGGAAGATATAAGGGGGATGTCAGAGGTAGGTTCTTTACCCTGAGAGTAGTGGAAGTAGTTGAGTCAGAAACATTAGGGACCTTCAAGCGGCTATTGGATAGGTCCATGGATTACGGTAGAATGATGGGGTGTGGATTAATTTGTTCTTAATCTAGGACAAAAGTTCAGCATAACATCGTGGGCCGAAGGGCCAGTTCTGTGCTGTATTTTCTATGTTCTATGTACCTCAGCAAAATCTCTTGTTGACAGCACAGAACAGGGCCCACTTTACTGAATAATGTTTGTTGTTTCAGGAAGATGTGTTGGCTGCACATTTATTGGCCAGTTTTGGTATTCTGGTATTACATCAGCTTGTTTGCATCAAAAGGGTCTTGATCTGCTTTGTTACCCTACACTTTAACAGCAAATGTATTTTATGTGCTTAATTGGTTCTGAAGCACTTTGAGATGTTCAGGGGACATGAAATGCATATACATGCAACTTCTTCCATTGTTTGCAACAAAAAAACCTTGTTAATATAGCATAATTGGTAAATGGGGAAAGTGAATGGCAGGAAGGGCATCCAGGGACAGCACGGTGGCACAGTGGTTAGCACTGCTGCCTCACAGCGCCGAGGAGCTGGGCTCGTTCCCGGCCCGTGTCACTGAGCATGTGGAGTTTGCACATTCTCCCCGTGTCTGCGTGGGTCTCATCCTGCAACCCAAAGATGTGCAGGGTAGGTGGATTGACCATGCTAAATTGCCCCTTAATTAGAAAAAAAGGAATTGGGTACTCTAAATTTATTTTAAAAAAAGGGCATCCATCTGTAAAACTATCACCAAATCCAACAAACAAAAATAATGTCTGATATGAAGGATGATCAACCAGCATTGTGGCTACCTTGTGTAACATAGGAAAAACTTAAGAAGAAGGAATATAGAATAGAATTTACCCTGTGGTTGTGAACTCTTCCTCTTCTTGAATGTCATGGGTAGGGAGGTAAAGGTGAAGCGATTCACGGACATTTACTTCAGCCTGCCGACAGGGTATTCCCAACACAACTTCTTTCCTTGAAAGATGGTTTTTAACAGCGTGGTGAGGACTGTTAATTTCTTCTTCTATTAAAATTGAACCAAAATATCAATTTTGGACCAGACTCTCAGAACTACAGATTCACATTTTATGTACCAAAGTAAAAGGGTGAAGGACTATATTAGAAATTGAAACAAAAGTTGTGCTTTAAACAAATGGTCATCAGAAAGGAAGTATCTAATTCTAATTAGTTCTACATATTTAGGCATACTAAGTGAAAGAAAGATTGATTTCTGTTTCTGCAGTTTCAGGACCACCCCATACATAGCACTGTAGCATAGTGGTTAGCAATGTTGCTTCACAGCTCCGGGGTCCCAAGTTCGATTCCCGGCTGGGTCACTTGCTGTACGGAGTCTGCACGTTCTCCCTGTGTCTACGTGGGTTTCCTCCGGGTGCTCCGGTCCCCTCCCAAGTCCAAAGATGTGCGGGTTAGGTGGATTAGCCATGCTAAATTGCCCTTAGTGTCCAAAAAATGTTAAGTGGGGGTTACTGGGATAGGGTAGATACGTGGGCTTCAGTAGGGTGCTCTTTGTAAGGGCCGGTGCAGACTCGATGGGCCAAATGGTCTCCTTCTGCACTGTAAATTCTATGATTTCTATGATATATCAAGAGGTGAGGGTAGTCGATCCCAGAATATTTTCCTTCAATTAGTGGGAAGAATTGGCCAATTTCCAAATTGTTTTCATGGGAACAGGAGTATTCAGCCCCTTGGGCCTGTTTAACCATTTGATCAGGGGCTGGGTTCTCCCGCCTTGTGATGCCGGAAACACGAATCACGATCGTGTGGAGAATCCGGCGTCCTGCAAAAATTGAGGTTTGTGTCTGGCACCATGCTCTGGTCCCTCCCTGGGAACGAAAGCAACATTTGCACCCTGCTCTGGCAGGGGCATGCAAAACCAGCATGTGCATGCCTTTAAATCTGATTAGTGGCTTGGACACAGTGTGCTCTTCCCTTCCATGATGGTCCGCCCCCTCAGGCGTACGTCACGTGGGCGCGAATTACTGCAATTTGGAGCTCTCGTGCAATTCACCTGTTGCACCCAGATCTGCACTGGGCGCAACACGGTTGCTGAATCACGCCCTGTGTCTGATTTCCCTTCCCATTGATCTTGCCCAGATTGTTTTTGTACTACTTTGTTCCGGCTCTCATATTTCACCTGTATGATACAAGAGTTCCACAATACTTCTGGGGTGGGGGGTTCGCACTGACACTCACTGATGGAGAGGGCAAGCATTTCTAACAATTGGATTGTTATTTCACTTGCATGGAATAAATTCTGTACTTCATAATCATGAACTAAAGCGTGCATCACATGCTATCTTGGCAATATATATTAAATAAAATGTAACCTACATCCTGAAGTTGAGTTTCACCTGATCAAAACATCTTTTAAATGTGGTTAAAGGAAGTAGATAGAACTGACGCACAGATATTCTGTAATTTGATTTTAAAAAGACAAAAAGGGCACGATTATGCCACCTCGTTGTGCCTGGCACCGATTTCGTTGCGATGGGAGCACCGCGGGAGAAGCCCAAATCTGGCTTTGTGCCGGGCTTCTAAACCGTACACAAGTCACCTGACTCACGGTGCACACTGCAATCTGGATCACTCCCTTGCTGGACGTGATCCAGATAATCATATCTAAATGAGTCATTAGGCTTATTTAAATATGCACGGCCTGTTTGAAGCTGCATTCTCCCAGAGCCTGGGAGTCACCAGCAGTACTGGCAAGGCCTCAACCAGGCACCAATTAGTGGCCTTGAGCTGCATGCCGGAAAATGGAAACAGCTACTCACGTCCTCAATTTCCCTCAGCAGCTATTGCACCCCCTTCACGTTTTTAAAAAGGAGTACTAAACGACGCACACGTGATTTCTCGCTGGGGAGCCGGTTAATTTCCGGGAGGCTGTTGCATTCGACTTCAATTTCACTAATGCGATGGAAATGATTAGAAATGAGGATTAATAGCGCCGGAGATCATAGGCGGAGTTCGATCTGCTGACCACGTCGAAGGCGGAGGCACAGTTGAGGAAAGTGAAAGGGGCAGTATACAAGTATGGGGAGAAGGCAAGTGGGATGCTGGCGCACCAACTGCGCAGGAGGGAGGCGGCCAGGGAGATCGGGGGAGTGCGGGATAAGGAAGGTAACACGGTGTTGAGCCCAGAGAGGATCAATGAAGTCTTCAAGGAGTTCTATGGGAAGCTATACGAGTCAGAACACCCGAGGGGAGGGGAAGGGATGAAGCAATTTATGGATCGACTGAGGTTCCCAAGGGTGGATGAGGAGCGGGTGGAGGGACTGGGGGCCCCGATTGAGCTGGAGGAGGTAGTTAAGGGGCTGGCAGGTATACAGTCGGGCAAGGCCCCGGGTCCGGACGGCTTCCCTGTAGAATTTTATAAGAAGTGCTCGGAGCTACTGAGCCCACTCCTGCTCAGAATCTTTAACAACTCCCTGGCGGGTAGGGTGCAGTCGGTGAAGATGACGGTGCTCCTGAGGTTCCTTTTTATATTCCACTGCCTCTCCATCCTGATCCCTAAGGCCTTTTTTTAAGCGGGTCAGCAGGAGCATCATGGGGTTTGTATGGGCGAAAAAGACCCTGAGGGTGAGAAGGGTGTATCTGGAACAGAGCAGGGACAGAGGAGGGCTAGCGCTGCCTAATCTGTGTGGGTACTACTGGGCTCCCAATGTGGCGATGATACGCAAGTGGGTAATGGAGCAGGAGGGGGCGGCGTGGAAGAGGCTGGAGATGGCGTCCTGTGTGGGCACGAGCCTGAGAGCGCTGGTGACGGCGCCGCTGCCGCTCCCGGCAACAAGGTACATCACGAGTCCAGTGGTGGCGGCGACCCTCAAAATTTGGGGGCAGTGGAGACGCCACAGGGGGAGGCAGAGGCTTCGGTGTGGTCCTCGATCCGGGAGAACCATCGGTTTGTCCCGGGGAGAATGGATGGGGGGTTCCTGAGCTGGCACAGGGCAGGTATTAGAAGGATGGGGGACCTGTTTATAGATGGGACGTTTGCGAGCCTTGCGGCATTGGAGGAAAAATTTGGTCTCCCCCCTGGAAATGCCTTCAGGTACATGCAGGTAAGGGCGTTTGTAAGACGACAGGTGAGGGAAGTCCCGCTGCTGCCAGCACATAGGATCCAGGATAGGGTGCTCTCGGGGGTGTGGGTTGGAGAAGGCAAGGTCTCGGCGATCTACCAGGATATACAGAAGGAGGAGCAGGCCTCGGTGGAGGAGCTGAAAGGTAAATGGGAGGAGGAGCTGGGGGAGGAGATAGACGAGGGTACATGGGCTGACGCCCTGGGTACGGTAAATTCTTCCTCCTCTTGTGCCAGGCTTAGCCTTATACAATTTAAGGTTCTGCACAAGACGCACATGACTGGGGCAAGGCTGAGTCGGTTTTTTGGAGTAGAGGACAGGCGTGTGAGGTGTTCGGGGAGCCCAGCAAATCACGCCCACATGTTCTGGGCATGCCCAGCTCTGGATGGGTTCTGGAGGGGCGTTGCGAGGACGGTGTCTAAGGTGGTAAACACCCGGGTTAAGCCGAGTTGGGGGCTCGCCCTATTTGGGGTATTGGACGAGCCGGGAGTGCAGGAGGCGAAAGAGGCCGGTATTCTGGCTTTTGCGTCCCTGGTAGCCCGGCGGAGGATTCTGCTACAGTGGAAGGATGCGAGGCCCCCAAGCGTGGAAGCCTGGATCAGCGACATGGCAGGGTTTATTAAATTAGAGAGGGTAAAATTTGCCTTAAGAGGATCTGTGCAAGGGTTCTTCAGGCGGTGGCAACCGTTCCTAGACTTTCTAGCGGAGCATTAGGAGGTGGACAGTAGCAGCAGGAACCCAGAGGAGGGGGGGGGGGGGGGGGGGGGGGAGGAGTGGGGAAGGGGGGGGGGGGGTACTTTGTGTTTACTACTGTGTTTATTATCATTTAATGGGGGGCTTGTATATTGGGGGAATACGTGACAGAGCTATAAGATGTTTATTTTTTTTTAAATATATTTTATTGACATTTTTCAAACAGAGATTTTCCGTTTTTACAACATAATAAAGAAATATGCATTAAACGTTATTTAAATAATATATTAAACTAACAACAAATGAAAAAAGAGATAAACAAAAAGCAAATATCAACAACTGGCAAAAAACAAAAACACAGGATAATACCCCCCCCCCCCCCCCCACCCCTCCCCCCTGGGTTGCTGCTGCTGTCCTTTCTGTTTTTCCATTATCGTTCCGCGAGATAGTCAAGGAACGGTTGCCACCGCCTGGTGAACCCCTGAGCCGATCCTCTTAACGCATATTTTATTCGCTCCAGTCTTATGAACCCTGCCATGTCGTTTATCCAGGCCTCCAAGCCCGGGGGCTTCGCTTCTTTCCACATGAGTAGAATCCTTCGCCGGGCTACTAGGGACGCAAAGGCCAGAACGTCGGCCTCTTTCGTCTCCTGCACACCCGGTTCTTCTGCAACCCCAAATATAGCTAACCCCCAGCTTGGTTTGACCCGGACCCCCACCACCTTTGAGACCACTCTTGCCACACCCTCCCAAAACTCATGCAGTGCCGGACACGACCAGAACATGTGGGTGTGGTTCGCCGAGCTTCCCGAGCACCTCCCACACCTATCCTCCACCCCAAAAAACCTGCTCAGTCTTGCTCCTGTCATATGCGCCCTGTGTTGAACCTTAAATTGAATCAGGCTAAGCCTGGCACATGAGGACGAGGAATTTACCCTGCTTAGGGCATCTGCCCACAGCCCCTCCTCAATCTCTTCCCCCAGCTCCTCTTCCCATTTTCCCTTCAGCTCCTCTACCATAGTCTCCCCCTCGTCTCTCATCTCCCTGTATATTTCCGACACTTTACCTTCTCCAACCCATGCCCCCGAAATCACTCTATCCTGGATCCCTTGCGTCAGGAGTTGAGGAAATTCCCTCACCTGTTGCCTCGTAAATGCCCTCACTTGCATGTATCGGAAAGCATTCCCTGGTGGCAACTTATATTTTTCTTCCAATGCTCCCAAACTCGCAAACGTCCCGTCCACAAACAGGTCCTTCAGCTTCCTAATTCCTGCTCGCTGCCAACTTTGAAATCCCCCATCTGTCCTCCCCAGGACGAACCTGTGGTTCTTCCTTATCGGGGACCACACCGAGGCACCCGTCACTCCCCTGTGTTGTCTCCACTGCCCCCAGATCTTCAAGGTCGCCACCACCACTGGGTTTGTGGTGTACCTTTTCGGGGAGAACGGTAGCGGCGCCGCCGCCAGCGCTTTCAGGCTTGTTCCCTTACAGGACGCCATCTCCAGCCTTTTCCACGCCGCACCTTCCTCTTCCCTCATCCACTTACAGACCATCGACACATTGGCGGCCCAATAGTAGTCACTCAGACTCGGCAGTGCCAATCCCCCTCTGTCCCTACTGCGCTGCAGGAACCCCCTCTTTACCCTCGGGTCTTTCCCGCCCATACAAAGCTCGTAATGCTCCTATCTATTTTTTTAAAAAAGGCCTTAGTAATCAGGATGGGGAGGCACTGAAACACGAAAAGAAACCTCGGGAGGACCACCATCTTGACCGCCTGTACTCTGCCCGCAAATGACAGGGGCACCATATCCCACCTCTTAAAGTCCTCCTCCATCTGCTCTACCAGTCGCGTCAGGTTAAGTTTGTGTAGGGTTCCCCAGTTCCTGGCCACCTGAATCCCCAGGTATTGAAAATTCCCTGTCACTCTCCTCAGCGGCAAGGCATCTATCCCCCTGCCCTGTTCCCCGGGGTGCATCACAAAAAGTTCGCTCTTTCCCATATTTAATTTATATCCCGAGAACTCTCCAAACTCCCTGAGTATCTGCATTACCTCTGGCATCCCCTCTACTGGGTCCGCCACATATAGCAGTAAATAGTCTGCATATAGTGACACTCGATGTTCCTCTCCCCCTCTAAGCACCCCCCTCCGCTTCTTAAGAGTCCCTCAGCACTATGGCCAATGGCTCAATTGCCAATGCAAACAGTAACGGGGACAGGGGGCACCCATGTCTTGTACCCCTATGTAATCGGAAGTACCCCGATCTTTGCCTATTTGTAACAACGCTTGCCACCGGGGCCCCGTACAGGAGTCTAACCCATCTAATGAACCCCGCCCCGAATCCAAAACTCTTCAGCACCTCCCACAAATAGTCCCACTCCACTCTATCGAATGCCTTCTCTGCATCCATCGCCACCACTATCTCTGCCTCCCCCTCCGGTGGGGGCATCATCATCACCCCCAGCAACCTTCGTATATTGGCTTTCAATTGTCTCCCTTTAACAAACCCTGTCTGGTCGTCATGTACTACCCCTGGGACGCACTCCTCTATCCTTTGGCCAGCAGTTTGGCGTCTACGTTTAGGAGGGAGATGGGCCTGTATGACCCGCACTGCAGCGGGTCTTTGTCTCATTTCAGAATTAACGATATCGTCGCCTCCGACATTGTCGGGGGTAGTGTCCCCCTTTCCTTAGCCTCATTGAAGGTTCTCGCCAGAAGTGGGGCCAGCAGGTCCATATACTTCCTGTAAAATTCCACCGGGAACCCATCTGGTCCCGGGGCCTTCCCTGCTTGCATATTCCCAATTCCTTTGATCACCTCCTCCACCTCAATCTGCGCCCCAAGATCTGCCACCTCCTGCTCCTCCACCCTCGGGAACTCCAGCTGGTCCAAAAAGTGCATCATTCCCTCTTTCCCCTCCGGGGGTTGGGACTTATACAGTCTCTCATAAAATGTCTTGAACACCTCGTTCACTTTCCCTGCTCTCTGCTCCATCTTTCCCGTTTCGTCCCTAACTCCTCCGATCTCTCTCGCCGCCCCCCTCTTTCGAAGTTGTTGGGCCAGCAGCCGGCTCGCCTTTTCCCCATATTCATATTGTATTCCCTGTGCCTTCCTCCACTGCGTCTCCGCCTTTCCCGTGGTCAGCAGGTCAAACTCCGTCTGTAGTCTTCGTCTTTCCCTGTATAGCCCTTCATCTGGGGCCTCCGCATACTGCCTATCCACCCTCAGAATTTCCCCTACCAATCTCTCTCTATCTTTACCCTTGTTTCCCCTTGTGGGCTCTAATGGAAATCAGCTCTCCTCTAACCACCGCCTTCAGCGCTTCCCATACTACCCCCACCTGGACCTCCCCACCATCATTGACCTCCAGGTATCTTTCGATGCATCCCCTCACCCTTCCGCATACCCCCTCGTCCGCCAGTAGTCCCATGTCTAATCTCCAAAGTGGGCGCTGCTCCTTTTCCTCTCCTAGATCCAGATCCACCCAATGTGGGGCGTGATCTGAAACGGCTATAGCCGAGTACTCCGTTCCTGCCACTTTCGGGATCAGCGCCCTTCCCAAGACAAAAAAGTCTATCCGGGAGTATACTTTATGGACGTGGGAGAAGAAGGAAAACTCTTTCCCCATCAGACTAGCAAACCTCCACGGATCTACCCCTCCCATCTGCTCCATAAATCCCTTAAGCACCTTGGCCGCTGCCGGCCTTCTCCCGGTCCTGGATCTGGACCGGTCCAGCCCTAGGTCCAGCACTGTGTTAAAATCCCCCCCCCATTACCAAGCTTCCCGCCTCCAGGTCCGGGATACGTCCCAGCATTCGCTTCATGAATCCCGCGTCATCCCAGTTCGGGGCATATACGTTCACCAGCACCACCGCCTCACCTTGCAATCTGCCACTCACCATCACGTACCTGCCCCCACTATCCACCACTATGGTCTTAGCCTTGAACGATACCCGTTTCCCCACCAGTATTGCCACCCCTCTGTTTTTCGCATCTAACCCTGAGTGGAATACCTGTCCCACCCATCCTTTCCTCAGTCTAACCTGATCCGCCAATTTCAGGTGCGTCTCCTGGAGCATAAACACGTCCGCCTTCAGTCTCTTTAAGTGCGCAAACACCCTTGCCCTCTTAATCGGCCCATTTAAACCTCTCACATTCCACGTAATCAGCCGGGTTGGGGGGCCATTTACCCCCCCCCCCCTCGTCGACTAGCCATCCTCTTTTAGCCAGCTCCTCACCCAGGTCCCACGCACCCGTCTGTCCCCCAGACGGCGCCCTCCCGTCCCGACCACCTCGTCTCGTACCAGCTCCCCCTTACCCTCAGCAGCAGCAACCCAGTTAATCCCCCCCCCCCCAGCTTGATTGCTCCCCCCATATTGCTTCCGGGAGTCAGCTAACTCTGGCTGACCTCGGCTTCCCCCGTTTAACCTTTGACCTCTCTGCGTGTGAGGCCCCCTTCCTTCCTGCCCCCTTTTTCCCGCCTCAATTTCCATAGCGTGGGAAAAAACCCAGCGCTTCCCTCTTGGCCCCGCCCCTAGTGGCGCAGTTCCCTCATTCTCCTTCCCTGTCCCCTTTTCCGCCGGTGCCCACATTTCTTCGTGTCCCCCCGTCCCCCCCTCAGGGCCCCCCCTCAGGGCGGCCGGGGGGGGGGGGGGGGGGAGAGAAAAAAACTTCCCGTCCAACATTCTTACGTATTAGCCCTCCCCTCTCCCCACTTTACATTTCTGTGCCACCACCTCGCTACCTCTCTCCAGACATCAATTTCTCAAGTCTAGTCCAATTTCTCTTCCTGAATGAATGTCCATGCCTCCTCCGCCGTCTCGAAGTAGTGGTGTTTGCCCTGGTGTGTGACCCTCAATCTTGCCGGCTGCAGCATCCCAAATTTGCCTTTCTTCCTATGGAGCACCGCCTTGGCCCGATTGAAGCTCGCCCTCCTTCTCGCCACCTCCGCACTCCAATCTTGATATACGCGCATCACCGAGTTCTCCCACTTGCTGCTCCGTGTCCTCTTAGCCCAACTCAGGACCATCTCCCTGTCCCTGTAGCGATGGAACCTCACCACTATTGCTTCTGGTGTTTCCCCTGCCTTTGGTCTTCTCACGAGGACCTGGTACGCTCCCTCCACTTCCAGGGGGCCCGTTGGGGCCTCAGCTCGCATTAGGGTATGGAGCATCGTACTCACATACGCCCCAGCATCAGCCCCCTCTGTCCCTTCAGGGAGACCTAAAATCCTTAGATTCTTCCTCCTCGAGCTGTTCTCCAGGGCTTCCAGCCTTTCTATGCACCTCTTATGTAGTGCCTCGTGCGTCTCCGTTTTTACCACCAGGCCCTGTATCTCGTCTTCGTTCTCGGCTGCCTTTGCCTTCACTCCACGGAGTTCCATCGCCTGGACCTTTTGTGTTTCCTTCAGTCCCTCGATTGCCAGTAACATCGGCGCCAGCACCTCTTTCTTGAGCTCCTCCACACATCGTCAGAGGAACTCCTGCTGTTCCGGACCCCATACCATCTGGGCTCCCTCGGCCGCCATCTTGCTTCTCCCTTCTCTTCTAGCTGGTCATCGCCGCAACCGGAAGTCTATAAGATGTTTATTTATGAGTTTTTTGTTTTTTATTATTTCTGTAAGGGGGGGCATGTAAAAATTTGAATAAAAAATATTTTTTTAAAAAAGAACCTTTAACGAGGTAGAGAGTGGAACCCTACCCCCGACGATGTCGCAGGCACTGATCTCGCTCATTTTGAAGAAGGAGAAGGATCCGCTCTAGTGTGGGTCCTACAGGCCGATATCGCTCCTGAATGTAGATGCCAAATTGCTGGCAAAAATTCTGGCCACCAGAATAGAGGACTGTGTCCCGGGAGTGATCGAGGAGGACCAGACGGGTTTCGTTAAGGGCAGGCAACTGAACACGAATGTGAGGAGGCTCCTGAATATTATTATGATGCCCTCGGAGGGGGGGGACATAGAAGTAGTGGCTGCAATGGATGCGGAGAAGGCCTTTGACAGAGTGGAGTGGGAGTACCTGTGGGAAGTGTTAGGTAGGTTTGGATTCGGGGAGGGATTCATAGGGTGGGTCAAGCTATTGTATCAGGTCCCCGTAGCGAGCGTGTCCACGAACCGGCTGAGGTCGGAGTATTTCAGGTTGCACCGAGGGACGAGGCAGGGGTGCCCCCTGTCCCCGTTGCTACTTGCCCTGGCAATTGAGCCGTTGGCCATAGCGCTTAGGACTTCAAGGAACTGGAGAGAGGAAGCCTCAGTGGAGGAGTTGACGGGCAAGTGGGAGGAGAAGCTGAGCGAGGAGCTGGATGAGGGCCTGTGGGCTGGTGCCCTGGGCAGGGTGAATTCGTCCGCATCATGTGCCAGGCTTTTTGATTCAATTTAAGGTGGTGCACTGGGCTCACATGACGACGGCAAGAATGAGCAGGTTTTTTGGGGGTAGAGGACAGGTGCGCGAGATGTGCAGGGAGTCCAACGAACCATGTCCATATGTTCTGGGCATTCACGGCGCTTAAAGAATTCTGGCAGGGCTTGCGAGGGCCATGTCAAGGATTTTGGACACGCGGGTGAAGTCGAGTCCAACAATAGCGATATTTGGGGTGTTGGAGGATCAGGGAGTGCAGGAAGCGAAAGAGGCCGAGGTGTTGGCCTTTGCCTCCCTGGTAACGGATCTTGTTAATGTGGAGGGACTCGAAACCCCCGAGCGTGGAGACCTGGGTTAGCGATATGGCTGGGTTTCTCAGCCTGGAGCGAATAAAGTTTGCTTTGAGAGGGTCCTTGATGGGGTTCTCCCGACGGTGGCAACCTTTCCTTGACTTTCATGGGGAGCAGTATGGTGTCAGCAGCAACAGCAATGAGGGGGGGGGGAGAAAGAGGGGGGGGTTGGGGGCTCAGGTGGGGGGACTTGTTCATATAACGTGTGTCTTTGTTTTGTATAATGATAGCGGCCACCATGTTTTGTTAAATATTTTCCGGTTACTGTTTTTCTTTTTGTTATATAAAAATCCTGGTTGAAAAAAGCTTTAATAAAAATAATTTAAAAAATAAAAGAAATAAGGGTTAATGATATGCTCGCCTTATTTGGGTGTGATCCGAAATTTGCCATCAGGAGCAGGCTGGTTAGGTGGCAAAGTGATTCGCGCCCAGCACAAAACTCGATTTTGGCTTTTCCGTCTATGTAACCGGTGTGTCCAGATCCGCGGCAGGCACAATACAGTGTGTTATGGGCCAGGGTTTAGAGAACCCCAAAGTGTATCATGGTGTTCGCCTGACCCACAACTTTTAATAGATTGTGGTTATGGGTAGCACACGGGCCTACTTCACAGGTGTGTTGCAAAAGAGATCTAAAGTACTTTTAAATTAAAACATTGTTTATTTATGAAATCAGTTAACATTTTATAAACCCACAGTAAACATCTTAACAACTATCAACACCAATAAATCCCCAATGAATACAGTACTCTATAGATAACCCTTAATCTGTCCTTGCAACATCCATAAGACAAAAGATCCTTTTTAACACAGAGACCAGGTTTAAATTCTCTACTGAGAGCAATTATCACTTTGAAATCACCCAAATGATCTGGAGACAGATTTTAGATTGCAGAGAGATCCTTATACAGCTGTTTGCTTTTCCTGCAGCTATCCAGCTCTCAAAACGAAACTAAAAAAAAAAAACTTGTAGCTGCCTGCTCAAAAACAAAAGTGAAAGACAGACAGTCCAGCTCCACCCACTCTCTGACACCACTGCAGCTACTCTCACATGACAAGTGGTTAAATCACGCCCATTAACATCACCATGAGATTTTAGGATAAATCTTGCGCTCCAAGTGGAAAGCTGCATTTAAAAGGAGCATCTGTCAGAGAAGTAGCACTACAGGTCTGTAGCAGTACCTCTAAACCAACTTCCCCTGAGCACCAGTCGTGCTGAGAACTGGAGATCAATGAACCGTGTACTAAAGCCCTCAAATTAATGTCTGGTACCATGCCGTCTTGTTTACATTTTGGTCTGTTTACTCTACTGCCAGCAATTATCATAGTAGCCCCTGAATGTTGGTACACGCTGTATGTGGCGTTTTCCATTCTAGGATAAAGCCCCTCAGCTTGGACTGTAATGGGGAGAGTTTCCTTTTTTCTTATTCAATGGGATGTGGACGTGACTGGCTGGGCCACCATTTGTTGCCCAGCCCTAAAAGTCAACCACATTGCTGTGGGTCTGGAATCACATGTAGGCCAGACCAGGTAAGGACGACAAAGTTACCTAAAGGACATTGCCATAGAGACTGTATCGTGCAATGCTGGACTAATTCATTATGCAGCCAGGGGCTTCCTGACATTTTGCAAAGCGGGCTGGACGGCACGCACCCTGCCATCATATCTGGACACCACTATTAAAGGTGGACGATCCACCTTCTTGAACATCCAAAAGTATGACGATCCATCTCCTGGAACATCCTGAAATCAGAAGATCCACCTCCGGGAAGGTTCTGAAATCAGAAGATCCACCTCCTGGAAAGTCCTGAAATCAGAAGAGCCACCCCTGGGAAGGTCCTGAAATCAGAAGATCCACCAGTGGGAAGGACCTGAAATATCAGAAGATCCTCTGGGAAGGTCTTGGAATCAGAAGATCCACCTACTGGAAGGTCCTGAAATTAGAAGATCCACATTCTCGATGCTGCGCTCGGTATTCCCGTGTCTGGTTGCTGGAGGCCCCCATCATCCCTTCCAATTTCTGTGACCTGCCCAGGTCTTCGTGCAGGCACATCCGACATTTCCATACCACATTGGTCCAGGCATGTTTTGGACCGGTGTGAAAGCCCCCTGGTGGTGCAGAAAATTTGACAGAGGGGGCTGATCTCAATCAGGCCTTTGTCTGCCTTCCATTAATGGGATGCAAAATAGTTTCATGCTGGCCTCTGGTGGAATGGCAACCCGCCATGCCAGTTGAGAGCACATGTTCCTGCTGTCTTTTTACGTCGGTGAAAACCCGTCATTTTGCCTCATGCCACATTGCACAGAGGCCCCATCCCGCCATCAAACCTGGTGTGGGGGCAGGGATGGAGTTTCTGGAAAATCCCACCGTCTCTTGTTGCATTAATTGCAACAGGGTAAACAATTATAATGTAATTGCAGGATCTTTGTCAAGGCATGGTTTTAAGTTTTTCAGCAGGGTATTTTATCTTTGGTGTAGACTATAGAAAACAAAACGATACCAGAAGTAATCAATCTCTTAATCAAAAAGGCTGGGATTTTACCAATTCATTGGAAATGGGATGGGAGGCAGGATGGTTTTAGTTTAGGAAGGTACCATGGTCGGCGCAGGCTTGGAGGGCCGAAGGGCCTGCTCCTGTGCTGTATTGTTCTTTGACAGATAGTAAAATAGCAGTAGAAGGGAAGCCCAACATATTCCAACTGCCACATGTTATTTCCAAAGATGGGAACGACTCCGTTTTTGCGCAGGCTCTGGACACACATTTTGTCTTGAGTGCTGCAAAGTTCCGAGCAAAGATTAAACAAAAATATCTACAGACTAAAGTATAAAGTTTGAGGTATTTTATAGTCTACCTTCCATTTTGCTTATGCCAACATTAGCAGCAGATGCTAAAAGCGTTATTATTGAGAAGTGATGATAGTCACTCTAAAGCATCGATAATTAACAAACTTTTGAGATTTATCCTGATTTATATTATTTCTGGATAATAATGGTCCGACTGACTGTTGCACCAAGGATCTCAGCCCACTCACCTCTAATCTACCACTAACAGTTCTATTCCTGGGTTGCAACTGCAACTGAAAAATAAGTTATAGTTCAATACAGTAATGGGAAATCCTGCACGCAATACACATATTCAGGAGCACTCAAAGAAATATATTTGTTTGCACTCACTTTCTAAATTTAGGCATAAATTAATTGCCTTCAACAAATTTTTGAATGTTATACATACTTGTAATATGCTGTTCATCAATAATCTGCTGAATAAGTTTTTCTAGTTCATCATCTAAACTTTGAAATTTGAGTTCCCTGATTTGTGATTCATTCTTTGCGGACATAGCGCTACAGCATGAAGATGCTCTGCTGCTTGTTCGCTCCAGAAGGCCACATTTTTTCCCATAAGCTGCATTTGGAAATTGGGGGTGGGGAGGTTGGGGAGGAGAATAAAACCAAGAAAAGAAAAACTGTATTAAATGTTTCTCATGAGGACTTCCGGGTGCGGCGATGACCAGCTGAGTCGCACGTTTCGGCAGCTCCCTGTGAAACGGACTTTTGGGCTCTTGATAGGAGCCCCAACGGCAATTTTGACGGCTAAAAACACTGTGCGATAAACCAGAAGGGAATCCCCCCCTGGATACGGATGGAAAAAGGAGGAGAGAGTGGCCAGATTGCAGTGGATCCTTTAGAACAGCGGCAAGGAAGGCAAGCAAAAACCAAGATGGCGTCGGAAGGTGGCAGTTTAACATGGGGCCCTGAACAACAAGAGTTCTTGAAATGCTGTGTGGAAGAGATCAAAAAGGAAATGAAGAAAGAGCTGTTGGCCCCGATACTACAGGCGATCGAAGGGCTAAAGGAGGAACAAAAGACCCAGGAGCGGGAGCTTCGGGTCGTGAAGGCAAAGGCAGCCGAGAATGAGGACGATATACAGGGCCTGGTGGTGAAGACGGAGACGCAGGAGGCACATCAGAAACGATGTGTGGAAAGGTTGGAGGCACTGGAAAACAATGCAAGGAGGAACAACCTGAGGATTCTTGGTCTTCCTGAAGGTGTGGAGGGAGCGGATGTCGGGGCGTATGTGAGCACGATGCTGCACTCGTTAATGGGAGCGGAGGCCCCGGCGGGTCCGTTGGAGGTGGAGGGAGCATACCGAGTGATGGCGCGAGGACCGAGAGGAGGAGAAATTCCCAGAGCCATAGTGGTGAGATTCCTCCGTTTTAAGGATAGAGAAATGGTCCTTAGATGGGCAAAGAAAACTCGGAGCAGTAAATGGGAGAACGCGGTGATCCGCGTTTATCAAGACTGGAGTGCGGAGGTGGCGAGAAGGAGGGCGAGCTTTAATCGGGCCAGGGCGGTGCTTCATAAAAAGAAGATAAAATTTGGAATGCTGCAACCGGCAAGACTGTGGGTCACATATCGAGGGAGGCACCACTACTTTGAGACGGCGGATGAAGCGTGGACTTTTATTGTGGAAGAAAAACTGGAATGAGCGGGTTATTAAAAAGAACGTTCGAACAAAGTGGTGGGGCGAATGTGGGGGGCAAAGAGGGGTTTTATGTACTAATCCTGCGATGTGGTAACTTTTCTCTCTCCCACAGGTGGTGATGGGGGGAGGAGGGGAGGTGGAGGAGATGGGGCGTTGGCCATTGGGGGCGGGGCCAAGGGAGAAGCGCGGGCTTGGTTCCCGCGCTATGATAATCATGGCGGGAATAGAGAAGCAGGATGGAGGGGGCGTCGCACGGTGCGAGCCGAGGTCACGGGGGGAAGCCGAGGTCAGCCAGAGTTTGCTGACTTCTGGGAGCAACATGGGGGGAGTAATTACGCTAGCGGGGGATCTAGCGGGGGGGGGGGTGGGAGGGGGGAATTACTGGGTTGCTGCTGCTGGGGAGAGGGGGGAGCTGGTATGGGAGAGGATGGGCGGGGGGGCACCGCCTGGGGGAGATACAGCTGCGTGGGAACCGGGTGAGGAGCTGGAAAAAGGTGATGGCTAATCGACAAGGGGGGGGGGTAGGAAGCCCCCCAACTCGGCTGATCACGTGGAACGTGAGAGGGCTGAACGGGCCGATAAAGAGGGCACGGGTACTCACACACCTTAAGAAACTTAAGGCAGATGTGGTTATGTTACAGGAAACGCACCTGAAACTGATAGACCAGGTTAGGCTACGCAAAGGATGGGTGGGGCAGGTGTTCCATTCGGGGCTAGATGCGAAAAACAGGGGGGTGGCTATGTTAGTGGGGAAGCGGGTAATGTTCGAGGCAAAGACTATAGTGGCGGATAACGGGGGCAGATACGTGATGGTGAGTGGCAAACTACAGGGGGAGACGGTGGTTTTGGTAAACGTATATGCCCCGAACTGGGATGATGCCAATTTTATGAGGCGGATGCTAGGACGCATTCCGGACCTAGAGATGGGAAAGCTGATAATGGGGGGAGATTTTAATACGGTGTTGGAACCAGGGCTGGATAGGTCGAAGTCCAGGACTGGAAGGAGGCCGGCAGCAGCCAAGGTACTTAAAGATTTTATGGAGCAGATGGGAGGTGTAGACCCGTGGAGATTTAGCAGACCTAGGAGTAAGGAGTTCTCGTTTTTCTCCTATGTCCATAAAGTCTACTCGCGAATAGACTTTTTTGTGCTGGGTAGGGCTGTATAGAACCTTAGTTAGGCCACACTTGGAGTATAGTGTTCAATTCTGGTCGCCACACTACCAGAAGGATGTGGAGGCTTTAGAGAGGGTGCAGAAGAGATTTACCAGAATGTTGCCTGGTATGGAGGGCATAAGCTATGAGGAGCGATTGAATAAACTCGGTTTGTTCTCTCTGGAACGAAGGAGGTTGAGGGGCGACCTGATAGAGGTCTACAAAATTATGAGGGGCATAGACAGAGTGGATAGTCAGAGGCTTTTCCCCAGGGTAGAGGGGTCAATTACTAGGGGGCATAGGTTTAAGGTGAGAGGGGCAAGGTTTAGAGTAGATGTACGAGGCAAGTTTTTTACGCAGAGGGTAGTGGGTGCCTGGAACTCGCTACCGGAGGAGGTAGTGGAAGCAGGGACGATAGGGACATTTAAGGGGCATCTTGACAAATATATGAATAGGATGGGAATAGAAGGATACGGACCCAGGAAGTGTAGAAGATTGTAGTTTAGTCGGGCAGTATGGTCGGCGCGGGCTTGGAGGGCCGAAGGGCCTGTTCCTGTGCTGTACATTTCTTTGTTCTTGTTCTTTGTAGAACGGAGAATACGGCTATAGCCATTTCGGATCACGCTCCACAGTGGGTGGACTTGGAGATAGGGGAGGAAACAGGAGGGCGCCCACCCTGGAGAATGGACATAGGACTAATGGCAGATGAGGGGGTGTGTCTAAGGGTGAGGGGGTGCATTGAAAAGTACTTGGAACTCAATGATAATGGGGAGGTCCAGGTGGGAGTGGTCTGGGAGGCGTTGAAGGCGGTGGTTAGAGGGGAGCTGATATCAATAAGGGCACATAAAGGGAAGCAGGAGAGTAAGGAACGGGAGCGGTTGCTGCAAGAACTTTTGAGGGTGGACAGACAATATGCGGAAGCACCGGAGGAGGGACTGTACAGGGAAAGGCAAAGGCTACATGTAGAATTTGACTTGCTGACTACAGGCACTGCAGAGGCACAATGGAGGAAGGCACAGGGTGTACAGTACGAATATGGGGAGAAGGTGAGCAGGTTGCTGGCACACCAATTGAGGAAAAGGGGAGCAGCGAGGGAAATAGGGGGAGTGAGGGATGAGGAAGGAGAGATGGAGCGGGGAGCGGAGAGAGTGAATGGAGTGTTCAAGACATTTTATAAAAAATCATATGAAGCTCAACCCCCGGATGGGAGGGAGAGAATGATGGGCTTCTTGGATCGGCTGGAATTTCCCAAGGTGGAAGAGCAGGAAAGGGTGGGACTGGGAGCACAGATCGAGGTAGAAGAAGTGGTGAAAGGAATTAGGAGCATGCAGGCGGGAAAGGCCCCGGGACCGGATGGATTCCCAGTCGAATTCTATAGAAAATATGTGGACTTGCTCGCCCCGGTACTGACGAGGACCTTTAATGAGGCAAAGGAAAGGGGACAACTGCCCCCGACTATGTCTGAAGCAATGATATCGCTTCTCTTAAAGAAGGAAAAGGACCCGCTATAATGCAGGTCCTATAGACCTATTTCCCTCCTAAATGTAGATGCCAAGGTCCTGGCCAAGGTAATGGCAATGAGAATTAAGGAATGTGTCCCGGGGGTGGTCCACGAGGACCAAACTGGGTTTGTGAAGGGGAGACAGCTGAACACGAATATACGGAGGTTGTTAGGGGTAATGATGATGGCCCCACCAGAGGGAGAAACGGAGATAGTAGTGGCGATGGATGCCGAGAAAGCATTTGATAGAGTGGAGTGGGATTATTTGTGGGAGGTGTTGAGGAGATTTGGTTTTGGAGAGGGGTATGTTAGATGGGTGCAGCTGTTGTATAGGGCCCCAGTGGCGAGCGTGGTCACGAATGGACGGGGATCTGCATATTTTTGGCTCCATAGAGGGACAAGGCAGGGATGCCCTCTGTCCCCATTATTGTTTGCACTGGCGATTGAGCGCCTGGCGATAGCGTTGAGGGGTTCCAAGAAGTGGAGGGGAGTACTTAGGGGAGGAGAAGAGCACCGGGTATCTTTGTATGCGGACGATTTGCTACTATATGTGGCGGACCCGGCGGAGGGGATGCCAGAAATAATGCGGATACTTGGGGAGTTTTCAGGGTATAAATTGAACATGGGGAAAAGTGAGTTGTTTGTGGTGCATCCAGGGGAGCAGAGTAGAGAAATAGAGGACCTACCGTTGAGGAAGGTAACAAGGGACTTTCGTTACCTGGGGATCCAGATAGCTAAGAATTGGGGCACATTGCATAGGTTAAATTTAACGCGGTTGGTGGAACAGATGGAGGAGGATTTCAAGAGATGGGATATGGTATCCCTGTCAATGGCAGGGAGGGTGCAGGCGGTTAAGATGGTGGTCCTCCCGAGATTCCTCTTTGTGTTTCAGTGCCTCCCGGTGGTGATCACGAAGGCTTTTTTTAAAAGGATTGAAAAGAGCATCATGGGTTTTGTGTGGGCCGGGAAGACCCCGAGAGTGAGGAAGGGATTCTTACAGCGTAGCAGGGATAGGGGGGGGCTGGCACTACCGAGCCTAAGTGAGTATTATTGGGCCGCTAATATTTCAATGGTGAGTAAGTGGATGGGAGAGGAGGAGGGAGCGGCGTGGAAGAGATTAGAGAGGGTGTCCTGTAGGGGGACTAGCCTACAGGCTATGGTGACAGCCCTATTGCCGTTCTCACCGAGGAACTACACCACAAGCCCGGTGGTGGTGGCTACACTGAAGATTTGGGGACAGTGGAGACGGCATAGGGGAAAGACTGGAGCCTTGGGGGGGTCCCCGATAAGAAACAACCATAGGTTTGCCCCGGGGGGAATGGATGGGGGATATGGAATGTGGCAAAGAGCAGGAATAACGCAACTGAAAGATCTGTTTGTGGATGGGAAGTTTGCGAGTCTGGGAGCGCTGACCGAGAAATTTGGGTTGCCCCAAGGGAATGCATTCAGGTATATGCAACTGAGGGCTTTTGCGAGGCAACAGGTGAGGGAATTCCCGCAGCTCCCGACACAAGAGGTGCAGGACAGAGTGATCTCAAAGACATGGGTGGGGGATGGTAAGGTGTCAGATATATATAGGGAAATGAGGGATGAAGGGGAGACTCTGGTAGGTGAACTAAAAGGGAAATGGGAAGAAGAGCTGGGGGAGGAGATCGAGGAGGGGCTGTGGGCAGATGCCCTAAGCAGGGTAAACTTGTCGTCCTCGTGTGCCAGGCTAAGCCTGATTCAGTTTAAGGTATTACACAGGGCACATATGACTGGAGCACGGCTCAGTAAATTTTTTGGGGTGGAGGATAGGTGTGCGAGGTGCTCGAGAAGCCCAGCGAATCATACCCATATGTTTTGGTCATGCCCGGCACTACAGAGGTTTTGGATGGAGGTGACAAAGGTGCTTTCAAAAGTAGTAGGAGTCCGGGTCGAACCAAGCTGGGGGTTGGCTATATTTGGGGTTGCACAAGAGCCGGGAGTGCAGGAGGCGAGAGAGGCCGATGTTTTGGCCTTTGCGTCCCTAGTAGCCCGGCGCAGGATATTGCTAATGTGGAAAGAAGCCAAGCCCCCGGGGGTGGAGACCTGGATAAATGACATGGCGGGGTTTATAAAGCTAGAGCGGATTAAGTTCGTCCTAAGGGGATCGGCTCAAGGGTTCACCAGGCGGTGGCAACCGTTCGTCGAATACCTCGCAGAAAGATAGACGGAATGGGAAAAAGAAGGCAGCAGCAGCAGCCCAGGATCGGGAGGGGTGGGGGGGGGGGGGGGGGGGGGGGGGAGGAACCAGAAGGACTCTCAGGGTTGTTAATATATCCTGTATAGTATGTATAGGTCGTTGCTACAGATAATTATATATTGGACTGTTAAATTATATTTTTGGAGAGTGTTACTTGTGACAAGGCAGTTGCCAATTAGGGCTAGTTTTCATTTTTGTTATTTATTATTTATTCATTTTTTGTTTATAAAATAGGTCATTGTTATTTGTGTTGTTATAATATTGTGTAAAGGATGCACAATGTACTGTGTTGGTTGACCAAAAATTTTCAATAAAATATTTAATAAAAAAAAAAAATGTTTCTCATGAGGGTAAATCATATTGACTGCCACATTATGCAAATACTGATTGAAGCAATACAACTGCTAACTATTAGGGTAGCAAATATTTGTTCTTCAATCACTGCCCCCCCCCTCTTCCTCATCGTGCGCGAGGCTCGGCCTCGTACAGTTTCGGGTGCTGCACAGGGCACGCATGGTCGGGACAAGGATGGGCCGGTTTTTTTGGGTGAGGACAGGTGTGTTAGGTGCACAGGGAGCCCAGCAAACCACACCCATATGTTCTGAGCATGCCCAGCGCTGGAGGAATTTTGGAAGGGCGTAGCGAGGACGGTGTCGAGGGTGGTAGGATCCAGGGTCAAACCGGGCTGGGGGCTCGCAATATTTGGGGTGGCAGGGGAGCCAGGAGTGTAGGGGGCAAGGGAGGCTGGAGTTCTGGCCTTTGCATCCCTGGTGGCCCGGCGAGGGATTCTTCTTCGGTGAGGGGATGCGAGGCCCCCAGGCGTGGAGTCCTGGATCGGTGATATGGCGGGGTACATTGAGTTGGAGAGGGTGAGGTTCGCCTTGAGAGGGTCAGTACAAGGTTAATTTATTATTTATGTACAGGGGGGGTGGGTATGGGGGGTTGCTCTTCTAGATTGTGTTCTGTACTTAACCCTGTTGGGTTCTTTTTTTCATTTTGTTATTGATATTTTATGAAAACCTTTAATAAAAATTATTTTTTTTTAAAAAATCACTGCCCCCAACTCATGTGCATAATTAGAAAAATTAAATTAGACATTCTAGACATTGGTTTTCACAATGAATTCTGGAAATAAGTTATGACAGATAGCTGCACTGACCCATCATATCCAATCAAGGGATGGATCGGGTTTAAGTCCGTTAAACAGAGATTTTGCTATCGGGACCACTATGTAGGAAATTCAATATTTAGTTTAATGTATAGCTTAATAAAAATTCTAATTCAAGGCATTCCTTTTCCACTTGGGGACCAAACATTATTTTGGCAAAAATTCTTAAATTAATGTTACATTCGTACCATTACCTGTTATGAAGGACATTTTGTTCTCAGCTGGTGTTTTGGCTATTGCACTTGTTGATCTGGAAGGACATCTTCGAGATTCTGTGGTTGTATGCCTACTTTGAGTTGTTTGTTCGTTTAGTAATGCAGGCGTGGAATTTGAAATTCTCCTTATAGTTAAAATAAATAGGTATAAATTATTTATCAGCTGGTATACACTCAAGTATTGGTTTATACCATTGATTTACCTGAGATGATTAAAGCAAATTTCATTATATAATTGGTGCTATATGAGTGCGAACCAAGGAATATTACTTTCATTACCAGGATGATGTGAATTCGCTCTCCTCTCACCGAAACATTAGGGGGATTGATTTTCCAGCCATGTCATGCACGGCACAAATCCCGTTGTGTCAGGAAAATTTGGCATGAGGCCCAAAGCGGGATTTTGGTTGGGCGCAAATCAATTTGCGATCTTCCTGGGTTCTTCAAGCTGGCGTGAACCGGATCTTGCCCAGAAAAGGGGAGAACCAGATGAGCATGCATTTGACTTCATTGTAATCTCATCAGTAAGATTAAAGTCAGGTGTTTTGGCCTCAGACAAGCTTCCCGCCCACCAGCAGGGTGTTACCCGGGCACAAATTACTACTGGTCTTGAAAAACAGGGAACCGGCACCATAAGAAATAGGAGCAGGATTAGGCCATTTGGCCCACTGAGTCTGCTCCGCCATTCGACCATGGCTGATATGTTCCTCATCCCATTCTCCTACCATCTCCCTCACACCTGATCTCCTTATTAATCAACAAATCCCTTTATTAATCAAGAACACCAGATTTGTTCATAAGGTGCTGTTACAGACCAAGAGCTGAAGGTGGAATTGGACAGAATAGTTCTTTCTTAGAACAATTTAGCCTCTCGAGCCTGCTCCACCATTCAATACGATCATGGCTGATCTCATCATGGCCTCATCTCCACCGTCCTGCATTTTCTCTGTAACCCTTCAACCCATTACTTTAGAAAAACATGTTTTTATTGGCTTTTCGTTATTTTACATCAGTGTATATAGAGCGCACTGTGGAAAGCATGGTCATACAGTAACAGATTATAAGGCATGACAATAGTCCAACCCTAATCTACTTAACATATTTACAAGATTCTATCTGGGGATGGGGTGGCTGCACTCTGCACTCCGTACAGAGTGTGGTAGGTGTGTATATATTTTTGTACTTCCCTAGAAGCTTTGCTTTTGGGTCCTTCCTTTGCGGCCGTGCTTTTGACCTTCCACGGTCTACCTTGTTTGGTTTCCGACAGCTTCCCCTACTCCCCTCCCTTTACCCCTGATAGGAATCGACTACTTCCTGATAGATCGGATAGGTAAAAGAACGCTATTTAGTGTAAATATTAAGCCCCAGTTTTAATACCCATTTTAAATTGAAGATTTCCACACTCATAACCTCAGGTCATGATAAAACACATAGCTTCAACAGGGACACAATAAGCCTGACACATGCATAAACTCATTGGAGATTAAAACAACATTTTTACTAAGCAAAGATGAAAAAGCTATTGTTCTAACAAACATAGAACATAGAACAATACAGCGCAGTACAGGCCCTTCGGCCCACGATGTTGCACCGAAACAAAAGCCATCTAACCTACACTATGCCATTATCATCCATATGTTTATCCAATAAACTTTTAAATGCCCTCAATGTTGGCGAGTTCACTACTGTAGCAGGTAGGGCATTCCATGGCCTCACTACTCTTTGCGTAAAGAACCTACCTCTGACCTCTGTCCTATATCTATTACCCCTCAGTTTAAAGTTATGTCCCCTCGTGCCAGCCATTTCCATCCGCGGGAGAAGGCTCTCACTGTCCACCCTATCCAACCCCCTGATCATTTTGTATGCCTCTATTAAGTCTCCTCTTAACCTTCTTCTCTCCAACGAAAACAACCTCAAGTCCATCAGCCTTTCCTCATAAGATTTTCCCTCCATACCAGGCAACATCCTGGTATATCTCCTCTGCACCCGCTCCAAAGCCTCCACGTCCTTCCTATAATGCGGTGACCAGAACTGTACGCAATACTCCAAATGCGGCCGTACCAGAGTTCTGTACAGCTGCAACATGACCTCCCGACTCCGGAACTCAATCCCTCTACCAATAAAGGCCAACACTCCATAGGCCTTCTTCACAACCCTATCAACCTGGGTGGCAACTTTCAGGGATCTATGTACATGGACACCTAGATGCCTCTGCTCATCCACACTTTCAAGAACTTTACCATTAGCCAAATATTCCGCATTCCTGTTATTCCTTCCAAAGTGAATCACCTCACCTTCTCTACATTAAACTCCATTTGCCACCTCTCAGCCCAGCTCTGCAGCTTATCTATATCCCTCTGTAACCTGCTACATCCTTCCACACTATCGACAACACCACCGACTTTAGTATCGTCTGCAAATTTACTCACCCACCCTTCTGCGCCTTCCTCTAGGTCATTGGTAAAAATGACAAACAGCAACGGCCCCAGAACAGATCCTTGTGGTACTTCACTTGTGGCTGTACTCCATTCTGAACATTTCCCATCAACCACCACCCTCTGTCTTCTTTCAGCTAGCCAATTTCTGATCCACGTCTCTAAATCACCCTCAATCCCCAGCCTCCGTATTTTCTGCAATAGCCTACCGTGGGGAACCTTATCAAACGCTTTGCTGAAATCCATATACACCACATCAACTGCTCTACCCTCATCTACCTGTTCAGTCACCTTCTCAAAGAACTCAATAAGGTTTGTGAGGCATGACCTACCTTTCACAAAGCCATGCTGACTATCCCTGATCATATTATTCCTATCTAGATGATTATAAATCTTGTCTCTTATAATCCCCTCCAAGACTTTACCCACTATAGATGTGAGGCTCACCGGTCTATAGTTGCCGGGGTTGTCTCTGCTCCCCTTTTTGAACAAAGGGACCACATTTGCTGTCCTCCAGTCCTCTGGCACTATTCCTGTAGCCAATGATGACATAAAAATCAAAGCCAAAGGTCCAGCTATCTCTTCCCTGGCCTCCCAGAGAATCCTAGGATAAATCCCATCAGGTCCCGGGGACTTATCTATTTTCAGCCTGTCCAGAATTGCCAACACCTCTTCCCTACGTACCTCAATGCCATCTATTCTACTAGCCTGGGGCTCAGCATTCTCCTCCACAACATTATCTTTTTCCTGAGTGAATACTGACGAAAAATATTCATTTAGTATCTCGCCTATCTCTTCGGACTCCACACACAATTTCCCATCCCTGTCCTTGACTGGTCCTACTCTTTCCCTAGTCATTCGCTTATTCCTGACATACCTATAGAAAGCTTTTGGGTTTTCCTTGATCCTTCCTGCCAAATACTTCTCATGTCCCCTCCTTGCTCGTCTTAGCTCTCTCTTTAGATCCTTCCTCGCTACCTTGTAACTATCCATCGCCCCAACTGAAACTTCACACCTCATCTTCACATCGGCCTCCTTCTTCCTCTTAACAAGAGATTCCACTTCCTTGGTAAACCATGGTTCCCTCGCTCGACGCCTTCCTCCCTGCCTGACCGGTACATACTTATCAAGAACACGCAGTAGCTGATCCTTGAACAAGCCCCACTTATCCAGTGTGCCCAACACTTGCAGCCTACTTCTCCAGCTTATCCCCCCCAAGTCACGTCTAATGGCATCATAATTGCCCTTCCCCCAGCTATAACTCTTGCCCTGCGGTGTATACTTATCCCTTTCCATCATTAACGTAAACGTCACCGAACTGTGGTCACTGTCCCCAAAGTGCTCTCCTACCTCCAAATCCAACACCTGGCCTGGTTCATTACCCCAAACCAAATCCAACGTGGCCTCGCCTCTTGTTGGCCTGTCAACATATTGTTTCAGGAAACCCTCCTGCACACACTGTACAAAAAACGACCCATCTATTGTACTCGAACTATATCTTTTCCAGTCAATATTTGGAAAGTTAAAGTCTCCCATAATAACTACCCTGTTACTTTCGCTCTTATCCAGAATCAACTTCACCATCCTTTCCTCTACATCCCTAGAACTATTAGGAGGCCTATAAAAAACTCCCAACAGGGTGACCTCTCCTTTCCTGTTTCTAACTTCAGCCCATACTACCTCGGAAGAAGAGTCCCCATCCAGCATCCTCTCCGCCACCGTAATACTGCTCTTGACTAGCAGTGCCACACCTCCCCCTCTTTTGCCTCCTTCTCTGAGCTTACTAAAACACCTAAACCCCGGAAACTGCAACATCCATTCCTGTCCCTGCTCTATCCATGTCTCCGAAATGGCCACAACATCGAAGTCCCAGGTACCAACCCATGCTGCCAGTTCCCCTACCTTGTTTCGTATACTCCTGGCATTGAAGTAGACACACTTCAAACCACCTACCTGAACACTGGCCCCCTCCTGCGACGTCAAATCTGTGCTCCTGACCTCTATACTCTCATTCTCCCTTACCCTAAAACTACAATCCAGGTTCCCATGCCCCTGCTGCATTAGTTTAAACCCCCCCAAAGAACACTAACAAATCTCCCCCCCAGGATATTTGTGCCCCTCAGGTTCAGATGTAGACCATCCTGTCTGTAGAGGTCCCACCTTCCCCAGAAAGAGCCCCAGTTATCCAGAAATCTGAATCCCTCCCGCCTGCACCATCCCTGTAGCCACGTGTTTAAATGCTCTCTCTCCCTATTCCTCATCTCACTATCACGTGGCACGGGCAACAACCCAGAGATAACAACTCTGTTTGTTCTAGTTCTGAGCTTCCATCCTAGCTCCCTGAAAGCCTGCCTGACATCCTTGTCCCCTTTCCTACCTATGTCGTTAGTGCCAATGTGGACCATGACTTGGGGCTGCTCCCCCTCCCACCTAAGGACCCGGAAAACACGATCCGAGACATCACGTACCCTTGCACCTGGGAGGCAACATACCAAACGTGAGTCTGTCACGCTCCCACAAAATCTCCTATCTGTGCCCCTGACTATAGAGTCCCCAATTACTAATGCTCTGCTCCTCTCCCCCCTTCCCTTCTGAGCAACAGGGACAGACTCCGTGCCAGAGGCCCGTACCCCATGGCTTACCCCTGGTAAGTCCCCCCCCCCCACAAGTATCCAAAGCGGTATACTTGTTTCTCAGGGGAACGACCGCAGGGGATCCCTGCACTGACTGCTTTTTCCCAGAAAACATATTTTCAAAGACAGTTTGACATTAAGACATGAGCTGTACCAGTAATCTGATCAAGGATGAAGCAGGCACCATGGCAACATGAAGGCACTATTGTTCATAATGTGGATAAAGCGAAGTCAGCAGAAAACCAGTCGAAATTAGTCTTGATAATAGCACAGAATCGCATTCCATAACATACACAAATATTCAAACATGAAACATTCAGAACTTACGTTGCACATTAAGGATTGACAGCTAACCGTCGAATCAAACACATTTAATTCTAACCCAAACCAATTAGGACAACATAGAGGTGTAGATAGATGGTTCAAGACTGATAAGATTTCCTATAAACATGATGGTCCGTATGGCCAACTTTATTCCGGGATCATCATATACTTTGACCTAACTATTCGCTATCTCTATTTTCCTATTTTCACTTTTCCACTCTAACTCTTGAAGTAAATGTAAGCTGTTTTGCCGTAAGCAAGAGACCATTTCTGTATTATTCTGAAAGTTAAATTGTGTATAAGTTACTTCTCTTTAAGTCGTTTTGCTAGCCGAACTTTATTGAGAATAGATTTAAGTTTCTCCTAATTGTAATCAAATAGAGGCAATAAAGATTCTTGTTTGCACCGAGACGTTTAACTCCAATTTCTACTGAGTTTTAGTGTCGCAAGACTTCACTAATTCCTCATGGTAGATCTCATCATCCCCCCTCTTCCACTTCTTCCTTCTCTTTGTGGTCCATCTGTGGATCCCCCTCACTCTCGCTCTATTGGCTGTTGGCTACAAATAGGTCCTGGAACAAGTTGGTGAATTGTTTCCATGTCATGTGGAAGCCCTCGTCCAACCCCCGGATGGCGTATTTGATTTTCTCCAGTTGGGGAATTTCAAACAGGTCGGACAGCCAGTCTGCAGCTTTGGGTGGTGCTGCTGTTTGCCAGCTGAGCAGGATTCTTGGCAGGCGAAGGCTAGGGCACTGGCCCCTCCTCCCCATGAAGAGTTCTGGCTGTTCTAAGACCCCGAAGACCACCACTTTTGGGCACGGCTCCACTCTCACAACCGTGGATATTGCCTCAAAGAAGGCAGTCAGGAACCCGGCAAGTCTGTGGCATGCCCAGAACATGTGGGTGTGGGTGGCCTCACCCCCCCTGGCATGGTTCACATTTGTCCTCCATTTCCAGGAAGAACCTGCTCATTCGGGTTCTGGTCAGGTGCGCTCTGTGTACCACCTTTAGCTGCATGAGGTTTAGCCTTGCATGTGGAGGTGGAGTTTTCCCTGTTCAGCACTTCACTCCAGAGTCCCCTAGTTCTTCCTCCCATTTTTACCTTGTCTCGTCCAGTGGGGAGAGTGCCTCCTCCAAACGTTGCCTGCAGTTGTCCCCCCCTAAGTTGCCCACGTCCAACAGTTCCTCTACCAGCGGGTGTCCCAGCGTCTGGGTTCGTCTTTGTTTCCCTATGGAAGAGTTTTTGATCTGTATGTGCCGTAGCTCATTCCCTTTGGGCAGTTGAAGCCTCTCAGTCAATTCTTCTCAAGTCGCCTAGTCTATCATCCATGTAAAAGTCACTAACTGTCAATGTCTCCTGTACTGTCTCAACCTTTTAAAAGTGGCATCCATTGTGGCTGGCGTGAACCCATGATTGCTGCAAATTGGGGCTGTGGTGGGCATTTTGGTCAGGCCGAAGTGTTGCCTTAGCTGGTTCGATGCCCGGAGCGTGGCTATTACCAATGGGCTTGAGTGTTCCTTGGCCAGGCTGGGAGTGCTGTTGTGGCAAGAGCTTGGAGGGACACCCTTTGCATCAATCTTTCTGTTCTTGCCGCCCAGTGGTAGTATTGAAATTTTTAGGAGGGCTTCTTTTTCTTTGCAGGACTTTTTTTGGGATCCTTGGATTCCACACCATAATCATTTTGTATACGGTGTGAAAAAGGCCTTGCGGATGTGGATAGGTATGGACCTAAGCAGCATATTCATCTTGATCGTTTGCACCCTCCCCGCTAGAGAGAATGGGAGTGTGCACCACTTCTGCAGTTCCTTCTTTACTTCCCCCACAAGACTTGTCAGGTTCCATTTGTGGATCCGTGTCCAGTAGTGGGCAATTTGGATCCTCAAGTAGCGGAATTTGTATTGGATTTTTTGAACAGCATTCCCTCCAGCTCTGCCCCTCTCCTTTGCAGGTTCATCGAGAAGATTTCACTTTTGCTCAGGTTGATTTTGTAGCCCGAGAAGGCTCCAAACTCTTTCAGGGCCTCATAATCCCCTCCATGCTGCTTTGGGGGTCCGAGATGTAGAGGAACAGATCATCCACATAGAGTGAGACTCTGTGCTCTCTGTTCCCTACTGGATCCCCTTTCAATTTATCATCGTTCTGAGGGCAATCATCAGGGTCTCGATTGCCAGGGCGAATGGAAGTGGGGACAGCGGACATTCCTGCCATGTGCCCCTGTGCAGCTAGAATTATTTAGAGCTGGTGGTGTTAGTCTGCACGCTTGCCATAGGATCGTTGGACAGAAGTTTCACCCATGAGGTGAACCCTGCTCTGATTCCAAACCACTCTAGTACCACACTTGAGGTACTTCCACTCGACTCTGTTGAAGGCTTTTCTGTGTCCAGAAAGATGACCACCTCTGGTGGTCTCTCCCCGGATGGGGTCATTATCACGTTCAGCAGACATCTGATGTTCGAAGTTAGCTGCCTACCCTAACAAAGCCCGTCTGGTCCTCTGCGACTACCTCTGGTACACAGTTCTCCAGTCGGCAGTATTTTCGCATCTACATTTAGCAGCGAGATGGGCCTGTAAGACCCGCATTCAGTCGGGTCTTTATCTTTCTTGGGTATCAGCGAGATTGAGGCATGTGCTGGCGTTGGAGGCAGAGTCTGTGAACATCTCCCACAAGTATGGCCGAGTGCTGCCACAAATATTTTGTAGAAGGCTGCCGAAAATCCATCTGGCCCCTGTACCTTCCCCACCTGCATGGAGTTAATACTCTCCATGACTACTCCCAGTTCTAATGGTGTTTTCAGCCCGCGTTTCCTATCCTCCCCAACGATGGCGTGTCCACTTCGTCGAGGAACTGCTTCATTCTTGAGTCCCCTTCAGGGGGCTCGGAGATGTACAGCCCTCGGTAGAAAGTCTTGAATGCTTCATTGACCTTTTCCAGCTCGGCTACCAGTCTGCTGTTGTTCTCCCTAATCTGTGCTCTTTGCCTCGTGGCTGCCTGCATTCTCAGCCGGTGAACTGGCAGGCGGCTGGCTTTATCTGCGTGTTCGTAAAAGGCCCCCCGTGTCTGGCGGAGTTGGTTCATTGCTTTCCTAGTGGAGAGCAGGTTAAAGTCCATTTATAGCTTTTTCCTCTCCGCCATAAGCTCTACAGTCTTGGAGTATTGCCGGGCCACCTCCAGAAGGCAGTTTCTGCCTAGCCACCTGCATGCGAGCTGGCCACGGTCACACCAAATCCCTGGGGTGGCGGTGGGGAACATGGGCCACCCACAGGGCCTGCAACATTCCCCGCCCCCCCCTCCTCCCGGGCCAGCCCACCACCCATCAGACAGAGAACCGAAGCAGGATGTAACGGTGGTAACAGGTGTTTATTGTGAACATTGACTGATCTGTACCCTAGCACCTAGAACTAAACTGTGCCCTGCACCCGTGCCAATTTAACTCGTGTCTAACTTTCTGGCCTCATGGTCCTAACACTATGTCCACTTGGTTCCCCAGACAGTACAGCAGGAACGAAGGCAGCCTGATGTGACTCCTGCCCTGTGACAAGGGTCTCCATTGGTGGGTGTCTTCCGGGGCGACCAAGCCTGAATGGGTCGGCCGCTGCTCGGGTGACCCAGGTGGCATGGTGCCACCTTGTTCTGCCCGGTACCCACCAGATGCATCAGGGACAGGCAGGTAGCCCGAGGTGCTGCGGTGTTCTGCACCTTCCTACAGGAGTCATTGTCACGGGCCCCATCACTTCCCCCTCCCTCAGTTTGCCCGATGGCCCCTGAGCTACTCCATGGGGCGGGGGTGCGAGCGGAGCCATCCCTTAAGGCACCCACCAATGGAGACCCTTGTCACAGGGCAGGAGTCACATCACATTTTATTGAGGTATTTTTGGTATAGTAACAAGAACAAAATAAACAATATACATGAAACCATAAACATAGTGCAAAAGCCGTTTACCTTTCGTACAGGTCCCACCCTTATTACCCCCCTACTCTAGCCTAAACTACTCCTCCCCGCCCCCGTCTGCTGACGATTAATTTTCCGCGAAGAAGTCGACGAACGGTTGCCACCTCCGGGTGAACCCTAACAGTGAACCTCTCAAGGCGAACTTAATTTTCTCCATACAGAGAAAGCTAGCCAGGTCCGATAGCCAGGTCTCCGACTTTGGGGGCTTTGAGTCCCTCCATGCTAATAGTTCCGTCTCCGGGCTACCAGGGAAGCAAAGGCTAGAATGTCTGCCTCTTGATCCTCCTGGATTCCCGGGTCTACTGATACCCTGAAAATCGCCACCTCTGGACTCAGCGCCACCCTTGTTTTTAAAACTTGGACATGACCTCCGCAAACCCCCGCCAAAATCCCCTAAGCTTTGGACATGTCCAAAACATGTGGATATGGTTCGCTGTTCCCCCCGCGCATTTTGTGCACCTGTCCTCCACCCCAAAGAATCTGCTCATCCAGGCCACTGTCATGTGAGCCCGGTGCACAACCTTAAATTGTATCAGGCTGAGCCTGGCACATGTTGCAGATGCGTTGACTCTACTCAACGCGTCTGCCCATAGAACATCCTCTATCTCACCTCCCAGCTCCTCCTCCCACTTGCGCTTCAGCTCCTCGGTCTGCGTCTCCTCCGACCCCATAAGCTCCTTATAGATGTCCGAGACGCTTCCGTCCCCCACCCACCCTCTGGAAATTACCCTGTCCTGAATCCCCCTTAGCGGTAGGAGCGGGAAGGCTGACACCTGTTTACGAAGGAAGTCCCGCACCTGCAGATACCTGAATTTGTTTCCCCTCGCCAGCCCAAACTTTTCCTCCAACGCCCTCATACTCGGAAAGCACCCCTCTATGAACACATCCCCCATCCTCTCAATCTCCGCTCTCCGCCATAACCGGAACCCCCCCATCCATCCTCCCCGGGGCAGACCGGTGATTATCACAAATTGGGGCCCAGGCCGATGCTCCCACATGCCGCCTCCTCTGGCCCCAAACTCTCAGGGCCGCCACCACCACGGGGCTGGTGGAGTACCATGCCGGTTGGGGCGGCAGAGGCGCAGTTACCAACGCCCCCAGACTGATGCCCTTACAAAAAGCTGCCTCCATATGCACCCATGCTGACCACTTCCCCACCACCCACTTCCTGATCATGGCTATATTAGCCGCCCAGTAATAGTTGCTAAAATTTGGCAGCGCCAGCCCACCCCCTCTCCCAGACTCCGCTCAAGCATTACCTTTCTTACCCGTGTGGTCTTGCCTGCCCAGATGAAGCCCGTGATCACTCTGTTGACCTGTTTAAAAAAGGACGGCGGCATAAAGATGAGGAGACATTGAAATACAAATAGGAATCTTGGGAGGACCGTCATTTTCACTGTTTGCACCCTCCCGGCCAGAGACAACGGAAGCGCGTCCAATCTCCAGAAATCGTCCTTCATTTGGTCCACTAGCCGGGCCAGATTCAATTTATGCAGCCGATCCCATTTCCACGCCACTTGGATGCCCAGGTACCTTAAATTACCCCCTACTGACTTAAACGGCAGCTCTCCCAGTCGCCCCTCCTGACCCTTGGCCGAACCACAAGCATTTCACTCTTTTCCATATTTAGCTTATACCCCGAAAACCGACGGAATTCCCCTAAAATCTTCATGATTTCTTCCATCCCCTCTACTGGGTCCGAAACGTACAGAAGCAGATCATCCGCATAGAGCGAAACCCTGTGCTCCACCCCTCCGGATCAGTCACTTCCAGACCCTTGAAGCTCTCAGAGCAATTGCCAACGGCTCTATAGCCAGCGCAAACAACAGTGGGTAGAGGGCGCATCCCTGTCTCGTTCCCCGGTAGAGCCTAAAATAGTCCGAAGTTATTCTGTTCGTCTGTACACTTGCCACAGGAGCCTGATACAGTAACCTGACCCAGTCAATAAAGTCCCGCCCGAATCCGAATGGTCCCAGTACCTCCCACAGATAATCCCATTCTACCCGATCAAAAGCCTTTTCCGCATCCATTGCGATCACTACCTCAACCTCCCTACCATCCGGGGGCATCATAATCACATTTACCAGCCTTCTTACATTGGCCACCAACTGCCTATCCTTACCAAACCCCGTCTGGTCCTCCCCAATAATGTCCGGAACACAATCCTCAATCCTGGAGGACAAGATTTTGGCAGCAACTTGGCATCCACATTCAGCAGGGAGATCGGCCTGTAGGACCCACACAGCTCCGGATTCTTGTCCCGCTTAAGAATCAGCGAAATCATTGCCTGTGACATCGTCAGGGGCAGCACCCCTCTTTCCCTTGCCTCATTGAACATTCTCAACAACACTGGCCCCAGTATATCAGCAAACTTTTTATAAAACACCACTGGGTACCCGTCCGGACCCGGGGCCTTACCCGCCTGCATGGCCTTCATCCCTTGCATTATTTCTTCCAGCCCAATTGGGGCCCCCAGCCCTTCTACCCGCTCCCCGTCCACCGTTGGGAAATTCAGCCCCTCCAAGAAGCGCCTCATCCCCTCCAGCCCCGTAGGGGGTTCCAACCTGTACACCTGCTGTAGAAATCGCTAAACCCTTTATTCACCCCTACCGAATCACCAACCAGGTTCCCCTCACCGTCCTTTACTTTCCCTATCTCCCTAGCTGCCTCCCTCTTCCTAAGCTGCTGTGCAAGCATTTTGCAGGCCTTCTCTCCATGTTCATAAATCGCCCCCCTCACCTTTCTCAGCTGCTCCACCAGCAGCAAGCTAAACTCCGCCTGCAACCTCCTATCGATCTGTAATATCTCCTTTACCAGTCGGTCCGTCTCTGCCCTGTCAACCTTCTCCCTATAAGCCTGGATCGAAATCAGCTCCCCCTTACCACCGCCTTCAGTGTTTCCCAAACCACCGCTGCCGAAATTTCCCCTGTGTCATTGACCTGCACGTAGCTCTGAATGCATTTCCTCAGCCGCTCGCACACCCCTTCATCCACCAAAAGCCCCACATCCAACCTCCAGTGCGGGTGCTGGTTAACGTCTTTGCTAACCTGCAGGTCAACCCAGTGCGGTGCATGGACTGAGATTGTAATTGCCGAATACCCCTTGTCCACTACTCCAGCCAGAAAGCTCTGCTCAAAATAAAAGAAATCAATCCGGGAGTACATTTTATGCACGTGTGAGTAGAAGAGCTCCTTCACCCTCGGCTGCCCAAACCTCCATGGATCCACCCCCCCCATCATCAGCTCCATGACCCTCTTAGTTCCTTTGCCATTCCTGGCATCCTGCCCGTTTTCAAGCTTGACCGGTCTAAGCCAGGGTCCATAACTGTATTGAAGTCCCCTCCCATGACCAACCGGTGCGAGTCCAGGTCCGGAATCTTTCCCAGCATCCTCTTTATAAACTACATATCATCCCAGTTTGGCGCATACACATTTACTAATACCACCTGCACCCCCTCAAGTTTCCCACTGACCATAATGTACCGACTTCCCATGTCCGAGACTATTCTACCCGCCTCAAACACCACCCGCTTATTGATCAGGATCGCGACTCATCTAGTCTTTGAATCTAGTCCCGAGTGGAACACCTGGCTGACCCAGCCTTTCCTCAGTCTAACCGGGTCTGTTACCTTAAGGTGCATCTCCTGCAACATTACCACGTCCGCCTTCAATCCCCTAGGATGCGTGAACACATGTGCCCTTTTGACCTGCCCATTTAACCCTTGAAAATTCCAGGTGATCAGCCTAGTTGGGGGGCTCATTGCGCCCACCCCCCCCGCCGATCAGTCATCCCTTTTTTTAGGCCTGCCTCCAGCCCGTGATCCACGCCTCCACTGGTCCATCCCCAGGCCGCCCCCGCCCCCGACCTCCTCTCTGTCCCTCAGCCCAAGTCCCTCCCTCGTCAGCAGAACATTCACCCCCCTTCCTCCCCGAGCAACAACACCCTGTAACCCAATCCCTTTCCTAAACCAAACATATGCACACCTCCACTGCGCTCCCGAGAGCTAGCTCACCCAGCTAGCTTGGTGGCCCCCATCCCTGGTGCCAGATAGTCTCCCACCTATTGTTCCCTCCCCCCCTCATACAAACAAATTCCAACATCAAACAATCCCCACACAATTGCCCAACAGAAAAACAACAAGATCAAAACAAGCACACCTCCATCCCCCAACAGTGCAAATGAAAACCTTAACTCCCTCAGCTCTATTGCTGGTTCCAAATCAATGCAAACAGCACGACAAACATCTTCCATAAAACGCATAACGAGAAACTTTTTACAGAAACAGAGAAACAAAACAGAGAAAACAAAAACAAGAACATTGCAGCCAAGTTCAAAAGTTCTCAGTCCTTCGCCAGCCGTTTCTTTCTTGCAAAGTCCAACGCGTCCTCAGGCGACTCGAAGTAAAAGTGCTGATCCTCATGCGTGACCCAGAGACGGGCTGGGTATAACAGTCCAAACTTCACCTTTTTCTTGAAAAGGATCGCCATGATCTGGTTGAAGCCTGCCCTCCTCCTGGCCACCTCCACACTCAGGTCTTGGTAAACCCGCAGGATGCTATTGTCCCACTTACAGCTCCGTGTCTACTTGGCCCACTGCAGAATATGCTCCTTATCCGAGAACCTGTGGAATCTCACCACCATAGCCCTCGGGGGGGGGGTCTCCCATTCGCAGTTTCTTCGCGAGTGCTCTGTGAGCCCTAACCACCTCCAAGGGCCAGGAGAATGCCCCATTCCCCAGCAGCTTCTCAAACATGCCTGCGACGTATGCCCCAGCGTCCGTTCCTTTGGACCCCTCCGAGAGCCCAACAATTCTTAGGTTCTGCCATTGGGACCTATCCTCTAGGTCCTCCACCTTCTCCAGAAGCTTCTTTTGCTGGTCCCTCAGCATCCCCACCTCCAGCTCCACCGCAGTCTGATGCTCCTCCTGCTCAACCAGCATCTTCTCCACCTTCTGGATCGCCCGATCCTGGGCGTCCAATCTAAGCTCCAACTGCTCAATCAACGCTTTTATCGGGTCCAAGCAGTCCCGTTTCTGCGTAGCAAAGCCCTCCTGAATGACTTGCATCCGCTGCTCCATAGGCTGCTAGGTCGACAAGCCAGAGGTTCGCCCCTCTGCCATGCTGTCTCCTGTTGCAACTACAGCACAAGTCTTCTCTGTCTTTTTGTTTCTGCCCTCAGGAACACTTCTAGTCCTTTTCTCCAGGCACCGAAGTGGGAATTCAGTAGAGAATTGCCACTAACATCCGTTCTACAATTCAAGACCATTAAAAAATCGAGGGAAAAGGACCAAAAGTTCGACCAGAGCGGGAGCCACCAAATGTGCGACTTACTGCTTCATAGCCGCCACCGGAAGTCCATACAGCAACACTGTTAGACAGTCTGACGCATGCAGCTCAGGGGCTGGGTAGATGGTGGCCTCAGTGGTCAGGGCACCCAGCCATGGTGGCTCGCATGGGTGCTGGCATGTGGGGCAGGATGGGGATTTCGGCATCCCCCAGCGGGATGTGGGGGCGGCGGAGTTAGTGCCGGGGTGCAGCGCTGCCAACTCAATCTGGCCGACCTGGGGAGGTCGTGGAGTTTCTTCTGGCACTGTATGCCGGTCTGGGCGACGATGTCCGTGGCGCTGACTGCCTCTGCCATCTAAGCCCAGGCACGACGGACAGCGGCGCCTGGCAACCTCCTTCCCGGGTCGTTGTTTAGGGTCATCCGCCTCTCCTCCACTGCATCCAAGAGGGTCTCCAGCTCGGCGTCTCTGAATCTTGGGGCCGCTCTCCTTCCAGCCATCTTGTTGGTTTGAATGGTGTATGTGGGAGGGAGAATCGTTTATGTGCGGCTGTGGCTTGTCAGCCTCCTGAGTGGCAATCACGAACCCAGTGAATCAGGAATTGATTTTCATTAGGACTGATTGTGTTCCACATGATGCATCCGGTGCTAGCCCATTAGTGGCAGTGCAATCGGTGCAGGTGTGGCGCCGATCTTTCTGTCGTGGAAGTCCATGGATTTTCCGTTGGCGTCAACATTTAGGGCGGGATTCTCCGATTGCCGACGCCGAAATCTCATTCGGTGATTGGCCGGAAAATCAGTTTTTATGCCGAAATCGGGGGCGGTGCCACTTCTCAGATGTTCTGCCCCCTCAAAAACGGCATAATCGCTGAGTACGCCGCATGCCATTGGAACGGCCTCAGGACGAACGGCCTCAGGACGTCACCTGAGGCCCTCCCCCGATGGGCCGACTTCCCGATTTCGTCAGTCGTGTGTCCTCTCAGTTTTCAGGGACCTCGTGTGGCAGCTGTGGACTGTATGCAGCGCCGCCACAGTTGGGAAGGGTGTGGGGGGGGGGGGGAGGGGGGGGGGGGGGGGAGAGGCGTTCCGCTGGCCGGGGTTGTATCGGTGGGGGCTGGGGGGACTGGTGACGGGGTGGTTCGGGGGATTACAGGGGGGCACTATCTGGCAGGCTGGGTCCGCGCGTGGCCAGCGCCATGTTGTACGGCGCAGCCGCCACCGGGTGCTGCCATGTGCATGCGCGGCCACGGACCTGGCCATCATTCTCCTTCCGTATCTGCAGGTAAAGCCGTGGGCTTTACGTGGCGCAGCTGCTAGTCCCCCAACGAGCGGAGCATCGGTGTGTTGGTGGCACTGACATTTTGGTCATAAGACCAGACACTTCCTCCGGACATAGCTGCAAAATCGGAGAATCTAGCCCATAGTCTCAGAAACGGAGAATACAGTCCAAGGACTTTGTGGAAGATGATTCTTGGGTAGGGTGTGTGGACAGTCAGAGTCATGTTGACATCGAAAAGGACGAGGTATTGGCTCTTTTAAAAGACATTAAGGTAGATAAGTCTCCTGGGCCTGATGAATTTACCCCAGAATACTGAGGGCAGCAAGGGAGGAAATTGCTGGGGCCTTAACTGACATCTTTGTATCCTCATCTGCTACAGGTGATCACAGAGGACTGGAGAATACTAATGTGGTACCGCTGTTTAAGAAAGGTAGCAGAGATAACCAAGAAACTATAAGCCGGTGAGCCTCACGTCGGTTGTAGGTAAATTATTGGAGAGAATTCTCAGGGACAGGATTCATACACATTCGGAAACAAATGGACTCATTAGCGATAGACAGCATGGTTTTGTGAAGGGGAGGTCGTGCCTCACTAACTTGATTGAGTTTTTTGAGGAGGTGGCAAAGATGATTGATGAGGGGATGGTGGTGGATGTTGTTTACATGGACTTCAGTAAAGTCTTTGACAAGGTGCCTCGTGGCAGACTGGTACAAAAGGTGAAGTCACGCGGGATCAAAGATGAGGTGGTAAGGTGGATACAGAACTGGCTCAGGCACAGAAGGCAAAGGGTAGCAGTAGAAGGGTGTTTTTCTGAATGGAAGGTTGTGACTAGTGGTGTTTCAGAGGGATCTGTGCTTGGGCCTCTGTTGTCTGTAGTATACATAAATGATTTTGAAGAAAATGTAGCTGGTCTGATTCGCAAGTTCGCGGATGACACCAAGGATGGTGGAGTGGCAGATAATGTTGAGGATTGTCAGAGGATACAGCAGAACATAGATAGGTTGGAGACTTGGGCAGAAAAATGGCAAATGGAGTTTAATCCAGACATATGTGAGGTAATGCATTTTGGTAGGTCTAACATAGAGAGGAAAATATACCGTAAATGGCAACACTCTTAGGAATATAGAAAGTCAGAGAGATCTGGGCGTGCAGATCCTCAGATCCTTGAAAGTGGCAACACAAGTGGACAAGGTAGTCAAGAAAGCATACGGAATGCTTGCCTTCATTGGACAGGGCATAGAGTATAAAAACTGGCAAGTCATGCTACAGTTATATAGAACCTTGGTGAGGCCGCACTTGGAATATTGCACACAATTCTGGTCGCCACACTACCAGAAGGATGTGGAGGCTTTGGAGAGGGTGCAGAGGAGGTTTACCAGAATGTTGCCTGATCTGGAGGGTGTTAGCTATGCAGAGAGGCTCAATAGATTTGGATTGTTTTCATTAGAATGACGGAGGTTGAGGGGTGACCTGTTAGAGGTCTACAAGATTATGAGGGGCATGGATCAAGTGGATGGGCAGGCACTCATTCCCAGGGTGGAGGGGTCAGTCACCAGGTGGCATAGGTTTAAGGTCCACGGGCAAAGTTCAGAGGAAACATGCGAGGCACGTTCTTTACACAGAGGGTGGCGAGTGCCTGGAACGCTTTGCCAGGGGACGTTGTGGAAGCAAATGCATTAACGGCGTTCAGAAAGCATCTCGACAAATACATGGATGAAAATGAAAATGATAGGATGGGTATAGAGGGATACGGCACAAGGAAGTGCTGTGGGTTTTGGCCAAGGATGGTATCGTGATCGGTATAGGCTTGGAGGGCCGAAGGGCCTGTTCCTGTGCTGTATTGTTCTTTGTTTAAGAAACTGTTCGTCGCGGGGGAGGAGGGAGGGTAGGGGGTACAAATTGTACAAACTGTAGATAATAAGGTTATTGAGTGTGTTGTGTATGTTACGGTTCTTTTTACACATGTTTGTAATAATTAGAAAAAGACAGCGGAAAAAGAAGACCCCAGGTGTACAGGACCCACTTGTCCTTCAACGAGCTGTTGAACACCATGGGTGGGATTCTCCGTCCACCCAGCTGCGTGTTTCTTGGTGGCGAGAGGTTGTGCACCCTTCACCAGTGGTGGGATTCTCTGCTCCCGCCGTGGTCAATGGGAAATCTCATTGAAGCCACCCCATGCCACCGAGAAACCAGAGAATCCCGCCACCAGCGAATGGCCAGAGAATTTTAGCTCAAAGACTCCGGTTGACCAAAGGAGTCTGTCACATCCTTATGGACCTGGCACCTTGTGGGGGAGGACACCCGCTCCTGGTGGTCATGAAGCTTACGGCAGCCCTGAACCTTTTTGTCATTGGGTCATTTCAAGGCTTCAGCAGGGACTTGTGGGCTGAGGATTGAGAAGTGCCACACAAGCGCATCAGAGAGGTGTATGCCCAGGCCTCCGAATACATCCACTTCGACCTGGACCAAGCCCATCAAGATTCCCTGGCTGCAGGATTCACTGCCATTGACGGGATGTCTCAGCTCTAGGGAGCCACTGACAGCATGCATGTTACCTTGAGAGCACCAGGGCCTGGGACTGGGAATGCCCTGTGTCAACTGAAAGGTGTTCCACCCCCTCAATGTCCAACTTGTGTGTGACCACCACCTCAACATCATATATGTGTGGACACTACCCAGAAAATGTGCATGTTAGCTACAACCTGGGACACTCCCTCCCCAGGGTCTTAGAGGACAAACTACTCCAGATTTCCAGGATGTCTCATGGGGGACAAGGGTTACCCGTTGAGGTCATGGCTGATGATGCCAGTACAGAGGCCTGATACTGAGATAATGAAGCTCAAGTGACACCTGGACAGTGATTGAGTGGTGCATTGGGCTGCTGAAGATGCAATTCTGCTGCCAGGTCTGGTCTGGCAGTGCCTTACCTCCTGAAACCAAGGGGTTATTTGCCAGCACACCAGGGCGATGGGCCTGGTCAGCAGCGTGAGTGAATCACTTGTAAAGGCAGGAGGGTGATGACTACTTGCTGTGAGGTAAGATGTGATGCTCCTCAGATTTGGCTTACGTCTGACTCCTGGGCTCATTTCTGAGTAACAATCGAAGGTTCATTTCTTTGTCCCACTTTGCCAAGGGGGAAAGGGGGCAAGGCCAAGGGTTCATTGAGTGAAGAAGCAATGTTTGCAGGATGTCTGTCTCTATGGGTCTAACTGATGGGATTACTTGGAGGTCCTCCAGGAGGATCTGACTTCAGATTGGGAGATAATCCCTACCTGTGGGATAGGGGTCAAAAACAGAGGTGTGGTGGCTTTGAGGTGCGAGATTCTTTAATGTTGTGAATTGTTACAGTGCTACATTATCTATTCCCTTTCGAATGATGTCTGACTTCACCCATGCCACTCTGCTCCTAAAACTTCTTAATCCTCTGAGGCCTACTGCTACGTCTAGGTGTGACCCCAGGATGCATATCAGTGGCCTGCTGCCTTCCGTATCCTCTAGCCCTAGTTGACCTTGGCGGCTCTCAAACCAGATCCCAATTGTTGCTGGGATACTGGAAAGAAACCCAAATATTTAATTTTAGTTTTGTAAGACTGTGAGGAAAGGATACCTCGCTTCAGGAATGGTTTCATGCAAAATAGTGTTGTGGTATATTGAAACAAACATTATTACTAACACAGTATTGAAATATGGTTAACGGGGTGGCATAGGGTTAGTAGCACTGCTGCCTCAAGGCGCTGAGGACCCAGGTTCAATCTTGGCCCGGTGTCACTGTCCATGTGAAGTATGCACATTTCCCCCGTGTCTGCGTGGGTCTCACCCTCACAACCCAAAGGTGCATAGGGTAGGTGGATTGGCGATGCTAAATGGCCACATTAAATTGCCACATAATTGGAAACAAAATGTTTTTAAAAAATAATTTTAAAAAAAATCTTTAACATCATTAAAATAGCTTACAATAATCCTTTGAACAATGCTAATCAATATAATGGCAGCTTAGCTGCTACCTTTATTTCCATTCAACTGACAAAACCATCTCAGGTCACAATCCACTTTTGAATACAGTTGGCAGACTCAGGAATACTTTCTGTAAAGAGATGTCTTTGATACTCCACTTTGAGATAAAGAGATCTTTTGAGACTGTTTGCAAGAAAGAGACCTGACACCCTGCTATAATAATGCAGAATCTCTGGCTGTATTCTTTAAAAAGCGTCTCAGCTTCCCTTCCAGCCACAAACATACTCGGAAAACCTCAACAACTGATTGCTTCAGTCCCTGGCTCCTCCCATTAACTACACCATCTTACTAAACTGAACACAATTACTCTAATTATCCCCTCCCCAGGGAACCCTCTTAATATAAATAAAAGTCCATTAGCCAATGATACTCCAAAAAGCCGAGAGTGTTTCATAAAATCATAGAATTGCTGCAGTGCAGGAGACCATGCGGCTCATCAAATCTGCAATGATCCTCTGAAAGAGAACCCTACCTGGGCCCACTCTCCCACCCTATCCTCTTAACCTCACCTAACCTGCACATCTTTGGACACATGACCAATCCACCTAACCTGCATATCTTTGGACTGTGGGAGGAAACTGGAGCACCCGGAGGAAATCAACGCAGACACGGGGAGAAAGTGCAAACTCGGGATGGTACGGTGGCACAGTGGTTAGCACTGCTGCTTCACGGCATCGAGGACCCAGGTTCGACCCCAATCCCAGGTCACTGTCCGTGTGCAGTTTGCACATTTTCCTTGTGTCTGCATGGTCTCACCTCCACAACCCAAAATATGTGCAGAGTAGTGGATTGGTCACGCTAAATTGCAATAATTAAAAATTAATAATTAATCACTCATAGGGGGTGAGGAGTAACTTGGGAATCCCCCCACCGTCTTCTTCCTGTTCCTTTAATTATAGACTATCTTCTCCTGCGTGGGCACAAAGAAGATATTGTGACCTGGACATTTGGCAGGTTAAGGGTGTGCAGTAAGTGGCATATGTGGATACCTCACCTAAAAGGATTATAATGTGGAGTGCTGGGGGAATTGTTTTTGAGTAAGATGCTGGGAGGACAGGGTTGTGAGGCTGCGAGGTGGCCAAGAGTGGATTACTGGTGACATTCCAGTGGTGACTGATGGTACTCATGCCAGGAAGAGACAAGTGGGAACTCACCCTGCCAGCTCGTAGGAGTTCATTCATTTTCTTTCCGCATTGGACCCCGGTCCTTCTGGTCAGGCTGGTGGCACTGGCTGCAGCTGCCACCACATCCCAGTCTCCTACCCACATGGGGGTACAGGGTGCCCAGTCTTTCCTCCATGGCATCCAGAAGCCTGTTCAGGTCTCCCACCATGAAGCGGAGAACAGGTCTCTAAGCTGTCATCCTCTTGGCATGACTGGGAGTGAGCGCAGAGGGACTGTTTTAATACAGCTCCTCCTTGTTTGCAGTGCACAGCTGAGCCCCAGGTCAGGCGAATTAGACGCTTGGAGACTCCAGCTCAGCGTGTTTTGCATGGGGTTTCATTTATTGCACTAAGTGTCGGAAGATTGCGATCAGTTTCAGGCTGGCCAATCTGGTGGGAATCACCGGTTTTCCCAACCACAATTATACCTGGTCATTTTCTTTGAAAATTGCGCTGCAGATCAGAAACCAGTCATGTATGACATTCACATAGGCTCTATTCTAGATGGCTTAAGAATTTTCATTTTCCTCCTACTTGAACACATCCCATGAACCCAAGTTATGAGACATCACTCGATGATGAGTATACACCTGAACCAGTTAAACAGGTCAATCATTTGCCTGAAGTACTGTGGCCTGTCCTGCCAAACATATGTATCCAAAATATGATATGAAAATGACTTATTTACAATGTTTAGAGCCATAAAATTACAATGTGCATCACACTTAAGAGTTTCTCATTTTACAAAATAAAAATGACTATATTGGTTACTTACCATGGTGTTACTTTACCTAGATTTGGCTGAGAAGAATCAGGAGCTTGTTTGAAAAATGGCCATTGTTCTGTTGCTCTAATTTCATACTTGTTCTTGATGGCAACTTTAAAGACTGTTGGCTTGATCGGCGCTACGGTTTGTACACAGTTTACAGAAGAATTTAACTGGCTCTATAAAAAGAAATAATTATTTATTAACGCAAATTATATATGTTCATGTGTTCTTGTTACGGGCCAGGGTTTAGAGAACCCCAAAGTGTATCAAGGAGTTCACCTGACCCACAACGTTTAATGGATTGTGGTATGGGGAGCACACGGCCCACTCTACAGGTGTAGTACAGCTGAAATGGAAAAGTATTTTTTTAAAGCAAAACAATGTTTATTCTATGAACTCAAGTTAACCTTTTTAAAACATACAGTGAACATCTTAGCAACCATCAATTCAAATACAACCCCCAAAGACTACGACACTAAGTAATCCTTTAAACTTTCCTTTTAACATCCATACGACTTGAAAACAAAACCTTTAACAGAAGCACATCAGGTTAAAGTCACTACTGAAAACATTTATAATTCTGAATTCACCAAATGATCAAGAGATAGGCTTTTCATGGCAGAGAGATCAACAGTACACCTGCTCTGTCTGAATTCAGCTCCAACACTGCAATCGAAACTAAAACACACCCTGCAGCAAACAGCCTTAAACAAAAGTAAAAAGCTGACAGACAGCCCAGCTCCACCCACACTCTGACATCACTGCAGTAATATGAGCAGCCAAACATTTCTTAAAGCGACATTCTCATGGCAGTTCTGAAGTTTTGTTCCCGGACAATCTTTTTTTAAAAAAAATAATTATTATTGAGGATTTCACAAAATATCAACAACAGAATGAAAAAGGAACCCAATAGAATTAAATACAGAACAAAATAAAACAACCCCCGTGCCCCCCTCCCCCCATACATAAATAATAAATTAACACCCCGAATTAACACAAAGCAAACATAGCAAATATATACACCCCCTCATATCCCCCAGTGTAAACAAACAAAAATAAAATAGAACCGCCCCCCACCCCCCCTCCGAGTTGCTGCTGCTGCTGACCATTGTCTACCGTTCTGCCAGGAAGTCCAAGAACGGTTGCCACCGCCTGAAGAACCCTTGTACCGATCCCCTCAAGGTGAATTTCACCCTTTCCAATTTAATAAACCCCGCCATATCGTTGATCCAGGATTCCACGCTTGGGGACCTCGCATCCTTCCACTGAAGAAGAATCCTTCGCCGGGCTACCAGGGACGCAAAGGGTAGAATACCGGCCTCTTTTGCCTCCTGCACTCCCGGTTCCCCTGCAACCCCAAATATTGCGAGCCCCCAGCCCGGTTTGACCCTGGTTCCTACCACCCCCGACACCGTCCTCGCTATGCCCTTCCAAAATTCCTCCAGCGCTGGGCATGCCCAGAACTTATGGGTGTGATTTGCTGGGCTCCCTGAGCACCTAACACACCTGTCCTCACCCCCAAAGAACCGGCTCATCCTTGTCCCGGTCATGTGTGCCCTGTGCAGCACCTTAAACTGTATGAGGCTGAGCCTCGCTCACGAAGAGGAAGAGTTCATCCTCCCTAGGGCATCTGCCCACGTCCCCTCTTCAATCTCCTCCCCCAACTCCTCCTCCTCCTGCATCACCTGGTAGGTTTCCGAGATCTTCCCCTCTCCAACCCCCCCCCCCCCCCGAGAGCACCCTGTCCTGTACTGTGCGTGGCAGCAGCCGCGGGAATTCCACCACTTGCCGCCTATCAAACACCCTTACCTGTAAATATCTAAAGGTGTTCCCGGGGGGAGCCCATACTTCTCCTCCAGCTCACCCAGGCTCGCGAACTTCCCATCCACAAACAGGTCACCCAACCTTCTTATCCCTGCCCTGTGCCACCTCGGAAACCCTCCATCTATTCTCCCTGGGACAAACCGGTGGTTCCCCCATATTGGGGTCCACACCGAGGCCCCAACTTCCCCCCTGTGCCGCCTCCACTACCCCCAGATTTTGAGGGTAGCCGCCACTACCAGGATCGTGGTATACCTCATTGGAGGGAGCGGCAGCGGCGCCGTTGTCAGCGCCTCCAGACTCGTACCCTCACAAGACGCCGTCTCCAGCCTCTTCCATGCAGCCCCCTCCCCCTCCATCAACCACTTGCGCACCATCGCCGCATTGGCAGCCCAGTAGTACCCACAGAGGTTGGGCAGTGCCAGTCACCCCCATCCCTACTCCGCTCCAGGAACACCCTTCTCACCCTCGGAGTCCCTCGCGCCCACACTAACCCCATTATGCTCCTGTTGACCCGCCTAAAGAAGGTCTTCGGGATAAAATGGGAAGGCACTGGAACAGGAACAAAAACCTTGGGAGCACCGTCATCTTAACTGACTGCACCCTACCCACCAGGGACAGCGGCAACGCGTCTCACCTCTTGAACGCCTCCTCCATTTGCTCCACAGCCTCGTGAAATTAAGTCTATGCAGAGCCCCCCCCAGCTCCTGGCCACCTGGATCCTCAAATACCTGAAGCTCCTCTCCACCCTTTTTAGTGGGAGCTCGCCAATCCCCCTCTCCTGGTCCCCTGGGTGAACCACGAACAACACGCTCTTCCCCGTGTTGAGCTTGTACCCTGAGAAATCCCCGAACACCCTGAGGATCCTCATTACCTCCGGCATTCCCCCCAACGGGTCCGCCACATATAGCAGCAAGTCGTCCGCATAGAGCGACACCCTATGCTCCTCCCCACCCCGCACCAACCCCCTCCAGTTCCTCAACTCCCTCAGTGCCATAGCCAGGGGTTCAATCGCCAGTGCAAAGAGCAGGGGAGACAGGGGACACCCCTGCCTCGTCCCTCGATGCAACCGAAGGTACTCAGACCTCCTCTTGTACCCCCGGGAAATGCCTTTAGATATATGCAGGTGAGGGCTTTTGTGAGGCGACAGGTGAGGGAACTCCCGTTGCTCCCGGCACAAGAAGTTCAAGATAGGGTGATCTCGGGTGTATGGGTCAGGGAGGGCAAGGTGTCGGAAATACACCAGGAGTTGAAAGAAGAGGGGGAAGTGCTGGTAGAAGAGTTGAAGGGTAAATGGGAGGAGGAGCTGGGGGAGGAGATCGAGGAAGGTCTGTGGGCTGATGCCCTAGGTAGGGTTAATTCCTCCTCCTCGTGTGCCAGGCTCAGCCTGATACAATTTAAGGTGGTCCACAGAGCGCACTTGACGGGGGCGAGGTTGAGTAGGTTCTTTGGGGTAGAGGACAGATGTGGGAGGTGCTCAGGGAGCCCAGCGAACCATGTCCATATGTTTTGGTCATGCCCGGCACTGGAGGGGTTCTGGAGAGGAGTGGCGGGAGCAATATCTCAGATGGTGAAAGTCCGGGTCAAGCCAAGCTGGGGGCTAGCAATATTTGGAGGAGTGGACGAACCGGGAGTGCAGGAGGCGAACGAGGCCGGCATTCTGGCCTTTGCGTCCCTAGTAGCCCGGCGAAGGATCTTGCTAATGTGGAAGGAGGCGAAGCCCCCCAGCCTGGTGGCCTGGATAAATGATATGGCTGGGTTCATAAAGTTGGGGAGGATTAAGTTCGCCTTGAGAGGGTCTGCGCAGGGGTTCTACAGGCGGTGGCAACCGTTCCTAGACTATCTCGCGGAGCGTTAGAGGAAGGTCGGTCAGCAGCAGCAGCAACCTTGCCGGGGGAGAGGGGGGATGGGGGGGGGGGGTGGGGAAAGGGGGGACTGCCTGGGAGGGTGGATGAGCAAGAGATAACATGAAGGGTTGGGGAAACTGGCACGTACGTTGAGGGCCAGTGTACAAAGCTGTATAAATATATCATTTTGCCATGTCTTGCTCTGCGCGATTTCTCGGTTTTTTTTGTTACGAGGTGGAGGGGGGGTTATTGTTTGTAAGGGAGAAAAATTGTGTTAAAAAATTTTAATAAATATATTTTTATAAAAAAGACCTCCTCTTGTTCGTGGCCACACTCGCCATCGGGACCTCGAACAACAGCCGAACCCACCTAACAAACCGTAAGATGGCTGCTTCCCTATTAATTTGGCCAAAACCGGATTTAAAATGGCCAACCAAAAAGGCTGATGGGAAAAGCAGGGAACAAGACACAAACGGACAGCTGCAGGCAGAATATCATATTCGGCTCTGGGGAAGTCGGCCCAGATCGATACTCAGGACTATGAACAGCCCACCAACCCAGACATCTGCAGTTATACTCAGGACTATTAGGAGCCCATCAACCCAGACATCTGCAGTTTAATCGGCTATCCCCGGGAACAATTGCAACATATTAGCAATTGAATACCGGGCCAGACCTGTCGGCGCCTGCAGTGGCCGAAACAAAGGCAGGTGAACGACCACCCCCCGATCGGGGAATCGCCTCGCAATTGGACGTATCGAACCCAGTGATTGGGAACAAGTCCAATCACTTGGGACTCAGGGACAAGGGCCGCCCTGGGAGGCGGGAAGCCCCTGGGCCCTATAAAGTGAGGGGCCAAGTTCAGATCGCTCTCTCTCTCCCTTCTTCGCCTGCTCGAGACCTTCGCAAGAACATCAACCGGCAACTGTAAGTTTGAATCCAGCGATCGCTATCCGATAAAGACTCCTAGCCATCGACCTGTATCAGCCTTTTGAATCCCGCGGGCCAGATCCGATTGGATAAGCCATTCGTTTCCCTGACCTGGTGGGCTCTTCCTAAAGTTAAGTATTGGCCAGTAGTGATAGGTTTATTATATAGATAGTAGGATTATTGTGTAAACATTACTTGTATATAATAAATGACCGTTGATTTCAATCTTACTAAGCGGTGTGCTGACTTATTAATCATAACTTGAACTTGAACCACGTGGCGGTATCAGAAAGATACCTAGCGACTCGTGAGCAAAGGTGACGTAATCAGAGCTAATAAACTAAGGCTAAAAAGAGCAACACCCCTCCCCAAACCCGAACCTCTTCAGCACCTCCCACAAGTACCCCCCACTCTACCCTATCGAAGGCCTTCTCAGCTTCCATCGCCACCACTGTCTCTGCCTCCCCCTCCCTCGCCGGCATCATAATAACGTTCAGGAGCCTCCGCACATTCGCGTTCAAATGCCTCCCCTTCACGAACCCCGTCTGGTCTTCGTGGATCACCTGCGGCACACAATCCTCAAGACCTTCGCCAGCACCTTGGCATCTACGTTTAATAACAAAATCGGCCTATAAGACCCACACTGCAGGGGATCCTTGTCCCACTTCAGGATCAAGGAGATCAGTGCCCGGGACATCGTCGGGGGCAAAGACCCCCCCTCCCTTGCCTCATTGAAGGTCCTAACTAGCAATGGGCCCAACAGGTCCACATGTTTCTTGTAGAATTCGACCGGGAAACCGTCCGGCCCCGGTGCCTTCCCCGCCTGCATGCTCCCTATCCCTTTGGACAGCTCCTCCAGCCCAATTGGGGCCCCCAATCCCGCCACCAGTCCCTCCTCCACCTTCGGAAACCTCAATTGGTTCAGAAAGCGGCCCATCCCTCCCTCCTCCAGCGGGGGCTCGGACTGATACAGTTCCTCATAAAAGTCCCTGAAGACCCCATTGATGCCAACCCCACTCCGCACCACACTCCCTCCCCTATCCTTAACTCCCCCGATCTCCCTAGCTGCATCCCGCTTCCGAAGCTGATGCCCCAGCATCCGACTTGCCTTTTCCCCATACTCATAAATCGCCTCCTGGGCCTTCCTCCACTGCGCCTCTGCCTTCCTGGTGGTCAACAGGTCGAATTCGGCCTGGAGGCTTCGCCTCTCCCTCAACAGTCCCTCCTCAGGCACCTCCGCATACCTCCTGTCTACCCTCACCATCTCCCCCACCAGCCTCTCCCTCTCCCTGCTTCTCTCCTTGTGGGCCCTAATGGAGATCAGCTCTCCCCTAACCACCGCCTTCAGCGCCTCCCATATCATCCCGACTTGGACCTCCCCGTTATCGTTGGCCTCCAGGTATCTCTCTATGCTTCCTCGGACCCGCTCACTCACCTCCTCGTCCGCCAACAGCCCCACCTCCAAGCGCCACAATGGGCGCCGGTCCCTCTCCTCCCCCAGCTCTAGGTCTACCCAATGCGGGGCATGATCCAAAATGGCTGTCGCCGACTACTCGGTATCCTCTACTCTCGCTATCAGCGCCCTACTCATAATAAAAAAGCCGATCCGGGAATAAGCCTTATGAACATGCGAGAAGAATGAAAATTCCCTAGCCCCCGGCCTTGCAAATCTCCAAGGGTCCACCCCTCCCATCTGGTCCATAAACCCCCTCAGCACTTTAGCCGCCGCTAGCTTCCTACCCATCCTAGACCTGGAGCGATCCAGTGCCGGATCCAACACTGTGTTAAAGTCCCCCCCCATTAGCAGGCCCCCCACTTCCAAGTCCGGGATCCGACCCAACATGCGCCGAATAAAACCCGCATCATCCCAGTTCGGGGCATACACGTTGACCAGCACCACCCTCTCCCCTTGCAGCTTACCACTTACCATTACGTACCTGCCGCCATTGTCTGTCACAATGCTCGACGCCTTGAACGACATCCTGTTTCCCACCAAGATCGCCACCCCCGATTTTTGGCATCCAGCCCCGAATTAAACACCTGACCTACCCACCCCTTCCTCAATCTTACCTGGTCTGCCACCTTCAGGTGTGTCTCCTGGAGCATGACCACATCCGCCTTCAGCCCCTTCAGTTGCGCGAACACCCGGGCCCGCTTGACCGGCCTGTTCAGTCCCCTTACATTCCAGGTTATCAGCCGGATCAGGGGGCTACCCGCCCCCCTCCCCCGCTGACTAGCCATAACCCCTCCTCGGCCAGCCACGCGCCCGCACCCCACGCCCAGCCCGTTCCCCACGGCGGCAGACCCCCCTACCCCCCCCCCCCCCCCCCACCCCCACCTAGGGCCCCTCCTAGCTGCTTTGCTCCCCCATTGCACTCCCGCAAGTGAGCTGACTCCTGCTGACCCCGGCCACTCCCGCCTCTCCTTCGACTCCTCCCATTGTGGGACATACCCTCCTCCTCCAATACTCATCAGCAGGCTCTCCGCCTCCCCCTTCCATCCCAAGCACGGGAAACAACTCTTGCTTCCCCGCCCCGCCGCCTCCAGCCTTCAGCGCGGGAAAAAGCCTGCGCTTTCCACCTGCCCGGCCCCGCCACCACCACCACCACCACTGACGCAGCTCCTTTTACAGGCCCAGTCCCCTCACCCCCGACTCGGGCCTCCCCCTCCCCCTCTCCCGCGGGGCCCCATCCCCCCTACCAGCCACCCCCCCAACCGGCCATCCCCCCCCTACTCCATCTACTTACCCCCCTCCAAGAGCCCACCCGACAGACCCAACCAAAACAGTGCCCAATCCACCCTAACCACCCACACCGAACCAAAAAGAAACAAGTGCAAAGAACCCCCCCTCAAAATGTAACACACCAACAGCAATCCCCGACTACCCATCCCGACCCTCAGTTTGTGTCCAGCTTCTCGGCCTGAACAAAGGCCCACGCCTCCTCCGGAGACTCAAAATAATGGTGCCGGTCCTTGTAGATGACCCTGAGTCGCGCCGGCAGCAGCATGCCAAACTTCACCCCTTTCCTGTGCAGCACTGCTTTCGCCCGGTTGTACCCGACCCTTTTCTTTGCCACCTCTGCACTCCAGTCTTGGTATGTTCGAACCTCCGCGTTTTCCCACCTGCTGCTCCTCTCTTTCTTGGCCCACCTGAGCACGCACTCCCGATCAGCGAACCGATGAAACCGCACCAGCACCGCCCGCGGCGGCTCATTAGCCTTGGGCCTCCTCGCCAGCACTCTATGGGCCCCTTCAAGCTCCAGGGGCCCCTGGAAGGACCCTGCTCCCATCAGCGAGTTTAACATGGTGACCACATAGGCCCCCACGTCCAACCCCTCCAGCCTCGCCGGGAGGCCCAGAATCCGCAAATTCTTCCGCCTCGACTGATTCTCAATCTCCTTGAACCGTTCCTGCCATTTCTTGTGGAGCGCCTCGTGCGCCTCCACCTTTACCGCAAGGCCTAAGATCCCGTCCTCGTTATCAGAGATCTTTTGTCAGACCTCGCGGATCGCCACCCCCTGGGCCGTCTGGGTCTCCAGCAGATTGTCGATAGAAGCCTTCATCGGCTTCAGCAGGTCCGCTTTGATCTCCCTGAAGCTGCGCTGGATTGCCTCCTGCGTTCACTGCATCCACGCTGCCTGGTCCCCGCCCGCCGCCATCTTGCTCTTCTTCCCTCGCACTTTCTTTGGGTTCACCACCACTTTTTTAGTCACCCCACTCCTGGTCCAAGCCATACACTGTCGGGGGAATATTGCAATCTTCTTCCCACACCGGGAAATGTCGAAAAAGTGCGGTTGGGGGCCCTGAAAAGAGCCCAAAAGTCCGTTCCAAGCGGGAGCTGCCGAACATGCGACTTAGCTCTGCATAGCCGCAACCGGAAGTCTTTCCCGGACAATCTTTACCCGACGTCCTTCCATTGTAATCCAGTCCTATTCACAAATCAAATTTATAGGCCTTCAACATGAATGAATATTAAAATATACTTTCACCATCAAGGAAGAATTTGTTTTAAATCTTTATTTTTCTATACATGGTGAGGTTGGGAAGCAAAACACATATGTGATAAAACACTCTCCAGGACCCTCGACTTATTCTCCTTTCATTCATGGAAATTTGTGATTTTATTTTTTTTTAAACTGCAACGATTTTTAGTCTTGTTCAGAAAACATTTTGTTGAACTGCATTTTGAAATAGCTAAGGTCACATACAATGAAACAAAATTGCTGAAGTGTGTTACAGATTAGAGATAACACTTCAGAGGGGAATAGACAGACGAGTGAAATGAAGCAGTCATGTGGCATGCCAGGAGCGCCACCTAAGAATGAGGCATACCTAAAAATGAAAGCAAAATACCACAGATGCTGGAAATCTGTAGTAAAAACAGAAAATGATGGAAAAACCAGCATTGTGGAGAGAGAAGCATAGTTAACATTTTGAGCCTGTATGATTCTTCAGGCCTGCTCCAAATAAGTTATTTCAGACTCAGAATGTTAATTCTGTTTCTCTCCATAGATGCTGCCAGACCTGCTGTGCTTTTCAGCTTTTATTACCTAAAAATGAGATGCCAACCTGGTGAAGCTACAACACAGGTCACTCCTCCCACAGTCTTGCAGGTTAGGTGGATTGGCCATGATAAATTGCCCTTCGTGTCCAAAATTGCCCTTAGTGTTGGGTGGGGGTGTTAACCTTGGGGTAGGGTGCTCTTTCCGAGAGCTGGTGCAGACTCGATGGGCCAAATGGCCTCCTTCTGCACTGTAAATTCTATGATAATCTATGATTAATCGAGGACAAAGGTTCGGCATAACATCGTGGTCCAAAGGGCCTGTTCTGTGCTGTATTTTTCTATATTCTATGTTCTATGCCATACAGCGGAAACAGCATATAATAGACCAGTGTTTTTTTAAACCTTTGTTCCCAGGGCTCACTTTTACCAACCAGCCGACCTTCGCGACCCACGTCATGTTCGCTTACCTTTAATGCGAAAGGGGTGCTTGCTTGGTCCTCGTGAACTCACTCCAATCAGATTCACAGGTAGAGGGCAATGCGCATATCAGGTGCAGAGTTCAGCTAGTTCCTTTGTGCCTTCTTCATCTTTGTGAGAATGGAAAATCCAACGTAGCACATGTAGGTCGTCGTTGACGGCAATAGCAACAAAATGCTTGTTTTACTCAGCATTAGATACTCCCGGGAGATGCTACTCCAGAATGCTGACAGCTTCTTGGAATTTTGGCGTGTTTTTAATTGGCTGTCACAGGTCAGGTACAGCATCGTAGTCTTTTTATTTGGAGTCAGCCTGTAAGTTAATAACTGACTGCAATATCACATTTGTGTCAGGAAATGAGACTTCATGGGCGGAACTCTCCGTCGGCCGGCACCAGAATCGGGAAACGCGATTGGGTGGAGAATCGGTTTTGATACCGAAATTGTGGCGGGTGCCGGTTTCACACCAAATCACAATTCTCTGGTGCATCGTGGTGGCTTACTGCATCCTTCACAACATCGCACAGCAGAGGGGCGATGTGCTGGAGAAGGATGATGAACGCCAGGCCTCGTCCGACGAGGAGGATGCAGGGGAGGGCAAGGTTGGACAGGGCCTGGACAGGCACGGGAGGCCGCACAACCAGGTCCAATGCACACAGAACACTCTGATTGCCTCCAGGTTTACTGACTGGGGTGGGGGCATGGACACCGCATCCCCCCATCCGCCTGCAACCCCCTCCGTGATACATACCTGCTGCACTACAATGTGCAGACCCTGGGTTGGCAGTAACAGCGGATATGGTCCATGGGCTAGAGGATGATGATATCCCACTCTGCGATGAGCTCTGGTGCTTTGCATCGTTGTGACTCCTGCCCAGGGTAGCACATTCCACCATCCACCTGTATGATCCCTGCATGCGACCTGTCCATTCCATCACATGGTCCTATTGAATTCCTGGGGTGGTGGAGTTGGGGACACCGGAGTGGCGAGCGTTGACTGAACTGCGGTTCCTGAACCAAACCCACCCCAACCTCCGAACATTCCCCTCCCCACTCTAGAGTGTATCTTGGGTTACGGGGATAGGATGGAAATGAGGGCTTAAGTGGGTCAGTGCAGACTCGATGGGCCGAATGGCCTCCTTCTGTACTGTATGTTCTATATTCTATGGCTAGCTTGGAGCAGCCCACCCCTCACACCCTTCTCCCTTTTGACAGGGCATCGAGGCAGGTTGTAACATTGTGCACAGGCGTTTAATGGGAGAACATTTGTGCAGATTTGTGCCCTAGTCCCGATCGCTAAACTGTGCCCTGCGCCCATGCCAACTTAACTGGTGTCTACTTTTCTGGTCTTACGCGTCCTAACACTACGGTTTTGGTGGACATTATGTTGTGACTGTGCCATGACTGTCTGCGTCTGTGCCACATCAGCCATTGCCTGCGCCATCTCCCTCTGTGTCTGCGCCATGTCAGCCAGTGTCTTGGGCAATGCAGCCCACGCTCTCAGCCATGGCCCTTTGTGACTTGGCCACGCTCAGGACTGCCGCTGCAATGTCCAGATGGCTCTGGCACATGGCTGTCTGTAAGAGGGCAGCCCTGTCCTGGACTTCAGCCACCAGCTGCACAGATTGCTCCAAGTCTTGGAGATGCTGATCTATGGGCGGAACATTTGCCCCCAAGGCCTCCACTGCGGACGCCACCGGTGCGGTGTTGGTCTGGGTGACACGCATGGTCGGGACCACCTCCTGCTCTTGCACGAGGTTGGACTCCTCCACCTGCAGATGCTGGATGCTCGCAGACAACCCCTCATGCAGTTCCTGGCTCTGCGACTGCATCTCCACAATTGATGGGATTGACCATTCTAGGAGTCCGAATCCCGTTTGGACAGCCCTGGGATCGGCCCCCTTGGGAGTTCCTACCTCCGCATTCTGTACTGGAGCATGTGTGTGGCACGCACCAGGTTCATTTACACGCCCAACCGAGATGAGCGTCTCTAGGATGGTGGAGGGTGTTGGAGACAGTCATGATGGGAAATCTGTGTCATCCTTGGTCTCGAGCTCTGTGGTGTCCTGGGTGTCTATGGCTCACGTCCGTGTCAGTGTCATGTCGTGGGTCCGCACCTGGGGTTCGGGCAGTGGCTGGGGTCGGGAGACACCAGAAGGCCCACCTCATCGCTAGCAGGTCCTGCAAGACACACAAGACACATGTTTAGCCTGCAGGCCGGGGTGACACACATATCACGGGGAACTGCAACGCAGCAAAGTCTTACTTCCTCACCTGATGCTGACCTCCATCTTGGTGACTGCCGTTTCTTTGAGCCCGCCGACCAGGTCCAGATCAGCTGTGGTGAGGGGCCGCAGGTCCGGCGGCCCCCCTCCAGTCTTCTCATGCTCCCGGTGGTTATGGGCGGCCTTCTCCTGGGAGGGTGGGGTGGGGTGGGGGGGGGGCCTTATGGGTGTGTGGGATAGGGGTTGGTTCTAATAGCACAATGCTGCCTACTCACCCTGGCTGCGCTGAGGAGGTTGTGCAGTTTCTTTCGGCACTGCTATCCGGTCCTGACGGTGTTGCTGTTGGTGCGGACCGCCTCTTTCCTGGGCCAGGGTACAGGGTCACGCGCCTCTCCACCACGGTGTCCAACAGGGTCTCGAGCTCGGCATCTGTAAAACAGGGTGCCACTCTCCTGGCTACCATCTTGTTGGCTGGGCTGGTGTGTGTGTGTGGAGAGTGAAGTTTGTATACGCAGCTGCATCTTGTCAGCCTCCTGAGTGTCAATCGCGAACCCCACACTGTTTCTCATTGGAATCGATTGTGTTCAACACGGCGCCGGTGTTAGCCCCTTAAAGGTCGCTCAATAAATCCAGGTGCGGCGCCGGTTTTGCTGTCATGAAAGTCCGCAATTAGTGCCCTGTCGTCAACACTTAGTCTCAGGAACGCAGAATCTAGCCGCAAGTCTTCTCGATGACCAGAGAAAAACAGAAGGAATGGGCACTTGGCATTGCCATTGGTGGACAGAGTTTTCGACTGAACGCAAACCTGGCATATAAACGGATGTGTGCAAAGGATTCCACTCCATTAACCTGCAGTCGATGTGCGACCATGCCCATGCCTCGGTGATGAAGGGCGGCTATATAAATGCAAGGCTTCCATTTTTGCTTCAATTTACCAGACTGAAAAATAGATAAATTAGTAGCTTTCATTGACAGAAGGAACTTTAGAGAGAGAGAGAGAGAGAGAGAGAGAGATTGGGGGGGGGGGGCGGGGGGTTCAGCTGAGTGTGACCTGAAGTCCTCCAATCTGTTCCCCGCGGGGAGCTCGGTTATACCTTTTTATGCAGCGCTGCCGGATTCCCGCATACTTCTCTGCAGCTCAGCAAAGTTCTCCGCCCGCGGTTAATTTCTGCGCACTTTTCCATCGGATTTCCGCTCTTCGCTGGAAAGCTGTTCTCATTTACTTCAGGCGGCGGCGGCGGCGCCGGCGCCGAACTCTCTCGCTCTTCGCACGGGCTAATTGCTCCCAAATGTTCGCTGGCACCAGCCGCTCGAGCGTGTTCGCGTCGCCATGGTAACGGCGCTCGCGCGCACTAACGGACGCCGGGTTTGATTTTGTTTAGCGTTTATTTGTATGGGCGGCGGGGGGGGGGGGGGGGGGTGGAGATTTTCGCTGTCAATTTGCCATGTGCCAAAATTGATGCTTGCATTTCTGTGGGTCCGTCAATTTATCCATCGAAAACGTAAGTTTTTAATTTAGAACTAAGAAGAGCACCCATGTTCGCGGGAGCCGTCAGTGAGGTGATAGAGAGAGGCCCGCCTCCACCACAACCCCGCCATTTCACTCTGCCCCCCACGTTAGCTCAATCTGCCTGTCATACAACTGATGTCACACTTTTCACATAGATCTGAGAAAGGTGAATTGAAAGAATATTCTTGTGTAACATTATCATCGAATCCCTACAGTGCCGAACGAGGCCATTCGGCCCATCGAGCCTACTCCGACCCTAGGCCCATGCCCCCTGCCCGCCCTATCTCCGTAACCCTATCTAGATTTTGGATTCTAATTAGCAACTGAGCGTGGCCAATCCACCTAACCTAATATGGACGCAACTCTGGTGCTACATTTTATTTTAACTGGTATGATGCTCTATCAATTACCACAAAGACGAGAGTAGTGGAATAATCGAGGCTTTATTGAGCAAAGATGTGGTGCCTCCTGTAGCTGGAACCAGAATGGCTGCAGCACCGGCGAGCACACACATTTATACGCCCCCTATTGGGCAGAGCCAGCAGGCAGGGATTTACCCATGTACCTCTACTATACGGGCAGTGCCGTAATACATGTAAAATACTACTAGTGGTGACTACCACATTCACCTGTTAAAAAGAAGAGTCCGGCGGGGGTGGTGGAAAACATTACAAGTTCAGTCTGTCGGGGGCTTTGACCCTCTTCTGCGATCGCCTCAGTCCTCGTGGTGATGTGGGCGCCGACTTGGTCACCTGTGACTTCGGGAGCGAGTTGCCCTCGTCTTCGTCACCCCTGAGTGGAACCAGTGGGAGGACGGATCCTACTGGGGGCTGCGGTGAGGTTCGCTGGAGGGAGGGTGAGTAGCGCAGGGGTGAATGAAGCAACCGGGGGAGGGGGATCCAGCGGGTGCCAGGTCCCGGAGGGAGACTGTGTCCTGGCGCCCGTCGGGGTGTGCCATGTAGGCATACTGCGGGTTTGCATGTAGGAGGTGGACTTTTTCGATCAAGGGGTCTGACTTATGGGTCCGCACATGCTTCCGAAGGAAGACGGGTCCAGGATCTGTCAGCCATGTTGGTAGCGAGACCCCGGAGGTGGACTTCTTGGGGAAGGCAAACACACGTTCGTGAGGGATCTCGTTAGTCGCGGTGCAGAGGAGCGATCGGATGGAATGGAGCGCGTCGGGGAGGACCTCCTGCCAGCGGGAGACCGGGAGATTTTTAGACCGCAGGGCCAGCAGGACGGCCTTCCAGACCGTCCCATTCTCCCTCTCCACCTGCCCGTTTCCCCGGGAGTTGTAGCTGGTCGTCCTGCTCGAGGCAATGCCCTTGCTGAGCAGGAACTGACGCAGCTCATCGCTCATAAAAGAGGATCCCCGATCGCTGTGGATGTTGGTGGGAAACCAAACAGAGTGAAGATGCTGTGGAGGGCTTTAATTACCGTGGCGGAAGTCATAGCGGGGCATGGGATGGCGAAAGGGAACCGGGAGTACTCATCAATCGCGTTCAGAAAGTACGTGTTGGTCGGTGGAGGGAGGGGCCCTTTGAAGTCCTTGCTGAGGCGCTCAAAGGGGCGGGAAGCCTTCACCAGGTGCGCTCGATCTGGCCGGTAGAAGTGCGGCTTGCACTCTGCGCAGACCTGGCAGTCTCTGGTGACGGTCCTGACCTCCTCAATGGAGTAGGGCAGGTTGCGGGCCTTGATGAAATGGAAGAACCGGGTGACCCCCCGGGTGGCAGAGGTCATAGTGGAGAGCCCGGAGTCGGTCCACTTGTGCGCTGGCATATGTACCGTGGGATAGGGCATCAGGGGGCTCGTTGAGCTTCCCCGGGCGATACAAGATCACATAACTATAGGTGGAGAGCTCGATCCTCCACCTCAAGATCTTGTCAATTTTGATCTTGCCCCGCTGTGTATTATTAAACATAAAGGCGACCGACCGTTGGTCAGTGAGGAAAGTGAATCTCCTGGCGGCCAGGTAATGCCTCCAATGTCGCACAGCTTCCATTATGGTTTGGGCCTCCTTTTCGACAGAGGAATGCCGAATTTCGGAGGCATGGAGTGTGCGGGAAAAGAAGGCCATGGGCCTGTCCGCCTGGTTGAGGGTGGCGGCCACAGCTACGTCCGATGCATCTCTCTCCACCTGGAAGGGGAGGGACTCATCGACCGCGTGCATCGTGACCGTAGCGATGTCTGCCTTGATACGGTTGAAGGCCTGGCGGGCATCAGCCGTCAGGGGAAAAACTGCGGACTGAATGAGTGGGCGGGCCTTGTCCGTATAATTAGGGACCCACTGGGCATAGTAGGAGAAAAACCCCAGGCATCGTTTCAGGGCCTTGGGGCAGTGGGGGAGTGGGTGTTCCATGAGGGGGCGCATGCGGTCGGGGTCGGGCCCAAGGACTCCATTTTCCATGACATAGCTAAGGATGGCTAAGCGGTTGGTACGGAACACGCATTTCTCCTTATTGTATGTGAGATTAAGGAGTTTGGCGATCTGGAGGAATTTTTGGAGGTTCGCGTCGTGGTCCTGCTGATCGTGGCCGCAGATGGTGACGTTATCTAGGTACGGGAAGGTGGCCCGCAGTCCGTACCGGTCAACCATTCGGTCCATCTCTCGCTGGAAGACCGAGACCCCATTAGTGACGCCGAAGGGAACCCTAAGGAAGTGATAGAGGCAGCCATCTGCTTCGAACACAGTGTATTGGCGGTCCTCTGGGTGGATGGGGAGCTGGTGTTAGGCGGACTTAGGTCCACTGTGGAAAAGACTCGAAATCTGATTGACCATGTCAGATATGCATGGGAGGGAGTACGCGTCGAGCTGCGTGTACCGATTGATGGTCTGACTGTAGTCAATGACCATCCTGTGCTTCTCCCCAGTCTTTACTACTACCACTTGAGCTCTCCAGGGGCTGTGGCCCCAATGACCCCTTCCTGCAGAAGCCATTGGACCTCCGATCTGATGAAGGTCCTGTCCTGGGCACTGTACCTTCTGCTCCTAGTGGCGACGGGTTTGCAATCTGGGGTGAGGTTCGCAAACAGGGAAGGTGGATCGATCTTAAGGGTCGTGAGGCCGCATACGATGATGGGGAGTAGGGGTCCGCCGAATTTTAAGGTTAGGCTTTGGAGATGGCACTGAAAGTCCAGGCCGAGTAACAGGGCAGCGCAGAGGTGAGGGAGGACGTAGAGCCGGATGTTGCTGAACTCTATGCCTTGGACGATGAGGGTTGCGATGCAGTATCCCCGGATTTCCACGGAATGGGATCCGGAGGCCAGGGAGATTTTCTGGGTGACGGGGTGTACCGGGAGGGAGCAGCACTTTACCATAGTGGGGTGGATGAAGCTCTCTGTGCTCCCGGAGTCAAAAAGCAAGGTCGTCTCGTGCCCATCGATATTCACCGTCGCGGTCGCGAGGTTGCGGGGCCGGGACTGATCCAGGGTGATAGAGGTGAGCTGCGGCAGATGCTGGGAGGTCCCGGGCTGGTCAGCGGTGGTGGAGGTAGCGGCAGGCGGTGAACGGCCAGACGAACAGGGGTCCTGAGACGCCGTCCAAAATGTCGCTGAAGATGGCGGCGCCCACAGGGCGCACATGGCGTGCGACATCAAAGATGGCGGCGCCCACGGGCCGCACGTGGCTCGCGGTGAAGAAGATGGCGGCACCCGTGGGTCGCACGTGGGAAGTGTAGGAACGCCTGGAAACAGCGGCGACTGACGGGGCCTGGCAAACAGAAACAAAGTGTCCCTTCTTCCCACAGCCATTGCAGGTCGCACTCCGCGCTGGGCAGCGCTGCCTGGGGTGTTTGTTTTGCCCGCAAAAATATCACTTGGGCCCACCAGAAATGGCTGGCTGCCGCGCGCCGCAGGCTTGTGGTGAGCTGGAGTTGGCAGCTGGTGGGTGCCGCGCGGTCGGGGGCGTAGGACTGGACGTTACGGGAGGCCACTTCTAACGAATTAGCGCGCTGCCTAGTTCCCGTAAGATCAAGCATACCCCCTTCCAGTAGCCGCTGGTGGACATACGCAGATTTCATGCCCGTAACGTAAGTGTCTCGAATTAAAAGTTTGGTGTGCTGGACTGCCGAAACTGCCTGGCAGTCACAGTTCCTACCTACCTAGGATGTGCAGGGCACGCCAGAAATCGTCCAGAGACTCTCCGCGGAGTTGCTGTCTCGTGGCCCGGAAGTGCCTGCCGAATACGTGATTGACTGGTCGAACGTAGTGTCCCTTCAGGAGCTCCATCGCTTCGGAATAAGTGGGCGCATTGCGGATGAGAGGAAAAATGTCAGGGCTCACCCGTGAATGGAGGACTTGGAGCTTCTGCGAGTCCGAGGGTTCCTCAGCGGATGTTCTGAGGTAGCTTTCGAAGCAGGCTAGCCAGTGGTCAAAGGCGGACGTAGCGTTGGCTGCTTGAGGGCTCAGCTGCAGGCGATCAGGCTTGATGTGGAGATCCATCGTTTAAAAAAATCTTTGCTCAATAAATTGATGCACTACCAATTACCACAAAGACGAGAGTAGTGGAATAATCGAGGCTTTATCGAGCAAGCTTGTGGTGCCTCCTGTAGCTGGACCCAGAATGGCTTCAGCACTGACGAGCACACACATTTATACGCCGCCTTCTGGGTGGAGCCAGCAGGCAGGGATTTACCCATGTACCTCTACTATACGGGCAGTGCCACAATACATATGACTACCACATGGTATAAAAGGCGTCCCTCCAAATATAATCTCAAATGTACACTGAGAAAAGTTTGGTCGTACAGATATTTTGAACAAATCTTGGCCAACCAAATATTGCCAGTCTGTTTGAATGTGGGTAGATGTAGCTGCTTGCAAAGGCTGCTGAAAAGTCAAAAACAGCAAGAAGTGATAATACACCATATGATAACACACCATGATTGCAATCTTGCGTTTATGTTCAATTGTTCGGTAAAATTAAAGAAGCAAGGGCAAATATCTACATAGATCCGGAGGGAGGCCATACCTAAGTACTTCAGAACGTGACCAGTCCCCAAGGTAGTGGTCGAACCTGGGCAGCTGGAGAGCCTAGGCATTATATGCCCGGTACAATTTGTGGAATGGACTGCGCCAGTGGTCCTGGTACTAAAGCCTTTGTGGAGACTATAAATTAACTATCAACAGAGCCTTCCGATACCCCATGCCGCGCATCGAAGACTTGTACGCAAAACTGGCTGGAGGCCCCACATTTACAAGCTGGACAATAGGCATGTATATCTCCAGCTAGAGCTCAATATGCATCCAGAAAATATGTCAACATCAACAGCCATAAGGGTTATATGAATACCCTTGTGTTATTGGCCAGGGTTTAGAAACTCCACAGTGTATTATGAAGCTCACCTGACCTATAACGTTTATGTTGAATTTGGCTAGGATGAGCACAAGAGCCTTCACTTCACTTGTGATTCATCAGATTTCCTAGGCGCTTTTATCAAAACAAAGTTTATTATAAGAATGTAGTTAACATATAGAAAACAGTTAGCAAGAAGTTGCTTTCAATTACAAACGTGAAAAAACACACAACAGCTACAGTAATCTATGTATATAACTCTTAATGAATCCCCCTTAGCTGTTCTGATTCAATACAAAATCCAACAAAACTAAAACCCCTTTCAAGGGCCAGCACCAGTGTAATCTCACTTCAATGGGACTGGTCCTTTCCCTGAGATCCAGCCTCCAACCAGCAGATTCAAAACTCCTTCCGGAAAGCAACTCTACCTTTAAAGTTACCAAGGCAGTTTCCCACACCCAGTGTGCTCTCAGTTCACTGGAACAGCTTTAAAATGAAAACAGGGAAACACTGCTTCTCTTCTGCAGTCCAAAGCAACAAACTGAAAAGGAAACCAAAACCCTAAACCCTCTCTCACCTGACAGCCACAGCCAGCTCCACCCACAAATGACATCACTGAAGCCGAGCTACAAGCCATGTGGTCAAACAAAACTATTCTTAAAGGGACACTCACATGACACTTGCCTTTCGGAGTCTCATTGGTGTGTGCCATTTTCCAGAGCATAATGGAAAATATCCTTCAAAGGCTGCCTAGGGTGGCAGTGTATCTGGATGATGTATTAATCACAGGGGCCACCAGAAAAGAACACCTGGCAAACTTAGAGGAAGTCTTGTAGTGATTCTCCGCCTCATGCGGCAAAAGTGTGTGTTTCCAGAAGGCAAGGTAACATAACTTGGATACCGGGTCGATAAAGACAGCCTGCACCTGGTAGAGGGCAAAGTAAATGCCATCTTATTGGCAGCCCTGCACATCATAAGACCATAAGACATAGGAGCAGAATTAGGCCACTTGGTCCATTGAGTCTGCTCCGCCATTCAATCATGGCTGATATTTTCTCAACCCCATTCTCCTGCCTTCTCCCCATAACCCCTGATCCCCTTATTAATCAAGAACCTATCTATCTCTGTCTTAAAGACACTCAGTGAATTGACCTCCACAGCCTTCTGAGGCAAAGATTCCACAGATTTACCACCCTCTGGCTGAAAAAATACCTCCTCATTTCTGTTTTAAAGGATCATCCCTTTAATCTGAGATGGTGCCCTCTGGTTCTAGTTTGACCGACAAGTGGAAACATCCTCTCCATGTCCACTCTATCCAGGCCTCGCTGTATCTTGTAAGTTTCAATAAGATCCCCTCTCATCCTTCTAAACTCCAACGAGTACAGACCCAGGGTCCTCAAATGTTCCTCATACGATAAGTTCTTCATTCCAGGGATCATTCTTGTGAACCTCCTCTGAACCCTTTCCAAGGCCAGCACATCCTTCCTTAGATATGGGGCCCAAAACTGCTCACAATACTCTAAATGGGGTCTGACCAGAGCCTTATACCGCCTCAGAAGTACGTCCCTGCTCTTGTATTCTAGCACTCTTGACATGAATGCTAACATTGCATTTGCCTTCTTAACTGCCGACTGAACCTGCACATTAACCTGAAGAGAATCGTGAACAAGGACTCCCAAGTCCCTTTGTGCTTCTGTTTTCCGAAGCATTTCCCCATATAGAAAATAGTCTATGCCTAGATTTCTCCTTCCAAAGTGCATAACTTCACACTTTTCCACATTGTATTTCATTTGCCACTTCATTGCCCACTGTCCTAGCTTGTCCAAGTCCTTCTGCAGCCCCCTTGCTTCCTCAATACTACCTGTCCCTCTACAGATCTTTGTATCATCTGCAAACCTAGCAACAATACCTTCAGCACCTTCTTCCAGATCATTAATGTGTATTGTAAAAAGTTGTGGTCCCAGCACAGACCCCTGAGGCACTAGTCACCGGTTGCCATCCTGAAAAAGACTCCTTTATTCCCGCTCTTTGCCTTCTGCCAGTCAGCCAATCCGCTATCCATGCCAGGATCTTACCCTTAACACCATGAGCTCTTAACTTATTTAACAGTCTCCTATGCGGCACCTTGTCAAAGGCCTTCTGGAAATCTAAATAAATCACGTCCACTGGTTCTCCTTTGTCTAACTTGCTTGTTACCTCCTCAAAGAACTCTAACAGATTTGTCAGGCACGACCTCCCTTTGACAAAGCCGTACTGACTCTGTCCTATTTTACCATGCATTTCCATGTGCTTCGTGATCTCATCTTTAATAACAGACTCTAAAATCTTACCAATGACCGAAGTCAGGCTAACCGGCCTATAATTTCCCATCTTCTACCTCCCTCCCTTCTTAAACAGTGGTGTTACATTCGCCACCTTCCAGTCCCCTGGGACCCTCCCTGCCTCCAGTGATTTCTGAAAGATCATCACTAATGCCTCCACAATTTCCTCAGCAATCTCTTTTAGGATCCTGGGGTGTAGTCCATCCTGTCCAGGTGACCTATCCACCTTCAGACCTTTCAGTTTCCCCAGAACCTTTTCCTTAGTAATGGTCACCACACTCACCTCTGCCCCTTGGTTCTCCTGGAGCTCTGGCATCCCACTGGTGTCTTCCACCATGAAGACTGATGCAAAGTAACTATTCAGTTCGTCTGCCATTTCTTTGTTTCCTATTATTACTTCTCCAGCCACATTTTCTAGTGGTCCAATGTCTATTTTTGCTTCTCTCTTACCTTTTATATATTGAAAAAATCTCTTCCCATCTTCCTTTATATTACTAGCTAGCTTGCACTTGTACTTCATCTTCTCCCTCCTTATTGCTTTTTTAGTTGTCCTCTGCTCGCTTTTAAAGGCTTCCCAATCCTCTGGTTTCCCACTAATCCTCGCCAATTTGTATGCTTTTTCTTTAGCTTTTATGCTGTCCTTGACATGCCTTGTCAGCCATGGATGCCTTGTCCTCCCCATAGCATGTTTCCTCCTCCTTGAGATGAATTTCTGTTGTGCCTCCCTAATAACTCCCAAAAACTCCTGCCATTGCTGTTCCACTGTCTTCCCTGCTAGGCTCCTTTTCCAATCAACTCTGGCCAGCTCCTCCCTCATGTCTTTGTAGTTACCCTTATTTAATTGTAATACCATTACATCTGATTGCAGTTTCTCCCTCTCAAACTGCAGGGTAAATTCTATCATATTGTGGTCACTGCTCCCTAAGGTCCTTCACCTTAAGTTCCCTAATTAAGTTTGCCTCATGACACATCACCAAATCCAGAATTGCCTGTTCCCTAGTAGGCTCTGTCACAAGCTGCTCCAAAAAACCATCTCTTAGACATTCCACAAATTCCATTTCTTGGGATCCGCTACCAACCTGATTTTCCCAGTCCACCTGCGTATTGAAGTCCCCCCATGATTATTGTAATATTGTCTTTTTTACATGCATTTTCTATCTCCTGATTTATTTTCTGCCCCACATCCTCACTACTGCTTGGGGGCCTGTACATAACTCCCATCAGGGTCTTTTTACCTTTGCGATTCCTCAACTCTACCCACAGAGATTTTATGCCTTCTGATCCTATATCGCTCCTTGCTATCGATTTAACTTCATTCCTTACTAACAATGCAACCCCGCCCCTTTGCCCATCTGCCTGTCCTTTCGATAGGACATATATCCTTGGATATTAAGATCCCAGCCCTGATCCCCTTGCACCCAGTCTCTGTGATGCCCTCAAAATCGTACCGGCCAATTTCAATGTGCGCAACAAGCTCATTTACCTTGTTCCGTATACTGCGCACATTTAGGTACAACACCCTCAATCCTGCATTGGCCACCTCCCTTTTCACACTCTCCTCAGTCACTGTACCCTGTACTGTGGCCCTTTTTGATTTTTGACTATTTCTCACATTGTTGAAGAACCGAAAGTGGTCGTGGCAGGCGCCACAGAACGAAGCATTCACAAACCTATAGCAGCAGTTGCTGTTGTCCAACATCTTGGCACACTACGATCTCACAAGGCCACTGGTAATAAAATGCAACAAATGCCTTTCTTTACGGAGGAGGCGCCGTCCTCTCACGTTGATGTGATGATGCCACCCAGTGACCGATTGCATACGCATACGCAATGACGCTATGGGCTAATCGAAAAAGAGGCCTTGACCGTGACATTTGGAGTGAAGAAATTCAACCCGTACATCTACGGTTGACACTTTACAATAATCATGGATCATAAACCACTGTTGGGCATTTTAAGGAGGAGAAAGTGCTCCTCACATTACCTTGGCTTGGATCCAACGCTAGGCACTATTGTTGGTGGCTTATGAGTACTCTCTAAGTACAGCCCAGAAACACACATAGCCAATGCCGACGCCCTGAGTTGCCTACCACTGCCCACAAGCATGCCCGCCCACCCACCAGTGATGGAGGAAGCTATCATTGGATTGGATTGGATTTTGTTCATTGTCACATGTACCAAGGTACAGTGAAAATATTTTTTCTGTGAGCAGCTCAACAGATCATTAAGTACTTGAAAAGAAAAGGAAATAAAAGAAAATACATAATAGGGCAACAGAAGGTACAATGTAACTACATAACACCGGCATCGGGCGAAGCATACAGGGGTGTAGTGTTAATGAGGTCAATCCATAAGGGGGCCGTTTAGGGTCTGGTAACAGCGGGGAAGAAGCTGTTTTTGAGTCTGTTCTTGCGTGTTCTCAGACTTTTGTATCTCCTGCCCAATGGAAGAAGTTGGAAGAGTGAGTAAGCCGGGTGGGAGGGGTCTTTGATTATGCTGCCCGCTTTCCCCAGGCAGCGGGAGGTGTAGATGGAATCAACACTTGGGAGGCAGGTTTGAGTGATGGACTGAGCTGTGTTCCCGACTCTCTGAAATTTGTTGCGGTCTTGGGCCGAGCAGTTGGCGTACCAGGCTGTGATGCAGCCAGATAGGATGCTTTCTGTGGTGCATCTGTAAAAGTTGGTAAGAGTTAATGTGGACATGCCGAATTTCCTTAGTTTCCTGAGGAAGTATAGGCGCTGTTGTGCTTCCTTGGTGGTAGCGTCAACGTGGGTGGAGCAGGACAGATTTGTGGAGATGTGTACCCCTAGTACCCCATGACTTTAAACTTCATGGACATCCTGCCCATAACCGCCAAGCAAATCCAGACATGGACCCAGAATGACCCCACTGTTGCAAAACTATGCCATGTGATCCTAAACTGCGGAATTCAGGACACCTTACAGAAGACCCAAAACCCTTCCTATCTAAATGCATAGAATTCGGTGTGGACGACAGTATCCAACCTGTAGAGAGCCAGGCCACGCCCAATTTTAAAGGAGCGATTCAGTGCTCACCCAGGAGCCTCCAAAATGAAGATGCTCACGAGGAGTTGTGACTGGTGGCCCGGGCTTGATTCTGACATTAAAAATTTGGTAAAACTGTACCCGTCACGTCAGGAAAATCAAAAGCTCCCTTCGGTCTCGCTACACTAGTGGGAATGGCCAGGGATACCTTGGGTACGGGTATCCACAAGTTCGCTGGGCCGTTCATAGGCTTAATTTTTTTGATCTTGATTGAAGCCCATTCTAAATGTATGGACATACATCGGATGTCCTCCACGACTTCCAGCACACTATAGAGGAAATCCAACAATCATTTTGCACTCATAGAATATTGGACAACTGGACCCCCTTCTCTATTAGAGAACTCCAGGCGGTCACAAAGTCCAACAAGATGAAACACATCTGAGCGGTGTCATACCACCGATCTTCTAATGGCCTGGCCAAACAGGTCATCCAAACATTTAAAAGCAGCATGAAGAAACTGACGGCTGGCCCGCTCGACACCAAATTGTCTCGGTTCCTCTTCAATTATAGGACCATGCCACATACTACGACAGGGATTGCACTGGCAGAATTGCGGATGGGCTGATGCCTCCGGACCAGATTTAGTCTATTGTTTCTCAACCTAGCTGGGAAAGCGGACCAAAACAATAGGACCAGAAAAAATACTATGATATCCGACGACCGGCAAGACCTTCAGGCCGGAAGATATCGTCTCTGTTCGTAATTTTGGAGACGGATCCCTTAAATCCCTGGAGTTGCAGTGGAAAATACTGGCCCCATGTTGCACAAGGCCAAGACCAGGAAGAGGACCGTAAAAAAACACGTGGACCATCTCAGGAGCAGAGGACCCCCTACTGCAGAATCTACTCTGGGAAGGACAATGCCCTCAATATACTTGGATCCTACCTCCAGGCAAGGCACTCAACCCATGTTGAACTCAAGAACCCAAGAGTCACTCCCAAGAAGCCAAAGAAATGAAGGCTGAAGTGACTGATCCGCAGCTGGAAGTCAACGTCAAGGAAGAGCCTCCATCAGTGGCCCTTTGAAACTCAGCATGGGAGCGACGATCCGCTTCACACCTCCAGAACCGGATCCGCTGACGGTGACGGTGGATTCAAGGCCCTGTTCATTATCGTAAGAGGAGGGACTTGGATGGGGAGGGAGATGCGGATGTGATAACCCTTACAAGGGCCATGGAGGATCCCTCATTCATGTTCCTGTGGAACTCGATGGAGTACGAATTCCCATGGTAACGGGTGGAGGCGCGCGCTGTGGGAGACCCGGACCGGGTGTTTTATTAATTCTGGGCTGGGTCACTTATGTTGTGCGTCGCGGGGGCGTCGTTACTTTTGTGTTTAGAATAAATCTGTTTAAACTTACATCTTCATGTCGCTTGGATTATTTCACCTATCTATGTCCCTCATAATTTTGTACAACCCAACCTGACCATAAGAAATGGGAACAGGAGTAGGCTGTTCGCCTCCTCGAGCTACTCCACTATTCAGTAGGATCATGGCTGAACCAACATTCCTCACGTCCACTTTCACTCCCTTTCCCCGTAACCCTTGATTCCCTTACTGATCAAGAAAATGTCTATCTCAGCCTTAAACATACAGCTTTCTGTGGCAAGGAGTTCCAAAGACTCACAACCATCTGAGAGAAGAAATTCCTCCTCATCTTAGACTTAAATAGGCACCCCTTCATTCTGAGACTATGCCTCTGGTCCTAGACCCTCCCATGAGGGGAAACATCCTCTCAGCATTTACCCTGTCAAGCTCCTTAAGAATCCTAAGAACTTAAGTGTGAAAATAGATAAGTCCCCTGGGCCGGATGGGATTTATCCTAGGATTCTCTGGGAAGCTAGGGAGGAGATTGCTGAGCCTTTGGCTTTGATCTTTAAGTCATCTTTGTCTACAGGAATAATGCCAGAAGATTGGAGGAGAGCAAATGTTGTCCCCTTGTTCAAGAAGGGGAGTAGAGACAACCCTGGTAACTATAGACCAGTGAGTCTTACTTCTGTTGTGGGCAAAATCTTGGAAAGGTTTATAAGAGATAGGATGTATAATCATCTGGAAAGGAATAATTTGGTTAGAGATAGTCAACACGGTTTTGTGAAGGGTAGGTCGTGCCTCACAAACCTCATTGAGTTCTTTGAGAAGGTGACCAAACAGGTGGATGAGGGTAAAGCAGTTGATGTGGTGTATATGGATTTCAGTAAAGTGTTTGATAAGGTTCCCCACGGTAGGCTACTGCAGAAAATACGGAGGCATGGGATTCAGGGTAATTTAGCAGTTTGGATCAGAAATTGGCTAGCTGGAAGAAGACAAAGGGTGGTGGTTGATGGGAAATATTCAGATGAGTCCAGTTACTAGTGGTGTACCTCAAGGATCTGTTTTGGGGCCACTGCTGTTGTCATTTTTATAAATGACCTGGAGGAGGGCGTAGAAGGATGGGTGAGTAAATTTGCAGATGACACTAAAGTCGGTAGAGTTGTGGACAATGCGGAAGGATGTTACAAGTTACAGTGGGACATAGATAAGCTGCAGCGCTGGGCTGAGAGGTGGCAAATGGAGTTTAATGCAGAAAAGTGTGAGGTGATTCATTTTGGAAGGAATAACAGGAAGACAGAGTACTGGGCAGTGTGGATGAGCAGAGAGATCTCGGTGTCCATGTACATAGATCCCTGAAAGTTGCCACCCAGGTTGAGAGGGTTGTTAAGAGGGCGTATGGTGTGTTAGCTTTTATTGGTAGAAGGATTGAGTTTCGGAGCCATGAGGTCATGTTACAGCTGTACAAAACTCTGGTGCGGCCGCATTTGGAGTATTGCGTGCAATTCTGGTCGCCGCATTATAGGAAGGATGTGGAAGCATTGGAAAGGGTGCAGAGGAGATTTTCCAAAATGTTGCCTGGTATGGAGGGAAGATCTTATGAAGAAAAGTTGAGGGACTTGAGGCTGTTTTCGTTAGAGAGAAGAAGGTTAAGAGGTGACTTAATTGAGGCATACAAGATGATCAGAGGATTGGATAGGGTGGACAGTGAGAACCTTTTTCCTCGAATGGTGATGTCTAGCACGAGGGGACATACTTTTAAATTGAGGGGAGATAGATATAAGACAGATGTCAGAGGTAGGTTCTTTACTCAGCGAGTAGTAAGGGCGTGGAATGCCCTGCCTGCAACAGTAGTGGACTCGCCAACACTAAGAGCATTCAAATGGTCATTGGATAGACATATGGACAATAAAGGAATAGTGTAGATGGGCTTTAGAGTGGTTTCACAGGTCGGCGCAACATCGAGGGCCGAAGGGCCTGTACTGCGCTGTTATGTTCTATGTTCTATGTTCCTATATGCTTCAATGAGATCATCTCATTCTTCTAAATTCCAATGAGTAGAGTCCCAACCTGTTTAACCTTTGATCATAAGACAATCACTCCATACCAGGAATCATCCTAGTGAACCTTCCCTGAACCGCCTCCAATGAAATAATGGGCGGGATTCTCCGTCGGCCAACGGCATGATCGGGAAAGGCGATTGGGCAGAGAATTGGTCTTGACGGCGAAATTGTGGCGGGCGCTGGGTTCACGCCAAATCCCAATTCTTCGGTGCCTCGATAGCGACGTCAATGCATTCCACTCTGCACATAGAGTAAACGCCATTAACATACAATAAGCGGGCCTGACACAGTATTCTCGAGGGACTCTGCGATTCTCTGCGTCAGCTGGGGGGAATTCCTGATGGCGAGGTTCACTTGTACTTATAAAAATCGGGAAACAGGCGCCATGGCTGATGTGGGAGAGAGAGGAGATAGGAGATGAAGAGGTGCAACCCATGGACTGCCGGTCCTAATACTGGCCAGTCTGGCTGGGGGAGGGGGGCCCTTAAAAGAAGGGCCAACATTCCATTAGTCTTCTTGATTACCTGTTGCACCTGTGTGCTAGCTTTCTGTGTTTTGTGCACAAGAGCACCTAAATCCCTTTGTGTTGCAGTTTTCTGCAGTTTTTCTCCATTTAAATAATACTCTGTTCTTCTGTTCTCTGTGAATGAACAACTTCACATTTTTCTACATTGTATACCATTTACCAACTTTTTGCCCACTTAACCACTTAACATTGCTTTGCAAACTGTTTGTATCTCTCTTGCATCTTGCCTTTCCTTATAATCTTTCCTCCTTATTCGGATATATTTTTGCATAGAGTCATAAATTACCTACTTAAATGTCTGCCTGCTTATTTACTATCTTTCCTGCCAATTTTTATGCCCAGTCCACTTTAGCTAACTCTGTCCTAATTTCATTGTAATTCCCTTTATTTAAGTTAAATACAGCTGTTTCTGACACAAGTTTATCACTCTCAAATTGAATATTAAATTTTATCATGTTATTTTTAAAAATAAATTTAGAATACCCAATTCATTTTTTCCAATTAAGGGGCAATTTAGCATGTTCAATCCATCTACCTTGCACATCTTTGGGTTGTGGGGACGAAACCCATGCAAACACGGGGAGAATGTGCAAACTCCACACGGACAGTGACCCAGAGCCGAGATCGAACCCGGGACCTCGGCGCCGTGCGACTGCAGGGCCGTGCGACTGCAGGGCTACCACTGCGCCACCGTGCTGCCCCAATTTTATCATGTTATGATCAGCTTCTCTTCATAGCTGCATAGCTCCAGGGCAGGTAACATCCTGGCGAATCTCCTTTGTACTCTTTCCTGTGCAATCACATTCTTTTTATAGTGTGGCGACCAGAACTGCACACAGGACTCTACCTGTGGTCTAACAAGCATTTTATACAGCTTTAACATAACCTCCCTGCTCTTATATTCTGTGCCTCGGCTAATAAAGGCAAGTGTCCCGTATGCCTTCTGAACCACCTTATCTCGCTGACTGCTACCTTCAGGGATCTTTGGATATGCACCCCAGTTCCATTTGGTCTTTTGTACTTCCTGGCATCCTACCATTTATTGTGTATTCCCTTGCCTTGTTAGTCCTCCCAAAACGCATCACCTCACACTTTTCAGGGTTAAATTCCATTTGCCACTGTTCTGCCCATCTGAACAGCCTGTCTATATCCTGTAATTTAAAGCTTTCTTCCTCGCTATTTACCACACCACCAATTATCGTGTCATCTGTGAACTTACTGATCATACCCCCCACATTCACATCTTTGTGCACTGAGAAGGAGTGATGTCCCCACACCACACTAATCAAAGATGATTGGCCTCTCACTTAGTTTTTCACAACTACCAGCTTGAGATCCTGGGATATGGCTGTTGGTGTGCACATTAGCTACTTGGGAATCATAAGTGAGAGTTGGATAATTGTGGAACACCAGTTTCCCCTACCCACACTCCTGTTGAGGGTTGTGGGCAGCTTTTGCAGGGGATCAAGTGTACTAGCCCTCACAAAAAGCATTTCTGTTAATTGTCCAACTGTTACTCTCAAGCTTCCTGTGGGAATGGATGGAAACCTCAGATCTGGGCATCTGATCCTACAAGTTCAAGTGGCCCAAGCAAATATACATGAATTTGTCTGAACAATGAGTTATTACCTGAGCTACAAAGATTTGGAAAGATAAAAAGGATTGGTGGGGGATGGGGGGAGGATGCCACATAACGCAATAGAATCAAGACAAAGAGGTAATCTTTCACTGTTACCTGTAGACTCAATTATTTAATGCATTCCTGGCTAGCTTCCCATCCTCTGTAAACTTGAAGTCATCCAAAACCTTTGGCCCTATCCTAATTTACACCAGGTCCTGTTCACTTCTCAACCCTGTGCTGACTGGCCTACATTGGTTCTTGGTCCAGCAATGCCTTGATTTTAAAATTCCTCCATGTTTTCAAATCCCTCCACGGTTGCCTTCCTATTTCTGCAAATTTTCCCAACCACACAAGCCATCCAGACCTCTGTATTCCTCCGATTCTAATCCCTGCACCAGTGGCAGCCAAGCAATCAGGTGCAAAGATCCTAATCTCTGGAATAGGGCTCCCCAGGGACCTCCTGTCTAAAGGAACCCCCTCCACAGATGCTCCCCCACAGGACCCCCTCCCCCACACAGACTCCCTCCCCCCCAGAAAAGGGACCCCTATTTGGAAACTAGAAAGCACTCCAGACAGGGGATGTGGGAAGCATTATAGCTTTAATAACTTGCAGTTCTACGTGTCCATTCCTCGAAGGAGACCAGCTGTGCCTGCTTCTGGCTCTCACAGATCCACTGGGTGTGATTTAATGGCCATACTGTGCCCGAACAGCAGCTTGCTGCAACGCAACGTGGCCGATAAAGCCCGGATACCCCGCTCCTAGGATCTACCCTGTTCGCAACGCTTTGCTAGATCTAATGCGATCTTGTGAGATGTTGCAATGTGAATCCTGCCCTTTGTGCAGGGTGGCATCCTAGCACTGCTGGTGCCACCTTGGCACCCTGGCACTGGATGCCACCTGGGTGCCAACTTGGCATTGCCAAGTTTCACAGGTGGCACTGCCAGGGTGCCAAATTGGTGCCATACTGCCATTTTTTGCAGCGGTGCAATTGGACCAGGGGTTCCCTGCGGGGGTGCGAGAGACCCTACTATAGTGCGTTGGGGCTTGGGTGGGGGAGTTGGGGGTCGCTTCAGCGGCCTCGGAGATCAGGATAGCATTTTAAAATGGCATCCTGATCTTTCGCTACACTGAGGAGTTCTGGTGAGTGGAGCTCCTCAATGTACAAAATTGGGTTAGGTGCGGCCTCGGCCTCATGTTCCCCATTGAGGCCCCTTATCAAATGAAAGTCATATTTTATAGACGTGTGTTTCTCGGCACTGCGAGCGCTGGAAAACATGCGGCTAAACGCGCTCGCTGTGGGACTTTGTTGCCACTTAGTTAAATCGCTCTCACTGTCTGCAATCCATTCATGGCTTTAGGAGTAATGGTTTGTGATTGACAGCTCGTGAAACCATCTGCAGCTTTGAGCGATTCATATCCCCTCACACTTCAATGGCCTAAGTGGTGCAGATGCTTTTGCGGGATATCAATCACAAACCGCTACCAGATTCAGACACAACGGGGTGGGAGGGGGTGCTGTGGATGGGGCTCCTTTAGGCAGGGGGTCTCTGCAGGGTCCCCCTATTACCGGGGCCCCTGTGCGGGGTCTCCCTTTACAGGGGTCCCTGGGGGTCCCCCTATTACAAGGGCTTTGGAGGGTTCCCCCTATTACATGGGGCTTGGGAGGTTAGACATCAGGAGTGGAGGGTCAGGGGTTGGTGCCAGGATGCGTTGAGCTAGGGATTTGGGATAGGGGCTCAGGGTCGGGATGGGAGGGTGATATGTCGGGAGGGTGAATCGGGGGCCAGTGGGGTGCGAAGGTTGGACATCTGGTGGGGTGCAGTGGGGGGAGGGGGCTGGATACTGGGCGGGTTAAGGGTCAGGTGGGCTAAGGGTGGGGGGGTGACTTGGAATTGGGTCCGTAGTTGTGGGGAGATAGAGGGAGTCCCGTGCGGTTGGGGACTGAGGGAATTCCATGTTGAGGGGGCTTTGGGGAAGTTGGGAATACTGTGGGAGGGTGATAGGTCGAGGGTGGGGGATGGTCCTAGAGTGTGGCAGAACCATCTGAAGATAGCGATTTATATCACTTTGTTGAATGGTTACAGCACAGTGCAGATGTTCAGGGGAAGTTGGTGCTTTTGGATAATTGCCACATAAACCCTTATCCGGGAACTTCCAAGAGGAATTACCCGTGCATCTTTGGGGTACCCTCAAAATCTGACGCTGGGGTGTCAGGAAGTTACTTATTGTGAGATTTAGATTCTCTTGAGTGAAAAAGTTGGATAAAGTATTTGTAGATGAATAACCGGAGGAGGAATTAATAGGAAGTAATTCAGTTCCATCTATAGGAAAATGAAACAAAATAACTCCTGTGAAGTCTTTTATAAAGCAAAGAATCACAGATGAGTTAATACTGCTATTTTGAACTGATTCCCATATTCATGGCTGCTTAAAAGGTTAACATTATTATTCACTGAAGATATGGCAGAAAAATGAAAAATATTATTTTGTCCCCTCAGACCAGGAGCATGAACAAAAGAACAAAGAAAAGTACAGCACAGGAACAGGCCCTTCGGACCTCCAAGCCTGTGCCGACCATGCTGCCCGTCTAAACTAAAATCTTCTACACTTCTTGGGTCCGTATCCTTCTTTCCCATCCCATTCATGTATTTGTCAAGATGCCCCTTAAATGTCACTGTCGTCCCTGCTTCCACCACATCCTCTGGCAGCGAGTTCCAGGCACCCGCTACCCTCTGTGTAAAAAAACTTGCCTTGTACATCACCTCTAAACCTTGCCACTCGCACCTTAAACCTATGCCCCCTAGTAATTGACCCCTCTACCCTGGGAAAAAGCCTCTGACTATCCACTCTGTCTATGCCCCTCATAAATTTGTAGACGTCTATCAGGTCGCCCCTCAACCTCCGTCGTTCCAGTGAGAACAAACCGAGTTTATTCAGCCACTCCTCATAGCTAATTCCCTCCATACCAGGCAACATTCTGGTAAATCTCTTTTGCACCCTCTCTAAAGCCTCCACATCGTTCTGGTAGTGTGGCGACCAGAATTGAACAATATACTCCTCGTGTGGTCTAACTAAGGTTCTGTACAGCTGCAACATGACTTGCCAATTCTTATACTCAATGCCCCGGCCAATGAAGGCAAGCATGCCGTATGCCTTCTTGACTACCTTCTCCACCTGTGTTGCCTCTTTCAGTGACCTGTGGACCTGTACACCTAGATCTCTCTGACTGTCAATACTCTTGAGGGTTCTACCATTCACTGTATATTCCCAACCTGCATTAGACCTTCCAAAATGCATTACCTCACATTTGTCCGGATTAAACTCCATCTGCCATCTCCCCGCCCAAGTCTCCTGAAATCCTTTGAGTATCCCATTGACCCTCCAAGGACCAACTGCTCAGCTGTTTCACCATGCAGGACTGGATACTTGCTCAGAAATAGTGATGTTGGTCACTTCCATCAGCAATTGAGAACTAGTTTTTACATGAGTTCACTACATCATTCTCCTCCAATGTCTCTCTACCATTGTCCAGCTGGGTGGGATGCCACTCATCTGGTTCTATTCTTATCGATCTCATTGTAGGCAGAGAATCAGCCTCAGTGGCTTTGCTGTCTGCTCCTACACCATGACCTCGGGTGTCTTCCAAGGACTTGTCCTTAGTCCCTTCCTATTTCTTATTTGCATGATACCCCTTGGCGAGATCACCTGAGAAGATTTGCATCAGTTTTCACACACATACTGATTACATCCAGCTCTACTATCTCTGTTGACTTTGCCACTGTCTCTAAATTATCAGACTGTCCGATACGCAATACTGGAAATTATTACTTACAGACTTTGAATGTTACAAGTCATATTTTTAATACTTAATGAGTGCCCCTGCTGTGGGCGAACAAAACCGTATTGACACGAGGGTTATTTTTTAAACATTGCAGTCAATATTGTCGAGTGTCAGTCAATTCAATTGTTCAGTGTCTGTACTGATTCCTTCATCTGGTCATCTGATTTGAAATACCTGATAATTGTTGTACAAGTGCTTATGCTGTTATGTGATGAAAGCTTTGTCAACTACACCACAACAGCATTTATTTCCTTCAACCTACCACCCCTCCAGAATTATACCAGAAAATGTGATTATTTAAACAAATCCTCAATCATCTAAAATCAATTTTTCCTAAATTTTTTGCCTAAATGTCTTGCTTTGTTTTAAACGCCATGAATTAGCCCAGCTCCGAACATACCAACCTTCCAATCCACATGGGGGTGCTGCTGTAACTGTTGACAACCAAAATTCTGAAAAAGACCTGTCACCTTATACTTTTTCAAAATTAGTGATTCATTGAAATAATTTCTTTATCTATTTTGAAAATACACGTGTTAATGGCTAAATGTAATCTGTACAAATACCACAAGTAAAAATTATTTTATACATTGATTAATCCTGTGTAAATGCACTGATTAATTTCTGCGCTGTGAGAAGACATCCTTAATCATTGTAATGGTATCTACATTAAGCTCATAGTTGTTTAATATAAGCAGTCATAAACTTTTAGTCCATCATTTTCAATTTCCTTTTGTTACCATAAGGCTTTTGATTCATTATTACATCAAAAACATCAAATTGCTTCATCATTTTGTAATCTGTTATTTTTTTGTTTGAGAGCAAATGAAGCATGTTGATCTTCTGCCCACCTGAAACTCGACTGATGTTTCCCAAGCTCACTTCACTTAGCATCTTTGCAAACATCAAAGCAGAGCCTTTATCAATTCAAGTTGGATTCAAACCTGGATCCTGAAAGTGAAAGCACAGTGTGCTGACTCATTGTCGTTTCCTGCAATTCCAAACTTTCTTTTCCTCTCTCTATTTTTTTTCATAGTCTAGTTTGACATTAATTCATTCCATTTACTTCTCCATTCAGCTTCTTCTGCTATGCTCAAATCTAGCTTACAGTGAGATACTCTGCTGCAACCAATTCTGGTCCAATATCATAGAATTTACAGGTTTTATTTCTAATCTATTTACTGTTGGGAATAAAATGAGTAAGTTTGTATTAAAAAGCCTAAAATGAAAAGATAGCCCTAGCTTATAAGATCAGCTTTTTGCGTCTAGATGTTTGTGCTGCTTGCTATCCAAGTTCAGTGATGCCATAAACAGCAATTTCCAACAGTCACTTGAGGTTGGATGGCATTTATTCAGTCTCCCATTTCTTAATTTATAAAGTATATTACTTCAAATGTATGTGTGGAGTTTAGTGAGATTTTGCATTTGCAACAGTTATTTTAAAGGCACTAGAACATGAGATATTCTCTCTGTGATCTTGCACAGAAGGACTAAGCCTGATCGCGTGGATCTTCTAAATCAATCAATGTTCTAAATGTTTTAAAGATACCATACGATTTGGTTTCAAGAAGAGAATTCTTTACAGAGGGTGAACTATTCCCAAAAGATTCCTTTTAATAGTTCTTAGGGCAATTGGCTTAATTTAGTAGTCACAACAGTAATTTAGTAGTCACAACTACTAATGGATTTTTCAGTTTGCAGTACAATTAGTTGTGAAATATTTTTAAAATGCTCTGGTGTGCATCTACACACATATGCATAAATGTCACTTGACGTTGGAACTCCAATTTCAGTGAGATTTTATGCTTGCTACAGTTATTTTTAAAGGCACGAGAACATATGAAGTTCTCGGGGCGGGATTTTCTGGCCCTTCCCGCCAGTAGGATCTTTCAGTCCCACCAAAGTCGATTCCCACTGTGGATTCCCTGGTGGCAGAACAGGTGAGCCATGCAAAACGCTATAGATGTCAGCGGGATTGAAAGATCCCGTCAATGGCCAATACCTCCGGCACAGGAAAAGCCGCTGCTGGAATATTCCGACCTATATAATAATAATACCTGCGCTGCTGATCTTGTTCTGCATTACAAGCCAGCTGTTTAGCCCACTGTTCTAAACCAGCCCATACATGTGTGCATGCATGTCGTGGTAGTATAATTATCAATATCAGCGAAGCACTGGTAACCTCCCATATAAGCCAGTGCTGACCTCAGTGGCACAGTTTGCGTTCCAGCTCAGGAGACAAAATATTATTACATCTCTGTGAACGAAATTGCTTTGGCAATTACTGAGGAGCTTTTTTTGATTCATTCATGGATGTAGCATTGCTGACTAGATCAACGTATATTGCCCATCCTTAATTGCCCTTAAAAAGGTGATGGTGACCTGCCTTCTTGAACTGCTGCAGTACATGTGATGCAGGTACCCAATGCTGTTTGCCCCAGCGACAGTGAAGGAATGGCGACATGATTCCATATCAGTATGGTGTGTGGCTTGGAGGGGAGCTTGCAGGTTGTGTTCCCATGCATCTTCTCCCTTGTCCTTTTCGATGGTAGAATTTGCTGGTTTGGAAAGTGCTGTCGAAGGAGCTTTGGTGAGCTATTGAAGTGTATCTTGTACACACTGCTGCCATTGTGCATCAGTGATGGAGGGAGTGAATGCTCAAGGCGGCGGATGGAGTGCCAATCAAACGGACTGCTTTATCCTGGATGATGTTGAGCTCCTTGAATGTTGTTGGAGCAACGCCCATCCAGGCAAGTAAAGAATATTCCATCACTCTCTGACTTGTGACTTGATGATGGTGGGCAGACTTCGGGAAGTCAGGAGGTGAGTTATTTGTTGCAAAATTCCAAGCTTCTGCCCTGCTCTTATGGCCACAGTATTTAATAAGCTCGAACATTTCAGCTTATGGTCAATGATAACCCCGAGGAATAATGGCTGCACAATAACAAGCACACAGAAATGTTAGAGTGGATACAGACACAACCTGTACCCTTAAAGGGTACTGGATTTTAGAATAAGTTAGAATCAATGGGCACGATTCAGTGGTCAACTCACACCCAACTTGGTGTCGGAATGAGGCGTTGAATCTTGTGAGAGACCTCGTGAGATTTGCGATGCTGGAAACCTCTCGCGGATATACCGAATCTCGAAACATTGAGATCTAGATCTCGTCCTCATTGGGCGTGATCGAGATATGGGGCGTCATTCTCCAACCCCCCACCGGGTCGGAGAATGGCCGTTGGCCGCCGTGAATCCCGCCCCCGCCGAAGTCTCCGGTACCGGAGATTGGGCGGGGGCGGGAATCGGGCCGCGCCGGTTGGCTGGACCCCCCGCTCAATTCTCCGGCCCGGATGGGCCGAAGTCCCGCCCAGAAATTGCCTGTCCCGCCGGCGTAAATCAAAGCTGGTATTTACCGGCGGGACCAGGCGGCGTGGGCGGGCTCTGGGGTCCTGGGGGGGGGCGCGTGGCGATCTGACCCCAGGGGGTGCCCCCACGGTGGCCTGGCCCGATCCGCGGGCGGGCCTGTGCCGTGGGGGCACTCTTTCCCTTCCGCCTCCGCCACGGCCTCCACCATGGCGGAGGCGAAAGAGACTCTCCCCACTGCGCATGCGCGGGAAACTGTCGGCAGCCGCTGACGCTCCCGCGCATGTGCCACATTTCCGCGCCAGCTGGCGGGGCAACAAACGCCATTTCCGCCAGCTGGCAGGGCAACAAACGCCATTTCCGCCAGCTGGCGGGGCGGAAATCCCTCCGGCGCCGGCCTAGCCCCTCAATGTTGGTGCTCGGCCCCCAAAGATGCGGAGCATTCCGCACCTTTGGGCCGGCGCGATGCCCGTCTGATTGGCGCCGTTTTTGGCGCCAGTCGGCGGACATCGCGCTGTTGGGGGAGAATTTCGCCCCTGCATTTTAAATGAATGCATTAAATGAATGCACAAGTGGCTAGCACTGTGGCTTCACAGTGCCAGGGTCCCAGGTTCGATTCCCCGCTGGGTCACTGTCTGTGCGGAGTCTGCACGTTCTCCCCGTGTCTGCGTGGGTTTCCTCCGGGTGCTCCGGTTTCCTCCCACAGTCCAAAGACGTGCAAGTTAGGTGGATTGGCCATGATAAATTGCCCTGAGTGACCAAAAAGGTTAGATGGGGTTATTGGGTTACGGGGATAGGGTAGAAGTGACGGCTTAAGTGGGTCGGTGCAGACTCGATGGGCCGAATGGCCTCCTTCTGTACTGTACGTTCTATGTTCTAATTGCATACTGAGGTAGCTCCTGCATGGGTACTTTATTTTTAGTCCCTTTCGCCCAGTTTGTGGGGGTTGTTTGGGTTAAAACTTAAATAATTTGATGGGAGATGGTTCCCACACAAGAGAAATGCCGAAAAGGTGCAGGTCAAAGAAGCCAGCAAGTAAAGAGTAGTCGACAGGTTCAGAAGCCTCGTGAGGCTCGTCTATTGAGGAAATGGTCCGTTGCAGCGACTCCGGTACTTCGCTGATGGTCGAGATCCTTACTGACAAGCCTACTTGTGACAATAAGTGATTATTATTATTATCTTGGCAGAGGAATTTAAGAAACAGTGGCAGGCTGTCTTCGAGGACCTTCATATTTCAGTAGAAGTGGCCCTGGCTCTCATTCGATCGGCGCTGGCAAAGACTGATGAAACGGTAAAGGCACAGCATTACAAGTGGAGGCAGCTCTCTCAAAGCAGAACGATCGGATTGTCTCCCTGCAGGCTGAGATGGCAAAGTTGGCCAGTGATAATAAAACACTGTATGCCAAAGTGGATTATCTGGAGAATTGCACCAGGAGACAGAACCTTAGAATTATGGGTCTGCCGGAGGGAGTGGAGGACCTAAATCTGACTGATGACATCTTGAAGATGTTTGGGAAGATGGTGGGGGAAAGCTAATCAATGCCCCCTCCGAGCTGGATCAAGCCCACCGGTCACTTAGGCAGAAGCCCCGTTCTGGCAAGCCACCAAGGGCAATCATTGTAAGATTGCATAGCTATCAGGAGAAGGAATGAGTCCTGAGGTTGGAGAAGGATCATCAAAATTACAAATGGGAGGACTATGCCCTTAGACTCTTATCAAGAAGTGGGAGCCAAGCTGGCTAAAAGGCAGGCAGCATTTAACAAGGCCAAGGCTGCGTTACATAAGTGTGGAGTTTGGCCACCGTCGTCCTCCCAATACTCCCACCCCCAAAAAACCAGCCTGGTGTGAGTCGCGCCGTCCGCCTCGGAGAATGGCAGGGTCCGGCGCGACTCAATGGGCGCCGGGGCCACCAGAAGTTCTCCGGCCCGCAATGGGCTGAAGTCCCGTCCACCTGTAGCCTGTCCCGCCAGCGTAAATTAGAGTAAGTCCCTTCCCGGCGGAACCTGGTGGCACGGGTGGGCTCCGGGTTCCTGGGGGGTCACGGGAGGATCTGGCCCCGGGAGGTGCCTCCACGGTGGCCTGGCCCGCGGTCGGGTCCACCAATCCGCGGGCGGGCCTGTGCCGTGGGGCCACTCTATTTCTCCGCACCGGCGGCTGTGGTCCTCCGTGATGGCCAATGCGGAGACAAACCCTCCCACGCATGCGCGGGGATGACGGCAACACGCGCTGGCACTCTCGCGCATGCGCCAACTCGCGCCGGCCGGCCAAGCCCCTATCCCACCGGCTGGCGGGGCGCCAACCACTCCGCACCTTTGGGGCGGCCCAACGCCGGAGTTGTTCACGCCACTCCGTCCCGCCGGGAGCCCCCGCCCCACCGAGTACGGGAGAATCCCGCCCGTTGGCTCGAGGGAGCCAAGTGGCGGGGGTAACTGCAGCTCATTATTTTAGTGTTGCGTTATAAAATGAGCTGAGGGTTTTTGTTGTGTTTGGGGTTGGGGTAGGGGTTAGGAGTTTACTACAGCCTGTGCAACATGAGTTGAAATAACTGTGAAAATCAGAGTTTATATAAAAGCAGTTAAGACAAAGGAAACCTTAAGAGAATGGTGTAAAATCCTGGACTGGATTCACTGTTAAAAGTGGAGCAGAAGTTTTCTTTATCAGTGTCATTTGGAAAACGTGACTGGATTCCAGAATGCAAACCGCTAAAGGAAAGTATTTTATGCGGTAAAATGGCCAACAGCCTAAATTTTAGGCCCATACAGAATTGGACTTGTAAATTAAGAATTAAACACTTTAAATTAAGAATTGAACACTTTAAATTAAAATTAGTCAGAACCACAAATAGGCCTGATGAGAAGTCAAACAGCCAAGCTCAAATACATTGGACAGAGATAGACAGCCAGGGCAAGTCTTGGCCTGCCCTGTAAACAAGACATCAGAAGATAATTGGTCTCATTCAAATGGTTCGATTGTTGTAGATTGCCCAGATGAAGCAAGACTTTCTGACACCTAGATTTCCCACCGTTGCCTTTTATGGGATAAGGTTACATGCAGACAATGCATCTGAGGGTGGATGCCTGAGGGGAAGGTCCTGGTGTTCTGCCCAGCGAAGACTCAATGCAAAGGCAGTGGAGAAGAATCAACAGCAGACTAGTGGACAGATGGAAGAAGCGTGTGAGACCCAGCTTCGTAGATGAGGGCCCTATGACGACTGAGACTCAGAGGATTGGACCCGCAGGTCGATCCAGTTCATCGGCACAGGTAGTATTCGAATCTTGGGAATATTATAGTTGGGATAATTTGGGGAGGGGGGAATAAATGTTTTAATGTGCTGGAAAATAAACTTGGGATGAATTGTGAACCTGTGTCTGACCTTTGTTTATCTTGCAAATAAAGGCACCTGGGTAAACCGTTTGAATGCTAACTGGTTAAAGTGTCTGAAATTTTACAGACAACAATTATGAGAGGAGATTTTAAAGCGTGTATTTGTGATTAGAGTTTGGAAACTCTCATGTGACAATCATCACAGGAGATTCTGAGGAGAAAACCACAGACACTAACTTGGGTTCAGAGAAGAGTGTGTATATTCAACCACGGCAAATCTGTGTACTGAAATGGAACTTAGTATTAATGGGAGCAGTATAGCTTAAGATGTACTTTATAATCCATGTTAATCTTAAAATCGGTGTATATTTGTTAAACTAAGGGCGGAGTAAAGGAGTATTATATAATCCAACTTTTCATATTTAATCATTTTTTTCTTGTTAAAACTAATTAGCAGTCCTGCACATTTTATAAAAAATAAAAGTTACAATCTTTTGAGCCAGGTTTCCATTCTGGAATCTTCCCATCCAGTTATAGTATCAACTAGGATCGTAACAGTATTAAAGAGCCATGTTAAGATTCAAAAATGTAGGGAGCCTTCCCTGTGTCACTGGAAACTTTTCTTCTAAGCTTGTCCACACACACAACCATGCAGCAATTGTGAAAGTACTCTAGAGGTCATTCTCAAGTTGCCCTTTAAGATACCACAAATGCGCTGTTACGCTGTTCACAGGATCTTTCCATGTACCAAGTGAGTGTTGCCTTTCTCTACAAAACATTAGTGACAGCACTGAAGTGCTTTCAACATTTCTGAGGGAAGTGATCAGATGCCATTTAAATGCAAGTTCTAGACTGTTGCATGTTGACAAGTGGGCTTTGATCCATTGCCCCTCTCTTCCTTCAGGATCCTATTGAGGGGTTAATGAAGGCTGTTTAGGGTAGAGACCAGCTTAGATCAGCAACAGTTAAATTATGGTAAGAAAGTAGTTAAGGACTACTTGCTGTACTTAGTAATCAGGAAGTTGTGGATTTGGAGCAAACTATTAAAATTTAGTGTGTGATAACCCATGGTTGGGTTCCATCCTGAAGGGTTTGTACATGTTTTTTTTCTAATCCAAAGTGAAGAATTCTACATTTTGCAGACCTGGTGAAATATTGGGCTCTGCTTTGCAGAACAGAAATGTGTATCTTCACAGACCATCCTTGATGCTTCGTGTAAATTGACAATATTGTGCATCTTAATAAGAAGGAAATACTTACAGTTGGCTTGAAATAGGAAAGGAGATTAAAGAATCATTTACAGCTAGATGTACATGGTTGCTCTGTTTATAATATTCCTCCAACCTCACACTTGTGTAATTGTGTCTTTGGGTCAAATATCATAGTAGAGAACTTTAAAAAGTAATTTTTTTCTTGTCTACATGGAATTTGCTCCGTCTGTTTCTGATCTCTGTTCTTGGCAAGAATTTTAATTTTTTTTAAAGCATGTTTATTAAGGTTTTACATTTTAGCAAATAACGCAACAGAATTACAAAAATCATACATCACCATAAGCAAGGAAAAACAGCTCACCATACATGAATACAGAGAGGAACAGGAGAACAACATTATAACTGACTTGTTACAATCATCAGACATAACTAGGTACCAGAGACCAAGGGAGAAACAGGATGAGACCATGAAAACATGGTAAAATTGTACACACCTTCCCACGCCGCGTCAGCTCGCAATTACCAAGGAAATTCAGGATAAATTTTCCACGCCATGTTCGGGAGCACATCAATGTACATCACTCTCCACTCTAGCAGCACCAAAGGCACGAATGACACACCACAGCCTCCTCGCCTTGGACCAGATCCGTCTATACCCATGCAGGAGCCAATCACGGATTCTTTGTATCCACCCTCACAAAGAAAAAAACCCAAAGAAAATACACGTAAGCCCCAGTTCTAAAAGGAGTTACATATATACCACACAAGACAACTTAGCCCCAATCTCAGACCCAGTACAAAATCAATATCATTCCATACATTTATGCAGAGAGGACCGGCAACAGCGCATTCGGATTATGAAATGAAATGAAAATCGCTTGTTGTCACAAGTAGGCTTCAAATGAAGTTATTGTGAAAAGCCTCTAGTCACCACATCCTGGCGCCTGTTCGGGGAGGCTGGTACGGGAATTGAACCGTGCTGCTGGCCTGCCTTTGTCTGCTTTCAAAGCCAGCTATTTAGCCCTGTGCTAAACCAACCCCAGTATGATCAAACCTTCAGGGACACCCAAGAAGGAAAAAGAAATGCAGAAGAGCTAGAATTACCAGAACTAACTGACAGGATAATAAAGGATCAGGACCCAACCCAGGTTCCATATTTCCCTCACGCATCATAGAATTTACACTGCAGAAGGAGGCCATTCGGCCCATTGAGTCTACACCGACGCTTGGAAAGAGCACGCCCACACCTCCATCCCATCCATGTAACCCAGCAACACCACCCAACCCTTTTGGACACTAAGGGCAATTTAGCATGGCCAATCCACCTAACCTGCACATCTCTGGGCTGTGGGAGGAAACCCACACAGACATGGGGAGAAGGTGCAGACTCCACACAGACAGTGACCCAAGCCAGGAATCGAAACAGGGACCCTGGAGCTACCGTGCCGCCCATGCCAAACACCCACTAAGAAGAAAGCGTTCCACCCCTCAAAAGGCATCAGGATATCCACCAAAGTACAGGACTCGACCCATGCCCAGGCCTCGTGCACCGAAGAAGCAAAACCCAACCTCTCCAGAGGTCCCTAATATGTGCTTTCGAGAAGGGACATCGCAAGTCCCTGGGAACAACAGGATACTAGCCACAGCACCAGACCTTACCTAGCCCAACGCATCCCAACACACAGGAATCGTTACCCACAGGCCCTCCAGCACATCCCAAACTCAACAATCCAGCCAAATGTGCACCTCTCCTACTACATCTCGGGCAATACACTTATACAAAAAAGAAAAAAGGATATTACGCCACACCCAGCCTGGAGGATCCCATTACCAAAGAGAAGAAGAACTGTCAAGACACCCAACAATTGGGCGCCCTGGGATGGAGGGCCGATTCCCTACTCCCTGGTACAATCAGGGGGACCTCTCCTGGATCACTGGACCAGACCAGGATGAGAAACAGCACTCTGCTCATCCCGAACTGACCCAAAAACATCCACCACCACCCCCACACTGGGCACGATCACAGAAAGGATACCAAGAACAATCCCTCTCCTCAACAGACCAACCACAGATGAACCAACCTCACCTTAGCATGTGCCATTACTCAAATCCTCTCATTCTAATAACTCTAATGAGGTAAAAAGAGGCCCAAAGGAGAAACTCCAACCTCAAGGAAGAGTCAGAAGGAACCCAGTCCTCTCCAGGATACATAAGGCTGGATTCTTCCGGCCCACCCTAGCAAGATCGCCATGGATGGGACGCAAACCATGTAAAGGTCCATTGAATCGGGCGGGAATTTCCTGTCGACAGACGGGCGCAGCCGGAGAATCCCGCCCATAATCTGCCCAGCTATCGAAGGATAAAAGCACGGATTCTTACATTCAACATAACAGGAAAAGAAATCTGACAATAAATCCAATACCAATTAGCTCTAACTGGGGAGCGGAGGTGGGGTTGGTTGGGGGGGGGGGGGGGGGACTATCCTCAATCTCAGTGAGGATTGAACTAACTCGACCATCCCCAACCATACTTCCAGTAACCACAAGGATTATAACACATAATGACAAAAAGGAGTAAAACTGTGCACATTCCACATAACCAACTCAATATGATTTTGCTAGAATAGGATCGCTCTTGTATTCACATCTCCGATACTCTTTCAGGAAAAAAGACAACAATAAATAATGAGCAACATAGTCACAAGAGAGTAATGTCCAGGATTATAGAAGAACTGGAGGTTAATGACACCATCTGTGTTGCCCAAAAAGGCAGAGGCTAAGATAGAATCAGTGAACACGCCTCAGGATCTCTCAAGGTTTCCAACGATCAAAGCACCATCTCGTCCACCATACCGTCGCTCTAACGCCCAGTTGACCCACAGCCGAGACCCTGGCCAGGTGGAATGACTCAACCCACTCGGCTACCTCCAATCCCTCAAGATGAGTATCAAGAATAGGATAATATAGGAAACAATGATTGGGGGCCCAAACGACCCCTGACCTCTAAGGCATTGTGTTCCTTTGAATCTGATGTACCCAGCCTCCAAGTCAAAGCATGTCAGTAAATTTTCAAACTCAATCGGGAACCCGCCTCCAACTTCTCGCCAGGGACCGGGTACACGAACACACTGATGTGTTGGGTACTCTGCTACACAGACAAACCAACACGGTTGCGAATGGTACAACTCAGTTTTATTACTAACATTTATTTACAGTGGTAAACTGGTTACTGAGGTTCGATCATAACCCTAGAATCTGTGGACCTATTCCTAATACCATCTTGTAGTGGCACTCAGCACATGGTGGGTGTCTGAGTGGCTTGCTATGAGCTCTGTGCCCTGAGCTGTCTCCTGCTGGAATCCTCAGGAAGTGTCGTGTTCCCTGTTTTGTACTGTGTATGCTCTTGCCTGTAATTGGCTGTGGTGTTGTGTGTGTGTTGATTGGTCCGTTGATCTGTCCATCAGTATGTATGTATGTTTGTGCTATGATGTTTACCTGAATATCATGACATCCCCCCTTTTTTTACAAGAACATGTGCCTTTGTGGTTATAAATAGAGATGTGTACTGAGTGCAGCTAAATGTGTGTGTGCAATATCTACAGCATGTACATGGGGCTAAACTATATACAAGGGGCGATGTCGGGTGTGACATAACAACAAGGTTGTACCATAAACAAAGAACGGGGAAATGTTGAACGACAAAACAAACTCCTGTAACGACTAGGAAGAACAGAAACATATTAACACAGTGGTATTATGAGTTCAATGTACAAACAGGCTCATAAGTCCAGTCTAGTAGGTGGGTGATGAATTCGGGTTGACCGCCTCAAGGGGGGGGTTTGGATCCACCGGCTGAGGAATGGGCCTGGCCACGGGCGACGACGGAAGGGGCATGGTGGCAGGAAGCTCCACAAAGTCGAAATCAGGAACAACAGGAGGGCGCGGTGTCGGTGTAAGTTCCCGTAGCGAGCGTGGAAGTAGGCGAAGAGCCCGGCGATTGCGCCTACGAATGGATCCATCAGGCATGCGAACCAGGAACGAGCGGGGAGCCACGCGTCGGAGAACTTCGGCAGGTGCTGACCAGCCACCTTCTGGTAGGTGGATGCGGACGTCGTCTCCAGACGCCAGGGCGGGAAGATCAGTTGCCCGTGTGTCATGTGCCCTCTTCTGGCGAACGCGCTGCTGTTGCATTCTGTGTAGTACCGGAGCATGGTTGGTTGTGGGTACCAGAATGGATGGCACAGTGGTCCTGAGGGCGCGACCCATCAACAGCTGGGCTGGTGAGAGGCCAGTGGCTAGTGGGGCCGAGCGATAGGCCAGCAGAGCTAGGCAGAAATCCGATCCGGCAGCAGCAGCCTTGCAGAGGAGCCGCTTGACGATGTGAACGCCCTTCCATTGGACTGGGGATGCAGAGGGCTGGAAGTCACGTGTGTGAAGCCATATGAAGCAGCAAAGGACGAACATGCCTGGCTGGCAAAACAGGGCCCATTGTCCGACATGACAGTAATCGGAATGCCGTGGCGAGCGAATGTGTCTTTGCAGGCCCTTATGACAGCGGACGATGTCAAATCGTGCAGGCGTATGACCTCTGGATAGTTGGAAAAGTAATCAGTGACGATTACATAGTCCCTGCCAAGTGCGTGAAAAAGATCCTCACCCACCTTCGCCCAGGGGGACGTCACCAGCTCATGGGGCTGAAGCGTCTCAGGAAGTTGCGCCGGTTGAAACCTTGGGCAGGTGGGGCAGTTGAGCACCATATTGGCAATGTCATCACTGATGCCCGGCCAGTATACCGCCTCTCGGGCCCTCCGTCTGCACTTCTCGACCCCCAAATGGCCTTCGTGTAGTTGATCGAGGACCAGCTTGTGCATGTTGTGCGGAATCACAATCCGGTCCAGCTTTAGAAGGACACCATCAATGACGGCCAAGTCGTCTCGGACATTGTAGAACTGTGGGCACTGTCCTTTGAGCCACCCTCCTGTCATGTGGCGCATCACCCGTTGTAGTAGGGGGTGAGCCGCAGTCTCCCGGTGTATACGGGCCAGACTGGAGTCGTCAGCTGGCAGATTTGCCGATGTGAAGGCCACCTGTGCTTCGACCTGACAGACGAACCCCTCCGAATCGGGTGGTGTGCTCACTGCTCTGGATAGGGCATCCGCAATTATAAGGTCCTTTCCCGGGGTGTAGACCAGTTGGAAGTCATACCTCCTGAGTTTAAGTAGGATGCGCTGCAGGTCCGACGCTGTGTAAGATTCATCTCGTTCAGGTCCTTATTTATGATTCTGACCAGGGGGCGATGGTCAGTCTCAACGGTAAACTGGGGGAGACCATACACGTAGTCATGGAACTTGTCTATTCCGGTTAGCAAACCCAGGCACTCCTTTTCGATCTGCGCGTAGCGCTGTTCTGTGGGGGTCATGGCCCGTGAGGCATAGGCGACCGGGGCCCATGACGCAGTGTCATCCCGCTGTAGGAGTACCGCCCCAATGCCGGACTGCCTGGCATCAGTCGAAATTTTAGTGTCACGAGATGTGTCGAAAAACGCCAATACCGGGGCTGTGGTGAGCTTAGTTTTGAGCTCCTCCCATTCCTTCTGGTATGTGGGCAGCCACTGGAACTCCGTGGACTTCTTGACGAGGTGGCGCAGAGCCGTCGTGTGGAGGCAAGGTTGGGAATGAACTTCCCCAGGAAGTTGACCATGCCTAGGAAGCGTAGCACTGCTTTCTTGTCTGCCGGCTGCGGCATGGCTGTAATGGCGCTCACCTTGTCTGCATCCGGACGGATCCCTGACCGGGAAATGTGGTCCCCCAGGAACTTCAGCTCGGTTTGGCCGAAAGAACACTTGGCTCGGTTGAGGTGCAGGCCGTTTTCCCGTATGCGCGCAAAGACGCTCTGGAGACGATTGATGTGCTCCTGTGGTGTGGTGGACCAGATGATGACGTCGTCCACTTAGATGCGCACCCCTTCGATGCCCTCCATCATCTGCTCCATGATCCTGTAAAAGACCTCGGATGCCGAGATGATGCCAAATGGCATTCTGTTATAGCAGAACCTGCCGAAAGGGGTGTTGAAGGTGCACAGCTTTCGGCTGGACTGATCCAGTTGGATCTGCCAAAAACCCTTCGAGGCATCCAGTTTTTTATTTAAAAAATTTTTTTTTTATTCTCCTTTTTCACATTTTCTCCCACATTTCCATCCATCAACAATAAACAATAATCAGTAAGATATGTCAGTCCCCATTATAGCAACGATCCCATCTACCCACCAACCCCCAAACCTCAATGTTTACATAAACAAATGATAAAAAGGAATCAGGGATTACCCGTAGTCACCCTTAATCTTACACAGCTCCCCCCCCCCGCCTCCCACAGCCCCCCCCCCCCCCCCCCCCCCCCCCCACCCACCCCAGGTCTCCAGCTCCTCCCGTCCACTGCCTCTTGTAAAACTCCTCCTCCCAACCTCGGTTCCTACCACCCAACTTTCCACCCTGGCTAGACCACTCGGACCCTGTTCTGCCAGGCTCCGATGGCCGCAGCCCCTCCCCCCACCTCACTCCCGTTCACTGGCCGGCTTAAACCGGCCAGCGTGGAGGCCTCCGCCTGGGTCCCTTTCCCACTTGCCCGGCCCTAGGAAAGCCCAAAGATCCCCTTTTAGCACACAAACCCCGCATATCCACCTACACCCCAAGGGACCCTCATTTCGAGTGAAAGTCCCGTCCCTTCCCTTGTCCAAATATACACCACATTGGCTCCTTTAGTCTCTACACCCGCGCGCAATGATACAAAAAAGAAGAAAATACAGTCATGAGGTTACATCGGCACATGGCCATTCTTCAATTTGTCAGTTCTGCCACAGTCCTTCTGCTTTCGCAAACTCCTCCGCTGCTTCCGCCGTTCCAAAATAAAAGTCCCTGAGCTTGTAAGTCACCCTCAGCTTCGCTGCATATACAATGCCGCACCGCACCTTGCTAATGTACAGTGCCCTCTTCACCCGGTTGAAGGCTGCCCGCCTCCTTGCCAGCTCCACCGTAAAGTCCTGGTATACATGTATACCAGCTCCAGCCCACTGCACCACCCGCTTCTGCTTGGCCCAGCTCAGGACCTTCTCCTTCACACTGTACCTACAGAAGCACAGAGTCACTACCCTTAGCGGCTCACTCGCCTTTGGTACAGGCCTCCACGACCGATGAGCCCGATCCAGTTCATATCGGGAGGGATCCTCCCCCTCCCCCAATAGTTTTGCCAGCATCGCGGCAAAATACTCAGTCGGCTTCGGTCCTTCAACTCCTTCGGGCAGCCCCGCGATCCTCAAATTCTGTCGCCTGGATCTGTTTTCCAGGTCTTCCATTTTTCCTCGCAGATCCTTGTTAGTGTCCATCACCTTCCGCATCTCTTTCCCCATCGAGGTAAGTTGATCACCGTGCTGCAATAACGTCTCCTCTACTTCCTTCAGCGCCTCGCCTTGCTCTCGCACCTCCGTCACTGCGCTCGCCACCTCCGTCCTCACCGGGGAAACCGCCTCCTCCACCAGCACACTCAAAACCTCCCTCATCTCCTTCCTCACCGTCTCCATGCATTTCGCAATCTGCGCCAACTGCTTTTCAAATTCCGCAGCCATCACCTTAGTTACTTCTTCAGCCGTAAGTAGTGCGGCCTTCCCTGGTGCTCCAGCCTCCATTTTCCTTGGTGACCCTGCGGTGACCTTTCCACTCCCCGACGGACCTTCAGCTGTTTTTTTTCCGGCCGTTTTCTTGCTCACCCTCGACATTTTTCGTTGTTTTTTTTTTCCTCCTGTGTCTTCACTGTGCCTCCTCCGTGCTTTCTCCCTGCTTCTGCCGCCTCCGTGGACCCTGGGACCGGGCTTAAAGCCCCGAAAATGCCGTTCCCGAACGGGACCCCACCATTGTGTGGCCGCCTCCCGCCCGTCATCACCGGAAGTCCCTCGAGGCATCCAGTTTAATGAAGATTTTAGCGCGGGCCATTTCGCTCGTGACCTCTTCCCGTTTGGGTATGGGGCAGTGTTCCCTCATTATGTTGTTGTTGAGGTCTTTTGGATCAATGCAGATCCGGAGCTCGCCGGAGGGCTTCTTAACACACACCATGGAGCTGACCCATGGCGTGGGCTCCGTGACCCGGGATAGCACCCCTTGGTCCTGGAGATCCTGCAGCTGCTGCTTGAGGCGGTCTTTGAGTGGCGCCGGGACCCTGCGAGGTGCGTGAATGACCGGGGTGGCGTCTGGTTTGAGCCGAATTCTGTAGGTGTAGGGCAGTGTTCCCATACCCTCGAATGCCTCCTGGTTGTGAGCGAGGAGTGATTGGAGCTGTGCCCTGAATTCTGCATCAGGGAAGTCAGATGTGCCTTCTGGACACAGAGCGTGGACTTGTTGCACGAGGTGGAGAACCTTGCATGCCTGTGCTCCTAGCAGGGAGTCCTTTGATGATCTGACTTTTTTGAATGAGAGTGTGGCCGTGTGTGTGTTGTGTGTCACCTGGAGCTGGCAGGATCCCATAGCCGGGATAAGGTTCCCATTGTAGTCGACCATCTTGCAATGGGATGGCCGAATTGGTGGTCTGACCTTCATGGCGTAGAAGGCTGACCATGCTATGAGGTTGGTGGAGGCGCCAGTGTCCAGACGGAACGTTATCGGTGATCGGTTGACCGTTAAGGTGGCACACCATTCATCACCCGGATTGATAGTGTTCACTTGCAACGGCTGATGGGTCCTGGCTGGAGACATCCGGTTCCCATCAATGACCGCAACACGGAAGGATTCCCGGTCGTCTGTGTCACTGGTCTGGATATTGTCTGGGCACGACTCGTGGTGAGGAGGCTGAATTGTCTGCACGTCCCTGCGAGGTTGTCGGAATTGGGGAACATTGGCAGGTTGAGCTGCTCAACAGCAGTCAGCGTAGTGGCCCATCTTGCCACAGCGGAGGCATTGTCGGTTTCTTGCAGGACATTGCCGCTTTAAATGTGCGGCTCCGCAGTTGCCGCACGCCGTGACGTCATGGCGTTTGTTGCGCCACCGCGCATGCGCAGTTCGGTCTTGCGTCGAGCATGCCTGCCCATCACGTCCCTCAGTGTTGATGTCGTTTTTGGCGCGCACAAACGCATTCCCAACCTTGCCTCCCACACGACGGCTCTGCACCACCTCATCAAGAAGTCCACGGAGTTCCAGTGGCTGGCCACACACCAGAAGTACTGGGAGGAGCTCAAAACTAAGCTCACCAGAGCCCCGGTATTGGCGTTTTTCGACACATCTCGTGACACTAAAATTTTGACTGATGCCAGCCAGTCCGGCATTGGGGCGGTACTCCTACAGCTGGATGACATTGCGTCATGGGCTCTGTGCCCTGAGCTGTCTCCTGCTGGAATCCTCAGGAATTATCGTGTTCCCTGTTTTGTACTGTGTATGCTCTTGCCTGTGATTGGCTGTGGTGTTGTGTGTGTGTTGATTGGTCCGTTGATCTGTCCATCAGTATGTATGTATGTTTGTACTATGATGTTTACCTGAATATCATGACACACACCTTGCCCAGCCCCTACCTCCCGGACCCGTCAGGATAGATGACACATCATGTAGCAGTATCTCAACAACACAAAGGCGGGTCTTTACCAGGGAATGTGCTCTCTCGAACATTCTCATGCGCCTCCACCATCCTCCCAAGGATACCTTTGCAACTCTTCAAAGTGAGCTCTAACAATCTGCACAGCAGAGCCGAGATCCACATCCAGAACAACATTCTAATTGGTGGTCATCATCCGGATGCACACAGCACCGCCGAAGCGAGAGCCTGCTGACCAGCAACAACGCCACTGCAAGATGGGCCCACCCTGCGCCACTGCAAGCTGGGCCCACCCAGCCCACTCTGACCGCCACAATGAAACACGGATTTTTACAATTTATCTCTGCTCTTCGCAAAGCACCAATTAGGATCCTCCAGGGACATAGCGCAAGCCACGTATCCCAAGGAAAAGCAAAGATCTGGGGCGAAATTCTCCGGTATCGGCGCGATGTCCGCCGACTGGCGCCCAAAACGGCGCAAATCAGTCGGGCATCGCGCCGCCCCAAAGGTCGGGGATTCGCTGCCCAGTCACTGAACGTGATTTTGGCGTCGCGGATTGGAGAATCGAGCCCATGATTGTCATGCACCTCAGCAGATTACTACTATGTGCATAATTGCAGCCTAGGATGACCTCCAAATAGTTTAATAGTAGCTTTGATAGTAACTTCAAAAATACATGCAAATTAGAAATAATTTATAAAATGTATGCTGAAATGTTTTGGTATCGTTCTCCATTTCACCATTCCCTTGTTCTGCCCCTTTCCATTTTATTGCTTTTTGTCCCTCCCTCCCATTCTGTCCCAGTCCGAACCATAGAATTTTACATAGAATTTACAGTGCAGAAGGAGACCATTCGGCCCATCGAGTCTGCACCGGCTCTTGGAAAGAGCACCCTACCCAAACTCACACCTTCACCCTATCCCCATAACCCAGTAACCCCACCCAACACTAAGGGCAATTTTGGACACTAAGGACAATTTTAGCATGGCCAATCCACCTAACCTCCACATCTTTGGACTGTGGGAGGAAACCGGACCACCCGGAGGAAACCCACGCACACACATGGAGAACGTGCAGACTCCGCACAGACAGTGACCCAAGCCGGGAATTGAACCTGGGACCCTGGAGCTGTGAAGCAATTATGCTAACCACAATGCTACCGTGCTACGGATGTATCATCCGTAGATTACCTTTTGTTTTAATCATCCTGCTATCTCAGGATCAATTTCTCTCTGCCTCATCACACCCTTTCCTCTCATTTTGTTTTCTTCTCTTTTCCCTGTCAGCCACTCTCACCATCTCACTATCCTTCCTGACCATCACATTACTAAACTGTTATTCTTTTCCCTTCGTTTTGCTAGCACACTTAGCTATCACCCCCTGTGAGTCTGCAATTCTTTTGCTGCTACCCTCTAAATTTCCTCACCTCTTCTGTGATAAAGCAGACTCATTAGAAGTGACGCCTGCACTAACTTGTGGTAGAGCCCCATTAAAATCAAAGCTGGGAGTATGTAGTGAAGAATTGTTTTTTATCCTAACATTTACAACTTGAAAAACGCAATGTGATGTAAACATATATGCACGCAAACCTGCATGATTTTGGAATATTTGGCTTGCTCACCCTTCAAAACTATGCGTCATGCATTTTAGCATCACTCCTGTGGTTCCTTTTTATGAAATTACAACATTCTTTGTTGTTTTCATAATATTTTAAATAGAATTTTTCACTCTGTGATCACCATTTTCTGCCTATAAAGGAATTAATGATGAATACCTGAGGCTGTGAAGCACAGGGAGGGGACCAACTTGAAGATGCACCACTGGGATAAAGGTAAACTATCCATTTATAACCTCAGCAATTGCCAACATGACATACCATAACTTTTGTAATAAGAGTTTGATTTTTTTCACATTACATGCCATCCAGTAGAAAGAATCTAGCATTCTAGCATACATTCAAAAACTATTGCTATACATGCACAATTAGTTTGAAATATTTGTATTGTTCACAACACTATGTAATCCTAAGGGAGTTTTATAGACTCTTGCAATAACAGTGCATTTTCTCCCAACATTGCACATAATTTCCATGAGTTGAGTCTGGCAGACTTTGCTGCTGAATTATGGCTTGTCCTTCTGTGCTGCCTCATGGGACACACACTGACAACAGTTTGTTGTATTGAGACCACACCTACACAACATAGAGGATTTGATAGTCATATGAAGATGCAAAGCTTTGCATGATTTGTACCCGTTTATAATTGTGAGATGCTTTTATTTTAATTTTTAGTGTTTCCATTATGTTTGTTATTTTTCCCACTCTTTTCATTATGTTTACTTGGTCAGATAGGGGCATGCAGGTGACTAATATTTCTGTTGTTACATAAAGTAACAAAGAAAGCATTTTCTGAATTTTGCCTGCATTTAAAAAAAAATTTGACATTGTGATGATGATACTTGCAATGAAATGTCTTAATGTATCCTGATTTCCTCAGTTCCTGAAATTTCCTACAGTGCTGGATGTTTTTGCAGAGGAGCTGGCATTGTCCCCTGGCTGAAATGTCGGGAGCAAGTCCACCTCGACAAAGCCATAAAGTCATTCAATGGCCATCATGTTGCTACTTGCCTGAAGCTATGGCTTCTGCTCCCATGTGTTGTTTTTTATTCGTCAATGGGATGTGGGCATCGCTGGGTGGGCCATCATTTATTGCCCATCCCGGAGGGCAATTAAGAGTCAACTTCATTGCTGTTTGTCTGGAATCACATGTAGGCCAGACCAGGTAAGGACGACAGATTTCCTTCGCTAAAGGACATCAGTGAACCAGATGAGTTTTTACAATCGACAATGGTCTCATGGCCACGTTTAAAGTTTTAATTTTAGATTTTTATTGAATTCAAATTTCACCATCTGCCATGGCAGGATTCAAACCCAGACCCCTGGTTTCTGGATTACCAGTCAAGCGACAATACCACTACACCACTGCCTCCCCATGTAAGGATGTCTCCCTCCCAGAGTTGGCAGCCAGTCAGATGGCCAACAGCTCTCCAGTCTCAGCAATGCCACTGGGAGGGGTGGCCACTGTTGGGACTACACTCAATCCCCAATGAGGAGCCAGTGGAGAAGGTCGGACTGCAGGGTAAGTGGGCCGCTTTGCTGAGGCCAATCAGGCAGGTCCCAGTGAGAGATGGCGTCTTTTAATTGGGTGGCCAGCGTTTTGGACAAAGTGAGGGTAGCGATTGCTGTTCAGGACCTCCATTAGGTACAGGGTGCCTGAATAGGAGGGACTTTCCTCTGAACCTGTAGCTAGTCCACCAGGGCTTCCATCGCTGAACAAAGAACAATACAGCACCGAAACAGACCCTTCGGCCCTCAAAGCCTGTACCACCATTGGCCAAAGCCCTCAGCACTTTCTAGTGCTCTATACCAATCTTATCCATGTATTTGTCAAGATGCCTTTTGAACGCGTTAACGTATCTGCTTCCATAGCCTCCCCTGGCAACGCGTTCCAGGCATTCACCGCCCTCTGTGTAAAAGGTCTGGCCCGCACATCTCCTCTAAACTTTGCCCCGGGAACCTTAAACCTATGCCCCCTGGTGACTGACCCCTTCACCCTGGGAAAAAGTGCTTGCCCTTCCACTCTATCCATGCCCCTCATAATCTTGTAGATCTCTATCAGGTCACCCTTCAACCTCTGTCGTTATAACGAAAACAGTCCGAGTCTATTCAGCCTCTCCACATAGCTAACACCCTCTAGACCAGGCAACTTGGAGTTGGCCACTTAAAGGCCTCAACTGGCCCAAGAATGAGTGGGCTGTAAGTAAATGATTGGCACCGTTTCACGGCTATGCTACCCAATTTTACGTGCCATCCCACCCCTGCCTGTCAGCCTGCTCCCAGGGGTGTGTAAAATCTTGGCTCATAGCTTCCAAGTTGACCATGAGGGAATGTTTGTGTAGGAATAGGTGCTAAACCTGGTGAGACGAGAACTCTGCTTAGTTTTCTATTTTAACCTTTTATTTCAATTAAATCTGGATTAAAAATAGCATTAATGTAATTCAAGATAGCATCAGTCTTGTGATGATCTAATTGTATCTTGGCAATGCACTTTCCTCGGTTTCTGAATATAGTAAAATACTTTACAAGAAAGGAAGAATGATAAATCAAGTTTGCATCGTGTCCTGTTGTGATTATTCAGACTGGTTGGACAGGACTTTCTCCTCCAGATGAGGACAAGTACAGAAGCTGGTGGGTTTGAAAATCTACACCACCCTGCTGTCCAATTTCCACTGCTGTTCTGGCCGCTGACAATTTTGCTCAAGAAAGGGGAGGTGGGACTCAGCAGCCTACCCAGTTTAGATATTAGGCTAATGTTGATGTTAATGAGTTTGTCAGCTCGCTAAGGGCCAGTTTAGAATGTTGATGGGGCACATGAATTACATACTGGATCTGGAACTAACCAATAGGAAAGAGGCAACAATGCAGCAAAGAGCCAGTCGTGGCCACACTGTGCAATTAGGTTGTCACTTCAAAGGGTACACAGCTGAGAGGGGCACTCAACCATTGGCACACAAGTGCCAATTGGTGAGCAGAGTTAGCAGGCAGTGCCTCAGGCAGTGTCGGAAATCACAACTCTCCAAGGAGTGTGGGCCCTTAGCAGTGAAGGGAAGGTTCAGTAAGCATTGTGAATGTAGCTGACCACGAGCAAGGCAACAGCTGGACATAGAATTAAGGTACTTGGAGACAGGGTAGCGATAAGGATTAATATTTTCAGGAGCATCTGTGGAGGCCCAGGCACGAGCAGGTCAGAGGAGAAGAATGAGGGGCAGGAAGACAACAGAGGCCTTAATCTCAGCATCAAGTGTACCGCCAAAGGAAAACTACCTGGGATTTTCCTCCAATAGAGGGGTGGGTTCCCTGGTTGCTGGGCGTGTCCTAGGTGGCCGTTGGTCTGCTTTGTTTTAGTCTCCTCTGGCGCCGGGATGTCTGTCTTAGCATTGTTTACCTAAATGTTGCCTATTGTTCCCGGGGATGGCTCATTAGTATGTGGATGGTTCTGAAGTACCGGTCCTGTCTGAGAGGCTACAGCTCTAATCAACAGACAGACCTTGCACCTGCTTGCTTTTTTCGGTATTGTCCAATTTTCCCTGCATTCTTTGCAAGTGTCCATTTTGTAATCGGGATGTGGCCATCCCAGATGGCTACACTCCCTTGTGATCCTCAACGCGAAGCATGAAGGATCATATTACTGCGTCGTCTTCGGCCTCTGACCAAACGGGGCACCCATAATCAGGCTCTACTTTGCCCTATCCTATGAAACACAATTTTACCTAAATCACTTTAAATACATACATTATTATAAAACTCTACGGGGCACTATGACATTAATGCAAGCATTACAGAAAAATAAAAAAGCTGGAACCGCTAACTATCCTCAATAAACTATCCTCACTCAAACAATCAAAAATAATCTACAACATTTTAAATGTACAAAAATAGCAGCACACAAATTTCTCTGGGCTGGCAGTCAGACACAGAGATTTACATTTCTTTAGTGAACAGAATACATGTAAAGAGAAAACGGATGCACTTTAACTCATGTCAAGGGGCTCGGGGGTTTGGTGAAATCCGAAAATAGGGGACCTAATCCTGTATACCGGGGTGCTAGAGCGGTAGGCTCTTTTTCACCATTTCCTGACTCTTAAGTGTCTGCACGACACTACAAAGTATCGTCAGTACTAAGAGGGCTTCTACTACATACGATAGTAAGTACCAGGTGATAAACTTATGTCAAAAAATGAAAAATGAAAATCGCTTATTGTCATGAGTAGGCTTCAATGAAGTTACTGTGAAAAGCCTCTAGTCGCCACATTCCGGCGCCTGTTCGGGGAGGCTGGTACGGGAATCGAACCGTGCTGCTGGCCTGCCTTGGTCTGCTTTAAAAGCCAGCGATTTTGCCCAGTGTGCTAAACCAGCCCCTAACCCGAACCCTAACCCTAACTTATCACACCAGGTCGGGGTATTGTTAGCTGTCACGGGGCTAGCTATCTCGGGGTTCTGTGTATTGCAGGGGTGGGAATCATTCATGGCTTGTGTGGTAGGGGTCAGGGGGGTAGCGTCTGCGCGCAACTGAAGGGATCCCGCTAAGGTCCAGGTGAAAAAGATGGAGGTTGCCTTCATCTTTCGGTCTTTCTGTCCTCTTCTTGGTCTTCCTCTGGGGTTCCTGAAGTTTCGAAGTTCTGTGAACACAAGCATAGTATCTGTTATTATCTTGCTTAAGATCTCGTATGCCTGTCTGTCTGTCCTTTGTTGCCAATCTCCCTTTATAATTGGTCACCATCTGTGACTCCCTCATTTTAAAAAAAAACCAAATATTTGGGACAAGACATACGAGAAGATACTGATATAGTGCGGGCTGTCTCGCAGCTTGTGCGATCTACCATCCCAGTGTTTGAGGATGTAAATAGCATACGGAAGCAATCTAAGGGTTGCCATAACCAAACAAAAGAATTTCGAACTTAACGAGCCAAAATGGGGTACGTATGGGCCGCGGCGGGTAAGAAATGGGTGGAATCCCTGGGTAGGACGGTGATCAATGCCGTTTGTGCTCTACCCGAGCGTAGCTGACCAGAGGGGGGTCCTCAGGCAGGTCGGGGACCAATGCCGTTTCTCCACTGCCTGAGCAACCGGCAAGAACGGGTAAGAATGTGGTCATCGTGGGAGCTGCCTTGTTGTCTGCTGACAAACTTGTACCTCTAAAACTGCTTTCTGTTGACAAACGAGTTCCTCTGAAATGTTGTCTGGGGACAAACTTGTTCCATTAACTGCCAGGTGGCGTTAAAGGAGTGGTGACGTGGGGCCGTGAAAACTTTCGAGTTTACGAACAACACTTAACATTATCACTAACGAACAAACATGGTGCAGGTTCCATCAGAAAGGACACCGTATCTCTCCATCGGTTCCTTTTTCTCCATCATCTGGATACCTCACTGCTCAATAGCGAACAGGGTCGCAAAGGGATTTGTTTGGTGGGAGTCAGACTCTGTTATCATCTTCTCCCGGCTGCCAAACACTTGACTGTAGTAATCGTGTTAAAGCTGCTTGGGGCGAATTGGGGTCCATCTCATCATTCCAGATAAGCCTGAACGAATTGTCTCGGTGTCAGAATCGTGTGTCGAGGTTGGAGCTACTAGGTTTCAATCCGTAATCGTCGGGCGGTGGGTCTCGGTCAGGGGCTTTGATATATGTAATCTCAAAGGGGTCAGTGGAATCATGCTCTGAATCGCTGGGAGTGGGGCCTGGTACAGGGGGATAATCGTAACGTGATGTGCTGTGGCTATCGTCATCCTGATCGCTGTCAGTGCTGGTTGAAGGAAGGGAGGGGCGGAGTCGTGCCTCTGGGGATGGAGATGAAGTCATGTCTGAGGACGGGCTGGACTGGTTGGGGGAGGGTAGGAAAACGTCATCTCTGGGCGGGGCGGGATAGTCTGCTGCTGCGAGCAGGATGTGGTGTGTGTGGTTGTTCTGCGAGCCATAAGCCTTGAGCTGGTTTATGTGAAACCACGCAGACTTACCATGGGTGGGTGTGATAAAGCCAGGGGAGTCCAACGAGCTTCTGAAAATTCCTTTATTTCAGCAACAGCATCATACATACACAGGGCCCGGTTCCCTTTCACCGGGTCCTCATTCCTTTTTAGCTGGCTCTACAGCTGCCTGCCTTTTATGCTAGTGCTGGGTTAACTCAGTCCAATTTAACACAGGGAACAATCATCCCCAGGTGGATGAGTCCTGTGCAGGTTATTACACCCCTCCCCCAACCCAAAGCCAGAAACCCCTCACAAGGACGGCCATTTAGGAGGAGTGGATAGGAGAGGACCAAACGGGTGCAAACCCCACAGTGACCAGACAACAAACCTAAAAAAAAATTGGTTCGGATAAGGCTCCACCGAACGGGGAAGCAGGACGGGCAGGCGTGTATTCCACCAAGCATTACGTCCGGCCCAACACCCTCACCAGTCACACAGGGGGCGAAGCTGCCAACAGCCAAACCCGGGGACGGCGCGCACCACAGCATCGGACCCATCAACCCAAGACCCAATCGGCATGGCATGCCTTCCAGCCACAGAGGGAACGGGGGGGGGGGGGGGGGATATCAGACAACATCCACCTCAACGTCCCTTTAATTTTTTATATTGGGCACTCTAAATTCCACCCAAAAAAAAAAAACACCAACCAAAATGCCCAGAGAGCTGTCACCCCGACATTCTTACAGTACACAGGCAAATAAACACACAGCGCAAATAAAAAAAAACAGCAGGGTTCCGTGCAAGCTTCCAGAGGACCAGAAGTCACATATGGAATGTCCAGTCAACTCCACACCAGAGTCTTTAGCCACAAAACCTGCAGTCGTACAATGACTGTCAGGTTGCAGGCAAAACATCACTGTTGCAAATCCCACAGTCCAAGCTGCTGCAGAACAGTCTTCCAAACACAACGCTGCACTCACGACCAGAATGACGTTCCAAAACGGCGGCGGCAACTCGAGAACGGACTCCCCGGTGGACCGCTCTGCCAGCATCAGGAAACAACAGCAGACAGAGATGGACGAAACGCTACGCGACCCACACCAGAATGATACCACATCTGGTACTGCCGGACACATCAGACTCCAGATCACTCCCAGCAGACACACTTCACAAGCCGGCAGCAAAAAAAAAAACTCGACCCGGCTCTCGCCTTCCATGACATTAGAGGCTCTAAAAAAAAACCACAGAAACAAACTCGGTACCGTAGTCCACTCTTTAAAAAAATAAATTCCCGGGAGGTAGCTCAGCCGAACAAGCAGCACGCCGACAGCTCCAATTCATCATCATCGCCAATGTGATAAAGCCAGAGGAGTCCAACGAGCTTCTGAAAGGTCCTTTATTTCAGCAACAGCATCATACATACACAGGGCCCGGTTCCCTTTCTTCGGGTCCTCATTCCTTTTTAGCTGGCTCTACAGCTGCCTGCCTTTTATGCTAGTGCTGGATTAACTCAGTCCAATTTAACACAGGGAACAATCATCCCCAGATGGATGAGTCCTGTGCAGGTTATTATAGCGGGATTCTCCGACCCCCCGCCGGGTCGGAGAATCGCCGGGGGCTGGCGTGAATCCCGCCCCTGCCGGTTGCCGAATTCTCCGGCACCGGATATTCAGTGGGGGTGGGAATCGCGCCGCGCCGGTTGGCCCCCCCCCCCCGGCGATTCTCCGTCCCGCGATGGGCCGAAGTCCCGCCGCTGGAATGCCTGTCCCGCCGGCGAGAATCAAACCCACCTCTCTTACCGGCGGGACAAGGCGGCGCGGGCGGGCTCCGGGGTCCTGGGGGGGGGGGCGCGGAGCGATCTGGCCCCGGCGGGTGCCCCCATGGTGGCCTGACCCGCGATCGGGGCCCACTGATCCGCGGGCGGGCCTGTGCCGTGGGGGCACTCTTCCTTCCGCCTTCGCCATGGTCTCCACTATGGCGGAGGTGGAAAAGACCCCCTCCACTGCGCATGCGCAGGGATGCCGTGAGCGGCCGCTGACGCTCCCGCGCATGCGCCGCACGGCAAAGTCATTTCCACACCAGCTGGTGGGGCACCAAAGGTCTTTCCCGCCAGCTGGCGGGGTGGAAATCAGTCCGGTGCAGGCCTAGCCCCTCAAGGTGAGGGCTCGGCCCCTCAAGATGCAGAGAATTCCGCACCTTTGGGGCGGCGCGATGCCGGACTGATTCGCGCCGTTTTTGGCGCCGGTCGGCGGATATCGCGCCGATTGCGGAGAGTCCCGCCCCAGTTTAAAAAAATATATATTTTTACTCTCCTCCTTTTTCACATTTTCTCCCACATTTACACCCATCAACAATAAACAATAATCAGCAAGAAATGTCAATCCCCATAATAACAACGATCCCATCCGCCCACCAACCCCCAAACATTAGCCCGCATGTTTACATAAACAAATGACAAAAAGGAATCAGGGATTACCTGTAGTCATCCTTAATCTACACAGCCCCCCCCCCCCCCCCCAACTAATGTTCAATGTTATCCAGTTCTTGAAAGTGCATAATAAATAGTGCGCATGACTTGTAGAACCTCCAAGCTTCCCCTCAGTTCGAACTTAACCTTCTCAAGTATTCCAACAGGTCCCCCCCGCCACGCCAGGGCACTGGGTGGAGAGGCTGCTCTCCATCCCAGCAGGATCCGCCTTCGGGCGATCAACGAGGCGAAGGCTATGATATCTGCCTCCGCTCCCGTTTCCAACCCTGGCTGGTCCGACACCCCGAATATGGCCTCCTGGGGACCCGGGTCCAGTTTCACACGCACCACCTTGGAAATTACCCTAAACACCTCCTTCCAGTACTCCCCTAACTTTGGACAGGACCAAAACATATGAATGTGATTCGCGGGCCCCCCCCCGCAACGCTCACACACATCCTCTACCCCTTCAAAAAATCGGCTCATCCTCGCCCTCGTGAGGTGTGCTCTGTATACCACCTTCAGCTGTATCAGCCCCAACCTCGCACATGAGGTGGAGGCATGCACTCTCCGGAGCACCTCACACCAGACCCCCTCCTCTATAACCTCTCCCAGCTCTTCCTCCCACTTTGCTTTGATCCCTTCCAGTGGTGCCTTATCCTCTTCCAGAATAGCTCTGTACACCGCTGACACTGCCCCCTTCTCCAGTCCCCTTGTCGTCAACACCTCCTTCAGCAATGTGGAGGTCGGTTCCTCTGGGAAGCTCTGTATCTCCTTCCTGGCAAAATCCCGAACCTGCATGTACCTAAACACTTCTCCCTGCTCTAGCCCATACTTCGCTTCCAGCTCCCTCAATCCTGCAAACCGGCACAGAAGAAACAAATCTTTTAGCGTCTTAATCCCCTTCTCTTCCCATTTCCGAAAACTTCCATCCCACCTCCCTGGCTCAAATCTGTGGTTCCCCCGAATCGGCATTTCCCTTGACCCTAAACCCAACCCGAAGTGTTGGCGAAACTGCCTCCAGATTTTCAATGAAGCTATTATTACCGGACTCCCTGAATATTTCCCCGGAGCTATCGGGAGCGGCGCTGTTGCTAGTGCCTTCAGCCCCGACCCCCTGCACAAATTCTCCTCCATTCTGACCCACTGAGAATCAACCCCTCTGACCCAGCTCCGCACTTTCTCCACGTTCGCCGCCCAGTAGTAGTACAACAGGTTCGGGAGACCCAAACCCCCTGCCTGCCTTCCCCTCTGTCGCAGCACCTTTCTCACTCTGGCCACCTTCCCTCCCCATATGAATGAGGTAATCCTTCCCTCAATCTCCCTGAAAAAGACTTTGGCAGGAAAACAAGTAGGCATTGAAAAATAAACAGGAATCGTGGCAACACATTCATTTTAACCCTCTGTACCCGACCCGCCAGTGACAGAGGAAGGCCATCCCACCTTGCCAGATCGGCTTTCACTCTCCCCACCAAACTAGTGATGTTGTACCTGCGAAGGCTCCCCCACTCCCGGGCAACCTGCACCCCCAGATACCTAAAATGAGTCCCTGCTCTACGGAATGGCAGCCCCCCACCCCTGCCCCTACCCCCGGCCGAGACACCACAAAGTACTCACTCTTGTCCAGGTTAACTTGTACCGCGAGAAAGACCCAAATACCCGCAGTAGCTCCAATATTCCTCCTATCGACGCACTCGGCTCCGACACATACAGCAGCAAGTCGTCGGCATATAAGGACACCCTATGCTCTATCCTCCCCCGCACTATTCCTTTCCATGCTCCCGAACTTCTCAATGCGATGGCCAACAGCTCAATCGCAAGTGCAAACAGCAGGGGGGACATAGGACATCCCTGTCTCGTCCCACGGTGGAGAGAAAAGTATCTCGAACTGATATTATTTGTGCGGACACGCGCCTTCGGTTCCTTATATAATAGCTTTACCCAGTTCACAAACCTTGGTCCAATCCCAAACCGCTCCAGCGCTGCCATCAGGTACCCCCATTCTACCCGGTCAAATGCCTTCTCGGCGTCCAGTGCCACAACTACCTCTGTTTCTTTTCTTTCCGCCGGTGCCATAACAACGTTCAAAACCCTCCTAATGTTCGAAAACAGCTGCCTCCCTTTCACGAACCCCGTCTGATCCTCCCCCATCACCTTTGGAAGGCACTCCTCCAGCCTACCCGCCAGTACCTTCGCCAACACTTTTACGTCCACATTCAGAAGTGATATGGGCCGATACGACCCACACTCCGTTGGATCCTTATCTTTTTTTAGTAACAGGGAAATCGATGCCTGCCCCAAAGCTTGCAGCAACACCCCCTTCCCTATCGCCGCCTCAAATATCCCCACCATCAGGGGTGCCAACCTATCCTTAAATGTTTTATAATATTCCACCGGAAACCCATCCGGCCCTGCCACCTTCCCCGACTGCATCCTCCTAATCGCATCCTTTATCTCCTGCTCCACTATTGCTCCTTCTAATGTAGCCCTGTCCCCCTCCTCTAGCCTCGGGTACTCCAACCCATCTAGAAATTCCTGCATCTCACGGTCTCCCCCGAGTGGCTCTGACTTGTACAACCTCTCATAAAACTCCTCAAAAACCTTGTTAATCAGCACTGGGGCCACCACCAACTTCCTTGCCCTATCCTTCACCTGAAGAATTTCCCTTGCCGCTGCCTCCCTCCAGAGCTGACCTGCTAACATGCTCCCGCTTTATCTCCATGTTCATAAACTGCACCCCTTGCTCGTCTCAGTTGGCGCACTGCCTTCCTGGTGGACAGTCAGTCGAAGCTCGCCTGTAGTTCCTTCCTCTTTTCCAGCTTCGCTGAGTCCCCATCCTCTGCATACCTCCTATCTACCTCCAACATCTCATCTATTACCCTCTGCCACTCCAACCTCTCCTCTTTCTCCACCCTGGCCTTAAACAAAATTACCTCACCTCTCACCACCGCCTTTAGAGCCTCCCAGACGACTGCCTTCGACACCTCACCCGTACAATTGAAACCTCCATATTCCTTAATTACCTTTTCAATTTTCTCACAGAACACTTGGTTCCCCAAAAGCCCCACATCCAGTTTCCACCCCGGTCTCTGCGCTGCCCCCTTCTCCAGCACCATATCCACCCAATGTGGAGCGTAATCTGACACTGCAATTGCAGAGTATTCCGACCCCTTGACTCCAGTCAGCAAAGCCTTCCCCACCACAAAAATGTCGATCCGCGAGTATACCTTCTGGACCGCTGAGAAAAACGAATACTCCTGTTCCCTTGGGTGCAGGAACCTCCAAGGGTCCACCCCTCCCATTTCCACCATTAGCCCAGCCAGCGCCTTCGCCCGCCCTGATGGGACCAGCGAGCGCGGCCGTGATCTGTCCAACCATGGCTCCTGCACCAAATTCCAGTCCCCCCCCACAATCAGCTCATGCGTGTCCAAGTCGTGAATAGCCCCAAACACCTTCCTCGCGAATCCCACATCGTCCCAATTGGGACCGTATACACTTAACAGCGCCACTAATCTCCCCTCCAGTGCCCCTGTCACAATCACATATCTACCCCCCTGATCTGCCACCACCTTCTCCATCTGGAAGCGTACCCTTTTGCTGACCAGCACCGCTACCCCTCGAGCCCTTCCATCAAATCCGGAGTGAAACACTTGGCTAACCCAGCCCTTTTTAAGTCTCACCTGGTCCTTCACCCTCAAGTGAGTCTCCTGCAGCATTGCTACATCGGCTTTCAAACTTTTAAGATGTGCAAGCACCCTTGACCTTTTGACCGGCCCTCCTAGCCCTCTCACGTTCCACGTGATTATCCTTACTGGGGTTCTCTCACCCTCCCCCCCACCTTTCTTATCCACCATCACCATGCCCCCGGGCCCTGCCCCATAAGCCTGAACTGCCCCTGTCCATTGTTATCATCGAACCCCTCCCCCCCCCCCAAGAACCCCCCCTACAAAAACATCCCCCAACATCCATCCCTCCACCCCCTCTTGCTCGCCTCGTAGGCCCATTGAAGCCTGCTAACCAGGCTCCAACGTCCGCAGTCCTCCTCTCACCTCACCCCCGTTCGCTAACTGACTTTAGTTAGCTAGCGCGGGTGGCTCCCCCCGCCAAGACCTCTCGCCCCCTTCCGCCGAGTCCCAGAGAAAGAAACACCAAGACAAACCCAACAATCCAACCCCTACAATTCACTAACATAACATTTAACCATCGCAACACAGAACGCCATTAACTTGAACTCTGTAACAATGCAAAGAGAAGTAAATTTCAATACAAATCAGTAAAAAGAAAGTTGTAACATTTGTACATTTTCCAGCTGCTCAAACACAGTCCACAGTCTCTCTTCCAGTTCCGCTCTTCACATCTGTCCCAAGCCTTCTGCCCTCACGAACGCCTCAGCCGCCTCCGCTGTCTCAAAATAAAAGTCTTTGGCGTTATATGTTACTCTCAACTTCGCCGGGTACACCACACCAAATCGCACCCCCTTCTTGTACAAAGCCGCCTTCACTCGCTCAAACGCCGCTCGTCTTTTTGCCAACTCCACCGTCCAGTCCTGGTAGATCCGAACCGCAGTACCATCCCACAGCACCTCACGCTCCTGCTTCACCCAGCTTAATACTTTCTCCTTCATGCAAAACTTATGGAAGCAGATAATTACTGCCCTTGGCAGCTCGTTCACTTTGGGCTTCGGCCTTAATGACCGATGAGCTCGGTCTAGCTCGTACAGGGTGGGGCTCTCACCCTCCCCTATCAGCTCTGCCAACTTCCTAGCGAAGAATTGCGTGGGCCTTGGGCCCTCTGTCCCTTCGGGCACGCCCCCAATTCTCAAATTGTGCCGCCTTGAGTGGTTTTCTAAGTCTTCCAGCTTTGCTCGGAGTCCTCTGTTAACCTCCACCACCCTCCGCAGCTCGTCCCCCATCAAGGTGACCTGGTCGCTGTGTCGTGTCACGGCCTCCTCCACCTCCTTCATCTTCTCGCCCTGCTCTCTCACCTCGGCCGATACCTTTGCCACCTCCACCCTCATAGGGCCGATTGCCGCCTCCAACAATGACCTCAACACAACTGCCATCTCTTTCCTCAGGACCTCCGCGTGCCTCACCAAACGTTGTTCCAGCTCCACCACCATCACCTCGGTCATCTTCTCCACCGTAAGTAGTGCGGCCCCGCCTTGCAGTTTGGCTTCCGACATCCTGTCAACACTTTTGCTCGTCTTCTCCTTCGGCGGCGAACCCGCGTTTCCTCCTTTCTTCGACGCTGCTTTTCGCATCCTTTAGCGGCTTATTGTTTTTTATCTTCTTTCCTTCCTCCACTCCCCCACTTCACCCTCCTGCCCTTCATCAATCTGACATTCTTCTTTTTTGAAAAAAAAAACTTTTACAAAACTTCCTTAAATCTTTTTTCTTTCTCCTCTGCAATCACCTGGGACCAGGCTTCAACCTTCTTTCTTCTTCCTAGGTGGGAGCCATCCGACGTGGAGCACCCTCCCTACATGGTGCCCTGGCCTCGGGCCTGCCGCCTCGGCCTCCTCGTAGCTCCGCCCCCGCTACTCTGACCTGCCGGGCCCGGCACCTCAGCCCCCGCCGCCCGACACCCGCGCGGGGGTTCTTCTCCGGTTTTTAAACCGGCCCCGCTGGCAGCTCGTGGCGGCCCCAAAGGCCGACGATAGTCGGGGGGCGCGTGAAGACTCGGGGATTTCCCCAAAATCGCCGCGAATCGCGGCCACAGGCGGGAGCTCTTTTTTTTGCGGCCGCCCTGCTCGCCCACGTCACCGGAAGTCCCGTCATGCAATTTTTTAATGCACTGCTGGCCAGTCCTGGTGGGGGTTGCCCACAGCATTCTCGACCTCTGCCGCCTGTGCCCAGGCCCAGTGCACGGCTGCGGGTGGCAATCTCCTTCCCACTTTGGGGTACCCGCCTCTTCTCCACGGTGCCCAACAGGGTCTCAAGTTCAGTGAACCGGGGTGCCGTTCATTTTGCTGCCATTTTGTTGGCTGGGTTGAGTGTTTGTCGGGAGTGGAGTGCTTATATGCGGCTGCAGCTTGCCAGCCCATTAACGGTTGATGAATTGGTCTGAGAACGGCACCAATTTTGTTGTCGTGGAAGTCCACCAATTCAGTTCTGACATCAACACTTAGGGCAGGATTCTCCGGCCACGCCCCCCAGCGACTGGAGAATCCCGCTCGAGTTCAATGGACTTTTCCATGATCCGCATCCCGCCCGTTGTGATCTTGCGGCGGACAGGGCGGAAGAATACAGCCCTTAGTTTCTGAAATGGAGAATCCCACCCTTTCTGTTTCCGTCTTAAGGTGGTGTTCAATGAATGATTTGCTCACAGCGGTGGTCCTGAATCAGCACAAAATGAGGACTGGGATTTAGCATTACCTCAATTTTGATAACCAGACTGCAATCTTAGGACAGGAGTTTAGATGTTTCCATGTGTCTTTACTTTCCATGACGTTTATCCATTTTCCCTACAGTTAAGTACAGTTCAGCAAAAAGTGTTCAAGGGGATTATGTTATGCTCGGCTGAAGTGTATGGAGCATCTTATCAATCATTGGACCAATTTTCAAAACTTTCTTTATTTGCTGAATATGAAGTAATTATTGAATGCATTTGTTTTAAATGTTAGTTGCCTTCTCATTAATTCTTATGGACAAATTGTTTAAATTATACTTTAGGCCATACAGTAATTTATTTTTCTCTGCAGTTTTATTTGTTACATAACAAGTTGATGATGTGACTTGTTCCTGCTTTGTGAGGTAGTCCAACACAGAGCTGTATTGTATTCATAGGGATCAAAATGTGAGAGTCAGATTATCTTGTTGCGACATTATAGGTGGCAACCTATTGTATTACTTAACACAAAGGGCGAAAGTTGTGTTTTTTAAGAGGTTAAATATTTCAGCCCAAGCATTCACAGGAGTTCCCCAAAGTAGTGTCCCAGGCACAACCATCTTCAGCTGCTCCATCAATTATCCTTTTTTGTTATAGAGCCAAAATGGGGATATTTGCTGATAATTGCAGTGTTCAGTGCCATTCGCAACTCCTCAGACACTGAAGCAGTCACTGTATGCATGCAGCAAGACATGGACAATATTCAGGCAATAAGTGGCAAGTAACATTCACACCACACAAGTACCAGGCAATGACCATCTCCAACAAGAGAGAATCTAGACATCTCCCTTATCTGCAGAACCCAGTTTGGGAATCCCTGCAGTAGACCAAATTGAAGGAGGTGCAAACGACATGTTTCTTCCCCTGAAAGAGTGTTTTGGGACCCTGAATATGGAGGAAGGAGGAGGTAAAGGGGCATGTGTTACACCTGCGATTGCAAGGGAAGGTGCCGTAGGAAGGAGATGAGGAGTTGGGGTGATGGAGGTGTAAACTCGGGTGCACAGGGGGAGCGGTCCGTGTGAAATGCTGACAGGAGCAGGTAAGGTGACAATATGTTTGGTGGCATCACGCTGGATTTGGCAGAAATGGCGGAGGATGCTTCCGAGCTCCCCGACCTTCTACCCTGCTCCAGCTACTCCACCCTCTCTTATACAGCATTACATTCCTTCCTCTCTTTATCCCTGAAGAGTCATACTTGAAATGTTGACTTCTGTTTCTCCCTCCATAGATGCTGCCAGACCTGCTGAGTTTTTTCAGCATTTTCTGTTTTTGTTTCAGATTTTCAGCATATGCAGTATTCTGCTTTTATTTTGGCAATTCTTGTGAGTGTATTTTTAAAAATATATATTTTTATTCTCCTTTTTCACATTTACTCCCAAATTTACACCCACCAACAATAAACAATAATCAGTAGCAAACATGTCAATCTCCATATCAATAACAACGATCCATTCCCCCCACCAAACCCTAAACATTAGCCCGCATGTTCACACAAACAAATGACTAAAAGGAATTAGGGATCACCCATAGTCGCCATTAACACACTCAGCCCACCTGCCCCCAACCCTCCCACCCACACGTCCCAACTAATGTTTGATGGTTTAGCTCACTGGGCTAAATCGCTGGCTTTTAAAGCAGACCAAGGCAGGCCAGCAGCATGGTTCGATTCCCATACCAGCCTCCCCGAACAGGCGCCGGAATGTGGCGACTAGGGGCTTTTCACAGTAACTTCATTGAAGCCTACTCGTGACAATAAGCGATTTTCATTCATTTCATGTTACCCAGTTCTTGAAAGTACAGAATTAATAATGCCCATGAATTGTAGAATCCTTCCATCCTTCCCCTCAGTTCAAACCTAACCTTCTCAAGACTCAAGAATTCCAACAGGTCCCCCGCCATGCCAGGGCACAGGGTGGAGAGGTTGCTCTCCAACCTATCAGGATCCGCCTTCGGGGCTACAACATCTGCATCCGCACCCGTTTCCAACCCTGGCTGGTCTGACACCCCGAATATGGCCACCCGGGGGCCAGGGTCCAGTTTCACGTGCACCACTTTAGAAATTACCCTAAAAATCTCCTTCAATAATCCTCTAGCTTTGGACAGGACCAAAACATATGAATGTCATTAGCGCCCCCCCGCAACTTCCCTGCCCAATCCCTCACCTGAACAATTTCCCTTACCGCTGCCTCCCTCCGGAGCTGACCTGCTAACATTATCTCCATTATCGTAAACTGCACCCCTTGCTCGTCTCAGTTGGCGCACTGCCTTTCTGGTAGATAGTCGGTCAAAGGTCGCCTGTAGTTCGTTCCTCTTTTCCAGCTTCGCTTGGGTCCCCATCTTCTGCATAATTCCTATCTACCTCCAACGTCTCATCTATTACCCTCTGCCACTCCAACCTCTCCACTTTGTCCACCCTGGCCTTAAACAAAATCACCTCCCCCCTCGCCACCGCCTTTGGAGCCTTCCAAACAACTGCCTTCGACACCTCACCCGTACAGTTGAAACCTACATATTCCTCAATTACCTTTTCAATTTTGTCACAGAACCCTTGGTCCCCCAAAGGTCCCACATCTAATTTCCACCCCGGCCTCTGCGCTACCCCCTTCTCCAGTACCATACCCACCCAATGCGGAGCATGATCTGACACTGCAATTGCCGAGTATTCCGACCCCTTAACCCCAGCCAGCAAAGCCTTCCCCACCACAAAAAAGTCGATCCGCGAATATACTTTATGGACTGCTGAGAAAAACGAGTACTCCCGTTCCCTTGGGTGCAGGAACCTCCAAGGGTCCACCCCTCCCATTTCCACCATTTGCCCAGCCAACGCCTTCGCCACCCCCCCCCCCCCTTGCTGGGACCAGCGGGCACGGCCGTGACCTGTCCAACCTTGGCTCCTGCACCAAGTTCCAGTCCCCCCCACTATCAGTTTGTGTGTGTCCAAGTCGGGGATGGCCCCAAACACCTTCTTTGCGAAATCCACATCGTTCCAATTGGGACCGTGTACACTTAACAGCGCCATTAACCTCCCCTCCGGCGCCCCTGTCACAATCACATATCTACCCCCCTGATCTGCCACCACCTTCTCCATCTGGAAGCGTACCCTTTTGCTGACCATTACCGCTACCCCTCGAGCCCTTCCGTCAAATCCTGAGTGAAACACTTGACTAACCCAGCCCATTTTTATGTCTCACCTGGTCCTTCACCCTCAAGTGAGTCTCCTGCAGCATTGCTACATCAGCTTTCAAACTTTTAAGATGCGCAAGAACCCTTGACCTCTTGACCGGACCTCCTAACCCCCTCACATTCCACGTGACTATCCTAAGTGGGGGTCTCTCACCGCCCCCTCTCCCCCCCCCCACCCTTCTTATCCACCATCATCATACCACCAGGCCCTGCCCCATGAGCCTGACCCGCCCCTGTCCATTGTTAACATCGAACCCCTTCCTCCCCTCCCAAAAACATTTCCTCTCGAAAAAACATCTCCCAGCATCAATCCCTTCCCCACCCTCGCTCGCCTCGTAGGCCCATCGAAACCTGCTAATCAGGCTCCAATGTCCGCAGCCCTCCTCTCACCTCACCTCCGTTCACTAGCCGACTTTAGTTAGCTAGCACGGGTGGTTCCCCCGCCAAGGTATACCGTCCCATCCCACCCAGTCCCAGAGAAAGAAAAAACAAAGACAACAATCCAACCCGATCATTCTAAAATGTCCCACAAGAGGAAGTATCCGCTCCACATCTACTTTATCTATACCTTTTATCATCTTGTACCACAATTTGATCTCCCCTCATTCTTCTAAACTCTAGAGAGTAGCGGTCTAAACTGTTCAATCTCTCTTCATTCGACAAACCCCTCATCACTGGAATCAACCTCTGGAACCTCCTCTGAACTGCTTCCAATGCCACTACATCTTTCCTCAAATAAGGGGGCCAAACTACACAATACTCCAGGTGTGGTCCCGCCAATGCCTTGTATAGTTGCAACAAAACTTCCCTACCTTTATACTCTATTCCTTTAGCTATAAATGCTGACATTTCATTTGCTTCCTTTATTATCTGCTGTACCTGCATGCTAGTTTTCTGTGACTCATGAACGAGGACGCCCAGACCCTCTGCAATGGAGCACCCCGAAGTCTCTCCCCATTTAGATAATAAGTTGCCGTGTCATTTTTCCCGACCAAAATGCATGACCTCACACTTATCCATGTTAAACTCCATCTGCCACATTTTGGCCTACATTCCTAGCCTATCTATATCCATTTGAAGGTTCTTATTTCCTCATTGCAACTTATTGTCCCACCTATTTCTGTGTCGTCTGCAAATTTGGCTATAGAAACTTCTACCCCTGTATCCAAGTCATTTAAATAGATTGTAAATAGCTGCAGCCCTAGGACCGAACCCTGTTGCATTCCACTAGTCACATCTTGCCATCCAGAAAAAGACCCATTTACCCCGAATCTGCCTTCTGTCCGTCAGCCAATCTTCTATCCAAGCTAATAAATCCCATGTGATCTAACTGTGGTAGTCAGTATTAGAGGTATTACGGTACCTTGTAATGCTGTAAGACCATTGGTGTAGGAGGTACTGTTTTCATTGGTTAAGCCTGCCTGCTGGTTCCGCCCAGTAAGGCGGAGTATAAGAGCCCGTGTCTCCCCAGCAGCTGCCTTCTGTACCTGTGCTGCTGGGGGAAACATCTAGTGTAATAAAGCCTTCAAATATCTCCAATCTCGCTTCTGGAGTTATTGATCGAGCATCAATTTATTACACTAGATTTTAAAGAATGGAGCTCCGTATCAAGCCGGAGTGTCTGCAACTCAGCCCCCACGCGGCAAACTCAGCAGCAACCTTCAAGCACTGGCTGGCGTGTTTCAGTGGATATCTCACAACTACACCCATGGAGGACCAGAAAATGCAAGTTCTGCACTCGAGGGTGAGCCCAGAGATCTACACTCTCATCGAGGACGCGGACGATTTCGAGGCCGCAATGAATCTGCTGAAAGGACACTATATTCGCCCTGTAAACCAGATCTACGCCCGACATCTACTAGCGACGAGGCGACAAATCCCTGGGGAATCGCTGGAGGAGTTCTACCGTGCGCTCCTGCTGTTGGGGAGGAACTGTAACTGCCCGCAAGTTTCGGCCAGCAACCACACACAGAACTTTTAGTCCGGGACGCATTTGTTGCAGGTATGCTGTCCTCGCAAATCCACCAGCGATTGCTGGAGAAAGAGACATTAGGCCTCAAGGAGGCAAGGGCCCTTGCTAGGTCCCTGGATGTGGCCTCCTGAACCGCCCGCACTTGCGTCCCCGACCGTGCGGCAGCCCCTTGGGCAGCGTGGAACCCCCCCGCGACCGACTCCGTGAATCCCTCATCCCCCCACAAGCTTGTGCTGTGAGACTGCCAGGCAACCATGGGGGCCCCACTGCTATTTTTGCGGACAAGCCAGGCACCCACAACAGCGGTGTCCGGCCCGCTCATCCCTCTGCAAAGAATGCGGCAAAAAGGGCCACTTCGTGGCGGTATGCCAGGCCCGGGCGGTCGCTGCGGTCTCCGGAGGCGAATCAGGAACGCCACCACAACCCTCTCCATGGGCCACGTGCGGCCAGCGGCTGCCGCCATCTTCCTCCTTTAGGGCCACGTGTGGCCTCTGGGCGCGCCATCTTGTCTCTCGGACACTACGTATGATGGATTGGCGCCGCCATCTTGTGCAACCCCAGCCATGTGCGATCAGTGGGCGCTGCCATCTTGGCTGGACTCTCAGGACCCCGACTCAGATGACCACACACCGCCCGAGGAGAACATCCAACTTCTGCCACGACTAGCCTCGGTGACCCTGGACCAGTCTCGGCCCCAAACACTCTCGACTGCAACGACGACCGTGCTCATCAATGGGCATGAAACATCCTGGGCGTGATTCTCCGATGCCGCACCGGTTGGGAGAATCGCCTGCTGCGCCAGTTTCCACACAACGCCGGTCCGATGCCCTCCCGCGATTCAGCCAAGCGGTGAGATCGGCCCCGTCGAGTTCTGCGCGGCGCAGGCCGGAGAATCGCCAGAGGCACCCAAAATGGCGATTCTCCGCTACCCCCGCTATTCTCCGGCCCGAATGGGCCGAAGTCCCCAGGGCGTGAACCCAGTTCACGCCTGGTAAATAAAGTCGTCGTCCTGGCTGACGCTGAGCAGTGAGGAGGTGAGCGGACTGTTCCGGAGCTCCTGCAGACCGGGTCAGCTTCCCTGAGAACGCTGCGGCCAATGGGGGGGTGGGAGGGGGTGTGAGGGATGGAATGGAGGTGGGAGGGGGGGTGAAGGATGGAGTGGAGGTGGGACGGGGGTGAGGGAGGGAGTGGAGGTGGGGGGGTGAGGGAGGGAGTGGAGGTGGGAGGGGGGTGAGGGAGGGAGTGGAGGGGGGTGAGGGTGGGAGTGGAGGTGGGAGGGAGGTGAGGGAGGGAGTAGAGGTGGGAGGGGGTGAGGGAGGGAGTGGAGGTGGGAGGGGGGAGGGAGGGAGTGGAGGTGGGGGGGAGGGAGTGGAGGTGGGAGGGGAGGGAGGGAGTGGAGGTGGGCGGAGGGTGAGGGAGGGAGTGGAGGTTTGAGGGGGTGAGGGAGGGAGTGGAGGTGGGAGGGGGGTGATGGAGGGAGTGGAGTTGGGAGGGGGTGAGGGAGGGAGTGGAGGTGGGAGGGGGTGAGGGAGGAAGTGGAGGGTATCATCCATCCATTGATGCCACATGTCAGCCGCCCTGATATGGCAGGACTGTGACAAGGACACGGCCGCAGGTTGTCGTGTGGCTGATGGGCACAGGCGACTGGCACACTGGTGAGGAGGACGGTGTGAACTGACCGTTGCAGGTGGCCATCTGGCAGCGTAGACTGCGACGGCCCACAGTGGCTGCAGATGCAGCGGCTGCTGCTGCAGCAGAGGGGATGGCCGCAGAGTGGCCCGTCATTGCCGTGCAGCCCGCAGGTGCTCAGGCCTGGAATGTCCAGGGGGATGCCGAGGGGAACATTGACCCCAGACGGTGTGGAATGCACAGGATGCGGGCACTGATATCAAAGTGCTTGGGGGGGGGAGGAGGAGGAGAAGGAGGAGGAGCCACTGATGGTGGTGCCAGGGCACCACAGGCGTCCAGCAAGGCCTAGGGTGTACCGTGACAGAATGTCGTTCGAGACCCTACCGGACATTACATGCAGGAGGAGACAACGGTTCAGCAGGGAGACGGTCGCACATATATGCCACCTCATGGCGCACCTCGCACCACGTGGAACGGGAGGAGGACACGCTATACCAGTCTCCGTCAAGGTGACGGTGGCCCTAAACTTTTTCGCTACCGGTTCCTTCCAGGCGCCGAGCGGGGACCTATCCGGGGTCTCACAGGCATCGGTCCACAGGTGCATCAGGGCCGTGACCAACACCTTGTACGCCATCGCGGACAGGTACATTAAATTCCCCGAGGACCCAGCACAGTAGGAAGCACGGGCACGTGGATTCGCCAAGGTGGCCGGGATACCGATGGTCCAGGGTGTCATCGATGGTGTGCACGTCCCCATGCGCCCACCTGCAGACAACAGGGAAGTGTTCATGAACAGGAAGGGCGCATACTCCATGAACATTCAGGTGGTCTGCGACCCCCACATGAAGATCATGCACGTGTGTGCAAGGTATCCCGGGAGTGTGCATGACGCCTACATTCTGGCACAGTCGTTCATCCCCGCAATGTTCGATGAATGCCCCCCCCCCCCTGAGGGGCTGGTTGCTGAGCGACAGGGGCTATCCGTTGAGGTCGTGGCTGATGACGCCAATACGGAGGCCTCAGACCAACGTGGAGAGCCTATACAACGAGGCCCATGCAGCAACCAGGGGTGTGGTGGAGCGGTGCTTCGGCCTGCTGAAGATGCGATTCAGATGCCTGGACTGCTCCGGAGGGGCCCTACAGAACCGGCCCGACTGGGTCGGTCGCATAGTTGTGGTCTGCTGTGCGCTGCACAACATTGCCATGCAGAGGGGAGATGCCCTGGTGGAGGAGTCGGAGGGAGGACCCGACGGCATCGGAGCTAACGCAAACGAAGGGGAGGAGGAGGAGGATGGCGTGCATCAGGGTGGGGGGAGGGGCGCAGGACACAGACACTGCCCTGGTGCTGGTTACGTCCAGGAGGCTGCACGACGGCACCGTCTAGGACAGCGACGTGTTGGTGGGCGCATGGTTCACGCACCGTGGGGGGGAGGAATTCGCTGAACACTGCCACCTGCACCGACAGTCCTGCACACGGGTACCACACTGCCCGCACCCCCGCACCGCGTTCACGGCACCAATTCCACATCACCTTACCACTGCGGCACTACGGGATTGCACAACATTGATGATTGTGTAAGCGGGTGTGATCAGTGCCATGTTGAATGATGACAGCCTGCTCTGCGATGAGCTGTGAGCTGAGATTTGCCAGCCAAGGTCTGACTCATGGCTATAGCTGAACCATCCACTCCGGTGGTCACAGCGTTCGTCACGGACATTTCATCATGTGCCCGTGTGGGGTAGCTGCCTTCGGACTGCCGAGAACTACGGTGTCCGATTTTGGGAGGCAGGGGGGAAAGTGACAGCACATCCGGCACCGATGTTGAACCGCTCGTTAACCCCAGCGCCACTCGGTCACCCTCACGAGCCCCCTGGCACCGGACATAGCACAGAGTCTTACAAGTTAAGTGCAACAGTGAGTTTAATTGTGACATTCACATACAGATGCCCTACCCCCTACAACTAAACTGTGCCTTGCACCCGTGCCAACTCACTATGTTTCTAGCTTCTTTGCCTTACGGGCCCTACCACTACGTCCAGGTGTCTCCCCAGATGTTACAGCAGGAGTGGAGGCGGACTGCTGAGAATCACGCCCTGCGACATGGCTCCCCGTCGGCACGCGTTTCCTGTGGCGGCCCGGCTTCGATGGGCCAGGCTGCTCGGCGGGCATGCTGGACGGCATGGTGCCACCCTGTCCTGCCCGCTGCCCACCAGATGCGCCAGGGACGGAACGGGGGGAGGCCGAGTGTTCAGGGACGCCCCTTGCTGGCGGTACCGGGACGTGCCCCAGAACCTCCTCCTCCCTCGGGGTGCCCGGTGGCTCCCGGGCCTCACTGTGGGACGGAGGTGCGATCGGAGACATGCCCTGTCGCACCACCGACACCTGGCGCTGCCAGTCCTGGAGGCCTGCAGCGGTATCGACCATGGTCCGAATGTTCGCAGAGACGGAGCCCAGGGAGTGCGACATTCCTGCCAGGGACTGTGGTATCTCAACCTCTGAGTGCGCTACACCATCCATCACGTGTGCCAGGTGGTCTATGCTCTCCGCAACTGACTGCTGGGACTGTGCCGTGGCCTGCTGGGACCGGGCCATGGCATGGTGAGACTCGGCCAGGGCCCGGAGCGCGGCGGCAATGTTGTGTTGGCTCTAGCGCATGGCTACCTGTGAGAGGGCAGCCCTCTCCTGGGCCATGGATGACGCATGCACGTGAAGCCCAATGCCTTGCAGAACCTGACCAATGGCTGAAACCGTTTCACCCATTGCCTCCACCGCGGACACCACCCGTGCGGTGTCGGCCTGGGTGGCTGCGATGAGCCGCACCACTCCCTGCTCCTGGACGCGAATGGACTAACTGCGTGTGCAGGTCCTGGAAGATGGCCCTCATCCCGTTATTCAGTCCCTGGGTGTCCACATGCATCGGGTGTCCGGGTGGGTCAAGTACATCCAGGAACCCGGGAACCGTCTGGGCGGCAGCTGTTTGCTGGGCCTGGGCTGCCCTCCGACCGTCCAGCCCCTCGGCTGGGGGTGGGGGGAGGACATGCAGGGTTGTCTCACTTGCTTCTGCGCCTCCGACCTGTGTCGCGACCTCCCGGGTGGCGGATCCCCAAGCGAGGTCCGGGGCCCTCTGTTCGTGAACGTTTAGGGGGTGCAGCACAGGAGAACCCCCTCCGGTTCTCATACGCTCACGATGGATTGCGAGCTGTCCTGTCTTGGGGGTGGGGGGGTTGGATAAAGCATCACAATTAGGCGGGTATCATCAGGGCATGCAGATAAATGCTATATTAATGCTGGGTGGGGAGACAGTTGGAGCCACGCCATGGCATCTCTCCAGAGGGTTGCGGTGTTCATGTGCGTCGAGTACAACGTTATGCACCCTGAACCCGCGCCCCACCCCCCATCCCACTTCCCCCCCTCGTGCCCGGGGGCACCCTCATGGCACTTACCCTGGCAGCCCGAGTGAGGTCGTGCAGCTTCTTCCTACACTGCTCCCCGGACCGGGGGGGTGTGCCCCACAGCACTCACAGCGGTGCCAACGTCACGCCTCACCGTGCTGGACGGCTGGCGATGCCCACGTCTTGGGCAGAGTGTGGCCCTTCGGTTTTCAACCTCATCGAGGAGGGTGTCCAGGTCTGTGTCCCGGACCCTCGGTGCGGCTCGTCGGGGCTCAACCATCTCTCCTCCTTCTCCTCCTCCTGAGTCCTTCCGTGCGCGGATCGCGCCATTTATGGCGCTGCGGTGCGTCATTCGGGCGTCGCGCGCTTACGACGCTGCTTTCACGCCACGTCCCTCGAGTTCCTCGCTGCCCAGCTCCTAGCCCATTTTTGGGCCCTGAATCGATTGCGATCAGGGCTGTTTCGTGCCGTCGTGAAACTCAACGGCGTTCACGACGGCGCGGGCACTTAGTCGAGGGAGCGGAGAATCCCGCTCCCTGTCTGATCGACTCTGGGAGCACGGAGAGCTTCATACACCCCAACACGGTAAGGCGCTGTTCTCTCCCCGTTCACCCAGTTAACCAAAAATCTCCCTGGCCTCCGGGTCTCATTCAGTGGTATCAAGGGGTTCTGCATAGCGAACCTCGTGGTCCAGGGAAGGGAGTTTAAAAATTACCGGCTCTACGTCCTTCCCCACCTCTGCGTTGCCACACTCCTAGGGTTAGATTTTCAATGCAACCTTCAAAGCTTAACCTTTAAATTCGGCGGCCCAATACCCCCCGTCACTGTCTGCAGCCTCGCAACCCTCAAGGTCGATCCGCCTTCCCTGTTTGCGAACCTCACCCCGGATTGCAAACCCGTCGCCACCAGGAGTAGACGGTACAGTACCCAGGACCGGACCTTTATTAGGTCTGAGGTCCAGCGATTACTGACGGAAGATGTCATTGAGGCTAGCAACAGTCCCTGGAGTGCCCAAGTGGTGGTTGTAAAGACCAGGGAGAAGCATAGGATGGTCATCGATTATAGCCAGACCATCAACAGGTATACGCAGCTTGATGCACACCCTCTCCCCCGCATATCCGATCTGGTCAACAGGATCGCACAATACAAGGTCTTTTCCACGGTGGATCTAAAGTCCACCTACCACCAGCTCCCCATCCGCCCTAGCGACCGCAAATACACTGCTTTCAAAGCAGATAGGCGGCTCTACCACTTTCTAACGGTTCCCTTCGGTGTCACTAATGGAGTCTCGGCCTTCCAACGAGAGATGGACTGAATGGTTGACCGGTACGGTTTGCGGGCCATGTTTCCGTACCTCGATAATGTCACCATCTGCGGCCACGACCAGCAGGACCACGACACCAACCTCCGAAAATTCCTCCATACCGCAAAAATCCTTAATCTCACATATAACAAGGATAAATGCGTGTTCAGCACCGACCGTCTAGCCATCCTCAGCTACGTAGTGTATGATGGAGTTATAGGCCCAGGCCCTGAATGCATGCGCCTCCTCATGGAGTTCCCCCTCCCTCACTGTTCCAAGGCACTGAAACGCTGCCTGGGATTTTTCTCTTATTATGCCCAGTGGGTCCCCGACTATGCGGACAAGGCCCGCCCGCTAATCCAATCCACGGTTTTTCCCCTGTCGACAGAGGCCCGCCAGGCCTTCAGCCGCATCAAAGCGGACATCGCAAAGGCCACGATGCACGCCATCGACGAGTCCCTCCCCTTCCAAGTCGAGAGCGACGCGTCTGACGTAGTTCTGGTGGCCACCCTCAACCAAGCGGGCAGACCCGTGGGCTTCTTCTCACGCACCCTCCACGCTTCAGAAATCCGCCATTCCTCAGTTGAAAAGGAGGCCCAGGCCATAGTAGAAGTTGTGCGGCCTGTTTGTGAGGCATTACCTGGCCGGCAGGAGATTCATTCCCCTCACTGACCAACGGTCGGTGGCCTTCATGTTCGATAATGCACAGCAGGGCAAGATAAAGAACGACAAGATCTTACGGTAGAGGATCGAACTCTCCACCTACAATTATGAGTACTTGTATCGTCCCGGGTAGCTAAACGAGCCTCCTGATGCCCTATCACGCGGCACATGTGCCAACGCACAAGTGGACCGCCTCCGGGCCCTCCACGAGGATATCTGCCACCCGGGGGTCACTCGATACTTCCATTTCATTAAAATCCACAACCAACCGTTCTCCATCGAGGAGGTCAGGACAGCCACCAGGAACTGCCAAATCTGCGCGGAGTGCAAGCCGCACTTCTACAGGCCCGAGAAAGCACACCTGATAAAGGCTTCCCGCCCCTTTGAACGCCTCAGTATGGACTTCAAAGGGCCCCTCCCCTCCACCGACCGCAACACGTATTTCCTGAACGTGATTGGCGAGTACTCCCAGTTCCCATTCGCCATTCCCTGCCCCGACATGACCGCAGCCACCGTCATAAAAGCCCTCCACAGTATCTTCACGTGGTTCGGTTTCCCCGCCTACATACACAGCGATAGGGGGTCCTCCTTTATGAGCGACGAACTGCGTCAATTCCTGCTCAGCAAGAGCATTGCCTCGAGCAGGACGACCAGTTACAACCCCCGGGGAAACGGACAGCTAGAGAGGGAGAATGGAACGGTCTGGAAGACTGTCCCACTGGCCCTATGGTCCAGGAATCTCCCAGTCTCCCGCTGGCAGGAGGTCCTCCTGGATGCCCTCCACTCCATCCAGTCACTGCTGTGTACCACAACCAACCAAACGCTTCATGAACGTCTCCTTGTCTTCACTAGGAAGTCCTCCTCTGGGACCTCGCTCCCAACTTGGCTGGCAGCTCCTGGACCCATCCTGCTCCGCAAACACATGCGGGCGCACAAGTCGGACCCATTGGTCGAGAGGGTCCATCTCCTCCACGCTAACCCTCAGTACGCCTACGTGGCGTACCCCGACGGCCGACAGGATACGGTCTCCCTACGGAACCTGGCGCCCGCTGGATCCCCACACACACCCCCACCACCAATCCCACCTTCCTTCCCACCGGCGCACCCCACAGCCGCACCCTTCCCAGGTGGATCGGTGCTCCAACTGGTCTCGTCTAGGGGTGATGAAGCTGCCGAAGCTTCTGGTGGGGCACCAAAGGCCTTTTCCGCCAGCTGGCGGGGCGGACATTCGTCTGGCGCCGACCTAGCCCCTCAAGGTTGGGGCTCGGCCCCCAAAGATGCGGAGCATTCCGCGCCTTTGGGGCGGCGCGATGCCCGTCTGATTTGCGCCGTTTTGGGCGCCAGTCGGCAGACATCGCACCGTTTCCGGAGAATTTCGCCCCTCTTTTCTGCAATGCTTGTGGCCGAGTGTGTATCGGATTTCATATTTTTTCGGATTTTGGAATGTACTGCACATGTGTGGAACGTTGGGAATTGCGCATGTGCGGCACATGTTGGCAACTGCGCATAACCCAGGAGCCTTGTGAGATTTCCCATTTGTGACGTCTTGTTGGTGTTTGAAGAAAAGTGCAGATTTCGGAATTTCTCGGTTTTCGGAATTTCTGATAAGAGATGCTCACTCTCTAACAGCTGAAGAAAGAGCTATCCAACCTAATCCCACTTTCCAGCTCTTGGTCCTTAGCACTTCAGGTTACAGCACTTCAGGTGCATATCCAAGTACTACCACCCTGCCAGGCAATGAGTTCCAGATGCGTCCCAACCTCTGTGTGAAAACATTTCTCAACTCCCGTCAAGTATTATGCCAGTTATTTCAATCCTTTGCCCATGGCCATTGACCTCCCTGCTGTCCACTCTATCTAGATCCCCAATAAATTTGAACACTTCTCTTCCTCCTCATCATAGTTTTGTTTTCCTTTTTCATGAATATAGTTTTTTTCTTCCTCCCGATACTGCTGCTTGCTTCTATCATCCTGCCGTTGATCCTGGGGATTGAATACCATTGAACACAATGACCAGAAATTCCTGATCTCATCAGAATTCCTGAGCTCATCAGGAGTTCACATTCAGCAGCTTTCAACTCCTTGGAGCAACAACAGAAGGCAGGAATTACGAGTGATTTTAATTTTAATTTGGCAATGCAGTCAAGAAAATACTTCCTTGAAAATTGTCAACTTGTAATATAACAGTTTTTGATCTTTCAACATGAACATTATTATACATCAGTCAGAAGGTAACCACAGTTCTTTGGCATTTATCTAAAACTTGCTCTTGGCAAAGTTAAGAACTGACTCAAAAGATTACAGAACTGCAGCCATGAACTCTGCTACATCTGATGCCATATACTTATCTGCAAATCCATTTATTAAACAACTCATGCTGAGTTTGTTGTCATGACTATCCAAACAAAGTCAATGTGCAGAGTTATGTGGATATGGAAGGGGAATGGACCTAGGTACAGTGCTCTTTTGGAGGGTCGGTGCAGATGCACTGGGCCTCATGGCCTCCTTCTGCACTTGTAGGGATTCTATGAAATTATGGAAAACCAGATGACTTTTGTTTGACTGTATCTTATAACTGGAACTATCACTACTGAGTGAAGACCAGTAGTAGGAATTGTTGATCCTCATTAAATAACATCAATACCTTCATTACAAATGGAAATTGAAAGAGTCTTTCAGTTCTGTTCATAAAATTGGACTTCAGGGTGACTGCAACATGTTTAATATGAAGTGTCATCATTTTAAAGGCAGTAGGACACCTTGTTGCACTTTCAAATCTTTTAAGAGAATTCTATTGTTTATTAATAATAATAATAATAATAATAATAATCCTAATCCTTTTCAGTTGTGATTTTGTAATTGTTTCTTGTTATTTGTAATGGTATGTTCCTTATATTAAATTTGGAAGCATAAATGAAGAATGTAAATCTTGATGTAGCTTCATTAAACTAGAAGCTAAAGGACAACTATTCCTGCACCAATGTAATGTTTTTTGGTTTCCCAAGTTTTATTTTATTTTGTGGTCCATGCTGCACTGTACTACATTCTGTGGCAAATCAGGATGCCAATATGTAGATATTGGTAAAGTAGGGTCTTTCCATTTTCCAAAAAAAGGGCTTTGCTATATACTATCATGTCCTGTTCAACATACTTTATGGCTAAGGGTAACATCACAAACCTAAATTACATAGTTACATCTGAAACAAAATGTGTTTATTTATTTTTCTTAGTGCACATATGTTTCATTTAATAATAGTTCACTCTACAAACTGAAAAGTACATATTTGGTTTACTAAGTAATAATGATAATCTTTTATTGTCACAAGTAGGTTTACATTAACACTGCAATGAAGTTATTGTGAAAAGTTCCATATTACGGCGCCTGTTCGGGTACACAGAGTGAGATTGCCTAACCAAATTTGGAACTTGTGGGAGGAAACCAGAGCACCCGGAGGAAACCCATGCAGACATGGGGAGAACATGCAGACTCCGCACAGACAGTGACCCAAGCTGGGAATCGAACCTGGGACACTGGCGCTGTGAAGCCATAGTGCTAACCACTATGCTACCGTGCTGCCCATACAATGATTAGGATTTTGTTGTCTCGCCCACCCATTGGAGCATCTCCTGCCAGTTCCATGCGGCAATTGTGTCCAATGGAATCATGTGCTGTTTAGGTACTTAACTAACCACATGCTTTCCCACAATTGAGTTCCCTGGTGGCAGAAGTACCATCTATCGAGAACTGCTGGCCAACCAGAATCCAGCAGCTCCTCATATTGCCAGTGTTAGTGGGAGTAGTGGCTGCTAGTGACACTGCACCCAATGGAGGCCCAGGACCATGGCAGGATCCCAGGACAAATGTGAGTGAGGGCAGAATGGAGATCGCGGGGTGAGATTCGTAGGGATCAGGGGGTTGGAAGCAAGGGCAGGGGATGGCTCTCACCAGCCATCCCCTACCCAATTCCAAAATTTTGCTCGATGGCCATCCAAAGGCATATGAGAGCGATGTGGCTCTCATTTAATCCCTGCCTAACCACCAAATTGCGGTGGGCTCAGTGATAAAGAATCCTGCTTCAACTCTTTCCACCTTCCCACTGGTTTTATGCTGCTGAGACTGACATGGGGTCTCTTGCATGATTAAATGGACCCAGTCGCCATGTTTCCCAGCGCAACAGGATACATTAAATCCAGCTCAATGTGTGAGCAAAACTATGCCAAATAAACATTGCAGTGTTTTGTGCTTATACATCTGGTACTACTTTATACACTTAGGAGGATTTGGTTCTGATGTAGTCGTGACTTTAAAAAAATTGCCTTTGTGAAGAAGCAAAGAGCTTGCTCTTGCTGCACACCTGTTGTGTGAGCTGTTCCCACTGCGACACTAAACTCTTCACATCATGTTGCTATTAGTTAATTTTGTACTGCTAATCTCTTGAGCTCTGCAGTAATGTGCACAAAGCAATCTTAGCAAATCAGCAATCTATAACAGATCCACAATTGCAGAGCCACAGTCATGAAACAAAAAGGACAGCATGCGCTGCTCTGTGCAGCAATGTTTGTACTATTTGCAACATTCAAAAATTGAGTCTGGTGGGAACAGATGAAGAAAAAGTAGTCACTGATGGGAAACAAGGATGAAATTTTATCAGCTCACCAGTGCCATGTTTGCGAATGGCATTGTAGAATATTCATTTCTTGGAAGATGGCACTTGGCCCATTATTGTATTTCACTGATCTTGTACAGATGGAAGTTACTGCATGGGAAACCAACATTCGTATGTTCAATGTGTTTATTAGTGTACTGCTTTAACTGGTAGTTTCAGTATTTAAGGTCTGAGGATGTGCGTCTGCTTTTTTATCGTGAGAAATGTTACAGCTCTTTTTCACGTGGGATTTCTTTTCCAAGTTATTTTAATCCTTTACACTGCAGTTTATTTTTAAACTAAATCTTCCACTTCAAAAGCTTTATGTTCAATCCAAATGAATAGATTATAACAATATACTGTTACTGACTTTATGAATGTGACAAAAACAGTGTTTGACATGAACCTTGTGGACCACTCGCAGCCACTCCACCTGCTCTCATTAGTGCAACTGATGTTTTGCAAATTCATTCAAGAACAACATTTGTTTCAAAGTTACAGTGCATCAGAAAAAGAGTTCAAAGTTACGCTGCATGAAAAATTGGTGCAGAACTTTATCTTGACCTAGTGATAGTATGAACATTAACCTGGCCAACCTCATAAAATACAATTAGGTGCGAGTGATTTACAGAATAATCCAAAATGTTATTATTAGATTGTCTAGATGCTAAAATAAGTACTTTCAAATTATTGGTAATGTAGCTGTAAAAGTGGTCGACACATCCCAATTTTCATTTTGATCTTTGAGGAGATTTGAGAAATAATTACTCCAAAAGAATTCACTATGGTAAGATAGTTGCATATGAGATCAATTTTATTCTCATGTCTGATCTGATGGTTTGTGTAATATTGGGTAACATGTTCATCAGCCTACATTTAAAAAAAATAAATTTAGAGTACCCAATTTTTATTTTTCCATTTAAGGGGCAATCCATCTAACCTGCCCATCTTTGGGTTATGGGGGTGAAACCCACTCAGACACAGGGAGAATGTGAAAACTCCACACAGACAGTGACCCATCAGCCTACATTTTTTGCCTCTCCTAGGAGATTGCTTGACTGTGTCATGAGGGAGAATGGTGATGGTGTAACAAAATTACATCATGCCAGGATGGGCAGATTTAGTGGATTAATTCGCTGGTCATTTCTTGTCCTTTTTCATATATTCATTACTTTACCCTGCATTTCAGTACATATTTAAGAAAAATGTTAATCCTTTAAAAAAATGCATTGGTTGCTATTGGCTTCCATGATTTTTATTATAAACTTCACAATGAATAAAGTTTTTACTGGGACTCATTATCAGCAATTTCACACAAGATTTCCCAACTGTTATTGATATGAAAGAACACACTTAATGGTCAGATGTTACTTAAAGTAATTTTGGTTCCTAGAATTTTGTACATCTTGTGTCTGAAGCCGGGTGGCAGAATGATCTTTGCGAAAGATATATTTATTTACATTAAATGAACACTGATCAGTAGCGACTGTAAACTGAACTCTTGTGCAAAATCCATCCAATATTATAGATCAGTTGGTACTATCTGTTTTTTATGGTGCATGCTGATCGATACCGCTGCTGTTGTACTAACTTTATTGATAACACATTTTCCTGACATGACCGCACATCTGCAATGCATTGAAAGCTTTATTGAGACTGACTCTAATATGTGTTATCTGACCTTCTACCCACAGGACAGGTGATACCATATGTAGTACGGAGTGTAATGTACAACAAGGTTTTTCAAGGTGCATGTCATGGGCTGGTGTCGGGAGGGTCGTGAAGCTATCGGTCACGGCGTTCCTGTGGCATTACCAATCTCGGGAGAAGTGCCCAACAACTGTGACCAGCTTTTAAATTGAGAATGCTGACCTCAACCGGCTTTTAAATGAAATGATGCAATCCTACGGCCATAAATGACGCAGAGAGCAGGTCACGCACCTGTACACGCGCCAAGTACACCTGTGCTTTTGGCGCAAAATTACGGAGGAGTGATTCCTCCATTTTCTAGCTGTGAGCAAGCAAGACAAGGGACTGTGGAGAATTGAAGATGGATCATTTTGTTATAAAAAAAACAGACAGTGTACCTCCTGGCTAGGAATTTACAACAAAATCTTATGGAGAGAGCTGCTCAGGAGAGTCCACGGCAGGACAAAGCAATGCTAGTATTAGCTCTGCAGAGAGTTCCAGGGCCTCTGGTGAAGAACCAACTAAAAAAAACTGAAATTGGGAACAAAACAGTATGAAGATTTCTTGAGGTATAGCTTTGTTAATTGTGCCAAGTAAATCAGGATGCAAAGCCCATGTGTGTTATATGTAGGGAAGTACGGGCAAATGAGAGTTTAAAACCTGCAAAACTTCAAAGGCATTTGAAGACTAAGTATGGCGAGTTCGAGGATAAATCTCTTCATCTTTTTTCAAAGGATGCAACGAGAACTTAAATCATCAGCTGACGTCCTGAGTAGAAATGTAACATTGAATGACAAAGCAAGTGAGATCATGAGGACCAAGCAGGCTTACCTGTCACATTAAAGGTAAGCAGAAATGGTGAATCATGAAGGTCGGCCATCGTGGGTCGCGAAGTTCGGCTGGCGTGGGTCCTGAAGGTCAGCAGGTTGGTAAAAATGGGTCCCGGGAAAAAAGGTTTGAGAAATACTGACATATAATATCAGACACTGGAGTCCACAACCACAATCAGATATTATCATGACATTTCCCTTTTAAAACAAAAAGCACTTTGGACTGGTTTCTGTGAGAACAAAATAGGTTATGAGTATAACGTCCTCAAGTACACAAAGACTCTCATCTACTCTTTCTCACTCTGTTTTGATCTATCTGTTTTATCTTTTACTCATCTTTGTATCTCTGTTTTTTTCACAATTCTTCCACTTGATGTCCTGAAAGGTGACTGAGATGATTTTGAAGGATACGAGGCCTTCTCCAACTCTGTCATTTTCACCCCTTAAATTGTTTTCAGGATTCCAAGGCTTTGTCTGATTATCTGTTATCACTGGTGTTTCTTTTTAAAAAAAAAAATTTTTATTAAAGGTTTTCATAAAATATCAATAAAACAAAATGAGAAAGAAAAAAGAACCCAACAGGGCTAAGTACAAAACACAATCTAAAAACAAGAACCCCCCAAACCCCTCCCCCCCTGTACATAAATAATAAATTAACATTAACACCCCGACTTAACACAACAGGTGTATACACCCCCTCAGACCCTCCAGTGTAAATAACATAAACAAAAATAAAGTAAACCCCCCCCCCCCCCCCGCCCCCGAGCTGCTGCTGCCATTGACCAATGTCTATCGTTCTGCCAGAAAGTCTAAGAATGGTTGCCACCGCCTAAAGAACCCTTGTACCGACCCTCTCAAGGCGAATTTCACCCTCTCCAATCTAATGAACCCTGCCATATCGCTGATCCAGGATTCCACGCTTGGGGGCCTCGCATCTTTCCACTGAAGGAGAATCCTTCGCCGGGCTACCGGGGACGCAAATGCCAGAATTCCGGCCTCTTTCGCCTCCTGCACTCCCGGCTCCTCTGCCACCCCAAATATTGCGAGCCCCCAGCCCGGTCTGACCCTGGATCCAACCACCCTCGACATCGTCCTCACTGCGCCCTTCCAAAATTCCTCCAGCACTGGGCATGCCCAGAACATATGGGTGTGATTTGCTGGGCTCCCTGAGCACCTAACACACCTGTCCTCGCCCCTAAAGAACCGGCTCATCCTTGTCCCGGTCATGTGTGCCTTGTGCAGCACCTTAAACTGTATGAGGCTGAGCCTCGTGCACGAAGAGGAAGAATTCACCCTCCCTAGGGCATCTGCCCACGCCCCCTCTTCGATCTCCTCTCCCAACTCCTCCTCCCAATTACCTTTCAACTCCACCTCCCACTTACCTTTCAACTCCACCACCGAGGCCTCCTCCTCCTCCTGCATCACCTGGTAAGTTTCCGAGATCTTCCCCACTCCCACCCATCCCCCCGAGAGCACCCTGTCCTGTACTGTGTGTGGCCGTAGCCGCGGGAATTCCACCATCTGCCGTCTGGCAAACGCCCTTACCTGTAAGTACCTGAAGGTATTCCCCGGGGGGGGGAGCCCGTACTTCTCTTCCAGCTTACCCAAGCTCGCGAACTTCCCGTCCACAAACAGGTCCCCCAACTTTCGTATCCATGCCCTGTGCCACCCCGAAAACCCTCCACCTGTTCTTCCTGGGGCGAACCGGTGGTTCCCCTGTAATGGGGTCCACGCCGAGGCCCCAACTTCCCCCCTGTGCCGCCTCCACTGCCCCCAAATTTTGAGGGCCGTTACCACCACCGGGCTCGTGGTGTACCTCCTTGGAGGGAGTGGCAGCGGCGCCGTTGCCACGCCCCCAGACTCGTACACACACAGGACGCCGTCTCCAGCCTCTTCCATGCAGCCCCCTCCCCCTCCATCACCCACTTGCGCACCATTGTTGCATTGGCGGCCCAGTAGTACCCACAGAGGTATCTCTACTCCGCTCCAGGAACATTCTTCTCACCCTCGGAGTCCCTCCCGCCCACACAAACCCCATTATACTCCTGTTAACCCGCCTGAAAAAAGCCTTATGGATAAACATGGGGAGGCACTGAAACAGGAACAAAAACCTTGGGAGCACCGTCATTTTGATTGACTGCACCCTACCCGCCAAGGACAGCGGCAACGCGTCCCACCTCTTGAACTCCTCCTCCATTTGTTCCACCAGCCTTGTAAAGTTAAGCCTATGTAGGGCCCCCCAGCTCCTGGCCACCTCGACCCCCAAATATCTGAAGCTTCTTTCCGCCCTTTTTAGTGGGAGCTCGCCAATCCCCCTCTCCTGGTCCCCTAGCTGAACTGCGAACAGCTCGCTCTTCCCCATATTGAGCTTGTACCCCGAAAAGTCCCCGAATTTCCTAAGGATCCTCATTACCCCTGGCATTCTTCCCACCGGGTCCGCCACATACAGCATCAGGTCGTCCGCATAAAGCGGCACCCTATGCTCCTCCCCACCCTGCACCAACCCCCTCCAGCTCCTCGACTCTCTCAGTGCCATAGCCAGGGGTTCAATCGCCAGTGCGAAGAGCAGGGGGGACAGGGGACATCCCTGTCTCGTCCCTCGGTGCAACCAAAAGTACTCCGACCTCCTCCTATTTGTGGCCACTCTCGCCATCGGGACCTCATACAACAGCCTAACCCACCGGACAAACCCCTCCCCAAACCTGAACCTCTTTAGCACCTCCCACAGGTACCCCCACTCTACCCTATCGAAGGCTTTCTCAGCGTCCATCGCCACCACTATCTCCACCTCCCCCTCCCTCGCCGGCACGATAACGTTCAAAAGCCTCTGCACATTCGCATTCAACTGTCCCCCTTCACAAACCCCGTCTGGTCTTCATGGATGATCTGTGGCACACAATCCTCAATCCTCGTGGCTAAGACCTTCGCCAGCACCTTGGCATCTACATTTAGCAAGGAAATCAGTCTGAAGACCCACATTGCAGGGGATCCTTGTCCCGCTTCAGGATCAAGGAGATCAGTGCCCGGGACATCGTCGGGGGAAAAGCCCCCCCCTCCCTTGCCTCATTAAAGGTCCTAACTAACAGCGGGCCCAACAGGTCCATATATTTTTTATAGAACTCGACCGGGAAACCGTCCGGCCCTGGTGCCTTCCCCGCCTGAATGCTTCCTATCCCTTTGATCAGCTCCTCCAGCCCAATCGGGGCCCCCAGTCCCGCCACCAGTCCCTCTTCCACCTTTGGAAACCTCAATTGGTCCAGGAAATGGCCCATCCCTCCCTCCTCCCGTGGGGGCTCGGATCGGTACAATTCCACGCAGAAGTCCTTGAAGACCCCATTGATGCCAACCCCACTCCGCACCACGCTCCCTCCCCTGTCCTTAACTCCCCCGATCTCCCCGGCTGCGTCCCGCTTCCGAAGCTGATGCGCCAGCATCCGGCTTGCCTTTTCCCCATACTCGTAGACCGCCCCCTGGGCCTTCCTCCACTGCCCCACCGCCTTCCTGGCGGTCACCAGGTCGAATTCGGCCTGGAGGCTGCGCCTCTTCCTCAACAATCCATCCTCAGGCTCTTCCGCATAACTCCTGTCCACCCTCACCATCTCTCCCACCAGCCTCTCCCTCTCCCCCTGCTCCCTCCGCTCCTTGTGGGCCCTAATGGAGATCAGCTCTCCCCTCACCACCACCTTCAGTGCCTCCCATACCATCCCCACTCGGACCTCCCCGTTGTCGTTGGTCTCCAAGTACCTCTCTATACTTCCTCGGACCCGCTCGCTCACCTCCTCGTCCGCGAACAGCCCCACCTCCAAGCGCCACACCGGGCGCTGGTCCCTCTCCTCCCCCATCTCCAAGTCCACCCAATGCGGGGCGTGGTCCGAAATGGCTATTGCCGAATACTCGGTATCCTCTACTCTCGCTATCAGCGCCCTACTCAAAATGAAAAAGTCGGTCCTTGTAGGTAACCCACAGTCGCGCCGGCTGCAACATGCCAAACTTCACCACCTTCCTGTGTAGCACCGCCTTCGCTCGATTGTACCCGGCCCTCCTCTTCGCCACCTCCGCACTCCAGTCCTGATATATCCGAACCTCCGCGTTCTCCCACCTGCTGCTCCTCTCTTTCTTGGTCCACCTGAGCACACACTCCCGATCGACAAACCGATGGAACCGCACCAGCACCGCCCGCGGAGGCTCGTTAGCCTTGGGCCTCCTCGCCAACACTCTATGGGCCCCTTCCAGCTCCAGGGGCCCCTGGAAGGACCCCGCTCCCATCAGCGAGTTCAACATGGTGACCACATAGGCCCCTACGTCCGGCCCCTCCAGCCCCTCCGGGAGGCCCAGAATCCGCACATTCTTCCGCCTCGACCGATTCTCCATCTCCTCGAACCACTCCTGCCATTTCCTGTGGAGCGCCTCGTGAGCCTCCACCTTTACCGCCAGGCCTAAGATCTCGTCCTCATTGTCAGAGATCTTTTGTAGCGCCTCTCGGATCGCCACCCCCTGGGCCGTCTGTGTCTCCAGCAGCTTATCAATAGAAGCCTTCATCGGCTCTAGCAGGTCTGTTTTAATCTCTCTGAGGCAGCGCTGGATACCCTCCTGTTGCTCCTCCACCCACTGCCTCCACGCTGCCTGGTCTCCGCCCGCCGCCATTTTGTCCTTCTTCTGGTCCACCACCTTTTTTGTCGCCCCGCTCCTAGTTAAAGCCATATACTGATGGGGAGCTATTATTAACTCACTCCGGGAAATGTCGAAAAAGTGCCCTTGGTGGCCCAGAAAATAGCCCAAAAGTCAGTTTTTGCGGGAGCCGCCGAATGTGCGACTTTGTTCCGCATAGCCGCAACCGGAAGTCTCGAGAGGGAATCCTTTTGGCAGTGTGCGCTTCACCAATCTCCCCCCAAAAGTCTGTGGAAACTCCTGAAAAAGGTCTGAGAGTCCGTTTCAGACGGGAGCTGCCGAATGCACGACCTACTCCTCCATGGCCGCCACCGGAAGCCTCGTCCCCGCTTCTTCAGTGGCCTTGGTAGATCTTTTCACAGTTGTTGCCTCTGCTGCTAGAATTCACCTTTAATAAAGGCCCTCAAGTCAGCTTGCAGCTTTAAGCTTGCCCTTCCCCCGCCTGCATGCTGGAAGAGGCTCTGTTTATCCTGCAGTTACAGCCAAATCTTTTACTGTTTCTGCCGGGTTTGGTAACCAAGAGACATACCATTCCTGGGGGACACTGTCGGGGGAATGTTGCAATCTTCTTCCCACACCGAGAAATGTCAAACAAATGCCGTGGGGGCCTGTAAAGAGCCCAGAAGTCCGTTCCAAGCGGGAGCTACCGAACATGCGACCTAGCTCTGCATAGCCGCACCTGGAAGTCTCACTGATGTTTCTTGATCTTCAGCTACACTTTCTGGTTCAGAATAGAATCGCATTTCATTTGTTTTCCGTATGACTTTCTAGCTTCTCCTGTACTGTTGTCCGTTTGGAGTTTGCACTATGTAAGATCCTGGTTCTCCTGTGATTCCTGTAACAGCTGGATTCTAGATCCCTTCTTGCTGAATCTTCACTATCATTCCCATGTTCAGTTCAAACAGAGGTTAAGATGTCTCAAAGTTCAGACGGAGTCAGGGTCATGTAGGGGGACAAGTTGGTAATGGCACCACCTCCGATGACGCCGGCAAGGTACTGAGCAAACCCAGTGGTGGTGTTCATGCTAAAAATAAGGAGGCAACTTGCCAAGTTGGGGGCAGCTTCAAGGGTGGCTCGCATTTATGCTAACCACCTGTTTGAGCCGGCTATGTTGGCTGCCACATTTGATGCATGGAAAGAGAAAGGGCTGGAGAGAGTGGGTGATTTATTCTTGGTAGGGTGGTTTGCCAGCCGCGAGGAGCTGAAGGAGAAATTTGGACTGTCAGGCTCAAGTCATGTTTAGGTATCTCCAAGTACGGAGCTTTGTTAAGCAGTTTTTCGGATTTCCCGGAGGTGCCGTCATCATCCTTATTGGAGAGGATTCTCTCCTGTTTAGGGTCGGAGGAGGGCAGTATGTCTGGTATCTATGTACGAATCGTACGGGAAGAGTTCAGTGGAAAGGGTAAAGGCTAAATGGGTGGAGAGATTGGGGTCAAATTGGGAGGACGTAGGGAGTGAGGCACTGTGGAGGGCGAACACCACGTTGTCATGTTCCTAATCCTTGTATATGCCCATTCCAAGTGGCTAGATGTACATAGGATGATCTCCACCACTTGAGAGCCATTGTTGAACATTTATTACCCACAGGATTCTAGAGATGCTGGTCACTGATAACGAGCAAGGAGTTCTTCACATTCATACTCACGAGCGGGATAAGACACATCTGGAATGCCCCCTGCCACCCATCCTCAAAAAGCTTGGCTAAATAGGCAATGCAAATATGCATGTGGGGCATGTGGAAGCAAACCACGGGTTCCCTGGACATGCGTCTACGGAGGTTTGCTTTTCATTATAGGACCATTTTGCATGCCACAACTGGGGTAGCACCGGCAGAGCTGCTGAAGGGTCGGCACCTCCGAATCATTTAAGTCTGACTTTCCCAAGTTTGGGCAGAAAAGTTGAGCTGCAACAGGACATGCAAAGAAAGTGTCATGACTACAGGACAATAGAGAGAAATTTTCACCCAGGGATTGCTATTTATGTCTGGAACTTCGGAAATGGTGCTCTTTGGTTTCCGGGAATTGCATTGCGCCCGTATCTTTAAAAAACATTTTTTAAAAATTCTCCTTTTTCACATTTTCTCCCACATTTACATCCATCAACAATAAACAATAATCAGCAAGATATGTCAGTCCCCATAATAACAACGATCCCATCTACCCACCAACCCCCAAACCTCAACCCGCATGTTTACACAAACAAATAACAAAAAGGAATCAGGGATTACCCGTAGTCACCCTTAATCTCCCCCCTCCCCCCACCCCCCACTGCAGGTCTCCTGCTCCTCCCGTCCACTGCCTCTTGTAAAACTCCTCCCAACCTCTGTTCCTTCCCCCCAACTTTCCACCCCGGCTAGACCCTGTTCTGCCAGGCTCCGATGGCCGCAGCCCCTCCCCCCACCTCACTCCCGTTCACTGGCCGGCTTAAACCGGCCAGCGAGGAGGCCCCCGCCCGGGTCCCTTTCCCACTTGCCTGGCCCTAGGAAAGCCCAAAGATACCCTTTTAGCACACAAACCCCGCATATCCACCTACACCCCAAAGAACTCTCATTTCGAGCGCCCGTATCTTTTAAGGTCAGTCCCAAGGGAAGACCTTCCATAGACACATCAACTATCTTAAGAGGCGAGAGCCCACCTCAGAGGACGCCTGGCCAGGAATGTCGGAATCTCTTCTGCCTCATGGATCGTTTCTTAGCCAAAGCATGCAACTTGCCTTGGTCTAGAACCCTGGCCGTCAAGAGGATCATGACTCCGGCTCAGAGATGAGTACCAAGTGTGCGGACTTACAGACGACATCACGTCTGAGGCTGAGTCCCCAGCAAAAGACCTATGGGGATCATCTCGGAAAAGGCGGCCTACAGACCGCTATACGCCACCCGACCTAATCCCATCACTGGCTGAAGCACAATTGCGTGCAAGGCTGCACAGAAGGCTGCTTCAGTTTGTGGCAGAGGAGGAACTTTTGGACTTGAGAACGGAGGGGTATAATAACCCTACGAGGCCCACGGGGATACCTTGATTGATCTCCTCATGAGACTTGTGATATATGAGCATGCCCGCTAGTGTATGGAGGCCACCCAGCTGAGGCTCATAAGAACTCAGCATTAAGGCCGTCCCAGGCAGGGACTGGCATGTTCGTTGCCCCAACGGGACTGTACTCTGTAAATATATTTGCTACCTTGGACACACTTCTTGTGACCTTAAATAAATCTGCGTTCACCTTACCGCTCGACATCCTGGGTCTTAATACTTTGAATACAGGCTTATGAGAATGACGCTTGTGCACCGCGGTGTATCAAGCTTGAAATTCACCATCATGTTGCCAATTTTTAACCAAGCTCCCATTCTTCTTCTTTGGAATTTGTTCTTCCTGCACCAATGAAAGGTTCAGTTTCCATTTGTGTGCACTTTCTTCAGTTTACACATCTAAGTGATTTAGTTTATTACAGTTTTTACACTGCTCTCCATAGGCTGATCAACTATGTGGTAAGTACTCTGTTCTGCATCAACTGCATTTAAATGCTTTAATAGCAGTTTTGTTCTTTTACCTTCAGCCACGGTCGTAGTACAGTGGTTAGCACTGTTACTTCACAGTGCCAGGGTCCCAGGTTCGATTCCCGGCTTGGGCCACTGTGCGGAGTTTGCACGTTCTCCCGTGTCTATGTGGGTCTCCAGTTTCCTCCTAAAAGTCCCGAATGATGTGCTGTTAGGTACTCCCCGAACAGGCGCCGGAATGTGGCGACTAGGGGCTTTTCACAGTAACTTCATTTGAAGCCTACTTGTGACAATAAGCGATTTTCATTTAATTTTTCATTTCATTTTCAATTTGGACATTCTGAATTCTCCCTCAGTGTACTCGAACGGGCGTCACAGTGTGGCGACTAGGGGATTTTCACTGTAACTTCATTGCAGTGTTAATGTAAGCCTACTTGTGACAATAATAAAGATTATAGATTATAGGCTGTCCATTTGATTTTTCCCTGCGCTGTTTCTGTTTAACTGCATCTAACCACTTGACTGTGTACGGCTTATTATCTTATGCCATCTGTTTAATCAGGTATTTTGTTGTTTCTGCTGCTCTGTAGATATTTATTGCTTCCTCCAGTGTGAGATCAACTTCTTGCAAAAGCTGTTCTCTTAGAGAGTCATTTACGATCTCACAAATTATTCTATCTCAGATGAGTGATTCTTCAAGTTCTCCAAATTCACATGATTTAGCTCATTTTCTCAGATCAATTTCTTACTGACTAATGTTGTCACTGTGTTGAATGCATGTGAAATATTTGTATCTTCCGTTTGTGACGTTTTTCTCAGGGTTGCAGTAAGCTTAGAAGTTTTCCATTATTTCTTTCAAGTCATTTTAATTCTCATCACTTTCAAACATGAATGCATTAGACTTCTCAGGCTTCTTCCTCTGCTATGTAAAGAACGATGGAAGATTTCACCTGTGGGTCTTTCTTATCACTGCCCAACGCTGTGAGGTATAGATCGAACCACTGCTGGAACCTCCTCCAGTTTTCAGCGACATTGCCTTCCAAATTGAGCTCTGTTTATGGTTCAGAACATCTATTGATGCGTTTAGTTTACTTCTGACACTATGGGCGGGATTCTCCGACCCCGCGCCGGGTCGGAGAATCGCCAGGGGGTGGCGTGAATCCTGCCCCCGCCGGCCGCTGAATTCTCCGGCACCGAAAATTCGGCGGGGTCGGGAATCGCACCACACCGGTCGGCGGGCCCACCCCCCCCCCGGCGATTCTCCGGCCCGTGATGGGCCAAAGTCCCGCTGCTGTCATGCCAGTCCCGCCGGTGTGAATCAAACCACCTACCTTACCAGCAGGACTAACGGCGCGGGCGGGCTCCGGCATCCTAGTAGGGGGCGTGGGGCGATCTGGCCCTGGGGGTGCCCTCACGGTGGTCTGGCCCGCAATCAGGGCCCACCGATCTGCGGGCGGGCCTATGCCGTGGGGGCACTCTTTTCCTTCCGCTTCAGCCACAGCCTCCGCGATGGCCGATGCGGAAGTGACCCCCCCCCCCCACGCATGCGCGGGGATGACGTCAGCAGCTGCTGACGCTCCCGCGCATGCGTGGACGTCCACCGATCGGCGAAGTCCTTTCGGCCCCGGCTGGCGTGGCGCCAAAGGCGCTCCACCAGCCGGTGGAGCGGGAACCACTCCGGCGCGATCCTAGCCCCTCACGGTGAGGGCTTGGCCCCTAAAGGTGAAATCCGCACCTTTGGGGCGGCCCGACACCGGAGTGGTTCCCGCCACTCCATCCCGCCCCCGGGACCTCCCGCCCCGCCGGGTAGGGGAGAATCCCGGCCCATGTCTTGTGTTTATGATGCACACTGACCATTGCTGTTAGTCTTAACATATTTTCCTGACATGAACACACATCTGCAATGTAACTGAAGCCTTATTCCGACTGACTTTAGCTTGTGTTATCTGACCTCCTACCCCAGGTCAGGTGACTCCATATGCAGTAGGTACAGAGTGTATTGTATGGCAATAATACTGGAGTAGACAACCACAATCAGCTATTAACACGACAGGTACATTGGCCTTTTTGATCACTAGATTTGATGACATCATAGATGATTGCTTGTTCCTTCAGGAAGGTTAGGTGAGCAGACAAATTTTTTTGTGTGGGGATAAGTTCCTTTAAAATTCGGATGTACAATGGCATGCAAATATTGGCAACTCAGCAGTCAAACACCATCCTTGGCTGGTGCATCTCATAACCTTTTTTGCAAAGAATAGATCCTTAATTTATGTTTCCTTTGTATGTTAAAACCAAAGGAAGCCTTTTTTTTCAGAAAAGTTCAGAACTGAATTGCATCACTGGTCATTTCAGGCTATTAGTTCTTCACTGCCTATTTTTTAATATATTAGAATTTTTTATACCTCAAGAGGAATTAAACAAGTGCATATTCCTTTTAATTATTGGAGAAAGTTATAAGAAAAACAACATGGTTGCAGATATTAGATTATTCCCAAAATAACTTCTCTCTTCTTTAGTTGCATGTAATGATGATTGACAAAGACAGGGAAGTTTGTCGACTTAGGTCCCATGTGAGATTTCAAAACAAATGAACAAAATCTTGCACTTTCCATTCATTCTTCAATTTATGCAATCCCTTCAAGGACCACTAATTGATTCGAGAGGATTATAAGTGAAGTATTGTGCACAGTGCAAGATGTCACCTATATTCTCCAAATTTAAGACAAGAAAATGAAATTGAGTTTGGAAATTTCTGACATTAGAAACAAAAGCAAAATCTTCTAGGACACGGAAGAAACCTTCTCAGTTAAAGCCAGTTTTCTTTTTCGAAGATGAATAGTGGTAAGCAGTGCAACTTCTGCCAACGTAAAGTTAAAAACATATTTACTTCCTGATTTGTGCTTGTGCCATATCCTTCATACGATTAATTTTTGAATTAAAACTTTCTGTTTACTGTACATATATAATGGTTGTTAGGAAACCTGCTGAATTGTAGTTTCCTTTCAAGTTCGTGAACATCCGCTGCAGTTGTGTTCTCTGCTTTAAAATCTCTAGTTTAATTTGACACTAGTTGATATGGTTTAAATGATGTCAAGAAATAAGGTATTGCACATGTGTGAAACATTCATATTAATTAAGACCATAAGACACAGGAGCAAAATTAGGCCACATCGAGTCTGCTCTGCCATTCAATCATGGCTGATATTTTTCTCATCCCCATTCTCCTGCCTTCTCCCCTTATTAATCAAGACCCTATCTATAACTGTCTTAAAGACTCTCAGTGATTTGGCCTCCACAGCCTTCTGCGGCAAAGAGTTCCACAGATTCACCACCCTCTGGCTGAAGAAATTCCTCCTCATCTCTGTTTTGAAGGATCGTCCCTTTAGTCTGAGATGGTGTCCTCTGGTTCTAGTTTTTCTTACTAGTGGAAACATCCTCTCTATCCAGGCCTCACAGAATCCTGTAACTTTCAATAAGATCCCCCCTCATCCTTCAAAACTCCAACGAGTACAGACCCAGAGTCCCCAACTGTTCCTCATACGACAAGCTGTTCATTCCAGGTATCATTCTTGTGAACCTCTACTGGACCTTTTCCAAGGCCAGCACATCCTTCCTTAGATACGGGGCCCAAAACTGCTCACGATACTCCAAATGGGGTCTGACCAGAGCCTTATACAGCCTCAGAAGTACATTCTTGGTCTTGTATTCTAGCCCTCTTGACATGAATGCTAACACTGCATTTGCCTTCCTAACTGCCGACTGAACCTGCACATTAACTTTAAGAGAATCATGAACAAGGACTCCCAAGTCCCCTTGTGCTTCTGATTTCCTAAGCATTTCCCCATTTAGAAAATAGTCTATGCCTAAATTCTGCATAACCTCACACTTTCCATATTGTATTTCATCTGTCACTTCATTGCCCACTGTCCTAGCCTGTCCAAACCCTTCTGCAGCCCCCTGGCTACCTTAATACTACCTGTCCCTCTACAGATCTTTGTATCATCTGCAAATTTAGCAACAGTGCCTTCAGTTTCTTCTTCCAGATCATTAATGTATATTGTGAAAAGTTTTGGTCCCAACACAGACCCCTGAGGCACACCACTAGGCTGCCACCCTGAAAAAGACCCCTTTATCCCCACTCTCTGCCTTCTGCCAGTCAGTCAATCCTCTATCCATGCCAGGATTTTACCCTTAACACCATGGGCTTTTAACTTATTTAACAATTATACTAGTTGATGGGCAAGAGTGTTAGTTAATCTATCAGTCATGATCTATTTATTTCACAATGAGAATTAAAATAATTTAAAGTTCTTTATATTGGCAATTTTTCCTTTTGGAGCTTGTTTCATCAGGGTTCTTTGTAGCTACAAACCATAGGATTTATTAGGAAAGGGACCTGTACAATTGGCTGTTTTTACATTACTTTTACCTACTTTAAGAACTCAAAACAGTAGTACTTACACTTTTAATGGCTTCAGCATACATTTACAAACCAGAGAAGTATGAGTAGAATCAGCTTGTCGTTCCTAGCATCAATAGCTAGATAATCCCTGTAGTGGCATGTGTCCTGTTAGACGACTCCCGGTGGCTGAGCGGATGCACATCAGGTGGCTCTCCTCCCAATTGGACCCAGCACAGCGAAGTTCTTTGACTTTTTGGCCCAAAAGCCACCTAAAACCCCCAAATACAAAAGGCACCAACAGCAACGAGGAGGATGGGTGGTTGGAAAGAAGATGCTCCCAAACAGCAGTTCGAGAGGACGACGAGAAGGCTGAGGCAGAACCAGAAGTAAGGGGCAGGAAGAACAGGCGGACGGACCAACAGCCCCATGAGGCGAGGTGGAGGCCCAGGCGAACCAGGAGGGGGGTGATGATCAGCGACCCGAACGGCGGAGCAGAAGCTGACAATGACATCCCCCCCACCCCTACCCCCACCCCCACCCCCCACCTGCACAGGGGGAACAGATGGAAGAACATTTAAAAAAATGAACTGACTGCAATGAAGGAAGCGATCAAAATGGAGTTCCAGGTGGTGGTGACGGAGGTGGTGACAGAAGTGATAGCCACCCTTCAGCGCATGATAGATGGCCTGGGACGGAAGGCGAAGACCCAGGAGAAGACGATCCTGGACCTTGAGAAGGCGTCAACGGACCAGAGCGACAGGATCGTGGCTCTGGAGGCTGAGTTGAAGAGGTTGGTGGCGGCCTAGGGAAACTTATAGGGGAAGGTCAAGGACCAGGAGAACAGGTCCAGGCGACAAAATGCCCACATCGTGGGTCTGCCAGAGGGGATTGAGGGAAGGGACACAACGGGCTACATCGGCCAAATGCTGGGCAACCTAATTGGGAGGGAAAGCTTTCCAAACTCCCCAGAACTTGACAGAGCACACAGGTCGCTCAGGCCTAAACCCAAAACTGGGGAAGAGCCGAGAGCGATAATTGCAAAACAGCACCGACTCGAGGACCGAGAGAAAATCTTGAGGTGGGCCCGACAGACAAAGTCGGGCTGGTGGGAAGGGCATAGAATCAGGGTCTATCAAGGCATTGGGGTGCAGCTGGCAAAAAAGAGGGCCGAATTTATCAGAGCAAAATCAGCGTTCTACAAAAAAGGGGGGGGATTTGGCATGCTGTTCCCGGCCAGAAGTGCGGTGGGGACTCTGGAGCGAAGCACTGAGCAGGGCCAACTCCACCTCCTCCTGTGCAAGGCTCAGTCAGCCTCATGCAATTCAAAGTGGTGCACAAAGCACACCTAACCAGAACCTGAATGAGCAGGTTCTTCCCGGAGGTGGAAGACAAATGTGAATGGTGCCAGAGGGACCCGGCCAACCACACCCACATATTCTGGGCTTGTCACAAACTTGCTGGATTCTGGACAGCCTTCTCCAAGGCAATGTCCAAGGTTGTGGAAGCCATGCCCAAATGTTGCAATCTTCGGGGTATTGGAGCAGCCAGAGCTACACATGGGGAAGAGGGCCGATGCCCTAGCTTTTGCTTTCCTAATCACACGCTGAAGAATCCTGCTCGGCTGGCAATCAGCAGCACCACCCACAGCTGAGGACTGTCTTGCTGACCTTTTGGAATTTCTCCACCTGGAGAAGATTAAATATACCATCCGAGGGCAGGACGAAGGCTTCCCAAATGCATGAGGGCAGTTCGTCAGCATGTTCCAGCACCTGTTTGAGGCCAGCACCAATGGATAGATAGGGAAATGAAAAGTTAGAAAGAAAAGAGAGAGGAAAAAGAAAAGAAAGACGAGGGGGTACCATAGAAACGTTCACCCTGCGGGGATGGGGGGTGGGGGGGTGGAGGGGGAGGGGGAGAAGAGAAAGAGCTGGAGAGACATAAAAGAGACAAAGCGGGAGGGAGAGGGCAGCCCCCTTCCTACCCTCATCCCCCACAGGGAAAACACGGCCGAAGCCGATGGGGGAAGAAAAGAAAGAGGGGGAAGGAGAGAGGAAGGGGGGAACATCCTCCAAGCCAACCAGGGGGGACACAAGGCGGGTGGGGAGGAGTAGGACATGGAGGGGCGGGCTGGGGGGGGGGGCGGCGGGTGGGATCGCATGCCGAGCCAGATGGTGGCAGACTGTGTAGGAAAACTCAAGGGAAGGAAAGACAAGCCTTTCTGTATTGTGCAGTGAACGACCAGCAATGTACATAATTGTTTATAATTCTTGAAAATACCAATAAAAAGATTTTTTAAAAATGTGTCCTGTTAGACACTATGTTCACTTCAAAGAGAAAAGAAAGGTAGTCAAAATCAAACTGATTGCTCTAGCATTTCTCTTTTTCCACTAAATGAGACCAAATTGCAGAAATGGATTTGTAGTATGTGGGTGAGGAAGTTGAATACACTTGGGGTGGTTTTGGTAGCTGAGAAAGTCTGACACAAGTGCAGATTAGAATGAAAAACAAAAGACTTAAGTGCCTTTTCTGACCTCAGGGCAACCCAAAGTGCTTTGCAGCAAATGAGGAGTTGTGATATACATATGCACAGTAATGTATATAGTTATCTATTAATATATATAGTTAACTATATGACCTCCAGCCAGAAGGTGGCGATAGAGATCCACCACGTGACTCCAGAGATCCGGCAGTTGGTAGTAAATCGCACTTACTCCGACCAGCAGGTGGGACCGGTGTTCCACCATGTGACTCCACAGATCGGCAGAAGAGGACAGTCACATTAGAAGTAGCTCCAGGAGAATTCAATTATTTGTTACTGTTTGCATTATAGTTTGTTAGTTATCTTATCACGTGTTCATTTCGTTAATAAACTATCTTATGAGTCAAAGAACTAGATGTTCTGTGAGTGTCTTTACCACGGCCACAACACAGAACATAACATGGTACCAAGAGTGTGGAACAATTAAAGATAACTACGGAGATGATGGGAAGAAACAGACTGAAGAAAGAAAAAATAAAATTCTTCCACCTACCTGGTAAACTACTGACAACTGGAACTCAACGCACAGAAAGACTGTGAAGTTAGAGATGGAAGATCTGAAGACACCTCACCAGCTTCAAGTCACCAGTAATGTAGACGAGAATTGGTGTGTTTTTAAGCAGCAATTCAAACTCTATGTTGCAGCCCTTGGCTTGCAGGCACAGCCTAAAGAGAGGCGTATTGCGTTGCTGCTCACTGTAGCAGGTCCTCAAGGCATCAAAATTTATAATACCTTCACGTTCGACAGTGAAGTAGAAAGCAAGACATTCGATGAAGTAATAAAATACTTTGAACGACATTGCTCCCCGAAACAAAATGAAAAGTTTGAGCATTATATCTTTCGCATGCATATTCAGAAGACAGGCAAATCTTTCAACAATTTTCAACCGACTTGCGGTTGAAGGCACAGTCGTGCAATTTTGGCACTTTAAAGTCGTCGATGATCCACGATCAGATAGTATTCGTGAGACTATGTTCTCCTGCCGGAAGTGAATAGTGTGGAATTCGCGCTCCTGATGGGATTGCCATATTGTTAAAATTCAAGTCATGCAAATGGACCAGCACACTATCCATGTGCAACCCGAGCGATTTCTGGCACTGCTGGCATCTGATTCGCTGGGGCCAGGATTCGGGTTAAAAAGCCTCACCGGCTGGAGCTGCTTATAAGTGCTCCACTCTACACAAACTGTCATTCCAACAAAGAAGGCGGCTGCACGAAAACCTGCCCTGCCAGCCCCCCCCCCCCCGCCCACCCCCCTCCGATTCCAGGAGTCCGAGATTGACTGCATGCTGGATGTCGTTGAGGAGAGGAGATACACCTTCTTCCTCAGGGTGAGGCGGAGACCCAAGCTTGCCCTACTCAACAGCACCTGGAAAGAGGTGACAGAGGTTGTCAGTGTTGGCAGCATCACCAGGAGGACTGGCACGCAATGCTGAAAAAAGAGAAACCTTAGGACTGCTTGGGTGAGTCACCAGGTCGGCGTCCCTGGCATCACTCTGGTCCCTCACTTCTCTTATCTGCCCTCAATCCCCTAGTGGTGAACAACACCCCACAAGCCTGCATCTCCCTTACAACTCACCCTTCACCAAACCCCAACACACATATTGCTCTCTTTGGCCAGGAGCCGTGCACACACATGCCACCTGCTACAGACACCCCCCTCCTCCCCATAGAATTTGCCTCTTAGCATGTCACTATGTTCTTTCTGGGTCCCCAAGGATAAGGCTGCTCATAGTCGGCACGAGTGGCAGAGGGGGATGTCCAGACATTCGGGTCGACACCCCCTCTGAGGAGAGTGGCCTACAACTTCTGGGCGAGGCCTAGGAGAGGACAGTGACTGCATTTGAAATTGGCATACAGCAACGAGCAAGAGCTCAATGCAACGCGAATGTCCCTATAGCAAGTGGGTCACCACTCTCCCACAGACAAGTCCTTCCCAAGACCTCGTCCCATGTGTTTTGTCTTGGGGAGGCTCACCATCAGGTGAGGCCAGGCGTCCAGGGTTACTGCACCCAGGCAGCTCCTCAATACACCCCAGAGCACCACTCTGGGTGCGACACCGATGCTTCGCTACTTGTTCACCAAAGCAAATTGCGGATTTGTCAGCACTGGGCGCGAACCTTGATGCCACTGCCAGTGGGGAACAGAGCATCGCAACGGGATTGGCGCAGGCACAAATCTCATTTTTTGCTTGACGCAATGTTCCCTACCTGATCGTAAATCTCGCTGCCGGCATCGGACAACGGAGAATATCGGCCATTACCTTCCTAGCCCAATGCATTATGTCCTTCTGGAAACCCCACTTAATTCAGCATAGTCTGATGAAGAAGAGGGGGGAAACATAAATTTTGATGAAGAGGACAGGGGAAGCAAGATTTTGGATGACAGCTTACTCAGCATACAGGGTTTCATGCAGATGAATTCATGCAGATGCTATGTTTCATTAGGGTAGTGAGAGATGCGTCATAGTACAATACAACCTGAGTCTATATCCCTGCAGTGCTAAATCTTTTGCTTCTAGCTCTTACAAGCTGGCCACAGGAGGCGAGCCATCCTGTTGTCTATTCTGGAATAACTACTAATGTGTTACGTGCAGAGCAGAGCAAACAACTTCTTCATTTTCCCTATGGACATTCAGAAGGATCGGGAGAAGGCTCTTTTATGAGGTGTTCTTCTTGTCTGTGGACTCCAGGCATGGTATATCTCAAAAATTCATTCATTGGATGTGGGCATTGCTGGCTAGGCCAGCACTTATTGCTCATCCCTAATTGCCATTGAGAAGGTGATGGTGACAAGCCTTCTTGAACTGTTGCGGCCTCAAGCGATCACGCCGTGCTCCATGGCGGACTCAGACCGCGGACCTGGACCGCGGAAATTGTGCCCCTGATCGGCCGCGCACCCGGACCGCCCACTCAAAACTACCCCAGTCCCGATGAGGCCGCCCCCCGCGCCCTCCGATCGGCCCGCCCCCGACTGTGACAGCCACGGACTGAGTCCGCAGCCGCCTCGTGAGTATCCCGAACGGCAGGACGATGACTGGTCCACGCCGTCTGGACTTTGGCTGGTTGGGGGCAAAGAATAACGGGGCGGGCCTCTGGCAATGGCTTCCGGGGGCGGAGAATCGCTGAGCCAGGTCAGCGAGGTGAAGATGGCGGCGCCCACTGGCTGCGCGTGGTCTGGGGAGGTGAAGATGGCGGCGCCCACTGTCTGCGGTGGTCCGGGATGAAGATGGCAGCGCCCATTGTGTGTGGATCAGGGGGGAGGGGGCGATAGCGGCGACTGCGCGAGCCTAGCACACCATGGCGAAGTGGCCCTTGTTGCTGCACGCCTTGCAATGGCAGCGCGGGCTGCAGCGTTGGCGAGGGTGCTTCTGCTGGCCGCAAAAGTAACATCGGGGACCCCCGGGGTGCGCGGATTGGCGTGTGGTGCAGGCCTATTGGCTGGGTAAAGCCCTGGCTGGGGCGGCCATTTGTGGGGTCCAAGAGGGATAGGAGGGGTGGGCCACGTGGCCGGAGGGATAGGCCTGAGCATTACTTGAGGCGACCGCCATGGAGAGTGCGAGCTTCTTAGTCCCCGCTAGGTCGAGCAGCCTTTGGCGAATGAGGTCCGACCCAATCCCCGTTACAAAAGCATCGCGCATAAGAAGGTTAGAATGTTCGGTGGCCCTAACGGCCTGACAGTCACAGTCCCGGACGAGTGGGATTAGGGCCCGCCAGAAGTCTTATATGGATTCACCAGGGAGTTGAGAGCAAGTGGCGAGTACATGCCTGGCGAAGAGTGTGTTCGCTTTCTGTGCGTAGTTTTCTTTGAGGAGCGCCATGGCGTTCGCGTAGTTCGGGGCGTCCTGGATCAGCGAAAACACTACCGGCGAACCTGTAGTACAGGTCCTACCTTACATCACCTAATACAGGTGTAACAGTGGTTTACCACACTGGGGAAAGTCCCTAGGGAGTTAATGTGCTTTCAGCCTGGAAGGTTAATTTGTTTACCATCTTGTGGAGACGATGTCATTGCTGGGTGGAACTAAGGGATTCAGAGAGGATTTTGAGAAAGCATTGGAGACGAGTTGAAGTCTCCTATGTCAGACTCCTATTCATTGACTACAGCTCCGTCTTCAACACCATAATCCCAGCCAAGCTCATATCAAAACGCCAGAACCTAGGACTTGGATCCTCCCTCTGCAATGGGATCTTCAACTTTCTGACCCATAGACCACAATCAGTAAGGATAAGCAACAACACCACCTCCATGATAGTTCTCAATATCAGGACCCTGCAAGGCTGTGTACCGCGCCCCTTACTGTACTTCCTATACACACATGACTGGGTGGAAAATTTGGCCCCAACCCCATCTACAAGTTTGCTTACGACACAACCGTAGTGGGTCAGATCACAAACAATGATGAAGCAGAGTACAGGAGGAAGACAGAGGACCTAGTGGCATGGTGTAATGACAACAATCTCTCCCTCAACGTCAGCAAAACGAAAGAGCTGGTAATTGACTTCAAGAAGCAAAGTATTGAACACATCCCTGTCAGCATCAATGTTGCTGAGGTGGAGATGGTTGACAGCTTCAAATTCCTAGGTGTTCACATCATCCAGCAGAGGGCAGTAGAGCGGAGGTGCTGATTGGCTGTTGCAGGGGAAAGTTGCATAGGCCGTTGTGTTCACCCTAACTTGAAGGTGTACCTGAGCAAGAGACCCTAGCTGTTCAAGTGAAGAAAAGCATCCAGCAGAGGGCAGTTGAGCAGAGCTGCTGATTGGCAGTTGCGGGGGACATTTGCATACACCATTGTGCTCACCCTAACTTGAAGGTGTACCTGAGCAAGAGACTCTAGCTGTTCAAGCGAAGAAAAGCATCCAGCAGAGGGTAATAGAGCTGAGCTGCTGATTGACTGTTGCGGGGGAAATTTGCATACGCCGTTGTGCTCACCCTAACCATAAGGCGTTTTGTGGAGGAGCTGTTGTCAAGTGACACTTAAACCGAAATACTTCTTCAGTGTTTCCCTCCTTACCCCCTCCTCTAACCAAAAAAATACAACCGCTGTAAAGATCAAGAGGAAGGCTTGAGGGCAGGTAGAAGTAGAAAGAAGTTGAACTGTGACGTCACGGCCTGCAGGTAAGGGATTGGCTGGAGACCGGTAAGTAGTTTTTCTTTTATTTTCCCTCCGGTGTTATTGTGCGGTTGCTGAGTGAGTGCTTGCTGAGAAAGGGAGTGAATAACAGGTAAGCTCTTTCTTTTTCTTTTTTTATTTAGCGCCGATGGCAGGGAAGGTAGTGCAATGTTCCTCCTGCAGAATGTTTGAGGTGAGGGACGCCGTCAGTGTCCCTGCTGATTTCATCTGTGGGAAGTGCACCCATCTCCAGCTCCTCAGAAACCGCGTTAGCGAGCTGGAGCTGGATGAACTTCGGATCATTCAGGAGGCAGAGGTGGCCATAGAAAGAAGCTTCAGGGATGTAGTTACTCCAAAGAATAAAGATAGATGGGTGACGCTGAGAAGGGCTGGGAGGAAGCAGTCAGTACAGGGACCCCCTGTGGTCGATCCCCTTAGTAACAGGTATACCGCTTTGGATACTGTTGGGGGGGTACTTACCAGTTCTAAGCCATGGGTACAGGTCTCTGGCACAGAGTCTGTCCCTGATGCTCAGAAGGGAAGGGGGAGAGGAGTAGAGCATTAGTCATTGGAGACTCCATAGTTAGGGGGATAGATAGGAGATTCTGTGGTAACGAGAGAGACTCGCGGTTGGTGTGTTGCCTCCCAGGTGCCAGGGTGCGTGATGTCTCGGATCGTGTTTTCGGGATCCTTAAGGGGGAGGGGGAACAGCCCCAAGTCGTGGTCCGCACAGGTACCAATGCCATAGGTAGGAAAAGGGATAGGGATGTAAGGCAGGAATTCAGGGAGCTAGGGTGGAAACTTTGATCTAGGACAAACAGAGTTATTATCTCTGGGTTGTTACCCGTGCCACGTGATCGCGAGACGAGGAATAGGGAGAGAGAGGAGTTGAACATGTGGCTACAGGGATGGTGCAGGAGGGAGGGTTTCCGATTTCTGGATAATTGGGGCTCATTCTGGGGTCGGTGGGACCTCTACAAAAGGGATGGTCTACACCTGGACCAGAGGGGTACCAATATACTGAGGGAGAAATTTGCTAATTCTCTTCGGAAGGGTTTAAACTAGTTCAGCAGGGCCTTGGGAACCTGAATTGTAGCTCCAGTATACAGGAGGTTGAGAGTAGTGAGGTCATGAGTAAGGTTTCAAAGTTGCAGGAGTGTACCGGCAGGCAGGAAGGTGGTTTAAAGTGTGTCTTCTTCAATGCCAGGAGCATCCGGAATAAGATGGGTGAACTTGCGGCATGGGTTGGTTCCTGGGACTTCGATGTTGTGGCCATTTCAGAGACATGGATAGAGCAGGGACAGGAATAGTTGTTGCAGGTGCCGGGGTTTAGGTATTTCAGTAAGCTCAGGGAAGTTGGTAAAAGAGTGGAAGGGGTGTCATTGTTAGTCAAGGACAGTATTACGGTGGCAGAAAGGACGTTTGATGAGGACTCGTCTACTGAGGTAGTATGGGCTGAGGTTAGAAACAGGAAAGGAGAGGTCACACTGTTAGGGGTTTTCTATAGGCCTCCGAAAAGTTCCAGAGATGTAGAGGAAAGGATTGCAAAGATGATTCTGGATAGGAGCGAAAGCAACAGGGTAGTTGTTATGGAAGACTTTAACTTTCCAAATATTGACTGGAAACGCTATACTTCGAGTACATTAGATGGGTCCGTTTTTGTCCAATGTGTGCAGGAGGGTTTCCTGACACAGTATGTAGATAGGCCAACGAGAGGCGAGGCCATATTGGATTTGGTACTGGGTAATGAACCAGGACAGGTGATAGATTTGGAGGTAGGTGAGCACTTTGGTGGTAGTGACCACAATTTGATTACATTTACTTTAGTGATGGAAAGGGATAGGTATATACCGCAGGGCAAGAGTTATATCTGGGGGAAAGGCAATTAAGATGCGATGAGGCCAGACTTAGGATGCATCAGATGGAGAGGAAAACTGCAGGGGATGGGCACAATGGAAATGTGGAGCTTGTTCAAGGAACAGCTACTGCGGGTCCTTGATAAGTATGTACCTGTCAGGCAGGGAGGAAGTGGTCGTGCAAGGGAACCGTGGTCTACTAAAGCAGTCAAAACACTTGTCAAGAGGAAGAAGGAGGCTTATGTAAAGATGAGACATGAAGGTTCGGTTTGGGCACTCGTGAGTTACAAGTTAGCTAGGAAGGACCTAAAGAGAGAGCTAAGAAGAGCCAGGAGACGACATGAGAAGTCTTTGGCAGGTAGGATCAAGATAACCCTAAAACTTTCTATAGATATGTCAGGAATAAACAAATGACTCGGGTAAGAGTAGGGCCCGTCAAGGACAGTAGTGGGAAGTTGTGCTTGGAGTCCGAGGAGATAGGCGAGGTGCTAAATGAATATTTTTCGTCAGTATTCACACAGGAAAAAGACAATGTTGTTGAGGAGAATACTGAGATTCAGGCTACTAGACTAGAAGGGCTTGAGGTTCATAAGGAGGAGGTGTTAGCAATTCTGGAAAGTGTGAAAATAGATAAGTCCCCTGGGCCGGATGGGATTTATCCTAGGATTCTCTGGGAAGCTAGGGAGGAGATTGCTGAGCCTTTGGCTTTGATCTTTAAGTCACCTTTGTCTACAGGAATAGTGCCGGAAGACTGGAGGATAGCAAATGTTGTCCCCTTGTTCAAGAAGGGGAGTTGAGACAACCCCGGTAACTATAGACCAGTGAGCCTTTCTTCTGTTATGGGCAAAATCTTGGAAAGGTTTATAAGAGATAGGATGTATAATCATCTGGAAAGGAATAATTTGATTAGAGATAGTCAACACGGTTTTGTGACGGGTAGGCTGTGCCTCACAAACCTTATTGAGTTCTTTGAGAAGGTGACCAAGCAGGTGGATGAGGGTAAAGCAGTTGATGTGGTGTATATGGATTTCTGTAAAGCGTTTGATAAGGTTCCCCATGGTAGGCTACTGCAGAAAATACGGAGACACGGGATTCAGTGTGATTTAGCAGTTTGGATCAGAAATTGGCTAGCTGGAAGAAGACAAAGGGTGGTGGTTGATGGGAAATGTTCATACTGGAGTCCAGTTACTAGTGGTGTACCACAAGGACCTGTTTTGGGGCCACTGCTGTTTGTCATTTTTATAAATGACCTGGAGGAGGGTGTAGAAGGATGGGTGAGTAAATTTGCAGATGACACTAAAGTCGGTGGAGTTGTGGACAGTGCGGAAGGATGTTACAAGTTACAGAGGGACATAGATAAGCTGCAGCGCTGGGCTGAGAGGTGGCAAATGGAGATTAATGCAGAAAAGTGTGAGGTGATTCATTTTGGAAGGAATAACAGGAAGACAGAGTACTGGGCTAATAGTAAGATTCTTGGCAGTGTGGATGAGCAGAGAGATTTTGGTGTCCATGTACATAGATCCCTGAAAGTTGCCACCCAGGTTCAGATGGTTGTTAAGAAGACGTACGGTGTGTTAGCTTTTATTGGTAGAGGGATTGAGTTTCGGAGCCATGAGGTCATGTTGCAGCTGTACAAAACTCTGGTGCAGCCGCATTTGGAGTATTGTGTGCAATTCTGGTCGCCACATTATAGGAAGGATGTGGAAGCATTGGAAAGGGTGCAGAGGAGATTTACCAGAATGTTGCCTGGTATGGAGAGAAGAGCTTATGAGGAAAGGCTCAGGGACCTGAGGCTGTTTTCGTTAGAGAGAAGAAGGTTAAGAGGTGACTTAATTGAGGCATACAAGATGATCAGAGGATTGGATAGGGTGGACAGTGAGAGCCTTCTTCCTCAGTTGGTGATGTCTAGCACGAGGGGACATAACTTTAAATTGAGGGGAGATAGATATAAGACAGATGTCAGAGGTAGGTTCTTTACTCAGAGAATAGTAAGGGCGTGGAATGCCCTGCCTGCAACAGTAGTGGACTCGCCAACACTAAGGGCATTCAAATGGTCATTAGATAGACATATGGACAATAATGAAATAGTGTAGATGGGCTTTAGAGTGGTTTCACAGGTCGGCGCAACATCGAGGGCCGAAGGGCCTGTACTGCGCTGTAATGTTCGATGTTCTAACTGTCCTGATTCACCCACGTCGACGCTGCAACCAAGAAAGCACAACAGCTCCTATACTTCCTCAGGAAACTAAGGAAATTCAGCATGTCCATATTGACTCTTACTAATTTTTACAGATGCACCATAGAAAGCATCCTATCACAGGCGGTTAAGATGGTGGTCCTCCCGAGATTCCTCTTTGTGTTTCAGTGCCTCCCGGTGGTGATCACGAAGGCTTTTTTTAAAAGGATTGAAAAGAGCATCATGGGTTTTGTGTGGGCCGGGAAGACCCCGAGAGTGAGGAAGGGATTCTTACAGCGTAGCAGGGATAGGGGGGGGGCTGGCACTACCGAGCCTAAGTGAGTATTATTGGGCCGCTAATATTTCAATGGTGAGTAAGTGGATGGGAGAGGAGGAGGGAGCGGTGTGGAAGAGATTAGAGAGGGCGTCCTGTAGGGGGACTAGCCTACAGGCTATGGTGACAGCCCCATTGCCATTCTCACCGAAGAACTACACCACAAGCCCGGTGGTGGTGGCTACACTGAAGATTTGGGGACAGTGGAGACGGCATAGGGGAAAGACTGGAGCCTTGGGGGGGTCCCCGATAAGAAACAACCATAGGTTTGCCCCGGGGGGAATGGATGGGGGATATGGAATGTGGCAAAGAGCAGGAATAACGCAACTGAAAGATCTGTTTGTGGATGGGAAGTTCGCGAGTCTGGGAGCGCTGACCGAGAAATATGGGTTGCCCCAAGGGAATGCATTCAGGTATATGCAACTGAGGGCTTTTGCGAGGCAACAGGTGAGGGAATTCCCGCAGCTCCCGACACAAGAGGTGCAGGACAGAGTGATCTCAAAGACATGGGTGGGGGATGGTAAGGTGTCAGATATATATAGGGAAATGAGGGACGAAGGGGTGACTATGGTAGATGAACTAAAAGGGAAATCGGAAGAAGAGCTGGGGGAGGAGATGGAGAAGGGGCTGTGGGCAGATGCCCTAAGCAGGGTAAACTCGTCGTCCTCGTGTGCCAGGCTAAGCCTGATTCAGTTTAAGGTATTACACAGGGCGCATATGACTGGAGCACGGCTCAGTAAATTTTTTGGGGTGGAGGATAGGTGTGCGAGGTGCTCGAGAAGCCCAGCGAATCATACCCATATGTTTTGGTCATGCCCGGCACTACAGGGGTTTTGGATGGGGGTGACAAAGGTGCTTTTAAAAGTAGTGGGGGTCCGGGTCGAACCAAGCTGGGGGTTGGCTATATTTGGGGTTGCACAAGAGCCGGGAGTACAGGAGGCGAGAGAGGCCGATGTTTTGGCCTTTGCGTCCCTAGTAGCCCGGCGCAGGATATTGTTAATGTGGAAAGAAGCCAAGCCCCCGGGGGTGGAGACCTGGATAAATGACATGGCAGGGTTTATAAAGCTAGAGCGGATTAAGTTCGTTCTAAGGGGGTCGGCTCAAGGGTTCACCAGGCGGTGGCAACCGTTCGTCGAATACCTCGCAGAAAGATAGATGGAATGGAAAAAAGAAGGCAGCAGCAGCAGCCCAGGATCGGGGGGGGGGGGGGGGGGGGGGGGGAGGGGGAGGAAGAACCAGAAGGACTCTCAGGGTTGTTAATATATACTGTATAATATGTATAGGTCGTTGCGACAGATAATTATATATTGGACTGTTAAATTATATTTTTGGAGAGTGTTACTTGTGATAAGGCAGTTGCCAATTAGGGTTAGTTTTCATTTTTGTTATTTATTATTTATTCATTTTTTGTTTATAAAATAGGTCATTGTTATTTGTGTTGTTATAATATTGTGTAAAGGATGCACAATGTACTTTGTTGGTTGACCAAAAATTTTCAATAAAATATTTATTAAAAAAAAAGAAAGCATCCTATCTGGCTGCATCACGGCCTGGTATGGCAACTGCTCGGCCGAAGACTGTAAGAAACTACATAGAGTCATGAACACCGCCCAGTCCACCAGGCGATCCCGTCGCCAATCCATTGACTCTGCCTTCACCTCCCACTGCCTTGGGAAAGTGGGCAGCATTATTAAAGACCCCTCCCACCCAGGTTATTCTCCCTTCCAACTTCTTCCAATGGGCAGGAGATACAAAAGTCTGAGAACACGCATTAACAGGTTCAGAAACGGCTTCTTCCCCACTGTTACCAGACACTTGAATGACCCTCTTATGGACTGAACTGATCTCTTCACACATCTTCGCTACTGAGTTGGGGCAGCACGGTGGCACAGTGGTTAGCACTGCTGCCTCACCGCGCCGAGGACCCGGGTTTGATCTTGGCCCCGGGTCACTGTCCGTGTGGAGTTTGCACATTCTCAAGTATCTGCGTGGGTCTCACCCTCACAACCCAAAAAGATGTGCAGGGTAGGTGGATTGGCCATCCCAAATTGCCCCTTAATTGGAAAAAAAATAATTGGGTACTCTAAATTTAAAAAAAATCTCTACTGAGTAGTACTACACTCAGTATGCTCACCCAGTGCCTGTGCCTATGTATTTACATTGTGTATTTATGCATGTCGTATGGGTTTTCATGTATGGAATGTAGCAGGATATTTGATCACGGTTGGGGGAGTGTGTAGTAGGCTAGGCTGACTGTTCCAGTTGAAATCCACACTTAGTACACTTTCCAAGTGGAGTCACCAAATCACAATCAGGAACAGAAACTGATTTCCGTCTCCTCCCATAGATCACTTATCCTATGTGTTAGAGACAAGAAAATAATTTGATTGACAGAAGTTGTTATTTAACATTGAAATGTTCTTGTATCTTTGTGAAATATGGCTTATAACAGAGTATTATGGTACTTTAATATAGATAAGATTTTATTTTAGTAAAAGGTCAGCACACAGAGAAAGGAATTCATGTCCATAGTAATTTATTGCTACATTTTTATCCTATTTTTCATTTCACTTCAATGACAGACTTCAAGTAAATGCTTGTGTTTTTCCACCTTGATTCAGTGATAATACTGAAATGCAATAGTTTACATAGCTTATTTAAAGATTTCAATGGTCATGCAGTAAAATATTTGCTACCCAAGATGAAAGATTCAAATGCAATATCTGAAGATTAATCTCTGCAATATATTATATAATATGTTGATGTACAGTAGGGTTCCATTGGTCATATTTTCACAATGAATGGTTCTGGCCGAATAATACACAAAAGCTGCAATTGTGTAATAATATCAGACGACAAGTTTTTTTTTGTTCTGTGGAAACTTTCTGCTTTCTTCTTGTGTTTTCTTTTAGATGTGGGTAAATGATCAGTGAAATTCTCTTTTCTAAGTTACACATACGCTGTGTATATTGGTTTATAGCAGAGGTCCAGTCCAGTAGAGGCTAATAGTCATCTCAGTTCACAATCTGGTGACAAGGAAGACTGAATTAGTAACCTGTACAAAGGATTCTGGGGGATTCATGGCCCCCACTAAATATGTAACCTTTTCTTATTATACAAAATAAGGGACATGATTCTCCAGAAAGGTTTCTAAGTGTTGTCGCGAGCGAGAATTGCTGCGAGCTTTCCTGGTGCTCAGCCCAGCAAGGCTGGCAATGCTATTCAACATTAATTGGTCCACTTAACAAGGCCTCACAGGCTTCTTGCCACAAATGAAATTGTTTGAGCCCCGGCTGCCCCTGTGTCATCTGGCTCTGCCGGCCCTGGTGGCTCCCCAATGTCTGCACCATTGTGTCGACGCCCTCAGCGATGCTCCCAGTGATTAGACCATGCTCTTCAGTGACTCAACAGTTCCCACCTGCGACTGGGACAAGCTCCACAGTGCCTCGGGAATTCCCATCTGAGACAAAGTCATGTCCCCCAGCACCTCATCAAGGTCAGCCTGGTACTGGGTCACGTTCCCCAGCGAGTCGGATATTCTGCCGAGGCCCTCAGCCATAGCCACCGCTTACTGCACCATGCTTTGGACACCTTCACTAATGCTCCTGACGACATGCACTGCGGTCGCCACCCTAGCAGTGTTGGCCTTGGTGTCACTCATTGCAGGCGACATCTCCCGCATCCGTAGCCTGGACCTGCGAGTATTGCTAACATCTCCCTCTGGATGTCCTGGTCGCTCCCTAACCTCTCCATAAACTCTGGGATAGCGTGGTCGATAGGCTCTGCATCTGGCCCAGATGGGTCCTGGAATCTAGCAGACCTCCGACTGCTGTCTTGCCTGGGCTTTACTGCCTCCACCTGAGGTACATCAGAAACTGTGTGGTGCTCACCAGATTGTGCCCCAGAAGCCTGACCACTAACGTTACCCACCAAGGTGTGTGTCTCTTCGTGGGTGCAGGGTGGGGATGACAGCTGTAACACGTTGATTGTGGCATCCTCGGAGCTTTCCTCCGAGCTGGGCCGTGGATGGGCTGGTGTCGTCGGCTGGAGGACCGCGGGAAAATGGACATGTGGTCAGTGGGAGGGATGGCTTAGTTTGTATGGCAATAACAACCCACGTTTGATAGGTCCACCGGGTGGGGCCCAGTGGCTCCTCACCTCTGCGGCATGCGGACTTCCGGTTGCGGCTATGCCTAGATAGGTTGCACGGTCGGCAGCTCCTGCCGAGAACGGAGGGCCCTTTTACGGAGCTCCAGCAACACTTAGACGACGATTCCCGGTGTGGGAAGGAAACAGTGAGGGTCCCCCAGTGCTGTATGGAGTGGACCAGGAGTGGGCGATCAAAAAAGCAGCTTTGGAGAAGAGAGGAGAACCGGGTGCGAAAATACAAGATAGTGGCCGGCGGGGATCAGGCAGCGTGGGCCCATTGATCACGGGAGCAGCAGGAGTTTCACAGAAGCTGCTTTGCCGAGTTAAAGGCGGAGATGTTGGCCCCTATGAAGGCTTCTATTGAAAGGTTGGTGGAGACCCAGAAGATGCAGGGGGCGGCGATCAACGAGGTGCAGCAGAAGGCCTCTGATGACGAGGATGAGATTTTGGCCTGCCGGTTAGAGTCTGCACAAAAGATGGCAAGAGAGGCTGGAAGACCTTGAAAACAGGTCAAGGAGGCAGAACCTGCGGATTCTGGGTCTTCCTGAAGGCGTGGAGGGTCGGATGCTGGTGCGTATGTGACCATGATGCTGGGAACGCTGATGAGCGTGGGGGCTTTCCCGCGACCCTTGGAGCTGGATGGGGCGCACGGAGTCCTGGCAAGGAGGCCTAGGGTGAACGAGCCGCCGAGAGCTATGGTGGTAAGATTCCACCGCCTCACCGATAAGGAGTGTGTCTTGCGATAGGCGAAGAAGGAGTGAAGTAGCGATGGGCGAAGAAGGAGTGAAGTAGCAGCTGGGAGAACTGTGAGATCTGGATTTACCAGGACTGCGGTGCAGAGCTGGCCAAGAGGCGTGCGGGATTCAACCGGGCCAAGGCGGTCCTCCACAGCAAAGGGGTGAATTTCGGGCAGTTTCTGTTCTTTCTCCTTGATCTATTTTCCAGGACTTCAATTCTTTTGATGCACTTCTTATGGAGCGCCTCGTGCGTCTGCATTTTGACCGCTAGGCCCAGGATCTCGTCCTCGTTGTCAGTTACCTTCTGCTCCACCACACGGAGCTCTACCTCCTGGGCCTTTTGTGTCTCTTTAAGCCCCTCGATTGCCTGTAGCATCGGGGCCAGCACCTCCTTTTTTAGCAGCTCCACACACCGTCTTAAAAATTCATCCTGGTCCGGTCCCCATGTCGCCTGGGCTCCCTCCGACGCCATCGTGTTCTTTTCTTTCCTCTGCTGCTGCCCTCGAGGATCCTCTGAGATCTGGCCACCGCCGCCGATCTTTTTCTTTCCCACTGGGGGGGACTCCCTGTTGCTTCACCCCACACCGGGTTTCGTCGCAAAACACTTTCCCGTTGGGGCTCTTAAAAGAGCCCGAAGGTCCGTCTAAGCTGGAGCCGCCGAAACGTGCGGCTTAGCTGGTCATCGCCGCAGCCGGAAGTCCCCGGCGTGGACTTTTATAAAGGACAAGAAGCTAGACTCGAACTAATGGACTGCAGTATGTTGTTGGGGCATGCTGGTGGGGTGGTGGGGCTGGGAGGGGACGGTGTTATGTTGGGGGTTTTCCCCCGTGTTCTCTTTTGTTTTTGTTGCCCCCTTTGCCCTGGGCCCTCGGGGTTCTGGGCTGGGTCGCAGTTGGAGAAGAGCTGCGTCACAGGTGATGGGGTCGGGCCAGACAGTGAGAGCAGTTTATTCGCTCAACGTTGGGGTTGCACCGAAGTTTGTTTGTTTGAGAGAGTTGTGTTTTTTCTCTGCACACACGGGATGCAGGGGGGTCTCTCTTTACCTCACTTAGCTGAGGGGGGAGAAGGTTGGAGACCAGTAGGGGGAGCCAACGGGGGATTGGAGGTAGAGGCGGGAGTGGCCGGGGTCCGCATGAGTCAGCTGACTTGCGGGACTGCATTTGGGGGGGGGGGGGGGGGGCGGGGAGAAACGGGGTTAAGCGAACGCTTCACTAGGGTGGGGGGGGGGGGCGGTTGAGGGGGGGAGGCTGGGATGCTGCTTTCCTGACTGGAGGGGAATCAATTTTCGGAGTAAAGGGGAGAGTCGGGACGGGGAGCCTCCGGCTGGGGGGGCTTGAGTGTGCGGAAGGCGCGGGCATGTGGCTGGCCTAAAAAGGAGATGGCTAGTCGGCAGTGGGGGGGGGGTTTAGTTAACCCCCCGACCAGGCTGATCACGTGGGACATGAGGGGCCTGAATGGGCCAGTCAAGAGGGCCCGTGTGTTTTTGCACTTAAGGGGGTTAAAGGCAGACGTAGCTATGCTACAAGAGACACATCTGAAGATTGCGGATCAAACCAGGCTGAGGAAGGGATGGGTGGGGCAGGTCTTCCACTCAGGGCTGGATGCGAAGACCAGGGGGGTCGCAATCTTGCTTAGCAAGCGGGTGACATTTGAGGCGGGGGGTAGATATATTATGGTGAGTGGCAAGCTGCAGGGGGCCCCGGTGGTGTTAGTGAATGTGTATGCTCTGAACTGGGACGATGCAGGGTTCATGAAGCGGATATTGGGTAAGATTCCGGATTTGGAGTCAAGCAGTCTGGTAATGGGGGGGGGACTTCAATACGGCCCTGGACCCGGCTCTGGATCGGTCTAAGTCTAGATCTGGTAAGAGGCCGGCAGCGGCCAAGGTCCTGAGGGGGTTCATGGACCAAATGGGGGGAGTGGACCCGTGGAGATTCGTTGGCCAAGGGCGAAGGAGTTTTCTTTCTTCTCCCATGTTCACAAGGCGTACTCGCGGATTGACTTTTTCGTGGTGAGTAGAGCGCTAGTCCCGAGAATGGAGGGGGTAGAGTACTCAGCCATTGCGATCTCGGACCATGCCCCGCACTGGGTGGAGTTGGGGCTGGGGGAGGAGAGAGGCCAAAGCCTCTGTGGAGGCTGGACATAGGACTGTTGGCAGATGAGGAGGTCTGTGGGTGGATTCGGAGGAGTATCCAAAGCTATGTGGCGACCAACGATACTGGGGAGGTTTCAGTGAGTGTGGTCTGGGAGGCGCTGAAGGCAGTTATCAGGGGGGAGCTAAATTCAGTCAGGGCCCACAGGGAGAAGTGGGATAGGATGGAGAGGGAGAGGTTGGTGGGGGAGATACTTAGGGTGGACAGGAGGTATGCGGAATCCCCCGAGGAGGGGTTGTTAAAAGAGCGCCGGAGTCTGCAGGTGGACTTCGACTTGCTTACCACAGGGAAGGCAGAGACTCAGTTGAGGAAGGTACAAGGAGCGTTGTATGAGTATGGAAAGAAGGCAAGCAGGATGCTGGCGCACCAACTGCGAAAGAGAGAGGCAGCCAGGGAAATTGGGGGAATTAGGGATGGGGGGGAGGGGGGGTGGAGGGGGGGGTAAAACGGTGCTGAGCTCGGCAAGGATCAATGAGGTCTTCAAGGACTTTTATGGTAAACTGTATGAGTCAGAACCCCTGGACGGGGGGGAGGGGATGAAGCAATCCTTGGACCAATTGAGGTTATCTTAGGTGGAGGAGGGGCGGGTAGAGGAATTGGGGGCCCCGATTGAGATGGAGGAATTGGTTAAGGGTTTGGAGGGTATGCAGTCGGGCAAGGCCTGGGACCGGACGGATATCCCGTAGAATTTTACAGGAAATTCTCAGAGCTGTTGGGCCCGTTATTGTTGAGAACCTTCAATGAGGCTAAGGAAAAGAGAACCCTTTCCCCGACGATGTCGCAGGCTCTGATCTCGCTCATCCTTAAGCGAGATAAGGACCCGTTGCAATGTGGCTCCTACAGGCCGATATCGCTCCTTAATGTAGATGCCAAACTGTTGGCCAAGATCCTGGCCACCAGAATTGAGGACTGTGTCCCGAGAGTGATCAATGAGGATCAGACGGGGTTTGTGAAGGGCAGGCAGCTGAACACGAATGTGCGGAGGCTCCTGAATGTGATCATGGTGCCCTCGGAAGGAGGGGATGCAGAAGTGGTGGCGGCAATGAACGCGGAAAAAGCCTTCGATCAGGTGGAGTGGGAGTACCTGTGGGAAGTGTTAGGCAGATTTGGATTTGGCGAGGAATTCATAGGGTGGGTTAAATTGCTGTATCAGGCCCCTGTAGCGAGTGGTTGACGAACCGGCTGCGGTCGGAGTACTTTAGGCTACATCGAGGAACGAGGCAGGGGTGCCACCTGTTTGCCCTGGCAATCGAGCCGCTGGCCATGGTGTTGAGGGAGTCTGGAAACTGGAGGGGGCTGGTTTGGGGGGGGGGGGGGGGGGGGGTGAGGAGGAGCATCAGATTTCACTGTATGCGGATGACCTGCTCCTGTACATTTCGGATCCGGTGGAGGGGATGGGGGAGGTCATGCAGATCCTTAAAGATTTTGGGGACTTTTCGGGGTATAAGTTGAATGTCGGGAAAAGCGAGCTTTTTGTGATACATGCGAAGGGCCAGGAAAAGAGACTGGGAGAGCTACCGCTTAAGATGATGGAAAGGAGCTTTTGCTATTTGGGCATATAGGTGGCTAAGAGTTGGGATGCCCTGCACAAGCTCAATCTAGCATGGCTGGTGGATCAGATGGAGGAGGACTTTTAAGAGGTGGGACATGCTGCCGCTTTCCCTGGCGGGCAGGGTGCAGTCCGTGAAGATGACGGTCCTCCCCAGGTTCTTGTTCGTCTTCCAGTGCCTTCCCATCCTCATCCCCAAGTCCTTATTCAAGCGGGAGAACAGGATTATCATGGATTTGTGTGGGCAATCAAGACCCCGCGTGTTAAGAGACTGTTCTTAGAGCGCTGTCGGGGTGGGGGTGGGCTGGCGCTGCCGAACTTCTGCAGGTATTATTGGGCAGCGAATATATCCATGATTCGGAAATGGGTAGTAGAGGGATGGGGGGGGCGGCGTGGAAACGGTTGGAGGCGACGTCTTGCAGGGATACTAGCCTGGGGGCATTGATAACGGCACCGCTGACGCTCCCACCGACACGGTACAACACGAGCCCGGTAGTGATGGCGACATTGAGGATCTGTGGTCAGTGGAGACGGCACAGGGGGAGGTAGGGGCCTCAGTCTGGACCCCGATATGAAACAATCACAGGTTCGTTCCAGGTAGAATAGACGGTGGGTTCCTAAGCTGACACAGAACGGGTATTAAAAGAATGGGGGACTTGTTTATTGACGGGACATTTGCTAGCCTGAGGGCGCTGGAAGAGAAATTTGGGTTGCCCCCCAGGGAATACCTTTAGGTACCTGCCTGTCTGGGCTTTCGTGAGGAAGCAGGTGGGGGGATTTCCGCTGCTGCCGGCCCGGAGGATACAGGACAGGGTGGTCTCGGGCGTGTGGGTAGGGGATGGAAAGGTATTGGACGTATACCAGGAGCTGCGGGAGGCGGAGGAGGCCTCGGTGGAAGAGCTGAAGGGCAAGTGGGAGGAGGAGCTGGGTGAGGAGCTGGATGAGGGCCTGTGGGCAGACGCCCTGGGAAGGGTCAATTCCTCCTCATCCTGTGCCAGGTTTAGCCTGATTCAGTTTAAGGTGGTGCACCGGGCGCATATGACGAATGAGTAAGTTCTTTGGGGTGGAGGACAGGTGTGTGAGGTGTTCAGGGAGCCCAGCAAACCATGTCCATATGTTTTGGGCATGCCCGGCACTTGCAGAATCTTGGAGAAGCTTTGCAAAGGCTATGTCCAAGGTCTTGGACACTCAGGTAAAGCCGAGCTGGGGGATAGCGATATTTGGGGTGTCAGAAGATCCGGGAGTGCAGGAGTCGAAAGAGGTTAGTAAGTTTGCAGGCGACACAAAGGTTGGTGGAATTGTGGATAGCGATGAGGACTGTCAGAGGATACAGCAGGATTTAGATTGTTTGGAGACTTGGGCGGAGAGATGGCAGATGGAGTTTAATCCGGACAAATGTGAGGTAATGCATTTTGGAAGGTCTAATGCAGGTAGGGAATACACAGTGAATATACAGTGAGAGGGGCAAGGTTTAGAGTAGATGTATGAGGCAAGTTTTTTACACAGAGGGTAGTGGGTGCCTGGAACTCGCTACCGGAGGAGGTGGTGGAAGCAGGGACGATAGTGACATTTAAGGGGCATCTTGACAAATACATGAATAGGATGGGAATAGAGGGATACGGACCCGGGAAGTGTAGAAGATTGTAGTTTAGTCGGGCAGCATGGTCGGCGCGGGCTTGGAGGGCCGAAGGGCCTATTCCTGTGCTGTACATTTCTTTGTTCTAGGCCAGAGTCTTGGCCTTTGCCTCCTTGGTAGCCCGGAGACGGCTCTTGTTAATGTGGAAGGACGCGAAACCCCCAAGTGTGGAGACTTGGGTCAGTGACATGGCTGGGTTTCTAAGTTTGGAAAGGATAAAGTTTGCCTTAAGAGGGTCCTTGCAGGGTTCTCCAGGCGGTGGCAACCTTGAATTTCCTTGAATTCCTCGCGGAACGTTAAGTGGAGGTCAGCAGCAGTAGCAAACCAGAGGTGGGGGGGGGGGGGGGGGCTGGTATGGCTGATGGGTAGATTTCACTGGAAAAGGGCAGATACCCCACATTGTTTTGTTAAGTTGTTAATTCGTTTTTCTTTATTATTATTATGTTTTTGTTGCTTTCTTTCTGTCGTGGTTTGTAAAATTTTGAATAAAAACAATTTTTTTTAAAAAAGCCTCTGTGGCATACACCAACCTCTGCATTGGTGACCGCTCTGTCCTCGGCCACCCCAGGCACCTCTAGGACACGCTCCTTGAAGGTCGTGAGGATTCTTATGTCCGGCACTTCTTTGCCAGTCTGCGCTCCCCGTAATTGCGCGAGAGCTTCTTCTGCAGAGACACAGAGAGGGCATCGTTAGGCGCATGCGTGGTTCACAGTGGTGGGGCGGGGGGTGGGGGGGGTGGTGGGGGATGGAGTGAAGGGAGGGTTGGGATTCGTGTGGAGGGTTAGGGGTGTTCTCCCGAGGGGGTGAAAAGGTCTCGCGTGGGGGGGGGGGGGGGGGGGGGGGGGGTTGGTGCCAACTCATTCACTGCCCGGTGTAGGTCATTGAACTTCATGCGGCACTGGAAGCCAGTCCTCCTGTTCACGCTTCCCGAGCTGATGGCCACTGACACTTCACCCCAGGTGGTACTGGCTGCCCTGTGGCTCACTCCCAGGATCCTCGGGGGAGCAGGACATCCCTCCTTGCCTCGACCGCATCTACAAGACTTCCCAGGTCCATGACTCCAAACCTTGGAGCCGGGAGTCTCAGCGCCATGGCTGCTAGCTGAGTGGGGTTAGAACATAGAACAAACAGTGCAGAAGGAGGCCATTCGGCCCATCGAGTCTGCACCGACCCACTTAAGCCCTCACTTCTACCCTATCCCCGTAACCCAATAACCCCCCCTAACCTTTTTTGGACACCAAGGGCAATTTAGCATGTCCAATCCACCTAACCTGCACGTCTTTGGACTGTGGGAGGAAACCGGAGCACCCGGAGGATACCCATGCAGACACGGGGAGAACGTGCAGACTTCGCACAGTGACCCAGCGGGGAATCGAACCTGGGACCCTGGCGCTGTGAAGCTACAGTGCTAGCCACTTGTGCTACCGGGCTGTGCAAGTGCTGTTTAAGTGCTGCCTGACCTTGGTAGCCAGGGGCATGCGGGCACGGTCCCTGCAAATCGGCTGGCGAGCTTTGATTTGTGGTGTGAAGCCAGTGGGGCCTTGTTAAGTGGACCAATTAACGTTGTATTACATTGCAAGATGCCCGGCCAAGCGCCGGGATGGTCGCGGCAGTTCCCGCTTGCTACCACACTGAGAAATCTTTCTGGAGAATCGTGCCCAGACTTTTTCTTCACTGAGCTTATTGACTTTGTCCAGCCTCATCGCTCATCCCCCCACCCCACCCCAGTGTCCCAATTTGGCCAGGCCCTGCTGAGGACTGGGTTTATGTGGAGTTCATTTCTCTCCCCACCCTCCTCTGTATCCAGTGTCCACTCTTTTAAATAGAACAAAAACAGCAATAAGTTAAGCAAAAATGACAGGGGTCACAGCCCCAGTGGGGCACTGTAACTAAAACAAAAACATTAAAGGAGGGCAGCACTGTGGCTTGGTGGGTTAGCCCTGTTGCCTCACGGCGCCGAGGTCCCAGGTTCGATCCTGGCTCTGGGTCACTGTCCGTGTGGAGTTTGCACATTCTCTCCGTGCTTGTGTGGGTCTCGCCCCCACAACCCAAAGATGTGCAGGGTAGGTGGATTGGCCACGCTAAATTGCCCCTTAATTGGAAAAAATGAATTGGGTACTCTAAATTTATTTTAAAAAAACATTAAAGGTAACTTAACTAACTAAACCAAAATTGCATTCTAACATTACATTCTGTAGTCTCTCCTTCCTTCCCTATATACAGTCTGCATTGTCTGAAATGCAAGAAATAATACTCTTCACTGCATACTAATACATGTGACAATAATAAATCAAATCAAATCAATTAAAAAATGACATTACTGGTGTGATGATGCGCCCCCGAACCCACAGCACACACCAGTGGAAGGCCGGAAGTGTGCTGGAGAACACCATGTGCTCCATCTTCAAGGCCATCTGTCCGTTGGTGTAGCCATGGTGTTGCTTTAACCCGTATACGATGGACAAATGAACACATGTTTGTTTAGCACAACGATAGTTTATTTGACACGCACAAGATTGTTTGATTAATTAATCACACGTTCATGCACATTGGACCACAAACTAATACACTTAAACAACCTTGACTTAACTTCCAGGTGACTGACAGATACAAAGTAAATAAGGCCTTATCTGGATTCTAGTAGTCTGGCAGGGCTGCAGTTCTAGTAGGTAGTCTGTGTTCTCGGTTGTCGTCCTTCTGTGGATGGCGTGGGCTCTGATCTGTTATGCTCTAGGTGTAGCATAAGTGGCTTCCTTGTGGTGCACTTGACAAAGGAAGGTTCAGACATGGAGATAACTTCAACACGTTTATTAAACTATTTACACTTCTATTACTCGGGTTCGACACTACTGCTAATCCTACTATAGCTACCCAGACTGACTAGCCGGTTGCTGCAATCCATGTGGTGGGAGTGATATTGAATCAACCCTGTGTCTGTACTTACTCACTGTCTCCACTGGAAAGAGGCAGATCATGTGTGTGGTGTCCTTTATATATGGGTTGGTGTAATGCCCTCCTGTGGTCGTGTCACCTCTGTGTGTATCGTGAATGTCCATTGGCCGTGTCCTATCTAACTGATCTATTGGTTGAGTGTGTGTGTGTGATGTCTCTGGTGCTCCCTCTAGTGTCTAGCTAGTCCTTTTAGCAGCTCGATTGCTTATTAAATTGATGCACGATCAATGACCACTAAAGCGAGGTTGTAGTCCAACTGAAGGCTTTAATAAGCTAGATGTTTCCCCCAGCAGCTCAGGTACAGAATGAGGGCTGCTGGGACGGCACGGGTTCTTATACCCCGCCTATCAGGGCGGAGCTATTATACACTAGCCAATAGCAAGCATACAGGTTCTACCAATGGTACTTTAGCCTCTCAGGTACCATAATACCTATAATACCACACCCCTTATAGAGTTGTCAAATGAACACAAATTTGTTTGGAACAACGATAGTTTATTTGACATGCACAAGATTGTTTACTTAATTAATCACATGTTCATGCACATTGGACTATAAACTAATACACTTTAACAACCTTGACTTAACTTCCAAGTGACCGGCAGATAAGGCCTTATCTGGATTCTGGTAGTCTGACGGGGCTGCAGTTCTGGTAGGTAGTCTGTGTTCTCGGTTGCTGTCCGTCTGTGTATGGCTTGGGCTCTTGTTCTTTGTTGTTCTTGATAGCTGTTGATGCGGCTGTCGAGAGAGCGAGTCATGGCCAGCGCAGTGCCCTTTATCCTCCTATCTTTCACATCTTTTTGGGCGGTCCCAGGTGAAGGTCCAAAGGATCGATAGGGTCTCGATCACCCTAATCGATCCTGACCAATTGGACACCTTGATGGCTGGGTGGGTCCTAGTCGGCCATGGCTGTTAGTGTCCAAGGCACGTAGACCCTCCCAAATAAGGAAAGCAGGCGCCGCTGAGTCTGCCCCTTATTGTTAGTTTCTACCTGGAGCCCATTGTCCCGGGAAGACCTCCAAATGGCCTTTTGCTGGTGTGAGTTTCTGCATAAAGTATGGGCTGCAGTTGTATATTTGCAGGCTGCAGCCTGTCTGTGTTCCAACTTGACCAAATTTCCCATCACTCTTTGCGGGCAGCCATTTTAGATGGCCACAATGGTAAAGGGGCAGATATTCAGGTTGGATGACTCCTACGACTGTCTGTTGCCTGGACCTGTTGATAGCCAGTGTGACCAAGCACAGGAACAGGTTTATGAGGAGATTCTCCTCCCATCCTGCCTCCCTCTGCACTTGGTGCCCCCTATTTATACTGTTTTAACTGGAGCAAAAATATCAATAAAATAAACAAAAGTGAAAGGGGTGACCGCCACTGCTGGGATACTTATCCCCTACTTATAGAGCAGGATTCTCCAGTCCCCCTGCCTCGTGTTTCTCAGCGGTGCACTGTTTACTGGTGACAGGTTTCTATCGTCCCGCTGCTTGTCAATGGGATATCCCATTGAAACCAACGCATGCCACCGAAAAACCCACTAACACGGGTGTGCCGCCAACAGGAAAAGTGAATCCCGCCGACTGGAAAATTCCGACTATAGACTTTTAATAAAATAAAAAGATCATGGTGCTGCCCAAGGCCAGGAATTGATCCCACATCACCAAAGGTATTTTTGGATTTCTCCCATAAACTAAATGATAAGCTGCTGGTGGATAAATGATAAGGACTGCAGCCCCCAACCATTTGAAGTATGATGCACTATCAATTACGACGAGACGAGAGTAGAGAGTAATCGAGGCTTTATTACACAGGAATTGTGTTGCCTCCTACAGCTGCTGCCAAAATTGCAGTTCATTGAGCACACACATTTATACTTTGCCTACTGGGCAGAGCCAGCAGGCAGGGATCTACCCCCGTACCTGTAGTACAGGGGCTTTACCGTAATACCCTTGTATGCAGTGCAGTATATACAATAGTGGTGACTACCACATTCACCCCCTGTTAAAAATCAGTCCAGCTGGGGGGGATGGAAAACTATTTACATTAAAATTGCAGAGAAGGTTACAAATTTAGATGGGCGCCTTGATCCGTCATTGAGAGCGCCGCAGTGCTGGTGGCGAGTCAGGCGTCAGCTCGGTCGTCGGTGACTCCGGGAGCATGTCGACATCCTCTTCATCCCCGGGTGGGACCAAGGGGGGGGGGGAACGGATTGTCCTGGAGCAGGGGCTGTGATGGGGTGCGCTGGGGGAAGGGAGGGTGGCGCCGGGCCAGAGCGGGGGGGTGTGTGTGGGGACCCACCTGGTGCCAGGTCCCTGAGGGAGACTGTCTTGGCGGCCGTCTGGGTACACTATGTAGGCGTACTACGGGTTTGCGTGGAGTAGCTGTGCCCTCTCAACCAATGGGTCCGCCTTGTGGAGCCGCACATGCTTGTGGAGGAGAATGGTGTTGCTGCTAACTTTAGCCTTAGTTTAATTGCTCTGTTCTATCACCTTTGCTCTTGAGTCGCCAGGTATCTTTCTGATACCGCCACGTGGTTCAAGTCCGAGTAATGATCAATAATCCAACACACCGCTTAGTAAGAGTTAAATCAACGCACATTTATTGTATACAGTAATCAATACTTATGCATAAATTCTACGTCTAAGCTACTTCCTACAACTAACAGGCCAATACTTAACTTGGAAATGGCCCACCAGGTCAGGGAAACGAATGGCCTTTCGTTCGGGTTCTGAGCCTGCGGGATTCGAAGCTGGTACAGATTGATAGCTATGAGCGCCTATCTCGTAGCGAGCGTTGAAGTAAGACTTAAGATTTGAGCGGCTGTTGAAGAGTGCAGAAGGGTGCGGAAGGGTGGTAGAAGGGTCGATTTGAACTTGGACTCTATTCTTATAATCCCCAGGGGCTTCCCGCCTTTCGGGGCGAACCCTGTACCTGGTTCCAAGTGATTGGTCTTTGTCCCAATCACTTGGTTCGATATTCTCCAATGCTGGAGCGATTCCTTGATCGATGGGCGGTCTTGGGGTGATCGTTCACCTCCCTTTGTGTAGGCTCCTGTTGGCGCCGAAGAGTCTGGGTTGGCTTTGTGTGTCTAAATTGTTGCACATTGTTCCCGGGATTGCTCATTAGTATTCAGATGGCTGGTGTTTTGTTGTGCTGATGGCTACAGGTATAAATCTTGTCTGGCCTTCCCAGAGGTGAATACACAGTTTACCTGCAGCTGCTTGTTTTAGTTCTGTTGGCTGATTTTCTCATCAGCCTTTTCCGTTCACCATTTTAAATCGGGGTTAGCCATTCTAAATCGGGAGTTAGCCATTTTAACTGGCTACAATGGGTCCTGGTGCTGCCAGCCATGTTGGGAGCGAAACCCCGGAGGTGGACTTCCTGGGGAAGGCAAAGAGACGTTCATGGGGTTTTCATTAGTCGCCGTGCACAGGAGCGACCGAATGGAGTGAAGGGTGTCGGGGAGGACCTCCTGCCAGCGGGAGGCCAGGAGATTTCTGGACCGTAGGGCCAGCTGGACGGCCTTCCAGACCGTCCCATTCTCCCGCTCCACCTGCCCGTTTCCCCAGGGGTTGTAGCTGGTCGTCCTGCTCGAGGTAATGCCCCTGTTGAGCAGGTACTGGTGCAGCTCATCGCTCATAAATGAGGATCCCCGGTCGCTGTGGACGTTGGTGGGGAAACTGAACAGAGCGAAGATGGTGTTGAGGGCTTTGATGATGGTGGCAGGCGTCATATCGGGCCCGGCATGGAATGGCGAAGGGGAATCTGAAATATTCGTCGACCACATTGAGAAAATACGTGTTGTGGTCGGTGGAGGGGAGGGGCCCTTTGAAGTTCACGCTGAGGCGTTCAAAGTGGCGGGAGGCCTTCACCAGGCACGCACGGTCTGGCCGGTAGAAGTGTGGTTTACACTCCGCGCAGACCTGGCAGTCTCTGGTGATAGCCCTGACTTCCTCGATGGAGTGGGCCAGATTGCGTGCCTTAATGAAGTGATAAAAGCGGGTGACCCCTGTGTGACAGAGATCGTCGTGCAGGGTCCGGAGTCGGTCCACTTGTGCGCTGGCACATGTACCTTGGGTCAGGGCATTGGGGGGCTCGTTGAGCTTACCGGGTCGATACAAAATCTCGTAATTAAAGGTGGAGAGATCGATCCTCCACCGCAAGATCTTATCATTTTTGATCTTACCCCGCTGTGTGTTTAACATGAAGGCACCCGACCATTGGTCTGTGAGGAGAGTGAATCTCCTGCCGGCCAGGTAATGGCTCCAGTGCCGCACAGCTTCAACGATAGCTTGGGCCTCCTTTTCGACGGAGGAGTGCCGAATTTCGGAGGCATGGAGGTTGGGGGACAAGAATGCCACGGGCCTGCCTGCCTGGTTGAGGGTGGCGGCCAGAACGACGTCTGATGCACCGCTCTCGACTTGGAAGGGGAGCGTCTCGTCGACCGCGTGCATCGCGGCCGTGGCGATGTCGGACTTGATACGGTTGAAGGCCTGGTGAGCCTCGGCCGTCTGTGGGAAACCAGTGGAGTGGATGAGTGGGCGGGCTTTGTCCGCATATTTAGGTACCCACTGGGCGTAGTACGAAAAGACCCCAGGCATCGTTTCAGAGCCTTGGGGCAGTGGGGAAGGGGGAGATCCATGAGGGGGTGCATGCGATCAGGGTCGGGCCCTAGAACTCCGTTCTGAACCACATAGCCGAGGGTGGCTAATCGGAACGTGCTGAACACACACTTCTCCTTGTTGTAGGTTACGTTGAGGTGTTTGGTGGTGTGGAGAAATTTGGAACGGTTAGCCCTGCTGGTCGTGGCCGCAGATGCTGACGTTATCCAGGTACGGGAAAGTGGCCCGCGGTCCGTACCGGTCAACCATAAGGTCCATCTCCCGTTGGAAGACCGAGACCCCGTTTGTGACGCCGAAGGGAACTCTAAGGAAATGGTAAAGGTGGCCGTCCGCTTCAAACGCGGTGTACGGGCGGTCCGCCGTGCGAATGGGGAGCTGGTGGGAGGCAGATTTCAGGTCCACTGTCGAGAAGACCCGGTACCGTGCAATCTGATTGACCATATCAGATATGCGTGGGAGGGGGTATGCGTCGAGCTGCATGTAGCGGTTGATGGTCTGACTGTAGTCAACGACCATCCTGTTTTTCTCCCCCGTTTTCACCACTACCACTTGGGCTCTCCAGGGGCTGATGCTGGCCTCGATGATACCTTCCCGCAACAGCCGCTGGACCTCAGACCTGATGAAGGTCCTGTGATGGGTGCTGTACCATCTGCTCCTGGTGGCGACGGGTTTGCAATCCGGGGTGAGGTTTGCAAACAGAGAAGGCGGGTCAACCTTAAGGGTCGTGAGGCCGCATACAGTAAGGGGTGGTAAGGGTCCGTCAGATTTCAGGGTTAGGCTCTGGAAGTTGCACTGGAAGTCCAGGCCAGTAGCAAGGCAGCGCAGAGGTTGGGGAGGACGTAGAGCCGGAAGCCGCTGAACTCTACGCCCTGGATGGTGAGGGTGGCGATGCAGTACCGCCAGATCACCACGGAATGGGATCCGGAGGCCAGGGAGATTCTTTGGTTAATGGGGTGTACCGTGAGGGAGCAGCGCCTTACTGTTTTGGGGTGAATGAAGCTCTCAGTGCTCCTGGAGTCCAGAAGGCAGGATATCTCATGCCCGTCGACCTTCACCTTTGTCGACGCGGTTGCGAGGTTGTGCGGTGTCCTGAGGCAGGCAGGATGGCAGCGCCCTCGGGCCGTACGTGTCCTGGGGCAGGCAAGATGGCTCTGTGTTGTATGGGGAGCAAGATGGCGGCACCCACGGGCCGCACGTGGTCTGAGGCGAGGAAGATAGCGGTGCCCACTGGCCACACGCGGGGGGTACAGGGCCAATAGCGGCGATTGAGTGGGCCTGGCACACTGCAGCGAAATATCCTTTCTTGCCGCAGGCCTTGCAGAGCATGCTCTGTGCCGGGCAGCGCTGCCGGGGTGTTTTGTCTGTCTGCAGAAGTAGCACTTAGGTCCCCTGGGGTTGGTTGGCTGCCGCGTGGCGCAGGCGTGGGGTTGGCTGGGGACGGTCGCTAATGGGGTCCACGATAGGGTGGCTGCTGGTGGGGTCCATGATGCCCAGGAGGGGTGAGCCGTGCGGTCGGGGGCATACGCCTGTACGTTGCGTGAGACGACTGTGAGCGAGAGCACTAGTTTCTTGGTCGCCGCGAGGTCAAGCGTAGCCCCTTCTAAGAGGCGCTGGCGGATGTAGGCCGACCCTATGCCCGTACTGAACGCGTCTCTCATTAGCAGGTTCAGTGGCCGAATGTTCAGTGGCCGAAACGGCCCGGCAAGCACAGTATCACCAGGGCAAGCAAAGCATGCTAGAAATTTTCCACAGACTCACCGGGAAGTTGGTGCCGCATGGACAGGAGATGCCTGGCGTAGATCTTGTTGGTCTGCTGAGCGTAGTTCTCCTTCAGCCATGGCCTCTGCGTAGGTAGGCGCGTCCTGGATGAGGGGAAAGACATCGGGGCTCAGCCGCGTGTACAGAATCTGGAGCTTCTGTGCTTCTGGGATTGGGTCTGTTGCAGATCCGATGTATGCTTCAAAGCAAGCTAGCCAATGTGCGAAGTCCTTTTTGGCGTTGTCTACTTGAGGATGCAGCTGCAGGCGATCTGGCTTGATGCGGAGATCCATCTTTGTAAAATCTCTGTGTAATAAATTGATGCACTATCAATTACGACAAGACGAGAGTAGGGAGTAATCGAGGCTTTATTACACAGAGATGTGTGGCCTCCAACAGCTGCTGCCAAAATGGCTGCAGTTCGGAGAGCACACACATTTATACTCCGCCTACTGGGCGGAGCCAGCGGGCAGGGATCTATCCCCGTACCTGTAGTACCGGGGCCTTACCGTAATACCCTTGTATGCAGTGCAGTATATACAATATAATACAACAGTGGTGACTACCACAAAGTGAATAAGTGAATTCTTCACAATGCGTGTGTGGTGGTATGTATTAGGGGTCATGTGGGACTGTGAAGCCGTGATGCTATTGGCTGACAGATCCCGGGTCCTGGTCCCTCACAGGCTTGCGCGGTTAAAGCGCCAGACCATCCCGGGGGGGCCCGCTGCTATTTCTGCGGGCAAGCAAAACACCCCCGGCAGCGCTGCCCGGCCCGCGCAGCTATTTGTAAAAGCTGCGGCAAGAAGGGCCATTACGCGGCTGTGTGCCGGTCCCGGAGGGTCGCCGCAATCCCCGGAGAAGAACAAGCCCAGCATAGCCCAAACGCTCCCCAACCCCCCCAGCGCCCCATGTGCGACCCGCGGGCGCCGCCATTTTGGGTCCCGGGCACCACGAGGGGAGGATGGGCGCCGCCATCTTGTGACCCCCCAGCCACGTGCGATTCATGGGGGTGGCCATTTTGTCCACCCCCGGCCGCGTGCGATTCATGGACGCCGCCATCTTGGATGACAACAAAGGACCCCAGCATCGACGGCTCCACGGGGTCTGAAGAAGACGCCGCGACACTACGACCACGACTGGCTTCGGTGACTCTGGATCAATCACGGCCCCGGATGCTCCAGACGACGACAACAACGGTCTGATCAACGGACACGAGACATCATGCTTGATCGACTCCGGGAGCACCGAAAGTTTCATTCACCCAGACACGGTAAGACGCTGTTTTCTGACCATCCATCCAAGTACGCAGGATCCCACTCCGTAGAGATCAAAGGGTTCTGCATCGCAAACCTAACGGTGCAAGGGAGGGAGTTTAAAAACTACAGGCTCTATGTCCTTCCCCAACTCTGCGCGCCCACATTACTGGGATTAGATTTCCAGTGTAACCTGCAGAGCCTAACATTTCAATTCGGCAGCCCAATACCCCCACTCACTATCTGCGGCCTCGCAACTCTCAAGGTTGAACCGCCGTCCTTGTTTGCAAACCTCACCCCGATTGCAAACCCGTCGCCACTAGGAGCAGACGGTACAGCGCCCAGGACCGGATATTTATTCGGTCTAAAGTCCAGCGGTTGCTGAAGGAAGGCATAATTCAGGCCAGCAATAGTCCCTGGAGAGCCCAGGTGGTAGTAGTAAAGACCGGGGAGAAGCAAAGGATGGTCATAGACTATAGCCAGACCATCAACAGGTACACACAGCTAGATGCGTACCCTCTCCCCGCATATCCGACATGGTAAATCGGATTGCCCAGTATAAGGTTTTCTCCACCGTGGACCTCAAGTCCGCATACCACCAGCTCCCCATCCGCCCAGGTGACCGCAAGTACACAGTCTTCGAGGCAGACGGGCGTCTATACCACTTCCTAAGGGTCCCATTTGGTGTCACGAACGGGGTCTCGGTCTTCCAACGGGAGATGGACCGAATGGTTGACCAGCACGGGTTGCAGGCCACGTTCCCGTATCTCGACAACGTAACCATCTGCGGCCACGATCAGCAGGACCACGACGCCAACCTCCAAAAGTTCCTCCAGACCGCTAACGCCTTGAACCTCACATACAACGAGGAAAAGTGCATTTTTAGCACAAACCGGTTGGCCATCCTGGGATACGTAGTGCGCAATGGGATAATAGGCCCCGACCCCGAACGCATGCGCCCCCTTATGGAATTTCCCCTCCCCCACTGCTCCAAAGCCCTGAAACGTTGCCTGGGGTTCTTTTCATATTACGCCCAGTGGGTCCCCCAGTATGCAGACAAGGCCCACCCGCTAATACAGACCACTACCTTCCCCCTGTCGACAGAGGCTCGCCAGGCCTTCAGCCGCATCAAAGCGGATATCGCAAAAGCCACGATGCGCGCCATCGACGAGTCCCTCCCCTTCCAGGTCGAGAGCGACGCATCCGACGTAGCTCTGGCGGCCACCCTTAACCAAGCGGGCAGACCCGTGGCCTTTTTCTCCCGAACCCTCCACGCCTCAGAAATCCGCCACTCCTCAGTGGAAAAGGAAGCCCAAGCCATAGTGGAAGCTGTGCGATATTGGAGGCATTACCTGGCCGGCAGGAGATTCACTCTCCTCACCGACCAACGGTCGGTAGCCTTCATGTTCGATAATGCACAGCGGGGCAAAATTAAAAATGACAAGATCTTAAGGTGGAGGATCGAGCTCTCCACCTTCAACTACGAGATCTTGTACCGTCCCGGAAAGCTGAACGAGCCGTCCGATGCCCTATCCCGCGGCACATGTGCCAACGCACAAATAGACCGTCTCCAAGCCCTCCACGAGGACCTCTGCCACCCGGGGATCACTCGGTTCTACCATTTCATAAAGTCCCGCAACCTCCCCTACTCTGTGGAGGAGGTCCGTACAGTCACCAGGAACTGCCACATCTGCGCGGAGTGCAAACCGCACTTTTTCAGGCCGGATAGAGCGCACCTGATCAAGGCTTCCCGCCCCTTTGAACGCCTCAGTCTGGATTTCAAAGGGCCCCTCCCCTCCACCGACCGCAACGCATACTTCCTGAACATGGTGGACGAGTACTCCCGTTTCCCCTTCGCCATCCCCTGCCCCGACATGACAGCGGCCACAGTCATTAAAGCCCTTGGCACCATATTCACACTGTTCGGTTGCCCCGCATATATCCATAGCGACAGGGGGTCCTCCTTCATGGGTGACGAGCTGTGCCAGTTCCTGCTCAGCAAGGGCATAGCCTCGAGCAGGACGACCAGCTACAACCCCCGGGGGAACGGGCAAGTAGAGAGGGAGAACGGCACGGTCTGGAAGACCGTCCTACTGGCCCTACGGTCCAGGGATCTCCCAGTTTCCCGTTGGCAGGAGGTCCTCCCGGACGCTCTCCACTCCATCCGGTCGCTGCTGTGTACCACCACTAACCAAACGCCTCATGAGCGCCTCCTTGTCTTCCCCAGGAAGTCCTCCTCCGGAATGTCGCTGCCGACCTGGCTGGCGACCCCAGGACCCATCTTGCTCCGGAAACATGTGCGGGCGCACAAATCGGACCCGTTGGTCGAGAGGGTTCACCTTCTCCACGCGAACCCGCAGTACGCCTAGGTGGCGTACCCCGACGGCCGACAGGACCAGGTCTCCCTGCGGGACCTGGCGCCCGCCGGCAACACACACACACCCCCGACACCGATCATCCCCTCCCTTCCACCGGCGCACCCCGCAACCGCCCCCTTCCCGGGAGGATCGGTCCTCCTCCCGTGCCCGCCCAGGAGTGAAACAGGAAAGAACACCGAAACGCTCCCGGAGACGACAACGCCTGAACAAGCACCTGCACCACCACCGGGGCTGAGGCGATCGACGAGGAAGACGAGACAGCCCGATCGACTTGTGGCATCGGCGTGACACCAAGAATGTTGTTGGATTGTAAAAAAAAAAAAAATGTTTCTCTTACTAATATTGTAAATAGTTTCACAAACTTTGTACATAGCCCAGTGTAGGGCTAAAACTGTAGTAACATGCCCAAAATTTTCCTCCCAGGACCAGCCTTGTAAACCCCTACCACCATGCGAACCACCACCCCGCCGGGTTCCTTTTTAACAAGGGGTGAATGTGGTGGTATGTATTAGGGGTCATGTGGGACTGTGAAGCCGTGATGCTATTGGCTGACAGATCCTGGGTCCTGGTTGGCTGTTGACTCCTGGCTCCGCCCTGAAGGCGGAGTATAAGAACCCGAGCTTCTCCCCGCCACTTCATTCTGTTGCTGAACTGCTGGGGACAAGTCTTGCTTAATAAAGCCTCATCAACTTCATCACTACTCGTCTCTCTCGTAAGTCATTGTGCGCTACAGCGTGCCCATGCCAGGGCGGATGTCAGTTTACAATTTGGTTGGTCAGCTAGGGTGCAATCTAACGGAAAGGTTTCTCAGTATCATTTGTGGCGGGTTTTGCTGGGAATTTCCCACCAGCTCTGTGGGCGAGTTCCCCATCGCTATCTAACTACACTTAGCCACTTTTTTGGAGTTTCTCACCAGTTTATCCCACACAGGGTGCAATTTAATGTCTGCGCTGCGCCTACACGAGAGCGTCTGACTGGGGCCCAGCTGAGTCCTGGGATCCTGCAGACCTCCGACTGCTGTTTCTCTTGGATGGTCCTGCCTCCACCTCATGTACATCAGCAGCTGTATGGAGCTCACCAGATTGTGCCCCAGAAGTCTGTCCACTACTCTCAACACCGGGGTTTGTGTCTCTGCGCTGGTGTAAGATGGTGTTGATAGCTGTGATGCCTGACACCGGTGGTCTCCTCGGATCTCTTCTTTGAGGTGGTCTCTTGGGTTGCAGGATGAGGAAAGACTCCGGATGGAGATCCTGCGAGACATTGGCCTTGTAATCAGTGAGAGGGAAAGATAATTTTGTCTGACGTGAACAACTCACTTGAGATAGGTCATCTGGGTGAAGGGGCAGTGGAACCTCACCTCGGTGGCACAGGCCAACCTCGCTCTCATTGGTCAACACCACAATCTCCAGGGCCCATTCCTCATAGTGGGTGAGGACCCCAGGCATCCCACCGCCCCCTGTCTTGGCCCTTTCCCATTTATGGGTATCTCCTTCTGCAGGGACAAAGAGACTGCTTTGTTAGCCGCACGCTTGATGGATTGGGTTGATGGGCAGGTGGCATGTGTGTGCACTGCACCTGGACATGAAGGAGTTGTGGTGGTGGGTGCCAGGGGGTACTGAGGAACAAGCATGAAGATCGGATGTGGGGAGGATTTGTGGGTTGGGATTTTGAGGGGTGGCAGGTCAATGTGACGTTGCCAGGAGAGAGATGGTAACTTACCCTTGCAGCCCGGTGAAGGTCACTGGTCTTCTGACATTGGATGCCGGTCCTCCTGGTTATGCTGCCTGCCTGACAGCCACTTCTACTGCCTGGCAGGTGACAATGCTGACCCTACTGCCCTCCGATCCCCTCTGGGGAACAAGGTGCCCCGCCTCTCATTCACAGCATCGAGAAGCCTTGTGAGGTCGGTATCCCCAAAGTGTGGGGCAGGTCTGTGTGTTGCCATGCTTGTGTGTTGACTGGGACTGAGTGGTGAGGGAGCTTTTAAAAACAGCTCCCCCTTGTTAACGGCGATAAGTTGAGGCGCGAGTTGGGTGAATCAGTCGGTGAGACAGTCAGTATTGGCAAAAATCTCATGGGGGGCTCATTTTCGGCACTAAGTGCCGTTAAATATGGGCCGTGATCTTGCCAATACGGCCGTCAAGAAACACTCCGCCAAACGCATCCAAAATGACAGTTAGAAATGTTTCTGTTGAATCGGGCCCCATGTCTTAGCTTAACATGTAAAAATTTAATACAGTTTTTGGCTGCCATGAGCCTCTGTTTCCATTGTAATAGAACTGGCACCATCTGGGCAGCTGTTTCCAGAATTCTGTTCGATCTGTAATATAACTGTAACAACATGCTGAAATAAAGCACAAAGATCTTAATATAGCCAAGCTGTTTATGATGTAGAAAGCCTTGTGCCATTAAATCCCTTTTTTATGGTAAATACCAAAGATTTTGCAATATTATATGAAATGGAAAGTCTGTTTCCCCTTGCTCTTTTATGTTTGGATGCCTCTGGTTTGGGCGGAAATGGCTGATATGTTACACATTTAGAATTTTGATGACAACAGGTGGAATACATCCCTGTTAGGCAATTAAATGATTTATCCAAATTATCTATGCACATAAAAGATTTTAAAATTTTCACATTTGTTGCAAATTCCTTCATGGCCTTACTCCTCTCTATTTCTGTAATCTCCTCCAATCCAACTCTCTAAGGGCAGCACAGTAGCACAAGCACAGTAGCACAAGCACCAGGGTCCCATGTTCGATTGCCCGCTGGGTCACTGTCTGTGCGGAGTCTGCATGTTCTCCCCGTGTCTGCGTGGGTTTCCTCCGGGTGCTCCGATTTCCTCCCACAGTCCAAAGACGTGCAGGTTAGGTGGATCGGCCATGATAAATTGCCCTTAGTGACCAAAAATGTTAGGAGGGATTATTGGGTTATGGGGATTGGGTGGAAGTGAGGACTTAAGTGGGTCGGTGCAGTCTCGATGGGCCGAATGGCCTCCTTCTGCACTGTATGTTCTATGCTCTAAATCTGCACTCATCTAATTCTGGTCTCTTGAGCATCTTTGATTTTAATCACTCCAACTTTGATAGTCATGCCTTCAATTGCCTGGTCACTAAGTACTGGTATTCTCTTCCTACATCTTTCTGTGTCTCTACCTTGCTTTAACGCACTCCTTAAAATTCACCTCTTACTAAGCTTTTGGGTATCTGACCTAATGCCTTTTATAGCTCAGTATTATATTTTGTTTTATAATGCTCCTGTGAAGCATTTGGGGACTTTTTATTTTATTAAAGGTGCTTTGTAAATATAAGTTGCTGTTGTTGATCTGGTATATAATTGATTTCTAACAATAATGTTTCATGTTTTAAATAGGTCATAAAATCATCGTATTTTACAGCATTGACGGAGGTCATTTGCTCATAACAATGCACTGAGTAACTTTTTAAAATGTTGCCTCAGATTCTTTCACAATTTACCTTTTAAATCTGTGTTCTCTGATTACCAATCTTTTTCCATTGGAAACAGTTCCTTCTCATTCATTATACAAAAACGTTTTATGACTTTTAACACCTCTATCTTTGGTTAATTGGGGGACCAGGTGATGGGGAGAAGGCAGGAGAATGTGGATGAGAAACATATCAGCCATGATTGAATGGCAGACAGGCTTGATGGGCCGAATGTCCTAATTCTGCTCCTATGTCTTATGGTCTTATCAAATCTCCCCTTAACCATCTCTGTTCTAAGGAGAACAACCCCAGTTTCTTGAGTATCGCCATGTAACTGAAATCTTTCATCCCTTGTATCATTCTCATAAATCTGTTCTGCAGCATCTCTAAGGTCTTGGCTTCTGTAATAAAGTGTGGTGCCCAGAATTGGCCACTGTACCCCAGGTAGGGCCTAACTATTATTTTTTTTAAAGCTTTAGAATAATTGCCTTGTTTTTTCACACTATTCCTCTATTGAGAGAGGGGCGGGATTCTCCCGTACCCGGCGGGGCAGGGGGTCCCGGCGGGACGGAGTGGCGTGAACCACTCCGGCGTCGGGCCGCCCCAAAGGTGCAGAATCCTCCGCACCTTCAGGGGCTAGGCCAGCGGTGGAGTGGTTCGCGCCCCATCGGCCGGCGTGGAAGGCCTTTGGCGCCGCGCCAGCCGGGGCCGAAGGGACTCTGCCGGCCGGCGCGGGTCCGCGCATGCGCGGGAGTATCAGCGGCTGCTGAAGACATCCCTGCGCATGCGCGGGGGGGTTCACCTTTGCGCCGGCCATCGCGGAGTCTTACACGACCGGCGCGGAGGAATAGAGTGCCCCCACGGCACAGGCCCACCCGCGGATCGGTGGGCCCCGATCGCGGGCCACCGTGGGGGCACCCCCCGGGCCAGATCGCCCCGTCCCCCCCGAGGACACCAGAACCCGCCCCGCCGCCAGGTCCCGCCGGTAAGGGACCTACTCCAATTTACACTGGTAGGACCTGCATAGAACAGGCGGACTTCGGCCCAACGGGGGCCGGAGAATCACCGGGGGGGCCGCTGCCAGCGGCCGCTGACCGGCGTGGCGCGATTCCTGTCCCCGCCAATTCTCCGGCGCCGGAGAATTCGGCAGCCGGCGGGGGCGGGATTCACGCCGCCCCCCGGCGATTCTCCGATCCGGCGGGGGGTCGGAGAATCCTGCCCACGGAGTGGAATTCTCCCACTGGAACTAAGTCCCGTGACAGGGCCGGAACTGTGGTGTGTTTCCCACTGCGGGTGCTGGCAGGAAACCAGGCCATATCTTCTGACCTCTTTAATTATGCATCCAGTGGTTTCAAACCATATCCTGTGGCAGTTGCCATATTGAAAAGGCACCCAACATCACCCACCTAACGTTGAAGAAAGAAGATGGAGCTTCTAAAAAACAAGATGGACCTCATGGAACACTGAGGCTGAAAGATGATCCTCATAATGCTGAATTTGGAAGATCCACCAGCAGATGCTCCCCCCACCAACTGTTGTGGTGATTCAGGATTACTTGCTGCCTCCATCCCGAACTCCTGAGCCAGCCCTTGGCATTCTTCAGGTTAGTCCTGACTTCTGCACACCTCGTTGTTCGGATTCTGTGATTTCCCGCTGAAATTGCAGAGAACCGGGAGTGTGGGGAGGGGGGGTAGATTCTGGTCAAGCCATCACCTGCATATCATTAGTAGGAGGTAAATAATTGCACGCCACCTCCAGCGGGTTCCCAGGCCGCCATGGCAGGATCCAGCAGAAAGTCCCATGGCAAATTCATGCCGGTGTAAAAGCGGGGCGGCAAGGTGGCACAGTGGTTAGCACTGCTCCTACAGCGCTGATGACCTGGGTTCAACCCCGGCCCCAGGTCACTGTGTGGAGTTTGCACATTCTCCCTGTGTCTGCGCGGATTTCACCCCCACAACCCAAAGATGTGCAGGTTAAGTAAATTGGCCACATTAAATTGCCCCTTAATTGGAAAAGAAAATATACTTGAGTACTCTAAATTTATTTATTTATTCTTTTTTTTAAATGCCAGTGTGAAAGCAATTTTTGGACTTCCGCTGAATTCTCTTTTTCTACCCACCGCCGAACTCCGCTCCTTCCCACCACTGAACCTGCCAACAGACCCGTTGGAGAATGCTGCCTTTATTAAGGACACGGGAAGTCCACACCGAGTAAAAATATGAACAAAGTTTAATTGACAAATTTTAATAATCTGCACAGGACACATCTCGCTGGGGATAATTGTTGCCAATGCTCATTGGAACTTGCATTCACTCCCCTGCTGTGGGCGGGGTAGCTTACTCAGCACCAGTATCTGCTCCGGTTTCCTCCCAGAAGCCCTGAAAGACATGGGCGGGATTCTCCCCTACCCGGCAGGGCGGGCGGTCCCGGCGCCAAGGAGTGGCATGAACCACTCCGGCGTCGGGCCGCACCAATCCTCCGCACCTTCAGGGGCTAGGCTGGCGCCGGAGTGGTTTGTGCCCCACCTGCCGGCGCGGAAGGAGCTTGGCGCCATGCCAACAGGCGGCGAAGGGCCTCCGCTGGCCGGCGCGAGTTGGCGCATGCGTGGGAGTGCCAGCATGTGCTGGCATCATCCCAGCGCATGTGCAGGGGGGGTCATCTTCGCGTCGGCCATCACGGACGACCACAGCAGCCGACGCGGAGGAATAGAGTGCCGCCATGGCACAGGCCCGCTCGCGGATTGGTGGGCCCCGATCGCGGACCAGGCCACCGTGGGAGAACCTTCCGGGGCCAGATACCCCCGCGCCCCCCCCTCCGAGGACCCCGGAGGCCGCCCGCGCAGCCAGGTCCCCCAGGTAAGTACCTACTCTAATTTACGCCGGCGGGACCGGCCGAAAATGGGCAACCACTCGGCCCATCGCGGGCCGGAGAATCGCCGGGGGGGCTGCTGCCAACGGCCTCCGACCGGCGCGGCATGATTCCCGCCCCCGCTAAATTCCTGGCGCCGGAGAATTCAGTAGCCGTCAGGGGCGGGATTCACACCGCACGCCCCCCCCCCCCCCCCCCCCCCCCCGGCGATTCTCAGACCTGGCGGGAGGTGGGAGCAACCCGCTCATGCTTTTTAGGTGAATTGGACATTCTGAATTCTCCCTCAGTGTACCCGAACAAGCGCCGGAGTGCAGTGACTAGGGGATTTTCACAGTAACTTCATTGCAGTGTTAATGTAAGCCTACTTGTGACATAATAAAGATTATTATTTTATTATGAAAAAAAGCTTGACCACTGTCACAGACGAGAGAGAGAGGACCTGATGAGGTGTACAAGGCGTCGCGTAGGTAATGTTGTTTTACTGAATAAAAAAACATTTATGAAACTCATCGGACTCCTCTCGCTTTGTTAAACTGGCGATGAGGGTGAATTGGTGCTGTCACCATGCTTCTTGTTCGGCTGAGTCACCTCCCCCAAATTTTTGTTTGAGTGGGCCACGTACAGACTTTGTTGCTGTGGTGTTTTATCAGAGCCTGTGCGGACATGGATAGCGAGCTCGGGGCCGAGGTTTTGCTGCCCGCTTGTGGAGTGCATACACTTGGAGAGGTCCACGGCTTAACGGTTCCGGCAGTACCGGATGCTGCATCATTTTATCGACTTCCGCTGAGGGTCTGTCCATTTCCGTTTCCGTCTGCTGTCGTTTCACAATGCAATTTCCTGCAGCAGAGTGGTCCACCGGGGAGTCTGTTCTCGAGCTTGTGGCCGCCCTGTTGGAACTTCGCTCAGGTTGGCTGATCGGAGGGTTGTGGTACAGTGCTCCTGCCTGCAAGCTGATGTTTGCCTGCAGCTGATATTTGACAACTAGAGACTCTGGTGAGTTGTGTGCTGATGCAGGCGCGGTATGTGGCTGCGCGCATTGTTGAACCCCGTTGCTGTTGCGTTGGTTGAGCGTTCCGTACAGGAATGTGGCAGGTCTTGGCGTGGGAACAGCCCTGCTGTTTTTTTGTAAACATGTGGTTTTATATATTTGTCTGAAATATACAGGAAGAACTTTGGGGCAACAGCTCCCCTGGCGTTTTGAACAGCGCTGCAGATCTCCTTTTTCCATCCTTGCGCTGACCAAGATGTTCAGGTGCTATCGGTTATAGAGCTGGCTGTTGCCTGTTGCCACCCCCCTCCTGGCCCCTGTGTGGCTGGAAGGACCGCCACGCCGATAGGGGCTTTGGGTTGATGGGTCTGATGCTGTGTTGCGTGCCGTCGCCGGGTTTGGCTGCTGGTGACTTCGCTCCCTTTGTGACTACTGGGGTGTGTCAGCCCAGACGTAATGATCGGTGGCATACGCGCTATTGTTTTTGGTACCTTGTACCTTATGAAGTAACTCACCAAATACTTTGATCTGTCCAAACCAGGATCCTTTTATTGTGTCTCGTGTGGTAAGATGACAATCTGATACAGAGTATGTTATTATGGAGTTTTGTTACTCCTCTGGAACTTACACCTAGCACTGACCAATTATATGTACGTCTTATTACCCTCTCAATCTTCTGAAGATGGCTGGATGTGTCTCCCTTGATATCTGGGTCCAGGTCACATGACCCGGAGACCGCATGGTTTGCCTGTACTGCCACCTGCTGGTTGGAGGTCACACACTATCCAACTATGATATAGCCCATAGGCATATCACCACATATACTGGCCGTCCTGCTCCCCCGTTCAATAGCGTTTTGTTGGAACCAAAACAATGTTTTTTTTCCTTTGATTCCAGCCATTGCAGGTTTGCACCTGTTTTTGTCCTCCCTCTACATTTTCATAGTGTATTTTTTTCCTTGTTTCCTCCTCAATGATCACCCTTACGAGGATTTTTGGACTGGGGTGGGGGGAAGTGTAATAACCTGCACAGTACTCATCTAGCTTAGGATGATTGGTGCCCTGTGCTCATTGGAACTTGTACTCCCCTGCTGTGGGCAGGGTAGCTTATCCAGCACTAGTATAAAAGCTCTGCCATTGTAGTGCCAATTAGAAAGGACCAGGTGAGGTGTACCGGACCTCGAATAGGTAATGTTGCTTTACAGAATAAAAAGACTTATGAAATTCATCAGACTCCCTTCGCTTGATCATACAAACGATATGTATACACTTCCCGGTAGACCCCTGCTTGGTAGGTGCCTTACTGACTGGCCTTATATACGCTGGGTATATATGCTCATACTCTGCAAAGAACACGGGAAAGACAATCATTCCCACCCCGTAGCCCCATGCGGGATATTACAATGCCCCTCATTTATTTTCAATAGGTAGTGTAGTGCACACTCACATAAATCTGCAATAATGCAGGAAAATGCACACTGTACCCTCAACAGAGGTCCACCAGAATAGTCAAATCTAACTGTATAGGACCCAGATAAGCTTGGTTTAGATATTTCAGTAAGCTCAGGGAAGATGGTAAAAGATGGGGAAGGATGGCATTGTTAGTCAAGGACAGTATTACGGTGGCAGAAAGGACGTTTGATGAGGACTCGTCTACTGAGGTAGTATGGGCTGAGGTTAGAAACAGGAAAGGAGAGGTCACCCTGTTAGGGGTTTTCTACAGGCCTCCGAAACGTTCCAGAGATGTAGAGGAAAGGATTGCAAAGCTGATTCTGGATAGGAGCGATAGCAACAGGGTAGTTGTTATGGGGGACTTTAACTTTCCAAATATTGACTGGAAACGCTATAGTTCGAGTACTTTAGATGGGTCCGTTTTTGTCCAATGTGTGCAGGAGGGTTTCTTGACACAGTATGTAGATAGGCCAACGAGAGGCGAGGCCATATTGGATTTGGTACTGGGTAATGAACCAGGACAGGTGTTAGATTTGGAGGTAGGTGAGCACTTTGGTGATAGTGACCACAATTTGATTACGTTTACTTTAGTGATGGAAAGTGATAGGTATATACCGCAGGGCAAGAGTTATATCTGGGGGAAAGGCAATTATGATTCGATGAGGCAAGACTTAGGATGCATCGGGTGGAGAGGAAAACTCCAGGGAATGGGCACAATGGAAATGTGGAGCTTGTTCAAGGAACAGCTACTGTGTGTCCTTGATAAGTATGTACTTGTCAGGCAGGGAGGAAGTGGTTGAGCAAGGGAACTGTGGTTTACTAAAGCAGTCGAAAAACTTGTCAAGAGGAAGAAGGAGGCTTATGTAAAGATGAGACATGAAGGTTCAGTTAGGGCGCTCAAGAGTTACAAGTTAGCTAGGAAGGACCTAAAGAGAGGGCTAAGAAGAGCCAGGAGGGGACATGAGAAGTCTTTGGTAGGTAGGATCAAGGATAATCCTAAAGCTTTCTATAGATATGTCAGGAATAAAAGAATGACTAGAGTAAGAGTAGGGCCAGTCAAGGACAGTAGTGCTTGGAGTCCGAGGAGATAGGAGAGGTGCTAAATGAATATTTTTTGTCAGTATTCACACAGGAAAAAGACTATGTTGTCGAGGAGAATACTGAGATTCAGGCTACTAGACTAGAAGGGCTTGAGGTTCATAAGGAGGAGGTGTTAGCAATGCTGGAAAGTGTGAAAATAGATAAGTCACCTGGGCCGGATGGGATTTATCCTAGGATTCTCTGGGAAGCTAGGGAGGAGATTGCTGAGCCTTTGGCTTTGATCTTTAAGTCATCTTTGTCTCCAGGAATAGTGCCAGAAGACTGGAGGATAGCAAATGTTGTCCCCTTGTTCAAGAAGGGGAGTAGAGACAACCCCGGTAACTATAGACCAGTGAGCCTTTCTTCTGTTATGGGCAAAATCTTGGAAAGGTTTATAAGAGATAGGATGTATAATCATCTGGAAAGGAATAATTTGATTAGAGATAGTCAACACGGTTTTGTGAAGGGTAGGTCGTGCCTCAAAAACCTTATAGAGTTCTTTGAGAAGGTGACCAAATAGGTGGATGAGGGTAAAGCAGTTGATGTGGTGTATATGGATTTCAGTAAAGCGTTTGATAAGGTTCCCCACGGTAGGCTACTGCAGAAAATACGGAGGCATGGGATTCAGGGTGATTTAGCAGTTTGGATCAGAAATTGGCTAGCTGGAAGAAGATAAAGGGTGGTGGTAGTTGGGAAATGTTCAGACTGGAGTCCAGTTACTAGTGGTGTACCACAAGGATCAGTTTTGGGGCCACTGCTGTTTGTCATTTTTATAAATGACCTGGAGGAGGGCGTAGAAGGATGGGTGAGTAAATTTGCAGATGACACTAAAGTCGGTGGAGTTGTGGACACTGCGGAAGGATGTTACAAGTTACAGAGGGACATAGATAAGCTGCAGCGCTGGGCTGAGAGGTGGCAAATGGAGTTTAATGCAGAAAAGTGTGAGGTGATTCATTTTGGAAGGAATAACAGGAAGATAGAGTACTGGGCTAATGGTAAGATTCTTGGCAGTGTGGATGAGCAGATAGATCTCGGTGTCCATGTACATAGATCCCTGAAAGTTGCCACCCAGGTTGAGAAGGTTGTTTAGAAGGCGTCCGGTGTGTTAGCTTTTATTGGTAGAGGGATTGAGTTTCGGAGCCATGAGGTCATGTTGCAGCTGTACAAAACTCTGGTGCGGCCGCATTTGGAGTATTGCGTGCAATTCTGGTTGCCGCATTATAGGAAGGATGTGGAAGCATTGGAAAGGGTGCAGAGGAGATTTACCAGAATGTTGCCTGGTATGGAGGGAAGATCTTGTGAGGAAAGACTGAGGGACTTGAGGTTGTTTTTGTTAGAGAGAAGACGGTTAAGAGGTGACTTAATTGAGGCGTACAAGACGATCAGAGGATTGGATAGGGTGGACAGTGAGAGCCTTTTTCCTCGGATGGTGATGTCTAGCACGAGGGGACATAGCTTTAAATTGAGGGGAGATAGATATAAGACAGATGTCAGAGGTAGGTTCTTTACTCAGAGAGTAGTAAGGGCGTGGAATGCCCTGCCTGCAACAGTAGTGGACTAGCCAACACTAAGGGCATTCAAATGGTCATTGGATAGACATATGGATGATAAGGGAATAGTGTAGATGGGCTTTAGAGTGGTTTCACAGGTCGGCGTAACATCGAGGGCCGAAGGGCCTGTACTGCGCTGTAATGTTCTATGTTCTATGGTTGGGTTCAACCGTATCCTGTACTCCTTTCATTGTTTGAATGTAGCTAGAGAGGGTGAGCGCACATTGGACTCTTGCTCTGGGATGTGAATTTCATGCTTACACTCCAAACACTTTCATATGATGTTATATCCTGCACAATGATTTCTGTGATCAGTATTACAAACAAAGAACAAAGAACAAAGAAATGTACAGCACAGGAACAGGCCCTTCGGCCCTCCAAGTCCGTGTCGACCATGCTGCCCGACTAAACTACAATCTTCTACACTTCCTGGGTCCGTATCCTTCTATTCCCATCCTATTCATATATTTGTCAAGATGCCCCTTAAATGTCCCTATCGTCCCTGCTTCCACCACCTCCTCCGGTAGCGAGTTCCAGGCACCCACTACCCTCTGCGTAAAAAACTTGCCTCGTACATCTACTCTAAACCTTGCCCCTCTCACCTTAAACCTATGCCCCCTAGTAATTGACCCCTCTACCCTGGGGAAAAGCCTCTGACTATCCACTCGGTCTATGCCCCTCATAATTTTGTATACCTCTATCAGGTCTCCCCTCAACCTCCTTCGTTCCAGTGAGAACAAACCGAGTTTATTCAATCGCTCCTCATAGCTAATGCCCTCCATACCAGGCAACATTCTGGTAAATCTCTTCTGCACCCTCTCTAAAGCCTCCACATCCTTCTGGTAGTGTGGCGACCAGAATTGAACACTATACTCCAAGTGTGGCCTAACTAAGGTTCTATACAGCTGCAACATGACTTGCCAATTCTTATACTCAATGCCCCGGCCAATGAAGGCAAGCATGCCGTATGCCTTCTTGACTACCTTCTCCACCTGTGTTGCCCCTTTCAATGACCTGTGGACCTGTACTCCTAGATCTCTTTGACTTTCAATACTCTTGAGGGTTCTACCATTCACTGTATATTCCCTACCTGCATTAGACCTTCCAAAATGCATTACCTCACATTTGTCCGGATTAAACTCCATCTGCCATCTCTCCGCCCAAGTCTCCAGACAATCTAAATCCTGCTGTATCCTCCGACAGTCCTCATCACTATCCGCAATTCCACCAACCTTTGTGTCGTCTGCAAACTTACTCATCAGACCAGTTACATTTTCCTCCAAATCATTTATATATACTACAAAGAGCAAAGGTCCCAGCACTGATCCCTGTGGAACACCACTGGTCACAGCCCTCCAATTAGAAAAGCATCCCTCCATTGCTACTCTCTGCCTTCTATGGCCTAGCCAGTTCTGTATCCACCTTGCCAGCTCACCCCTGATCCCGTGTGACTTCACCTTTTGTACTAGTCTACAATGAGGGACCTTGTCAAAGGCCTTACTGAAGTCCATATAGACAACATCTACTGCCCTACCTGCATCAATCATCTTAGTGACCTCCTCGAAAAACTCTATCAAGTTAGTGAGACACGACCTCCCCTTCACAAAACCGTGCTGCCTCTCACTAATACGTCCATTTGCTTCCAAATGGGAGTAGATCCTGTCTCGAAGAATTCGCTCCAGTAATTTCCCTACCACTGAAGTAAGGCTCACTGGCCTGTAGTTCCCGGGATTATCCTTGCTACCCTTCTTAAACAGAGGAACAACATTGGCTATTCTCCAGTCCTCCGGGACATTCCCTGAAGACAGCGAGGATCCAAAGATTTCTGTCAAGGCCTCAGCAATTTCCTCTCCAGCCTCCTTCAGTATTCTGGGGTAGATCCCATCAGGCCCTGGGGACTTATCTACTTTAATATTTTTTAAGACACCCAACACCTCGTCTTTTTGGATCACAATGTGACCCAGGCTATCTACACCCCCTTCTCCAGACTCAACATCTACCAATTCCTTCTCTTTGGTGAATACTGATGCAAAGTATTCATTTAGTACCTCGCCCATTTCCTCTGGCTCCACACATAGATTCCCTTGCCTATCCTTCAGTGGTCCAACCCTTTCCCTGGCTACCCTCTTGCTTTTTATGTACGTGTAAAAAGCCTTGGGATTTTCCTTAACCCTATTTGCCAATGACTTTTCGTGACCCCTTCTAGCCCTCCTGACTCCTTGCTTAAGTTCCTTCCTACTTTCCTAATATTCCACGCAGGCTTCGTCTGTTCCCAGCCTTTTAGCCCTGACAAATGCCTCCTTTTTCTTTTTGACGAGGCCTACAATATCACTCGTCATCCAAGATTCCCGAAAATTGCCGTATTTATCTTTCTTCCTCACAGGAACATGCCGGTCCTGTATTCCTTTCAACTGCCACTTGAAAGCCTCCCACATGTCAGATGTTGATTTGCCCTCAAACATCCGCCCCCAATCTATGTTCTTCAGTTCCCGCCTAATATTGTTATAATTAGCCTTCCCCCAATTTAGCACATTCATCCTAGGACCACTCTTATCCTTGTCCACCAGTACTTTAAAACTTACAGAATTGTGGTCACTGTTACCGAAATGCTCCCCTGCTGAAACATCTACCACCTGGCCGGGCTCATTCCCCAATACCAGGTCCAGTACCGCCCCTTCCCTAGTTGGACTGTCTACATATTGTTTTAAGAAGCCCTCCTGGATGCTCCTTACAAACTCCGCCCCGTCTAAGCCCCTGGCACTAAGTGAGTCCCAGTCAATATTGGGGAAGTTGAAGTCTCCCATCACCACAACCCTGTTGTTTTTACTCTTTTCCAAAATCTGTCTACCTATCTGCTCCTCTATCTCCCGCTGGCTGTTGGGAGGCCTGTAGTACACCCCCAACATTGTGACTGCACCCTTCTTATTCCTGATCTCTACCCATATAGCCTCACTGCCCTCTGAGGTGTCCTCTCGCACCTCGCAGTATTCTCTATTGTCTATGCTACATGCTATCTTGATTTTGGGTGTCATTTGAGAATCCACGACCAATCCGTTCAAATTAAAGACGTGTGGGTTGACCTGAGTTTTTGGTGGAAGTGCTGTGAGGAACCACTGTGCTCCCCTTAAGGAGAAAAGTACAAATAATTAACATGAACAAGAGAACTCAGGTGACATCACATGTCTCCTAATAGCTATTTAGAGAACAGTATTAAGAGAATTGGAAGCTGTCTGTATGCCCAGCTTCAGAGGAATCAAGGACCTAAAAGTAACCAATAGTTGATTAACCCCAAAATAAATTATGGGATAACCATTAGTTGATCCACCCTAAAATACATCAAGGACCTAAAGGGAGCAGTAAAATAACTAAAACCCCAAGTTAGAGGTGAAAAACGCTGGGACGAGCACCTGCTGGGTGAAATATAAGATAGGAAACACTCAAGCAAAAAATGACAATCAGGCAAAATATGTATATCCAAATTGGATAGTATCAATGCTTGACTAATAGGAAGTTTTCTTTGTTAAAAGAGGTTGGTCAGTTTCCTTTCACTTAATCTTTTGAGATGATCCATTTAATAATTCAGTGAAGATTTGGCAAAATCTGTTCCTTAAGGGTATTTGGATTTAAATGTTAATTGAGGCCAGAGTTTGAACTTGAATCCATCCAATTGTTCAAACGCAGAGTTAAGATTTTGAGCTAGATTACGGATTTGTTTTATTAATAGTACTCCTGAGTCTTCTACCAACCATGCTGTAGCCTCAGGGATAGCACTAAGTAGGAACACTAGGACAGGCAAAGACCAGACTGAATACAGGCACTAAGGAATGCACAAGGGTGTTCAGTTACCATTTGTATGCAATATGCCATGGTTTTGTTTATAAGTTTGGTTTGGAAGGTTTATTTTAGTGATAACTTGTATTTTTGCATTGCGGCCGAGAGAATGAGCCAATAAGGGAAGGGAAGGAGTGTGGGATTGTTATTAAATGGGGAATTGCGGTTGTGGTTATTGGCTGAGGTATGTGAAAGAATTCTTCATGTTCTTTTGATTTCAAAAAGAAATTGGATGGCACTTGAGAGAAACAGACTTTCAGGGCAACGTCCTGGTTTCCTGTAAAAAGAAAATCGCATGGCCTTGATGGGCTGAATGGATTTCTTCTGTGGCGTAATGGCTATGATCTACAGCTCAACAGAATGGCGCTGTCTAGTTTGCCTTCTCCATTCCTCTTCCTCCTTCACCTCAGATTCTTACCTGATAGCTAGTGGCACGGAATATCCTCCCACACCCTATCGGCAGCCGATGGCAGAGAATACAACCCCTTGTAATAAAAGAGAGCGCACAAAGGTGCGTGGTGGCCTCCCAGAAATCCATCCCCTCATTACTTTCCAGGAACGTGCTGCAGAGCTGGCTGGAGAGGAAAGTCTATGCCTGAAAGATTGGCTTCCCAAGGAATGGATGCAGCCAATATCCTTCTGCAATATGCGGGCATTAACTGTGAGTGATTTTTAAACTATACGCCTGCTTAGTCATTTCGCAAGGAAAGGGGGAGGACATCATTCTCCAGATAGCAAGCACCACAGCCCTACCACCCAGCCCATCTCTGAGGAGGAAGCATTAATATCCTCAGAGGAAGCACCATCATTGTGTTCACCAGCACCTTCCACCAGCACAGATGCATGCACCTCGCTGAGTCCTAGTTCTAGAATAGACTCAGCATCACAAGCTGGTGAGCACATCACAGACAGCTGGGGGAGGCTGTGAGAGCTGAAAACCCTGACACAGGACTTCTGGAGGTCAGACCCTGTTGAGTCCGCCAGATGATGAATTTCTGGACTTGGCTCTAAGAAACCACTTGGAAATGCAGAGGCAGACAGTGAAACATCAGGCAGGGTTGTCAGAGACCATCCATAGCGGTCTACAAAATTATGAGGGGCATAGGTCTACAAAATTATGAGGGGCATAGACAGCGTGGATAGTCAGAGACTTTTTCCCAGGGTAGAGGGGTCAATTACTAAGGGGCGTAGGTTTAAGGTGCGAGGGGCAAGGTTTAGAGGAGATGTACGAGGCACGTTTTTTACACAGAGGGTAGTGGGTGCCTGGAACTCGCTGCCGCAGGAGGTGGTGGAAGCAGGGATGATAGTGACGTTTAAGGGGCATCTTGACAAATACATGAATAGGATGGGAATAGAGGGATACCGACCCTGGAAGTGTAGAAGATTTTAGTTTAGACGAGCAGCAAAGGTGCAGGCTTGGAGGGCTGAAGGGCCTGTTCCTATGCTGTACTTTTCTTTGTTCTTATAGCCTGGACTGAAGGCTGGAGGAGGCTGTCCACGTTCTGTTTGCTGATCTGATTCTGGAATGCAAGTGGATTGGAGTCTCAATGGGTAGAATGGCTGCCTTGGAGACATCAGTCCAATAATTTCTGCCGAATTTGCACTCCGATCTGCACACTTTCTCTAGCCATGGGTCCATTTCAACAGTTGCTTGGTGAGAAGGAGATGGGGCAGCTCGACTTCCCTCTGGGTGTCCCTTCCCATCCAGGAGTCAGGGAGGGTTCATTGGAAATCCAGAAGGAGGAGGAGTGCCAGCCAGGCACCTCTGGGGCATCCACCCAGAAAACCCTACTCCCCTCTGCCAGTGACCCAACAACTACAGAAAACCAGGCCAAAAAGGGTGCATCTGCGCCTGATCAGTATACCCTTAGTAGGCCAGGTCCCTCAAAGGTTCAGGCTACCAGAGATTCATTTCTGGTAATATGGCATAGCAATCAGCAGGCTGTCTCTCCCTCAGTTATTGATGACTAGTTGCACGGACGCAGTGGTAGGGTAATGGATGCACCTGGTGGCATAAGTGTTCACTCATTGTATGTACTTGTAAGTAATTGTCACTTTTTTAAACATATCTTGAATCTCCAGGTCTCATGGCTTCTATTCTTTGTTAATTTATTCCAAGATGCCTGGTCATGTAAGGGTCGAGGAAGTTATCCCGCAATGTCGTCCCATCAGGAACTTCAATTCCTTCCATTCTCCCACATTTTCATTACAACAGTGACAACACTTTGAAAGTATTTAATTCATTGTACAACGCTTTGTGATGTTCAAAATCAAAAAAAGCAGTATAAAAATGCAAGTCATCCAATATGTAGACCGAAAAAGAAAATAAGACCATGCCCATGGAAGAAATTGAGGAGAGACTCCTTAAGAAGTTGTTAGGCTACTTTACATAGCATGATAAATGTCCTTCTCCAGTTTGCCCACTGAACAAGCCCCTGGCAGATGTGACCCACAAAACCTTCCTCTGGCATTACCTGAATGGTGTAGAGCTCCAGACCAAGTGGACAGATTGAAGTCACCAGTTTCGTTCGCTGTCCTAAACAGAGATTAAAGAGACATTGTATTTTTCTGCCAATTTTCAGCACTGTTGAGACCAGCTTACTGCTTCTGCAGGTGCAGCATGTGTTCTATGACCACTCTTCCCACTCCCAGCCAGAAAATCTCTCTCCGCCCTTCCCACCTATCAGCGTCTCTTCCCCCCCCTGAAGATGTTGAACTCAATGTTAAGTCCAGAAGGCTGTAAAGTGCCTAATTGGAAGATGGAGGTACTGTTCCTCCAGTTTGCCTGGGCATCATTGGAATATTGTAGCAGGCCAAGGACAGAAATGTGGGCATGAGAACGAGGTAGTGAATTGAAATGGCAAAATGTCAGATTCATGCTTGCGGACTGAGCGAAGGTGTTCCACAAAGCAGTCACCCAAGACTTTTCTTTGTTTGATCTTCCCCAAGATTGAATTTTCTTGGACGTTTTGGGAGCTTTCGAGGGTAAATAATGCTGTCACCTCAGTGTACTTTGAACACTGGTCGGTGTAAAGTCTCAGGCAAGCAACAACTTGGAGGTGATGTTGATAGAACAATTTGGTTTTATTCAAGTTACAATGCACTCCTCCTACTCCCCAAAGGATCTCCTGCACCCAGCCCACACCTGGGCCGGGGTATTTATATCCCAGCTGTCGTAGGAACAGTGGGGTTAGCCCTCTCCCTCACCTGGGTAGATCGTATTCAGGTGCGGACACAGGGACTCTGATGTTGCATATTACTGGGCTTATAGGGTTATAACCCCTCCCCCCCTGTCCGATTTGTCATCCATGTCGGCAAAGGATGATTATCTGACATCCGCCGCTTCGGGCTTGGAAGGGTGTAACGGACAGGGGAGTGTCGCTTCCTGCTCGATCGCCTGGGAGGTTCTGCTGCCTGTCACTAGGCGGTCATCCCTGGAACTGTGCTGATGTCCATTGACAAAAACTGCATGACCAACTCCTGGTCAGATTGGTCGATCTCCCGCATTTCCGAGTCACTGGGTCCAGCCGCCTCACTGGTTACCACCGGCATCTGTTCTGGAGGGAAGGACACCACCGAGTTTGAGATCTGTCATCTGTCTTTGGGTGCCTGTTCCACCTGGCTCCGGAGATGCGCCACGTGCCGATTCTAGCCCTTCCCTTGCTCCTGCACGATATACGAGATCGGCCCGGTGTGGTCTATGACCTTTCCTCAAATCCATAATGCCCTGTCAGTAGAATTCCGACGTAAATGGCCAGTGGTGAATTCTCTCTCAGGCCTGGCTCACTGTGCCAAGGTCCGTTCCTGCTGGCCAAGGATCCTATCGCCTAGGTTCGGCAAAATGAGGCTCAACCAAGTGCGTAAGTGATGACCCGTAAAGTTCCGCGAGTGTCACTCCGGTGGTAGCGGAGAGGTCCTGTAGTAGAACAGGAAACGGGCGACATGGGTTTCTGGTGAGCCCGTGGTCTGTTTTCTCATCCCCAGTTTGAATGTCTGTTTGGCACGTTCTGCCAACCCATTCGAGGATGGGTGATAAGGCCGCTTGCAGTCATGACGGATTGGACTCCATTCTGCTTCAAAAAATCTGCAAACTCTGAACTAGTGAACGCGGTGCCGTTGTCCGACATGAGGACCTCTGGGAGTCTGTGAACACTAAAGGTCTGCAGGAGTCGTTTGGTGGTAGCACACAATGTAGTCATCGCCATCTGGTATACATCTATTCATTTAGAGTGCACATCTACTAACAGTAGCTTCATTGCTCCCTGGAAAGACCCTGCAAAATCACCATAGAGGTCGGACATGCCCGGCCTGGCCATTCCTATGGGTGAAGTGGAGTTTCCAGGGGGAGCTTCTGGTGCTCCTGGCACCGAGTACACTGTTTCGCTAGCTTCTTGATCTCAGCGTCGATGCCGGGCCACGACACGTAGCCCTGGGCTAACATTTCATTTTGGAGACACCTAGGTGTCCACTGTGGAGGTCCTGCAAAATTGCCCCATGGCCACGTTCGAGCATGACCACTTGGGAACCCCACAGGATAATACTGTCCACCACGCTGAATTCTGCCACTTTCGTGGTAAAAGCCCTCAGATCCTCCAGGGGGCATAGTGCTGGGACCAGTACAGCACCATGTGGCGGATTCTGGCCAACAGCGGGTCCATCCGCGTCCAGGGTCGCTGGTAATGAGTCCATAAAATGCAAGGTCGGTGAACACAATGGGCCGCTCGGTACCATCGCCCATCCTGTATGCTAAAACTGCCCCGATTCATCACATGTGACCAACAAAGGCTTCGCCGGGTCGAAGTGAGTCAGCAAGCGGGAAGACGACAATCACCACTTTACTTCATCAAATGCACCCTGCTGCGGCAGGTCCCAAATCTACCACTGGCCCTTAAAAGTTGCAGTGGGGCCAAAGCCGTTGCCAAGTTCGGGACAAACTTGGTAATAGTTGACCAGGCCCAAAAACAAACGGAGCTTCGTGGGATCCTTCGGTTCGGGCGTCTACCAGATGGCCTGAACTTTATCATCAACCGGGTGTAGTCAATCCTGTAACCCCAATAGAAAACTTGCGTTGCGGGAAACACGCACTTTTTGTGCCGCTTGCAGACCTCGGCCGTGTCGAACCCATGCAGCACGTCCCCCAGGTTTTACAGATGCTCCTGGTCAGAGTAACCATTGATCAGTACATCGCCACCTGTGGCAACCCTCGGAGGATATTTTCTATTACCGTCTGAAATATGGCACATGCTGACAAGACCCCGAATGGCAGCCTGGTGTATTCATACGACCCTATTTGCGTGTTGATCGTCATGACTTTTCGTGAGGTTGGGTCCAAAACCAACTGGAGATAGGCATGGCTCATGTCGAGCTTGGTAAAAGTCTCTCCTCCGCTGAGCCTCGTGTATAGGTCTTTGATCTTTGGCACCGGGGTAACGATCCAGATGGGATGCTCGGTTGCCATTTTGTAATCCCCGCAAAGGTGGACGGACCCATCAAGCTTCATAACCGGCGCGGCCAAATCTGCAAATTGCATGGGACGGATGATTCACAGCTTCTCCAAGTGGTCCAGTTCGGCATCTACCTTCGGCTTCAAAGCGTAAGGAATGGGTCGGGCACCGAAATAGTGATTGGATCTCTGGGTCCACTGATATCCTGGTGGAGGTGGTATACGCATCCTGATGGCCAGGATGGTACCAAGGCCCTCCTGGAGCAGCCCCGGAAACATGCCAACACCGCGTCTGGTCCATTGGGGCACATTCAACATACTCGCTGCTGGTCCAAACGGAGGCGTGTTAGCCAGTCTCGCCCGAGCAACTTTGGGCCGGAACCTTTCACCACCACTTGTGGTAGATTCGCCGACTCGAACCAGTATTCCATGGAAACTTCTGACGTGTCCGTGATGTTCAATGTTCCCCTTTATACGTCAATAACCAGGCACTGGTATCTTTCAATGCTGAGGCGCAAATCCCAGAGCAAAGTTTTTCGTACACGCGGCAGCTGATCACAGACCGCGGCTCGGTACATAAAAGGGACAACGCGGGAGTGAGGAGCCAACCATATTGGATTTGGTACTGGGTAATGAACCAAGACAGGTGTTAGATTTGGAGGTAGGTGAGCACTTTGGTGATAGTGACCACAATTCGATTACGTTTACTTTAGTGATGGAAAGGGATAGGTATATACCGCAGGGCAAGAGTTATATCTGGGGGAAAGGCAATTATGATGCGATGAGGCAAGACTTAGGATACATCGGATGGCGAGGAAAACTGCAGGGGATGGGCACAATGGAAATGTGGAGCTTGTTCAAGGAACAGCTACTGCGTGTCCTTGATAAGTATGTACCTGTCAGGCAGGGAGGAAGTGGTCGAGTGAGGGAACCGTGGTTTACTAAAGCAGTCGAAACACTTGTCAAGAGGAAGAAGGAGACTTATGTAAAGATGAGACATGAAGGTTCAGTCAGGGCGCTCGAGAGTTACAAGTTAGCTAGGAAGGACCTAAAGAGAGAGCTAAGAAGAGCCAGGAGGGGACATGAGAAGTCTTTGGCAGGTAGGATCAAGGATAACCCTAAAGCTTTCTATAGATAGGTCAGGGATAAAAGAATGACTAGGGTAAGAGTAGGGCCAGTCAAGGACAGTAGTGGGAAGTTGTGCTTGGAGTCCGAGGAGATAGGAGAGGTGCTAAATAAATATTTTTCGTCAGTATTCACACAGGAAAAAGACTATGTTGTCGAGGAGAATACTGAGATTCAGGCTACTAGACTAGAAGGGCTAAAGCTTCATAAGGAGGAGGTGTTAGCAATTCTGGAAAGTGTGAAAGTAGATAAGTCACCTGGGCCGGATGGGATTTATCCGAGGATTCTCTGGGAACCTAGGGAGGAGATTGCTGAGCCTTTGGCCTTGATCTTTAAGTCATCTTTGTCTCCAGGAATAGTGCCAGAAGACTGGAGGATAGCAAATGTTGTCCCCTTGTTCAAGAAGGGGAGTAGAGATAACCCCGGTAACTATAGACCAGTGCGCCTTACTTCTGTTGTGGGAAAAATCTTGGAAATGTTGATAAGAGATCGGATGTATAATCATCTGGAAAGGAATAATTTGATTAGAGATAGTCAACACGGTTTTGTGAAGGGTAGGTCGTGCCTCACAAACCTTATAGAGTTCTTTGAGAAGGTGACCAAACAGGTGGATGAGGGTAAAGCAGTTGATGTGGTGTATATGGATTTCAGTAAAGCGTTTGATAAGGTTCCCCACGGTAGGCTACTGCAGAAAATACGGAGGCATGGGATTCAGGGTGATTTAGCAGTTTGGATCAGAAATTGGCTAGCTGGAAGAAGACAAAGGGTGGTGGTAGTTGGGAAATGTTCAGACTGGAGTCCAGTTACTAGTGGTGTACCACAAGGATCAGTTTTGGGGCCACTGCTGTTTGTCATTTTTATAAATGACCTGGAGGAGGGTGTAGAAGGATGGGTGAGTAAATTTGCAGATGACACTAAAGTCGGTGGAGTTGTTGACAGTGCGGAAGGATGTTACAAGTTACAGAGGGACATAGATAAGCTGCAGCGCTGGGCTGAGAGGTGGCAAATGGAGTTTAATGCAGAAAAGTGTGAGGTGATTCATTTTGGAAGGAATAACAGGAAGACTGAGTACTGGGCTAATGGTGAGATTCTTGGCAGTGTGGATGAGCAGAGAGATCTCGGTGTCCATGTACATAGATCCTTGAAAGTTGCCACCCAGGTTGAGAGGGTTGTTAAGAAGGCGTACGGTGTGTTAGCTTTTATTGGTAGAGGAATTGAGTTTCGGAGCCATGAGGTCATGTTACAGCTATACAAAACTCTGGTGCGGCCGCATTTGGAGTGTTGCGTGCAATTCTGGTCGCCGCATTATAGGAAGGATGTGGAAGCATTGGAAAGGGTGCAGAGGAGATTTACCAGAATGTTGCCTCGTATGGAGGGAAGATTTTATGAGGAAAGGCTGAGGGACTTGAGGCTGTTTTCGTTAGAGAGAAGAAGGTTAAGAGGTGACTTAATTGAGGCATACAAGATGATCAGAGGATTGGATAGGGTGGACAGTGAGAGCCTTTTTCCTCGGATGGTGATGTCTAGCACAAGGGGACATACCTTTAAATTGAGGGGAGATAGATATAAGACAGATGTCAGAGGTAGGTTCTTTACTCAGAGAGTAGTAAGGGCGTGGAATGCCCTGCCTGCAACAGTAGTGGACTCACCAACACTAAGGACATTCAAATGGTCATTGGATAGACATATGGACAATAAGGGAATCGAGTAGATGGGATTTAGAGTGGTTTCACAGGTCGGCGCAACATCGAGGGCCGAAGGGCCTGTACTGCGCTGTAATGTTCTATGTTCTAAACCCCACCCTCATCCTCGCCCCCACCCCAGCCACAGGGGAACAGGGGAAACACGGCCGAAGCTGACGGGGGAAGAAAACAAAGGGGGGGGGCAGGAAGGAAGGAAGTGGGGAAGGAAGGAGGGGAACCCCCCCCCCCCGTCAAACCAACTGGGGGGGTCACAAGGGGGGGCAGAGAGAAGCTTGCTTGGAGGAGGGGGGGCGGGAGGGACCACATGCCGAGCTAGAGGGCGGCAGACTGTATTTAGGAGAACTTTTTTCAAATAAATATTTTTATTCTCCATTTTCATTTTCTTCAGAATTTATACCCCACCAACAAACAGTAAACATAAGAACATAAGAACTAGGAACAGGAGTAGGCCATCTGGCCCCTCGAGCCTGCTCCGCCATTTAATGAGATCATGGCTGATCTTTGTGGACTCAGCTCCACTCTCCGGCCCGTACACCATATCCCCGAATCCCTTTATTCTTTATTCTTTAGAAAGGTATATATCTTTTTCTTAAAAATGTTTAAAGGAGGAGCCTCAACTGCTTCACTGAGGCTATTCCCCCTAGTTCTGCTTTCCCCGACCAGTGGAAACAACCTGCTCGCATCAATCCTATCTATTCCCTTCATAATTTTATATGTTTCAATAAGATCCCCCCGCATCCTTCTAAACTCCAATGAGTACAGTCCCAGTCTACTCAACCTCTCGTCATAATCTAATCCCCTCAACTCTGGGATCAACCTAGTGAATCTCCTCTGCACTCCCTCCAGTGCCAATATGTCTTTTCTCAGGTAAGGAGACCAAATCTGCACACAATACTCCAGATGTGGCCTCACCAACACCCTATACAATTGCAGCATAACCTCCCTAGTCTTGAACTCCATCCCTCTAGCAATGAAAGACAAAACTCACCTGTTGCACCTGCACACCAACCTTTTGCGACTCGTGCACCAGCTCACCCAGGTCCCTCTGCACAGCAGCATGTTTTAATTTCTTACCGTTTAAATAATAATCCATTCTGCTGTTATTCCTCCCAAAATGGATAGCCTCACACTTGGCAACATTGAATTCCATCTGCCAGACCCTAGCCCATTCACCTAACCTATCCAAATCCTTCTGCAGACTTCCGGTATCCTCTGCACTTTTTGCTTTACCACTCATCTTAGTGTCGTCTGCAAACTTTGACACATTGCACTTGGTCCCCAACTCCAAATCATCTCTGTAAATTGTGAACAATTGCGGGCCCAACACTGATCCTTGAAGGACCCCACTAGTTACAAGTTGCCAACCAGAGAAACGGTAACAAATACAATGTCAATCCCCTTATCAACAACAACGATCCCATCCTCCCACCACCCCCCAAACATCGACCACCTGACAATATAAGCATCAAATAAATCAAACCCTCCCAACGTGGAAAGAAAAAGATAAGAGTAAAAGGAATTAGGAATCGCCTATGGTCACCATTGACATATACTGGCCACCCCCAACCTCACCCCCCCTAATATTCAATGCCATCCAATCCCCGAAAGAGTACCGTGAATGACACCCATGAATTGTAGACCCCCCCGACCCCCCCCTCCCAGACTCCTTCCCTCCACTTCCTCTTGTAAACACCTCCCCCCAACCTCGGTCCTTCCCCCAACTTTTCACCCCGGCTAGACTCACCGAAACCTGTTCTACCAGGCTCCGATGGCCGCAGCCCCTCCCCCCACCTCACATCCATTCACTGGCCGGCTTAGACCGGCCAGCATGGAGGCCCCCGCCCGGGTCTCCTTCCCCTTTGCCCAGTCTCAGGAAAACCAAGAAATCTCCTTTAGCACACAACCCCCGCATACACACCCAAGCCCCAAAGAACCATCATTGCAAGTGAAAGTCCCATCAAAAGTCCCTTGTCAAAATATATACAACGTTGGTTAATTTAGCACATACACCAACACGCAATGAAAAATAAAGTTACATGAGGCTACATCGGTACATGATCATTTCTCAATTCTGCCACAGGCCTTCTGCCTTCACAAAGTCCTCCGCTGCTTCCACCGCCCCAAGATAAAAGTCCTTAGATTCATAGGTCATCCTCAACTTAGCTGGATATACTATGCCGCACTGCACCTTGCTGATGTGGTGCCTTCTTCACCCGGCTGAATGCAGCCCGCATCCTTGCTAGCTCCACCATAAAGTCCTGGTATATGCGTATACCAGCTCCAGCCCACTGCACCACCCGCTTCTGCTTTGCCCAGCACAGGACTTTCTCCTTCATGCTATACCTATGGAAACACAGAGTTACTACTCTTGGCGGCTCACTCGCTTTTGGTATAGGCCTCCATGATTGATGAGCCCGATCCAGTTCATATCGGGAGGGATCGTCCCTCTACCCAATAGCTTCGCCAACATCGTGGCAAAATACTCCATCGGCCTCGGGCCTTCCACCCCTTCGGGGATACCCACAATCTTCAGATTCTGTCGTCTGGATCTGTTTCCATCCAGGTCTTCCATTTTGGCTCGCAGACCCTTGTTGGTCTCTATCACCCTCCTCAACTCCTTCCCCATCGAGGTGAGTTTTTTTTTTTTTTAAATGTTTTTATTAAGAATTTTTCAACAATATTTTCCACCTTACCAACAACCCCCCCCCCCACTGTAATAAAGAAAAGAAAAAGAACTTGCGTGGCAAGACATGAACATGGCAAGTCAATACAATACAGAACTTTGTACATTGGATTCTTCCCGTACATGTCAGTTTCCGGATCATTCATGTGTTATCTTGCTCTAATGCCCCCCAGAGAAACCCCCCCCCCCAACGAACGATGTCCCCCCCTCCCCCGCCCCTTCCCCCCTGGGTTGCTGTTGCTGCTGTCCGACCTTCATCTAACACTCCGCGAGATGATCTAGGAACAGTTGCCACCGCTTGTAGAACCCCTGCGCAGACCCTCTCAAGGCAAACTTTATTCTTTCCAACATGATAAACCCAGCCATATCATTTATCCAGGCCTCCACGCTGCGGGGCTTCGCCTCCTTCCACATTAGCAAGATCCTTCGCCGGGCTACTAGGGACGCAAAGGCCAGAATGCCGGCCTCTTTTGCCTCCTGCACTCCCGGCTCGTCCACTACTCCAAATAGTGTTAGCCCCCAGCTTGGCTTGACCCGGACATTCACCACCTTAGATATTGTTCCCGCCACTCCCCTCCAGAACCCCTCCAGTGCCGGGCATGACCAAAACATATGGACATGGTTTGCCGGACTTCCTGCGCATCTCCCACATCTGTCCTCCGCCCCAAAGAACCTACTCAGCCTCGCCCCCGTCAAATATGCTCTATGAACCACCTAAAATTGTATCAGGCTAAGCCTGGCACACGAGGAAGAGGAATTACCCTACTTAGGGCATCAGCCCATAGCCCCTCCTCAATCTCCTCCCCCAACTCCTCCTCCCATTTGCCCTTCAGCTCCTCTACCAAAGCCTCCCCCTCTTCTTTCATCTCCTGGTATATCGCCGACACACCTTCCCCTCTCCGACCCATACGCCCGAAATCACCCTATCTTGAATCCCCTGTGCCGGGAGTAGCGGAAATTCCCTCACCTGCCGCCTCATCCCTCACTTGCATGTACCTGAAAGCGTTTCCCGGGGGTAGCCCAAACTTCTCCTCCAGCACCCCTAAGCTCGCAAACGTCCTGTCAATGAACAGATCCCCAATTCTTCTAATCCCTGCCCGATGCCAGCTCTGAAACCCCCCGTCCATCCTTCCTGGGACAAACCGATGGGGACCACACTGAGGCTCCCGTCGCACCCTTGTGCCGTCTCCACTGCCCCCAGATCTTTAGCGTTGCCGCCACCACCGGACTCATGGTGTACCTTGTCGGCGAGAGCGGCAGCGGTGCCGTCACCAGCGCCCGCGGTGCCGTCACCAGCGCCCCCAGGCGTGTTCCCTTGCAGGACGCCATCTCCAACCTCTTCCACGCTGCCCCCTCTCCCTCCATCACCCACTAATGGATCATTGCCACGTTGGCTCCCCAATAGTAACCAGCCAAATTCGGCAACGCCAACCCTCCTCTATCTCTGCTACGCTCCTGGAACCCTCTCCTTACCCGCGGGGTCATGCTCGCCCACACAAATCCCATAATGCTCCTGCTTACCCTCTTAAAGAAGGCCTTAGTAATCCCAATTGGGAGGCATTGGAATACAAAAAGAAATCTCGGGAGGACCACCATTTTAAACAACTGTACCCTACCCGCCAACGAGAGTGGCAACATGTCCCACCTTTTAAAATCCTCCTCCATCTGTTCCACCAACCGGGTCAAATTAAGTTTGTGCAGTGCCCCCTGTGGTGGTATGTATTAGGGGTAATGTGGTACCTGTGAAGCCGAGAGGCTATTCGCTGACAGGTCTCGGGTCCTGGTTGGATCTGCCGACTTCTGGCTCCGCCCTGAAGGCGGAGTATAAGAGCTCGAGCTTCTCCCCGCAGCCTCATTCTGTTGCTGAGCTGCTGGGGACAAGTCTCGCTTAATAAAGCCTAGATAGACTTCATCGCTTCTCGTCTCGCGTAAGTCATTGTGCGCTACACCCCCCAGCTCCTACTACCTGAATCCCCAAGTATCGAAAGCTCCTTTCCGCCCTCCTCAACGGTAGGTCGTCTATCCCTCTTCCCTGGTCCCCCGGATGGATCACAAAGAGCTCACTCTTTTCCACATTGAGCTTACAGCCCGAAAAATCTCCAAACTCCCGTAGGATCTGCATTACCTCCACCATCCCCTCCACTGGATCCGTCACATACAGCAACAGGTCGTCTGTGTACAGCGACACTCGATGTTCCTCTCCCCCTCGAACCACCCCCTTCCATTTCCCCGACTCCCTTAACGCCATGGCCAAAGGTTCAATTGCTAATGCAAACAGCAGAGGGGACAGGGGGCCCCCTGCCTCGTCCCTCGATACAGCCGGAAATACTCCGACCTCCGCCGGTTCGTGACCACACTCGCCACCGGGGCTTTATACAGGAGCTTAACCTCCCCCAAACCCAAACCTCCTCAACGCTTCCCAGAGATACTCCCACTCTACCCGATCAAAGGCCATCTCCGCGTCCATGGCTGTCACTATCTCCACCTCTCCCTCCACCAATGGCATCATTATCACATTTAGGAGCCTTCGCACATTAGTATTTAACTGCCTACCCTTTACGAATCCCGTCTGGTCCTCGTGAATCACCCCCGGGACACAGTCCTCAATCCTCGTGGCCAACATTTTTGCCAGCAACTTAGCATCTACATTAAGGAGCGAGATCGGTCTATACGACCCACATTGCAGTGGGTCCTTATCCTGCTTCAAGATCAAAGAGATCGTCGCCTCCGACATTGTCGGGGGCAGGGTCCCCCCCTCCCTTGCTTCATTGAAGGCCCTTACCAGCAACGGGGCTAACAGGTCTACATACTTCCTATAAAACTCCACTGGGAACCCATCCGGCCCCGGGGCCTTCCCTGCCTGCATGCTCCCCAGTCCTTTAACCAGCTCCTCCACCCCAATTGGCGCCCCCAAACCAGCCACTTCCTGCTCCTCCACCCACTTCCTGCTCCTCCACCCTTGGGAACATCAGTTGGTCCAAGAATCGCCGCATCCCCTCTTTTCCCCCTGGGGACTGGGACCTATACAGTTCCTCGTAAAAGGCCTTAAAAGCCTCATTCACTTTCCCCGCACTCCGCACCGTAGTTCCCCTGCCATCTTTGACTCCGCCTATTTCCCTCGCTGCCATCCTCTTACAGAGCTGATGTGCCAGCATCCGGCTCGCCTTCTTCCCATATTCATATGTCGCCCTCTGTGCCTTCCTCCACTGTGCCTCTGCCTTCCCTGTGGTCAACAGGTCGAACTCCGTCTGGAGACTTCGTCTCTCCCTGAGTAGTCCCTCATCAGGAGCCTCTGCATAGCTCCTGTCCACCCTTAAAATCTCCCCCACTAACCTCTCCCTTTCCCTGCTCTCTCTCTTCACCTGATGAGCCCTGATGGAGATTAACTCTCCCCTGACCACCGTCTTCAGCGCCTCCCATACTACTCCCACCTGCACCTCCCCGTTGTCGTTGGCCTCCAGATACCTTTCAATACACCCCCGCACCCTCCCGCACACTTCCTCGTCTGCCAGCAGTCCCATATCCAACCTCCACAACGGGCGTTGGTCCCTCTCCTCCCCCAGCTCTAACTCCACCCAATGCGGGGCATGGTCTGAAATGGCTATGGCCGAATACTCAGTTCCCTCCACTTTCGGGATCAATGCCCTGCCCAGAACAAAAAAATCTATCCGGGAGTAGGCCTTATGTACGTGGGAGAAAAAAGAAAATTCTCTGGCCAAAGGCCTGGCAAATCTCCACGGATCTACTCCCCCCATTTGTTCCATAAACCCCCTAAGCACCTTGGCCGCAGCCGGCCTCTTCCCCGTCCTAGATCTGTAGCGATCTAATGCTGGGCCCAGCACCGTGTTAAAATCCCCACCCATTATCAAGCTCCCTACCTCCAGGTCTGGAATACGCCCCAAATCCGTTTCATGAATCCAGCATCGTCCCAGTTCGGGGCATATACATTCACCAGTACGACCTCCGTCCCCTGCAACCTACCACTCCCCGTCACGTATCGGCCTCCCTTATCCACTACTATGTTCTTGGCCTCAAACGACACCCGCTTTCCCACCAATATTGCCACCCCTCTATTCTTCGCATCCAGCCCCGAATGGAACACCTGTCCCACCCATCCCTTCCTTAACCTGATCTGGTCTGCCACCTTCAGATGTGTCTCCTGAAGCATGACCACGTCTTCTGCCTTCAGTCCCTTTAGGTGCGCGAACACTTGGGCCCTCTTAACCGGCCCATTTAGGCCTGTCACATTCCACGTGATCAGCCAGATTGGGGGGTTACCCCCCCCCCCCCCCGACTAGCCATCTTCTATCTTAGGCCAGTCCCGTGCTCACGCCTCCCGCACCCTCCAGTCCCCCAGGCGGGGAACCCCTGCCTTGACCACCTCTTCCATTTTCAGTTCCCCCTCGGAAAAGTGCAGCAGCAACCCTAGAATCTCCCTCCCCCCACCCCGCTAGATCCACATCTAGCTCTTTTGCTCCCCCCATATTACTTCCGAGAGTCAGCTGACTTCTGCTGACCCCGGCTTCCCCCGCCTTCCCGTTGATCTCCCCGTGTGGGAGTCTCTCCTCCTCCTTGCCTTCCCTCATCCCTGAGTCTTACCTCCCTCCAGCACCGACGCCCACATTCCCCATCATCATCATCTCGTCTACAGAAAAGAAAAAAAGGGAAATTTTAGGAATTTGAACCAGAACTCTACCCACATCCCCATCCATCATCCCACACATGAATTATTCTTTACCCATATTTACAACCCCATATACAACCAACATCTCCCCCCACAACCACATCCCCTCAGTTCGAGTCCAGTTTTTCCGTCTGAATAAAGGTCCAAGCCTCTTCTGACGTTTCAAAATAATGGTGTCGGTCCTGATAAGTGACCCACAGTCGCGCAGGCTGCAGCATGCCGAACCGGACTCTTTTTTTATGCAACACTGCCTTGGCCCGATTGAAGCCAGATCTCCTCCTTGCCACCTCCGCGCTACAATCCTGGTAAACTCGGATCACCGCGTTCTCCCATCTACTGCTCTGCACCTTCTTGGTCCATCTCAGCACACTTTCTTTGTCCGCAAAGCGATGGAACCTTGCCACTATCGCCCTTGGTGGCTCATCAGCCTTGGGTCTCCTTTCCAGGACCCGGTGAGCCCCTTCCAGCTCCAGGGGAGTCGGAGAGGCCTCCGCTCCCATCAGCGCATGGAGCATCGTACTCACATAGGCCCCGGCATCAGCTCCCTCTACTCCTTCGGGAAGACCCAGAATCCGGAGTTTCTTCCTCCTCGACCTGTTCTCCAGGACCTCAATTCTCTCAGCTCACCTCCTGTGCACCGCCTCGTGCGCCTCCATTTTTACTGCCAGGCCCAGGATCTCGTCCTCGTTGTCATTCATTTTATCTTTCACCTCATGAAGCTCCACCACCTGGGTCTTCTGGGTCTCCTTCAGCCCCTCGATCGCCAACAGCATCGGCGCCAGCACCTCCTTTTTCAGCTCCTTCACACAGCGCTTAAGGAACTCCTGCTGGTCCGGTCCCCATGCTGCTTGCTCTCCGCCCTCCGCCATCTTGCTTTTCCCCCCTCGATTTTGACGCTGCTCCAGAGCCTCTTTTTTTGCCGCTCCACTGCTGATCTCGGCCATATATCATAGAACATAGAACATAGAAAATACAGCACAGAACAGGCCCTTCGGCCCACGATGTTGTGCCGAACCTTTGTCCTAGATTAATCATTGATTATCATTGAATTTACAGTGCAGAAGGAGGCCATTCGGCCCTTTGAGTCTGCACCGGCTCTTGGAAAGAGCACCCTACCCAAACTCAACACCTCCACCCAACACCAAGGGCAATTTGGACATTAAGGGCAATTTATCATTGGCCAATTCACCTAACCCGCGCATCTTTGGACTGTGGGAGGAAACCGGAGCACCCGGAGGAAACCCACGCAGACACGGGGAGGACGTACAGACTCCGCACAGACAATGACCCAAGCCGGAATCGAACCTGGGACCATGGAGCTGTGAAGCAATTGTGCTATCCACAATGCTACCGTGCTGCCCTTAAGAACAAATAAATCTACACTATATCATTTTACCGTAATCCATGTACCTATCCAATAGCTGCTTGAAGGTCCCTAATGTTTCCGACTCAACTACTTCCACAGGCAGTGCATTCCATGCCCCCACTACTCTCTGGGTAAAGAACCTACCTCTGATATCCCTCCTATATCTTCCACCTTTCACCTTAAATTTATGTCCCCTTGTAATGGTGTGTTCCACCCGGGGAAAAAGTCTCTGACTGTCTACTCTATCTATTCCCCTGATCATCTTATAAACCTCTATCAAGTCGCCCCTCATCCTTCTCCGCTCTAATGAGAAAAGGCCTAGCACCCTCAACCTTCCCTCGTAAGACCTACTCTCCATTCCAGGCAACATCCTGGTAAATCTTCTTTGCACCTTTTCCAGAGCTTCCACATCCTTCCTCAAATGAGGCGACCAGAACTGTACACAGTACTCCAAATGTGGCCTTACCAAAGTTTTGTACAGCTGCATCATCACCTCACGGCTCTTAAATTCAATCCCTCTGTTAATGAACGCGAGCACACCATAGGCCTTCTTCACAGCTCTATCCACTTGAGTGGCAACTTTCAAAGATGTATGAACATAGACCCCAAGATCTCTCTGCTCCTCCACATTGCCAAGAACTCTACCGTTAACCCTGTATTCCGCATTCATATTTGTCCTTCCAAAATGGACAACCTCACACTTTTCAGGGTTAAACTCCATCTGCCACTTCTCAGCCCAGCTCTGCATCCTACCTATGTCTCTTTGCAGCCGACAACAGCCCTCCTTACTATCCACAACTCCACCAATCTTTGTATCGTCTACAAATTTACTGACCCACCCTTCAACTCCCTCATCCAAGTCATTAATGAAAATCACAAACAGCAGAGGACCCAGAACTGATCCCTGCGGTACGCCACTGGTAACTGGGATCCAGGCTGAATATTTGCCATCCACCACCACTCTCTGACTTCTATCGGTTAGCCAGTTTGTTATCCAACTGGCCAAATTTCCCACTATCTCATGCCTCCTTACTTTCTGCATAAGCCTACCATGGGGAACTTTATCAAATGCCTTACTAAAATCCATGTACACTACATCCACTGCTTTACCTTCATCCACATGCTTGGTCACCTCCTCAAAGAATTCAATAAGATTTGTAAGGCAAGACCTACCCCTCACAAATCCGTGCTGACTATCCCTAATCAAGCAGTGTCTTTCCAGATGCTCAGAAATCCTATCCTTCAGTACCCTTTCCATTACTTTGCCTACCACCGAAGTAAGACTAACTGGCCTGTAATTCCCAGGGTTATCCCTAGTGCCTTTTTTGAACAGGGGCACGACATTCGCCACTCTCCAATCCCCTGGTACCACCCCTGTTGACAGTGAGGATGAAAAGATAATTGCCAACAGCTCTGCAATTTCATCTCTTGCTTCCCATAGAATCCTTGGATATATCCAGTCAGGCCCGGGGGACTTGTCTATCCTCAAGTTTTTCAAAATGCCCAACACATCTTCCTTCCTAACAAGTATTTCCTCGAGCTTACCAATCTGTTTCACACTGTCCTCTCCAACAATATCGCCCCTCTCATTTGTAAATACAGAAGAAAAGTACTCATTCAAGATATCGTAAGGGGGGACCTTACTGCAGCTTCCCAGACGGGATCAATTCAAAAAAAGTTCCATTGGAGCTCCTCTGGAGAGCCCGAAAGTCCGTTGTCGCGGGAGCTGCCGAAACATGCGGCTTAGCTCCGCATCGCCGCAACCGGAAGTCTCCCCATCGAGGTGAGTTGATCACTGTGCTGCGATAATGCCTCTTCCACTTCCTTCAGTGTCTCACCTTGCTCCTGCACCTCCGCCGATGCGCTTGATACCGCCGCCCTTACCGGGGCAATCGCCTCCTCCACCAGCACTTTCAATACCGCCCCCATTTCCTTCTTCATCGCTTCCATGTGTTTTGTGAACTGTTTTTCAAGTTCCACAGCCATCACCTTGGCCATTTCTTCTGCTGTGAGCGATGCGGCCTCCCCTGGTGCTCCAGCCTCTACTTTCCTTACAGTTCCTGCACTGACTTTTCCACTCCCCGGCAGACTTCCATTAACCCCCTTTTTCACGGCCGTTTGTCTCCCAAACTTGGACATTTCGCCTCCCTGTGCCTTCTTACAACCTTTTCAGCCTCAGTTGCCCCCGGGACCGGGTATTAAAACTCCGAAATTCCTATCCCCGAGCGTGAGCCCTCTAGTGTGCGGCTGCCTCCCGCCTGCCGTTACCCGGAGTCCGTATTTAGGAGAACTTAAGGGAAGGAAAAGACAAACCTTTCTGTATTGTACAGTGAATGAACACAGGCAGCGATAATTGTTTATAATATTTGAAAATGGCAATAAAAAGATTTTTTTTAAAAAGTCTCATCTTAATCGGGAAACCGTTGATCTGGACTGTTACCTGAACAGGCACCACCCGTGGTGCAGAAATGCTGTAAAGGTGGTGGACCTGCTCTGAAATGCGTCCGTGTTCTGGGGCGGTCATTGGTGCAGTGGTGGCGGGTGGGTGAGGTTTCCCACTGGTGTCTGTCCCGTCGCCTTCCTCTGGCACTGGTACGTTCATTCCGCTCGTCATGAATCTCCAGTGTATGGGGTACACAGCGTCCGTTGGCAGGGAATTGGTGCCATCGGTCCTGGTCTCCTGGAATCCAACCCCAACGGTGGGCGTCCAAAGTTTAAGCCCGGGAGAGAGGTGCTCCACACTCTGTTGGGCGTCCGATGGTCAGGACGGCCATCACTCGGAGCTCCTGGACACCGCATTCTGTGACCTCCTGGGACAACGCTTACTTTGTTGCTTTTTCAGGTCCAGATCAGTTTCACTCAACAAATGTTCTTGGGTGGCTCTGATTCCGCAAACCAACCTGTCTCGGAGCCCCGGCCTGAACTCTTAGAACTTGGTGGGTTTGTGCAACCGGTCTTGAAATTCCATTATAGGTTCATCCTGGCATTGGAAATCAAAACGGCGAGTGATTAGTGGCGGTTTCGGGTCGAAATGGTTGCCAACCATCTTAATGAGCTCTGCGAACTGGCAGTTGTCGGTTGAGTCGGGAAGAGTTAAACTTTTGATAATGCTGTACATCTCCGCACCGCAAACCATGAGGTGAGTCACTGTCTGTCTGTCATCTCCGACTATGTTGTTCAGACAAAAAAAATTATTTGTTCGATGTACTGGATCCAATCCCCAGTCTCAGCATCAAACTCCTCAAGCTTACCGATTTAGTAGCATCTCTGCCGCCTGAGTGGAGGGCCTCCTGAGGCCTCATCGAGGTGGGCCCGGTCTGGAGGAAATGGCGTCACCTGCAGCTCCACTTGACCCACATTGCCAGCGTAAAGTCTCAGGAATGCGACCACTCAGAAGCAGTGTCTGTAAAACAAAATTTGGTTTTATTCAGGTTACTATACACAACTCCTACTCCCAGGAGAGTCTCCCACATCTGGGCTGGGGTATTTATATCCCAGCAGTCCCAGGAACAGTGGGGTTAGTCCTGCCCCCTCATCTGGGTAGATTGTATTCAGGTGAGGTCAAAGGGATTCTGATTTTGCAGATCCCTGGGCCTTCTGTAGTATTATAACAGTTGGTATTAAATTTTGCATTTTAACATTCTTGTGAAGTGCCTTGGAATGTTTTACTTTGTTGAAGATGCTATATATATATATATATATATATATATACATACACACACATATATATTAACTGCTAACACCTTTACCAAGATGGTGTCTGCCATGTTTTGTGTCAATAGCTTGTGAACATACTGTGAACACCACTTTGGATCCATCACAGCACCTACTGTGCCTAAGAAATGGGTGCTACCAAGCCCAATTTTCACTCCTAATATCAAGAAAAGAGCAGGGTGATCTCCTGATCTACTAGCCAAATTCACCTCTCAACTTATGCTATAAACATCTGGTTTAACTTTATTTATTTCCATTCTAAGTGGGGGATAATTGTCACATACATTTGCACAACAGTTACTGCATTCAAAGCCATTCACTAAAATATTTTGAGATTTTTCTTGAGAACCATTGTAACCTTTCTTTCATGTCAATACACAAAATATGATGGCCTCGATTCTCCGATCAGAGTTTGCCCCCACCACCGCTGCCAGTCACTCTGCAAAAACTCCATTCACCACAGCGGAACCCGAGTATCCCGCTGGCATGAACAGACAGAAAATTCCGGCCAATGTCTATTTTGGTTAACCACAAAACTCTCCAGTGACAGTATTTCAAAGTCAATAAATGCATCCTTTTAAACTTTAGTAACATCATGGTCTGATTTATATTTAATTTTAAGAGATAGCATTTCATATGGCTGAAATAAGGTGCACTGACCTCTATTTGTGGACTCCTGATGCATGCTAATGGTTTGTTAAAGTTACTGTTATGTTCGTGTCCTATGATAATAAATGAATCAGTGTACGACAGAATATCTAGTTCAAGACTAGTTATTTAATGTTGAATAAACTGTGGGTAGACTAAACTATTGCTCACTAAATTGTGGAGCTTCTAACCATGCTACTGACAGCTCCTGTAACTCTAACCAAGACTGGTTTTGTCCGGTTCCAGTGTCCCGTTCCTCTTGCGTAACACCTAGTGGTTGGAGGCTATATACACTTGTCATATACACTGTTACTGCATATCATTACAGTTACCTAAGAAAAGATAGTTACTAACACAAGCACACACAAAGATTAATTACAAAGGAAGATTTAAAAAAACAATACTTCTAAAAATTGGATCAGTTCAGTCTCACTATTGTTTAGCTCAGTCATGATATGTTTGAAGTTGAGATATTGCATTGTCTGAAGTGAGGTTGCAAAGTTATCTCGGCAGCTGCAATGGTTTCCATTGTTGAATTGCCGGAGGTTGCTTTAAAGGTGAGATAATAGGTGGAATCAAGGTTTATAGTGAGGAGAGAAGGTTCCTTGATCATAGTCCTGCCAACATAACACTTTTAGCTGTCCATTTACTTACAGCAGACCATTACTCTTTCTGGCTGTCTCTTGCTGGGTTGAAACTCTTGTCTGCTTCAATATGCTCCGCTGAGGGTCTGCCTTTTTCCTGTCCTTTTAAATGCTTTTTGCAGGAAATGCAAGATGGCCACCATTATCATGTGACCCGTAGAACAATGCCGAGTCACCTGCCACATAAGGTAAGTGGTAATTCCATTACAGTTATCTGACGTTTCCTTACTCCCACCCCCCACACTGCAGTGAGAAAAGCACAATTAGTAGCCAGAGGTTTGCACTCACATTCTTATTGGGCATGAATGGTGGTGGGAGTGCAAAATCTTACGAGAGGCTCAAATTGTATTTTACATCAGCGGGAGATCTTGTTGCGGTTGTCCTACACCCCCATCAGTGATTTATTAACTACTAGAAACTATATAAATAGATACAGTAAAAACCCAAGTCAGGAGCTGTATCCATGCTTGCTTCTACACATGGCCCTACCTTTTATGTACTGACCCTAATAACACCTGTACCCAAGTTTTTATCCAACTTATTTACAAGTTATCCCAGTTTACCCTCATGTATTTACATCATCACTCCCACCCCATTTTACCCAAGTACACTGCGATTTCATCTTTAATAATGGACTCTAAAAACTTACCAATGACTGAAGTCAGGCTAACCGGCCTATAATTTCCTGTCTTCTGCCTCCCTCCCTTCTTTATCAACGGTGTTACATTAGCCACTTTCCAGTCCTTTATGTGCCAGACCCTTATACTATACATGCTGCCTAGGGATCCAAACACTTACCTTATCCTGGATACCTGGGATTTAGTCTTGGAACTGTTTGCAGCCCCAGTCCTGTCCACTGCAGCTCTGGCGCTTTTGGGACTGGAGAGCTGCTGGTCCGTCTCCAGTCAATGAACACTCATTGGAATGGTAAATGGCTGCGGGCAGTCAGTATTGGCGGGGATACGTTGACCACCAATTCTTTGGATGGCGAGAAAGGTGACCCCCACCATCCTAAACACCTTGCCACTCATTTCAATTTATCAGAAGCACAAATATTCCTACGTAAGCGTTCCTTAGTACTTGATATGAAGTCTGGAATTCAAATGGTAAGGCCCAGGCAATTCAATAGAAAAGGATACAGGAGCAAAAACCAACTGCTTTGATTTTCTAAACTGATTCCTGCCGTCAGGTGCTAAACCCCGTTTAAACCATGTGAAACAAAACTCCGACAATTATTTTTAAAGACACAATTACTTGTCCAGGAAATTTGCATTAAACTATGTGGGAGGTTTTTAATTATTTGCAAATGGTGTATGTGTTGGTCTAATCACCTTGTTCACATTTTCAACTTTAATCATTCTGATGTTGCTGGTAATTCTCTGGCTAGAAGTGGAAGTTTCGTTCAAGAGTTTTAGCCTGGCCATTTGCCCATAGAATTGTTTGCATATGTACTTGACCATGGGTGGCAATTCTCTCTCCCAAGCCGTTGCTAGATATTGACACAGATCATCACAATTCCTGTAGTTGGTGTTTGTTATTGTAACTGTGTTTGTTATTGTACCAGTTAGCAAGAAGCAGATAAAAGAGACTTGGCTGCAGATGTGTATAAGTAAATCCAGATTGATGTTTGTTATATCAGTTTGCTAAAATCTTCCAGCTGTGCTGTATAGGTTACAAAGCTGGTGGAAGCAATCTTTTTTACCTGTTAGTACCTGATTCTAGACAACAATTTTGCAATTAAGTGCTCATGCTGTCAAAGCAGTTTATTATCACCGAGATGGATATGAAAAGCAGAGTTTTATGAAGTTACGCAGAGTCCACACCTAGTTGTATCAAAGAAACTTAGGTCTTTTTACAAGGTTATAATACACCACACCCGGTAGTTGCCAATCGAGTCTTATCAGGTCAGTTCCGAACTGGCCGACTTTATACAAAGATTGAGTCTCCCCTGCCCCCTTAATGGGGGAGCTCGTACTCCACAAGTGACGCAGGGAAGACAATCATTCCCACCCCATAATTCCTAAGACACAAAGCGCATCATCAAGTTATTTGCTGGATTATGGAGAGGTATGTCACCTAGTGTCCTCATCCTTTTATAAAAAATGGGTGGAATTCTCCCGAAAAATGACTAATAGTGCAATTTAATCACCGGATCGCGATCTGGGCGTGCTGGTTAAATAGTGGGAAAGGCCAAAATCGAGATTCGCACCCGATGGCGAGTTCTGGATCACGTCCAAATATGGCGAGCATGGAAGAGGATGGTGATGACTCACTGTGAGATGAATTCTGCTATTCCGCATCGTTTGACTCTTGCCTTTAGGATCGCATTCCACTGTCCGCCTCGGTGATCCTTGCATGTATGCTAGTCAATCTTCTCTCGGACCCATATAACTTTGGGGGGGGGGTGGTTACGGTAAACGGTTAGGGCTCGCTCAGTGTGGCTGCTGTCATAGAAGGTAGGCTGGCACTCCTGTCCTTATGACTTCTTGTTGAGGGTGTCACCATGTGGGAGGCTCAAGTGTCACTGGGGCCCTGCCCTGCCCTATTCACCAACCACCCCCGCTTCCCGGCAGATCCTCTACACCCAGGCTCAGCCTATCCTAACACCCATCCAACACATGTTACAGGCAGGTTGGACTGTTGGTGAAAACGTTGTTTAATGGTGAGTATGTACATTGTTGTGTCTTAACCCCTAACTTTCTTATCTTATGTGCTCTACCGCTCCTTCTGGTGTAACCCCAGACATCACATCAGAAGTGGAGGAACCCTGCTGTGTGTCTTGTCCTCTGACCTGTGGTGTCCTTGGCGGCCGCCCTCTGGAGGGCATGAGCCTGGATGGGCCCAGTTTATGGGTGTCACAGGTGACGATGTGTCCACTGACCCATCGTGAAATCACGAAATATAATGCAGCAGTTTACTGCATAGGAAATGAGTATCATTGTGCTTTTGGAAAATGCAACTGTTCAGAGCTTGCAAGAGTGATTTTTTTTTAATGCTGCATCAGGAACTCTGGGATGGAGCATGGAGTCCCTTCAACAAAAAAGAGTTGTTATGAGAAAAAATAAGGGGCTGGATTCTCTGGTTCCGCAGCCCTGTGTTTCTTGGCGGCTATTCACTGAAGGCGGGATTCTATGCTCCTGCCCCTTGTCAGTGGATTTCCCGTGAAGCCACCCCATGCCACCGGGAATCCGCGGTATGGATGCGTTGCCAGGGCAGTACGATGGCACAGTGGGTTAGCCCTGCTGCATCATGGCGCCGAGGTCCCAGGTTCGATCCCAGCTCTGGGTCACTGTCCGTGTGGAGTTTGCACATTCTCCCTGTGTTTGCGTAGGTTTCACCCCCACAACCCAAAGATGTGCAGGCTAGGTAGATTGGCCACACTAAATTGCCCCTTAATTGGAAAAAATGAATTGTGTACACTAAATTTATTTTTTAAAAAGGATGCATTGCCGACGGGCAAAGTGAATCACATGGCCGGAGAATTCTGGCCAAGCTAATGTAAAGCATGTAATGTAGAGGCTTCAATCTCAAGAACTTGCACTGCATGTTATAATGAATATATATTCTCATAACCTGTAAGTCATTCCATACTTAACCAGCATAACCAGTATAGGAGCTTGCCCTGTATTCTCCTCCATTAGAAAGAAATAGTCCTGAATGCTTACAAAGCATGGCCATGCAATGGACCAATAGAGTGATTTACTGAATAGTTCAAGTTGTGGTTAACCAGAAATCTTGAAAGAGTCTGACACAATAAATCATTGTATACCTAGTTGCATAATCATTTAATGTCCGACAGGATGGGCAGCTCGTTGTAGCTATTTATTGGTACCTAAATCTATTAAAAAATCTAATTCCCTGTTTGTAGGCTGAGATAGCACATATTAGAAAAGAATAGATCAGACTTAAGAGTTTGCAATTCTGCGCATTTATGAAAAATCAAGGGAAATATCACCAAAATTCAGGATCAGGGGCAAAATTCTCCCCCAACGGCGCGATGTCCGCCGACTGGCGCCAGAAACGGCGCCAATCAGACGGGCATCGCGCCTGCCCAAAGGTGCGGAATGCTCCGCATCTTTGGGGGCCGAGCCCCAACATTAAGGGGCTAGGCCGGTGCCGGATGGATTTCCGCCCCGCCAGCTGGCGGAAATGGCGTTTGTTGCCCCGCCAGCTGGCGGAAATGGCGTTTGGTGCCCCGCCAGCTGGTGGAAATGGCGTTTGGTGCCCCGCCAGCTGGCACGGAAATGCGGCGCATGCGCGGGAGCATCAGCGGCCGCCGACAGTTGCCCGCGCATGTGCAGTGGGGAGAGTCTCTTCCACCTCCGCCATGGTGGAGACCGTGGCGGAGGCGGAAGGGAAAGAGTGCCCCCACGGCACAGGCCCGCCCGCGGATCGGTGGGCCCCGATCGCGGGCCAGGCCACCGTGGGGGCACCCCCTGGGGTCAGATCGCCCCGCCCCCCCCCCCCCCCCCCCCAGGACCCTGGAGCCCGCCCACGCCACCTATCCAGCCGGTAAATACCAGCTTTGATTTACGCCGGCGGGACAGGCAATTTCTGGGCGGGACTTCGGCCCATCCGGGCCGGAGAATTGAGCGGGTGGTCCCGCCAACCGCCGCGGCCCGATTCCCGCCCCCGCCCAATCCCTGGTACCGGAGACTAAGGCGGGGGCGGGATTCACGGCGGCCAACGGCCATTCTCCGACCCGGCGGGGGGTTGGAGAATGACGCCTCAGTAACATTGGCCGGAATTCTCCAGCTATTGCAATCACCTTTCTCACCGGCAGCGCACCCCCATCGTGGGTTTCCCGTCAGTGTGAGGTGGCTTCAATGGGAAATCCCATTGACAAGCAGCGGAAGTATAGAATCCATCCCGCCACCAGCGAAAGGGGAACCAGCAAATCCAGCCCATTATGTTCTTGTTCTGTCTTCCTCATATTCATTAAGTTAGCACCTAGGTATACAGGAACTTAAAAACAATCTCACATTGGATCTTACCTGGCAGGACTTTGAGTCAGCACTTTTCAATATTCGCCTGTGAATCTATAAGATCAGGCGGCGTCATTCTCCGATCCCCTGCCGGGTCGGAGAATGGCCGTTGGCCGCCGTGAATCCCGGTACCAGAGATTGGGCGGGGGCGGGAATCGGGCCGCGCCAGTTGGCGGGACCCCAAGCTCAATTCTCCGGCCCGGATGGGCCGAAGTCCCGCCCAGAAATTGCCTGTCCCGCCGGCGTAAATCAAAGCTGGTATTTACCGGCGGCGTGGGCGGGCTCCGGGGTCCTGGGTGGGGCGCGGGGTGAACTGACCCCGGGGGGGTGCCCCCACGGTGGCCTGGCCCGCGATCGGGGCCCACCGATCCGCCTCCACCATGGCGGAGGCGGAAGAGACTCTCCCCACTGCGCATGCGCCGGAAACTGTCGGCGGCCGCTGACACTCCCGCGCATGCGCCGCATTTCCGCGCCAGCTGGCGGGGCACCAAAAGCCATTTCCGCCAGCTGGCGGGGCAACAAACGCCATTTCCGCCAGCTGGCGGGGCGGAAATCCCTCCGGCGCCGGCCTAGCCCCTCAATGTTGGGGCTCGGCCCCCAAAGATGCGGAGCATTCCGCACCTTTGGGCCAGCTCGATGCCCGTCTGATTGGCGCCGTTTTTGGCGCCAGTCGGCGGACATCGCGCCGTTGGGGGAGAATTTCGCCCAGGGTATTATTACAGCCAGTATCCAAAGGAGATCTGCACCTCACAGCAACCTGCATCACTCTCCACCATTTTGTTAAATACCAGCATGTTTGCACACAACCTGAGTGAGGTGCTAAGTAAGCAACCTCCTTTTAAAATTTTGGTTTCAAAAATGATAGTCTGCCTAATTTCAGTTTCAAGCATCTCATTACTTTGGTTAATCATATAGGACAAAAATGTATTTGGTCTAATAAGTATATTCAATGTCAACCTATCTCTATAAATGAAACATTTAGAGACAAAATAGGAGCAGGAGGCGGCCATTCGGCCCTTAAAGCCTGCTCCGCCATCCATTATGATCATGGCTGATCATCCAATAGCCTAATCCCACTTTCCCCCATATCCTTGATCCCCTTCGCCCTAATTGCTATATCTATCGGCTTCTTGAAACCATACAATGTTTTGGACTCAACTACTTCCAAAGGCTCACCATTCTCTCGGTGAAGACATTTCTCCTCATCTCTGTCCTAAATAATCTACCCCGTATCCTCAGACTGTGATCCCTGGTTCTGGACATACCCACCATTGGGAACATCCTTCCTGCAGTTACCCTGTCCAGTATTAATATATATGTGTTAACTCCCTATACCGCCTCGGTGTGGTCCCCGATCAGGGGTAACCACCGGTTTGTCCCGGGGAAGATGGACGGGGGGTTCCAGGGCTGGCACTGGGCGGGGATTAGAAGAATGGGGGACCTGTTCATCGACGGGACATTTGCGAGCCTCGGGGCACTGGAGGAGAAGTTTAAGCTACCCCCGGGAAATGCATTCAGATGTATGCAGGTGAGGGCTTTTGTGAGGCGTCAGGTCAGGGAATTCCCGCTGCTCCCGACACAAGAAATTCAAGACAGGGTGATCTTGGGTGTATGGGTCGGGGAGGGCAAGGTTTCGGCAATACACCAAGAGACGAAAGAAGAGGGGGAAGCACTAGCAGAAGAGTTGAAGGGTAAATGGGAGGAGGAGCTGGGGGAGGAGATCGAGGAAGGTTTGTGGGCTGATGCCCTGGGTAGGGTCAATTCCTCCTCCTCATGTGCCAGGCTCAGCCTGATACAATTTAAGGTGGTTCACAGAGCGCACTTGATGGGGGTGAGGTTGAGTAGGTTCTTTGGGGTAGAGGACAGATGTGGAAGGTATTCAGGGAGTCCGGCGAACCATGTCCATATGTTTTGGTCATGCCCGGCACTGGAGGGGTTCTGGAGAGGAGTGGCGGGAGCAATATCTCAGGTGGTGAAAGTCCGGGTCAAGTAAAGCTGGGGGCTAGCAATATTTGGAGTAGTGGACGAGCCGGGAGTGCAGGAGGCGAAAGAGGCCGGCATTCTGGCCTTTGCGTCCCTGGTAGCCCGGCGAAGGATCTTGCTAATGTGGAAGGAGGCGAAGCCCCCTAGCGTGGAGGCCTGGACAAACGACATGGCTGGGTTCATAAAGTTGGAAAGGATTAAGTTTGCCTTAAGGGGGTCTGCGCAGGGGTTCTACAGGCGGTGGCAACCGTTCCTAGACTACCTCGCGGAGCGTTAGAGGAAGGTCGGTCAGCAGCAGCAGCAACCCTGGGGGGGGGGGGACGAGAGATTGCTGGAGGGGACGGACGAGCGGGGAATAACATGGAGGGTGGGGGAAACTGGCACGAACGGGCGAGCGCCAGTGTATAAAGCTCTGTAAATATATCATCTTACCATGTATATATCTTGCTCAGGGCAATTTTGTTGGGGGGGGGTTATTTGTTTGTAAGGGGAAAAAATTGTTTTGTTTTGTTAAAAAAACTTTAATAAATATATATATTTTTTAAAAACTCCCTATACCTTGAGGTAATTCAGTCATTCCCCTTCCCCCCACTTATTTGCAGGAAAATATATATTATATTTGATTGAGTATGGGAGCACAAACACAGGAGTAAAATCAATTTCTTGATATTTTAACCTTTTAGTCAGTTTTTCTTCCGAAATTCAAACAGTCATCAGTATATTTGCATGCACAAATATTATTTAACAAATTTGCAAAAAAATTGATCGATATGTTATGCTATTGTGCTTTTTTTTCCACTCAAAAGTAACCGTCACTCCAATAACTCCAAATGTTCAACACAATGCACTGCAGTCACAGGTTTCACAATTGATTCAGAAACATTTCAACTGGGTTCACTTTCACCAAGAATGGCCTAAAGTTGAACAGAGTTTACGTTATATAAAAGAAAAAGCATAATGGGGTGAGTTCTCCATTGCCCAATGCTAGTATCGGGATTCTTAATCGAGCGGAGAAGGAAGGGTCGCTCAAAAAACGGGATCGGTGCCAGGCACCAAACCCATTGCAATGCACCGCTCAGCAAACTACCCACCCACGCTGGCGGAACCATGCAGAAAATCCGCAATTTGCATGCATTTCAATCTGATTAATGGGCAGGAAGCTAGAATCTCCTTAGAAGCACAGCCCCACAGCAGAGGAAGCAGGGGATTAGTACAGCTCACCCCAAACAAAGGACACATGCACATTTGCCTTTGGAACCCTCCCTGGCACAAGCCCTTCTCAGAGTAAAAGCCTCACCAATGACACTATGAGCTACACATGAGGATTATGAGATGTCTCAAAGCTCTGCCTGTAGACCACGCCCTGATCCCACCCATCGCTATCTACCTAACCGCTGCAGCCGTTACAGATACACGGCGGCAAGAACGCCAGGGCCAGCCCAGGGAACACCCGACATAATAGAAGAACAGGGGCCAGCGGTGAGGCTCAAGTGCCGGCCATCCAACAGGTTGAGGAGGAGGTGAGAAGGAGGCGCCGCACCAGGCCACGTTTATACCCATTGGAGCTGCGGGATTACATGTGCTGTTGCCGATTTCGGCCCACCAGGGCAACCCTGCGTCACTTGTGCCAGATGGTGGCGCACTTGACATTGCAGGGGTATGGAGGGGGTCACCCGCTCCCTGTGGCCATCAAGGTGACTGTTGCCTTGACAATTTATGCTTCTGGCGCCTTCCAGGGAGCTGTGTGGGATCTTCAAACATTGACACGCAGTTGCATCCACGCTGTCACAGATGCCGTATGTGCCCAGGCATCGATCTGTATCACCTTCAACCTGGAAGAAGCCCAACAGAATGCCTGGTTTGCAGGATTTGCTGCCATCGCTGGCATGCCCCAGGTCCAGGGGGTGATCAGTGGCACGCATGTCGCCCTCTGAGCATCGATTCAACAATTCCATAATGTCCTGCCATTCACCGTGAAAGTCTTACCTTGATTTGACTTTCCAGAATGCAACACCTCGCACATCTGTATTGAACTCCATTAACCATTTATCTGCTCACTTCCCCAGCTGATCAAGATGCTGCTACAATTTTTGATAACCTTCTTCACTGTCTACAATACAACCTATTTTAGTGTCATATGCAAACTTACTGACCATGCCTTGTACATTCTCATCCAAATCATTGATAGAGATAACAAACAGCAATGGGCCCAGCACTGACCCCTGAGGCATACTACTATTCACAGGTCTCCAGTCCAACAAGCATCATTCCACCATTACCCCCTGCTATCCTACCATCAAGCCAATTATATATCCAATTTGCCAGCTCCCCTGGATTCCATGTGATCTAACCTTCCAGAGCAGGCTACCATGTGGAACTTTATCAAAGGCCTTACTGAAGTCCACATAGATGACGTCCAGCGCCCTGCCCTCGTCAACCTTCCTGGTTACTTCATCAAAGAACACTTAACAAATTTGTAAGGCATGATCTCCCATGCACAGAGCCGTGCTGACTACTAATCAAACCCTGTCTTTCCAAATGTCTGTATATCTTATCCTTCAGCATCCTCTCTGGTAACTTACCCACCACAGATGTTAGGCCTACCAGTCTATAATTCCCAGGTTTTTCTTTGCAGCCCTTCTTAAATAAGGGTACAACAATTGCTCCCCTCCATTCTTCAGGTACCTCACCCATGGCTAACGATGATGCAAATACCTCAGCCAGGGCTCCCGCAATTTCTTCTCTGGCCTCACGCAGTTTACTTGGATATACCTGGTCAGAGCCAGAAGATTTATCCACCTTCATACATTTTAATACGTCCATCACCTCCTCTACTGTAATGCAGAACTATCCCCAATATATCACCACTAACCTTCCCAGGTTCCCAAGTCTTCATGTCTTTCTCCACGGTAAACACAGAGGAGAAATATTAATTTGAGAACCTCGCTCATCTCCTGCAGTTCTACACATATGTGTTCACTTTGGTCCTTGAGGGGTCCTATACCCTCTCTAGTTCTCTTTCCTTTAATATACTTAAAGAATCCCTTTGGATTCACCTTAATCCTCTTAGCCAAAGCTACCTCATGCCCCTTTTTTGCCCTCTGAATTTCTGTCTTGAGTATACTCCTGTATCCCCTGTACACCTACAGGGAATCCCTTGATTCCAGCTGCTTGTTCCTGAGCAATGCCTCCTCCTTTGTCCTGGCCAAAACCTCAATGTGTTTTGTCATCCAGGGCTCCCTACTCTTGCCAGCCTTGCCCTTCACCCTAACAGGAACAAAGGGTTCAACAACCTGAACTCTAGCTCTTTCACTTTTAAAGGCTTGCTAGAGGCCCCTTTGCCAGTAGTCAGGATGTGGGCCAGAAAATAAATCAGGAGATAGAAAAGGCCTGTAAAAAAGACAATATTACAATAATCATGGGCGATTTCAAATGCAGGTGGACTGTGAAAATCAGGTTGGTAGTGGATCCGAAGAAAAGTAATTTGTGGAATACCTAAGGGATGTTTTTTTGGAGCAGCTTGTGACAGAGCCTACTACGAAACAGGCAATTCTGGATTTGGTTATGTGTAATGAGGCAGACTTGATTTGTCAACTTCAGGTGAAGGAACCCTGAGGGAGCAAAGGCAGGGGTTTTGGGGGATTATTCGGGAGGCACAACAGAAATTCACCCCAAGGAGGAGGAAACATGCTAAGGAAAGGACAAGGCATCCATGGCTGACAGGGAAGTCAAGGACAGCATAAAAGCAAAAGAAAAGGCATACAAAATGGCGGGGACTAGTGGGAAGCCCGAGGATTGGAAAGCCTTTAAAAGCAAGCAGAGGACAACTAAAAAGCAATAAGGGGGGAGAAGATGAAATATGAGTGCAAGCTAGCTAGCAATATAAAAGAAGATGGAAGAGTTTTTTTCAATATATAAAATGTAAGAGAGAGGCAAAAATAGACATTGGATCACTGGAAAATGTGGCTGGAGAAGTAACAATTGGAAACAAAGAAATGGCAGAGGCACTGAATAGTTACTTTGCATCAGTCTTCACCAGTGGATGCCAGAGCTCCAGGAGAATCAGGGGGCGGAGTTGAGTGTAGTGGCCCTCAGTAAGGAGAAGGTTCTGGAGAACCTGAAAGGTCTGAAGGTGGAAAAATCACCTGGTCCGTGATGGACTACACCCCAGGGTTCTAAAAGAGATAGCTGAGGAGATTGTGGGGGCATTGGTGGTGATCTTTCAGGAATCACTGGAGACAGGGAGGGTCCCAGAGGACTGAAAAGTGGCTAATGTAACACCGCTGTTTAAGAAGGGAGGGAGGCAGAAGACAGGAAATTATAGGCCGGTTAGCCTGACTTCGGTTATTGGTAAGATTTTAGAGTCCATTATTAAAGATGAGATCGTGCAGTACTTGGAAGTGCATGATAAAATAGGACTGAGTCAGCACGGCTTCGTCAAGGGGAGGTCATGTCTGACAAATCTGTTAGAGTTCTTTGAGGCGGTAACAAGGAAGTTAGACAAAGGAGAACCAGTGTATGTGACCTAATACAGGTGCAACAGTGGTTTACCACATTCACCCCCTGTTAAAAATTGAGTCCGGCGGGGGTGGTGGATAACTATATACAACAATGAGTTAATATTTATAAGATTTGAGCAAATAAATGTCCTTTGAGGTCCGGTGGACTGGTCAGAGGTTTAGCCAGTCCGGGGCCTTGATGTTCCTCTGGGAGCGACGCAGTGGTGTCTGCGATGTTGGTGCTGATCTGGTCGATGGTGACTCCGGGAGTGTGCCAAAATCCTCTTCATCGTCGGGCGTGGGCAGGGGGGGGGACGGATGGTCCTGGAGGGGGGTGCTGTTGGGAGCGACGGGAGAGGGTAGGGTGGTGCCGGGGGCAGAGGGGGTGTGGGGGTGGAACCTGCTGGTGCCGGGTCCCTGAGGGAGACAGTATCCTGGAAACCGTCGGGGAACGCCACATATGCGTACTGGGGGTTTGCATGGAGCAAGTGCACCCTCTCCACCAATGGGTCCGCCTTGTGCAGTTGGATGTGCTTACGGAGAAGCACGGTTCCCGGAGATGCGAGCCAAGTCGGGAGCGACACCACGGATGTGGACTTCCTGAGGAAGGCAAAAAGACGTTCATGGGGTTTATTGTTTGTGGCAGTGCAGAGTAATGAGCGAATGGAGTGGAGTGCATCAGGGAGGACCTCCTGCCAACGGGAGGCCGGGAGGTTTCTGGACCGTAGGTCAGCTGGACGGCCCTCCATACCGTCCCATTCTCCCTTTCTACCTGTCCGTTTCCCCGGGGGTTATAGCTTGTCGTTCTGCTGGAGGCGATACCTCTGCTGAGCAGGAACTGACGCAGCTCATCAGTCATGAATGAGGATCCCCTGTCACTGTGGATGTAGGCGGGGAAATTGCCAATCCAGAAAAGCCCTCAGATTGTGTTGAGGGCTTTACTGACGGTGGCAGAGTAAGGGGAATCTGGAGTATTCGTCGATCACACTGAGGAAATATGTGTGATGGTCGATGGAGGGGAGGGGGCCTTTGAAGTCCACGCTGAGGCGTTCAAAGGGGCGGGAGGCCTTCACCAGGCGCGCGCGGTCCGGCCGGTAGAAGTGCAGCTTGCACTCCGCACAGACCTTCTTTTTTTTTCCATAAATTTAGAATACCCAATTCATTAATTCCAATTAAGGGTCAATTTAGCGTGGCCAATCCACCTAACCTGCACATCTTTGTGTTGTGGGGGTGAAACCCACGCAAACACGGGGAGAACGTGCAAACTCCACACGGACAGTGACCCAGAGCCGGGATCGAACCTGGGACATCAGCGCCGTGAGGCAACAGGGCTAACCCACTGTGCCATCGTGCTGCCTTACTCCGCACAGACCTGGCAGTCCCTGATGATTGTCCTTACTTCCTTGATGGAGTAGGGCAGATTTTGTGCCTTAATGAAGTGGTACAACCGTGTGACTCCTGGGTGACAAAGGCTGTCGTGCAGGGCCCGAAGTAGGTCTACCTGTGCGCTGGCACATGTACCTCGTGATAGGGCGTCTGGAAGTTCGTTGAGTTTGCCGGGGCGATACGTAATCTCGTAATTATAGGTGGAGAGCTCGATTCTCCACCGCAAGATTTTATCATTTTTGATCTTGCCCCGCTGTGTGTTGTTGAACATGAAGGCTACCGACCGTTGGTCAGTGAGGAGAGTGAATCTCCTGCCGGCCAGGTAATGCCTCCAATGCCGCACAGCTTCAACGATAGCTTGGGCCTCCTTTTTGACGGATGAGTGCCGAATTTCTGAGGTATGAAGGGTGCGGGAAAAGAATGCCACGCGCCTGCCTGCCTGATTGAGGGTGGAGGCAAGGGCGACGTCTGATGCATCGCTTTCTACTTGGAAGGGCAGTGTCACATCTACAGCGTGCATTGTGGCCTTGGCAATATCAGCTCTGATCCGGGCGAAGGCCAGTTGGGAAACTGGGTGGACTGCATGAGTGGGCCGGTCTTGTCCGCATAGTTTGGGACCCACTGAGCGTAGTACGAAAAGAACCCCAGGCAGCGTTTGAGGGCCTTGGGGCAGTGGCGGAGGGGGAGCTCCATGAGGGGGCGCATGCGGTCGGGATTGGGCCCCAGAACTCCGTTCTGGACCACATAGCCGAGGATGGATAAGCGGTTTGTGCTGAACACGCACTTCTCCTTGTTGTAAGTGAGGTTTAGGAGAGTGGCGGTGTGGAGAAATTTAGCAAGGTTGGCGTCGTGGTCCTGCTGATCATGGCCGCAGATGGTGACGTTGTCGAGGTACAGAAAGGTGGCCCGCAACCCGTACCGGTCGACCATTTGGTCCATCTCCCTTTGGAAGACCAAGACCCCGCTTGTGACGCCGAAGGGGACCCTAAGTGGTATAGGCGACCGTCTGCCTCGAAGGCGGTGTATGGACGGTCCGATTTACGGATGGGGAGCTGGTGGTAGGCGAATTTCAGGTCTACCGTTGAGAAGACCCGGTACTGCGTAATCTGGTTAACCATGTCAGATATGCGTGGGAGGGGGTACGCGTCGAGCTGCGTGTACCGGTTGATGGTCTGGCTGTAGTCCACGACCATTCGGTGTTTCTCCCCAGTTTTAACTACTACCACTTGAGCTCTCCAGGGTCTGTTACTGGCCTCTCCCGAAGCAGCCGCTGGACTTCGGACCTGATTAAGGACTTGTCCTGGGTGCTGTACCGTCTGCTCCTGGTGGCGACGGGTTTGCAATCTGGAGTTAGATTGGCAAAGAGGGAAGGTGGGTCGACCTTTAGGGTCGCGAGGCCGCACACAATAAGGGGTGGTAAGGGCCCGCCGAATTTCAGAGTTAGGCTCTTGAGGTTGCACTGGAAGTCCAGGCCGAGGATTAGTGCAGCGCAGAGGTTAGGGAGGATGTAGAGGCGGAAGCCGCTGAATTCTACTCCCTGGACCGCGAACGTGAGCGTACAGTACCCCCGGATCGCTACGCAATGGGATCTGGAGGCCAGGGAGATTTTTTGGTTGGTGGGGTGTATCGTGAGGGAGCAGCGCCTTACCATATCCGGGTGTATGAAGCTTTCGGTGCTCCCGGAGTCCAGAAGGCAGGAGGTTACATGTCCGTTGACTTTCACGCTGGTGGATGCATTGGTCAGGTTATGCGGACGAGACTGGTCGATTGACATGAAGGCGAGTCTTGGTTGGTCGTCGGGTAATGGGGCGGCTGGTGAGCCCGGGTCCTGGAACGCTGGCGGTGCCCATGTGCTGAGGGGTGGACAAGATGGCGGCGCCCGAAGATCCTGAGGGTTACAAAATGGCGGCGCCCATGGAACGCACGTTGCGGGCGTGGAACAAGATGGCAGCGCCCATGAAACGCACATGTTGCGCAGAGGGGAAGATGGCGGCGCCCACTGGCCCCACATGGTCTGAGGGGGGGGGGAATGGCGGCGCCCATTGTCCATGACCGAGGGGGGTGGGGGCGTTAGCGGCTACTGAGCAGGCCTGGCACACCGCGGCGAAGTGGCCCTTCTTCCCGCAGGCTTTACATAGGGCAGTGCGGGCCAGGCAGCGTTGGTGGGGGTGCTTCAGTTGGCCGCAAAAACAGCATCGGGGGCCCCCGGGCTTCGCTGGCTGGCGTGCAGCGCAGGCGTATTGGGTGGGCAGCGCTCCCGCTGGGGCGGTTGTCTGTGGAGTCCACGAGGCGTAAGAGGGGTGGGCCAGTGTATGTGATTTATTTAGTTTTCCAGAAGGCCTTTGACAAGGTGCCACATAGGAGACTGTTAAATAAGTTAAGAGCCCATGGTGTTATGGGTAAGATCCTGGCATGGATAGGCATGATCAATTGGACAAAAGACAATAGTTGAATCCAACTGGGGCTTTATTGCTATCAGATGCCGGCACCATCTCCTGCATCTGAAAGCTTTGGAACTGTCCTATCGGCCTTGCAGTCACTGGAACATTGCTGAAATTCCCACCTGAATCTCATGGCTCTGGCCTATCATCTGTATCGACTCAAGGTAATCCTTGTCCAGTGGCTCGACATCTGGCTGGGACCCAGCTATGTCCTGGGATCTCAGAGTGCTGTCTCCCTTGGATGTTTCTATCTCCATCTAATGTGCATCAGCAACTGTTTGGTGCTCACCACATAGTGTCTCCGAGCGTCTCCTAATGTCGTCCACTGAGGTGTGTGTCTCTGTGCTGGTGACAGCTGTTATCCTCGGAACTCTCCTCCGAGGAGGTCTCTTGGGTGGTGGTGGGGCGGGGAGGGAGGGGAGGTGGTTATGACTCTTGAAGGTCCAGCCTCCTCAGATGGAAAGCCTGTAAGACAATGGGCATGTGATCATTAAAAGGGATAGGTTAATTTTGTGGGGCATCAACAATTCAATTGAGACAGGTCACCTGGGTGAAGGGGCAGTGGGTTATCACCTCTCACACGCAGGCTCGCTGTCGGTTACTGCTCTCTCCTTGGGCAACCCCGTGATCTCCAGAGCCCATTCCTCATGGGGGCGAGAACTCGTATCTCTGGGACTCCTCCCCCATCTTCAGCCTTTCCCTCTTATTATGGGCTATCTTTTCCTGCGGGAACATTGTGAGCTGTATGCTTCATGGGTCAGGGAGGTCTATAGCAGGGTGCATGTGTGGCAGCGCACTAGACATGAAGGGGTTGTGCTGATGGGGGCCAGGGGGTTCTGAGGAACAAGCTTGAATCGGAGGGTGGGAGGGTGGGAGGTGTCAGCCAGTCGATTAAGGAGGGGAGGAGGGCGGGGTTTGTGAATTTGAGGGGTGGCAGGCAGAACTGATGCCAGGAGGTGGTAACGTATTCATGCAGCTGGTTGGGGATTGTTCGTCTTCTTCTGACATTGGTGGGCGGTCCTCTTGGTCAAGCTGCCCGCACTCACTGCAGCTGCCTCCCAGGCAGCATTGCTGATCCTGCTGCTGGTTCTCTGACCTCCTTGGATAAACACGCTGCCCCACACATTATTCGCAGCATCAAGAAACTTGGTCAGGAGCAGCTCTACACGCTGCCATCATCATCTTTTGACTGGAACTGAGTGAATTCTAGGGAATTCAGATCCAGACTTCTCAATCTTTCCTTATTCAACACTCCCGCTGCTGGGTGGATGTCCAATTGTTCCTGGCTGTCCTTGTTCTAATTTAATATTGAGCAAACATGCAAGTGAAGGCTGCAAATGAGGCAACAGGCAAATTGCCATTGATTGTAAGAGAGATTGAGTGTCGGGTGAGAAGTTTGTGTGCAGTTGACTTCAGTCTTTGTGAGATCTCACATGGAGAATTTTTTGCCTTCTTCATCACCTTATCAAGGATAGAGTGAGAAGTCTTACAACATCAGGTTAGAGTCCAACAGGTTTATTTGGAGTCACAGGGCGGGATTCTCCGGCCCCCCGCCAGGTGGGAGAATCGCCGGGGGGGGGGGGGGCGGCGAGAATCCTGCCCCGCCATCGGCTGCCGAATTCTCCAGCGCCGGTTTCAGGCGGGGGTGGGGATCACGCCGCCCCGGTCGGAGGCCGTTGGCAGCGGCCCCCCTGGCAATTCTCCGGGCCCGGATGGGTCGAGCGGCCGCCCATTTTCGGCCAGTCCCACCGGCGTGAAATGGGCATGGTCCATTACGGCGGGACCTGGCTTGGGAGGGCGGTTAGCGGGGTCCTCGGGGGGAGGGGGGGCCCACGGTGGCCTGACCCACGATCGGGGCCCACCGTTCTGCGGGCTGGCCGGTGCCATGGGGGCACTCTTTCCCTCAGCGCCGGCCTCTGTAAGGCTCCACGATGGACGGCGCGGAGAAGAAAACCCCCTGCGCATGCACCAGAACACGCTGGCAGTCCAGCGCATGCGCCAACTCGCAGCGGCCGGCAGCGGCCCTTCGGCTTGTTTCAGATGCTCACCACCCTCTGTGTGAAGAAGTTTCCCCTCTGGTCTCTTTTGTATCTCTCCCTTCTCACATTAAACCTATGCCCTCTCGTTTTAGACTCCCCTACCTTTTGGGAAAAGATATCGACTATCAACCTTATCTATGCCGCTCACTATTTTCTAGACCTCTATCAGATCACCCCAAAGCCTCCTACACTCCAGGGAAAAAAGTCCCAATCTATCCAGCCTCTCCTTATAACTGAAACCATCAAGTCTCGGTAGCATCCTAGTAAATCTTTTCTGCACTCTTTCTCGTTTAATAGTGAACAGAACTGTGCACAGTATTCCAAGTGTGCCTTACTAGTGCCTTGTACAACTTCAGCAAGACGTCCCACCTCCTGTATTCAATGTTCTGCCCAATGAAACCAAGCATGCTGAATGCTTGCTTCACCACCCTGTCCACTTGCGACGCCGTTTTGCAGCAGCTATGAACCTGTAGAGGCTGACATTTACAAGTGGTACTCAAGAAGAACAAAGCAGCAGCTGCTCACTCCAAAGTCCAGGAAGAAGGCTCCCTCACCAGGTACACGCCACTCATATGCAGTCGCGAATCTGAACCCATGGGTTTCTTGCTCGTGGAGAACTTAATTGGGAGGGAGCATTTAATTCTGGTGAGGTGGCCTTTTAACAAGCATGCATGAGATGCAAATGCATTCAAAAGAGCATACAACATCAGGAAGCTCGACTCGCCTTTAGAGTTCCGACAACTTGGGAAGGTGGTAAAAGAGGGGGAGGGGTGGCATTGTTGGTCCAGGACAGTATTACGGTGGCAGAAAGGACGTTTGATGAGGACTCGTCTATTGAGGTAGTATGGGCTGTGGTTAGAAACTGGAAAGGAGAGGTCACCCTGTTCGGGGTTTTCTATAGGCCTCCGAAACGTTCCAGAGATGTAGAGGAAAGGATTGCAAAGATGATTCTGGATAGGAGCGAAAGCAACAGGGTAGTTGTTATGGGGGAACTTTAACTTTCCAAATATTGACTGGAAACGCTATGGTTCGAGTACTTTAGATAGGTCCGTTTTTGTCCAATGTGTGCAGGAGGGTTTCTTGAAACAGTATGTAGACAGGCCAACGAGAGGCAAGGCCATATTGGATTTGGTACTGGGTAATGAACCAGGACAGATGTTAGATTTGGAGGTAGGTGAGCACTTCGGTGATAGTGACCACAATTCGATTACGTTTACTTTAGTGATGGAAAGGGATAGGTATATACCGCAGGGCAAGAGTTATATCTGGGGGAAAGGCAATTATGATGCGATGAGGCATGACTTAGGATGCATCGGATGGAGAGGAAAACTGCAGGAGATGGGCACAATGGAAATGTGGAGCTTGTTCAAGGAACAGCTACTGCGTGTCCTTGATAAGTATGTACCTGTCAGGCAGGGAGGAAGTGGTCGAGCAAGGGAACTGTGGTTTACTAAAGCATTTGAAACGCTTGTCAAGAGGAAGAAGGAGGCTTATGTAAAGATGAGACATGAAGGTTCAGTTAAGGCGCTCGAGAGTTACAAGTTAGCTAGGAAGGACCTAAAGAGAGAGCTAAGAAAAGCCAGGAGGGGACATGAGAAGTCTTTCGCAGATAGGATCAAGGATAACCCGAAAGCTTTCTATAGATATGTCAGGAATAAATGAATGACTAGGGTAAGAGTAGGGCCAGTCAAGGACAGTAGCAGGAAGTTGTGCTTGGAGTCCGAGGAGATAGGAGAGGTGCTAAATGAATATTTTTCATCAGTATTCACACAGGAAAAAGACAATGTTGTCGAGGAGAATACTGAGATTCAGGCTACTAGACTAGAAGGGCTTGAGGTTCATAAGGAGGAGGTGTTAGCAATTCTGGAAAGTGTGAAAATAGATAAGTCCCCTGGGCCAGATGAGATTTATCCTAGGATTCTCTGGGAAGCTAGGGAGGAGATTGCTGAGCCTTTGGCTTTGATCTTTAAGTCATCTTTGTCTACAGGAATAGTGCCAGAAGACTGGAGGATAGCAAATGTTGTCCCCTTGTTCAAGAAGGGGAGCAGAGACAACCCTGGTAACTATAGACCAGTGAGCCTTACGTCTGTTGTGGGCAAAATCTTGGAAAGGTTTACAAGAGATAGGATGTATAATCATCTGGAAAGGAATAATTTGATTGGAGATAGTCAACACCGTTTTGTGAAGGATAGGTCGTGCCTCACAAACCTTATTGAGTTCTTTGAGAAGGTGACCAAACAGATAGATGAGGGTAAAGCAATTGATGTGGTGTATATTGATTTCAGTAAAGCGTTTGATAAGGTTCCCCATGGTAGGCTACTGCAGAAAATACAGAGGCATGGGATTCAGGGTGATTCAGCAGTTTGGATCAGAAATTGGCTAGCTAGAAGAAGACAAAGGGTGGTGGTTGATGGGAAATGTTCAGACTGGAGTCCAGTTACTAGTGGTGCACCACAAGGATCTGTTTTGGGGCCATTGCTGTTTGTCATTTTTATAAGTGACCTGGAGGAGGGCGTAGAAGGATGGGTGAGTAAATTTGCAGATGACGGTGGAGTTGTGGACAGTGCGGAAGGATGTTACAAGTTACAGAGGGACATAGATAAGCTGCAGCGCTGGGCTGAGAGGTGGCAAATGGAGTTTAATGCAGAAAAGTGTGAGGTGATTCATTTTGGAAGGAATAACAGGAAGACAGAGTACTGGGCTAATGGTAAGATTCTTGGCAGTGTGGATGAGCAGAGAGATCTTGGTGTCCATGTACATAGATCCCTGAACGTTCCCACCAAGGTTGAGAGGGTTGTTAAGGAGGCGTACGGTGTGTTAGCTTTTATTGGGAGAGGGATTGAGTTTCAGAGCCATGAGGTCATGTTGCAGCTGTACAAAACTCTGGTGCGGCCGCATTTGGAGTATTGCGTGCACTTCTGGTTGCCGCATTATGTGGAAGCATTGGAAAGGGTGCAGAGGAGATTTACCAGAATGTTGCCTGGTATGGAGGGAAGATCTGATGAGGAAAGGCTGAGGGACTTGAGGCTGTTTTCGTTAGAGAGAAGAAGGTTAAGAGGTGATTTAATTGAGGCATACAAGATGATCAGAGGATTGGATAAGGTGGACAGTGAGAGCCTTTTTCCTCGGATGGTGATGTCTAGCACGAGGGGACAGAGCTTTAAATTGAGGGGCGATAGATATAAGACAGATGTCAGAGGTAGGTTCTTTACTCAGAGAGTAGTAAGGGCGTGGAATGTCCTGCCTGCAACAGTAGTGGACTCGCCAACACTAAGGACATTCAAATGGTCATTGGATAGGAATGGACAATAAGGGAATAGTGTAGATGGGCTTTAGAGTGGTTTCGCAGGTCGGTGCAACATCGAGGGCCGAAGGGACTGTACTGTGCTGTAATGTTCTATGTTCTATATGTGTGGTCTCCCACAACAGCTGCCGAAATGGCTGCTGGCTGGAGGACACGCATATTTATACAGGCAGGGACTACCGGCGAACCTGTAGTACTGTTCCTACCGTACATCACCTAATACAGGTGCAACAGTGGTTTACCACAGAGGATTCACTGAGTCACTTTTTGCTCTTTCCCGAGTAGGGCCCTCCACATACTGCCTGAGGAAACCTTTCTTTTTTTAAAAATATGTTTATTCAAAATTTTCAACCAAACAACCAAAGAAAAAAAACAATAACAAATGGGTAAACAATAAATATAGAAGTGGGGGAAGCGCCCCCTTTTAACAAAAACATAAACCAACCCCCCCCCCCCCCCTGGGTTGCTGCTGTTTCGACCTCCACCTAGCGTTCCAGGAGAAAGTCTAGGAACAGTTGCCACCGCCTGGAGAACCCTTGCACAGACCCTCGCAAGGCTAACTTTATCCTCTCCAACTTAATGAACCCTGCCATGTCATTGATCCAAGTTTCCACGCTCGGGGGCTTTGCATCCCTCCACATTAGTAGGATCCTCCGCCAGGCTACCAGGGACGTAAAGGCCAGAACTCCGGCCTCTTTCGGCTCCTGCACTCCCGGCTCGTCCGATACCCCAAATAGTGCTATCCCCCAGCTCGGCTTGACCCGGGTGTTCACAACTTTGGACATAGCCCTCGCAAAGCCCCTCCATAACCCCTCCAGAGCTGGGCACGTCCAAAACATATGGCCGTGATTCGTTGGGCTCCCCGAACATCTCACACATCTGTCCTCCACCCCAAAAAACCTACTCATCCTCGCCCCTGTCATATGCGCCCTATGTACTACTTTGAACTGTATTAGACTGAGCCTGGCGCATGAGGAGGAGGAATTAACCCTGCCCAGGGCATGAGCCCACAGACCCTCATCCAGCTCGTCCACGAGTTTCTCCTCCCACTTGCCCTTCAACTCCTCCACCGAGGCCTCCTCCGCTTCCTGCAGCTCCTGATAATCGCCGAAACCTTGCCTTCTATGGTAATACCAGGTATTGCGGTACCTGAGAGGTGGATGACCGTCGGCTAGACCCAGGAGTCTACCATTGGCTGATGTACATAGCTCCGCCCTGAGAGGCGGAGTATAAGAACCGATGCCGTCCCAGCAGTCTTCACTTTCTGTATCGAAGCTGCTGGGGAACAGTTCTAGCAGATTAAAGCCTATTAGTTATGACTCACCTTGTCTCGAGAGTAATTGATTGCGCATCACCTTCTCCAACCCATACACCCGAAATCACCCTGTCCTGAATCCGTCGTGCTGGAAGTAGCGGAAATTCCCTCACCTGCCGTCTCACAAACGCCCTGACTTGCATATATCTAAAAGCGTTTCCGGGAGGCAACCCAAATTTCTCCTCCATCGCCCCCAGGCTAGCAAAAGTCCCATCTATGAACAGGTCCCCCATCCTTTTAATTCATGCCCGATGCCAACTTAGGAACCCCCCATCCATCCTGCCCGGCACAAACCTATGATTATCCCATATCGGGGACCAAATTGAGGCCCCCACCTCACTCCTATGTCACCTCCACTGCCCCCAGATCTTCAATGTCGCCGCCACCACTGGGATCGTGGTGTACCGCGTCGGCGGTAGCGGCAACGGTGCCGTCACCAGCGCCCCCAAGCTAGTACCCACACAAGACGCCACCTCTAGCCTCTTCCACGCCGCCCCCTCCCTCCATTACCCATTTACGGATCATCGCCACATTAGCTGCCCAATAGTAACCACACAGATTCGGCAGCGCCAGCCCGCCCCTGACCTAACTGCCCTCCAGAAATCCCCTCTTCACCCTCGGGGTCTTGCCTGCCCATACAAACCCCATAATGCTCCTGCTTACCCGCTTGAAAAAAGCCTTGGGGATTAGGATGGGCAGGCACTGGAACACGAACAAGAACCTCGGGAGGACCATCATCTTGACCGACTGCACCCTATCCGCCAGGGAAAGTGGCAACACAGCCCACCTTCCTCCATCTGGTCCACCAACCGTGCCAAATTAAGCTTATGCAGGGCCCCCCAGCTCCTAGCTACCTGGATACCCAGGTATCGAAAGCTCCTCTCCGCCCTCTTGAACGGCAGCTCCTCTAGCCCCCTTTCCTGGCCCCCCGCATGCACTACAAAGAGCTCACTTCCCCACAATGAGCTTGTAGCCCGAGAAGTCCCCAAACTCCCTAAGGATCTGCATGACCTCCGCCATCCCCTCCACTGGATCTGCAATATATAACAACAGGTCATCAGCATAAAATGACACCCGGTGTACCTCCCCTCCACGGACCAACCCCCTCCAGTTCCTAGACTCCCTTAATGCCATGGCCAGAAGCTCAATTGCCAGCGCAAACAACAAAGGGGACAGGCGACACCCCTGTCTCGTCCCCGGGTACAATCTGAAATATTCCGATCTCTGCCGGTTTGGAGACACGCTCGCCAATGGGGCCCTGTATAACAGCCTGACCAACCCTATGAACCCTTCTCCGAACCCAAACCTGCTAAGCACTTCCCAAGGTACTTCCACTCCACCCGATCAAAGTCCTTCTCCGCATCCATATCTGCCACCAACTCCGCTTCCCCTCCCACCGAGGGCATCATAATCACGTTCAGGAGCCTCTGCACATTCGCATTTAACTGCCTGTCCTTCACGAACCCCGTCTGGTCCTCATGTATCACTCCCGGGACACAATCCTCAATCCTCATAGCGAGGACCTTCGCCAGCAACTTGACATCTACGTTAAGGAGCGAGATCGGCCTATACGAACCGCACTGCAGTGGGTCCTTATCCCGCTTGAGAATCAGCGAGATCAGCGCCCGAGACATTGTCAGGGACAGAGTCCCTTCCTCCCTCGCCTCATTGAAGGTTCTCACCAGCAACGGGCCCAACAGATCCACATACTTCCCATAAAATTCATCCGGGAACCCATTAGGTCCCGGGGCCTTGCCCGCCTGCATGCTCCCCAATCCCTTAACCAGCACCTCCAGCCCCATCGGGGCCCCCAGGCCAGCCACCTGCTCTTCCTCCACCTGCGGGAACCTCAGTTGATCTAAGAACCGCCACATCCCCCCCCCCCCCCCCCCCCCCCCCCCCCCCCCCCCCCCTCCGGGGGCACTGACTTGTACAGGTCCCCATAGAAATCCCTAAATACCTCATTTATTTTAACCGCGCTCCGCACTGTATTCCTTCCCCTATCTCTGATTCCTCCAATCTCCCTCGCCGCCTCCCTCTTACGTAGCTGATGCGCCTCATCCGACTCGCCTTCTCCCCATAGTCATATACTGCCCCCTGCATTTTCCTCCACTGAGCCTCTGCCTTCCCCGTGGTCAATAAATCAAATTCCGTTTGGAGGTTCCGTCGCTCCCTCAGCAGCCCCTCTTCTGGGGCCTCTGCATAGCTCCTGTCCACCCTCTTCTCCCTGTGAGCCCTAATTGAAATTAGCTCTCCCCTAACCACCGCCTTCAGAGCCTCCCAAACCACACCCACCTGCACCTCCCCATTATCATTGGCCTCTATGTATCTCTGAATGCACCCCCGGACCCGCCCACAAACCTCCTCATCCGCCAACAGTCCCAGATCCAGGCGCCACAGCGGGCGCTGGTCCCTCTCCTCCCCCAACCCCAACTCCACCCAGTGCGGAGCGTGGTCCGAAATCGCTATAGCGAATATTCCATTCCCTCCACTCTTGGGATCAGTGCCTTACTCATCACAAAGAAGTCTATCCGTGAATAGGCCTTATGTACATGGGAGAAAAAAGAGAACTCTCTGGCCACCGGCTTGGCAAACCTCCACAGATCCACTCCCTCCATCTGGTCCATAAAACCCCTTAGCACCTTGGCCGCAGCTGGCCTCTTTCCCGTCCTTGACCTGGATCGGTCCAATGTTGGGTCCAGTACCATATTAAAGTCCCCCCCCATTATCAAGCTCCCCGCTTCCAGATCCGGGATCCGACTCAACATGCGCTGCATAAGCCCTGCATGGTCCCAATTCGGGCATGCACATTCACCAGTACCACCCGGGTCCCCTGCAACATACCACTCACCATCACGTACCCATTATTCGCCACGATATTCAGCGCCTCGAACGACACCCGCTTCCCCACGAGTATTGCAACCCCTCTGTTGTTCGCATCCAGCTCTGGATGAAAGATCTGCCCTACCCATCCCTTTCTCAGCCTGATCTGATCTGCCACCTTCAAGTGCGTCTCCTGAAGCATAACAACATCTGCCTTCAGTCCCTTTAAGTGCGTGAACACCCGGGCCCTCCTGACCGGCCCATTGAGGCCCCTCACATTCCACGTTATCAGCAAGATCAGGGGGCTACTCCCCCCACCCCACCCCCCCCCCGACTATCCATCCCCTTTCTTAGGCCAGCCACGTGCCCGCGCCTCCCACACACCCCAGTCCCCCAGGTGGCGAACCCCTGCACCAACTCTCCCTTTTACCTTCAACTCCCCTTCGGTCAGTACAGCAGCAACCCAGTCTCCACCCCCCCCCCCCCCCCCACCCCAGCTAGACCACCGTTTAGCCCCCTTGCTCCCCTCATTGCACTCCCGTAAGTCAGCTGATCCTGCTGACCCCGTAAAGCTCCCGCCTTTGCCAACGGCCCCCCGTGTGGAATCCCCATTGAGGAAACCTTTCTGAACACACTTAACAAATTCCACCCCATCTAAGTCCTTAATACTATGGCAGTCCCAGACTATGTTAGGAAAATTAAAATCCTCTACCATGACAACCCTACAACTCCTGCAAGTCTCCCCAATTTCCCTGCAAAATTTGTTCTTCTAATTCCCGTTGACTATTTGGGTGCCTATAGTCTGACCCCAATAAGGTCACCATCCCCTTCTTATTTCTTAGTTCCACCCACAAAGCCTCGCTGGATGATCCCTCGATTATTTAATCTCTGACTACTGCTGTGATGCTCCCCTTAATCAAAAATGCAACTCCCCCTCCTCTCTTTCCGCCACCTTTGTCCTGCCTAAAGCACCTGTACCCTGGAACATTAAACTGCTAGTCCTGTCCCTCCCTTAGCCATGTTTCAGTTATGGCTATAATATCCCAGTCCCACGTACCTATCATCAGCCTTATCTGTCAGCCCTCTTGCATTGAAATAGATGCAATTTAATCCAACAAGTACTCCCCGCTCCCTGCCGTGCTCCTGCCTATCATGTCTATTCAGATTGCTGTTGCTGAGTGCTGCATCTCCTTTCAGCACTCATTTGCTTCCCTGCTGCTGAGGATCCATCCCCCCCCCCCCCTCCCCCAAATCAAACGGGGTGCATTGGCGTGCTCCAGATGCATTTCCTATGCCTGGACCACTGTGGTTGGCCGCACCTATGTAGACCCAGAGGGTTTTGAGCATGTGTGGTCAGCTGAGCCGTTCATAGCATCGTGCAGCAGCAGGGTGACATATTGGAGGAGGAGGAAGAACGGCCGGCCTCAACTAACTAGGAGGACAAGGATAGTGTTGAGAAAGATCCAGGCGTGGAGCTGGAGCTGGCATGGTGGGCCACCCAACATGTGATCCAGGGCTGTCACACACAGGACAACCTCATCACTTCCCTATTTACCAACTACTAGGCCAGGCCACCAGCAGCTCCACTGCCCCGATCCACCTCTTTTCTCTCCCCCTCCCCTCCCCCCCCCCCCCCCACCCAAAATCTACCTTCCACTGAGCCTCTCAACCCTGCCCTCTCTGTTGGTCCTTCCACCCCTTCCCTTTCCCTGAGTCCTTCACTCCACCTTCCCCCTCGTCTTCCACTCCTTCCCACTACAAAAGCTTCCCCCTCCAAGGGGTCATGCCAACATCACCACAGGGTGTTGCCCCTGGGCTGGCAGGATCAGTGGGTCTTGTTTGTGGGGCAGAGGAGGATGATGACAACTCACTGTGAGATGAGTTCTGCTGCTCCTCATTGTCTGACAAAGTCTGACTCCTGTCTTTAAAATAACAAGCCACTGTTCGCCTGGCTGATCCCTGCATGTGTGCTGGTAGTCCCTTCTCACGGACCCAAATATGTTGGCGGGGGTGGTGAGGGACTGTAGGAGTTTGGCGGGAGATGGTGAATGGTTAGGGCTCACTCACTGGGGATGCTGTCATACAAAGTGGGCTCACATTGCTTCCCCATGCCCTGCCACTTCTCGGGGTTGTAACCATGTGGGGGATGTTCATGTGCCACCACAGCTGTGAGCCAAAGGTTAGCGGGTTAGAGACAGATCGGACTGTCTTTAATGTTGAATATTTACAATATGTGTACTCTTCTACCTTAGAATCTCCTCTATACTACACCCGTGCCAACTTAAGTACCAGCTATCTTTCTACTCCTATTTCTGTACTTTGGTCTTTAAGCATATTGGAATGCATTCACTGGATATATTTATGAAATATACTTTAGTGAACTGCGCAAATTAGATGTTCCTGGTGGAGAATCTCTGCCAAAAATGCCAAAAGCTTACATCAGGTCCAATCCCACACTCCCAACAGGAGCCAGACCCTCAGGGATTGCAAAATCACCAGGAAATTAAGGGTGTGCTTCCCATGACTTTTTATCCATTAATTTTAATGGATAGAAAAGCATTTCTTCTTCATATCTGTGTTCCTGGCAGGCAAAGCTGCTCAGTAGTACGGTTTTGCAAAAACAACTCTAATATTTTAATCTTTTCTCTTGATATGTTCCCACAAGACTAAATTAAGTGACCTGATACACTTAAGCTGATCTGCGAGTTTCACAGAACACATTCTCGCTTGCTCCCTATTACAAAAGCTTTACTGCTTAAAACTATTACTTTGTCAGCAATTGTTGAAGTTTTTCTACTCACCACAACACAAACGTAATTCCTGACTATTTTAAAGGTTGGTGAGCACAAAAGAATGATTCAATGTCCAACAGAAACCCACCAATTTAGACCAGCTTTCAACTTCAGCATATTACTGATTAATTCGTAGAAGCATCACCACTAAGAAATATTTGTGTAATGTAATCAAGGGAAATGTCAAATGTCATAATGTAGGCAACAATGTAACACACTCCTTAAATGCTTCTCTTCTTTCCATCCCTTGTTCTGCGCTTCGAGTGCACAGTCTCCCAGGGCTTCTTTTTCTTTGCCTCCATCTCTTAGTTTGAACATATTAGCCTGGGTTCTCTGTTCTGGAGACAAAGGGCTGAATTCTTCTTTCTGGAACTAAGTGCTGCCACCGGTGTAGAATTACGGGAACTGTGTGCCCCCACGGGGAGCATCGTCAGGAGAAATCCATGTCATGCAAATAGGCCAGCATGCAGCCCATGTGCAGCCGGCCTGGTTCCTGGCCCGATAGCATCTCATTCTCTGAGGTCAGGAATTGCATTCACAGCCTGACAAGCTGGAGCAGCTTTTAAGCTCTTCACTCACCACAGACTGTCATTCCACCTAAGAAGGTGGTTGCTAAAAGACCTGCACCACGGTTCCTGGAGTCGGATATTGACCGCATGCTGGGCACGATTGAGGAGTGGAGGGACATCCTCTTCCCCAGGGTGGGGCAGACTCAAGCCCACCATTCTGAACAAGGCCTGGCAGAGGATGTCAGTGCAGCTAGCCTCACCAAGAGGACCAGCATGCAAAGCCGTAAAAAGATGAGTGACCTCCTTAGAACAGCTCAGGTGAGTAACCATTTCTGTGCCCCTGACATCACTCCCATCCCTCACTCCACACATATGCTCCCAATCCCTTAAGAGGCCAACAACACCCAACCTGCATGCATCTCCCTTGCAACCTACCCTCCGTGGAATCCCAACTTTGGCCTCTTTTTGGCCAGGAACCTTGCGCACATATGCCACACCTACAAATCCCCCTAAACCCCGCATCCCAATAACTCGCTATGTCCTTTCTTCGCCCTCAAGGATAAAGTACCCATAATCGCCAGGAGCACCAGAGGACAGGAAAGGGCATCCCAGATATTTGGGTATGCACCACCCTGAGGAAACGGCCTGCAACTTGCGGGGAAAGCTGAAGAGACAGCAGTGGCTGCAATGCAGTTCGGCATGCGCCAAACACGAGAGTCCAATGCAACGCAGATATTCCTGTATCAATTGAGTCACCCCAGTCTCAAAGACTAGTCCTTCACAAGATCTCACCCAATGTCTTTTGTCTTGCAGAATCACCATCAGACAAGGCTGGGCCATGCAGGGTTGCTGTCCTCCATCCAGACCCTTAGAAGACCCCAGAGAATTGCTCTGGGGTTGTCACCGATGTCTCGCCACTGCTTTCACCTGCACCATCCACCATTGCACAGATAATCACCTTGGTGGGTAATGCTAGTGATCAGGCTCCTGGGTCACCCTCTGGTGAGCACCACACACATGCTGCAGCGCATCAGGTGGAGGCAGGGACTCCTGAGCAAGCGGATGGTCGGAGATGCAGATGCAGAACAGAGCCGGAATCTACACGGGGGTGTCAGCAAATTTGTAGCACCTGCAAGAACAGCAGGAGGAGTCCAGCCACCTTCAGAAGATGGTGCTGACAATGTGTGGCACACAGGCCAACACTGCAGTGGAAGGCCTGGAGCAAGACATCAGAGTCATGTTTCAGGACGTCCAAGGCTTGAGGCACAAGACAGGAGAGTCCAGTCAAAGGCAGACTGCCCCAGGCGCACATAGACATTGCTGCGACACTCCAGAGCTTGGCTCATTCACAAAGTGTCATGGCCGAGGACACTGAGAGCATTGGAAAGGGTACTGACTCAATTTAGCCAGTCACAGAGGGACATGGCTCACTCACTGAGGGACATGACCCAGTCTCAGTGCAGGACGCCCATGACACATGAACGTCTCGCCTTGTATGACAGCATCCCCAGTGAGTGAGCCCTAAACATTCACCATCTCCCGCAAACATCCCCGCCAACATATTTGAGCTTGTGAGAAGGCATTGCCAGTATACCTGCAGGGATCATCTGGCCGGACAGTGGTATGTTATTTTGAAGGTAAGATTCAGACTTTGTCTGACAATGAGGAGCAGCAGGGCTCACAGCAAATCGTTATCATCCTCCTCCATTCCGTGGACAAGAACCGCTGATAGAACATAGAACATTACAGCGCAGTACAGGCCCTTGGGCCCTCGATGTTGCGCCGACCTGTGAAACCACTCTAAAGCCCATCTACACTATCCCCTTATCGTCCATATGTCTATCCAATGACCATTTGAATGCCCTTAGTGTTGGCGAGTCCACTACTGTTGCAGGCAGGGCATTCCACGCCCTTACTACTCTCTGAGTAAAGAACTTACCTCTGACATCTGTCTTATATCTATCTCCCCTCAATTTAAAGCTATGTCCCCTCGTGCTAGACATCATCATCCGAGGAAAAAGGCTCTCACTGTCCACCCTATCCAATCCTCTGATCATCTTGTATGCCTCAATTAAATCACCTCTTAACCTTCTTCTCTCTAACGAAAACAGCCTCAAGTCTCTCAGCCTTTCCTCATAAGATTTTCCCTCCATACCAGGCAACATTCTGGTAAATCTCCTCTGCACCGTTTTCAATGCTTCCACATCCTTCCTATAATGCGGCGACCAGAATTGCACGCAATACTCCAAATGCGGCCGCACCAGAGTTTTGTACAGCTGCAACATGACCTCATGGCTCTGAAACTCAATCCCTCTACCAATAAAAGCTAACACACTGTACGCCTTCTTAACAACCCTCTCAACCTGGGTGGCAACTTTCAGGGATCTATGTACATGGACACCGAGATCTCTCTGCTCATCCACACTGCCAAGAATCTTACCATTAGCCCAGTACTCAGTCTTCCTGTTATTCCTTCCAAAATGAATCACCTCACACTTTTCTGCATTAAACTCCATTTGCCACCTCTCAGCCCAGCACTGCAGCTTGTCTATGTCCCTCTGTAACTTGTAACATCCTTCCACACTGTCCACAACTCCACTGACTTTAGTGTCATCTGCAAATTTACTCACCTATCCTTCTACGCCCTCCTCCAGGACATTTATAAAAATGACAAACAGCAGTGGCCCCAAACAGATCCTTGTGGCACACCACTAGTAACTGGACTCCAGTCTGAACATTTCCCATCAATCACCACCCTTTGTCTTCTTCCAGCAAGCCAATTTCTGATCCAAACTGCTAAATCACCCTGAATCCCATGCCTCCGCATTTTCTGCACTAGCCTACCATGGGGAACCTTATCAAACGCTTTACTGAAATCCATATACACCACATCAACTGCTTTACCCTCATCCACCTGTTTGGTCACCTTCTCAAAGAACTCAACAAGGTTTGTGAGGCACGACCTACCCTTCACAAAACCGTGTTGACTATCTCTAATCAAATTATTCCTTTCCAGATGATAATACATCCTATCTCTTAAAAACCTTTCCAAGATTTTGCCCACAGCAGAAGTAAGGCTCACTGGTCTATAGTTACCGGGGTTGTCTCTACTCCCCTTCTTGAACAAGGGGACAACATTTGCTATCCTCCAGTCTTCCGGCACTATTCCTGTAGACAAAGGTGACTTAAAGATCAAAGCCAAAGGCTCAGCAATCTCCTCCCTAGCTTCCCAGAGAATCCTAGGATAAATCCCATCTGGCCCAGGGGACTAATCTATTTTGACACTTTCCAGAATTGCTAACACCTCCTCCTTATGAACCTCAAGCCCTTCTAGTCTAGTAGCCGGAATCTCAGTATTCTCCTCGACAACATTGTCTTTTTCCTGTGTGAATACTGATGAAAAATATTCATTTAGCACCTCTCCTATCTCCTCGGACTCCAAGCACAACTTCCTGCTACTGTCCTTGACTGGCCCTACTCTTACCCTAGTCATTCGTTTATTCCTGACCTATCTTTAGAAAGCTTTAGGGTTATCCTTGATCCTACCTGCCAAAGACTTCTCATGTCCCCTCCTGGCTCTTCTTAGCTCTCTCTTTCAGTCCTTTCTAGCTAACTTGTAACTCTCGAGCGCCAGCTGCCGGGGAGGAAATCAGTCCGGCTCGGGCCTAGCCCCTGAAGGTGAGAGCTCGGCTCCTCAAAATGCGGAGAATTCCGCACTTTTGGGGCGGTGCAATGCCGGACTGATTCGCGCCGTTTTTGGCGCCGGTCGGCGAACATCGCGCCGATTGCGGAGACTCCCGCCCCAGATATACCACATCCATTGGCTCCTCGTTATCTACCTCACTGGTAATGTCCTCAAAAAATTCCACTAAATTAGTTAGGCACGACCTGCCTTTATGAACCCATGCTGCGTCTGCCCAATGGGACAATTTCCATCCAGATGCCTCGCTATTTCTTCCTTGATGATAGATTCCAGCATCTTCCCGACGGCCGAAAGTAAGCTCAGTGGCCTATAATTACCCGCTTTCTGCCTACCTCCTTTTTTAAACAGTGGTGTCACGTTTGCTAATTTCCAATCCGCCGGGACCACCCCAGAGTCTAGTGATTTTTAGTAAATTATCACTTGTGCATTTGCAATTTCCGTAACCATCTCTTTTAGCACTCTGGGATGCATTCCATCAGGGCCAGGAGACTTGTCTACCTTTAGCCCCATTAGCTTGCCCATCACTACCGCCTTAGTGATAACAATCCTCTCAAGGTCCTCACCTGTCATAGCCTCATTTCCATCAGTCACTGGCATGTATGTTATTTGGGTCTTCCACTTTGAAGATCGACCCAATAAACCGGTTCAGTTCCTCAGCCATTTCCTCATCTCCCATTATTAAACCCTCTTCTCACCCTCGAAAGGGCCAATATTTACCTGAGCCACTCTTTTTTGTTTGATATATTTGTAGAAACTTTTACTGTCTGTTTTTATATTCTGAGCAAGTTTACTCTCATAATCTATCTCTGCTTTATAGCTTTTTTAGTAGCTTTCTGTTGCCCCCTAAAGATTTTCCAGTCCTCTAGTCTCCCACTAATCTTTGCTACTTTGTATGCTTTTTTCTTCAATTTGATACTCTCCCTTATTTCCTTAGATATCCACGATCGATTTTCCCTCTTTCTACCGTCCTTCCTTTTTGTTGGTATAAACCTTTGCTGAGCACTGTGAAAAATTACTTGGAAGGTTCTCCACTGTTGCTCAACTGTTTCACCATAAAGTCTTTGCTCCCAGCCTACCTTAGCTAATTCTTCTCTCATCCCATTGTAATCTCCTTTGTTTAAGCACAAAACACTAGTGTTTAATTTTACCTTCTCACCCTCCATCTGTATTTTAAATTCCACCATATTGTGATCGCTCCTTCCGAGAGGATCCCTAACTATGAGATCATGAATCAATCCTGTCTCATTACACAGGACCAGATCTGGGACCGCTTGTTCCCTCGTAGGTTCCATTACTTACTGTTCTAGGAAACTATCGCGGATACATTCTATAAACTCCTCCTCAAGACTGCCTTGACCAACCTGGTTAAACCAATCGACATGTAGATTAAAATCGCCCATGATAATTGCTGTACCATTTCTACATGCATCAGTTATTTCTTTGTTTATTGCCTGCCCCACCATAATGTTACTATTTGGTGGCCTATAGACTACTCCTATCAGTGACTTTTTCCCCTTACTATTCCTGATTTCCACCCAAATGGATTCAACCTTATCCTTCATAGCACCGATGTCATCCCTTACTATTGCCCAGATGTCATCCTTAAATAACAAAGCTACACCAACTCCCTTACCATCCACTCTGTCCTTCCGAATAGTTTGATACCCTCGGATATTTAACTCCCAGTCGTGACCATCCTTCAGCCATGTTTCAGTAATGGCCACTAAATCATAGTCATTCACGATGATTTGCACCATCAACTCACTTACCTTATTCCGAATACTACGAGCATTCAGGTAAAGTACACTTATGTTGGCTTTTTTACCTCTGTTCTGAATCTTAACACCTCAATCAGTAACCTCTCCTAAGTTATATTTCCTCTTAACTTTTCTCCTAATTTTCCTTGTCGTTGAACCCATATCTTCATGTAACAGCCTGCCGCGTCGCTTACCATTAATGTTTTTACTTCCCGTTTTATTCCTTTTAGTATTCCTGGTCCTATTCACTGAGCTCCCCTCAGTCACTGTACCTTAAACTGTCGCCCTTTTTGATTTTTGACTATGGCTTCTCTGCCTTACACTTTGCCCCTTACTGCCTTTTGTTTCTGTCCCTGTTTTACTACCTTCCAACTTCCTGCATCGGTTCCCATCCCCCCGCCACATTAGTTTAAACCCTCCCCAACAGCTCTAGCAAACACCCCCCCAGGACATCAATTCCAGTCCTGCCCAGGTGCAGACCGTCCGGTTTGTACTGGTCCCACCTCCCCCAGAACCGGTTCCAATGCCCCAGGAATTTGAATCCCTCCCTCTTGCACCATCTCTCGAGCCACGCATTCATCCTATCGATCCTGACATTCCTACTCTGACTAGCTTGTGGCACTGGTAGAAATCCTGAGATTACTACCTTTGAGGTCCTACTTTTTAGTTTAACTCCTAACTCCCTGAATTCAGCTTGTAGGACCTCGTCCCATTTTTACCTATATCGTTGGTGCCTATGTACACCACGACAGCTGGCTGTTCCCCCCCCAGAATGTCCTGCAGCCACTCCGAGACATCCTTGACCCTTGCACCAGGGAGGCAACATACCATCCTGGAGTCTTGATTGCGTCCGCAGAACCGCCTGTCTATTCCCCTTACGATTGAGTCCCCTATCACTATAGCCCTGCAATTCTTCTTCCTGCCCAGCTGCGCAGCAGAGCCAGCCACAGTGCCATGAACCTGGCTGCTGCTGCCTTCCCCTGGTGAGCCATCTCCCTCAACAGTATCCAAAGCGGTATATCTGTTTTGCAGGGAGATAACCGCAGGGGACACCTGCACTGCCTTCCTACTCTTGCTCTGTCTTTTGGTCACCCATTTTCTATCTCCCTCAGTACCTTTCACCTGCAGTGTGACCAACTCGCTAACCGTTCTATACACGACGTCCTCAGCATAGCGGATGCTCCAAAGTGAGTCCACCCGCAGCTCCAGAGCCGTCAAGTGGTCTAACAGGAGCTGCAACTGGACACACTTCTTGCACGTGAAGGAGCCAGGGACAGTGGACGTGTCGCTGAGCTCCCACATCACACACGAGGAGCATGGCACGGGGCTGAGATCTCCTGCCATGTCTTAAACCTTTGGTTAACTTCAACAACTAAAATTTCCAAAAAATAAAAAATAAACAACGAAGAGAAAATAAATAAATATACCAATGAAAAGAAAAAAAAACAGAAAATCTACTTACCAGTCACTTACCAGGGATAAAACGCACTTCCTCCCCACCCAGCTTTGAATTCCCACCTAGATTCAAATTCCCAAACTCATTCTTTGATGTTTCACTCTGGCTGTGTCTTCTCTGGCTCACTGGGAGTGAGTTACAAGTTGCTCTTTTTAAATTGGCCTGAGTTGACCCCCCTACCCCACCTGCTTTTAGATCAAGGTAGATTTAAAGTGACTGACACTTAACTGCCAACCAGTTATATGAGTGGGTGGGGCAGCCCTTGTTAACCTACACTGCACAATTCTAGATTAATTTAAATTAATTTAAACTCCTGAAATTTAAAGGTGGTGAAGGACCAATGGAGAAGGAAGATTTGGATGGAATAAGGAAGAGAGAAGGAGTTGATGGACTGAGGGAGAGCGAAGGGTTGAGTGCCGTGTGGAGGGTGGCAGTTTGAAGCAAGAGGTGGGACAGCAGCGGAGCCACCGGTGGGCAGGCCTCCTAGTTGGTAAATTGGGAGGTGATGAGGTTGTCCCATATATGGCGGGGCTGGAGTACACGTTGGGCAGCCTGCCATACCAGCTCAGGTACCTGGGTGTCGGGTAAGGCTTGCCGTTCTTCCTCCTCCTCCAGCGAGTCACTCACTGCTGCACGATGTTATGAAGGATGCAGCAGGGCACCACGATGATTGAGACCCTCTGGTGACTATATTGGAGCACCTCACCAAAGCAGTCCTGACATCGGAAATGCATCTTGAGCATGCCGATGCACCGCTCGATGACACTCCTGGTTGCTGTGTGAGCGTCATTAAAATGATCTGTGGCCGATGCTTTAAGTAGGGTTAACACATCCTCATCTTGTGCCAGGCTTAGCCTGGTACAATTCAAGGTAGACCACCGGGACAGTGGCCTGGATGAGCAAGTTTTTTGGTGTAGAGGACAGGTGTGCGAGGTGCGCAGGAGGTCCAGCAAATCATGGCCACATGTTTTGGGCATGCCCGAAGCTTAGAGAGTTTTGGCAGGGGTTTGCTGAGGCTATGTCACGATACTTAAAACACGGGTGGTGCCGAGTCTAGAGTGATGTGTTGGGTGCTCTGGATCCGTGGAACATATACAGGCCACCAACACTTAAAATAATACAACACCATTTTATTAAGTTAGAAATTGTTGAACATACTTTCACTGTGGGTTAACACAATGTTAGATTAAATTAAAGCCCTATGCCTGTCCTAACCAGTCTATGCACTCAACACATGGTGAAGATCTGTGCTGTAAGCTGTAAGCTCTGTCCTTCTAAGAGGCTGCATCCCGAATGAGTGGGGACTCTGATGCCCTCTGTCTTTACAATGAGTGTGCTCTATCTGGTGATTGGCTGCGGTGTTGTGTGTGTTGATTGGTCTTGCTGTGTGTCCATCAGTGCGTGTGTCTGCACCATGATATACTGGTGTACATTATGACATCCCCCCTTTTACAAAAAAATGTATGTGTGGGGCAATAAATAATGAGAATGTTCCTAACTACATGTGGGATGTGAAGACATATTTACAGGACTAAGCTATTTACATGGGAAGGTGCCTGGTGCAGAGAAGCAGTATGCAACAAGAGTAACGAGATCAACACTATATACAAACCAGGGAAACGATCAAACAAAGCAACAAAACAATTCAGAGAGTCCGAAGTTCGAAAAGTTCATAAATTTAGTCTCTGAGGTGGGCGACGAATTCTGGTTGACCGCCTCAAGGGTGGGTCGAGAGCCGCCGGTTCAGGAACGGGCTGGACTGCGTCAAAGTCAGGGGGAGGCAGAGTGACAGGGAGCTCTGCACAGTCCGTGGCAGAGTCAGCAGGAGGGTGAGGCGACACTGGAGGATCATGTGGCGAGCGTGGAACGACACGAAGGGCGCATCGATTGCGGCGCAGAATAGAGCCATCTGGTAGACGAACCAGGAACGAGCGGGGGCCACCTGCCGAAGGACAACAGCGGTTGCAGACCAGCCACCATCCGGAAGATGGACACGGACGTTGTCATCTGGAGCCAGAGCAGGGAGATCAGCTTCACGGGAGTCATGAGCCGCCTTGTGCTGTGCACGAGACAGCTGCATCCGGCGAAGGACCGTGGTCGAGGTCTGGGACATGGATGGACGGCACCGTCGTCCTCAGGGTGCGACCCATGAGCAACTGGGCTGGCGACATGCCGGGGACAGTGGGGCGGAGCGATAGGCCAGCAAGGCAAGGTAGAAATCGGACCCAGCATCGGCAGCCTTGCATAGGAGCCGTTTGACGATATGTACTCCGTTCTCCGCTTTGCCGTTGGATTGGGGGTACACATGGGCAAAATTGTACTGCCTGGCAAAGTTGGATCATTCTTGGCTGGCAAAGCAGGGGCCATTGCCCGACATAACCGTGAGCAGGACGCCGTGTCGAGCAAAGGTTTCTTTACATGCACGAATGACTGCAGACGAGGTGAAGTCGTGCAACCGTATCACCTCCAGGTAATTTGAAAAGTAGTCTATGATCAGGACATAGTCTCTACCCAGCGCGTGGGTACCTTGGTACCCACCTTGGTCCATGGTGACGTGACCAACTCATGGAGCTGCAGGGTCTCACGTGGTTGGGCCGGCTGGAAGCGCTGACAAGTGGGGCAGTTGAGCACTGTGTTGGTTATGTCTCATTAATGCCGGGCCAGTACACTGCCTCTCGGGCCCGTCAGCGGCACTTTTCCACGCCAAGGTGGCCCTCGTGTAGTTATTCCAGAACAAGGTGGCGCATGCTATGCGGGATGGCAATGCGGTCCAGTTTTAGAAGAATCCCGTCTACTACCGCCAGATCATCTATGACATTATAGAATTGAGGGCATTGGCCCTTGAGCCACCCGTCCGTTAGGTGGCGCATGACACGCTGTAGCAAGGGGTCAGCCGCCGTCTTGCGGCGAATTTGGACGAGGCGTTCATCCGAGGCAGGTAGATTGGAGGCCGCGAATGCCACATGGGTGTCAACCTGGCAGACAAATCCCGCTGGGTCACATGGAGTGTTGACTGCCCTGGAGAGAGCGTCAGCAATGATGAGGTCTTTGCCTGGGGTGTATACCAGCTGGAAGTCGTATCGCCGGAGCTTAAGAAGAATACGCTGTAGGTGAGCGTCATGTCGTTCAACTCTTTCTGTATTATATTGACCAGCGGACGATGGTCGGTCTCGACGGTGAATTGAGGAAGTCTGTAGACATAATCGTGAAACTTAACCACACCGGTCAGAAGGCCCAGGCACTCCTTTTCTATCTGCGCGTAGCGCTGCTCCGTGGGGGTCATCGCACGTGACGCATATGCAACGGGGGCCCATGATGAGGCCTCATCATGTTGAAGGAGCACTGCCCCAATGCCGGATTGACTGGCATCGGTCGGAATTTTGGTCTCCTTTGCTGGATCAAAGAAAGCTAAGACCGGGGCAGTGGTCAGTTTTGTTTTGAGTTCTCTCCATTCGCGCTCGTGGGCAGTGAGCCATTGGAAGTCTGTCGTCTTCCTGACCAGGTTCCTGAGAGCCGTGGTATGACAGGCGAGGTTAGGGATGAATTTCCCTAAAAAATTGACCATGCCCAGAAATCGGAGGACCGCCTTCTTGTCCTCTGGTGTTTTCATAGCTGTGATGGCAGCTACTTTGTCCACATCCGGCTGCACACCCAATTGGGAGATGTGGTCCCTGACAAACTTGAGTTCCGACTGACCAAAAGAGCATTTGGCCCTGTTGAGGCGGAGGCCATGCTCATGTATACGTCTGAATACGCGCTGGAGGCGACTAACATGCTCCTGTGGGGTGGTGGACGAAATGATTATGTCATCGACATAGACGCGAACACCTTCAGTGCCTTCCATCATTTGTTCCATAATCCTATGGAACACTTCTGATGCAGATATGATCCCAAATGGCATCCTGTTGTAACAATATCTGCCAAAGGGGGTGTTAAATGTGCAGAGTTTCCTGCTGGATTTATCGAGCTGGATTTGCCAGAATCCTTTTGAGGCGTTGAGTTTGGTAAAGAGCTTGGCGCGAGCCATCTCACACGTGAGCTCTTTGCGCTTGGGAATTGGATAGTGCTCTCTCATGATATTGCGATTTAGATCCTTGGGATCAATGCAAATTCTCAATTCGCCGGAAGGCTTTTTTACACATACCATGGAACTGACCCAGTCGGTCTGTTCCGTGACTTTGGAAATCACTCCTTGGTTCTGGAGGTCCTGCAGCTGCTGCTTGAGATGGTCCTTAAGGGGTGCTGGGACCCTGCGAGGTGCGTGCACCAGAGGCGTGCCATTCGGTTTTAAGAAAATCTTGTAGGTGTACGGGAGCGTGTCCATGCCCTCGAAGACGTTGTGGTACTGGTTGATAATGGCGTCGAGCTGCGCCCTGAAGTCGGTGTCCTGAAAGGCAGACGCGTCAGCAGGAGCGAGAGAGTGAACTCTCTGAACTAGGTTCAACAGCTTGCATGCCTGCGCGCCAAGCAGGGAGGCTTTCGAGGAGCCCACGATTTCAAAGGGAAGGATGGCTTTGCATGACCTGTGCGTCACTTCAAGTTGGCATGAGCCGCTGGCAGCAATGGCATTGCCATTATAATCTACTAGCTGGCAAGCTGATGCTAGGATGGCTGGTTTGACACGAAGGCTTTGGAGGTCAGACCGCGCAATGAGATTGGCGGAGGCACCAGTGTCCAGGCGGAATCGTATTTGGGACAGGTTGACCGTGAGGGTGGCACACCACTCATCGTCTGGATCGCTGCTGTATACCGATAGAGGCTGGATTCTTTGCTTCGGGGTCACCCTGCCTTTTGTATCGATACCGACTTGAAAAGGCGCCTTCGGGTCCTTGGTGTCACTATCAGGTAGCAGGTCCGAATCGGACTCGGTGACCGTGGGTTGAATGGCCCGGACATTCCTGCGAGGCTGGCTGGAGCGACAAGTGTTGGCAGGCTGAGCTGATCTGCATAAAGCAGCATAGTGGCCAAGTTTGCCACATCTCAGGAGTCGTCGGGATTTGGCAGGGCATTTCCGCTTTAAGTGGGCGGAGCCACAGTTGCCGCACATTGTAGTGCAGGTACGTTCTCTGTGCCACCACGCATGTGCGGTGCGGTCGTACGTGGTGCATACCTGCGCAGTACGTTCGTCGACGTCACCGTCCCCTCATTCGGTGCGCACAAGCGCGGGAGTCCGTGAAATGGCTGCCCTCATCCAGGCTGAGGCCCTGGAGTTGCTCGATTGCTTGGACCCGTTCTGCCTCATGGGGACCTTGCCGCGCCATTTCAGCCGCTTGGATGTGGGAATACCGACTAGTGGCGTGTTCATGTAGCACGCAGGTTTCGATGGCAATCGCTAGGATGAGCTGCTTTACCTTGAGGAGCTGCTGGCGTAGGGGGTCCGACTGAACACCGAAAACGATCTGGTCGCGTATCATGGAGTCGGAGGTGGGCCCATAATTACAGGACTACGCAAGGATGCGGAGGTGGGTGAGAAAGGACTGGAAAGGTTCATCCTTACCCTGCAAACGCTGTTGGAATACATAGCGCTCGAAACTTTCATTCACCTCGATTTTGCAGTGACTGTCAAACATGACGAGGACCGTCTTGAATTTTAATTTATCTTCACCATCAGCACAGGAGAGAGAATTGAAAATGTGGATGGCATGTTCCCCGGCCGTGGATAGGAAGCGAGCGATCTTCCTGGTGTCTGAGGCAGCTTCCCGGTCTGTGGCTTCAAGGTAGAGCTGGAAGCGTTGTTTGAATATCTTCCAGTTGGCCCCTAGGTTACCGGTGATGCGGAGCGGCGCCGGCGGGCGGACGCTGTCCATTTTGCAGGATGGCTGTATGCTGGTGGAAGGCAGATCACTTGCAGGTAGGTCTAAGAAGTTCTAACATCCCTCAACTCCTGGTATCATGATGTGTTGCGTGCTCTGGATCCGTGGAACACATACAGGCCACCAACACTTAAAATAGTGCAACACTATTTTATTAAGTTAGAAACTGTTGAACATACTTTCACTGTGGGTTAACACGATGTTAGATTAAACTAAAGACCTATGCCTGTCCTAACCAGTCTATGCACTCAGCACATGGTGAAGATCTGTGCTTTAAGCTGTGAGCTCTGTCCTTCTAAGAGGCTGCATCCAGAATGAGCGAGAACTCTGATGCCCTCTGTCTTTATAGTGAGTGTGCTCTAACTGGTGATTGGCTGCGGTGTTGTGTGTGTTGATTGGTCTTGCTGTGTGTCCATCAGTGTGTGTGTCTGCACCATGATATACTGGTGTATATTATGACACAGAGGTGCCGATCTTTGGAGTGTCGGAAGAGCTGGGAGTCCAGGGGGCGAGAGAGGCTGACGTTTTGGCTTTTGCCTCCCTGGTAGCCCGGAGACGGATACTGTTAATGTCGAGGGACTCAAAGCCACCAAAATTAGAGACCTGGGTTAGTGACTGGGTTTCTCAGTCTTGAGAAAATAAAGTTCATCCTCAGGGTCATGTTGGGGTTCGTCCGGAGGTGGCAGCCGTTCGTCGACTTTCTTGGAGAAAATTTAAATGTCAGCAGAGGTAGAAATCTAGAAAGAGGTGGGGTGTAGGCTATTATTTCATTATTGGGGTGCGAAGCTCAGGATAGGGATGGAAATGTTTTCTGCACCATGTTTATGTTGCTGTTATTGTTATTATTATAAAAACTACAAATGCCCTAATAAAATATATATATATTTTTAAAATGACCTGGGGCCTCTGTGCAGGCGACATTAGCCATGACCTTGGCGGGTAATCCTAGCAAATCACTCACCTGAGGGAACGCCTCAAAGGTGTTGGTAACCGCCAAGTGCGCCAGGATGTGTGCGTCATGCATGCTGACTGCATATTGGGTGCTGATGTGCATGATGTGCACCGGGTGGTTGCACACCAACTGCACATCTAGTGCAATCACTCCTTTGCTATAGTGTTGTGACCAGAACTGCAGTTGTGGCCTAAACATTGTTTTTAAACAGCTCCATTTTTATACATTTTTATTGAGTCTCCTACTACTATTGCTCCTCCCAATGAGTGAACTACAGCGCTGTGAACTTGACTCTGGTTGCACTCCCCAGAGGAACCATCACTCTCACCGTTTCCAGAAAAACAGTTCTTGAGTGTGATGCATGCTGGTGCTTTCCTGATGATCTGCCTGCCCCCCTCCTTCTGATTGGTGGTCACCCATTCCCTCTCTGACTGCACTTCCTTAAGCTGCGGGTGACCATATCCAAAAACATGCTATCCACGAACCTCTCAGCCTCACGGATGCACCGCTGTGCCTCCAGCTGACATTCAAGCCCCAATACCTGGCTCTCAAGCTGGTCAAACCAGTGGCACTTCCTGCACATGTGGTCATCCAGACTTCAAGGAGTGTCTAAGAATTCCCACGTGCTGCATACCGTGCAAAACATGGGACTGAGCTCCCCAGTCATCTTTTAGCTTAAAAGACTCTTAATTAAATTTGTGCCAAGAGAAAAATTCTTTAAGTTTTGTTTTTAAAATGTTTTTGTACCCCTCCTTAATGTAGCTTTGAAGTGGAGAAAATAACTTACCCGTTACCTTCCAATCTGCTCTCTCCCTTGTGCTAACAACACTTGCCAAATCCAGTTTTCTGTGATGTCACGGTTGTCTTCCTTTTCCACTTTTTCCTCAGCAGCCAAAATACTCCCCAAATAATTAGCCTCTACTCCTGTAGCAGGGCAAGACCACTTTCTGAAGATTTTGGAATTTCCCAAACAAATTGTGACAAGATGTAGAAACAGATTAGCATTCATCTGCACAATAAATTATAAAATACTTCTACCACTAACAATCCCTATGTGTAGTACTGACAATTCAGAGGAAGTGACAAAAAGAACAAACAATTTAAGAAAAATAAGAGCTGTTCCAAACCACAGAGTCGTACAATGACTTCCACATGCCTTTTATGATTTTCAAAATATTAAACTGGCTGCATATATGGTGTTGCAATGCATTCAAGGGTATTATCGTTTTATTTATCCTATTTGTTCTGGGTTGTACATGAAACAATTACCAAGTTAAAAGTAAAAATAAAACACCGTCGATGGGATATACAGGTACGTGGGAACCGGGTGAGGAGCTGGGTTAAAAAAGGGGATGGCTAGTCGACAAGGGGGGGGGGGGTAAAGAGCCCCCCAACCCAGCTGATCACGTGGAACGTGAGAGGGCTGAACGGGCCGATTAAAAGGGCACGGGTACTCGCACTCCTAAAGAAATTAAAGGCGACGCACTTGAAGCTGACAGACCAGGTCAGACTACGTAAAGGATGGGTGGGACAGGTGTTTCATTCGGGTTTAGATGCGAAGAATAGAGGGGTGGCTATCTTAGTGGGGAAACGGGTACTGTTTGAGGCAAAGACCATAGTGGCGGATAGTGGGGGTAGATATGTGATGGTGAGTGGCAGATTGCAAGGGGAGGCGGTGGTTCTGGTGAACGTATACGCCCCGAACTGGGATGATGCAAATTTTATGAGGCGTATGTTGGGGCGTATCCTGGACCTGGAGGCGGGAAAGTTGGTAATGGGGGGAGACTTCAATACGGTGCTTGATCCAGGGCTGGACCGGTCGAGGTCCAGGACCGGGAGGAGGCCGGCAGCGGCCAGGGTGCTCAAGGACTTCATGGAGCAGATGGGAGGAGTAGACCCCTGGAGATTTATTAGGCCTAGGAGTAAGGAATTCTCATTTTTCTCCCATGTTCACAAGGTATACTCACGGATAGACTTTTTTGTCTTGGGAAGGGCACTGATTCCGAAGGTGACAGGGACGGAGTATACGGCCATAGCCATTTCGGACCACGCTCCACATTGGGTAGACCTGGAGGTAGGAGAGGAAAAGGAACAGCACCCACTCTGGAGAATGGATATGGGCTGATTGGCGGATGAGGGGGTATGTCTAAGGGTGAGGGGGTGTATCGAAAGGTACTTAGAGCTTAATGACAACGGAGAGGTTCAGGTGGGAGTGGTCTGGGAGGCATTGAAGGCGGTGGTCAGAGAGGAACTGATATCCATAAGGGCACATAAAGGGAAGCAAGAGGGTAAAGAAAGGGAGCGATTGTTGAGAGAACTTCTGAGGGTGGACAGGCAATATGCAGAGGCACCGGAGGAGGGACTGTACAGGGAAAGACAAAGGTTACATGTGGAATTTGACCTGCTGACCACGGGTAAGGCAGAGGCACAGTGGAGGAGGGCACAGGGTGTACATACAGTATGAGTATGGAGAGAAGGCGAGTCGGCTACTGGCCCACCAATTGAGGAAGAGGGGAGCGGTGAGGGAGATAGGCGGGGTGAGAGATGAGGAGGGAGAGATGGAACGGGGAGCGGAGAGAGTGAACGGGGTGTTCAAGGCATTCTATGAGAGGTTATATAAGGCTCAGCCCTTGGAAGGGAAGGAGGGAATGATGTGTTTCCTGGATCAGCTGGAATTCCCGAAGGTGGAGGAGCAGGAGAGGGCAGGACTGGGAGCACAGATTGAGATGGAGGAGGTGGTAAAGGGGATTGGGAGCATGCAGGCGGGGAAGGCCCCGGGACCGGATGGATTTCCGGTGGAATTTTAGAGGAAATACATGGACCTACTGGCCCCGCTTTTGACGAGAACCTTTAATGAGGCCAGGGAAAGGGGGCAGTTGCCCCCGACCATGTTGGAGGCGACGATATCGCTACTTTTGAAAAAGGAAAAAGACCCGCTGCAGTGTGGGTCCTACAGGCCCATTTCCCTTTTAAAAGTAGATGCTAAGCTCCTGGCCAAGGTGATGGCGACGAAGATAGAGGACTGTGTCCCGAGGGTGGTCCACGAGGATCAAACTGGGTTCGTTAAGGGGAGACAGCTTAACACGAACATACGGAGGCTGCTAGGGGTGATGATGATGCCCCCACCAGAGGGGGAGGCGGAGATAATGGTGGCGATGGACGCCGAGAAAGCATTCGACAGAGTGGAGTGGGACTATCTGTGGGAAGTGTTGAGGAGATTTGGTTTTGGAGAAGGGTTTATTGGATGGGTACAGCTGCTATATAGGGCCCCGGTGGCAAGTGTGGTCACGAACAGGCAGAGGTCTGACTACTTCCGTCTTTATAGAGGGACGAGGCAGGGGTGTCCCCTGTCTCCGTTACTGTTTGCATTGGCAATTGAGCCCCTGGCCATAGCACTGAGGGGCTCCAGGAAGTGGAGGGGAATAATCAGGGGAGGAGAAGAACACCGGGTATCATTGTATGCAGATGATTTATTGCTGTATGTTGCGGACCCAGTGGAGGGGATGCCTGAGATAATGCAGACACTCAGGGAGTTTGGGGAATTCTCGGGGTACAAATTGAATATGGGGAAGAGTGAATTGTTTGTGGTGCATCCGGGGGAGCAGAGCAGGGGAATAGATGATTTACCGCTGAGGAAGGTAACAAGAGATTTCCGGTACTTAGGGATTCAGATAGCCAGGAGTTGGGGAACCTTACATAGGCTTAATCTAACATGATTGATGGAACAGATGGAGGAGGATTTTAAGAGATGGGACATGGTGCCCCTGTCACTGGCGGGTAGGGTGCAGGCGGTCAAAATGGTAGTCCTCCCGAGATTCCTTTTTGTGTTTCAGTGCCTCCCGGTGATGGTCACGAAGGCTTTTTTTAAGAAAATCGAGAAAAGTGTCATGAGTTTTGTGTGGGCTGGGAAGACCCCGAGAGTGAGGAGGTTTTTTTTGCAGCGTAGCAGGGATAGGGGGGGACTGGCACTACCGAGCTTAAGTGAGTACTACTGGGCCGCCAATATCTCAATGGTGTGTAATTGGATGGGAGAAGGGGAGGGAGCGGAGTGGAAGAGATTGGAGATGGCGTCCTGCAAAGGAACCAGCCTACAAGCACTGGTGACGGCGCCGTTGCCGTTCTCCCCGAAGAAATACACCACAAGTCCATTGGTGGTGGAAACACTGAAAATTTGGGGGCAGTGGAGATGGCATAGGGGAAGGACGGGAGCCTCGGTGCGGTCCCCGATAAGAAATAATCATAGGTTTGTCCCGGGGAGAATGGATGGGGGATTTGGAGCATGGCAGAGAGCGGGGATTGTGCAACTGAGAGATCTGTTCTTAGACGGGACGTTTGCGAGTCTGGGACGCTGACGGAAAAATATGGGTTGCCCCAAGGGAATGCATTTCGGTACATGCAACTGAGGGCTTTTGCGAGGCAACAGGTGGGGGAATTCCCGCAGCTCCCGACGCAGGAGATTCAGGATAAAGTGATCTCAGGGACATGGGTGGGGGATGGTAGGGTGTCGGATATATACAGGGAAATGAGGGACGAGGGGGAGATCATGGTGGATGAGCTGAAGGGAAAATGGGAAGAAGAGCTGGGGGAAGAGATTGACGAGGGGCTGTGGGCAGATGCCCTACGTAGGGTAAACTCTTCGTCCTCGTGCGCCAGGCTAAGCCTGATACAATTCAAGGTTTTGCACAGGGCGCATATGACCGGAGCAAGGCTCAGTAAATTTTTCAGGGTAGAAGATAGGTGTGGGAGATGCTTGAGAAGCCCAGCAAACCACACCCACATGTTTTGGTCATGCCTGGCACTGCAGAGGTTCTGGGTGGGGGTGGCGAATGTGCTTTCGGTGGTGGGGGTCCGGGTCGAGCCAGGCTGGGGCTTGGCTATATTTGGGGTTGCAGAAGAGCCGGGAGTGCAGGACGAGAGAGGCTGATGTTTTGGCCTTTGTGTCCCTAGTAGCCCGGCGAAGGATATTGCTTATGTGGAAGGAAGCCAAACCCCCGGGCGTGGAGACCTGAATAAACGACATGGCAGGGTTTATAAAACTAGAACGGATAAAGTTTGCACTAAGGGGTTCGGCGCAAGGGTTCACCAGGCGGTGGCAACCGTTCATTGACTACCTCGCAGAACGATAAAGGAAATGGGAAGGTAACAGCAGCAACCCAGGGGGGAGGGAGGGGGGGGGGGGAGGGTGGGTCCTCAGGGGTGTTTTTGTATAGAAATTTGTACTTGGTCATGTATATTGGATTGTTTGATTTTATTATTTGGGAGAGTTATTATTTTTGTTATGGCAGTTGCCATTTAGTTTATATATTATTTATTTATTTGTTAAAAACGGTCACTGTTATTTATATTGTTTTATTGTTGTAAAAAGGGAAAAACCTTTGTATTGTTTTGTTTGGCCGAAAAATTTGAATAAAATATATATTTTTTTTAAATGTAAAAATAAATAAACTTAACCAGCTCTGGTACCACAGATGGCTCTGTTTAGTTGTGAGTACAACTGGTAGATTGATGGTAATAACAACTGTAGATCAGTGCACTGAGACTTAGAACTATTAACTTAAATTTATACTTATTGAGGGAAATAAAGGATTGGATCACTACATTTCCTTTTATATAGGATTAACAACATGTGGCACAACAAATGAGTCCTCCCTTTGGGGGGCATGTGAGCAAGAAAGCACATGAATGATCCCAAAACTGACATGTACGGGAAGAATCCAATGTACAAAGTTCTGTATTTTATTGACTTGCCACGTTCATGTCTTGCCACGCAAGTTCTTTTTCTTTTATTTGTTACGGTGGGGGGGGGGGTTTGTTTGTAAGATGGAAAATATTGTAATTGAAAAATTCTTAATAAAAATATATTAAAAAACAAAAACAAATGAGTCCTCATCCTTCTGCCCCTTCCTTGGTTTCCTGTTGTTTTCTATATTGCAATTTTTAAGTCCTGATTGGAAATAGGTCTCAGAAACCTTGAAGGAATAATTTGCGCAGCTTGTATTATCTCTTAACCACTGGTTTATCGAGTCGACCTTGCTGTGTGTAGATTAAATGCAGTGGTTCCTACATCACAACAATGACTATGCTCAGAAGTACTTCATTGAATGTAAAGCACTTTGGGATGTCTTGAGGTTGTGAAAGGCCTTATTGAAAGTTTTTTTAAAAACATTAACTTCTAATCATGGATTCAGATATTATTCCTTTATTGATGTTTTTTTCTGATCAGATATCATCTTTGTATGCCAGAAACTATGTTGGAAAAACAGTGTGACGAATGTGATATAAAATAGTTACTTTAGAGATATTAGTTAATGTAATGTAGAGATAGGCCAGTCTAATTCTGGTGAGTTCACAGACAAAGGATTTCAGACCGCATGGCAAAGCAAGGAAGAGGTGTGTCCACCAAAGGAGGAGAAAAGGATGCTGGGTAATAGGGGCCAGAGGAAGGGATTGGAAGTGAGCCAATCAGAATATATCAACAGGTCAGGAGGGATATAGGATGACCTATGGGAATCGTGTATGTGAAACTTGATGCCATTTGAATGTATCAGTACAGACTCCTTTGTTCTACAGCCTCACTTGATTCCAGACGTGTACGAAGCAGGATGTGCTTTGTGCTACTGAGAATTGAGGAAAGCTTGCAAGCTAAATAAAATAACTAATGCTGTACCTGCAAATCCATCTCGACTTTTATTGAGGCCAGACTGACGGGTAAAGAAACTTGGGATTTGACATTTGAGGAAATAAAGGAAAAACAAAAAGGAGAGAAAAAAACAAATGGAGAAAAGGTAAAGCAAAAGCATATCCAGGAAATAACTAATGGAGACCTGGCAATCTTTGTAGTGCCATTGGCATCAATAAAACTAACCCACCATTACAATAGTAGTTACAGTCATAGCTGTTCTTATAAAATACATTTTCATTGGGTAACCTCCGTGGTCAAGAAAAGTATGAGTGGTAAGAGTTAGTTGTATTTTCAGGTTTTTATTTCCCTGCTCAGTGAAAATATGATGTTAATTGTTGTTTCACTTCCCACACTTAGTGGTGCACAAGGCAAACTTTCATCTGTTTCCATAGCAATTTCTTTTCTGGAACAGGTTTCTAGCCTATCGGCTGAAGCTTATAGCTAGAGGGCCTCCACTCACCATCAAGCCTGACTGACCAGGAGACGCCATTGGCATGTTGAGAGGGCTTTGCAGTTCGATACTCAACCTGTTAGTTGCATAAAGAATGCACCTTCCTTGGCCATCAAGACCTGGAGTGGGTCTCAAACCCAGAGATCCTGGGTCAGAGGCAGAGACACTACCCACTGCATCACAAGGCCTCCACCTGATGGCAATTGATACATTTTAAATCATTTTTTTGTACCCATTGAAAATTGAAGATTCACAAATTTAATCTTCAGGACTCCCAGGTTTCCCTTATAGAATCTGTAGCAACAGCAGTATATCAAATATTTTGGAACTCTGTATATCTTGACTAAATGGCAGGAAAACAAATATTCCTGGTCCTCTGCCAGTAAACCTGTATTTCGGTACCACCTACTGAGCAGCATCCTAGACAGGCTCATTCCCTGCTTACAACAGATAAGGCAGGTAAGTGAGGAGAGACTGCTACTGATACTCCCACTACTGGTGCTGCTGCCCATCTTCACCCCCGTCTGAGGTCCATAAAGCTCCATAAGCAGCACCCAAGCTGCACTTATGTTTGACAAATAGGAAGTGTAAATCAGATGCACAAAATACAAAAGCAGATGAAATGTCATCTAAAGTATAGGAAATTGCCTCCAAGACAGTGAAAACATAGTGGGCAGGATTGTCCGTTTGCGAGAATAAGGGCAGGATTCACCGTTCCCCGATGCCGATTTCGTAATTTACGAGCAGGCGGCGAATCACTTCCAACGACCAAATCGGGGGCGGCGCTGGTTTTCTACCCTCCGCCCTCAATGAAAAGACGTCATCATGTCACGCGCCGCATGCCGTTGGAACACCATTGGCAGGTCACCTGAAGGCACTCCCCGATGCTCTGCCCCTGATGGGCTGAGTTCCCGACCGCGCAGTTGACGTGTGGTCTCAGCGGTCGGGAACTGTGCTGCTGGCCGGGGGGGCTTCCACGAGGGCTGAGAGGACTGGTGGGGGTTGGCCAGGGGGTGGCCAGGTGGGCACTATTTGGCAGGTTGGATCCACGCACAGCCGGGCATGTTTTACTGCGCGACAGCTGCAGGTTGTCGTCGAGCGCATGCACGGCCATGGACCCGGCCATTCTCCAGGCGTTTATATCGTGGGAGCCGGGAATTTTACTCGGTGTGGCTGCTGGCCCCTCGCTGGTCGCAGGATTAGTGAGGATTCATAGAATTTGTTTTACAGTGCAGAAGGGGGCCATTTGGCCCATCAAGTCTGCACCTGCCCTGTGAAGAGCACTCCTCCTAAGCCCACCCCATCCCCGTAACCCTACCTAACCTTTCTGGAGACTAAGGTCGAGTTACCATGGCCAATCCACCTAACCTCATAGAAGTTTACAGCATGGAAACAGGCCCTTCGGCCCAACCAGTCCATGCCGCCCAGTTTTTACCATTAAGCTAGTCCCAGTTGCCCGCACTTGGCCCATAACCCTCTATACCCATCTTACCCATGTAACTATCTAAATGTTTTTTAAAAGACACAATTGTACCCGCCTCTACTACTACCTCTGGCAGCCCATTCCAGACACTCACTACCCTCTGAGTGAAGAAATTGCCCCTCTGGGCCCTTCTGAATCTCTCCCCTCTCACCTTAAACCTATGCCCTCTAGTTTTAGACTCCCCTACCTTTGGGAAAAGATGTTGACTATCTACCTTATCTATGCCCCTCATTATTTTATAGACCTCTATAAGATCACCCCTAAGCCTCCTACGCTCCAGGGAAAAAAGACCCAGTCTGTCCAGCCTCTCCTTATAACTCAAACCATCAAGTCCCGGCAACATCCTAGTAAATCTTTTCTGCACTCTTTCCAGTTTAATAATATCCTTTCTATAATAGGGTGACCAGAACTGCACACAGTATTCCAAGTGTGGCCGTACCAATGTCTTGTACAACTTCAACAAGACGTCCCAACTCCTGTATTCAATGTTCTGACCAATGAAACCAAGCATGTCGAATGCCTTCTTCACCACCCTGTCCACCTGCGACTCCACCTTCAAGGAGCTATGAACCTGTACTCCTAGATCTCTTTGTTCTATAACTCTCTCCAACACCATACCATTAACTGAGTAGGTCCTGGCCTGATTCGATCTGCCAAAATGCATCACCTCACATTTATCTAAATTAAACTCCATCTGCCATTCGTCGGCCCACTGGCCTAATTGATCAAGATCCCGTTGCAATCCTAGATAACCTTCTTCACTATCCACTGTGCCACCAATCTTGGTGTCATCTGCAAACTTACTAACCATGCCTCCTAAATTCTCATCCAAATCATTAATATAAATCACAAATAACAGTGGACCCAGCACCGATCCCTGAGGCACACCACTGGTCACAGGCCTCCAGTTTGAAAAACAACCCTCTACAACCACCCTCTGCCTTCTGTCGTCCAGCCAATTTTGAATCCAATTGGCAACCTCACCCTGGATCCCATGAGCTTTAACCTTCTGCAACAACCTACCATGCGGTACCTTGTCAAAGGCTTTGCTAAAGTCCATGTAGACAACGTCTACTACACTGCCCTCATCTACCTTCTTGGTCACCCCCTCGAAAAACTCAATCAAATTTGTGAGACATGATTTTCCACGCACAAAGCCATGCTGACTGCCCCAAATCAGTCCTTGCCTCTCTAAATGCTTGTAGATCCTGTCTCTCAGAATACCTTCTAGCAACTTACCTACTACAGACGTTAGGCTCACAGGTCTGTAGTTCCCAGGCTTTTCCCTGCTGCCCTTCTTAAACAAGGGCACAACATTCGCCACTCTCCAATCTTCAGGCACCTCACCTGTGGCTGCCGATGATTCAAATATCTCTGTTAGGGGACCCGCAATTTCCTCCCTAGCCTCCCACAACATCCTGGGATACATTTCATCAGGTCCCGGGGATTTATCGACCTTGATGCGCTTTAAGACTTCCAGCACCTCCTCCTCTGTAATATGCACACTTCTCAAGACATCACTATTTATTTCCCTTAGTTTCCTAACATCCATGCCTTTCTCCACCGTGAATACCGATGAGAAATATTCATTCAGGATCTCACCCAACTCTTGTGGCTCTGCACATAGATGCCCTTGTTGATCCTTAAGAGGCACATCTTGGGACTGTGGGAGGAAACCGGAGCAGCCGGAGGAAACCCATGCACACACGGGGAGAACGTGAAGACTCCACAAAGACAGTGACCCAAGCCAGGAATCAAACCTGGATCCTGGAGCTGTGAAGCAACTGTGCTAACCACTGTGCTACCGTGCTACCCAGATTCGGCACCGATTTTGCCATCATGAAATGCCAAAGTTCCCACTCCGGGTCAGCACTTCCAGTCCTAAGTGATGATGTCGAGACTGAATTGCATGCAGTTTACATTCCCGTTGGGGCGCTATTTGGTAAGAGAGTTAGGACATGCAAATGGGCCAGCACTCTGCTGCCGCAAATTCCGAGTAATTCCCGGCCCGGTGGGTGTTCTAACCGCTGGGGCCGGAGTCAGTGCTAAAGAACCTTACAGCCTGAGCTATTTTTGAGTGCTCCACTTACCACATTCTCACTGCAGGTTAGATTACATGGGATTAGGGGTAATTTATTAGCTTGAATAGCAGACTGGCTGACGAACAGAAGACAGAGAGTCGGGATAAATGGGTATTTTTCTGGATTGCAAGATGTAACTAGTGGGGTGCCACAGGGTTAGGTCCTTGGGCCCCAGCTATTTACAATCTATATAAATGACTTGGATACAGGGATAGAAGGTTCTATAGCCAAATTTGCAGACAACACAAACATACGTGAGTCAGTAAGTTGCAATGAGGAAATAAGCACAGGCATTCGGCATAAAACATGCAGGCAGCACGGTAGCACAACATTGTTGCTTCACAGCACCAGGGTCCTAAGTTTGATTCCCGGCTTGGGTCACTATCTGTGCGGAGTCTGTACATTCTCCCCGTGTCTGTGTGGGTTTCCTCCGGTGCTCTGGTTTCCTCGCACAAATCCCGAAAGACATGCTGTTAGGTGGATTGGACATTCTGAATTCTCCCTCCATGTACCCAAACACGTGCCGGAATATGGCGACAAGTGATTTTCACAGTAACTTCATTGCAATGTTAATGTACTATTTGTGACAGTAAAGATTATTATTATTAAGAACCTTATAAATGAATATAGATAAGTTAGGAGAGCAGGTCAAAATGTGGCAGATGGAGTTTAGTGTGGATAAGTGTGAGGTAGTGGTGTAGAGGTATTATCGTTGGACTAATAATCCAGAGACCCAAAGTCAAACTCTATGGACCCAGATTAGGATCCCACCATGGCAGATGGTGACATTTGAATTCAATAAAAGTCTAAAAGGTGACCATGAAACCACTTTGTCGATTGTTGCAAAAACTCATCTGGTTCACTAATGTCCTTTAGGGAAGGAAATCTGTCCTCCTTACTTGGTCTGGCCTACATGTGACCCCAGATTCACAGCAATGTGGATGACTATTAAATGCGCTCAGGGATGGGAAATAAATGCTGGCCCAGCCAGCGATGCCCACATCCCATAAACAAATAAAACATATTTTTTTCTTAATGGCGAGAGACATTGGGTGCTCCGTTGCAGAGGGACCTGGAGGTCCCCGTTCATGAGTCACTGAAAGCAAGCACGAAGGTACAGCAGAGAATAACGAAAACAAATAAAATGTTGGAATTTATAGTAAAAGGAATAGTATATACAGGTAAGGAAGTGTTGTTGCAACTATACAAGGGCATTGATGAGACCACACCTGGAGTATTGTGCAGTTTTTGTCAAATTATTTGAGGAACGATGTAGTGGCATTTGAGACAGCTCAGAGGAGGTTCACTAGGTTGATTACAGAGATGAGGGGTTTGTCATATGAAGAGAGATTGAACAGTTTAGGCCTATACTCTGTCGAGTTTAGAAGATTGAGGGAAGATCAAATTGAGGTAGACAAGATGATAAAAGGAATGGATAAAGTAAACGTTGAGTGGGTGCTTCCTCTTGTGTGGCATTCTAGAAATAGAGGTCACAGTCTTAGGATAAGAGGTAGCAAATTTAAAACAGAGTTGAGAAGAAACTACTTCTCCCAAAGGGTTACGAATCTGAGGAATTTGCTACTCCAGAGTGCAGTGGATTTTGGGACAATGAGTAAATTTAAGGAGTTAGATTTTTAATTGCTGATGGGTTGAAGTGTTATGGAGAATGGGCAAGACGGTGGAGTTAAGGCCAGGATGAGATCAGCCATGATTCAATGGCAGAGTAGACCTGATGGGCCAAATGGCATAATTCTGCTCCTATACCTTATGAACTTATGCAACCAAGAAGATGGCTCACAGAAGAGGTCCCACCATCAGCACCAAATGCAGGACCAACAGTAGTGGGCGGCAGATCCCTAGTGGTGCTTTACTGGGCGTGGCAATTTAAGAAGCTGTCACCAAGCCCACTGTCCAATTGAGGTCAACAGTCCACCTCGAGGAACTGCTGACCCAATCAGAGGGCTGGAAGTACTGGAAACCTGTCAGTACCACCACTAGAGATGGCTTCTACTGAGGCTGCAGGACAAAGGAGAGGGTATCTCCATTGTATTGGACCCTTGAAGATATGGTACGTTTTGGTTTTAAGCATACTGGGCCAGATGGGAAAGCATTCATGATCAGGAGAGGATGGTCCTTCCATCGATGGTGCCATAAGTGTCTGGACGGCCATTGCTACTTAGAGCCATCATCATCGGCCTTGGAATAGCCATAAAGGAGCCTCACCCACCCCATACAGAAACCTCTTGGATTTACTTGGTGGTCTCCATGTGGCAGTGGCCCCTTCTGGTGCAGTAACTATGCCATTGGGGCAAAAGGTGGCCCTTAATTGGGCATATAATTGGCACAATTAGCCACCTAATGGGTGGTACATTGCTGATCATCTCACCACTGGTAATGTGTCATGGAAGCAGGATGATGTGGGGCTTTGTCTTTGCATAATTGGCGTCCTGTTGATCCCATGGGAATCTCGGTGTACTTCCAGGATGCACATCTGGGGCGAAATTCTCCCACCCGCCCCGCCACATTTCTACCCCGACCGGCCGGCGGGATTCTCCGTAACACCGGCCGGTCAATGGGGTTTCCCATTGTGGGGCAGCCCCACGCCGTCGGGAAACCCCCGGGTGCCGGCAAAACGGAGACTCCCGCCGACGGAGAATGACGCCCCAGAAGTGGATGTGGCCTGCTGCCTCCAACCCTGTTGCCTAAGGTGCCCTTGTTGGGCGTCCTCTCGAAGGCTGGGATCTGGAGGGATTGGCGACCAGTCCTGGAGGCATGCCAGTATCTGCAGCATGATGTCGAACCCCTTAGTCATGGTCTTCAGGGACTGAGCCACGCTTTTGAGTTCTTCAGTCATGGCTCTGATGCCTTGCCCCAAGTTTTCACTGCTCACATCACCCTCGCAATGTTGGCCTGGACCATGCAACAATGGCAACATTTTCCGTGACTGAAGGCTTTGGGACTCCTCCATTCGGCCTTGCAGTCGCAAGAATGTCACTGACAGCCCTTCCTGGTATTTCTGGCTCTGCATTTGTATCTCCAGCAGCTGAGGGACCAATATGTCCAGAGGCATGGCACCTGCTTGGGCAGAGATGAATCTTGGGATCCAGCAACCTCCAACTGTCTGATCCCTGGGGAGCTCCTGTTTTCACCTAATGTGCATCAGAAATAGTGTGGTGCTCACCAGATAATGATCCAAACGCCTGTCTGCTAAGACTGTCCACCAAGGTGATTGTACCTGCGATGGTGGATGGTGCGTGACATGTCATCCATGTCCTCCTCAGAGATCTCCTCCAAGATGGTGTTGAGGGTGGCCGGGGAGCACTGGTGGTGGATAGGACAGACCATTCATTTGATGTTGCTACAAGCCATGGGACATGGTTTTAGTGCATGCCTAGTCAATGGTTTGGACAACAAAATATTCACTTGAGGCTGGATGAAGGTACAGTGGCTCCTCACTTTTCTGTCGCAGGCCAACCTCTGTATCTGTGCAGGCCCACTCCTGGTCCTTCCCTGCAAACTCTTTGGCCCTCTCCTTGAAAAGAGTCAAGCAGGCTACCACCATCTTCTCTCTCTCTGCAGTTGTGGGCTGTCTTCTCCTGCAGGGCCACTTTAGCGACCACAGAAGAGTACAGACGAGAGGTGTAAAGAAAACTGGTTTATTGCCAATTTACAGAGTATACTTCAGGTCCCAGCTGGGACTACGCTCATGTCTGACTCTCACCTGGGCCAGTTTCCATCTAAGAGTCCATTAACTTGGCCGATGGGCCCCCACCCCTCCAGTTTGGAAGCTCATATTCCATGAGGCTCACGGAATTGGTCCATAATGTGAGCCGTTCCTGGTGGTTCAGAGTTAAGGACAATTGGCATGTGTTGGCACGGCGCTAAAGCAGGTGGGGTTCTGATGAAGAATGAGAGTGGTTTGAGGGTGCTCGGCGAAAGTCAGATGCTGGGAACCTGCGAGGTGGCGAAATGTGATTTCAAGGTGGAGTGCCAAGGGGAGACAGACGACACTTGTCCTTCAGATCGTAATAGGTCATTCATTTTTTTTTTACATTGAATCTCCATCATGTTGGTCAGGCTGTTGGCACTGATCAGTGCTGCCACCATCCCCCGGGTGGGATTGGTGACCTTGGTGGAGTCCTCCTGCCAACCCGTGAATAAATTGTCACCCGCATCTCCTCCAAGACATCCATCAATCAAGTGAGGGCTCCCTCCAAAAATCTGGGAGCTGGTCTTCTAATTGCCTCCTCTTTTTCCTCATTATCTTTTTTCTCCTTTTCTTTCCTTCTAAAAGAAGATATTGCAGCTTGCCCATTGTCTCCCTGCTGGACATGGCTCAAAATGAAAACTGAGCAGTTTGCAGAATCAAACCTTTTGGCATGATACTATATTTATAAGTGATTACAAATCTTTGCATGTATACTAACAAACGACATGCTACAATCTTAAAGGAGGTAGTGTTGTGCAATACAACTGCCACTCTTGAGTTGATTTTTAAAAAAAATTTTTTATTCCAATTAACCAAGCAGAACTTTTGAGTGTGATTTTGGAACTTGCATTACCTAAAAATCTTACAACTTTTTGAAAATAAACTGAATGTATCATGGTTCGTAAAGTAATTTGCCCTAGCTATTCAATCTGTAAATCTTTCACATAACACATGTGTTTAATGGAAATCAGATAAAATATTTAGTTGCGGGCAATGATCTTATTTATGGACTAGATGTCTTTGTAGTTTGCAGGACTGGTAACCACAACAGACTAAGGACGGAATTCTCTATTTCCTGACCCCAAAACCGCGAAACGCGATTGGATGGAGAATATCAGCGAGATTCTCTGTTTCTGAGATTAAGTGTTGACGCCAATGCAGAATCCATGGACTTTCATGACAGCAAAACTGGCGCCACAGCTGGACCGATTCTGCTACTGTTAAGGGGCTAGCACCGACGCCACATGGATCACAATCGATTCTCATGAGAAATGGTGCTGGATTCGCCGGTTTTGTGATTGACACTCAGGAGGCTGACAAGCTGCAGCCGCATATACACACTTCACTCCCCCACACACTATCCGAGCCAACAAGATGGCAGTAAGATGCGCAGCCCCACGTTTCGCAGACGCAGAGCTAGAGACCTACCTGCTACCACTGTTACATCCTGCCCCGTTGCTATGTCAGATGGGTGTGAGGGGTGGGCTGGTCTGGGCCGGCCAGAGGAGGGGGGTGAATGAGTGGACATTTATTTCCAGTGGGGCTAAAGTGGCTAACAGCCAATAATACCAAAACATCAGGTCACCATAAACAATCATTCTTTGGTGTCTGTTGAAGTTAAGTCCTTTAGTAAATCTATTTTATTAAAATAAAGTTTGTTTGCTGCTTTAAGACTTTAGATTGGAAGTTCATAGTAAAAGTTTTATTTGGTATCTTTCACATCTAGTGTTTCAAAAAAGAGTGGTGAAAATAATCTTTTGACGTGCTCTGAAGAAATTGACGTGTTTCTTTGGTTAATAACTTGTTGCTTTTGATAACAAAATGATAATGTTATTCATCTCATGCACATGACTGGGAGGATGGAACTGTTATAAATGTGCATCAGTATGAAAACAAACTCAGCAGCTAATCAGTGAGGCTCCTATGTAATACATCTTCAAAAAAATGTTGTCACTCATTAACAATACTGCAACAGATATTTCATTCAGTCTTCTAAGATCCCACCACACTCCAACTTGCTGATGTTTTTGATAACACAATCACTACTAAATTTTTATTAACATAGAAAATCCACAGATCAGACTGGATCCACAGAACGGGCTGGATTCAGACTATGTCCCCATGCTGGCGTAAAAACGGTGGAGTTTTACTCCTGAAATTCCTGGAAAAAAGTTAAATGAATTCTTAGCCCTGCAGGGGGCTAGCAGGGATTTGGCGTGAATCTCGCAGCTTTTGCTGCAGTCACGGGCCCCCGCACTTCCGGGTCAGAGGCTGCGCATGCACACAGCGGCGACCTCCAGCGGCCGAGCCGTGCTCCATGGCGGACTGGGACCGCGGAGCCAGACCTAAGAAAGACACCCCACGCGTCCGAGCCTCAACCCCGCACATTAATCCCCGGCCGTCTATAAGGCCCTCCCCGGTCTCCGATCTGCCCGCCCCTGACTAGGGCGGCCGTGGACTGAGTCCACAGCCACCCCGCGAGCACCCCGACCGACAATAGGTCGTTAGTTCCATGCCGTCAGGAACTCGGCCTGTCGGGAGCAGAGGATTGATAAGCGGGCCTCTGGCAATGGGGATTGCCATTCCCTGGTGGCGCGGCGTACTCCACGGTGACGCCGATTTTCGGTGCCCGGAGAATTGCCGGACTGGCGCCGGGCCCGATTATGGCGTCATCACACCCACCGGGGCTCAATGTTCCATCGCCCCTCACCCACAGTGGCAATCACTTCCTGCCCCACCCTTGCACTCATCAGACAGAGCACAGAGGCAGCTTCCATCGGTGGTAAAATGTGTTTAATTAGAAAAGTTATATACATGTACCCTAGCCCCTATAACTAAACTGTGTCCTGCACCTGTGCCACCTTACTAAGTGTCTAACTTGCTGGTCTTACAGGCCCTAACACTACGCCGAGGTGGTTCCCCAGACAGTTCAGCAGGAGTGGAGGTGGACTGCTGTGATCCCTGCCCTGTGACTAGGGCCCCTGTTGGCGCAGGTTTCCTGGGGCAGCCCAGCCTGGATGGGCCAGTCTGCTCCTTGGGCTTCCCGGCTGGTGTGTTCTATTCTGCCCGCTTCCCACCAGCTGCACCAGGACGGAAGGGGGGGGGTCTGAGGTGCTGCGGTGTTCCAGCAACTGCCCTGCAGGAGTCACCAGCACGGGCCCCAGCACCTCCTCCTCCCTCGGGGTTCCCAATGGCCCCCGGGCTTCTCCATGGGATGGGGGTGCGAGCGAAGACATCCCCCGAGTCACCCACAACACCTGGCGCTGCCAGTCCTGGAGGTCCACTCTGGTATCGACCAGGGTCTGCATGTTAGCAGCCATGGAGCTCAGGGAGTGGGCCATCCCTGACTGGGTTTGTGACACCTCCCTCTGGGGCTGTGCCACTTCCCTCTGGGGCTGTGCCACTTCCCTCTGGGACTGTGCCACTTCCCTCTGGGACTCTGCCATGTCCCACTGGGACTGTGCCACGTCCCTCTGGGACTGTGCCACTTCCTTCTGGGACTGCGCCATCTCGCTTTAGGTCTGTGCGACACTGGCCAGCACCTGGGTAATGACGTGGATGCTCTCAGCGATGGCCTGCTGAGACTGACCCACACTGAGGAGTGCTGCCGCAGTCTACAGCTGGCTTTGGCTCATGGCTGCCTGTGAGTGGGCAGTCATGTCCTGAGCCACGGCCTCTGCCTGCACAGATATTCCCAGGCCTTGCATAACCTGACCCATGTCCGACACCTTCGCCCCCATTGTCTACACCGCAGATGGCACCCACCCTGCTCCTGCACGCGGATGCACTCCTCCACCTGCGTGTGCAGGTGCTGGAAGCCGGCCGTCATCCCCTTCTCTCATCCCTGGGTCTGTGGCTGCATCGGAACTATGGGTGGGAGTGGAAATTCCAGGAACCTGGGACCCGTCTGGGCGGCAGCTGGTTGCTGGGGCTGGACTGCCCTCCAACTGTCCAGTCCCTCGGCTGCACCTACCTCCACCTGCTGTATTGGAGCGGCTGTGTGGTGCTCACCAGTAAGTGTCCCAGGAGCCTCATCACTAAAGACCCCAACCGAGGTGCCCATGCCTGCTTCTCAATACATGCACTAAGTCGCGTTCATGAAACCTCCACCTAAGAGTACTGGAGCATTGCGGAAGGCTGGAACATACTGGGCGGGATTCTCCGGTCACTGACGCCAAAATTGCGTTTGGCGATCGGCCAGAGAATCCCCATTTGTGCCAAAATCAGGGACGGCACCACTTTTGCCCCCCCCCCCCCCCGCCTCGAAAGCAGTGTACTTGAAGAATATGCCGCAAGCCATCGGGACGGCCTCAGGACGTCACCTGAGGCACTCCCCCGATTCTCCGCCCCTGATGTGCCGGGTTCCGAACGGCATGGAACACTTATCCTTTTTCTTTTTGTGAATCCGCCGTGGCGGCTGCAGACTGAGTCGAGCACCGCCACCGTCAGGGGGGAGCGGTTCTGAGGGCAGGGGTGGGCTTTGCAAGGGGCTGGGGCCCTGGCGGGGGGTGGTCCGGGGATGGCAAGGCTGGTTACAGGTGGCAGTTTTTGGCACGCCAGGTCCGCGCGCAGCCGGCGCCATGTTGCACCGGGCGGCCACTGCAGGCCGCCACCGTCCGCATGCGCAGCCACACACCCGGCAATTCTCTAATCATATCCGCAGGTAAAGTCGGGGTTTTACGCTGCGTGGCTGCTAGCCCCTCATGGTGAGGATCGGTGAACTTTTTCGCCGTTATTTTGGGTGTAAAACACCACTGTTCCCATGCTGGAATCAGCACTTAGTCTTAAAATCGGAGAATCCAGCCCATTTGTGTCCAAGCTGCGAATGATATTGAAATCCATGCAAATAACGGTTTTGCATGAATTTGCCGGTGCGGGGTGGGATGCAAACATCGATATCGCCACCAGCATGGGACCAGAACATAGCAGCGGAACCGATGGTTGGCACAAACCTCGATTTTTCAATTTCTTTCGATTCTCTGCCCGATTGCGATTTGCATTTATGGCATCACAAAACAGAGAATTCAGCCCCTTCTTGTTGTTTTTACATGTTGAATTTACTGTCTATTTTGGTGTTAATTATTTTGCTGCCTGATTGGGGCGGGGCTCGACGTCATTGGGAAAAGTCTGTCAGATCTTTTGACCACGGCAGAAATGCAGCTTCCGAATAGTGTGAAGCATGACATCAGGGAGCACCTGCAAAGTTGGACTGAGACTTGTACAGGTCTCTGTAATTGGAGGGTCTGGAGTATAGTGCAGATGAGTCATTCTCAGTGAGTTGACCAAAGTAACCTTGAAACTTTTCAACATATAAAGATGTCAAAGGATATGGGTTTACCATGGGTAAGTGGTGATTGGAGGGCAAGAAGACAATCTTCCCTGATTAATCTGCACGGAGAAGCGATGTTGAGGTGCAAAGTGGTGTTCTTCTGCTGCTTCTCCATGTGGACCCATATATTTGGTTCTGCCTGTAAACGTTTTCTGCAAGCTGTGCCTCCGTTTGGGAGAAAGTGCGAGGTGACTTGAGTGCATCCCTGCTGAGCTAAGGTTTGATATTGTTTCCAAGTTGGAACGCACACAGACTTTGTGAGGGGATGGGAAAAAACTCAAATCAAGAGAACTGAGTGCTTTACAGGTTCTAATGCATCCATTTAGTACCAGGTTCTGTTTATCAGCATAGTTAGGTGCATACAGAGGATCTAATCACCAGCAGGGCAGACTTTGTCGTGCAATTTACTTCAACTATCATAAATCAATGTGCATTAGAGAAAAGTATAATGTCTGAAATCAAAGAGGAGAGAGGCTTTCCAGCCAGCAGATGATAGAACACCAAATCGTAAAGGAAAAGTCTTGACAGCTTAATCTGCCTGGGATCTGTTAGTTTTCAGATTATCTTGGACATATCTGCTGCAGTATGCCCTTGCAATGGCCTCTGCATATGGCTCTGTGACATCCTGGCTCTTGTCTGCACCATCCCCTTAACCGTCCTCAATATAGGAGGATATCTCGGTCCTCCACGTCTTGCTCAGCAAAAACATCCCCCTTATGTAGAGTGAGTTTGTGCAGGGCGCAGCAGACAATAATGACCCAGGACACTGTCATGATATTCAGGTAAACATCATAGCACAAACATACATACATACTGATGGACAGATCAATGGACCAATCAACACACACACAACACCACAGCCAATCACAGGCAAGAGCACACACAGTACAAAACAGGGAACACGATACTTCCTGGGCATTCCAGCAGGAGACAGCTCAGGGCACAGAGCTCATAGCAAGCCACTCAGGCATCCACCATGTGCTGAGTGCCACTACAAGATAGTATTAGGAATAGGTCCACAGATACTAGGGTTATGATCGAACCTCAGTAACCAGTTTACCACTGTAAATAAATGTTAGTAATAAAACTGAGTTGTAGCATTAGCAACCGTGTTGGTTCGTCTGTGTAGCAGAGTACCCAACACATCAGACACTATTCGTGATGAGTATTGGAGAGCCCCACCTGAGTGGTTCAAACATCAGAACCTCGTCTTGAGGAGGCCAAGTGGATATATGTGCGGCATTGTACATCTGCAGTTTTTAGCACTCTGCAGATGGCAAATTGACATAATCAGCCAGGTCTTCTGGGTATCCTTTGACCCCAAGATGCCAACTCTGCAATTGTCGAAGTCCTTCAAAAGCCTTTGGCACTGGAGGGTCAGAACGTAGGCATCGTGAAAACTCCTTGGGAATTGAGCGCAAACATGCAGGTTTTGCCTTCTATCATCATATATCACCTGCACATTCAAACAGTCATGGTCATACAGCACAGAAAAGGCCCTTTGGCCCATAATGTCTACGCCAGTGAAAACAACCACCTAACTATTCTGATCTTATTTTCCAGCACTTGACCCATAGCCTTGTATGCCTTGGGATTGCAAATGTTATGAGGTTCTTAATGTTATGAGGTTCTCTGCCTCCAGCACTCTTTCAGGCAGTGACTTCCAAACTCCCACCAACCTCTGTGTAAAAAGGTTATTCCACACATCCTTATATGAGGGCCACGAAGAATCCAGCATGACTTTGTACAATTGAAAGAAATAACTTTATTTACAATTACATATATACACCAGCAGCAGTACTTCACCACTGCTCTCTCCTCTCTAGTTGGTTCCACACTGCCCAGCTCTATTTATGCAGGTGATTCTGCTAACGATTTCTCCGCCCTCATAGAACATAGAACATTACAGCGCAGTACAGGCCCTTCGGCCCTCGATGTTACGCCGACCTGTGAAACCACTCTAAAGTCCATCTACACTATTCCCTTATTGTCCATATGTCTATCCAATGACCATTTGAATGTCCTTAGTGTTGGCGAGTCCACTACTGTTGCAGGCAGGGCATTCCACGCCCTTACTACTCTCTGAGTAAAGAACCTACCTCTGACATCTGTCTTATATCTATCTCCCCTCAATTTAAAGGTATGAGCCCTTGTGCTAGACATCACCATCCGAGGAAAAAGGCTCTCACTGTCCACCCTATCCAATCCTCTGATCATCTTGTATGCCTCAATTAAGTCACCTCTTAACCTTCTTCTCTCTAACGAAAACAGCCTCAAGTCCCTCAGCCTTTCCTCATAAGATCTTCCCTCCATACCAGGCAACATTCTGGTAAATCTCCTCTGCAACCTTTCCAATGCTTCCACATCCTTCCTATAATGCGGCGACCAGAATTGCACGCAATACTCCAAATGCGGCCGCACCAGAGTGTCGTATAGCTGCAACATGACCTCATGGCTCCTAAACTCAATCCCTCTACCAATAAAAGCTAACACACCGTACGCCTTCTTAACAACCCTCTCAACCTGGGTGGCAACTTTCAGGGATCTATGTACATGGACACCGAGATCTCTCTGCTCATTCACACTGCCAAGAATCTTACCATTAGCCCAGTACTCAGTCTTCCTGTTATTCCTTCCAAAATGAATCACCTCACACTTTTCTGCATTAAACTCCATTTGTCACCTCTCAGCCCAGCGCTGCAGCTTATCTATGTCCCTCTGTAACTTGTAACATCCTTCCACACTGTCCACAACTCCACCGACTTTAGTGTCATCTGCAAATTTACTCACCCATCCTTCTACGCCCTCCTCCAGGTCATTTATAAAAATGACAAACAGCAGTGGCCCCAAAACAGATCCTTGTGGTACACCACTAGTAACTGGACTCCAGTCTGAACATTTCCCATCAACCACCACCCTTTGTCTTCTTCCAGCTAGCCAATTTATGATCCAAACTGCTAAATCACCCTGAATCCCATGCCTCCGTATTTTCTGCAGTAGCCTACCATGGGGAACCTTATCAAACGCTTTACTGAAATCCATATACACCACATCAACTGCTTTACCCTCATCCACCTGTTTGGTCACCTTCTCAAAGAACTCTATAAGATTTGTGAGGCACGACCTACCCTTCACAAAACCATGTTGACTATCTAAAATCAAATTATTCCTTTCCAGATGATTATACATCCTATCTCTTATAAACCATTCCAAGATTTTTTCCCACAACAGAAGTAAGGCTCACTGGTCTGTAGTTACTGGGGTTATCTCTACTCCCCTTCTTGAAAAAGGGGACAACATTTGCTATCCTCCAGTCTTCTGGCACTATTCCTGTAGACAAAGATGACTTAAAGATCAAGGCCAAAGGCTCAGCAATCTCCTCCCTAGCTTCCCAGAGAATCCTAGGATAAATCCCATCCGGCCCAGGTGACTTATCTATTTTCACACTTTCCAGCATTGCTAACACCTCCTCCTTATGAACCTCAAGCCCTTCTAATCTAGTAGCCTGAATCTCAGCATTCTCCTCGACAACATTGTCTTTTTCCTGTGTGAATACTGACAAAAAATATTCATTTAGCACCTCTCCTATCTCCTCGGACTCCAAGCACAACTTCCCACTACTGTCCTTGACTGGCCCTACTCTTACTCTAGTCATTCTTTTATTCCTGACATATCTATAGAAAGCTTTCGGGTTATCCTTGATCCTACCTGCTAAAGACATCTCATGTCCCCTCCTGGCTCTTCTTAGCTCTCTCTTTAGGTCCTTCCTAGCTAACTTGTAACTCTCGAGCGCCCTGACTAAACCTTCATGTCTCATCTTTACATAAGTCTCCTTCTTCCTCTTGACAAGTGTTTTGACTGCTTTAGTAAACCACGGTTCCCTCACTCGACCACTTCCTCCCTGCCTGACAGGTACATCCTTATCAAGGACACGCAGTAGCTGTTCCTTGAACAAGCTCCACATTTCCATTGTGCCCATACCCTGCAGTTTTCCTCTCCATCCGATGTATCCTAAGTCTTGCCTCATCGCATCATAATTGCCTTTCCCCCAGATATAACTCTTGCCCTGTGGTATATACCTATCCCTTTCCATCACTAAAGTAAACGTAATCGAATTGTGGTCACTATCACCAAAGTGCTCACCTACCTCCAAATCTAACACCTGTCCTGGTTCATTACCCAGTACCAAATCCAATATGGCCTCGCCTCTCGTTGGCCTATCTACATACTGTGTCAGGAAACCCTCCTGCACACATTGGACAAAAACGGACCCATCTAATGTACTCGAAGTATAGCGTTTCCAGTCAATATTTGGAAAGTTAAAGTCCCCCATAACAACTACCCTGTTGCTTTTGCTCCTATCCAGAATCATCTTTGCAATCCTCTCCTCTACATCTCTGGAACCTTTCGGAGACCTATAGAAAACCCCTAACAGGGTGACCTCTCCTTTCCTGTTTCTAACATCAGCCCATACTACCTCAGTAGACGAGTCCTCATCAAACGTCCTTTCTGCCACCGTAATACTGTCCTTGACTAACAATGACACCTCTTCCACTCTTTTACCACCTTCCCTGAGCTTACTGAAATATCTAAATCCTGGCACCTGCAACAACCATTCCTGTTCCTGCTCTATCCATGTCTCCGAAATGGCCACAACATCGAAGTCCCAGATACCAACCCATGCCGCAAGATCACCACCTTATTCCGGATGCTCCTGGCATTGAAGAAGACACACTTTAAACCACCTTCCTGCCTGCCGGTACACTCCTGCAACTTTGAAACCCTACTCATGACCTCACTACTCTCAACCTCCTGTATACTGGAGCTACAATTCAGGTTCCCAAGCCCCTGCTGAACTTGTTTAAACCCTCCCGAAGAGCATTAGCAAATTTCCCCCCCAGAATATTGGTACCCCTCAGGTCCAGGTGCAGACCATCCCGTTTGTAGAGGTCCCACCGACCCCAGAATGAGCCCCAATTATCCAGAAATCTGAAACCCTCCCCCCTGCACCATCCCTGTAGCCACGTGTTCAACTCCTCTCTCTCCCTATTCCTCGTCTCGCTATCATGTGGCACGGGTAACAACCCAGAGATAATAACTCTGTCCTAGATCTAAGTTTCCACCCTCGCTCCCTGAATTCCTGCCTTACATCCCCATCCCTTTTCCTACCTATGTCGTTGGTACCTATGTGGACCACGACTTGGGGCTGCTCCCCCTCCCCCTTAAGGATCCCGAAAACACGATCCGAGACATCACGCACCCTGGCACCTGGGAGGCAACACACCAACCGTGAGTCTCTCTCGTTCCCACAGAATCTCCTATCTATCCCCCTAACTATGGAGTCTCCAATGACTAATGCTCTACTCCTCTCCCCCTTTCCCTTCTGAGCAACAGGGACAGACTCTGCGCCAGAGACCTGTACCCCATGGCTTAACCTTGGTAAGTCCCCCCCCCCAACAGTATCCAAAGCGGTATACTTGTTACTAAGGGGAACGGCCACTGGGGATCCCTGTACTGACTGCTTCCTCCCAGCCCCTCTCACCGTCACCCATCTATCTTTATTCTTCGGACTAACTACATCCCTGAAGCTTCTATCTATGACCACCTCTGCCTCCCGAATGATCCGAAGTTCATCCAACTCCAGCTCCAGTTCCCTAACGCGGTTTCTGAGGAGTTGGAGATGGGTGCACTTCGCACAGATGAAATCAGCAGGGACACTGACGGTGTCCCTCACCTCAAACATTCTGCAGGAGGAACATTGCACTACCTTCCCTGTCATCCCCTCTAGATAAATAAAAAGAAAGAGCTTACCTGTTATTCACTCCCCTTCTCAGCAAGCACTCACTCAGCAACCTCTGCGCCCCGCACGATAACACCTGAGGGAAAATAAATAAAAACTACTTGCCAGTCACCAGCCAATCCCTTACCTGCAGGCTGTGACTTCACAGTTCAACTTTCCACTTCTACCTGCCCTCGAGCCTTCCTCTTGATCCTTACAGCGGTTGTTTTTTTTAGAGGAGGGGGTAGGGAGGGAAACACTGAAGAAGTGTTTTGGGTTTAAGTGTCACTTGACAAGAGCTCCTCCACAAACCACCTCCAAGTTAGGGTGAGCACACGGACGTATGCAAATTTCCCCTGCAACGACCAATCAGCAGCTCCGCACTACTGCCCTCTGCTGGATGCTTGCCTTCACTTGAACAGCTAGGGTCTCTTGTTCAGGTACACTTCCAAGTTAGGGTGAGCACATGGACGTATGCAAATCTCCCCTGCAACGACCAATCAGCAGCTTTGCTCTACTGCCCTCTGCTCCTCATTGGGGGAGCTCATACTCACTAAGGATTGTGGGATAGGCAATAGTCCCCAGCCAGTACTAAGCAGGCAGGTTATAACATCCCTTCCCTCCAAGGAATCCACCGAAGACCCTGGGGAAGGAGGGCGCGACACCATTTGCACGAGGCGCTGGATCGGACGGCGTGTAACGAAAAGGAGAATGGCGCTTCCGTGATGAACGGCATAACGGATGTACATCCATGGGCCGTGGGACCGAGGACTCTCTGTCGGAGGAGTCCTGTGTCTCCATCTCTGAGTCGGAGTCCAAAGCCTCCGTCATCTCGGTGTCCCTATCTCCACACAGTTCTGCAACCACCTGCGCAGGCTTGGAGTGCGGTGCCAGAGGAAGATCGTGAGGATGAACTTCCACTGTGTCTGGTCTCTGCGGCTGTAGAAGTGAGCTCTGGGGGCGGGTAATCTTTGGAAGAGGCGCCCTTCTGGACCGAACTTCGTCTAAATGCTTGCGCTGGAGACGGCTCTGGGCTTGCCCCTGGTAAGAGAACGGGCCCGTTTATCGAAAGATAATGCCAGGGAACCCCTGGGCAACACCAGAAAAATTTAGAATGAACACCGGGTCACCAGGCGCAAACTGCAGAATTGGTCGATGCCAAGAAAAGCCATGCCCTTGCCATTCTTGAGTGAGGGGTACTTTTGCGCCAATGTCCAGGAAAACCATGGCTAAGGCAGGTGCAAAGTTTCCTGCCCATTAGGAGTTCCGCGGGAGCTACCCCAGTTACTGCATGTGGAGTGGTCCTATACAAAAACAAAAAACAAGCCAGTCTAGTGTCCATAGACCTGCTTTAGGCCCCGTTTGAACGTAGGTACTGTGCGCTCCGCCAATCCGTTGGAAGCCGGGTGGTATGGAGCGGTGCGGATATGGCGTATGGAGTTCATCTTCATGAACCTCACAAACTCCTTATTTGTGAAAGGAGGGCCATTGTCTGTGATGAGCACCTCGGGGAGGCCATGTGTACTCGATCGTTGCGCAGGACGTTGTGCCTACCATCTTATGCACCTCTAACCATTTAGATTGGGCGTCGATTAATAAAAGGAACATGAATCCTTGAAAAGGGCCAGCGAAATCCACATGCAAGTGCGCCAAAGACCACCCTGGCCATTCCCAGTGATGTAGGGGCGCAGCCGGCGGAAGCATCTGATGCTCCTGGCAAATGGAGCAGTTTTGGGCCACCTTCACAATGTCAGCGTCGAGGCCTGGCGACCAGGCATAACTCTGGGCCAACATTTTCATTTTGGGCACACCCGGATGCCCATTGTGCAAGTCCTTTAATATCAGCTCCTGTCCTTTTTACGGGACGACCAAACGCATCCCCCACTGTCTTCCATGCTAAATTCTGACAGCTTAGAGGAAAATGTCCGCAACATGCCTGGGAACTGTCTATGCTGCCCACCATACAGGACTATGTGCCGAACCTTTGGCAGGACTGGATCCTCCTGGGTCCACTCACGGATCTGCGATGCCATGACAGGCAAGGGTCCATAATATTTAGGGTTGCAACCACCTCACCAGTCGTGGGGGTCGACATGGGATGGTCGACAAAGGCAATCGGCTCAGTCCATCGGTATTTGCTATCTGGGAACCTGGTTTATGCTCTCGAGAATACTCGTAGGCAGCGAGCAACAAAGCCCAGCTGTGGATCTGTGTGGAAGCAATGGGCGGAATTGGCTTATCCTCTCGGAAAAGTCCAAGCAGAAGCTGATGATCAGTCACGATAGTAAAGTGGCGGCCATAAACATACTGGTAGAAGCGTTTCACCGCAAAGACCGCCGTCAGGCCCTCCTTCTCAATCTGCACGTACTTCTTTTCCGCTGCAGTCAATGTGCGAAAGGCGAAAGCTATCGGCCACTCGGCTCTGTTCTCCATCTTGTGGGACAGGACGGCCCCAATACCATACGGGAATGCATCACACGTGATGAGCAAAGACTTTTCAGGATCATAGTGAGTTAGTAACCCATACGACGACAATTGCTATTTCTCCCGACGGAAATCAGTTTCTTGTGGCTGACCCCAAACACAGCTGTGATTCTTCTTCCTTGGAAGGTGCAACAGGGCCAGCGTAGTTGCCAGATTGGGAAAGAACTTCCCGTAGTAGTTTATGAGGCCGAGAAAAGAAAGAAGATGAGAAATGTCAGTCGGGGCGGGGGCCTGTTGAATTGCGCGCACCTTCTCTGCGACGGGGTGCAAACCTTCGCGGTCCCCTGATAACCCAGGTAGACCACTTCCTTCGCCTGAAAGACACACTTTGTACGACGTAAATGGACGGCAGCCTCTGACAAGCGTCTAAGGACAGCCTCCAAATTTTCCAAATGTTCCTGCTCCGTCGTCGCCGTAATCAAAACGTCGTCTCAGTAAACACGTGGTAAACCTCTCAAGATGCCCTCCATGACGCGTTGGAAAGATAGCGCAGGTAGAGGATATTCCAAAGGGCAACCGTGTATACTCATACTGGCCCCTGTGTGTATTAATAGTTACATATGGCAGGGAAGCAGGGTCAAGCTCCAGCTGTAGGTAGGCGTGACTCCTATCTAATTTTGTGAGTCCGCCTGCAAGCTTCGCGCAGAGATCTTCTATGCGGGGCATTGGATATCAGTCGAGCCGGGAAGCCGTATTCACTGTAAGTTTATAGTCGCCGCACAAGTGAACCGTGGCATCTGGCTTCATTACCGGTACAACTGGCACTGCCCAGTCGGCGAAACGGACGGAACTAATAATACCCAAGGACTCCAAACGACTTCTACCTTCTTGAGCAAAGCTTAAGGCACCAGGCGCGCCCGGAAATAGCGCGGCGTGGCTCCTAGTTCAATCTGGATACGGGCTACAGCCCCTTTTATCTTTCCCAAACCGGGCTGGAATACATCTGGGTATTGTCCTAGTACCTCCGTCAACCCTCCAGAATCTGTTTGAATAATGTGCTGCCACTGCAGCCGCAAATGGCGCAACCAGTTCCAACCCAATAGGCTGGGCCTGTGGCCGCGCACCACGATAAGCAGGAAATGCCCTCCTGGCATCCATAAGCAACAGGGGTCATCTTAGTTCCAGCAATGTCCAATGGTTCCCCCGTATATGTGGCCAACTTGGCCTGTGTATCGGTTAAAGTAAGGGTCTGTTTACGCTGCTTGATGTGGTCAAAGGACCTCTAGGCAATCATGGAGACCGCTGCGCCAGTGTCCAACTCCATCTCAAACGGGTGATCATTGACTCGTACCTGTGGTGTTGGGTGCTCTGGTGCACAGATGAGCCAACACAGTTGTATGTGGTACAACTCTATTTTATTATAACTCTTATAATACAGTTCGTTCTGGATACTCTGCACGTGCTGTCTCCCTAAGTGTGTTTGGCAACAGATGTGTCCTGGTTCTCCTCTGCAGCTAATACTCACCACCGGGGGTCGTGTCTGTGCTTTTATATCTTTCTGTCATTGATTGTGGTGTTGTGTGTTCTGATTTGTCTGTTGGTGTGTCTATCATGATGTGTGTGTTTGAATATCATGACATCCCCCCTTTTTACAAAGATATGTGCCTACGTGGTTATAAATATAATTGTGTCGTGAGTGCATCGAAGAGTGTGTGTGTGTGTTATGTACAGCGTGTGTATATGACGTAACTATTTACATGGGGCGATGTCGGGTGCGTCACACTAACAAGGTTGTACCATAACAAAACTTGGATGCGAGAGAAAAAAAAAAAAACTTGAACATTGGTCTGGTCAGACGATATCTGGAACAATAAACAACAACAGGTTATAATACAGAAGTGTTTGACTTTTTGAACGTATGAACAGCGTTATAAGTCCAGTCTAATGGGTGACCGCCTCAAGAATGGGCTGGTCCTCAAGCCGGTTCAGCTGTGGAGATTTGGTTCTGGTGGCGATAGAAGGGGCATGATCCGTGGCATCTCCACGAAGTCATCCTTGGGAACCAGTGGAGGATCCGGCGTGTGCGTACGGTTCAGTTGCGAGCGTGGAAGGCGGCGCAAAGCTCGCTGATTGCGCCTACGCACCAATCCATCCGCCCTGCATGCCAGGAACAAGGTGGAGTCTTTTTCTTTTTATGTTTGTGGTGGACGGCATCTTGTAGCCGATGGGTCGTTGCCATCGAAGTAGCACCATCACTAATATCATGCAAGGCGATGACTGTGCCAGATGTGGAAGTTGGCCGAGACCGTGTACGCTGGTTCCGGCCACCTGCTGTGCCGGAAGGGCGACTCCGCAGAGAAACGTCGAAGCATGTCGCCTTGGAGAGAGAATTGTTGCTCGCATCAACGTCTGGCGATGGCGTGAATTGGTGTGTCCATCTTGGACCGCCGGTGCTGGTTGCCACTGCCGACCCAGTGGGACTGCCACGCGATCCATTCCCTGTCGCCGTGGCATCCGCCGTCACCCTGAGCGTGCCATCACCGAGGCCGCGACACCGCCCGTCCGGAGCAAGGTCTGGCGTGCGCGAATCAGAGTCGGCGCTTGGCTGCTCCCCATCTGGAGTCCGGTCTGCCTTCCGTCGATGCCCCCCGTCCGGAGTCCCAACAGGTTCACTGGAGGCAGCCGAGATTCCCTGAAGCTGCACTTCTGGAGTCGGAACATGCAGGAATGCACCAACCAGTGGAGAGGGTCGAGCCATCGAGGGTGGAAGCGGTGCGCTGCCACCGCAGTCGTCAGTGGTCCCACCGTGATCGTCGAGTGCCTCGGTACGCACTAGGCGAGGTCTGTCACCTTGCACCTTTTGCATGGGAAGTGGGATGCTATCGTCACTCGTCTCACATCCCGTGGATAGATCCTCATTAGCAGCTTGCTGTTCACTAGGGTTGGGTAAATTGTCAGAGTTTTCATCTGGTGGTGCACACCATGTCGGTGGACTGTCATTGTCTTGCCGTTGTCCTTCATTTGGGCTTTTCTTCTTTGGAATTTTAAATCTTCCCCCAGACATTGCAGAACCTTGTTTATTACCCCCAAATTCTCCCATAGGTATGGTCTCGAATATAGGATCCAATGTTTCTATCGACATTGTACTATTTTCCAAAGAACATTCCGTTTCACTTTTCTTCTCAGGTGCCTCATGTGTATCTTTGTCTAATGTACATGCCTTCATGGTCTCTGGGTCTGATTTTGCTGGGACTGGCATGGTCACAGTCTCTCTTTTACTGTTCTCAATTGCCCACCTTATACTCCCCATACATAACTGCTTAATCACTGGGGTTAGTGTGGTACAATGGATAATCGGGTCGACCTTATCTGCATCTTCACCATTAGTGGAAAGCACACTTGGTTCACTTGACACTGCTGTGGGTTTTAAATTTGTTATCTGGCTACTCGATGTCGGTGTCCTCAGGATTCTTGCTCCAATGTTCTGCTCAATAATCAGTGGAGCGTGTATAGGTTCAATGCAATTAATGTTCCCCTCAAGGTTTGAAGAGTCATTACTGACTAACTGCTGGTCTCCGAAGTTGGGATTTTGCGGTGTTGTGTTGAAGGGAGACATTTGTCCCTGCTGTAGATATGATTCAGGTTGTGTTATTTCCATTACCTGAGGATCAATGTCTTGTCCATTTTTTCGATCCGTACTAAAACACTGGCAATTCTCAGTCTGCTCCTTGCAAGTTAAACATTCAATTAATTTTGTTAGCAAATCCTCAGCATCCTTCTGTGGCCGTGCAGCATTATTAATCTCTGTTCGGCTATAATGATCCTGAAGGTCAGCGCATAAACCTTTTTTCTTCGGGCTTGGACGAGGCGATTCCTTTGGCTTGTCTTCAGTTGGGCTTGAACAGTCTTCAGCGCTGTGCCCTTCATTGTAGCATGAGAGACCGTCATGTTCATGCTGCTGTGTAGTGGAGCATGGTAGGCTGTTATAGCCTTCTTGCTGTTCACGTGAGCATGGCAGACTTGCATCGTCTGCCGCTGGTTGGTCAGGAGAGGTTGCTAGACCCTCATGGTCTTGTTCCTGCAAGGACTGCGCTCTGGAGTCTTGCGTTCCTTCCATCGTGGAGTCCGTCCACGAGCTCTCTGTGGAGGCTTGTGACACTGGAGTCACTTCTTGTTCGTGCAAGGACTGCGCTCTGGAGTCTTGCGTTGCTTCTATCGTGGAGGCTGTCCACGAGCTCTCTGTGGAGGCTTGTGACACTGGAGTCACTTCTTGTTCGTGCAAGGACTGCGCTCTGGAGTCTTGCGTTGCTTCTATCGTGGAGGCTGTCCACGAGCTCTCTGTGGAGGCTTGTGACACTGGAGTCACTTCTTGTTCGTGCAAGGACTGCGCTCTGGAGTCTTGCATTTCTGCAATTGTGGAGTCTGTCCACGAGCTTGCTGTGGAAGCTTGTGACACTGGAGTCACTTCTGGTTCATGCGAGGACTGCACTCTGGAGTCTTGCATGTCTTCTTTCATAGAGTCGGGAACGTTGAGCGGGACGTGGACCACGCTCTGTGTGGCAGCAGGGCACTCTCCGTGTGCTTGCACCGCTCCCTGTCTGTTAATGTCAGGCTGCAGCATCATCCGGTACTGATAAGTTGGAACGTCATATCTGCTGGATTGAAGATCCTCAAATCCGAAAAATGAATCCGCATCTGCGTCGGATTCAATGTGGGGGCCGCCAATGTGCAACACGAAAGGTTCGTCCGAGTCATAGTCATATAGGACCACGGAGCTATCATTGGGCTCGCGAGGTCCGGAAACACTGTAAAGATCGTCATCGAAGTATTCAAGGTCGGAATCATCGGCTTGTGCGTAGGTAACTGCTTGTCGGAGGGTTCTTCGGAGGTCAAATTCATCTCCTGGGTCAATTTGCGGCACTGTGCTGTCATTCCAGGTGAGGGAAGGTTGTTTTACAGCTTTAACAGATTTTTGTTTTTTTGATTTGGGACGTTTCCCTTTTAAATTGGATTTGGGACATTTCCCTTTTAAATTGGTGCAGTCTGGGGCCTCTGACATCCTGACGCTCGGTATGTAGCACGTAGGAAGCGACTGCGCATGCTCAGATCGCTGTTCCTTTACCGATGGCCGTTTTCTTGACTGCGCATGCGCAGCATCTCGCGCATGCGCAAACGAAACTTCCGGTTCTGCGCACTTCTCGCGCAACTGTGCTAGCGTTATACCTTTAGCAAGATGGCCGCCGACCTCGACCCAGCCTTCTCTCAGGCCCGGGATTTCGGCCTCTGGGAATTCGGGCTCCGGGATCCCAGCCACGAGGTGAGTACTGCAGCTTTTCTTACCTTTATGTGCCGATTGGATTGCGTTTTCTTCACAGTACTTGGAGAATTTGCCCAGGACTGCCTGGTAATCGTACCTTTGCTGCCTCCTGAAGAACCTGAACCTTCTGAATATTTCTCTTGCCCTTGCACCGGCGATGGTGAGGAGAAATTCAATTTTTTCCCTATCATCCAGGTCTTTGAGTTCAGCTGCCACCAGGAACAATTCGAACATTTGCCGGAATCGCCGCCAGTTTTCGCGGAGGTCGCCGTGGCACTGGAGCGGCTGCGGAACCGGGAGCTCGTACATCATGCCTGGGCACTGCTGGTTGTCTGTGTACACTGAGGTATGCCGGCAGGTATCGATCCACTCCTGTACCATGTGGTGTTGGGTGCTCTGGTGCACAGATGAGCCAACACAGTTGTATGTGGTACAACTCTATTTTATTATAACTCTTATAATACAGTTCGTTCTGGATACTCTGCACGTGCTGTCTCCCTAAGTGTGTTTGGCAACAGGTGTGTCCTGGTTCTCCTCTGCAGCTAATACTCACCACCGGGGGTCGTGTCTGTGCTTTTATATCTTTCTGTCATTGGTTGTGGTGTTGTGTGTTCTGATTTGTCTGTTGGTGTGTCTATCATGATGTGTGTGTTTGAATATCATGACAGTACCATCACCTTAATGGGGGCCACACGGCGAGCTGCCACATAATGCAGCTGCAGGCAGTCGTCCCCTGTCTCCACATCCTCGGGAGTAGTTCCCGCAGGTTCATCCAAATGGAAGGTATTGCACCTGAGCTGGCCCCAGTTTGTGTCGGAACGACGACACCTCTGGCACCCCCAGGACCTGCGTCCGCGACGGGGTCGGCGCCCACAAATCCGCCACTGACATTATTCCTATCGGTTCTGGAGAAGGCTCCCTTCGGGGAGGAACGTGTGGCAGCCACTGGCGTCGATCCGGACACTGCCCTGCCCAAGGTACGGCAGCGGTGCGGCGAGATGTTTTTGGACTGAAGGAGTTGTTCCCCAAGGCCTGCACCTCCATTCTCTGTAGCTCCTGCACTCCTCGTTCTGCGCTCTCTCGGGACAATACTACTTGAATGGCCTGTTGAAAAGTCAATATCGGCTCGGCTAACAACTTTTTCTGGGTGGCCACGTCGTTAATACCGCAAACCAAACGGTCGCGTTACATTTCTGACAAACTCTCACCATAGTCACAGTACTTCGCAATATTGTGTAGCCTGGATAACAACTCAGCAAGAGATTCTCCTGAGGTCCTCTCTGCGGTATTAAACCGGTAACGCTGGACTACTGTGGACGGGGTTGGGTTAAAATGTTGCCCTACAAGTTCATGAACCGTCTTGCTGTCAGGCGCAGCTGGGTACGTAAGGCTCCTAATCACTCCAAACGTATGCGGGCCACAGGCAGTGAGCAAAATGACCACCTGGCACTTGTTTTCGGTGATGTTATTCGCCCGGAAATATTAACGCATCCGTTGTGCGTACTGGTTCCAACTTTCCAGCGCAGCATCAATGACATCCAAACGTCCATAAAGAGGCATGGTGCAACAGAAAAAAAACTTCCAACCTGTATCCAACAAAAATCCAGGGAGGTGGCTTCAACAGCGTAGATAGCTATCCACTTCAACCCTCGTCGCCAGTTTTGTGAGGGCCACGAAGAATCCAGCATGAGTTTGTAGAATCAAAAGAAATAACTTTATTTCCAATTACATATATACAACAGCAGCAGTACTCCACCACTGCTCTCTCCTCTCTAGCTGGTTCCACACTGCCCAGCTCTATTTATGCAAGTGACTCTGCTAATGAATTCTCCGCCCTCCTCATTGGGGGAGCTCAGACTCACTAAGGATTGTGGAATAGGCAATAGTCCCCAGCCAGTAGTAATCCGGCAGGTTATAACACATCCCCTCTAAACCTCCGGCCCCTTACCTTAAATCTATGCTCCCTGGGCATTGATCCCTCCACCAATGAGAAAAATGACTTCCTGTCTACTCTATCTATGGACTTCATAATTGTATGCATCTCAATCATGTCCCTCCACAGTCTCCTCTGCTCCAAGGAAAATAGTCCAAGGCTATTCAATCTCTCTTCATAATGAAAAATATCCAGCCCAGGCAACATCCTGGTAAATCTCCTCTGCACCCTTTCCAGTCCTATCACATCCCTCCTGTAATGTGGATCCCTGAACTGCACACAATACTCTAGCTGTGGCAAAACCCAATGTTTTATACAGTTCCTGCTCTTAAACTCTATGCCTCGGCAAGTACACCATATGCTTTCTTTAAAAAAAAAAATTTTAGAGCACCCAATTCATTTTTTACTATGAAGGGGCAATTTAGCATGGCCAATCCAGCTATCCTGCACATCTTTGGGTTGTGGGGGTGAAACCCACTGAAACACAGGGTGAATGTGCGAACTCCACACGGACAGTGAACAAGGACCAAGATCGAACCTGGGACCTCGGCGCCGTGAGGCAGCAGTGCTAACCACTGCACTGCCGTGCTGCCCATGTGCCTTCTTAACCACTGTATTCATCTGCTCTGCTATCTTAAGAGACCGGTGTACATGCACACCAAGGTCCCTCTGATCCTCATTCCTCTCAGGGTCCTACTGTTTATCATGTATTCCCTTGCCTTGTTTATGCTGCCCATGTGCACCATCTCAAACTTAGCGGGATTGAATTCCATTTGCCACTGATCATACCATCTGACCAGCCTGCCTATATCATTTATGTAAACCAGAAACAACAAGGGCCCCACACTGATCCCTGTGGAACCCCAGTGGACACAGGCCTCCAGTCCGAAAAACACCCTTCGACCATCACCCTATGCTTCATGCCACTCAGCTAATTTTGTATCCAATTTGCCAAATTTCCATGGATCCCAAGGATCTTACCTTCGTTATCAGTCTCCCATGTGAGACCTTATCAAAAACGTTGCTGAAGTCCAAATCACCTATATCAAATGCATTTCCTTCATCTACACATCTGGTCACCTCTTCGGAAAATCCAAACAAATTGGTCAAACATGACCTCCCCTTAATAAAACCTTGCTAACTGTTCTTGATTAATCTCTGCCTCTCCAAATGCAGATTAATTCTATCTCTCAGAATTTCTTCCAATAGTTTCTCTCCCACAGAGGCTAGACTGACTGGCCTGCAGATTCCTGATTTATCCCTTGAATAATGATACCATATTGGCTATCCTCCAGTCCTCCAGCACCTCTCCTGTGGCCAGAGAGGAAACCATTCCTATTGATGAATATGACTGGCAGTTGCCAAGAAGCTCTCACTGCCACCTTTGTCTAGTCAATTGCCCCTTGTACTGTTGGGAAACCTGAAATTGCTGCAAAACTCAACACTCTTGTAGCTTGGTTTTGAGATCCAGACAGAATTGGAAAAACTGATGATGTGCCCTGAATAGGGCATCTGTCACCTCCCAGATGCACTTATGCATTGCTGACTGGGAGATGCCACACAAGTTCCCAGTGGAACCCTGAAAGGAGCCACTGGCAAAGAGGTTTAAAGTGGCGGTGACCTTTAATTCCAGCATGGGATTGCCTCCAAATTATTGTGGCCCAACATCATCACGAAGAAGCTGACAGATGTATGCAACCACATTCCAGGACATCCAAAGGCATCTCCAGCATGGCCTTCACTCATTTGTAGATAGCTGCACCGCCTGTGATGTATACTTGTGGTTAGGCCAATGCTCACCGTTACACTGGCCCCTGGTCACTGGCTTCTTGACCTTCTTGAGGCTCTTCTGCCTTTTGCTGCTCACGCTGTTAGCCCTGTGCCAACCTGTACCGGTCCCTCCTCACCTTAATGAGGGCCAGTAGGAAGGCAGGGTTTCCTGGAACATGCATCATCTAGGTCTCAGTATATCAGTGAACAAATTGCAGTAAGCAATCTCATATTCCATTCAGGTTTGCTTCCATTTCAGAGCCACCAAGGCAGTACTAAGCCCTGTGCCTGGATTAAGTGTAGACATGGCAATCTTACCCCACCCCTTCCAGGTGAATGACATCCTGGAAGAACAGAAAGATAAGCTTTCCTCTCTTTCATACATGACTGCATGAAGACATTGCCCTTTGAGAACCAAGTGCGAGAACCCTCCTTCAGAAACTATTCAGCTTGCCTCCGTTACCTTTGAGACTATAGAGAGACAGCATAGAAAGATTTACCACATGAGCCCTTGTCGGCCATGACCATTTACCTGGGAGGATGGAGGTTTGGAGTTGGGAGTTTGCAGCCGTCCATCGGCTGTGCTCCTTGGAGGCATCCACCTCTTCCCTTCATCCCTGCCACTGACAGCAGCAGATGGCAAATCGCATAGAATAAATGGGAGCTCTGAACTTTGCTGGGATCTCAATATTATCAGACCAATGAGTCACGTGCAAACCGGCAGCTGTGTGGGCTTCATCATCAGCTGAACACAACTGAACATGGTTCTTCATAGAAAAAGAGGTATATCATATCGGCCCATCGAGTCTGCACCGGCCCTTGGAAAGAGCACCCTACTGAAGCCCAAGCCTCCACCCTATCCCCGTAACCCAGTAACCCCACCTAACCTTTTGGACACCAAGGGGCAATTTAGCATGGCCAATCCACCTGACCTGCACATTTTTGGACTGTGGGAGGAAACAGGACCACCCGGAGGAAACCCCCGCAGACATGGGGAGAACATGCAAACTCCACACAGACAGTCACCCGAGGCTGGTATTGAACCTGGGTTCCTGGAGCTGTGAGGCAGCAGTGCTAACCACTGTGCCACCGTGCCGCCTCAATTCTTATCTAATTTACTCATAATTATTCGGGTGCTTCCTTAGTTGGCCAAGAGGATCACTGTGCACCAAAAAAAATCTTCCTCCCACTTCAAGAGTTTGAAGTTTCAGAACATTGCATAGCTGAAATTCCAAAATTTCATAACATTCGAGACTTCTTCCACCACCTTCTATCCTTGCCCGTCACCTATGTAAGATGAGGTAAATCCACCTTTTTATGGACATTAATACAATATGTGAAAATGGACAAAACTAGCTGAAATACAACAAACTTAAAATTCTGTGTTTCAAAATACATGGAATTAAACTGGCTGCAAACGAGACATCGACAGATAAAGAGATACACTGCGTTATCAAATCCATCTGGGAGTTGCTTGAGCTGACAAAGGACAATGAGTCATGGACAAAACTAGCCTGCTAGTTATGCAGAAAAGGGCCTTGCTAGTCCTGGCTCGAAAACAAAGAACAGTGCTACCCATAACAAAACCTATGGACAGTATATATTAGAGACTTCGAGATATTTGCATAATCCAAGAGATTTGGGCCCAGGCTGTGTCTTGCAAAACCATCTTGATGGGAAAGTGATCAACATTTCCTGAGGCCCATCCAAATCATTTTGCAGCCCATCAGCTCCAAGCATTCTCATAAATTCAACCGACCGTTGGGAGAAGCCCACCAGAATTTCAATGGCTGCAGCTTTTAAAATTAAATTAAGACAAGAGACGCTCAACCTTTCGGCGCGAAAAACCCAGCCAGAATGGGATATAAATGTATGGACGCCAGAGCACAGTGCAGTTCACTTCTTCATGACTACAGCTGTAATATTCTTGTCGGATGACCTAATTTATAACAGGGGCTGGTTTAGCACAGTGGGCTGAACAGCTGGCTTGTAATGCAGAACAAGGCCAGCAGCACGGGTTCAACTCCCGTACCCGCCTCCCCGAACAGGCGCCGAAATGGAGCTTTTCACAGTAACTTCATTGAAGCCTACTTGTGACAATAAGCGATTATTGTTATTATTATTATTACAAGAACACTTGTAGCTAAAGCTAGAAACAATTTATTAACATTAACTGTGGGTCAAATATCTACAAAACAACATGAATAACGGTATGAACCTACACAAGCATGCCCAAGGTCCCAAACGGGACTACCGTTTTAGCTAGTCCCAGTCTGGGCTGGCTTTTATGGATCAATTTCCACAAGCACCAGCTGATGGGCCTCCGCTGATGTGTGGGAGAGCTCGTATTCCACGAGTCCCATGGGGTGATCAATTGGGGAGTCCTCTTGGGTCTCGTGAAGTCTATTAAACTAGAACTATGCTTTTACCAAATAGATTCAGAAAGAATTACATATCCCTCTTAAAGGGGTATAGGTTTTATTTTGGTTATGCCACTAACTTTCTTTTATACACCATAACTATATTTGCAGGCTTACCTGTGGAGGTGCTGGAATGTAAGGCCATTGGTGTCAAAGCTCTGTTACTGTTTTAGTCTCATATGTTCCGCTGCTGTTCTCAACTTTACTCCATCAATGCCGTAATTATCAGCAGGTTTTTTTTCCACCAGTGGTGACTGGGAGAATAGCTGGTTTGTAACACTTTGAACTTGAGCCAGGATTGCTGTTAGAAGCAATTATGGAGAACAGGGGGCTTTTTTGCACTTTACTATAGAAATACTTTAGAATCATAAGATTCTAGGATACTGAACAGTGTAATATTCCTTTATTTATATCTCTTGTCCTTCCCCTCCCCATCAAATGATACAATAAATAATAACTGCAACTGTGCTGAATGCCATGTAACAGAAATGGCTTCTTCAAAGCTGCTAAACTATCTTACACCAGATGGCTTGGTTGGTAAATCCACCATCTAGCATGTAACTCCACTGTATTGCTCAGGCTTGATCCTTCCTCTGTGCTAAGTTAACTGATCTCAGCTGGAGTGGCAGCAAGCAGTACAATTAACATTGTCCCTGGGGTTTGAAGGGTTCTGACTCCATACTGCTGGCCAGTGGCTCTGGCTGCACATGGGTATTGGATGTGGTTAGAATATGATCTGAGTTTGATGTGCCCAGAGTTGAGTAATTTGCCTGCACGCCTTATTTTGGTTCACAAATTAAGGCAAGGTAATGAAGGGAATTGAACTGCAACAAGAGCCAATGTCTTCAGGAGAAGAGCAAGGGAACTTGAAAGCAGGAGAGGACATTTCATGCAATTGTAAAATTTAAACAATTTTACCCTGTCAATCTAAATGCATGAACAGCTTTCAGTTGGTTGGTGAGGTTTTGAATTATTTATAATTTGAAAACTTGAATCTTTGTAAATGGAAAATAACAGAAAATGTAAATAAACGTAAGAACATAAAAACTAGGAGCAGGAGTAGGCCATCTGGCCCCTCGAGCCTGCTCCACCATTCAATGAGATCATGGCTGATCTTTTGTGGACTCAGCTCCACTTTCCGGCCCGAACACCATAACCCTTAATCCCTTTATTCTTCAAAAAACTATCTATCTTTATCTTAAAAACATTTAATGAAGGAGCCTCTACTGCTTCACTGGGCAAGGAATTCCATAGATTCACGACCCTTTGGGTGAAGAAGTTCCTCCTAAACTCAGTCCTAAATCTACTTCCCCTTATTTTGAGGCTATACCCCCTAGTTCTGCGTTCCCCCGCCAGTGGAAACAACCTGCCCGCATCTATCCTATCTATTCCCTTCATAATCTTATATGTTTCTATAAGATCCCCCCTCATCCTTCTAAATTCCAACGAGTACAGTCCCAGTCTACTCAACCTCTCCTCGTAATCCAACCCCTTCAGCTCTGGGATTAACCTAGTGAATCTCCTCTGCACACCCTCCAGTGCCAGTACGTCCTTTCTCAAGTAAGGAGACCAAAACTGAATACAATACTCCAGGTGTGGCCTCACTAACACCTTATACAATTGCAGCAGAACCTCCCTAGCCTTAAACTCCATTACCTCTAGCAATGAAGGACAAAATTCCATTTGCCTTCTTAATCACCTGTTGCACCTGTAAACCAACTTTTTGCGACTCATGCACTAGCACACCCAGGTCTCTCTGCACAGCAGCATGTTTCAATATTTTATCATTTAAATAATAATCCCTTTTGCTGTTATTCCTACCAAAATGGATAATCTCACATTTGTCAACATTGTATTCCATCTGCCAGACCCTAGCCCGTTCACTTAGCCTATCCAAATCCCTCTGCAGACTTCCAGTATCCTCTGCACTTTTTGCTTTACCACTTATCTTAGTGTCGTCTGCAAACTTGGACACATTGCCCTTGGTCCCCAACTCCAAATCATCTATGTAAATTGAGAACAGTTGTGGGCCCAACACTGATCCCAGAGGGACACCACTAGCTACTGATTGCCAACCAGAGAAACACCCATTAATCCCCACTCTTTGCTTTCTATTAATTGACCAATCCTCTATCCATGCTACTACTTTCCCCTTAATGCCATGCATCTTTATCTTATGCAGTAACCTTTTGTGTGGCACCTTGTCAAAGGCTTTCTGGAAATCCAGATATACCACATCCATTGGCTCCCCGTTATCTACCGCACTGTTAATGTCCTCTAAGAATTCCACTAAATTATTCCGGCACGACCTGCCCTTTATGAACCCATGCTGCGTGTGCCCAATGGGACAATTTCCATCCAGATGCCTCGCTATTTCTTCCTTGATGATAGATTCCAGCATCTTTCCTACTACCGAAGTTAAGCTCACTGGCCTATAATTACCCGCTTTCTGCCTACCTCCTTTTTTAAACAGTGGTGTCACGTTTGCTAATTTCCAATCCGCCGGGACCACCCCAGAGTCTAGTGAATTTTGGTAAATTATCACGAGTGCACTTGCAATTTCCCTAGCCATCTCTTTTAGCACTCTGGGATGCATTCCATCAGGTCCAGGAGACGTGTCTACCTTTAGCCCCATTAGCTTGCCCATCACTACCTCCTTGGCGATAACAATCCTCTCAAGGTCCTCACCTGTCATAGCCTCATTTCCATCAGTCACTGGCATGTTATTTGTGTCTTCCACTGTGAAGACCGACCCAAAAATCCTGTTCAGTTCCTCAGCCATTTCCTCATCTCCCATTATTAAATCTCCCTTCTCATCCTCTAAAGGACCAATATTTACCTTAGCCACTCTTTTTTGTTTTATATATTTGTGGAAACTTTTACTATCTGTTTTTATATGCTGAGCAAGTTTACTCTCATAATCTATCTTACTCTTCTTTATAGCTTTTTTAGTAGCTTTCTGTTGCCCCCTAAAGATTTCCCAGTCCTCTAGTCTCCCACTGATCTTTGCTACTTTGAATGTTTTTTCCTTCAATTTGATACTCTCCCTTATTTCCTTAGATATCCACGGCTGATTTTCCCTCTTTTTACCGTCCTTCCTTTTTGTTGGTATAAACCTTTGCTGAGCACTGTGAAAAATCACTTGGAAGGTTCTCCACTGGTCCTCAACTGTTTCACCATAAAGTCTTTGCTCCCAGTCTACCTTAGCTAGTTCTTCTCTCATCCCATTGTAATCTCCTTTGTTTAAGCACAAAACACGAGTGCTTGATTTTACCTTCTCACCCTCCATCTGTATTTTAAATTCCACCATATTGTGATCGCTCCTTCCGAGAGGATCCCTAACTATGAGATCCTGAATCAATCCTGTCTCATTACGCACGACCAGATCGAGGACCGCTTGTTCCCTCGTAGCTGCCATTACGTACTGTTCTGGGAAACTATCGCAGATACATTCTATAAACTCCTCCTCAAGGCTGCCTTGACCGACCTGGTTAAACCAATCGACATGTAGATTAAAATCCCCCATGATAACTGCTGTACCATTTCTACATGCATCAGTTATTTCTTTGTTTATTGCCTGCCCCTCCATAATGTTACTATTTGGTGGCCTATAGACTACTCCTATCAGTGACCTTTTCCCCTTACTATTCCTGATTTCCACCCAAATGGATTCAACCTTATCCTCCATAGCACAGATGTCATCCCTTACTGTTGCCCGGATGTCATCCTTAAATAACAGAGCTACACCACCTCCCTTACCATCCACTCTGTCCTTCCGAATAGTTTGATACCCTCGGATATTTAACTCCCAGCCGTGACCATCCTTTAATCATGTTTCAGTAATGGCTACTAAATCATAGTCATTCACGATGATTTGCGCCATCAACTCATTTACCTTATTCCGAATACTACGAGCATTCAGGTAAAGTACACTTATGTTGGCTATTTTTACCTCTTCTGAATCTTAACACCTCGATCAGTAACCTCTCCTAAGTTATATTTCCTCTTAACCTTTCTCCTAATTTTCCTTGTCGTTGAACCCATATCTTCATGTAACAACCTGCCGTGTCGCTTACCATTAATGTTTTCACTTTCCGTTTTATTCCTTTTCGTATTCCTGGTCCTATTCACTGAGCTCCCCACAGTCACTGTACCTTATACTGTCGCCCTTTTTGATTTTTGACTATGGCTTCTCTGCCTTACACTTTCCCCCTTACTGCCTTTTGTTTCTGTCCCTGTTTTACTACCTTCCAACGTCCTGCATCGGTTCTCATCCCCCTGCCACATTAGTTTAAACTCTCCCCAACAGCTCTAGCAAACACCCCCCTAGGACATTGGTTCCAGTCCTGCCCAGGTGCAGACCGTCCGGTTTGTACTGGTCCCACCTCCCCCAGAACCGGTTCCAATGTCCCAGGAATTTGAATCCCTCCCTCTTGCACCATCTCTCGAGCCACGCATTCATCCTATCTATCCTGACATTCCTACTCTGACTAGCTCGTGGCACTGGTAGCAATCCTGAGATTACTACCTTTGAGGTCCTACTTTTTAGTTTAACTCCTAACTCCCTAAATTCAGCTTGTAGGACCTCGTCACGTTTTTTAACCTATATCGTTGGTGCCTATGTGCTCCACGACAGCTGGCTGTTCACCCTCCCCCCTCAGAATGTCCTGCAACTGCTCCGAGACATCCTGGACCTTGCACCAGGGAGGCAACATACCATCCTGGAGTCTCGATTGCGTCTGCAGAACCGCCTATCTATTCCCCTTACAATTGAGTCCCCTATCACTATAGCCCTTCCATTCTTCTTCCTGCCCAGCTGTGCAGCAGAGCCAGCCATGCTGCCATGAACCTGGCTGCTGCTGCCTTCCCCTGGTGAGCCATCTCCCTCAACAGTATCCAAAGCGGTATATCTGTTTTGCAGGGAGATGACCGCAGAGGACACCTGCACTGCCTTCCTACTCTTGCTCTGTCTTTTGGTCACCCATTTTCTATCTCCCTCAGTATCTTTCACCTGCGGTGTGACCAACTCGCTAAACGTGCTATCCACGACGTCCTCAGCATCGCGGATGCTCCAAAGTGAGTCCATCCGCAGCTCCAGAGCCGTGAAGCGGTCTAACAGGAGCTGCCAACTGGACACACTTCTTGCACGTGAAGGAGCCAGGGACAGTGGACGTGTCCCTGAGCTCCCACATCGCACACGAGGAGCATGACATGGGCCTGAGATCTCCTGCCATGTCTTAAACCTTCGGTTAACTTCAACAATTACAATTTACCAAAAGAAATTAAATAAATAAATAAACAACGAAGAAAAAAAAATATCAATATACCAATGAAAAGAAAAGAAAACAGAAACACTACTTACCAGTCACTGACCTCGAGCCTTCCTCTTGATCTTCACAGCGGTTGTTTTTTTTTGGTTAGAGGAGGGGGTAGGGAGGGAAACACTGAAGAAGTGTTTCAGGTTTAAGTGTCACCTGACAACAGCTCCTCCACAAACTACCTTCAAATTAGGGTGACCACGACGGAGGTATGCATATTTCCCTTGCAACACCAATCAGCAGCTCCGCTCTACTGCCCTCTGCTGGATACCTGTCTTCACTCGAACAGCTAGGGTCTCTAGCTCAGGTACACCTTTAATTTAGGGTGACCACGACAGAGGTAATCAAATTTCCCTTGCAACACCAATCAGCAGCTCCGCTCTACTGCCCTCTGGTTACAACAAAAAAGAAAAAATTGCTTATTGTCACAAGTAGGCTTCAAATGAAGTTACTGTGAAAAGCCCCTAGTTGCCACATTCCGGTGCCTGTTCGGGGAGGCTGGTACGGGAATTGAACCGTGCTGCTGGCCTGCCTTGGTCTGCTTTAAAAGCCAGCGATTTAGCCCAGTGTGCTAAACCAGCCCCATGGGCAGGATTAGTGGCATTGGATGGAGGAGCACAAGATCTAATGTGCAAGATATATGTCATGAAGGAGAGGATTATTTCCAGTAAAATATGTTATTCGTAGTACTCTTATTGTTTTATCTTCTTTCAGCACCAGCAGAATGTTTCATTTTTTTTTTTGGATATCTTTAAATGGGTAAGATAAATGGCTTAGCCTGCAGTTTAATCAGTCACTAATGAATTTGGTTTAGATAATAATAACAAGGAGAATCATTGTTTAATCAGACTTGAGAATATGTTTTTTTTGAATAAATGAATGTTATGATCTACCCCCAGGATTGTGGACACAGGCAATCTGGCAGAAACTCCCTACACTTTGTTGTATGTTGAAGACAAAAGCATCCAAAGAATTGGTTTAAATTTCAAAGTATGTTCCTCGTTTAGTTTTGCAACACAAACTAAGTTGCTGAGCTTGTGGTATAGGACATTCTTGAACAACCAATTCTCTTTTATTTGAAAGTAGATGTCTATTTGGGTTTGAAACTTTGAAAAAATAATTTAATCTTAATTCTTTAGGGATTTCGGCGGCAGCGGTGCGCAGGGGCCTTCTTGGAGGTGAGTAGTGAATTTAAAAGCACTTACCTTTACAGGAGCAGCCCTTTGGATTTCGGCGGCAGCGGTGCGCAGGGGCCTTCTGGGAGGTGAGTAGTTAGTTTAAAAGCACTTACCTTTACAGGAGCAGCCCTTTGGATTTCGGCGGCAGCGGTGCGCAGGGGCCTTCTTGGAGGTGAGTAGTGAATTTAAAAGCACTTACCTTTACAGGAGCAGCCCTTTGGATTTCGGCGGCAGCGGTGCGCAGGGGCCTTCTGGGAGGTGAGTAGTTAGTTTAAAAGCACTTACCTTTACAGGAGCAGCCCTTTGGATTTCGGCGGCAGCGGTGCGCAGGGGCCTTCTTGGAGGTGAGTAGTGAATTTAAAAGCACTTACCTTTACAGGAGCAGCCCTTTGGATTTCGGCGGCAGCGGTGCGCAGGGGCCTTCTGGGAGGTGAGTAGTTAGTTTAAAAGCACTTACCTTTACAGGAGCAGCCCTTTGGATTTCGGCGGCAGCGGTGCGCAGGGGCCTTCTTGGAGGTGAGTAGTGAATTTAAAAGCACTTACCTTTACAGGAGCAGCCCTTTGGATTTCGGCGGGACCCGGAAGTTCGACCTCTGGCAAGCCCCCCCCCCCCCCAACCAATAAATTCTGGTGGAGAGGAAACCCGAGACACTACACGTGTAGTGTCTCCCACCCACCCTCCTCCTCTAACCTAATAATAAGACCCATTGGTGTAAGGTAAGTGCCATATTATATTATTATATTATTAGCATTGTGCAGGTCAAGGATTGGAGGTGGAGGAGCAGTCTCTGTCAGCGAGAGAACCTGAGAACATCTCAGAAGGTAAGCAAGTGATTTTTACTTTTATACCTGTTTTTCAAATTGTGTGTGTCGGGGGGAAACTGAAGTGACATCACAGAAAAGCTGTGACCTGAGTGGCTGGTTGGGATTCTAACCTAAATTTTTTTGAGTATTTGGGAACTAATTAAACATAATAACTTAATTATAATTTAGAGGATATCTAAGCCAGAGATCGGAGAATATTATAGTTAGCTATCGCATTTCTATTAGAAATCTAGTGCTAGGAAACAGATAGTTGACAGTAACTTTGAAATTTAAAAAAAAGTATTTATAAAAAAAAAAGACAAATTTTAATTTTAATTAATTGACGCAATGTCAGTTAGAGGGGTGCTGTGCTCTGACTGTGAGATGTGGCAGGTCCGGGAGGCTTCCAGCGTCCCGGATGGCTTCATCTGCAGAAAGTGCACCCAACTGCAGCTCCTCACAGACCGCATGGTTCGGTTGGAGCAGCAATTGGATGCACTTAGGAGCATGCAGGTGGCGGAAAGCGTCATAGATCGCAGTTATGTAAGTGTGGTCACACCCAAGGTGCAGGCAGAGAAATGGGTGACCACCAGAAAGGGCAGGCAGTCAGTGCAGGAATCCCCTGTGGTTGTCCCCCTCTCGAACAGATATACCCCTTTGGATACTGTCGGGGGGGATAGCCTATCAGGGGAAAACAGCAGCAGCCAGAGCAGTGGCACCACGGCTGGCTCTGATGTTCAGAAGGGAGGGTCAAAGCGCAGAAGAGTAATAGTTATAGGGGACTCTATAGTCAGGGGCACAGATAGGCGCTTCTGTGGACGTGAAAGAGACTCCAGGATGGTATGTTGCCTCCCTGGTGCCAGGGTCCAGGATGTCTCCGAACGGGTAGAGGGAATCCTGAAGGGGGAGGGCAAACAGGCAGAGGTCGTTGTACATATTGGTACTAACGACATAGGCAGGAAGGGGCATGAGGTCCTGCAGCAGGAGTTCAGGGAGCTAGGCAGAAAGTTAAAAGACAGGACCTCGAGGGTTGTAATCTCGGGATTACTCCCTGTGCCACGTGCCAGTGAGGCTAGAAATAGGAAGATAGAGCAGACAAACACGTGGCTAAACAGCTGGTGTAGGAGGGAGGGTTTCTGTTATCTGGACCACTGGGAGCTCTTCCGGGGCAGGTGTGACCTGTATAAGATGGACGGGTTGCATCTAAACCGGAGAGGCATAAATATCCTGGCCGCGAGGTTTGCTAGTGTCACACGGGAGGGTTTAAACTAGTATGGCAGGGGGGTGGGCACGGGAGCAATAGGTCAGAAGGTGAGAGCATTGAGGGAGAACTAGGGAATAGGGACAGTGTGGCTCTGAGGCAGCGCAGACGGGGAGAAGTTGCTGAACACAGCGGGTCTGGTGGCCTGAAGTGCATATGTTTTAATGCAAGGAGCATTACGGGTAAGGCAGATGAACTTAGAGCTTGGATTACTACTTGGAACTATGATGTTGTTGCCATTACAGAGACCTGGTTGAGGGAAGGGCAGGATTGGCAGCTAAACGTTCCAGGATTTAGATGTTTCAGGCGGGATAGAGGGGGATGTAAAAGGGGAGGCGGAGTTGCGCTACTTGTTCAGGAGAGTATCACAGCTATACAGCGAGAGGACACCTCAGAGGGCAGTGAGGCTATATGGGTAGAGATCAGGAATAAGAAGGGTGCAGTCACAATGTTGGGGGTATACTACAGGCCTCCCAACAGCCAGCGGGAGATAGAGGAGCAGATAGGTAGACAGATTTTGGAAAAGAGTAAAAACAACAGGGTTGTGGTGATGGGAGACTTCAACTTCCCCAATATTGACTGGGACTCACTTAGTGCCAGGGGCTTAGACGGGGCAGAGTTTGTAAGGAGCATCCAGGAGGGCTTCTTAAAACAATATGTAAACAGTCCAACTAGGGAAGGGGCGGTACTGGACCTGGTATTGGGGAATGAGCCCGGCCAGGTGGTAGATGTTTCAGTAGGGGAGCATTTCGGTAACAGTGACCACAATTCAGTAAGTTTTAAAGTACTGGTGGACAAGGATAGGAGTGGTCCGAGGATGAATGTACTAAACTGGGGGAAGGCTAATTATAACAATATTAGGCGGGAACTGAAGAACATAGATTGGGGGCGGATGTTTGAGGGCAAATCAACATCTGACATGTGGGAGGCTTTCAAGTGTCAGTTGAAAGGAATACAGGACAGGCATGTTCCTGTGAGGAAGAAAGATAAATACGGCAATTTTCGGGAACCTTGGATGACGAGTGATATTGTAGGCCTCGTCAAAAAGAAAAAGGAGGCATTTGTCAGGGCTAAAAGGCTGGGAACAGACGAAGCCTGTGTGGCATATAAGGAAAGTAGGAAGGAACTTAAGCAAGGAGTCAGGAGGGCTAGAAGGGGTCATGAAAAGTCATTGGCAAATAGGGTTAAGGAAAATCCCAAGGCTTTTTACACTTACATAAAAAGCAAGAGGGTAGCCAGGGAAAGGGTTGGTCCACTGAAGGATAGGCAAGGGAATCTGTGTGTGGAGCCAGAGGAAATGGGCGAGGCACTAAATGAATACTTTGCATCAGTATTCACCAAAGAGAAGGAATTGGTAGATGTTGAGTCTGGAGAAGGGGGTGTAGATAGCCTGGGTCACATTGTGATCCAAAAAGACGAGGTGTTGGGTGTCTTAAAAAATATTAAGGTAGATAAGTCCCCAGGGCCGGATGGGATCTACCCCAGAATACTGAAGGAGGCTGGAGAGGAAATTGCTGAGGCCTTGACAGAAATCTTTGGATCCTCGCTGTCTTCGGGGGATGTCCCGGAGGACTGGAGAATAGCCAATGTTGTTCCTCTGTTTAAGAAGGGTGGCAGGGATAATCCCGGGAACTACAGGCCGGTGAGCCTTACTTCAGTGGTAGGGAAATTACTGGAGAGAATTCTTCGAGACAGGATCTACTCCCATTTGGAAGCAAATGGACGTATTAGTGAGAGGCAGCACGGTTTTGTGAAGGGGAGGTCGTGTCTCACTAACTTGATAGAGTTTTTCGAGGAGGTCACTAAGATGATTGATGCAGGTAGGGCAGTAGATGTTGTCTATATGGACTTCAGTAAGGCCTTTGACAAGGTCCCTCATGGTAGACTAGTACAAAAGGTGAAGTCACACGGGATCAGGGGTGAACTGGCAAGGTGGATACAGAACTGGCTAGGCCATAGAAGGCAGAGGGTAGCAATGGAGGGATGCTTTTCTAATTGGAGGGCTGTGACCAGTGGTGTTCCACAGGGATCAGTGCTGGGACCTTTGCTCTTTGTAGTATATATAAATGATTTGGAGGAAAATGTAACTGGTCTGATTAGTAAGTTTGCAGACGACACAAAGGTTGGTGGAATTGCGGATAGCGATGAGGACTGTCTGAGGATACAGCAGGATTTAGATTGTCTGGAGACTTGGGCGGAGAGATGGCAGATGGAGTTTAACCTGGACAAATGTGAGGTAATGCATTTTGGAAGGGCTAATGCAGGTAGGGAATATACAGTGAATGGTAGAACCCTCAAGAGTATTGAAAGTCAAAGAGATCTAGGAGTACAGGTCCACAGATCACTGAAAGGGGCTACACAGGTGGAGAAGGTAGTCAAGAAGGCATACGGCATGCTTGCCTTCATTGGCCGGGGCATTGAGTATAAGAATTGGCAAGTCATGTTGCAGCTGTATAGAACCTTAGTTAGGCCACACTTGGAGTATAGTGTTCAATTCTGGTCGCCACACTACCAGAAGGATGTGGAGGCTTTAGAGAGGGTGCAGAAGAGATTTACCAGAATGTTGCCTGGTATGGAGGGCATAAGCTATGAGGAGCGATTGAATAAACTCGGTTTGTTCTCACTGGAACGAAGGAGGTTGAGGGGCGACCTGATAGAGGTATACAAAATTATGAGGGGCATAGACAGAGTGGATAGTCAGAGGCTTTTCCCCAGGGTAGAGGGGTCAATTACTAGGGGGCATAGGTTTAAGGTGAGAGGGGCAAAGTTTAGAGTAGATGTACGAGGCAAGTTTTTTACGCAGAGGGTAGTGGGTGCCTGGAACTCACTACCGGAGGAGGTAGTGGAGGCAGGGACGATAGGGACATTTAAGGGGCATCTTGACAAATATATGAATAGGATGGGAATAGAAGGATACGGACCCAGGAAGTGTAGAAGATTGTAGTTTAGTCGGGCAGTATGGTCGGCACGGGCTTGGAGGGCCGAAGGGCCTGTTCCTGTGCTGTACATTTCTTTGTTCTTTGTTCTTTGTTCTCATGGTTTGGGTTTTGCACAAGCTAACAGTTTGCTTTGTGAAAAGTGAAGTAGTGTTCCTGGTGGTGGTAATATACCGTCATTAGGCAATAATGCTGAATTAATGTTGGTACAAAAAGATCAAATAAATTATTCTGTAATTGCAGTCTATTGAGGATTGTATTATGCAAAGGCTGCCAGAACTCACTGTATCTGCCACCTCATTCCAGGCTTTATTCATAACAGTTGTTGTTTCTATCCCACCCTTCAATCGCCCTCCTTTCCTTAACGGCGTCTAACATCCTGTGGAAGTGCACATCATGGAAGTGTTGTGCAATTCTTTTAGCATCCATCTTCTTGGCTGGAATGAGAGTCTTGGGTGAGTGGAGCGCTTAAAAGCTGCTCCATGGAAGGTGGAGCGGGTGGAGATAGAAACGCTAGTGGAAGAAATCCTGCAGGTGGACAGGAGATTTGCAGAGGGCCCAGAGAAAGGGCTGCTAAAGGAACACCAGAGGTTGCAAGTAGAATTCGGAATGTTCTCCAATAGATCAGTTAGATAGGACACGACCAATGGACATTCACGATACACACAGAGGTGACATGACCACAGGAGGGCATTACACCAGCTCATATATAAAGGACACCACACACATGATCTGTTTTTTTCCAGTGGAGACAGTCAGTGAGTACAGACACAGGGTTGATTCAATATCACTCCCATCATGTGGATTACAGCAACTGGTTAGTCAGTCTGGGTATCTATAATAGGATTAGCAGTAGTATCGAACCCGAGTAATAGAAGATTAAATAGTTTAATAAATGTGTTGAAGTTATCTACACGTCTGAACCTTCCTTTGTCAAGTGCACCACAAGGAAGCCGCTTATGCCACACCGAGAGCATAACAAATCATGGTACCAGCAGTGAACTGTTTCAATCCATATAGCCATACCTCAGCGCACAGTGACAACCAGCAACAATACCCAGGCAAGATGTTCGAGATCCGGGTTCCGCAGCAGCTCCAGTGCCACGGTGATCTCCGTGAAAACTGGCGGGTCGTCCGGCAAAAGTTTGAAATCTTCCTGGTAGCAGCCGACCTACAAGACGTGGCCGATGCTGAAAAGACAGAGCTTCTGCTCACCATCGCCGGAGCCAGAGCAGAAGAAATCTTTTAAAAATTCAAGTTCTCCAAAGGCCAAAATAGGAGCGACTTCCAGGCAGTCCTGGACAAATTCGGCAAATACTGTGAGGAAAACACACTCCAACCAGCAAGAAAAGGTAAGAGAAGCGGCAGTACTCACCACAAGGCCGAGATCCCGGAGCAGAGAACAATTTTGATCGGTGGCCATCTTTTTAATGGGACCGCACTTACGCAGTTGCGCGAGAAGCGCACAGAACGGGAAGGTCCGTTTGCGCATGCGCGAGACGCCGCGCATGCACAATCACAAAAACGGCCCCCAGTACAGGAACAGCGATTTGCGCATGCGCAAACGCTTCCTACGTATGATGTCACATGCATCATGGCATCAGAGGCCCTTGACCACGCCCATTTAAAGGGGAAACGTCCCAAATCAAAGAAAAAATCTTTTAAAGCTGTAAAACAACCTTCTTTCACCTGGAATGATAGCACAATGCCTCAAAATGAACCAGGAAATGAAATTAACCTCCGAAGAACCCTGCAACAAGCAGTTACCTACGCTCAAACCGATGATTCTGACCTTAAATACTTCGAAACTGACCTTTACATTTTCTCTGGACCACGCGAGCCCAATGCCAGCTCCGACATAAAACGTGAAATCAGCTGGGTTTCTCAGACTTGATAAAATTCTATTTGCCTTGAGTGGTTCGTTACAGGGGTTTGCTCGGAGGTGGCAGCCGTTCTTCAACTTCCTTGAGAAAAATTAAGCTGACAGCAGGGGAGGAGGGGGAGGAGGGAAGGGGAGGCATGGGAAAGACGAGTAAGGGCAGGATAACGGAGGGGTGGCTGGGGAAGGTGGCACTGTTTGTGTAAGCCATGTTGGCTGGGGTTTGTGCTCGGGGGGGTTTGTTGGTTATATTGTTGTGTTTTCGTTTTGTTGAAATTTAATGTTGAAAATTGTTAAAATTATAAATGCCTCAATAAAATATTATCTCAAAAAACATTGCTCCAGCTTGTCAGCCTCTCAGTGGGATTCCTGACCCCAGCGAATCACAAACCTGAGGAATCGGGACTCGGACGGGATGCACGTGGGCAGCGTGCTAGCCCATTTGCATAGATGGAACCGCGCATCCCCGATGGTCAGCAGCAGCGCTCAAATGTTCTAATTCTCCGCTGGTGGGAGCACTCTGTGATGGAGAATCCCACCGATACTGTTTTGTGATCAGAATGAAATAGATTTGTGTGTCTTTCTGTGGGAATGCACTGAATCGTAATACATTTGTATGGCGTCTACTGAAGCATGCAATACGCCGGTCTGTTTGCAAAAAGGCATGGACCTGTCATCCACACATGCAGAGTTCCAGATTTCAGGGGAAGTAATTAGTGGAAGCCAGGTATTTTCATACAGGGAGAGGAAAAACCAAGAAGGAGAATTCTCCTTAGGCACACTGCCTGGAGCTCCATTTCAGAGCAATACGAGCAGATGCCCAGCAGCTGATTATTTGCATGTGCTGCTCGTGGCAAAGGGGAAAATAGAAAGTCTCGATGTCAGAATCCTGTATCATTGTTTTGGACATGATTTGACCTGAGGTTTTCAGCTTGCAAAAGCCCATTGTTGTAGTTAAATAGAAGTTCAACATAATCAATTGCGTTAAGATAACATGACCCACATCAAAGCAAATGGAAAACAAAAGGAATTCTACTGTCCACAACATAAATTTAAGTTCCTCTGAAGTTGTGAGGACATAAATAACTGGGTGTAACCTATCATATACAGCAAGGGAAAAATATGAATTAAGTAACTTAATATACCAAAAGGTTCAAATGGTTCCCACATCAAAAGATGGTTTGCATTTTGGTAAACAATTTCTCCCAAGATGTGGATTGCAATTATTGTACACTGTCGCGAAAAACAAGAGAAAACCGATCATCATCTCTCAAGGCAACTGAGAATAGGCAACTGAGAATGAATCCTACTCACATCAAGAACAAACAATGAAATAATCTATTTTATCCAACAGCCGTGCACACACCAATTTCTATGAAATACGAACAGTGGTTGCAGCTGCATAACAGGATCTTTACCTTTTTAAATTATCGAATGCATCATGAATATACAATATTTAACAAAATAAGTGCTGAGGAACTGCGATAAAGTTAAAGAACTACTAAAGGAATAATAATAATCTTTATTAGTGTCACAAGTAGGCTTACATTAACACTACAATGAAGTTACTGTGAAAATCCCATAGTCGCCACACTACGGCGCTGTTCGGACACTGAGGGAGAGTTCAGAATGTCCAATTCACCTAACAAGCACATCTTTCGGGACTTGTAGGAGGAAACCGGAGCACCCGGAGGAAAGCCACGTAGACAGAGGAAAAACACGCAGACTCCACACAGACAGTGACCCAAGCCGGGAATCGAACCCGGGTCCCTGGTGCTGTGAAGCAACAGCGCTAACCATTGTACTACCATGCCGCACATTATTTACATACAATCCTGAGAACTTGCAGTAGCCACTGTTATGTCACAAATGTTTCTAACTGTTTGATGGATCAGTGTTGTGGAATATTCTGTCCAGTAACTCAACAAAGAGGCAATGCAACTTAGTATTGACAAGTAAATTTGACTCTCAGTCAAACCTGTGGGATTTGAGCTCAGGACCTTCTGGCCGGGGATCACATATTAGACCATCTTCCAAATATACCATTCTTGCACATGTATGGAGCACCTGTTTTTACACACAACTCAAGATTAACAAAAGCAATTCTGATCTACAAAACTTCTGCATTAATATAATTCTGTGACATCCATTAATTAATAGTGTGAGTTCTATAAATTTGAATTTGTGAAGCAGATTTATGTTGAAAGGTTACACACTAGTTGCTGGTTTAAACTGGTGCTTTTGGTTCCCTACAGTCTAACGTTTCTGCGGTTGGTTTTCACTTTTCCGTTTAAAGTTTCCATAGCTCAGATACCAACCACTAAACAGAGTTGCATTTAATTTAAATGTGACTTTAACCTGCTTTTTTTTATTATTTATTGGCAGCATTTATCCTTGTCAAAATAAAAGGTGCCATTGCTGAGGAATACACATTTTCCAACTTTTGTTGTATCAAAATCTCCAATATTAGGTAGAAGCCTGAAAAAATATTGGTTAGGAAGCCTGCTACCTTCAGAAGAAACCACTTCTGTAGGACATGGAAAGAAAATCATGCTGGTATATCTCTTAACCATTGTTGCAGTTGACTGAACAAACAAGATTGACAGTATCGTAAAAATAAGTGAAAATTTATGTGCTGTGAAGTGTTGTAGATGTGCAACTATTGAGGAATGAAGTGGAGCATCCAAAGCTTATTTCATCTGTGACCATAAAGCCAGCAGGGAGGACTTTCCATTCAGAAGTTGGTCTTGGCAAGATTCAACTTTAAGCTGCAGGAGCAGTTGTCAGTTCACCACATCACCTGCTATACCAGGACAGCAGCATAGCATATTCTAATCTCATTTTGGGATCTACAGTTACAAGAGCAATGTTCAGTATATAGCCACAGGAACAGATGGTTTTTCCCCAGTTATTTTCCTTTTTCTAAATAAGCTTAGCAGTTTACACTGACAGAGCCTTTGCACACAATTACAAAATTAGGGCCTGGATTCTCCATTCTGCTGCCTAAGTGCTCCCGCCAGCAGAGAATTTGGGCTGATCTCCATTGACGCAGGGAGCGGCGCCCAGGTGCAAGCCTCTCTCCTTAACCATGAAATGCAACACTCCCAAAAATCAGTTTCACACAGCCATATATTGCACTAGCCAGTGATTGACAGCTTTACTACTCCAGATACAAGTGCTTGGTGGATTGTTTATCTATTTTTCCCTTCACACTTGAATGCATTTCCATTACCTTGCTTTGATGCTAACCACGATGTTGATAAACACCCTTGCTATGATTGACAGCTCCTCACCACATCAAAATCAGCTAATTGGTTTCACTTCCTCTTATTCACAGCAGAAAGCACTGACTGAAGGTTGGGTGGGGAGGTTGGTTGGGGAGGAGTTCAGACCACCCTCATGTGTGCATATTGTGGAGGTGGTTATCCATTATTTCGGTAGTGGGAGGAGGGTCAGGATTTGCATTGTAGGGGAGAGGGGGGCCTTCCGATGGACATTGAGGAGCACCTCAGTTATATACTGACCCCATTGACCCTCCTTGGACTCCACTGCGTCAGGGCAATGCTTGGGCAAACTGGCACTAAAGCCCGCATGGTGGATTTCCCACTGTAGGGGTTGGTGCATAATAGGAGATTGGTGAATCAGGCATCCAGCTCGTTACTAAAATTGAAATCACAATTTGCATCCTCCGGCTGGCATGGGAGTTTTATGTGGGGAATCGTAGCATCGCAACGGCTGGAGTCAAACCTGTCTTTCAGGGGACACTCCATTCTCTGCCCAATAGGAATCCCAATCACATTGTCGGGCAATGATAAATCCACCCCTAGATCTTGGTCGCGATTCAGCGGACTTGAGTTAAAGGATGCAATGCTCTGGAAAGATTTCTAAGTGTTGTATTGAGTGGAAATTGGCGCGAACTTCCTGACACTCGGCCCAACGAGGCCGGCAACACTATTCAATGTTAATTGGTCCACTAAACGAGGCTCACAGACTTCTCGCCTCAAATGAAGGCTCGCCAGCTAATTCACCAATACCACGCTTGCTAGCCCCCATTAACAAGGTCGAGCAGCACTTAGGCTGTACTTGCTCTGCCAACCCAGCCAGCTCGCAATAACGGCGACAAGGAGACCGGCCCAAGATTCGGGGACGCTGACCTGGGGAGGCTGCTAGACGCTTTGGAGGCCATGGAGGATGTCCTCATGGAAGGAGCACCCCACCCAAGCACACACCTCCACCCCATCCCCATAACCCAGTAACCCCACCTATTCTTTTTGGACACTAAGGGCAATTTAGCATGTCCAATCCACCTAACGTGCACAACTTTGGGAGGAAAACGGAACACCTGGAGGAAACCTATACAGACACAGGGAGAACGTGCAGACGATGATTCTATTCTATGATTCTATGAGTGAGTAGACACCAATGACTCACCATCCCCTGAGACCTTTCTGTCCCCATGGGAGCATCCTCTCCATGCGACCCCCAACCCTCCCTCCGCCCCTCTCCCCCTTCAACCCCCCAAACCCTTCATCCATCTTTCTCCTGCATCATCCCCCCTCTCACCACTGTGAAATACATATCTGACTCACGGTGCCCTCTCTGTGTCTCCTCAGGAAAAGCTCTCCCACAATCGCTAGGAGAGGGCCCAGACTGGAGGAAGGGGCCAGACATCAGAATCCTCATCATCTTTGAAGAGCATGCCCTGGAGGTAACCAGTGGGCCAAGCTCAGGGTGGTCATCAACGTGGAGGCTGGCGGACTCCATAGAGGTGAGGAACTACCACCCAGAGGAGACCTGTCAAACGTGAGTCGTCAGTGCCTTACTGACTGACCCATCCCTCCCACTGACCAGATGTCCATTCTCCCACAGGTCTTCCAGTTGGTGGCGCCAGCCCATTCCGGGTGACTCCCTGTCCAGTCTCCCAGGAGACAAACTCAGAGGAGAGCTATGAGGATGCCACCGTAATATTCTCATCACAACTGTCATCTCCACCCTCCACCAACGCAGATACACGGACCTTGGTAGGAAATGTTAGTGGTCAGGCTTTTGGAGCACAATCTGGTGAGCACTACTGCTGATGTACATCAGGTGGAGTCAGGAACCACCAGACGAGAGAGCAGTTAGAGGTCTGCAGGATCCTAGGACCCAGCTGGGTCAGGACATTCAGAGGGAGATGTCAGCATCTCCGAGCGGCCAGGACATTCAGAGGGAGATATCAACATCACTGCAGCAGATCCATAGCCACTTGGAGGAGTCCGAGGTTACGGATGCTGGAGATATCATCGGCTTTGCATGGCACCAAGGCCAACACGCTAGGGTGTCAACTGCAGTGGAAAGCCTGGTGCACAAAGTCGGCACCATTAGTGAAGGTGTCCAAGGCATTGCACAGTCAGTGACGACCATGCTGAGGGTCTCATCAGTATATCTGCCTCGCTGGGGGTTGTCACCCAGTACCAGGCTGACCTTGATGAGATTCTGCGGGACAAGTCCCACTCTCAGATGGGCATGGTCGAGGCACTGCGGAGCTTGTCCCATTCACAGGTCGACATTCCCGAGGCACTGCAGAACATGACCCAGTCACTGAGGAGCATCGCCAAGGGCATCAACACGATGGTGCGGACCATGGGGAACTGCCAGGTCTGGCAGAGCCAGATGATGCAGAGGCAGCGGGGCTCGATCCAGCTGCTCCTCCATCCCAAGGTGAATTCCAGGGCCCTATGGGCACCGAGCGGGAGGAGGGGACACTGGGTGCCAACCTGGATCCGTCTCATGGAGTGGGGATGGTGGCCATCAGCTCCCCGAGTTCCATCCCTCTGATGAGGCCACGTCTCACAGCGAGCGCACGGGACAGAGCCGTGCATGTGCCGTCAATAAGTGCACTGGCCCCAGAGCCCCCTGAGGACGCCCGCCAGGGCATCAAATGCCACAGGACGAGGTAAGCTGGTGCCTCCACCTCACGTATGCATCCTGGGGAGACACGTAGACGTAGTGGTAGAGCTAGGGAGGCAAAGCACATCGAGGATCACCGAGGCCACTGGGGGAAGGGGGGTGGGGTGGTATTACACATTAAACACCCTTGAACCCAACCAGTATGATGCCTCTGTCACTTTCTTCCGCAATGCGGGCTGACCTCCAAACCCCTGGCAGGTCTCTCTGGGCATTTCCCCCCTCCTCCTTAGACACACCGAGTGCAGGTGATAGGTGTGAGCGAACACTCAGCAGACAGGCTGGGGTCAGACTATGGCATAGAATCAGTAGCAGTGCCGCTCAGCTCCCTGTAGGTTATCATCACACCCCTGCCCTCGACGGTGACCAGCTGATGGTGCCGACACAGTCCCATCATCCTGGAGTGATGTGACACAGACCCTGAGAGGGTGGGAAATGGGAGTGGGAGGTGACGAACTAGGCCACGTCCCAAGTGAATTAGGAGAGTATAAATGGGTCCCTGGCCCTCGGGGCTTGCTGGACCCTTACCGCTGCCACCTGTCCTGTATCCTCTGGCTGGTCCTCAGGTTCCTCATCCTCCAGCCCCTGCTGGTCCAGCCCCACCTCATTGTCCTCCTCCTCGGAGGGGGCAGCATGTTCCTCATCACCAACCTCCAGCTTGTTGCCCCATTGCTGTGTGAGACTGTGCAGGGCACAGTAGACCACCACAAAGCGGCAACCTTCGGGTGGTGTACTGGAGTCACGCTTTGGTCATCACCCTCCATACTGCCGTCATTAGCCAGGTCCTCAGCAGGTATCCCCCAAGATCCAGCTGCCCATCCTTGGGTGCTCCTCGAAGAGGCCAGGGATGACCGACTGCCCCATGATGTACCTGTCATGGACATTCCCCAGAAAGCGTGAACACATGTGCATTATCTTCATCTGGTGGTCGCACATGAGCTGCATGTTCAGGGAGTGGAACCCGTTTTGGTTTACATAGGGCATCCCCAGATGACCCGGCGAGTGCAGGGCGACATGCGTGATATCTATTACCCCCTGGACCTGGAGCATCCTGACGATGGCGGAGAAACCTGCTGCCTGGACATCTTATTGGGCTGAGTCTATGTCAAAGTTGTCATAATATACACCAGTATATCATGGTGCAGATACACACACACTGATGGACACAGCAAGACCAATCAACACACGCGACACCGCAGCCAATCACCAGTTAGAGCACACTCACTATAAAGACAGGGGGCATCAGAGTTCCCGCTCATTCATGATACAGCCTCCTACAAGGACAGAGCTTACAGCTTACAGCACAGATCCTCACCATGTGCTGAGTGCATAGACTGGCTCGGACAGGCATAGGTCTTTAGTTTAATCTAACATCGTGTTAACCCACAGTGAAAGTATGTTCAACAGTTTCTAACTTAATAAAATAGTGTTGCGCTATTTTAAGTGTTGGTGGCCTGTATGTGTTCCACGGATCCAGAGCACCCAACACATCATGATACCAGGAGTTGAGGGATATTAGAACTTCTTGGAGCTACCTGCAAGTTATCTGCCTTCCACCAGCATACAGTCATCCTGCAAAATGGACAGCGTCCGCCCACCGCCGCTCTGCATCACCAGTAACCTAGGGGCCAATTGGAAGATATTCAAACAACGCTTCCAGCTCTACCTTGAAGCCACAGACCGGGAAGATGCCTCGGACACCAGGAAGATCGCTCTCTTCCTATCCACGGCCGGGGAACATGCCATCCACATTTTCAATTCTCTCACCTTTGCTGATGATGAAGATAAATCAAAATTCAAGACGGTCCTCCTCAAGTTTGACACTCACTGCAACATAGAGGTGAATGAAAGTTTCGAGCGCTATGTATTCCAACAGTGTTTGCAGGGTAAGGATGAACCTTTCCAGTCCTTTCTCACCCACCTCCGCGTCCTTGCGCAGCCCTGTAATTACGGGCCCACCTCCGACTCCATGATACGCGACCGGTGTTCAGTCGGAACCCCTATGTCAACAGCTCCTCAAGGTGAAGCAGCTCACCCTAGCGACCGCCATTAAGACCTGCGTGCGACATGAACACGCCACTAGTCGTTATTCCCACATCCAAGTGGCTGAAACGGCGCGGCAAGGTCCCCACGAGTCAGAACGGGTCCAAGCAATCGAGCAACTCCAGGGCCTCAGCCTAGATGAGGACGGCCATTTTGCGTGCTTTTCGCGGACTCCCACGCTTGTGCCCACCGAACGAGGGGACGGCGACGTCAACAAACATACTGCGCAGGCATGCACCACGTACGGCCGCACCGCGCATGCGCAATGGCGCAGCGAACGTACTGACACCACAAAGTGCGGCAACTGTGACTCCGCCCACTTAAAGCGGCAATGCCCTGCCAAATCCCAACAATGCCTGAGATGTGGCAAACATGGCCACTATGCTGCCTTCTGCCGAGCAGCTCAGCCTGCCCATTCATATCGCTTCAGCCAGCCTCGCAGGAATGTCCGGGCAATTCAACCCACGGTCACCGAGTCCGATGCGGACCTCCCACACAGCAGTGACACCGAGGACCCGAAGGCGCCTTTTCGAGTCGGTGTCATGACAAAAAACAGGCTGTCCCCGAAGCAAAGACACCAGCCACTGTCAGTATACAGCATCGATCCAGACGATGAGTGGTGTGCCACCCTGACGGTCAACCGGTCCCAAATACGATTCCGCCTGGACACTGTTGCCTCCGCCAATCTCGTGTCAAACCAGTCATCCTTCCATCAGCCTGCCAGCTATTGGATTACAATGGCAATGTCATTGCTGCTAGCGGCTCGTGCCAACTTGAAGTGATGCACAGATCATGCAAAGCCATCCTTCCTTTTGAAATCGTGGGCTCCTCGAAAGCCTCCCTGCTTGGCGCGCAGGCATGCAAGCTGTTGAACCTAGTTCAGAGAGTTCACTCTCTCTCTCCTGATGACACGTCTGCCTTTCAGGACACTGACTTCAGGGCGCAACTCGATGCCATCATCGACCAGCACACGACGTCTTCGAAGGCATGGGCAAGCTCCCATATACCTACAAGATCTTATTGAAACAGGATGCCACGCCAGTGGTGCACGCACCTCACAGGGTCCCAGCACACCTTAAGGACCGCCTCAAGCAGCAGCTGCAGGACCTCCAGGACCAAGGTGTGATCTCCAGAGTCACGGAACCAACCGACTGGGTCAGTTCCATGGTATATGTAAAAAAGCCTTCCGGCGAATTGAGAATTTGCATTGATCCCAAGGATCTAAATCGCAATATCATGAGGGAGCATTATCCAATTCCCAAACGCGAAGAGATCACATGCGAGATGGCTCGCGCCAAGCTCTTCACCAAACTCGACGCCTCAAAAGGATTCTGGCAAATCCAGCTTGACAAATCCAGCAGGAAACTGTGTACATTCAATACCCCCTTTGGCAGATATTGTTACAACAGGATGCCGTTTGGAATCATATCGGCTTCAGAAGTGTTCCATAGGATCATGGAACAAATGATGGAAGGCATTGAACGTGTTCGCGTCTATGTCGACGACATAATCATTTGGTCCACCACCCCGCAGGAGCATGTCAGTCACCTCCAGCGCGTGTTCAAACGCATACGTGAGAGGGGCCTACTCCTCAACAGGGCCAAATGCTCTTTTGGTCAGACGGAACTCAAGTTCCTCGGGGACCACATCTCCCAGTTGGGTGTGTGGCTGGATGCGGACAAGGTGGCTGCTATCACAGCCATGAAAACGCCAGAGGACAAGAAGGTGGTCCTCCGATTTCTGGCCATGGTCAACTTTAGTGAAGTTCATCCCTAACCTCGCCTCTCGTACCACGGCTCTCAGGAACCTGGTCAGGAAGACGACAGACTTACAATGGCTCCCTGCCCACGAGCGCGAATGGAGAGAACTCAAAACCAAACTCACCACGGCCCCGGTCTTAGCTTTCTTTGATCCAGCAAAAGAGACCAAAATTTCGACCGATGCCAGCCAATCGGGCATTGGGGCAGTGCTCCTGCAACGTGATGAGGCGTCATTCTGGGCCCCCGTTGCATATGCGTTACGCGCCATGACCCCCATGGAACAGCGCTACGCGCAGATAGAAAAGGAGTGCCTGGGCCTTCTGACCGATGAGGTTAAGTTTCACAATTATGTGTACGGACTTCCTCAATTCACCGTCGAGACCGACCATCGCCCGCTGGTCAATATAATACCAAAAGACTTGAACGACATGACGCCTCGCCTCCAGCGTATTCTTCTCAAGCTCCGGCGATACGACTTCCAGCTGGTATATACCCCAGGCAAAGACCTCATCATTGCCGATGCTCTCTCCAGGGCAGCCAACACTCCGTGTCATCCAGCGGGATTCGTCTGCCAGGTTGACGCCTGAGGCACGATCAATTTGGCTGGAGATGAAGTTGAATTCAAACTGAGGCTTTATTAGTATCTGAAGTGTGGCCTCCTACAGCAGCTGACAAAATGGCTGCTCGTTGAAGGCCCGTATATTTATAACCCGGCTCCTGGGCGGAGCTTGCATGCAGGGGCCCAGGTGAACCTGTAGTGCAGGTTCTACCGTACAACCCTTAATATAGGAACACAGTGGTTTACCACATTCACCCCCTGTTAAAATTGAGTCCGGCAGGGGTGGTAGATAACTATATACAATTCGCAATCTTTAATATTTACAGCACAGTGAAAAGAAAATGTCTCTGGTCATCCGGTGGGCCGGTCAGAGGTTCAGCCGGTCCGGCGCCTTGATCGTCCTCTGGGATCGACGAAGTGGAGCCGGCGATGTTGGTGCTGTCGTGGTCGAAGTTGACTCCGGGAGCGTGCCGAAATCCTCTTCATCAACGGGGGTGGGCAGAGGGAGGACGGACGGTCCGAGGGGGGGTGATGGGGGCGGCGGGGGAGGGGAGGGTGGTGCCAGGGGCGACGGGGGTGGTGTGGGGGCGGAACCTGCTGGTGCCAGGTCCCTGAGGAAGACGGTATCCTGGCGGCCGTCGGGGAACGCCACGTAGGTGTACTGTGGGTTTGCGTGGAGCAGGTGCACCCTTTCCACTAACGGGTCCGCCTTGTGGAGCCACACATGTTTACGGAGAAGCACGGTTCCCGGAGCTGTGAGCCAAGTTGGGAGTGATACCCCGGATGTGGACTTCCTGGGGAAGGCAAACAGACGTTCATGCGGTGTACTGTTAGTAGCAGTGCAAAGTAATGAGCGAATGGAATGTAGTGCATCAGGGAGGACCTCTTGCCAGCGGGAGGCCGGGAGATTTCTGGACCGTAGGACCAGCTGGACGGCCCTCCACACTGTCCCATTCTCCCTTTCTACCTGTCTGTTACAGGGGGTTGTATCTCGTCGGTCTGCTGGAGGCGGTACATCCAAAGACGGTGGCAGACGTCATGTCGGGGCATGGAAAGGAAGGGAAAATGTCGAAGGGAAAACGGGAGTATTCATCGATCACACTGAGGAAATACGTGTGTCGGTCGGAGGAGGGGAGGGGGCCTTTGAAATCCACGCTGAGGCGTTCAAAGGGGCGGGAGGCCTTCACCAGGTGCGCGCGGTCCGGCTGGTAGAAGTGCGGTTTGCACTCCACACAGACCTGGCAGTCCTTGGTGATCATCCTTACTTCCTCGACGGAGTAGGGCAAATTTTGTGCCTTAATGAAGTGGTACAACCGAGTGACCCCTGGGTGACAAAGGCTGTCGTGCAGGGTCCGGAGTCGGTCTACCTGTGCGCTGGCACATGTACCTCGGGATAGGACGTCTGGGGACGCGTTGCGTTTGCCAGGGCGATACTTAATCTCGTAGTTATAGGTGGAGAGCTCGATTCTCCACCGCATGATTTTGTCATTTTTGATCTTGCTCCGCTGCGTGTTGTTGAACATGAAGGCTGCCGACCGTTGGTCAGTGAGGAGAGTGAATCTCCTGCCAGCCAGGTAATGCGTCCAATGTCGCACAGCCTCAACGATAGCCTGGGCCTCCATTTCGACAGATGAGTGCCGAATTTCGGAGGCATGGAGGGTGCAGGAAAAGAATGCCACGAGCCTGCCTGCCTGGTTGAGGGTGGCGGCAAGGGCGACGTCCGATGCGTCGCTTTCTACTTGGAAAGGAAGCGTTTTGTCTACAGCGTGCATTGTGGCCTTGGCAATATCAGCTCTGATCCGGGCGAAGGCCTGTTGGGCAGCTGCCGTCAGGGGGAAATGAGTGGACTGTATGAGTGAGCGGGCCTTGTCCGCATAGTTTGGGACCCACTGAGCGTAATACGAGAAGAACCCCAGGCAGCGTTTGAGGGCCTTAGGGCAGAGGGGGAGGGGAAGCTCCATGAGGGGGCGCATGCGGTCGGGATCGGGCCCCAGAACTCCGTTCCGGACCACGTAGCCGAGGATGGCTAAGCGATTTGTACGGAACACACACTTCTTGTTGTATGTGAGGTTGAGGAGAGTGGCAGTGCGGAGGAATTTAGCAAGGTTGGTGTCGTGGTCCTGCTGATCATGGCCGCAGATGGTCACATTGTCTAGGTGTGGAAACGTGGCCCGCAACCGTACCGGTCGACCATTCGGTCCATCTCTCTTTGGAAGACCGAAACCCCATTGGTGACGCTGAAGGGGACCCTAAGGAAATGATATAGCCGGCCGTCTGCCTCGAAGGCGGTGTATGGCCGGTCCGATTTACGGATGGGGAGCTGGTGGTATGCGGATTTCAGGTCCACTGTTGAGAAGACCCGGTACTGTGCGATCTGGCTAACCATGTCAGATATGCGTGGGAGGGGGTACGCGTCGAGCTGCGTGTACCTGTTGATGGTCTGGCTGTAGTCCACGACCATTCGATTTTTCTCCCCAGACTTAACCACTACCACTTGAGCTCTCCAGGGGTTGTTGCTGGCCTCGACGACTCCCTCCTGAAGCAACCGCTGGACCTCGGACCTGATGAAGGCCTTATCCTGGGTGCTGTACCGTCTGCTCCTGGTGGCGACGGGTTTGCAATCTGGAGTTAGATTGGCAAAGAGGGAAGGAGGATCGACCTTTAGGGTCGCGAGGCCGCACACAGTGAGGGGTGGTAAGGGTCCGCCGAATTTAAGGGTCGGTCTGGAGGTTGCACTGAAAATCCAGGCCAAGGATAAGTGCAGTGCAGAAGTTAGGGAGGACGTAGAGGCGAAAACCGTGGAACTCTAAGCCTTGGACTAAGAGCGTGACCGTGCAGTACCCCCGGATCGCTACGCAATGGGATACGTAGGCCAGGGAGTTACTTTGATTGGTAGGATGTACCTTAAGGGAGCAGCGCCTTACCGTCTTTGGATGTACAAAGCTCTCGGTGCTCCCGGAGTCCAGTAGGCAGGAGGTCACGTGGCCGTTGACTTTCACGCTGGTGGATGCGTTGGTCAGAGTGTGTGGTCTGGACTGGTCGATTACCATGGATGCGAGTCGTGGTTGATCATCGGGTAGTGAGGCGGCCGCTGCGTCGGGGTCCTGAAACGCCGTTGGTCTCCGTGTGCTATGGGCCGGACAAGATGGCGGCGCCCGGAGGTCCTGGGGGTCACAAAATGGCGGCGCCCATGGAACGCACGTTGCGGGGTTGGAGCAAGATGGCGGCGCCCATGAAATGCACATGTTGTGCGGGGGAGAAGATGGCGGCGCCCATTGCTCGCACATGGCCTGGGCATAAGGGGAGGATAGCGGCACCCATTGTCCGTGACCAGGGGGGGGGGTTGGGGGGCGACCGCTGCCGCTGAGCGGGCCTGGTGCGGGGGAGATGATGGCGGCACCCATTGCTCGCACAGGGCCTGGGAGGAGGGGAGGATAGCGTTGCCCATTGTCCGTGACGGGGGTGGGGTGGGGGCTGCCGCTGAGCGGGCCTGGTGCGGGGGAGAAGATGGCGGCGCCCATTGCTCGCACATGGCCTGGGGAGGAGGGGAGGATAGCGGCGCCCATTGTCCATGACTGGGGGGTGTGGGTGCGACTGCTGCCGCTGAGCGGGCCTGGCGCACCGCTGCGTAGTGGCCCTTCTTCCCGCAGGCCTTACAAAGGGCAGCGCGGGCTGGGCAGCGTTGGCGGGGGTGTCTTTGTTGGCCGCAAAAATAGCATCAGGGCCCCCCAGAGATCACCGGCTGGCGCGTAGCGCAGGCGTACTGGGTGTGTAGCGCCCCTGCTGGGGTGGCTGCCTGTGGGGCCCAAGAAGCGTACGAGGAGTGGGCCGCGCGGTTGGGGCCGTAGGACTGTACATTGCACAGGGCGACCTTCATGGAAACACTAGTGTTTTAGTCTGTGCGAGGTCGCGCGTGGCCCCTTCTAGGAGCCGCTGCCTGAGAACATCGGACCCAACCCTGTCATGATATTCAAACACACACATCATGATGGACACACTAACAGGCAAATCAGAGTACACAACACCACAACCAATCACAGACAAGAACACCAACCACATAAAAAGCACGAGCACGACACCTGGAGGTCAGTAGGTCTGGGGAGAAGGAAACAAGAAAGAGCTGTTGAAACACCACAAGCAGGGAGCCCCCCACGTGCAGAGTGCAAAGACCAAGTTGTAAATAGTGAGTTTAAATAAAGAAGCGTTGTACCATATGCAACTGTGTTGGCTCTTCTGTGTGTCAGAACACCCAACACCACATGGTACAGGAGTGGATCGATACCTGCCATTCTGGACATGGACCACACCGGCAAACCGCAGCCGATGCAAGTCACGGGGAACCTAGGCACCAACTGGAAGCTCTACAGGCAGCGATTTGACCTGTACATCCGTGCCACCGAAAAACAGAATGCCTCGGATGATTCGAAGATTGCAATGCTCCTCTTCTACGCAGGCCCCCACCCAAACGATGTCTTTAATTCACTGGTGTTCGAGGAAGGCGAAAACCAGGCCAAATATGACACGGTCATCCTCAAAATGGACCCGCACTTTCAAACTGAAGTAAACGAAACTTTCGAAAGATACATCTTTCAGCAACGCCTGCAAGGTAAGGAGGAGCTTTTTCAACCTTTTTTGACGCACCTCCGGATTCTAGCGCAGTCCTGCGGTTACGGCACCACTACAGAGTCCATGATCAGGGACCAGATTGTTTTTGGCGTTGCCTCTAGTGGCCTACGCCAGCAGCTTCTTAAAATAAAGAGCCTCACCTTAGCGTCTGCTGTGGAAGCCTGTGTCCTCCATGAAAATGCTACCTGCCGTTTTGCCCGATTTCAGGCGTCCGAGTTGGCACGGAGGGGGTCCCCAGCCGTCGAATCGGCAAGCCAGGCCGCCCACGACGTTGAACGCATCCAGGCCGTCGATTTCTTCCCGCCCCACGGCCCGGACGACAGCGGCCGCTTCCCGCGCTTTTCGCGGTCTCCCGCGCAGGTGCGCGCCAAAAATAACGGCCACAACGAGGGACGCACTGCGCAGGCGCGCCCACCGCAAGATTGCACTGCGCATGCGCAGTGGCGCAACGAACGTCGTGACGTCATGACGTGCAGCAATTGTGGAGGTCTACACTTAAAAGGGCAATGTCCTGCAAAATACCGACAGTGCAACAGATGTGCCATGATAGGCCACTACGCAGCCCGCTGTCGTGCGGCTCAACCCATGGATCCGGCGCATCCTCGACAACCTCGCACACGAGTCAGGACCGTCCAGCCCACGCATCACGACTTCCAGTTAAGTGATGCAGATGACCAGGATGACTTCCGAGTTGCCGTCATTGATGTCAACAAGGTCAATGCCATCAATCCAGACGATGAGTGGTGTGCCACCCTGACGGTCAACCGATCGCGCGTCGCCTTCCGTCTGGACACCGGCGCATCCGCCAACCTGATTGCTTACTCTGCAGTCCAGGCCATGAAGGTCAAACCACCCATCACACCATCCCGGCTTAAGATGGTTGACTATAACGGGAACGTTATCCCGTCCGTAGGATCTTGCCAGCTACAGGTGACTCACAAGAGGTACACGGCCACACTCCCCTTCGAAGTTGTGGGCTCATCAAAGGACTCGTTACTGGGCGCACAAGCGTGTAAGGTCCTTCACCTGGTACAGCGCATCATGTCTCTCTCTCCAGATGAGATATCCGACTTCCCGGATGCTGAGTTCCACGCGAATCTCCATTCCCTCCTCGCTCACAACCAGGAGGTTTTTGAAGGCATGGGGACATTGCCACACACGTACAAGATTCGACTCAGACCGGACGCCATCCCTGTCGTTCACGCACCTCGCAGGGTTCCTGCGCCTCTCAAAGACCGCCTCAAGGCACAACTGCAGATTCTTCAGGACCAAGGGGTCCTATCCAAGGTCACGGAGCCCACGCCATGGGTCAGCTCCATGGTCTGTGTAAAGAAGCCCTCTGGCGAGCTCCGTATATGTATAGATCCAAAAGATCTGAACAACAACATCATGCGGGAACACTATCCCATCCCGAAACGAGAAGACCTCACCAGCGAGATGGCGCGAGCCAACATATTCACTAAATTGGATGCGTCCAAAGGATTCTGGCAGATCAAACTGGACCCGGCCAGCCGAAGACTATGCACATTCAACACCCCTTTTGGCAGATTCTGCTACAACCGGATGCCATTCGGCATCATTTCGGCATCTGAAGTATTCCACCGCATTATGGAGCAGATGATGGAAGGCATCGAAGGGGTACGTGTATATGTGGACGATATCATCATTTGGTCCACCACTCCGCAGGAACACATGCATCGTCTTCGACGTGTCTTCACCCGCATACGGCAAAATGGCCTGCGTCTCAACCGTGCGAAGTGTGCTTTCGGCCAGACGGAGCTGAAATTCCTCGGGGACCACATCTCAAGGTCCGGGGTCCGTCCCGATGCAGACAAGGTTAGCGCCATCACAGCCATGCCACGACCGGCTGACAAGAAGGCTGTCTTAAGATTCCTGGGCATGGTCAACTTCCTTGGGAAGTTCATTCCCAACCTGGCTTCTCATACAACAAACATGCGCCATCTCGTAAAAAAATCGACGGAATTCAACTGGCACCAGTCGCATCAGCGGGAATGGGAGGAGCTCAAGCACAAACTGGTCACGGCACCAGTGCTGGCCTTCTTTGACGCGACTCGCCCTACAAAGATCTCAACAGACGCCAGCCAATCTGGTATTGGAGCGGTACTCCTGCAAAAAGACAGCACGTCATCATGGGCCCCGGTTGCGTATGCCTCACGAGCCATGACCCCTACCGAACAGCGCTACGCGCAAATCGAAAAAGAATGCCTGGGCTTGTTAACTGGACTGGACAAGTTCCACGACTATGTGTATGGCCTGCCACGATTCATGGTCGAAACTGACCACCGCCCCCTGGTCAACATCATTAACAAAGACCTGAACGACATGACTCCTCGCCTCCAGCGCATCTTACTTAAACTCAGGAGGTACGATTTTGAACTGATCTACACTCCGGGGAAGGAACTCATAGTGGCGGACACTCTTTCCCGAGCAGTGAGCACACCACCAGATGCGGAGGGGTTCGTGCGTCAAATTGAGGCACACGTGACTCTGACAGCAGCAAATAAACCAGCTGATGATCCTTGTCTGGCCCACATACGCGCAGAGACGGCGACTGACCCTCTGCTGCAGCGAGTGATGCGCCACATGACGGAAGGGTGGCTAAAAGGGCAGTGCCCCCAGTTTTATAATGTGCGAGATGATCTCACCAATATAGACGGGGTCCTTATGAAATCGCATAGGATCGTCATTCCACACAGTGTGCGCCAGATGATTCTTCGTCAACTACACGAAGGCCACTTGGGCGTCGAAAAATGCAGACGAAGGGCCCGGGCGGCGGTATATTGGCCGGGTATTAATGAAGACATAGCCAACATGGTGCTCAACTGCACAACCTGTCAGAGGTTTCAGCCAGCGCAACCTCCGGAAACACTTCTACCACACGAGATGGTGACGTCCCCCTGGGCGAAGGTGGGTGTTGACCTATTTCACGCGCTCGGCAGAGATTACATTGTTATTATAGACTACTTCTCAAACTACCCGGAAGTCATGCCTCTCCATGATCTGACGTCGTCCGCAGTCATTGGGGCCTGCAAGGAAACGTTTGCTCGCCATGGCATTCCAAGGACTGTCATGTCAGACAATGGACCTTGTTTTGCCAGCCGTGAATGGTCGTCCTTTGCCGCAGCATATGGTTTCACTCATGTGACATCCAGCCCTCTGCATCCACAATCGAACGGGAAGGCTGAAAACGGTGTCCACATCGCAAAGCGGCTCCTGTGCAAGGCGGCTGATGCCGGATCGGACTTTAACCTTGCCTTGCTGGCCTATCGATCGGCCCCGTTATCCACGGGCCTCTCGCCAGCGCAGCTACTAATGGGTCGCTCCCTCAGGACGACGGTACCTTCCGTCCTGGCACCGACAACAGACCATGAGGCGGTTCTTCGGAACATGCAACTGCAGCGTGATCGCCAGAAAGGTCGGTACGACACACGAGCGACGGACCTGCCCCCCCTGTCCTCCGGAGACAAAGTACGCGTCCATCAACCGTATGGTGGCTGGTCAGCACCGGCCGAAGTCCTCCGACAAGTGGCTCCCCGCTCGTTCCTGGTTTGCATGCCGGATGGTTCCGTGCGTCGCCGCAATCGGCGCGCCCTTCGCCGACTTCCACGCTCACAGCCACACAACACGCCAGATCCTCAACAGGCTTCCGAGGATGACTTTGTGGAGCTGCCGCACATCACGCCCTTTCCATCGCCACCCATGGCCATGCCTGCACAGCAGCCGGTGGTTCTTGATCCACCCTTAAGGCGGTCAACCCGAATTCGTCGCAAACCCATTAGAATGGACTTATAATACAGTTCATATGTTTAATAAGTTGGACAATTTTACATGATGACCTGTTGTTGTTTATCGTTCCAGATGTCGTCTGACTGGACAACTGTTCAAATTTTTTTTTTCTTCTTCTCTCGTTCGCATTTCTGTTATGTTATGGTACAACTGGATTCATGTGACGCACTCGACATCGCCCCATGTACATAGTTCCGTCATAGACACATGCTGCACACGACACACACACACTCTTAGATGCACTCACGTCACGATCATATTTATTACCACGTAGGCACATATCTTTGTAAAAGGGGGGGATGTCATGATATTCAAACACACACATCATGATGGACACACTAACAGGCAAATCAGAGTACACAACACCACAACCAATCACAGACAAGAACACCAACCACATAAAAAGCACGAGCACGACACCTGGAGGTCAGTAGGTCTGGGGAGAAGGAAACAAGAAAGAGCTGTTGAAACACCACAAGCAGGGAGCCCCCCACGTGCAGAGTGCAAAGACCAAGTTGTAAATAGTGAGTTTAAATAAAGAAGCGTTGTACCATATGCAACTGTGTTGGCTCTTCTGTGTGTCAGAACACCCAACACCACAAACCCCAGTTACAAAAGCGTCCCTCATGAGGAGATCTGAGTGCTCCTTAGCTGTAACGTCCTGGCAGTCACAGTCCCGAACTAGTGGGATCAGGGCCCTCCAGAAGTCCTCGATTGACTCACCAGGTAGCTGAGTATGCGTTGCGAGCGCGTGTCTGGCGAAAAGCATGTTCGTCTTCTGCTCATAACTCTCTTTGAGTCGAGTCATAGCGTCAGCGTAATTGGGCGCATCCTGGATCAGCGGGAAGATTTTAGAGTTGAGTCTGGACTACAAGATTTGAATCTTCTGAGCCTCTGGAACAGGGGTCGGCGCCGCGTTGATATACGCTTCAAAACAAGCTAGCCAGTGCTGAAAGTCCTTCCTGGCGTCGCTTGCGTGTGGATCCAGCTGCAGTCGATCTGGTTTAATCCAGAGGTCCATCTTCTGAATCAGATACTAATAAATTGAGGCACGATCAATTTGGCTGGAGACGAAGTTGAATTCAATCTGATGCTTTATTAGTATCTGAAGTGTGGCCTCCTACAGCAGCTGACGAAATGGCTGCTCGCTGAAGGCCACGCATATTTATAACCCGGCACCTGGGCAGAGCTAGCATGCAGGGGCCCTGGTGAACCTGTAGTGCAGGTTCTACCGTACAACCCTTAATATAGGAACACAGTGGTTCATCACAACGCCCATGTGGCCTTCGTGGCCTTCAATCTACCTGCCACGGATGAACGCCTCGTCCATATTCGCCGCGAGACGGCAGCTAACCCTTTGTTACAGCATGTTATGCGCCACCTAACAGACGGGTGGCTCAAGGGCCAATGCCCTCAGTTCTATAATGTCAGAGATGATCTGGCGTTAGTAGACGGGGTTCTTCTGAAACTGGACCGCATTGTCATCCTGCATAGCATGCACCAGCTTGTCCTGGAACAGCTACACGAGGGCCATCTTGGCGTGGAAAGGTGCCGCCGATGGGCCCGAGAGGCAGTGTTCTGGCCCAGCATTAATGACGACATAGCCAACACAGTGCTCAACTGCCCCACTTGCCAGCGCTTCCAGCCGGCCCAACCACGTGAGACCCTGCAGCCCCATGAGTTGGTCACGTCACCTTGGACTAAGGTGGGCATCAACCTGTTCCACGCGCTGGGTAGAGACTATGTCCTGATTGTGGACTACTTTTCAAATTACCCGGAGGTGATACGGTTGCATGACATCACATCGTCTGCAGTCATTCGTGCCTGTAAGGACACCTTTGCTCGACACGGCATCCCACTCACGGTTATGCCGGACAATGGCCCCCGCTTCGCCAGCCAGGAATGGTCCAACTTTGCCAGCAGGTACAACTTTGCACATGTGACGTCCAGTCCCCTGTACCCCAATCCAATGGCAAAGGGGAGAAGGACGTCCACATAGTCAAACGGCTCCTCTGCAAGGCTTCCGATGCTGGGTCCGATTTCGACCTCGCCTTGCTGGCGTATCGCTCCGCCCCACTGTCCACTGGCCGGTCGCCAGCCCAGTTGCTCATGGGTCGCACCCTGAGGACGACGGTGCCGTCCACTCATGTCCCAGACCTCGACCACATTCCGGTCCTTCAATGGTTGCAGCTGTCTCGTGCACAGCACACGTCGGCTCATGACTCCCGTGCAGCTGATCTTCCTGCTCTGGCTCCAGATGACAACGTCCGCATCCATCTTCCGGATGGTGGCTGGTCTGCAACCGCTGTGGTCCTTCTGCAGGTGGCCTCCCGCTCGTTCCTGATTCGTCTACCGGATGGCTCCATTCTGCGCCGCAATCGACGCGCCCGTCGTCTCGTTCCGCGCTCGCGACGTGATCCTCCACTGTCGCCTCGCCCTCCTGCTGACCCTGCCATGGACTATGCAGAGATCCCGGTCACTCTGCATCCTCCTCACTCTGATGCAGTCCAGCCCGCTCCTGACGGCGGCTCCCGACCCACCCTTGAGGTGGTGAACCAGAATTCGTCGCCCACCTCAGAGACTTAATTTGTGAACTTTGTGGACTTATGGACTTTCTGATTTGTTCTGTTCTTCAGTTTAATCGTTTACATGGTTTTATATAGTGTTCATCTCGTTACTCTTGTGACATACTGTTTTTCTGCACCAGGCACCTTCCCATGTAAATAGCTTAGTTCTCATGTACATAGTCCTGTAAATATTTTGCACACACGTAGTCAGGGACATTCTCACCATACACTATTTATTGCCACACAGGTACATTCTTTTATAAAAGGGGGGATGTCATAATATACACCAGTATATCATGGTGCAGATACACACACTGATAGACACACAGCAAGACCAATCAACACACACAACACTGCAGCCAATCACCAGTTAGAGCACACTAACTATAAAGACGGGGCATCAGAGTTCCCGCTCATTCGGGATGCAGCCTCCTACAAGGACAGAGCTTACAGCTTACAGCACAGATCCTCACCATGTGCTGAGTGCATAGACTGGTTCGGACAGGCATAGGTCTTTAGTTTAATCTAACATCGTGTTAACCCACAGTGAAAGTATGTTCAACAGTTTCTAACTTAATAAAATAGTGTTGTACTATTTTAAGTGTTGGTGGCCTGTATGTGTTCCACGGATCCAGAGCACCCAACACATCAAAAGTTAATGTAGTTTTCTGCCCGGGCATACAGGGCATCCGTAAGCTGTCGGATGCACCTGTGGCCTTTGGCCTGTGAGATGCCACACAGGTGCCCGCTGGAGCCCTGGAATGGTCCCTCAGCGTTAAGGTTCAGGGCTGTGGTGAGCTGGACCACCACCGGGTGTGGGTGTCCTTCCTCCTCTCACGTGGCACCAAGTCTGTGAGCACATGGTACAGATCCCGCATCATCTCCATGTTGAGGTGGAGTCTCCTGCGGCACGGGCTGTCCGTCATCTGTTCAAACGACCAGCGACGCCTGTACATCCTGGGCCGTCGCGGGACTCGCCTCTCTTCCCACCCTTTCATTTCCCCCCTGCCCCATTTTTGACCCCCCTTCATCCACCCCCCCCCCCAACCATAGGAGGCCCCCGGGAATCCCCTCACCTCGCTGTACCTGGCAAAGCCCCCTCCCCCAGCCTGATCCCTTGCAGTGGTAACTTGGCACCATGGCAGTGCGATGTCTCGTGAGATTCTGTTAAATCACGAACCTGGCGAGAGGTTCATCCCGACACAAAATCACGATGAGGCTGCTGAATTATGCCCCTTATATACACTCTAAATGTTATGGCTTTACCATTAAAGTTGTTATTGGCTGAAGCAATGTAAAAACAATGTCAACAAATTACTGTATGTCCTATTTTAAAGTCATTTTCAAGGCATATTTCCTCAATCCTGCTGGAACTATACAACAGAAATGCCAGAGATGAGTGATTCCCAAATGTCAAGAAGCTGGAAAGTCCATTTTCTTCCTGACCATCGGACTTCTTTTTGACAAGTTCAATGTTCTACCTCTCCCCAAACCTATGTCTACTGAAGTTACTGGGGAAATAGTGACGTGAACTTCAACCTCCACAGCACAGTACCAGCCTCAAGTTGCCAACTGTGCTTAAATATATTCCTGGAGGTTTAATCACATTACTTGTTGCCACACTCTAACAGTTCATTGGTCACCACGCAACAGCTCATTGTCCAACGGAAACCCACAGGCAGGAGCGTGCTGCCAGCAGGAGAAGAAATCCCAACGGCCGGAGAATTCAGGACTTGTTTTTTAAAAAAATATATTTTTATTCTCCTCCTTTTTCACATTTTCTCCCGCATTTACACCCATCAACAATAAACAATAATCAGCAAGATATGTCAATCCCCATAATAACAACAATCCCATCCGCCCACCAACCCCCAAACATCAGCCCGCATGTTGACATAAACAAATGAAAAAAAGGAATCAGGGATTACCCAGAGTCACCCTTAGTCTACACAGCCGCCCCGCCCCCCCCCCCAACTAATGTCGATGTTATCCAGTGTTTGAAAGTGCATAATAAATAGTGCCCATGACTTGTAGAACCCCTCCGAGCTTCCCCTCAGTTCGAACTTAACCTTCTCAAGGGTCAAGTATTCCAACAGGTCCCCCCGCCACGCCAGGGCACCGGGTGGAGAGGCTGCTCTCCATCCCAGCAGGATCCGCCTTCGGGCGATCAACGAGGTGAAGATTATGATATCTGCCTCCGCACCTGTTTCCAACCCTGGCTGGTCCGACACCCCGAATATGGCCTCCTGGGGACCCGGGTCCAGTTTCACACGCACCACCTTGGAAATTACCCTAAACACCTCCTTCCAGTACTCCCCTAGCTTTGGACAGGACCAAAACATATGAACGTGATTAGCGGGCCCCCCCCCTCCCCCCGCAACGCTCACACGCATCCTCTACTCCGTCAAAAAAATCGGCTCATCCTCGCCCTCTTGAGGTGCGCTCTATATACCACCTTCAGCTGTATTAGCCCCAACCTCGCACATGAGGTGGAGGCATTCACTCTCCGGAGCACCTCACACCAGACCCCCTCCTCTATAACCTCTCCCAGCTCTTCCTCCCACTTTGCTTTGATCCCTTCCAGTGGTGCCTTATCCTTTTTCAAAATAGCTCCCTACACCGCTGACACTGCCCCCTTCTCCAGTCCCCTTGTCGTCAACACCTCCTCCAGCAATGTGGAGGCCGGTTTCTCTGGGAAGCTCTGTATCTCCTCCCTGGCAAAATCCCGAACCTGCATGTACCTAAACCCTTCTCCCTGCTCTAGCCCATACTTCGCTTCCAGCTCCCTCAATCCTGCAAACCAACCCCGAAGAAACAAATCTTTTAGCCTCTTAATTCCCTTCTCTTCCCATTTCTGAAAACTTCCATCCCACCTCCCTGGCTCAAATCTGTGGTTCCCCCGAATCGGCATTTCCCTTGACCCTATACCCAACCCGAAGTGTTGGCGAAACTGCCTCCAGATTTTCAATGAAGCTATTATTACCGGACTCCCTGAATATTTCCCCGGAGCTATCGGGAGCGGCGCTGTTGCTAGTGCCTTCAGCCCCGACCCCCTGCACAAACTCTCCCCCATTCTGACCCACTGAGAATCAACTCCTCTGACCCAGCTCCGCACCTTGTCCACATTCGCCGCCAGTAGTAGTACAACAGGTTCGGGAGACCTAAACCCCCTGCCTGCCTTTCCCTCTGTAGCAGCACCTTTCTCACTCTGGCCACCTTCCCTCCCCATATGAATGAGGTAATCCTTCCCTCAATCTCCCTGAAAAAAGACTTTGGCAGGAAAATCGGTAGGCATTGGAAAATAAACAGGAATCGCGGCAACACATTCATTTTAACCGCCTGTACCCGACCCGCCAGTGACAGAGGAAGGCTGTCCCACCTTGCCAGATCGGCTTTCACTCTCCCCACCAAACTAGTGATGTTGTACCTGCGAAGCCTCCCCCACTCCCGGGCAACCTGCACCCCAGATACCTAAAATGAGTCCCTGCTCTACGGAATGGCAGCCCCCCTCCCCTGCCCCCACCCCCGGCCGAACCACCACAAAATACTCACTCTTGTCCAGGTTCAACTTGTACCCCGAGAAAGACCCAAATACCCGCAGTAGCTCCAATATTCCTCCTATCGACGCACTCGGTTCCGACACATACAGCAGCAAGTCGTCAGCATATAAGGACACCTTATGCTCTACCCCCCCCCCCCCGCACTATTCCTTTCCATGCTACCGAACTTCTCAATGCGATGGCCAACGGCTCAATCACAAGTGCAAACAGCAGGGGGGACAGAGGACATCCCTGTCTCGTCCCACGGTGGAGAGAAAAGTATCTCGAACTGATGTTGTTTGTGCGGACACTCGCCTTCGGCTCCTTATATAATAGCTTTACCCAGTTCACAAACCTTGGTCCAATCCCAAACCGCTCCAGCACTGCCATCAGGTACCCCCATTCTACCCAATCAAACGTCTCGGCGTCCAATGCCACAACTACCTATGTTTCCTTCCCTTCCGCCAGTGCCATAACAACGTTCAAAACCCTACTAATGTTCGAAAACAGCTGCCTCCCTTTTACAAACCCCGTCTGATCCTTCCCTATCACCTTCGGGAGGCACTCCTCCAGCCTACCCGCCAGTACCTTCGCCAACACTTTTGCGTCCACATTCAAAAGTGATATGGGCCTATACGACCCACACTCCGTCGGATCCTTATCTTTTTTTAGCAACAGTGAAATTGATGCCTGCCCCAAGGGTGCCTGCGGCAACACCACCTTCCCTATCGCCTCCTCAAACATCCCCACCATCAGGGGTGCCAACCTATCCTTAAACTTTTCATAATATTCCACCGGAAACCCATCCGGCCCTGCCACCTTCCCCGACTGCATCCTCCCAATCGCATCCTTTACCTCCTGCTCCACTATTGCTCCTTCTAATGTAGCCCTGTCCCCCTCCTCTAGCCTCGGGTACTCCAACCCATCTAGAAATTCCTGCATCTCACGGTCTCCCCCGGGTGGCTCTGACTTGTACAACCTCTCATAAAACTCCTCAAAAACCTTGTTAATCAGCACTGGAGCCACCACCAACTTCCCTGCCCTATCCTTCACCTGAAGAATTTCCCTTGCCGCTGCCTCCCTCCAGAGCTGACCTGCTAACATGGCCTTATCTCCATGTTCATAAACTGCACCCCTTGCTACTCTCAGTTGGCGCACCGCCTTCCTGGTGGGCAGTCGGTCGAAGCTCGCCGGGTCCCTATCCTCTGCATACCTCCTATCTACCTCCAACATCTCATCTATTACCCTCTGCCACTCCAACCTCGCCTCTTTGTCCACCCTGGCCTTAAACAAAATATCTCACCCCTCACCACCCCCTTTAGAGCCTCCCAGACGACTGCCTTCGACACCTCACCCGTACAATTGAAACCTACATATTCCTCAATTACCTTTTCAATTTTCTCACAGAACACTTGGTTCCCCAAAAGCCCCACATCCAGTTTCCACCCCGGTCTCTGCGCTGCCCCCTTCTCCAGCACCATATCCACCCAATGTGGAGCGTGATCTGACACTGCAATTGCAGAGTATTCCGACCCCTTGACTCCAGCCAGCAAAGCCTTCCCCACCACAAAAATGTTGATCCGCGAGTATACCTTATGGACCTCTGAGAAAAACGAGTACTCCCATTCCCTTGGGTGCAGGAACCTCCAAGGGTCCACTCCTCCCATTTCCATCATTAGCCCAGCCAGCGCCTTCGCCCCCCCTGATGGGACCAGCGAGCGCGGCCGTGATCTGTCCAACCTTGGCTCCTGCACCAAGTTCCAGTCCCCCCCCCCACAATCAGCTCATGCTTGTCCAAGTCGGGAACAGCCCCAAACACCTTCCTCGCAAATCCCACATCGTCCCAATTGGGACCGTATACACATAACAGCGCCACTAATCTCCCCTCCAGTGCCCCTGCCACAATCACATATCTACCCCCCTGATCTGCCACCACCTTCTCCATCTAGAAGCGTACCCTTTTGCTGACCAACACCGCTACCCCTCGAGCCCTTCCATCAAATCCGGAGTGAAACACTTGGCTAACCCAGCCCTTTTTAAGTCTCACCTGGTCCTTCACCCTCAAGTGAGTCTCCTGCAGCATTGCTACATCGGCTTTCAAACTTTTAAGATGTGCAAGCACCCTTGACCTCTTGACTGGACATCCTAACCCTCTCACGTTCCACGTGACTATCCTTACTGGGGGTCTCTCACCACCCCACCTTTCTTATCCACCATCACCATACCACCGGGCCCTGCCCCATAAGCCTGACCCGCCCCTGGCCATTGTTAACATCGAACCCCCCTCCCAAGAACCCCCCCTACAAAAACATCCCCCAACATCCATCCCTCCACCCCCTCTTGCTCGCCTCGTAGGCCCATTGAAGCCTGCTATCCAGGCTCCAACGTCCACAACCCTCCTCTCACCTCACCCCCGTTCACTAACTGACTTTAGTTAGCTAGCGCGGGTGGCTCCCCCCGCCAAGACTTCTTGCCCCCTTCCACCCAGTCCCAGAGAAAGAAACTCCAAAACAAACCCAACAATCCAACCCCTACAATTCACTAACATACCACTTAACCGTCGCAACACTGAACGCCATTAACTTGAATTCTGTAACAATGCAAAGAGAAGTCAATTTCAATACCAATCAGTAAAAAGAAAGTTGTAACATTTGTACATTTTCCAGCTGCTCAAACACAGTCCACAGTCTCACTTCCAGTTCCGCTCTTCACGTCTGTCCCAAGCCTTCTGCCCTCACGAACGCCTCAGCCGCCTCCGCTGTCTCAAAATAAAAGTCTTTGGCGTTATATGTTACTCTCAACTTCGCCAGGTACACCACACCAAATCGCACCCCCTTCTTGTACAAAGCCGCCTTCACTCGCCCAAACGCCACTCGTCTTTTTGCCAACTCCACCGTCAAGTCCTGGTAGATCCGAACCGCAGTATCATCCCACAACGCCTCACGCTCCTGCTTTGCCCAGCTTAATACTTTCTCCTTCATGCAAAACTTACTGAAGCAGATAATTTCTGCCCTTGGCGGCTCATTCACTTTGGGCTTCGGCCTTAATGACCGATGAGCTCGGTCTAACTCGTACAGGGTGGGGCTCTCACCCTCCCCCATCAGCTCCGCCAACTTCTTAGCGAAGTATTGCGTTGGCCTTGGGCCCTCTGTCCCTTCGGGCAAGCCCACAATTCTCAAGTTGTGCCGCCTTGAGCGGTTTTCCAAGTCTTCCAGCTTTGCTCGGAGTTCTCTGTTAACCTCCACCACCCTCCGCAGCGCGTCCCCCATCGAGGTGACCTGGTCGCTGTGTCGTGTCACGGCCTCCTCCACCTCCTTCATCTTCTCGCCCTGCTCTCTCACCTCGGCCGAGGCCTTTGCCACCTCCACCCTCATCGGGCCGATTGCCTCCTCCACCAATGACCTCAACACGACCGCCGTCTCTTTCCTCAAGGCCTCCATGTGCCTCACAAACTGTTTTTCCAGCTCCACCGCCATCACCTCGGTCATCTTCTCCACCGTAAGTAGTGCGGCCCCGCCTTGCTGTTCGGCTTCCGCCATCCTGTCAACACTTCTGCTCGTCTTCTCCTTCAGCGGTGAACCCGCGTTTCCTCCTTTCTTCGACGCTGCTCTTCGCATCCTTTAGCGGCTTATTGTTTTTTATCTTCTTTTTTTTCTCCTCTCTCCCTCTTCACCCTCCTGTCCTTCATCAATCTGACATTCTTTTTTTGAAAAAAAAAAGGGAGAGAAAAAAAAAAGCAACTTTCACCAAACTTCCTTAAACCTTCTTTCTTTCTCCTCTGCATTCACCCAGAGTTCCCCTGGGACCAGGCTTCAACCTTCTTTCTTCTTCCTAGGTGGGAGCCATCCGACGTGGAGCACCCACCCTACATAGTGCCCTAGCCTCGGGCCTGCTGCCTCAGCCTCCTCGTAGCTCCGCCCCCGCTGCTCTAACCTGCCGCGCCGGGCCCAGCGCCTCAGCCCCCGCCGCCCGACACCCGTGCGGGGTTCTTTGCCGGTTTTTAAACCGGCCCCGCTGGCTGCTCGTGACGGCCCCCAAGGCCGACGATAGTCGGGGAATGCGTGAGGACTCGGGGATTTCCCCGAAATTGCCGCGAATCGCGGCCACCGGCAGGAGCTCTTGTTGTTGCAGCCGCCCTGCTCGCCCAAGCCACCGGAAGTCAATTCGGGACTTGTTATTGAGGAATAGGAGGCGGAATTCTCCATTCCGCCGCACCCGTTTTCTGGTGCAGCGCCAGCAGTGAGATCCTCAGTCCAGCAGCCGGCCAATGGGGTTTCCCATTGTGGGCATCCCCATGCCATCAGGAAATCCGTGGGTGTGAGTGCCCTGCAGGGGAAACGAAGGATGCCGCCAACAGAGAATCGAGCTGGGGGTTCTTCTCTCTAGAATTTAATCCTTGTGATGCACTGCCTTCTAACCCCAATTGGAAAGTGAAAAGATGTATAATGCAATTGGATTATGCTTGACTGTTAGCCAAACAGCCTTACCCCCTCCCCCCAATTTTAAATATTTATATCTTGCAAAGAAAAATATTCCAAAAAAATGACAAAAAATACTTTTTAATGTCCGTATAAATTTTCTTCACGGTTTCACACAACAGTGTCCTAAAAATAGACCTTCAATTCCTGGAGCCTCCAGCCCAATTCTGGAAGGTTGGCAACCCTATACCAGCCCCAAGTGAAATTGGACTCTTACAGACTTTAAAGTAAAGAACCACTTCATATCTTGTAGAATAGCCATCTATTTGAGCTCTCTTTCAGTGCTAGCTGTCTCCACACTTAAATAACAAGTGTTCAGGCAGCAGCTGCAGAATGTAAATACTGACCTTAGATTGCTTTAGGTGTCATTCTGCGAGACTTACTCTGGTGCTTCAGTCACAGATGCTATGAGATGTTTCTATGGTGGACATGAAGTATAAACTATTCCATAATTGGAATTATATACCACCGTGCTGTCCAAAGAGGATCAAAATCAATCAATGACCTTCTCACGTCTCAGACCCAGCTGTCAATCAAACCCATTATTAAAAGCTTAATTCTTTGATCAGAAACAGGGTGATATTTTTGATATTTTGCTAGCAAAAACATCAGCGTTGAATTATAGGAGTCCACAGATCCAGAACATGTTGATGATTGACAAGAAAACGAAAGAGGCAGAAGCTAACTTCAAAGTTTTATTGGAATTTGAAGGAATAGATGTAGGGCAGGATTCTTCAGTCCCCTCGGCCCGTGTTTCTCGCCGGCGCGCCGCTCGCTGGCTGCAGAATTCTCTCTTCCCGCCGCTTGTTCATTGAAGGCATCCCACGTCGCGGGGAAACCCTTGTGGGGGGGTGCTGCCAGTGGGGAAGGAGAATCCCAACGGCCGGAGAATTCCAGCCTTGATATTAAGAAAGTTCTTCTCCCTAGATTTAAAAATCAATTAATAGATTTGAAAAATCTGAAATTGAAAGCTAATCTCAATAATGGTGACCATGAAGCAATCAGCAATATTTGTAAAAACCCATCTGGTTCACTAATGTCCTTTAGGGAAAGAAATCTGCTGTCCTTCCCTGCCTGGCCTACATATAAGTTCAGTTCCATGACCATTCGTGAAAAAATCTTCACCAGACTGGTTAGCAAGTGTTTTTGAGACAGTTTAAACCCAGCTGATCTCTGGTCAGCGCACATGGTTGCTCTAGCAGTTTTGGAGCAGGTTGATCCTCAGTGGGCATTTACCTTTGGCTGGGTGAAAACTGACTTTAAAAATTCATTCATGGGATATGGCCGCACTAACAGGGCTAGCATTTATTGCACATCCCTTGAACTGAGTAGCTTGCTGGACCATTTAAGAGTCAAGCACATGTAGGCCAGACCAGGAATGCACTGCAGATTTCCTTCCCTAAAGGACAATAGTGAATCAGATGGGTTTTTACAACAATTGACAATGGTTCCGTGGTCATCATTATTGAGATTAGCTTTCAATTTCAGATTTTTATTGAGTTCAAATTTCACTACGTGGTGGGATTTGAAGCTGGGTCCCCAGACCATTCCGCTGGATCTCTGGATTATTAGTCTAGTGACAATACCACTTCACCATTGCCTCCCCAGAGAGCAGACAGTTGATCTCAGCTGACTGAAACCCGGCCGATCCCAGCTCGCGGGCACTCATGCTCAATCGAGTTGATTGCACTGATTGCTAGCTCATCGGCTGCTAGTGGTTGGAGGCAGTAATCTCAGGTTGTCTCCTGGGGTGCTCATTACGAGCTGTGATATTATTATTAGTGACTCCACCATGGTGAAATCTGTGCTTTACCTCATCATTGCTGTGTGTGATTGTGAAAATCCAGTGAAGACACTGGCTGATAGGTTTCAAGTTTATTGGGGAAAAATTTTATAAGTCAACATTACTGCTGTACAAGCTTTTGAATTCCTAATCTCCCAGAAGACCCACCCCAAATAGGCCTTAAGTACACAGGAGTGATGCGCAGAATTGTAACTAAATTGTTGACAAGAAAACGAAAGAGGCAGTAGCTAACTTCAAAGTTTTATTGGAAAGACAAAAATTAAATAATGCAAAACTCAATGGAAAGTACCATGTTATTTATAAAATCAAACACAACTAAAATAAACTAAAATAGGTCTTTACATAATACCCATGGAATGCAGCATCCTGTTCAGATTCTGCTTTTTCCTAGTGGTCATTCATTCTCCTCATTTCCTTTGCTTTATCCTCTGCCTTTCGGCCCTGCATGTGAAGCTGGAGTATGAAGCACGTTAGTGGGCAGGGAGGACAAGAGCCAGAGTTTTCCAGCACCTCCGTCACGTAGTTTCCCAGGAAAGTTACTAGCTGCTGGAGCATCTTCCAGTCCAGCCAAACTCAATGGCAGTTTACATTACTCGGCAGCCTCTCCGCTGGGGGGTTGGCTTTGGCAAGACCGGAAGATCCTGAGATGGAAAGAATTGGAAGGTTCTGGCCAAAGATTATATCAAAAGAAAACCTTTATCACAGCACGTCGGTCATTTAGACAAGTGAGTGCAACAGTAGATCAAAGACACAGAACGAATATGACAATAATTAACAGCCAGATGTACATTTGAGAGGTTGCCTGTACTGCATTCAGCTTTATCGCTGAAAGTGCTGGCTTTGCAGTACCTCACTTATTCACGAAGCGCAGGTATACTTTGCTGCAGACCACTCTCTCCCAGAGCATCTCAGTGCCTCAGGTGCCAACAGTCAGGGAGTTTACAGTTTTGTCCACTAGCCGTGGACTGAGTCCGACAGCTGCACCAGGATCTCAACCCCGCCCAGCAATTAAATTTGGCCAGACTGAGACCCGCAATAAGATTCCATGTACTTTCTACTAGCACATTTAAGGAGTAGTGAGCAAAATGTTCTCTTTTTTTGACTATGTGTTAACTCAGGCGTGAAAAGCAGTGTGTAGCCCATTGCTGCACTGCCATATTTTATGACAGATAGTCAAAAGAATCCTGGAGGCGAGCCACTCAACACCACACTGGCGAGCGGGCTCCTGGGCACATCGATCTGTCAAAAATAAAACACAAATCCACCATGAACACAGGAGAATCCCCCCACCGCTGCCACCCCAAATCTCCCCAATGGAAGCTCCTCCTAATAATAATTAATAATAATAACTGCTTATTTTCGCAAGTAGGCTTCAATTAAGTTACTGTGAAAATCCCCTAGTCGCCACATTCCGGCGCCTGTGCGGGGAGGCCGGTATGGGAATTGAACCCGTGCTGCTGGCATTGTTCTGCATTGCAAGCCAGTTATTTAGTCAACTGTGCTAACCAGCCCCTAACCAGATCCTGCAACATTGCCAAGATACTGCCCAGACACTCCCGCCTGGTACACGCCAAGAGGGTTCTCTTCCCCATGTCCCCACTTATCCAGACCTGTTGTCATGTCGGCTGGGGGGGGAGGGGTGGCGAAGTTTGTGGGAGTTCCTCACATGGGGGTATAATACAGTGGAGAGGCCCGCTCATGACATTTGAATGTATGGTAATGGGGTTCCTGACCTTTTATGGCAGGAGTCCCATTACACCATTGGCAGGGAGTGAGGACTATTTCAAAGGAAAATCCAGCCAGTGTAAATGCTGTTTTGGGACTCCCATTGGATTCTCCGTCCCCTCCGGCTTTCCCGGCGGCCAAAAACGAGGGCATAAAATCCCCCCCACTGTCTCAAAATTGCAAACTTTCTATTTCTCTACAAATTTATGCAAAGTAAATTAGAGTAGGTTTTGTAACTACTCAGAAATACATACCTTCAGAACTTTAGAGATTATTGATTGCTGAAATCTCTCTCCCAGAGCAAACATATTCTTTGTGGATGGCTTCTCGCAGGCTGCAGACACAAACAGCCCACCTCTGCTGAGTGCTATTCACAATGGCCAGTCAGATTTGAGTTTTGCTGAGGCCTGTACAATAAGCATAAAGCAGGAGCAGGGCCTCTTATTTTAAGATTTGGGGGCGGAGTCAGGAACGAGTGCCAAGATCGCACTGAGCCAATGTGGTTCCTCCGATCGGAAACCACTTCTGGTAAGATCTGGACATTTGAGGCAGCTGTTCTCAGTGCCAGATTGTTTAACCTTGATTTCAAGGGAACACAATTTTAAAAATGAATTAAAAACGAGCAGTGAATTTCCTGTTGGATCCTGGCTTCTCCCTGTGTCTCTCCGATTCTCCTACCATTCTCAACGACCTCCTGCCACCCTCCCCGCTGAACACAGCTTGCTGTAGCTCTCCAGCTCCTCTGCTTTCATGGCTCTCCCACACCCACATCCCGTTGGCAGAAAATGGCGTGTGTGTGCCACTAGGCCTCATTTCTTCAGTAACATCCTACAAGTTAGTAAGTGAGTGATGAGTTAATGAGTGAGTGTGAGCGAGTGAATGAGGGCGAGTGAGTGACTGAGGACAAGTGAGTGAGAATGAGTGAGTGGGTGAGGTTCCCATGGGCAGATTGCTCTTCACAGTGTCGTTTCTGAGTGCTGATTTGAATCCACCTCCTCTTCTCTCCATCACCACATCCTCTCCGCTGTCTCTTCTTCCTCTTCTCCATCACCTTTCTCTCCTACATTTCCTCCGCGTCCTTGTCTTCGTCACTTCCTTCACCTTATTGTCAGCAAACATTGGCCGTGCAGGAGTCTTGTGTCACGTGTACATCAGCTATGGTGGATCCAGGCAGCTGCCGTCTCTGCAGCCACATACCTCCCCATTTTCCTGCATCTTTATGTATGGGTCAATCATTGAATCCCTACAGTTCAGAAGGAGATCATTCGGCTCATCAAGTCTGCACTGACCGTCTGAGAGGAGAAACCTACCTATGCCCATTCCCCCTCCCACTATCACCGTAATCTCATAACCCCACCTAACCTGCACATCTTTGGACAGTAAGGGGCAATTTAACATGGTCAATTCACCTAACATGCACATTTTTGGACTGCAGGAGAAACCGGACCACTTGGAGGAAATCCATGCAGACACGGGAAGAACGTGCAAACGCCACACAGACACCCAAGGCCGGAATTGAACCGCGTCCCTGCTGTTGTGAGGCAGCATGTTAACCTCTGTGCCACCGTGCTGCCTGTGGAAATTCTCCATATATTGTCATGTTGTTTGTTCTGTAATTTCATTATGTGCAAAAAAAACAAGCAGAAATAAAACAATTAATGAACATGCATATAATGGATTTTCATTTTGGAAATGGGGAAGCATGGGGCAGCACGGTAGTATAGTGGTTAGCACTGTGGCTTCACAGTGCCAGGGTCAGAGGTTCGATTCCCTGCTGGGCCACTGTCTGTGCGGAGTCTGCGTGTCCCCCTGTGTCGGCCTGGGTTTCCTCCGGGTGCTCCGGTTTCCTCCCACAGTCCAAAGATGTGCAGGTTAAGTGGATTGGCCATGCTAAATTGCCCTTGGTGTCCGAAAAAGGTTACGAGGGATTGTTGGGTTAGGGGGATAGGGTGGAAGTGAGGGCTTAAGTGGGTCGGTGCAGACTTGATGGGCCGAATGGCCTCCTTCTGCATTGTATGTTCTGTGTCTATGAAATGGAGATTTTTCCAGATTGCATCTTGAACACAAGTCACATTCTCATAGGCATGAGGTTGATGATTGTTCAGCTGCCCAAATCAGATGTGCAGGGCGACATCAGATACCCAGTGTGGCCCTGTTGGGACTTGGGGCATGCATGTCTTCAGGCTTTCCACAAGTACCCAAGCTGAATTCACCTAGCTGCTTAGATATAACATTTCAAACCTACAACCACTATCATTTAGAAGAACAAGGGCATGGGAATATCATCCCCTGGAAGTTCCCTTCCAAGCCACTCACCGTCCTGACTTGGAACTACCTCACCATTCCATCACTGTCACTGGAACTCCTAACAGCACTGTGGGTGTACCCACACCACTTGGACTGCAGCATTTCAAGAAGGCCACTACCTTCTTAAGGGAAATAAATGCTGGCCACATTCCATGAATGAATTTTTAAAAAATCACAACCTGTCATAGCCTAAATTAGGTTGACAAATTTGGTAGTGAAATGCTTACTACCTGGTTTCTGGTTGATCCCAGGTAATATTGGTCATTCCAGTCAGGCTGCGCTCCTTTTACAACTGTTTTTTCCAGGTGGTCAAACTGTAGAATAATGTGGTTGACTCTTAACTGCTCTCTGAAATGGCCTCGCAAGCCATTCAGTTCAAGGGCAATTGGGGAGATCCAACAAATGCTGGCCTTGCCAGAGACACCCACATCCAATGAAAAAATGAAAACGCTTGTAAACAAATAGCGCATTCAAGTTGTTTGCAGCATGAATCTAGCAAAAAGTAATGAGATGAATGGCTAATTAGTATTGGTTAAGGGAGATTATACAGGGAAAATTTCTGCTCTTTGAACAAGTGTAATGACATTTTTTATATCCATCTGGACAGACAGATGGGGCTTTGGTTTAATGTCTCATCTAAAAAAAAAACTGCATCTCTCACTTTACTGAAGTGTCACCCTAAATTATGTTTTCAAATTCTGAAGTGAAAATTTTCAGGGTAGCTTGATACAGAGATCCGAAACATGTCAAGTCATAAATCCGCTAGTCAAAGAAAAATTATATAAACTAATTAATGTGTGGTTAACCAGAAGTAATAGTCACTGCTGTAAATATTTCATCTGAACTATGCAGAAGTCCTTCAGATCTAACTCAGCGCCTAATAATCGGAAATAAATTTTGTCAGTAGCATTTCGTACTCATTGAATCCTGAATGTGAGGGTCTATGAACGCAAGTGTATATTTATAGATTGATCACAAATGTAGATACAGTTGCTGTGATGATAAATTAATATGGATACCAAAGTGGCAGCTGATAAATGTCTTCCTGGCAAACTATTAGCCATGAGTTATAAATTGTCATTGCAGATCTATACTGCATTTCAGAGGGATAAGCGGAACACACAACACCAACTATCTGATATTTAACAAAGTTTCAAATTACGTATAGTCTGATAAATATTCTTTACACCTATCACATTTTAGTTCTGAGTGCAATTATGGGCAGAATTTTAACTGCCAATGGGGGCAGGTTCGTGTTTGGAGTGGGGGTGGGAGAGGTGGTGTTTAAAGTCTCTAAAATTGCCACGTGGTTGGGAACTGGGCATGATTCCATCCACTTTTAAAATTAAATCAGGCTTATTTGAAAGTGTGTGGGGAAACTCCCATGGAGCTGTTGGTAAATAATTTAAAATAGTTAATTAATTGCGGTCTTCAGGGCCACTACTTCTGGCTTTAACTGACAGCAAATAAGTTTCTTGAGCATGAAACTCACCAGTTAACAAGGTGAGAAGACTGCACATTCACAGAATCACAGAATTGTTACAGCACAGGAGGAGCCTATTTGGCGTACTGGCTCTCCAAACAAGCATTATCACTTTGTGCCATGCCCCTGCCTTTTCTCTATATCCCTGCACATTGTTTCTATTCAAGTAATATCACCTAAAGCTCTCTTGAATATCTCAAGTGAACATGCCTCCACCACATTTGGAGGCAATGCATTCCAGACCCGAACAACTTGTTGTATGAAAAAGTTTTAGCTCACATCACATTTGCTTCTTTTGCAAATCACTTTAAATCTGTGCTCTCTCGTTCTTGATCCTTTTACGAGTGGGAACAGGTTCTCCCCATCTACTTTGTCCAGCCCCCTCATGATTTTGAACATCTCTATCCAATCTCCTCATAGCCTCCTTCTCTCCAAGGAGAACAGTCCCAACCTCTCCAATCTATCCTCATAACTGAAGTTTCTCATCTCTGGAACCATTCTTGTAAACCTCTCCTGCACTCTCTCTAATGCATTCATGTCCTTCGTATAGTGTGGTGCCCAGAAATGTACGCAATATGCCAGCTGAGATCTAGCTAGTGTATTGTATAATATCTTGCTCTTGTACTCCATGCCCCTATTAATAAAGCCCAGAATACGGCAGGAATTGAGAAGTTTGGGGATCTATTCATCCAGGAGGGCTTCCTGACCTTGGAGACATTAGAGGAGGAGTTTGATTTGCCGGGTGGGAACGGGTTTCGGTACCTTCGACTGCGGGACTTTGTACGGAGACAGGTCCCTGAGGGGACTACAGGATAAAGTGCTGTCAAAAACAGGGGTTGGAGGTGGGAAGGTTTTGGACATATACAGGGAATTGTTAGAGTGGGAAGGGGCCCCTATCAGAGTGATGAAGAAGAAGTGGGAAGAGGAGCTAGGAGGGGAGCTGGAAACTGAACTGTGGGAAAAAGCCTTGAAAAGGGTAAATGCATCCTCGTCCTGTGCTAGACTTAGCTTGATTCAGTTCAAGGTAGTCCACAGGGCCCACACGACGGTAGCTCGGATGAGTAGGTTCTTCCAGGAGGTGGAGGACAGATGTGGGCGGTGTGGGGGTAGCCCGGTCAACCATGTTCATATGTTTTGGGCATGTCCGAAACTGAGGGAATTCTGGCAGGGATTTGCAAATGTTATGTCGGACGTCCTGGAATGTAGGGTAACTCCGAGTCCAGAATTAGCAATATTTGGGGTGTCGGAAGATCTGGGGGCAAAGGGGGGGAGGGAGGCCGATATTCTGGTCGAGCAAGGGAACCGTGGTTTACTAAAGCAGTCAAAACACTTGTCAAGAGGAAGAAAGAGGCTTATGTAAAGATGAGACATGAAGGTTCAGTTAGGGCGCTCGAGAGTTACGAGTTAGCTAGGAAGGACCTAAAGTGAGAGCCAGGAGGGGACATGAGAAGTCTTTGGCAGGTAAGATCAAGGATAGCCCAAAAGCTTTCTATAGATATGTCAGGAATAAAAGAATGACTAGGGTAAGAGTAGGGCCAGTCAAGGACAGTAGTAGGAAGTTGTGCGTGGAGTCCGAGGAGATAGGAGAGGTGCTAAATGAATATTTTTCATCAATATTCACACAGGAAAAAGACAATGTTGTCGAGGAGAATACTGAGATTCAGGCTACTAGACTAGAAGGGCTTGAAGTTCATAAGGAGGAGGTGTTAGCAATTCTGGAAAGTGTGAAAATAGATAAGTCCCCTGGGCCGGATGGGATTTACCTTAGGATTCTCTGGGAAGCTAGGGAGGAGATTACTGAGCCTTTGGCTTTGATCTTTAAGTCATCTTTGTCTACAGAAATAGTGCCAGAAGACTGGAGGATAGCAAATGTTGTCCCCTTGTTCAAGAAGGGGAGTAGAGACAACCCTGGTAACTATAGACCAGTGAGCCTTACTTCTGTTGTGGGCAAAGTCTTGGAAAGGTTTATAAGAGATAGGATGTATAATCATCTGGAAAGGAATAATTTGATTAGAGATAGTCAACACGGTTTTGAGAAGGGTAGGTCGTGCCTCACAAACCTCATAGAGTTCTTTGAGAAGGTGACCAAACAGGTGGATGAGGGTAAAGCAGTTGATGTGGTGTGTATGGATTTCAGTAAAGCGTTTGATAAGGTTCCCCACAGTAGGCTACTGCAGAAAATACGGAGGCATGGGATTCAGGGTGATTTAGCAGTTTGGATCAGAAATTGGCTAGCTGGAAGAAGACAAAGGGTGGTGGTTGATGGGAAATGTTCAGACTGGAGTCCAGTTACTATTGGTGTACCACAAGGATCTGTTTTGGGGCCACTGCTGTTTGTCATTTTTATAAATGACCTGGAGGAGGGCATAGAAGGATGGGTGAGTAAATTTGCAGATGACACTAAAGTCAGTGGAGTTGTGGACAGTGCAGAAGGATGTTACAAGTTACAGAGGGACATAGATAAGCTGCAGCGCTGGGCTGAGAGGTAGCAAATGGAGTTTAATGCAGAAAAGTGTGAGGTGATTCATTTTGGAAGGAATAACAGGAAGACAGAGTACTGGGCTAATGGTAAGATTCTTGGTAGTGTGGATGAGCAGAGAGATCTTGGTGTCCATGTACATAGATCTCTGAAAGTTGCCACCCAGGTTGAGAGGGTTGTTAAGAAGGCGTACTGTGTGTTAGCTTTTATTGGTAGAGGGATTGAGTTTCGGAGCCTTGAGGTCATATTGTAGCTGTACAAAACTCTGGTGCGGCCGCATTTGGAGTATTGCGTGCAATTCTGGTCACCGCATTATAGGAAGGATGTGGAAGCATTGGAAAGGGTGCAGAGGAGATTTACCAGAATGTTGCCTGGTATGGAGGGAAGATCTTATGAGAGAAGGCTGAGGGACTTACGGCTGTTTTCGTTAGAGAGAAGAAGGTTAAGAGGTGACTTAATTGAGGCATACAAGATGATCAGAGGATTAGATAGGTGGACAGTGAGAGCCTTTTTCCTCGGATGGTGATGTCTAGCACGAGGGTGTCATGATATCCACATCAACATACCATGGTGCAATCACACACACACTGATGGACAGGCACACAACCAGCACACACATAACATCGCAGCCAATCACCAGTGAGAGCACACGCACTATAAAACAGGGAACATCACAGTTCCCGCTCATTCTACCAGGAGATAGCTCAGAGCACAGAGCTCACAGCGTGCCACTCAGACATAGACCATGTGCTGAGTGCCTCACTAAGATAGTGATCGGGCTGGGTCCACAGGTTAGCTGGTGAAGCACATACCCAAGCCAGCAGTTAGTTGTTACCGTTGTTTAGACAATAAAACAGAGTTGTACCATCTACAGCCGTGTTGGATCATTTGTGCATCAGAACACCCAACACGACAGAGGGGACAGAGGAGATAGATATAGGACAGATGTCAGAGATAGGTTCTTTACTCAGAGAGTAGTAAGGGTGTGGATTGCCCTGCCTGCAACAGTAGTGGACTCGCCAACACTAAGGGCATTCAAATGTCATTGGATAGACATATGGACGATAAGGGAATAGTATAGATGGGTTTTAGAGTGGTTTCACAGGTCGGCGCAACATTGAGGGCCGAAGGGCCTGTACTGCGCTGTAATGTTCTATGTTCTCCTACCTGGTGGCCCGGAGACGGATCTTTCTGAGATGGAGGGCCTCAGAGCCCCCTAAATCAGCAGTGTGGGTCAGCGATATGATAGAGTTTCTCAGTCTGGAAAAAAAATCAAGTTCGCTCGAAGAGGCTCAATACAGGGATTCGCCCGGAGTTGGCAGCCGTTCATCGATTTCTTTAACAAAAACTGAACGTCGGCAGTAAGGGGGGAAAGGGAAAAAGTAGGGGGGAGGAAAATAGGAGGCATGGTAATGTTAAATAAGGACAGGGAATTTAGTATACGGGTAATTGGGGAGATGGTGGGAGAAGTGGGGTACGTGGTCTATTGTTTGGTATTATTTTAGGGGGTATTTTGTGCGTCAACCCACGCGGTTGTTTTTGAAATGTCAATACGTTAAATTGTGAAAATTACAAATGCTTCAAAAAATATTTTCTTTAAAAAAAAATAATGTCCAGAATACTATACGTTTTATGAACTGCTCGATCCATCTTTCCTGCTGTCTTCAATGATCTACGCACATATACACCCAGGTCTCTCTACTCCTGCTCGCCTTTAAGAATTTTACCACTTATTTTATATTGTCTCTTAATGTTCTTCCTACCAAAATGCGTCACCTCACAATTCCCTGCATTGAATGTTATCTGCCACCTATCTGCACCTATCTATGTCCTTTTGAAGTTCTACACTGTCCTACATGACGTGGGAGCAGAATTAGGCCAGTTGTTCCATTGGGTCTGCTCCGCCATTCAATGAGATCATGACGCGTCTGATATGATAATCCTTTAAATATGTTTTTAAAAAATTTTCAAATTAACAAAACCACCCAAACAATTAACCAAAATTACACAATAGAAGAAAGAGACAAACAAGCAAAAACACATATTAACTTTAACCCAAAAAACTAAACTAAACCCCCTAAGAGATGACATTGACTATCTCCTTGTAAAAGGAAATGAATGGCTGGCCAGCGTTGAGAAGTTCGGATGTGTGGAAAGAGATAGTGCATAGGTGGTAGAGCATAGGATATTTTTGTATACGGACGACTTGCTGTTGTATGAATCAGAACCGAGCGGGTCAATGGGGGCATATTGGAGTTGCTTCGAGTATTTGGGTCTTTTTCGGGATATAAACTTAATTTAGAGAAAAGTGAAAATTTTGTGGTGTCTCGGCCAGGAGTGGGGATAGGAGTGGGGGTGGGGGGCTACCATTCCGTAGGGCGGGGACTCACTTTAGATATCTATGGGTGCAGGTGGCACGGGATTGGGGGGGCTCTGTAGGTATAACATTACTAGTTTGGTGGGAGGGTGAAAGCAGATCTGACAAGGTGGGATGGTCTCCCTCTGTCGCTGGCAGATCGGGTACAGGCAATTAAAATGAAAGTTTGTCGCGATTTTTGTTTATTTTTCAATGCCTGCCGACCTTCCTGCCAAAGGCATTTTTCAAGGAGGTTGAAAAGATGATTACCTCGTTTAAATGGGGGGAGGAAGGTGGCTAGGATTAGAAAGGTGTTGTTGCAGAGAGGATGGCAGTCAGGGGGATTGGGTCTTTTGAATTTACGATATTATTACTGGGCAGTGAATGCGGAGAAGGAGATACAGAGCTTTACGGTGGCGCTGGCCTCCACACTGTTGGAGGAGGTGCTGACGACAGGGGGACTGAAGAAAGGGGTGGTGTCAGTGATTTATGGGGCAATTCTGGAAGAAGAGAAGGCACCGCTGGAGGGGATTAAGACACAGTGGGAGGAAGAGTTGGGAGAGGGCATGGAGAAGGAGTTGTGGTGAGGTGCCCGGAGGGTGAATGCTTCAACTTCGTGCGCGAGGTTGGGGCTGATACAGCTGAAGGTAGTGCATAGGGCGCACCTCACAAAGGCAAGGATGAGCCGACTCTTTGAGGGGGTAAAGGATGTTTGTAAGCATTGTGCGGGAGGGGGGGGGGGGGGGCTGCTGCAAACCACTTTCATATATTTTGGTCCTGTCCAAAGCTGGAAGGATATTGGAGGAAGGTTTTCAGGGTCATTTCAAAGGTGGTACAAGTGAGGCTTGAGCCAGGTCCTCTGGAGGCCATATTTGGGGTATCGGATTGGCTGGGGTTGGAAGCGGGTGCGGAAGCGGATGTTTTAGCCTTCACCTCGCTGATCGCCCGAAGGCGGATCCTGTTGGTCAGTCTCTCCACCCTGTGCCCTGGCGTGGCGGGGGAAATCTGTTGAAGATTTATCCACTTAAGAAGGTGAAGTATGAGTTGAGGGGAAGGGAAGGATGGAAGGGTTCTACAATTCATGGGCTTTGTTCATTATGCACTTTCAAGAATTGGATGACATCGAACATGGTGGGGGGGATGTTGGGGTGGAGGGGTTTGGACTGTGTATGTTGTTGATGACTATGTATGGGTGGATGGTGGATTCCAGATTCCTTTTCTTTGATGTTTGTATTTATAATGTTGGGGGTTGGTGGGAAGAGGGGATTGTTGACCAGGAGTTTGACATTGTATTTGTTACTGTTGATTGTTTGTTGGTGGGTTTGCACTGCCTTGAATTGAACCAAACTTCGCTGAACACATGAAGACGTGTGATTGATCCTGTGAAGGGCCTCACTCCACATCTCACCAACCAGAATGGGACCCAATTCATCCACCCTTTTGTCCTCACCTCATTTTAAAAAAAAATATATTTTATTCAAGATTTTTGGCCAAACATAACAGTACGTAGTGTTTCTTTTACACAACAATAAAGCAATATAAATAACAGTGGCCAGTTTTAAACAAATAGATAAATAATATATAAACAAAAACAAAAACAAAACTGAATGGCAACTGCCTTGTCCAAAATAAATACTCTCCAAAAATACAATCCAGCAATCCAATATACAATTACCTATAACAACTACCTATACATGTTATACATATACAATAACATCTCTGAGAGTCCGTTCGATTCCTCCCCCCCCTTCCCTCTCCCCCCCCCTTCCCTCCCCCCCCCCCCTTCCCTCCCCTCCCCCCTTCCCTCCCCCCCCCCTCCCACCTTCCCTCCCCCCCCCTCCCACCTTCCCTCCCCCCCCCCCCTTCCCTTCCCCCCCCCGGGTTGCTGCTGTTGTCTACTTCTTTTCCATTCCCTCTATCTTTCTGTGAGGTAATCGACGAACAGTTGCCACTGCCTGGTGAACCCCTGAGCCGAACCGCTTAACACGAACTTAATCCGTTCTAACTTTATAAACCCTGCCATGTCGTTTATCCAGGTCTCCACACCCGGGGGCTTGGCTTCCTTCCACATCAACAGTATCCTGCGCCGGGCTACTAGGGACGCAAAGGCCAAAACATCAGCCTCTTTCGCCTCCTGCACTCCCGGCTCCTCTGCAACCCCGAATATAGCCAACCCCCAGCTTGGTTCGACCTGGACCCCCACCACCTTCGAAAGCACCTTTGCCACCCCCACCCAGAACCCCTGTAGTGCCGGACATGACCAGAACATGTGGGTGTGATTCGCTGGGCCTCTCGAGCATCTCGCACACCTATCCTCTACCCCCAAAAATTTACTGAGCCGTGCTCCTGTCATATGCGCCCTGTGTAACACCTTAAATTGTATCAGGCTTAACCTGGCACACGACGACGATGAGTTTACCCTACATAGGGCATCAGCCCACAGCCCCTCCTCAATCTCCTCCCCCAGCTCCCCTTCCCACTTCCCTTTCAGCTCATCCACCATGATCTCCCCCTCGTCCCTCATTTCCCTGTATATGTCCGACACCCTACCATCCCCCACCCATGTCTCTGAGATCACTCTATCCTGCACCTCCTGCGTCGGGAGCTGCGGGAATTCCCTCACCTGTTGCCTCGCGAAAGCCCTAAATTGCATGTACCGAAATGCATTCCCTTGGGGCAACCCATATTTTTCCGTCAGCGCTCCCAGACTCGCAAACGTCCCATCTACAAACAGATCTCTCAGTTGTACTACCCCAGCTCTTTGCCATGCTCCAAATCCCCCATCCATTCTCCCCAGGACGAACCTATGATTGTTTCTTATCGGGGACCGCACCGAAGCTCCCGTCCTTCCCCCATGCCGTCTCCACTGCCCCCAAATTTTCAATGTAGCCACCACCACCGGGCTTGTGGTGTATTTCTTTGGTGAAAACGGCAACGGTGCCGTCACCATTGCTTGTAGGCTAGTCCCCCTGCAGGACGCCCTCTCCAATCTCTTCCACGCCGCTCCCTCCCCTTCTCCCATCCACTTACACACCATTGAAACATTGGCGGCCCAGTAGTACTCACTTAGGCTCGGTAGTGCCAGCCCCCCCCTGTCCCTACTACGCTGCAAGAATCCCCTCCTCACTCTCGGGGTCTTCCCAGCCCACACAAAACTCATAATACTCTTCTCGATTCTTTTGAAAAAAGCCTTCGTGATCACCACCGGGAGGCACTGAAACACAAAAAGGAATCTCGGGAGGACCACCATTTTAACCGCCTGCACCCTACCTGCCAATGACAGGGACACCGTGTCCCATCTCTTAAAGTCCTCCTCCATCTGTTCCACCAACCGCGTTAAATTAATCCTGTGTAATGTACCCCAATTCTTGGCTATCTGGATCCCCAAGTACCGGAAGTCCCTTGTTACCTTCCTCAACGGTAAATCCTCTATCTCTCTGCTCTGCTCCCCTGGATGCACCACAAACACCTCACTTTTCCCCATGTTTAGTTTGTACCCTGAAAAATCCCCAAACTCCCCAAGTATCCGCATTATCTCTGGCATCCCCTCCGCCGGGTCCGCCACATATATCAACAAATCATCCGCATACAGAGATACCCGGTGTCCTTCTCCCCCCCTGAGTACTCCCCTCCACTTCCTGGAACCCCTCAATGCTATGGCCAGGGGTTCAATCGCCAGTGCAAACAATAACGGGGACAGAGGACATCCCTGCCACGTCCCTCTATGGAGCCGAAAATAGTCAGACCCCCGTCCATTCGTGACCACGCTCGCCATCGGGGCCCTATACAGCAACTGTACCCACCTGATATACCCATCCCCAAAACCAAATCTCCTCAGCACCTCCCACAAATAATCCCACTCCACTCTATCAAATGTTTTCTCGGCATCCATCGCCACCACTATCTCCGCTTCCCCCTCTGGTGGGGGCATCATCATTACCCCTAGCAGCCTCCGTATATTTGTATTCAGCTGTCTCCCCTTCACAAACCCAGTTTGGTCCTCATGAACCACCCCCGGGACACAATCCTCTATCCTCATTGCCATTACCTTGGCCAGAATCTTAGCATCTACATTCAGGAGGGAAATTGGCCTATAGGACCCGCATTGCAGCGGGTCTTTTTCCTTCTTTAGGAGGAGCGATATCGTTGCCTCTGACATAGTCGGCGGCAGCTGCCCCCTTTCCCTCGCCTCATTAAAGGTTCTCATCAGTAGCGGGGCCAGCAAGTCCATATATTTCCTATAGAATTCAACTGAGAATCCGTCTGGTCCTGGGGCCTTCCCCGCCTGCATACTCCCAATCCCTTTCATCACTTCCTCCGTCTCAATCTGTGCTCCCAGTCCCACCCTCTCCTGCTCCTCCACCTTGGGAAATTCCAGCTGATCCAGAAAGCACATCATTCTCTCCTTCCCATCCGGGGGCTGAGCTTCATATAATCTTTCGTAAAATGCCTTGAACACTCCATTCACTCTCTCCGCTCCCCGCTCCATCTTTCCCTCCTCATCTCTCACCCCCCCATCTCCCTCGCTGCTCCCCTTTTCCTCAGTTGGTGGGCCAGCAACCTGCTCGCCTTCTCCCCGCATTCGTACTGTACACCCTGTGCCTTGCTCCATTGTGCCTCTGCCTTACCCGTAGTCAACAAGTCAAATTCTACATGTAGCCTTTGCCTTTCCCTGTACAGTCCCTCCTCCGGTGCCTCCGCATATTGTCTGTCCACCCACAGAAGTTCTTTCAACAACCGCTCCCTTTCCCTACCCTCCTGCTTTCCTTTATGTGCCCTAATAGATATCAGCTCCCCTCTAACCACTGCCTTCAGCGCCTCCCAGACCACTCCCACCTGTACCTCCCCATTATCATTGAGTTCCAAGTACCTTTCAATACACCCCCTCACCCTTAAGCACACCCCCTCACCTGCCAATAATCCCATGACCATTCTCCACGGTGGACTCTGTTGTTTTTCTTCCCCTATCTCCAGGTCCACCCAATGTGGAGCATGATCCGAAATGGCTATAGCCGTGTACTCCATCCCCGTCACCTTTGGGATCAGTGCCCTCCCAGAACAAAAAAGTCTATCCGTGAATAAACCTTGTGGACATAGGAGAAAAACGAAAACTCCTTACTCCTAGGTCTACTAAATCTCCAGGGGTCTACTCCTCCCATCTGCTCCATAAAGTCCTTAAGCACCCTAGCTGCGAACCTCCGGGTGCGACTATGCAGAGCTAGGTCGCATATTCGGCAGCTCCTGCTTGGAACGGACTTTTGGGCTCTTTTACAGGGCCCCCACGGCATTTGTTTGACATTTCCCGGTGTGGGAAGAAGGCTGCAATATTCCCCCGACAGTGTCCCCCAGGAAGGGTATGTCTCTGGGTTGCCAGACACGTCAGAAACAGTAAAAGATTTGGCTGCAACTGCAGGATAAACAGGGCCTCTTCCAGCATGCAGGCGGGGGAAGGGCAAGCTTAAATCTGCAAGCTGACCTGAGGGCCTTTATTAAAGGTGAATTCTAGCAGCAGAGGGAACAACTGTGAAAAGACCTCATCAAGGCGACTGAAGGGACTTCCGGTTGCGGTGATGCCTAGCTAGCCGCACGCTTCGGCGGCTCCAGCTCCGACGGACCTTTGGGCTCTTTTAAGAGCCCCAACGGGGAATTTTTCAATGACGCAACCCGGTGTGGGGTGTGTGAGAAGGGAGTCCCCCCCAAACGAAGGAGGAAAAAACTGGCGGCGGCGGCTGCAGCGCGAGGAATCGTCGACCAAAGGGTCAGAAAGAGAGAAGTACAAGATGGCGGCGGAGAAAGCGCAGGCGACATGGGGGCCTGAGCAGGATGAAATTGTGAGACGGTGCGTGGAGCTGCTGAAGAAGGAGGTGCTGACCCCGTTGCTACAGGCAATTGAGGGGCTCAAGGAGACATTAAAGACCCAGGAGACAGAGCTCCGCGTGGTGGAGCAGAAGGTGACAGATATTGAGGACGAGATCCTGGGCCTGGCGGTTAAGACACAGACGCACGAGGCACTTCATAAAAAGTGTACTGAAAGGATCGAAGCCCTAGAAAATGGAGCGCGAAGGAAGAACCTTCGGATACTGGGTCTCCCTGAGGGTGTGGAAGGAGTGGACTGTGGAGCGTACGCAAGTATGATGCTGAGCTCACTGATGAGTGCTGAGGCCCCTACGGGCCCCTTGGAGGTGGAGTGGGCAAATCGGATTCCGGCGAGAAGACCAAAAGCGGGAGAACCACCCAGGGCGATAATCGTGCAATTTTACCGCCTTAAGGATAGAGAAGAGGGCCTGAGATGGGCTAAAAAGGTGCGGAGTAGCAGATGGGAGAATGCAGTGGTACGGGTATACCAGGATTGGAGTGCGGAGGTGGCGGGAAGGAGGGCGAGCTTCAACCGTGCCAAAGAGGTGTTGCATAAAAGGAAGGTGAAGTTCGGGATGCTGCAGCCTGCAAGACTATGGGTCACGTATCAGGAGAGACACCATTATTTCGAGACGGCGGAGGAAGCATGGACCTTCATCAAAGAAGAGAAATTGGATCGGAACTGAGGGACTGATGCTGCAGGAAATGTTATTGTTAATGTTATGGTTGAGGTTAATTGAGAAGTAAATTGGGAAGGGGGGAGACATTGGGGAAATGTGGGCGCCGGTGAGGGGGGAAAGACGGGACATAGTTGGAGAATGGGGAAGGGGAGGGGGAGGGGAAAGGGAGCTGCGCCATAAGAGGCGGGTCAGGTAAAGGGATGTTCCCGCGCCAGAAAGAATAAGGCGGGAAGACAGGCGCAAGGCGGATGGGAGTTCCCCACACGGGGGGGTCGAGGAGTGAGCAGGAGTAGCCGGGGTCAGTTGAAGTCAGCTGACTTACGGAAGTAATATGGGGGGAGCAATCATGCTAGAAAGAGATCTAGCGGGGAGGGGGGGGAGGGAGGGGGGGGGAACAACTGGGTTGCTGCTGCGGAAATCCAGAAGGAAATGGCTAAAGAGTGGGTGGGCGGGGATGGTGTGCGACGCTGGGGGAGCGAGCGGGAGCGCGGAGGCGGGATATGGGACTGGCCTAGAGAAGGTAATGGCTAGTCGACACGGGAGGGAGGCAGGTAGCCCCCTAGTGAGGCTGATCACGTGGAACGTGAGAGGCCTGAACGGACCGATAAAAAGGGCCCGAATGCTCGCGCATTTGAAAGGACTAAGGGCAGACGTGGTTATGCTCCAAGAGACGCACCTAAAGGTGGCGGACCAAGTTAGGCTAAGGAAAGGATGGGTGGGGCAGGTGTTCCACTCAGGACTGGACGCAAAGAATAGAGGGGTGGCCATTTTGGTGGGGAAACGGGTAGCATTTGAAGCAAAGAACATCGTAGCAGATAGCGGAGGTAGATATGTAATGGTGAGTGGCAGGCTGGAGGGAATGGAGGTCGTGTTGGTTAACGTGTATGCCCCAAACTGGGACGATGCGGGATTTATGAGACGGATGCTGGGGCGTATACCGGACCTGGAGGTAGGAAACTTTATTTTAGGAGGGGACTTTAATACGGTGCTGGACCCGGGGCTAGATAGATCCAGCTCAAGGACCGGAAGAAGGCCGGCAGCGGCCAAGGTACTTAAGGGGTTTATGGACCAAATGGGGGGAGTGGATCCATGGCGATTTCTTAGACCTAGGGCTAGGGAGCTTTCCTTCTTCTCCCATGTCCATAAAGTGTACTCCCGGATAGAATTTTTTGTTTTGGGAAGGTCGTTGATCTCTAGGGTGGAAGAAGCTGAGTACTCAGCCATAGCGGTTTCGGATCATGCCCCACATTGGGTGGACCTGGAATTAGGAGAGGAAAGGGAGCAGAGAACACTCTGGCGATTAGATGTGGGACTGATGGCGGATGAGGGAGTGTGTGCAAGAGTGCGGGGGTGTATTGAGAGATACCTGGAGGTCAATGACGACGGCGAGGTCCCTGTGGGAGTGGTATGGGAAGCACTAAAAGCGGTGGTCAGAGGAGAGCTGATCTCCATTGGGGCCCACAAAAGGAAAACAGAGGCCAAGGAAAGGGAAAGATTACTGGGGGAGATTTTAAGGTGGATAGGGAATTTGCAGAGACCCCGGAGGAGGAATTGTACAGGGAGAGGAGACGACTCCAGACGGAATTTGACCTTCTGACCACCAGAAAGGTTGAGGTACTGTGGAGGAAGGCACAGGGGAGGAGGTATGAATATGGGGAAAAGGCTAGTCGCCTGTTGGCTCATCAATTGCGAAAGAGGGCAGCAGCGAGGGAGATAGGAGGAATTAGAGACGAAAGGGGAGACACGGTGCGAAGGGCAGGAAAGATAAATGAGGTGCTCAAGACCTTCTATGAGGAACTGTATAGGTCTCAACCCCCAGAGGGAGAGGAGGGGATGCGGCAGTTCCTGGACCAATTGAGGTTCCCGAAAGTGGAGGAGAGGGGGGTGGTAGGCCTGGGGGCACCGATTGGGGTGGACGAGGTTATTAAGGGACTGGGAAGCATGCAAGCAGGGAAGGCCCCAGGACCAGACGGGTTCCCGGTGGAGTATTACAGAAAATATGTGGACTTGTTGGCCCCGTTGATGGTGAGGACGTTCAATGAAGCCAGGAAAGGGGGGACTCTACCCCCGACGATGTCGGAGGCGACGATATCGTTAATTTTGAAGAGGGATAAAGATCCGTTGCAGTGCGGGTCCTATAGATCCATTTCATTATTGAACGTGGACGCCAAATTGTTGGCAAAGGTACTGGCATCGAGGATAGAGGACTGTGTCCCGGGGGTGGTGCACGGAGACCAGACAGGGTTCGTAAAAGGGAGACAACTGAATGTTAACGTGCGACGACTATTAGGGGTGATAATGATGCCCCCAGTGGAGGGGGAGGCAGAGATAGTGGCGGCAATGGACGCAGAGAAGGCATTTGATAGGGTGGAGTGGGAGTATTTATGGGAAGTGTTAAGGAGGTTTGGGTTTGGGAACGGGTTTATTAGCTGGGTTAGACTTCTTTATGGGGCTCCAACAGCAAGCGTAGTTACAGGTCGACATAGATCGGAGTATTTCCGACTATTTAGGGGAACAAGACAGGGATGCCCGCTGTCTCCATTGTTGTTCGCGTTGGCAATTGAACCTCTGGCCATGGCGCTGAGAGACTCCAGGAAATGGAGAGGGGTGATTAGAGGGGGAGAAGAACACCGAGTCTCGTTATACGCGGACGACCTATTGTTATACGTGTCGGACCCAGCGGGGGGGATGATAGAGGTTATGCGAATTTTGAGGGGGTTCGGGGATTTCTCGGGGTATAGGTTAAACATGGGGAAGAGTGAATTATTTGTGATACATCCAGGGGACCAGAGTAGAGAGATAGAAGGCTTGCCTCTAAGGAAAGTGGAAAGAAACTTCCGATACCTGGGGATTCAGATCGCTAGGAGCTGGGGAATCTTGCACAGACTTAATCTGACACGGTTGGTAGAACAAATGGAGGAGGACTTCAAGAGGTGGGACATGCAGCCTCTATCGCTGGCGGGCAGGGTGCAAGCAATTAAGATGATGGTCCTCCCGAGGTTCTTATTTGTATTTCAATGTCTCCCTATACTAATCACCAAGACCTTTTTTAATAAAATAGACAGGAGCATCACGAGCTTCGTTTGGGCAGGGAAAGTTCCGAGAGTAAGGAGGGGGTTCCTTCAGCGTAGTAGGGACAGAGGAGGATTGGCAATACCGAACATGGGCGATTATTATTGGGCCGCCAATGTGGCAATGACACGTAAATGGATGATGGAGGGTGAGGGAGCGGCGTGGAAAAGACTGGAGAGAAAGTCCTGTAAAGGGACGAGTTTAGAGGCGCTGGTGACGGCGCCGCTACCTATCTCACCTAAAAAGTTTACCACGAACCCGGTGGTGGCGGCAACATTGAATATCTGGGGACAGTGGAGGCGACAGAGAGGGGTGCGGGGAGCCCTGGTGGGGTCCCCAATCAGGAACAACCATAGGTTCGCCCCAGGAAGAATGGATGGAGGATTTCAGAGCTGGTACCAGTTGGGAATTAGGAGGGTGGGAGATTTATTTATAGATGGGACTTTTGCGAGCTTGGGAGCATTGGAGGAAAAGTATAAGTTGCCCCGGGGAAATTTCTTGAGATATATGCAGGTGAGGGCGTTTACTAGACAACAGGTGAGGGAATTTCCGTTGCTCCCGACACAGGGGATACAGGACAGGGTGCTTTCAGGGGTGTGGGTCGGAGAGGGCAAGGTGTCAGAGATTTACCGAGAGATGAGGGAAGAGGGGGAGGAGTCGGTGGGCGAACTAAAAGGAAAGTGGGAAGAAGAACTAGGGGAGGAGATAGAGGAGGGTATGTGGGCTGATGCCCTAAGCAGGGTAAATTCCTCTTCCTCATGCGCCAGGCTTAGCCTGATTCAATTTAAGGTGCTACATAGAGCACACATAACGGGAGCAAGATTGAGCAGGTTCTTTGGAGTGGAGGACAAATGTGGGAGGTGTGGCGGGAGCCCGGCAAACCACGCACATATGTTTTGGGCGTGCCCGGCACTGGAAGGGTATTGGAAGGGAGTGACGGGAGTGATTTCGCGGGTGGTGAAGGCCCGGGTCAAACCAGGCTGGGGGTTAGCTCTATTTGGAGTTGCGGAAGAGCCGGGAGTGCAGGAGGCGAAAGAGGCCGACGTTGTGGCCTTTGCGTCCCTAGTAGCCTGGCGCAGGATCCTACTCATGTGGAAGGAGGCGAAACCCCCCGGACTGGAGGCCTGGGTAAATGATATGGCGGGGTTCATTAAACTGGAGCAGATAAAGTTTTCCCTGAGAGGATCGGCTCAAGCGTTCACCAGGCGGTGGCAGCCATTTCTCGACTACCTAGGGGAACGTTAGAGGGAAGACAGATGACCAGCAGCAGCAACCCAGGGGGAGGGGGGAGGGGGGGGGGGGGTTAGTTTAGTTTAGGTCAAAGATAAAGGGGTTTTGTTACTTGTGTATTGTTAAAAATTTCTGTATTGTTATTGTTGCGTTTGCTTTGTAAGAGGGGAAAAATTGTTGTTTGGGAAAAAAATTTCAATAAAACATATTTTTTTAAAAAAAGCACCCTAGCTGCAGCCGGCCTCCTTCCGGTCCTGGACCTCGATCTGTCCAGCCCTGGGTCCAGCACCGTATTAAAATCTCCACCCATTATCAACTTCCCCACTTCTATGTCTGGGATTCGTCCTAACATACGCCTCATAAAGTTGGCATCATCCCAGTTCGGGGCATACACGTTCACTAATACCACCGCCTCCCCTTGCAATTTGCCACTCACCATCACGTATCTGCCCCCACTATCCGCCACTATAGTCTTTGCCTCAAACATTACCCGCTTCCCCACTAGTATGGCCACCCCCCTGTTTTTTGCGTCTAGCCCCGAATGAAACACCTGCCCCACCCATCCTTTGCGTAGTCTGACCTGGTCTATCAGCTTCAGATGCGTCTCCTGAAGCATAACCACATCTGCCTTAAGTTTCTTTAGGTGTGCGAGTACCCGTGCCCTCTTAATCGGCCCGTTCAGCCCTCTCATATTCCACGTGATCAACCGGGTTGGGGGGCTCTTTAACCCCCCCCCCCCCCCCTTGACAACTAGCCATCTCCTTTTCCAATCCAGCTCCTCACCCGGTTCCCACATAGCCGTATCTCCCCCAAGCGGCGCCCCCCCCCGCCCCGACCACCCCCCCCCATACCAGCTACCCCTTCTCCCCAGCAGCAGCAACCCAGTTAACCCCCCCCCCTCCCCCGCTAGATCCCAAACTAGCGTAATTGCACCCCCCATGTTGCTCCCAGAAGTCAGCAAACTCTGGCCGACCTCGGCTTCCCCCCGTGACCTCGGCTCACACTGTGCAAGGCCTCCTCCTTCCTGCTTCCCTGTTCCCGCCGTGATTACCATAGCGCGGGAACAAAGCCCGCGCTTCCCTTTTGGCCCCGCCCCCAATGGCCTGCACCCTCAGCTCCTCATCCTCCCTCCCCCACGACATGGGGAAGAGAGAAAAGTTACAGGGTCGCAGGATTAACAACTTGGGAAGTCATCTCTTCCCTCTTTTCCCCCCCTTCATCCCACATATTCACCCCCCCACTTTGTCCCAAACGTTCTTTTTATGGCCCGCTCACTCCAGTTTCTCCTTGACAATAAATGTCCACGCCTCATCTGCCGTTTCGAAGTAGTTGTGTTTCCCTTGATGTGTGACCCACAGTCTTGCCGGTTGCAGCATTCCAAATTTAATCTTCCGTTTGTGCAGCACCGCCTTGGCCCGATTAAAGCTTGCCCTCCTTCTCGCCACCTCCACACTCCAATCTTGATATACGCGGATCACCACGTTCTCCCACCTACTGCTCCGAGTTTTCTTTGCCCATCTGAGGACCATCTCTCTGTCCTTATATCGGAGAAATCTCACCACTATGGCTCGAGGAATTTCTCCAGCCCTCGGTCTTCGCGCCATAACTCGATAGGCTCCCTCCACCTCCAGCGGACCCGTCGGGGCCTCCGATCCCATTAACGAGTGCAGCATCGTGCTCACATATGCCCCGACGTCCGCCCCTTCTACACCTTCGGGAAGACCAAGAATCCTTAAATTCTTCCTCCTCGCATTATTCTCCAGCACCTCCAGCCTTTCCACACACCTTTTGTGTTGTGCCTCGTGCATCTCCGTTTTCACCACCAGGCCCTGTATGTCGTCCTCATTCTCAGCAGCCTTTGCCTTCACGACCCGAAGCTCCTGTTCCTGGGTCTTTTGCTCCTCCTTTAGCCCCTCAATCGCTTGTAATATCGGGGCCAACAGCTCCTTCTTCATCTCCTTTTTGAGTTCTTCCACGCAACGCCGCAGGAACTCTTGTTGGTCAGGGCCCCATATTAAACTGCCTCCTTCCGATGCCATCTTGCTTTGTGCCTGCCTTCCTGGCCGCTGCTCTAGAGGATCCACCGCAATCCGGCCACCTTCCTCTCTTTTTTCCATCCGTGTCCAGGGGGGATTCCCTTCTGGATTACAGCACAGTGTTTTTTGCCATTAAAATTGTCGTTGGGGCTCCTATTAAGAGCCCAAAAGTCCGTTCCACCGGGAGCTGCCGAAACGTGCGACTTAGCTGGTCATCGCCGCACCCGGAAGTCTCCTCACCTCATTTAACGGAGCTGACTCTGCTGAGAGGATATGACCATATATGCCCAAAATAGCCCCGTCCCCCCCATCAAACCGGCCAAGAACAAGGGTGGTGCCAAGGGAAAGGAGGGGAAAGCCTTCCCCGAAAAATCACGAATCTGGAATACCTGAGAAGACTGGAGCCAGGCAGTTTGAATTTCTCTGCCAACTCCGTGAAACTAGCAAACCTCTCCTCCATGAACAGGTCTCCAATCTAGGCCCTGCCCGTCCCATGACTTAAACGTCGAGTCCAAACCCGCTGGCAGAAATAGGCGGTTGTTGCAAATGTGGGCTAGCGAAGTCAGGGAACAGAGCTTGAAATGCTGCCTGAACTACTTCCAGATTCTCAGGATGGAGACCACCCACCACTCGATTCAGGAAAAATCTCACCGGAGAGAAAGGCAATGATGCAGTAACTATAGAGAAAAGGCTAGAAACAGTGCAGGACTTCACTTCCAATTGTCCCCATATGGAATCAGGATCGCTGAACCACAACAATATTTTCTGAATATTGGCTGCCCAATAGTAATACAATAAATTGGGTAGAGCCAAGGTTCCTGGTTATGTCTTTTTGGAGCAATATCCCACGGATCCTTGGAGTGTTACCTGCCCAGATAAAGGAGGACGTTAATATGTTGACTTTGACAAAAAAGGACTTGGGAGAAAAATGGGGAGACATTGAAAAAGGAATAAAAATCTCGGGAGCACATTAATTTTATCTGAACTCTACCCACCAAGAATAGGAAGAGGTTATCCCACCTCTGTAAGCCTGACTTGACACTGTCAACCAGATTAGTGTAATTAAGTTCATGAAGCGAGGCCCAATTGTGGGCCACCCAGCCCCCAGATAACGAAAGCTAGTTTTAGGAAGGGGAAAAGGTAACATCCCCAGTTGAGCTCTCCTCACCGGAGTGGGGGGGGGTTTGACCGGGAAACATTCACTCTTGTCCAAGTTCAACTTTTAATCATAGAAGGAGCCAAAAATACTAAGCAGCTTCATTATCTCGTCCATGGAGGGCACTGGATCCGTAATATAGAGAAGAAGGTCATCTGCGAAAAGGTACACTTGAAAGGTACACCCAACCCCGATTTATTCCATTGTCATGTGAATATCACTTTAAGAAATGTTTGTCTTCTCAAGTGGCTGCAGTGATGTCGTTGTGTGGATGGAGCGGAGCTCTGTCTCTGCTTTTTACTTTCGTTTTGAGCTGAAAGCTCTCTTTGGCTCTGTGTTTTTAGTTTCGCTTTCAGTTGGAGAGCTGCATTCAAACCAAGCAGTTGTGTATTGATCTCTCTCTCTGCATGACAAAGAATGTCTCCAGATCACTTGATGATTTCCAAGTAATATCTGTTTCGGTAAGGAATGCAAACCTACTGTCTTTGTTAAAAAGGTTTTTTTGACCCCCAAACCCCTCCCCCCCTGTACATAAATAATAAATTAACATTAACACCCCGACTTAACACAACAGGTGTATACACCCCCTCAGACCCTCCAGTGTAAATAACATAAACAAAACTAAAATAAACACCCCCCCGCCCCCAAGCTGCTGCTGGCATTGACCAATGTCTATCGTTCTGCCAGAAAGTCTAAGAACGGTTGCCACCGCCTAAAGAACCCTTGTACCGACCCTCTTAAGGCGAATTTCACCCTCTCCAATTTAATGAACCCTGCCATATCACTGATCCAGGATTCCACGCTTGGGGGCCTCGCATCTTTCCACTGAAGGAGAATCCTTCGCCGAGCTACCAGGCCAGAATTCCGGCCTCTTTCGCCTCCTGCACTCCCGGCTCCTCTGCTATCCCAAATATTGCGAGCCCCCAGCCCGGTTTGACCCTGGATCCTACCACCCTCGACATCGTCCTCGCTACACCCTTCCAAAATTCCTCCAGCGCTGGGCAGGCCCAGAACATATGGGTGTGATTTGCTGGGCTCCCTGAGCACCTAACATACCTGTCCTCACCCCCAAAGAACCGGCTCATCCTTGTCCCGGTCATGTGTGCGCTGTGCAGCACCTTAAACTGTATGAGGCTGAGCCTCGCGCACGAAGAGGAAGAGTTCACCCTCCCTAGGGCATCTGTCCACGTCCCCTCCTCGATCCCCTCTCCCAACTCCTCCACCCACTTACCTTTCAACTCCACCACCGAGGCCTCCTCCTCCTCCTGCATCACCTGTTAAGTTTCCAAGATCTTCCCCACTCCCACCCACCCCCCCGAGAGCACCCTGTCCTGTACTGTGTGTGGCAGTAGCCACGGGAATTCCACCACCTGCCGTCTGGCAAACGCCCTTACCTGTAAGTACCTGAAGGTGTTCCCCGGGGGAGAGCCCGTACTTCTCTTCCAGCTCACCCAAGCTCGCGAACTTCCCTCCACTAACAGGTCCCCCAACTTTCGTATCCCTGCCCTGTGCCACCCAGAAAACCCTCCACCTGTTCTTCCTGGGGCGAACCGGTGATTCCCCCGTAATGGGGTCCACGCTGAGGCCCCAATTTCCCCCCATGCCATCTCCACTGCCCCCAAATTTTGAGGGCCACCACCACCACCGGGCTCGTGGTATACCTCCTTGGAGGGAGCGGCAGCGGCGCCGTTGCCAGCGCCCCCAGACTCGTACCCACACAGGACGCCGTCTCCAGCCTCTTCCATGCAGCCCCCTTCCCCTCCATCACCCACTTGCGCACCATCGTTGCATTGGCGGCCCAGTAGTACCCTCAGAGGTTGGGCAGAGCCAGCCCCCCACATCTCAACTCCGCTCCAGGAACACCCTTCTCAACCTCGGAGTCCCTTGCGCCCTCACAAACCCCATTATACTCCTGTTAACCCGCCTGAAAAAAGCCTTCGGGATAAACACGGGGAGGCACTGGAACAGGAACAAAAACCTTGGGAGCACCGTCATTTTGATTGACTGCACCCTACCCGCCAAGGACAGCGGCAACGCGTCCCACCTCTTGAACTCCTCCTCCATTTGCTCCACCAGCCTTGTAAAGTTAAGCCTATGCAGGGCCCCCCCAGCTCCTGGCCACCTGGACCCCCAAATATCTGAAGCTCCTCTCCTCCCTTTTTAGTGGGAGCTCGACAATCCCCCTCTCCTGGTCCCCTAGCTGAACTACGAACAGCTCGCTCTTCCCCATATTGAGCTTGTACCCGGAAAAGTCCCCGAATTCCCTAAGGATCCTCATTACCTCTGGCATTCCTCCCACCGGGTCCGCCACATACAGCAGCAGGTCATCCTCATAAAGCGACACCCTATGCTACTCCCCACCCCGCACCAACCCCCTCCATTCCTCGACTCTCTCAGTGCCATAGCCAGGGGTTCAATCGCCAGTGCGAAGAGCAGGGGGGACAGGGGACACCCCTGTCTCGTCCCTCGGTGCAACCGAAAGTACTCAGACCTCCTCCTATTTGTGGCCACACTCGCCATCGGGACCTCATACAACAGCCTAACCCACCTGACAAACCCCTCCCCAAACCCAAACCTCTTCAGCCCCTCCCACAGGTACCCCCACTCTACCCTATCGAAGGCTTTCTCAGCGTCCATTGCTACCACTATCTCCGCCTCCCCCCTCCCTCGCCGGCATCATGATAACGTTCAAAAGCCTCCGCACATTCGCGTTCAACTGTCTCCCCTTCACAAACCCCGTCAGGTCTTCATGGATGATCTGCGGCACACAATCCTCAATCCTCGTGGCTAAGACCTTCGCCAGCACCTTGGCATCGACATTTACATAGAACATAGAACAGTACAGCACAGAACAGGCCCTTCAGCCCTCGATGTTGTGCCGAGCATTGTCCGGGACCAAGATCAAGCTATCCCACTCCCCGTATCACAGCAGGCAGTCCATTCCACACCCTAACCACTCTCTGAGTAAAGAACCTACCTCGGACATCCCTTCTATATCTCCCACCCTGAATATTATAGTTATGCCCCTTGTAACAGCTACATCCACCCAAGGAAGGAAATCGATCTGTAAGACCCACATTGCAGGGGATCCTTGTCCCGCTTCAGGATCAAGGAGATCAGTGCCCGGGACATCGTCGGGGGTAAAGGCCCCCCCCTCCCTTGCCTCAATAAAGATCCTAACTAACGGCGGGCCCAACAGGTCCATATATTTTTTATAGAACGCGACCGGGAAACCGTCCGGCCCCTGTGCCTTCCCCGCCTGCATGCTTCCTATCCCTTTGATCAGCTCCTCCAGCCCAATCGGGGCCCCCAGTCCCTCTTCCACCTTTGGAAACCTCAATTGGTCCAGGAAACGGCCCATCCCTCCCTCCTCCCGTGGGGGCTCGGATCGGTACAATTCCTCGTAGAAGTCCCTGAAGACCCCATTGATGCCAACCCCACTCCGCACCACGCTCCCTCCCCTGTCCTTAACTCCCCTGATCTCCCCAGCTGCGTCCCGCTTCCAAAGCTGATACGCCAGCATCCGGCTTGCCTTATCTGCATACTCGTAGACCGCCCCGGGCCTTCCTCCACTGCACCTCCGCCTTCCTGGTGGTCACCAGGTCGAATTCGGCCTGGAGGCTGCGCCTCTTCTTCAACAATCCTTCCTCAGGCTCTTCCGCATACCTCCTGTCTACCCTCACCATCTCCCCCACCAGCCTCTCCCTCTCCCCCCGCTCCCTCCGCTCCTTGTGGGCCCTAATGGAGATCAGCTCTCCCCTCACCAGCGCCTTCAGTGCTTTCCATACCATCCCCACTTGGACCTCCCCGTTGTCGTTGGTCTCCAAGTACCTCTCTATAATTCCTCGGACCCGCTTGCTCATCTCCTCGTCCGCCAACAGCCCCACCTCCAAGCGCCACAGTGGGCGCTGGTCCCTCTCCTCCCCCATCGCCAAGTCCACCCAATGCGGGGCGTGGTCCGAAATGGCTATTGCCGAATACTCGGTATCCTCTACTCTCGCTATCAGCGCCCTACTCAAAATGAAAAAGTCGATTCGAGAATAAGCCTTATGGACATATGAGAATGAATTTCCCTAGCCCCCGGCCTTGCAAATCTCCAAGGGTCCACCCCTCCCATTTGGTCCATAAATCCCCTCAGCACTCTAGCCGCCGCCGGCCTCCTACCCGTCCTAGACCTGGAGCGATCCAGTGGCGGATCCAACACCGTGTTAAAGTCTCCCCCCATTATCAGGCCCCCCACTTCCAAGTCTGGGATCCGACCCAACATACACCGCATAAAACCCACATCGTCCCAGTTCGGAGCATACACATTGACCGGTCCTTGTAGGTAACCCACAGTCGCGCCGGCTGCAACATGCCAAACTTCACCCCCTTCCTGTGCAGCACCACCTTCACTCGATTGTACCCGCCCTCCTCTTCGCCACCTCCGCACTCCAGTCCTGGTATATTCGAACCTCTGCGTTCTCCCACCTGCTACTCCTCTCCTTCTTGGCCCACCTGAGCACACACTCCCGATCGGCGAACCAATGGAACCGCACCAGCACCGCCCGCGGAGGCTCTTTAGCCTTGGGCCTCCTCGCCAACACTCTATGGGCCCCTTCCAGCTCCAGGGGCCCTGGAAGGACCCCACTCCCATCAGCGAGTTCAACATGGTGACCACGTAGGCCCCCACGTCCGGCCCCTCCACCCCCTCTGGGAGGCCCAGAATCCGCAGATTCTTCCGCCTCGACTGATTCTCCATCTCCTCGAACCGCTCCTGCCATTTCTTGTGGAGCGCCTCGTGCGCCTCCACCTTTACCGTCAGGCCTAAGATCTCGTCCTCATTGTCAGAGATCTTTTGTCGAGCCTCTCGGATCACCACCCCCTGGGCCGTCTGTGTCTCCAGCAGCTTATCAATGGAAGCCTTCATCGGCTCTAGCAGGTCTCTCTGCGGCAGCGCTGGATACCCTCCTGTTGCCCCTCCATCCACTGCCTCCACGCTGCCTGGTCTCCGCCCGCCGCCATTTTAATCTTCTTCCCTCCCTTCTTCGGGTCCACCACCTCCTTTTTTGTCGCCCCGCTCCTAGTTAAAGCTATATACTGATGGGGAGCTGTTATTAACTCCTTCCCACACCGGGAAACGTCGAAAAAGTGCCGTTGGGGGTCCTGAAAAGAGCCCAAAAGTCCGTTTTTGCGGGAGCTGCCGAATGTGCGACTTAGCTCCGCATACCCGCAACCGGAAGTCTCGAGAGGGAATCCTTTTGGAAGTGTTCGCTTCACCAATCTGCACCAAAACGTCTGTGGAAACTCCTGAAAAAGGTCTGAGAGTCCGTTCCAGACGGGAGCTGCCGAATACGCAACCTACTCCTCCATGGCCTCCAGCGGAAGCCTCGTCCCCGCTTCTTCAATGGCCTTGGTGAGATCTTTTCACAGTTGTTCCCTCTGCTTCTAGAATTCACCTTTAATAAAGGCCCTCAAGTCAGCTTGAAGCCTTTAAGCTTGCCCTGCTCCCACCTGCATGCTGGAAGAGGCTTTTGTCTATTCCTGCAGCTCCAGCCAAATCTTTTACTGTTTCTGCCGGGTCTGGTAACCAAGAGACATACCATTCCTGGGGGTCACTGTCGGGGGAATGTTGCAGTCTTCTTCCCACACCGGGAAATGTCGAAAAAATGCCGTTGGGGGCCCTGTAAAGAGCCCAAAAGTCCGTTCCAAGCGGGAGCTGCCGAACATGCGACTTAGCTCTGCATAGCCGCACCCGGAAGTCCATTTGTGTTGGTAGTTGATAAACTGTTTACTGTGTGTTTCGAAAAATGTTAACTGGATTCATAGAATATACATTGTTTTTGTTTAAAAATCCTTTTAGTTCTCTCTTGCATCACACCTGTAAAGTGGGCCCATAACCAAAATCTATTAAAAGTTGTGGGTCAGGTGAACTTCATAATATACTTTGGTGTTCTCTAAACTGTGGCCCATAATAGGACAAACCTCTTGATTTTTTTCAATGAATGCAATGAGATCTTAAATCATTAGCTGAAGTCCTTCGCAGAGATGTAACATTGAATGACACAGCAAGTTAGACTGTGAGGACCAAGCAAGCTTACCTGTCATGTTAAAGGTAAGCAAAAATGGTGGCCATGCAGTTTGGGCAGCAGGGGTCGTGAAGGTCGGACAGCATGGGTCGTAAAGGTCAGCCGACGTAGGTGCCGAATGATGGCCGGTTGCTAAAAATGGGTCTCAGGCAAAATAGTTTGAAAAATGCTGCTTTAAATAATTATTCAAGAAAGCTGATCTGATTAATATTTGCGCCAATTCTAATCAAATTTGAAAAAGGTAAATGCGTAGGTGAAATCAGCGCTATTAGAATGCTGTGAAAGTATTATAACTAGAAACAAATTCAGAATTTAAATGAGAGAAAGACAAAAAAATTACAGAAAATTATTAGAACCACAGGAAGGCTATCGGCAGCCAAATGTCTTGCTGGACTCTTAACAACTTCATTTAAAAAAATTACAAAGGAATATTTCTTCCGAGGAATAAAATGTGTTGCAAGCCAGGTGATCGTGATTTCACTGTCTAGACTTAATATTGTGGCATGTTATTACTTAACACTTGCATCATCAGTTTTCACAAACCAAATATTACAAATCTGTACAAGTACCCTTTGTGAACATAAGCAAAACAATTATAGAATAATTAATCAAATTTCAAAACACAAACATAGATACAATGTTGTGTAATTTAATGAGACCATAATGAATAATTAGTCTGTGTGTATTCATTTTGCAATAATTATTTACTATTCACTATATCAATGTTTATTTGGAATAAGTGATGGTAAGCAGGTGTTTACTGAGAAACAACGCACTCCGCACATCTACTGCACTGGTGTTTAATCAATTCATAGAGAATTAAACTTCTTCCACAGCTAAGCTCAAATGTTATCTTCCGTTAGGGGAAAGGATATTTTCTTGCAGTTTGTTTGAAGTAAGAAACATTGCCCAACATTCCAAGATAAATCAACTGAATTCTGAATGTTTGCTTCTGCTGTTGGAAAAATTAATCAAATTTGTTTCTAACCAGTGAAAATGTTTGTCTCACACGAAATATTTCTCCAAAGTAACAGATTTTCTTCCCCAGCATTACAAGGCAGTAAGTCAACAAAAATAGGTCTATGGCATGGAACATAATTAAGGAAAGCAGAGTCTATTCCTAGGCACAAAAGCTAGAAAAGCTCACTGTTGAGAGCCATCAGCACATTGGGATTATTACTTCCTCAAAGTCAGCAAGTTTCCAAATTAAGTTGGGAATTAGTGAAAACACTTTAATGATTTACCAAATTTTCTTCAATCACAAAGCTTGTTTATTTTATAGTGGTCTCTTAGCTCTGCTTGCACAATCAAAGTTTACTTAATTCACACTATCTTTCCATCCATATTTTTAAAACTTGGTATGGTTCCTCTCAGCTTTCTTTTCTAACAAAACCAGTTAATTTCTGTGAGCCTTTCTTGATATTATAGAGAACAATTCCTGGAACTATCCATGAGACCTCACTCTGGATTCTATCCAATGTCATTTTAAGCTCAATTCTACACAATATTCTAAATGACCTCACCAGACCTATATGATCTTAGAATAACCAATTTATTTCCTACAAGCAACCCATAAGATATAGGAGCAGAATTAGGCCATTCGGCCCATCGGGTCTGCTCCCCAATTCAATCATGGCTGATATGTTTCTCATCCCCATTCTCCTGCCTTTTCTCCATAACCCCTGATCTGATCCCCTTATTAAGTAAGAACCTAACCATCTCTGTCCTAAAGACACTCAGTAATTTGGCCTCCAAAACCTTCTGCAACAATAGTTTCACAGATTCACCACCCTCTGGCTGAAGAAATTCCTCCTCATCTCTGTTTTAAAGGATCGCCCCTTCAGCCTGAGGCTGTGCCCTCGGGTTCTAGTTTCTCCTACTATGGAAACAGTCTCTCCATGTTTACTCTATCAAGGTAGGCCTCTCAATATTCTGCAAGTTTCAATGAGATCCTCCCTCAACCTTCTAAACTCCATTGAGTACGGACCCAGAGTCTTCAACCCAATACCTGGTTACATCAGTGTCACCTTGGCTCATTTGACAGTACTCTTTCATCTGAATTAGCAGGTTATGGATACGAACCCCACTTCAATACTGCAATAGATGTATGATCTAGGCCGATATTCCACCGCACAGTGCTGAGAGGGTGCTGCATTATGATTGATGCTGTCCTTCATCAGAGATGTAAAACGAAGACCCCCATCTCACTGGTAGGAATGATATTAACAATTTCATAATACTTTTTGAAAAGCAGCACAGAGATTTTCCCAGTTACACTTTTCCATCATCAAAACCAATTTATAGTTATTAATTTGTTGCTGTTTCTATGATATCACTGGGTGCAATTTCCCCCCAAAATGGCAAAGTGTCACTTTCGGCAAGAAAATCGGTGCAGTTCCCACCAGCCCCGGCAGAGCAATCTGGATCGCAGTTTTTGGGCACTTCAATTTTTTTTTCCCCACATGAGAAATACCATCGTGCCTGAGGCACACTGGGCGGGAGTCTCCGTCCTGCTGCACCAGTTTTCATGTGCGGTGCATCCCCGCTGGCAGTGGGATTCTCCATTTCACCAGCCGGCCAATGGGGTTTCCCATTGTAGGCAGCCCCACGCCGTCGGGAAATCCCGGGGCATGCATGCGCTGCTGGCGCAACAGAGAACCTCGACAACAGAAAATCCAGCCCGAAGTGCCTGATTCACCCACCTGGGAGGGTCACCTGAGCACTTCAATCAAGTGCATATAAACGGCTCCACAGCAGTTGCTCACAGTCAAGGGCAGGAGAATGGAAGCCAAGAAGCCAGCTCCACGATTCACTGAGGGTGCCCTCACAAAAATGTTGGATGCCATGGAGGAGAGAAGGGCAACTATCTACCCTCAGGCTGGCAATGGTCCCTCCAGCAACGTCACGAATCCCACCTGGGAAACGGTGGCAGCACTGGTCAGTGCCAATAGCCTGACCAAGAGGGCGGGAGTGCAGTGTCAAAAGAAGATGAATGACCTACTACGATCAACAAGGTAAGTGCTCCTTGTCTCCTCATGGCACTCCACCCTTCCATCACCCCTGGAAAGTCAACTGAAACCCACAAACAAACAGTCGCAGTTTCCCAGCACCCGACCTCCGAACGTCATCCTCAAACCCCCCCCAAGCACTCCTCATCAGAACCCCTTCCTTCTTAGGCGCACAGTGTCCACACATGCCAGTTGTCATCAACCTCTGACCGCTCACATTATATAATTTTTAGCCACTGCAGGAGAGGTTAGCTCACAATCAAAGAGAGAGAAAGGAAATGGGTGGTGGAATGCCCGAGCTAAGGATCCTGACTCCATTCGGTAAAGGGCCATTTTGCTCACTGAGAGCGAGGTTCGCCTGTGGAAAAAAAGTGAGGAGTCACTGCACCTTCATCCAATGATCAGTCTCGAGTGAGTGCTTTGTTGTCGAAACCCTTGACCAAGCTTGCCTTACAAGATCAGCCTCATAGCCTGGCTTGGCGACCAGCAGTGCCCCACCACCTACACTCGAAAGCATTTCGGAGGAGGCCATGGATGAAGCATCACAGCTATCACGCTCACCATCCACCATCGCAGAGACGCACACCTCAGTGGGGAACTTAGCAGCAGGCTTCTGGATCGCTGTCAGATGAGCACCACACTGCTTCTAATGCACATCAGGTGGAGGCAGAAGAATGCCAGGGATTAGACAGTCTGAGGACTGCTGGATCCCAGATCACAGCTGTTCCTGTGCCAGGTGCTGTGCCTCTGGGCATATACATCCCTTAGCTTCTTGAGATGCAAAGATAGAGCCAGGAATAACAGGAGGGGTTGTCAGCGACATTCCTGCAACTGCAAGAGCCTCCTGTCGAAGGAGATGTTGTAGGTAATGTTGTAGGCATCCAGGCCAATACTGCAAGGGTGGTGGGTGCAGTGGAATGCCCGTGGCAAGGCATCAGATCCATCACTGCTGAACTCCAGAGCATGCCTCAGTCCCTGAAGACCATGGTTGAGGGATTCACCACCATGGTCCAGCCAATGGCAGGTCTCCAGGACTGACAGTGCCAGATGACATTGAGGCCTCTGGAGCTCACTCCATCTGCCCCTCCATCCCATGTAGTAGCCAAAGGACCCACGTGCACCCAGAGGGGGGAGGAACTGCTGGAGCAGTTCCCAGGGCCTTCCACCCAGGAAAGCCTGGGTGACCAGCCCTCCTGAATCCCCACTTTCTGATACCAGCACACCTCAGCCACCTTCAGGGGGCTGAACAGGGTGATCCAGCAACCATTACCACCCAAGAGTAGGTTGGGCCCTCCAGGTCCTGGCCCTCCAGAGGATGCCCGCCAAGGGCATCTCAGGCAACAGGGCATGGAAGGCAGAAGGCCTTATCCACTTCTGATGTGTATCCTGGGAATACATTTAGGCATAGTGGGAAGGTTCGCAAGGGGCACAGAGTGGGCACGGGTGAAGTTAGGCACAGATAGCTGGGAGTCGTAATCAAATGTTGCCAATGAACATGTTCCCACTTTAAAAACTTCTTCTTCACGACCTTAAGGTCCCAATGCTGTAAACCCTCCTCCCAGTGGGATAGTGCTTCACCCCATCTGGATACAGTTCTTTTCACAAGCCATCAAAGTCAGGCAAACGGTTAGACCTACTCAAAACGAAAATAGCATAATTCCTGAAAGGACTTACATAGATTACATAGAACATACAGGGCAGAAGGAGGCCATTCGGCCCATCGAGTCTGCACCGACCCCCATTAATCCCTCACTTCCACCCTATCCCCGCAACCCAATAACCCCTCCCAACCCTTATTGGCACTACGGGCAATTTAGCATGACCAATCCACCTAACCTGCATGTCTTTGGACTGTGGGAGGAAACCGGAGCACCCGGAGGAAACCCACGCGGACACGGGGAGAACGTGCAAACTCCGCACAGACAGTGACCCAGCGGGGAATCGAACCTGGGACCCTGGCGCTGTGAAGCCACAGTGCTATCCACTTGTGCTACCGTGCTGTCCTTGGGCATTAATCAGTGAGCCCTTGACCTTCGCACCTAATCCCTCTCTCGAGCTACTCGACCAAAGAATCTAGGGACGGACCTCATTTGCACATGAGCCAGGAAGTCAGCGTGCCAGCAGCATACAGGCAGGAGCCAGTCATAAACTGGGTCACTGCAAGTCGTCATCACCCTCCTGCATTTTCTTTTCTTTTAAATTTAGATACCCAATTCATTTTTTCCAATTAATGAGCAATTTAGCATGGCCAATCCACCTGCCCTGCACATCTTTGGGTTGTGGCGGCGAAACCCACGAAAACACGGGGTGAATGTGCCAACTCCACACGGACAGTGACCCAGGGCCGGGATCGAACCTGGGACCTCGGCGCCGTGAGGCAGCAATGCTAACCACTGCGCCACCGTGCTGCCCTCCCTCCTGCATTTTCTAATGAGCAGGCACAAGGACTCGGTAGGCTCAGCATCTGAAGGAGACAGATGTACCGCTCAATCACAGATGACTAAGGTTTACTGCAACCCTCCTTCCGTGGTCACCGAGGGGTTAGCACGGTCTTGGCAGTGAGAGCTTCTTGAGCTGTCAGTCAACATGATGTTCCTATAGGTCCTATTGTACGAAATAGGAAGCGATGAGGGAACCCTGGTCTGTCTCCTCATGCGAATCCTGGCGCCTACCTGTCCTCCTTCCTCCGGCTGCTCCCCGGCCTCCTCCTCCACTCCCTCCTGGTTTTCTTCTTCATCCGATGAGACATTCCTCTTCTCCATGTCTTCATCGGTAAGGTGGTTACCCTGCTGCTGTGCCAAGTTATGTAGGGCACATCTGACCACAGCAATGCGGGAGACCCTCTGGGGATTGTATTGTAGGGCCCTATGGGACCTATCAAGGCAGTGGAAGTACACCTTAAGGAGACCGATGTATCGCTCAATCACAGACTGGGAGGCATTGTAAGCCTCATTGTAATGGTTCTCTGTGTTGGCCTCAGGCCTCCGCACTGGTGTCATCAGCCAAGGCCTCAGCGGGCATCCTTAATCCCCAACAAGCCACCCTGCAGCCTTGGTTAACCCTCAAATATTCCAGGGATTTTTGATTGCCCAAGCATGTAACTATCATGCACAATCCCTGGAAAATGTCCACACATGGGCATGAACCTCATTTGGTGGTCACACACCAGCTGGACATTAAGGGAGTAGAATGTTTTCCTGTTGATGAACAGAACTCCCTGATGCCACGGGGTGCATAAAGCAACATACGTGCAGTTAATTGCCCCTGCAGCTGTGGCAGACTAGCTGTGCTGAAGAATCTTGCAGTACTGTCATCCTGCTGGACCTGGTCCATGTCAAAATTGATTAATGGATAACTGAAAAATGCCACACATAGAGCCCTGGAACAAACCTGTTGCTTGGAGGTTGAGGGCTGCCGTGATCTTCACAGCCACAGGGAAGGGGTGCCCTCCACCTCCACGTGGTGCCACGTTGGACAGAGTGTAGCTCAGGTACTGCATTATCTCCCTGGTGAGGCGGAGTGTCTTGCGGCACATGTTGTCCGACAGCTCCATGAAGGACACATGTCCTGTACACCCTCAGTCTCCTTCTTTGCCTTTGTGCCCTCTGTTCAACTGCTGCTGCCTCCGATCCTTCAGCCTTGCCTATGGTCCCTGGCACTGGGTGTTCCCTGGGTGCTGCCACTCACTGCTGCTGGAGTCTGTGCTCCTCCAGTGGTGTAATTAGCAGAATTGCCAGTTCTGCTGGCTCCGTACCAATCTCGCGAGGATCGAGACAGAGAGAGCGATAGAGAGACAGTCATCTTGATGTCGCAGTCGCTTACCTTCAGTACCTCTCCATGGCACCGAGGACATGGGTTCGATCCCAGCCCCGGGTGCCTGTCTGTATGGAGTTTGAACACTCTCCACGTGTCTACGTGGGTCTCACCCCCACAGCCAAAGATGTGCAGGATAGGTATAATGGCCACGCTAAATTGCCCCTTAGTTGAAAAAGAAAACTTCAGGACCTCCTCTCGCCCATTGCCCTCCTGGTCCTGGAAACAGTCAGTCCTATACTTTATACAGATGCTACCATTGACTAATAACTACCACTGTCTCATATCTCCGGTGCCCTTTAATCTCCATTGCGTGACTGGCCCCGGTCAATGTCCTCACCCCTTCAGCGTCTCGTCTGGCCTCCCTTGATGGAGATATCACTGGGGATTCTGACAGGAGGTTTCAGTGGTCACCCATCCATCATGGGCAGGGTCAGCTGGATGGATCTATCCACCTTGAGGGCTAATACATACTCATTGGTAGGCGTTTATGCAGACACAGTCCCTTTCGACCCCATGTACGCAAGTGTTTATCCTTGAACCATGAGTTATCACTCATCTCCTTGACTTTGAACTCTTTTGAAGTTCAACTAATTAAACTAAAGTAAACAAATTAAGGGACAAATCAAAAAGGGGACACTCCTTAAAGGGCTGCTGCCAAAACTAAAACGAAGATCAACTGAAACTTAATAACTCAAACCAAAATGTGATTAAAAGGATCTGTAAAACACCCTAGACCCTGTGGTGACATGGAAGGCCGTAATGGTGTGAGTGGACACCGCATGCCCCCTTTCCAGGAACACCCAGCCACAAATGATGCCCTGGAAGAGGAGCCGACAGTCAAGCTAGATGACTCCCTCGATCACCCTCTGCCTGGACCTGTTTATGGCATGTTTTGTCAGTCCCAGGAGCAGGTTCATGAGGAGATCCTCCTCCTTTCCCACTCCTCTCCACACCGGAGGGCCCGGAACATCGCAATCGGAAATCTCATTGGCACTAATCCCGTTTTTGGCCTCTTGCGATATTTTGCGGCTCTGACAGGAGTTGCGCCTGTGGCTAACAGGCCCGCTAAATCTTGTCCACTGTGTATAAACTGTCTATTCATTTGCATACGTAACAACAGTTGATGTATTTCAGAGTAATTAATTATACCTGAAGTGCTTTTTGAGATGTTTCTGCAAAACATTCAAAACATAATGAGACATTTTATCAATTAAGTTTAAAAAAAATCTTTTTGGTAACATATTTTATACTAACTAGTTCTAATAGCCAATAATGAGCTCCAAGTTGATTTCCTTTTCCCCTTTGCTGTTGTTTTTTTTACATTAACATAGATTTTGCTTTCAAAGCAATAGTGAGCTAATGGCACTTATTATTTATGCACAAGAACAATGACAACTTTAGGCAATAGGCAGAAATGTGCATAAACTTAAAAATGCAAAGTTGTGTCTATGTCGCACTGCTTCGCTATTAATGAATTGCTATTTTTGTGATGCTGTCTTCCTCACCATTGAATGGCATGGAGTTTCTGTACTCGCATAGTAGAAATAAGTTAAACTCAACACAGAATGTTCCTCATGACTCCCCATATATAATGTTATCAGAACAATATCCCCCCCCATTTTTATGTGGGAAATTTCCAAAGGGACTTGCAAAGGCATCTAAGTAGGCAGTTAAAAGCCAGTACAACTCAGGGGAGCTTGTGTAGTGTATGCTTTATCTAGTTAGTTATCAACTTCGATTGAAGTCCTACAACTAGCATTAGATCTACAATTTTCTTTTGCAGGGTGCTTAATGTCTGTGTAAGGGTGAATACCCGGAACACCAAGAGGTTTCCAACAATTTGCCATCCATTGCATTTCAAAAGGTGATTGAGTGAGGGAGAATTACCACCAAAATCAAGTTTGAATTTTACGTCTAATGGTGAGTGCAGAAAATTGAAGCGCAGCTGAAATTTCAAAGTAAGTAGGTAATGAAAGGATAATACCAGAATGGCAGTCAAGGTTGTGGAGAAACAGTGAGAAGAGGACTAAAATTCTGACTTCCTTAGGAAATGGTCAGATAGAATTTCAACTCATTGGCAGCCTTTAACATTCACCTGATGAAGGAGCTGTGGTCCAAAAGCTAGTATATCGAAACAAACCTGTTGGACTTTAACCTGGTGTTGTAAGACCTCTTACTGTGCCCACCCCAGTCCAACGCCGGCATCTCCACATCATGATTAAGGTTAAAGAGGTAGAGGACTGAAATCACAAATGAAGGTGCAGACATGAGTCTGCAGGGAAATGATTTTGCAGTTCAGCACTTGCCTCCTTGTTTGATAGTTGCAGAGGTGGTGCTGCGTGAAATGCTTTGACATTTTCTGATATTACACCCATTAGGCAGCTTTGGAACAGAAAAAGCTGACAGCAAGTTCAAATGAAGCAGGTAATTTTCAGTGCCAGCTCTGAACTGCATTTTAACTGAGATGCCATAACAGCAGATGGCACAACTCTACTTCAGGCACTCTGCCCATTTTGGCCCTGTGAAGACAACTCCCTGGGGTGTTGTTAGGTGAGTTCTACAACTGATTCTCAATACCAGAATTACATCTGGGTACAAATGTTGAAAATCAACCCCATCTTCTCTGTACCATGCAACCTGCTTGTCTCAGCTTCTTGTGAGAAAAGACAATTCTACATGTATTAGTGTTAATCAAGGTATCTGCACCAATGTGGATGTGGGTATGATTGGAGGTGAGCACAAAATATTTCTGGTGTAGCCCAGCACTCTTCTATTTGTCTTCCTCGTCCTACAAAAAGATCAGATGGGGAGCTCCCATTAAAAAACCTGCTGAGAGCAGGAATGATGCTGGTGGCAAAGAAAATGCAACACAATTGACACAAAGACCCACAAGAAGCTAACTTCCATCAGTAAAAATAAAATGGAAGAAATACATTCGCTAGAAGGTTGAAAACCACTTATTCATTGCTATTGCATCATTTGGATGAACATTCATACACTGATCATTACCTAACACCTTTAACAAGCTATTTCACATGGTGTAATTATAAGTGTGCCTGTCTGTGAGGAGACAGTGGCATGGTGCGAACGTGTAGAGAAAAGTAATCTTTGAAGTCCAGTGTAAAGAAGTACACTTTGGAGGTCAATCTAGAAAATTATAAAATCTAAAATATATGAATAAAAGAGTTCTGTAATTGGCAGATCAGTTTTTAACTATACTGCATTGTTTTGAATCAAAAACACATTGAAAATATCTCCAGAATGGTGTTAAAAGCTCAGGTACAGTGGTCCGGATTTTACAGCAAAAATAACAGTGAGGCTAACAGCACTTAGCATTATTAAAGACCGGATTGGACAGCAGTTTCCAGCAACTGTATATGCATATTTAAACATAGAAATCAGGAAGCTGCTGTTTGAGTTAACCTGCTCCTCCAGAAGCCAAACTATACTAGTATCACACTGAGTGACTCACAATTGAAATATATGGAATGGCATGAAGTTGAGGTGCCTCTGTGATATATGCCCACTCCCAAACAAACACTCTGGCACTAAAATAACTTTTACAAGTGTCAACACCCATTCATTCAGATTTTAAAAACTTAAAATATATTAATGTTTTTGTCTCTCAGACCCCTGTTTCTCAATCCCACCTTCCTTTACCTCTAATTGTTTCACTTTCTAAAGATGATTTGGCATTGAATAAACAATTTTAACTGACACTTTTTCTTTGTCTCTGAACGGATTCTTTAGTTAAGAAGATAGATGTTGTTTGTCTTGTTCACACAAGTCACCGATTCCATGTAGAGGTCACCATGCTGAAATTACTTAATAATCCTGTGTCGTTGGCCAAATAAACAGCTGCTACCATTTGTCCACTGCTGTCTGCAAAATCCAGACCATAATGTGAAAAGAAAAAAAACGTATTTAGCACAGTATTCCTTTTCACGGTTTGTCTTATGCTGAATGAATATGTAAACACATCGATAATGGATATTACTTTAGAAATTCCTCGGTGGGATTCTCCAGTCACTGATGCCGGAATCGCGTTTGGCAATTGGCCGAAGAATCCCCGTTTGCGCCGAAATCTGGGGCGGCACCGTTTTTGCAATGCTCCGCACCCTCTAAAACGGCGCATGCCGTTGGGATGTCCTCAGGATATCATCTGAGGCCCTCCCCCGATTCACTGCCACCAATGGGCCGAGTTCCCGACGGCGTTAAACACTTGTCCTTTTTATTTTTGTGAACCCAGCATGGCGGCTGCGGACTGAGTCCAGTACCGCCACAGTCGGGGGGGGGGGGGGCGTTCCGCGGGCAGGGGGGGGGCTTTGGCGGAGGCTGGGGGGAGTGTTCCGTGCCTGACCCATCCACCCTGGGAAAGAGTGCCTGCCCATCCACTCTATCATTGCCCCTCATAATCTTGTAGGCCTCTGTCAGGTCGCCCCTCAACCTCCGGTGATAGGATGGCTGTGATGGGGAAAGTGGTTGGAAGTTATAATAACAATAATAATAATCTTTATTGTCACAAGTACGCTTACATTAACACTGCAATGATGTTACTGTGAAAAGCCCGTAGTTGCCATACTACGGCCCCTATTCAGGTACACCGAAGGAGAATTCAGAATGTCCAAATTACCGAACAACACATCTTTCGGGACTTGAAGGAGGAAACGGAGCACCCGGAGGAAACCCACGCAGACACTGGGAGAACGTGCAGTCTCGCACAGACAGTGACCCAAGCCGGGAATTGAACCTGGGACCCCGGAGTGCTAACCACTGTGCTACCGTGCCGTCCAGTTGGAGGTGAACATGAGATTACTTGTTGGATTACTAATTGGGCGGGATTCTCCGATAATGGGACTCAGTGTTGACGCCATTGTAAATGCCAGAGCGTTTTCGACGGATCATCTGGCCACTAGGAGCAGCGATCCTCCAACCCACAGGGGGCCAGGATGGCACTGGAGCACTTCACGCAGCTCCAGCTGCCAATATGGGCCCCAGCATGGGTGGCGCGGGTCTGCGCTTGCATGCCACGGCCGTCGCGGGTCCGCGAATGCGCGTGAGTTCCCGTCTTCGCGCCAGCCCCCACTCAACATGGCGGAGCCCTACAGTGGCCCGGCACGGAGGAACATAAACCCCCCCCCCGGAATTAGCCCACCCGCCAATTGGTAGCTCCCAATCGCGGGCCTGGCAACCATGGAGGCCGCCCTCGTGGCCGGAACACCCCTCCCCCCGCAAGGACGGCCCCCGCAGCCAGAATGCCGAGGTCCTGCCGGGAGGACCACATGCGAATAACGGCGGCGGGACTCGGCCGAACCCGGCCCGTCGAGCGCGGAGAATTGCAGGGGGGGGGGCCGCGTTCATCGGCCCCTGACCGGCGCCATGGCAACCAAGCTGGCGCCATTGGCGCCAATTGTCCGATCGCCGGAGAATCGGCGGCCCGGCGGCGGAGGATTCACTCCTCCCCCGCCGGGTCGGAGAATCGCCGGGGGGCGGCATGAATCCCGTCCCCGCCGGCCGCCAAATTGTCCGGCACCGGAGATTCGGCGGGGGCTGGAATCGCGCCACGCCGGTCGGCGGGTCACCCCCGGCGATTCTCCGGCCCACAATGGACAGAAGTCCCGCTGGTTCTATACAGGTCCCTCCGGCGTAAATTGGACTAAGTCCCTTACCGGTGGGACATGGCTGCGCAGGCGGGCTCCGGGGTCCTGGGGGGGGCGCGGGCGATTTGGCCCCAGGGGGTGCCCCCACGGTGGCCTGGCCCGCGATCGGGGCCCACCGATCCGTGGGCAGGCCTGTGCCGTGGGGGCACTCTTTTCCTACGCGCCTGCCATGTCAGCCTCCGCCATGGCCGACGCGTAGGTGAACCCCCCTGGCCGGCGTGGGTCTGCGCATGTGCGTGGGGGTCAGCGGCTGCTGACGTCATCCCCGCGCATGTGCAGACCCACGCCGGCCAGCGGAGTCCCTTTGGCCCCAGCTGGCGCGGCGCCAAAGGCCATTCCACGGCAGCCGGCGGGGCGCCAACCACTCCTGGGCGGGCCCCCTAGAGGTGTGGAGGATTCCGCACCTTTGGGGCGACCCGACGCCGAAGTGGTTCACGCCACTCCGTCCCACCGAGGCGCCCCGCCCCACCGGGTACGGGAGAATCCCGTTCGATATCCTGCCCTGGGGACAGCACGGTAGCATAGTGGTTAGCATGGTTGCTTCACAGCTCAAGGGTCCCAGGTTCAATTCCTGGCTTGGGTCACTGTCTGTGTCTGTCTGCACGTTCTCCCCATGTCTGCGTGGGTTTCCTCCGGGTGCTCCGGTTTCCTCCCATAGTCCAAAGATGTGCAGGTTAGGTGGATTGTCCGTGCTAAATTGCCCTTCATGTCCAAAAAGGTTAAATGGGGGTTACTGGGTTACAGGGATAGGGTAGAGACGTGGGCTTCAGTAGGGTGCTCTTTGTAACGGCCGGTGCAGATTCGATGGGCCGAATGGCCTCCTTCTGCACTGTAAATTTTATGATTCTATATTTTAGTTTGTGATATGCTAAAGAAAAGTAAGATTTAAAAGGCGGAATTCTCCCAACCTGCCCGCAGCAGGTTTGGAGGCGAGCGGGGGCAGAGAATCTAGTGGGAGCAAAGTCCGAAACCCGCCAGCATAAAATCATGTAGCAATTGTCCCAGTGACAAGTTAATAGCAATTCAGTCTTCCTGTTGCTTGGTGGTGTGAGCACCATTTGTATCTCATGAATGCTCATGGAAACAGCTGCACATTGGCACCTCCTCAGGCCTTCCAATGTGTCTTGCCAGCAGGAAATTACTGAAACCCGACTGCTGAAGAGTGATGTACACAAGGCGATCCTCAGTTCACACACCAGTGTCTATCTGGATAGGATTGTACTGCAGGACTCATGCAACCGCCACAACAGATCCGAAGCTCCCCTCGGGATGGAGTGCAAGGTGAGGCTGGGTGGGGGGACTGACAAAGTCAAGGGATGCAATATGGACGGAAAGCTGTGCAAGGAGTGGGGCAGGTTGAGGGATCATGATAGCAGGCAGAGGGGCAACAGGTTGGATGAAAAAGACTGACAATGAAAGGCAGAGTGGTGACCATAGGGTGGGAGGCTGGACCCTGACAAGGCTGCATGAAAAACTCACAAACAAGGGGTGAGATGATACCATATTGTTTACTGAAAGAGAATGCATGAATACCCCAGATGCAGTGGGTCGAGGTCCAAGTGGGACATGGGTGCCTTGCAGTTGATGGATTCAGGGGCAGGGTAGTTGAATTGAGGAACAGACTGCTACATGAGGCTGCTAGCTTTTTCTCTCTTGGTTGCTGACACCTTGCAAGGCCTGGTGAAGGCATGTGGGCTGGAGTTGTAAATGAATGTGCAGAACTAGTATTTAAATCAGGTGACTCAGAATAACGCACCTGCACATGACAAATGAGGTTCCAAGCACAAAATCTGGCGTGAGATCCTACCATTCTGGCTAGCAGGAAAGATGTCACTGGAGGCATCCGCCTCTGCACTTAGGGTGCAATCGAACGGCCTTGATGCACCCGATTCAATGTAACGCAATGAGGCCAGACGTCGTTCGGAACGCTTCGCGAGATCGTCTTAGACCTCGCAAGACATTGCAATCTGGATCTTGCCCTCGCTGAGCGAGATCCAGATTAACATATTGAAGTGAGCCATTAGACTCATTTAAATATGTCGACGCCTGATTCTCCTATGGCCCAGGAACAATTGCCCGCGCCTGGGAGACCTTGCCATGGTGTCATTTAGCACTGGTCCACACAAATGTGGACCAGACATAACGGCACCTGGGAGGGTACTCAGGCCATTGGAGGCCCCTGGGTGGTCGGGCTCTGGGCAGAGTGGTACCCTGGCACGCTGGCTGCCACTTGTGCACCTTGGCACTGCCATCCTGGCACATCGGCAGTGCTAGACTGCCAGTGCCAAGGTGCAAGGTTGCCCGTACCAGGGCCCAGGGGCTTCCTGTCTTTATGAGGTGGGGTGTGACTGAAGGACCCCCTAAGCAGTATGTTGTGGAAGTGGTGGTTCCAGAAGCTGTGGTGGGGCTTCATTTGGGGCAGCATTTAAACATGGCACCTGATTGCTTCCTGCACTGCCGAGCGGAAATCATGTGGGTGTGAATTGGTGCAATTATTTATGAGCGGGACCCAGGGCCAAGGCTGTTGAGGGTGGGTGAGTAGGTAAGAACACCTTCAAACTTTTCGGGTTTTCTGGGGTCTGTACGACTGGACCTCAGATAGTAGCAGGGAATGACTTGGTGGCAAGTGCATAGACTGGGGATGTCCCCTCGGGAGCAGGTGCCTTGGCTGAGACCCCCATTGCTACGACACAATCATTTAAAGCCACCCGTAGCTGCAATGTTCAGGCTCCTGGTTGTTGTGACAGTATCCTACAAATGCTCTGAGGGCTTCTGGTCATGTGGCAACCCACCCAGCCCCCCAACCTCTGGAAACCCTCATACTCCAGCAGCATCATCAAGGGGGTGTGCATGGCCACCAGGTGTAGGCAATCCTCATTGCACCCTCAGAGGCCTGGCCTCACAGCAGAGGAAGTAGGGGTTTAGCAGAGTTCACCTTGCACCCTCAGAGGCCTGGCCTCACAGCAGAGGAAGTAGGGGTTTAGCAGAGTTCGCCCCAAAGAAAGGATGCATGCACCGTTGCCATTGGAACCCACCCTGGCATACAGCCCCTCTCAGAACAAAAGCCTCATCAGTGACACTATCAGCTAGCGCACCTCTGAGGATCACAAGATGTCTTCAAGCTCAGCCTGTCCACCGCATCCCTGATTTCATCCAAATCACCCACGGCCAGAAAACCTAACTAGCTCCCCGTCAGAACCTGTGTGTAAAACCCAGGCACCACAATACACTGCAGCTAAGATCCCTGAAAGCACGCACATGCCTCGCTCACCCCCATCTGTTAGACCTGCCAGCAAACCAGGCTCTTGGTGGAGACGACTGAATGCACAGAATGAATTTTTCCACCGCACAACCAGTTGCCACCCTCCTGGTGGGATAGCACGAGGCTCACCCAGCCAATCCAGTCTTCACAGTGGAGGACACAAATAACATGCCAGTGACTGATGGAAATGAGGATATGATTGGTGAGGACCTTGAGATGATTGTAATCACTAAGGAGGCAGTATTGGGCAAGCTAATGGGGCTAAAGGTAGACAAGTCTCCTGGCCCTGATGGGATGCATCCCAGAGTGTTAAAAGAGATGGCGAGGGAAATTGTAAACGCACTAGTGATAATTTATCAAAATTCACTAGACTCTGGGGTGGTCCCAGAGGATTGGAAAGTAGCAAACGTGACACCACTGTTTAAAAAAGGAGGTCGGCAGAAAGCGGGTAATTATAGGCCGGTAAGCTTAACTTCGGTTGTAGGGAAAATGCTGGAATCTATCATTAAGGAGGAAATAGCGGTACACCTGGAGGGAAATTGTCCCATTGGGCAGACGCAGCATGGGTTCACAAAGGGTAGGTCGTGTCTGACTAATTTGGTAGAATTTTTTGAGGACGTTACCAGTGCAGTAGATAACGGGGAGCCAAAGGATGTGGTATATCTGGATTTCCAGAAAGCTTTTGCCAAGGTGCCACACAAAAGGTTGCTGCATAAACTAAAGATGCATGGCATTGAGGGTAAAGTGGTAGCATGGGTAGAGGATTGGTTAACTAACAGAAAGCAGAGAGTGGGGATAAATGGGTGTTTCTCTGGTTGGCAACCTGTAACTAGTGGGGTCCCTCAAGGATCAGTGTTGGGCCCGCAGTTGTTCACAATTTACATAGACGATTTTGAGTTGGGGACCAAGTGCAATGTGTCAATGTTTGCAGCCGACACTAAGATGAGTGGTAAAGCAAAAAGGACAGAGGATACCGGAAGTCTGCAGAAGGATTTGGATAGGTTAGGTGAATGGGCTAGGGTCTGGCAGATGGAATTCAATGTTGCCAAGTGTGAGGCTATCCATTTTGGGAGGAATAACAGCAGAATGGATTATTATTTAAACGGTAAGATGTTAAAACATGCTGCTGTGCAGAGGGACCTGGGTGTGCTGGTGCACGAGTCGCAAAAAGTTGGTGTGCAGGTGCAACAGGTGATTAAGAAGGCTAATCGAGTTTTGTCTTTCATTGCTAGAGGGATGGAGTTCAAGACTTGGGAGGTTATACTGCAATTGTATAGGGTGTTGGTGAGGCCGCATCTGGAGTATTGTGTTCAGTTTTGGTCTCCTTACCTGAGAAAGGACATATTGGCACTGGAGGGAGTGCAGAGGAGATTCACTAGGTTGATCCCAGAGTTGAGGGGATTAGATTATGACGAGAGGTTGAGTAGACTGGGACTGTACTCATTGGAGTTTAGTAGGATGCGGGGGGATCTTATTGAGACATATAAAATTATGAAGGGAATAGATAGGATAGATGCGGGCAGGTTGTTTCCACTGGTCGGGGAAAGCAGAACTAGGGGGCATAGCCTCAAAATAAGGGGAGGTAGATTTAGGACGGAGTGTAGGGGGATCTTCTTCACCCAAAGGGTTGTGAATCTCTGGAATTCCTTGCCCAGTGAAGCAGTTGAGGCTCCTTCTTTAAACGTTTTTAAGAAAAAGATAGATGCCTTTCTAAAGAATAAAGGGATTCGGGGATATGTTGTACGGGCCGGAGAGTGGAGCTGAGTCCACAAAGATCAGCCATGATCTCATTAAATGGCGGAGCAGGCTCGAGGGGCCAGATGGCCTACTCCTGTTCTTAGTTCTTAATCCACCTACACTACACATCCTTGGGTTGTGGGATGAAATCCACGCAGACACGGGGAAATGTGTAAACTCCACACGGCCAGTGACCCAGGGCTGGGATTCGAATCCGGCTCCTCAGTGTCGTAGGCAACAATGCTAACCACTGCGCCACCGTGCCACCTGTCTCCAGGGATCTGTATGAGATCTCGCAAATGTCCACACACAGTTGTATCCACGCTGTAACAGATGCCCAATGCGCATTTCATCGGATTATATAAACGTCAATCTGTACGAGGCCAACAAGATGGGTGGACTGCAGGAATTGCCCCCATCGCTGGCATTCCCTAGGTCAAGGGGATGGTTGACGGCATGCATGTCACCCTCCGAGCACCGATTCGACAAGGAGTGCCCTTCAACAATAGGAAGGGCTTCCACTCCATGAATGGACAGTTGGTGTGTAGTAGATCTTTCACCTTCTTGCTATTGCATGCCGGTCCTCCTGGTGAGACTGGCAGCACTGACAGCCTCTGCCATCTCATTCTAGGCATTGTCGAGAATGGCGGGCTTGAGAATCCGCACCACCTCCTCTCCTCATTCGCATCCAGCATTCGGTTGATCTCCGACTCGCGAAACTTTGGAACAGGTTTTTTAGTTGCCATCCTCTTGGCAGGAATGATAACCTGTGGTGAGTGGAGCGCCTGAAAGCTGCTCAAGCTTGTCAGGTTATTGACGTAATTCCCGACCCCAGCGAATCAAATTCCAACGGGGCCGGTAATTGGTCTTCACGGTGGAAGACACCAGTGGGATGCCAGTGCTCCAGGAGAATCAGGGGGCAAAGGTGAGTGCAGTGGCCATCACTAAGGAGAAGGTTCTGGGGAAACTGAAAGGTCTGAAGGTGGATAAGTCACCTGGACCGATGGACTACACCACAGGGTCCTAAAAGGGATAGCTGAGGCGATTGTGGAGGCATTGGTGATCTTTCAGGAATCACTGGAGGCAGGAAGGATTTCAGAGGACTGAGAAGTGGCTAATGTAACACCACTGTTTAAGAAGGGAGGGAGGCAGAAGACGGGAAATTATAGGCCGGTTAACCTGACTTCTGTCATTGGTAAGATTTTAGAGTCCATCATTGAAGATGAGATTGCGGAGTACTTGGAAGTGCATGGTAAAATAGGACTAAGTCAGCATGGCTTTGTCAAAGGGAGGTCATGTCTGACAAATCTGTTCAGAGTTCTTTGAGGAGGTAACAAGGAAGTTGGACAAAGGTGAACCAGTGGACATGATTTATTTAGCTTTTCAGAAGGCCTTGGACAAGGTGCTGTAGAGGAGATTGTTAAATAAGTTAAGAGCCCATGGTGTTCAGGGTAAGATCCTGGCACGGATAGAGGATTGGCTGACTGGTAGAAGGTAGAACGAAAGTGGGGATAAAGGGGTCTTTTTCAGGATGGCAGCTGCTGACTAATGGTGTGCCTCAGAGTTCTATCCTGGGACCACAACTTTTCACAATATACATTAATGACCTGGAAGAAGGAACTGAAGGCACTGTTGCTAAGTTTGCAGATGATATAAAGATCTGGGGCGAAATTCTCCCCCAACGGCGGGATGTCCGCCGACTGGCGCCAAAGCCGGCGCCAATCAGACGGGCATCGCGCCGGCCCAAAGGTGCGGAAGGCTCCGCATCTTTGGCGGCCTAGCCCCAACATTGAGGGGCTAGGCCGACGCCGGAGGGATTTCCGCCCCGCCAGCTGGCGGAAATGGCGTTTGTTTCCCCGCCAGCTGGCGCGGAAATGCGGCGCATGCACGGGAGCGTCAGCGGCCGCTGTCAGTTTCTCAGCGCATGCGCGGGAGCGTCAGCGGCCGCTGTCAGTTTCCCGCGCATGCGCAGTGGGGAGAGTCTCTTCCGCCTCCGCCATGGTGGAGTCCGTAGAGGAGGCGGAAGGGAAAGAGTGCCCCCACGGCACAGGCCCGGCCGCGGATCGGTGGGCCCCGATCGCAGGCCAGGCCACCGTGGGGGCACCCCCCGGGGTCAGATCGCCCCGCGCCCCCCCTCAGGACCCCGGAGCCCGCCCACGCCGCCTGGTCCCGCCGGTAAATACCAGGTTTGATTTACGTCGGCGGGATAGGCAATTCCTGGGCGGGACTTCGGCCCATCTGGGCCGGAGAATCCAGCGGGGGGTCCCGCCAACCGGCGCGGCCAGATTCCCGCCCCCGCCCAATCTCCGGGAGCGGAGACTTCGGCGGGGGCGGGGGCGGGACTCACGGCGGCCAACGGCCATTCTCCGACCCGGCGGGGGGTCGGAGAATGACGCCCCTGTAGAGGGACAGGTAGTATTGAGGAAGCAAGGGGCCTGCAGAAGGATCTGGACAGACTAGGAGAGTGGGCAATGAAGTGGCAAATGAAATACAATGTGGAAAAGTGTGAGGTTATGCACTTTGGAAGGAGGAACTTAGGTCTAGACTAATTTCTAAATGGGGAAATGCTTAGGAAATCAGAAGCACAAAGGGATTTGGGAGTCCTTGTTCACGATTCTCTTAAGGTTAACATGCAGGTTCAATTGGCAGTTAAGAAGGCAAATGCAATGTCAAGAGGGCTAGAATACAAGACCAGGGCTGTACTTCTGAGGCTTTATGAGGCTCTGATCAGACCCCATTTGGGGTATTGTGAGCAGTTTTGGACCCCGTATCGAAGGAAGGATGTGCTGGCCTTGGAAAGGGTCCAAAGGAGGTTCACAACAATGATCCCTGGAATGAACAGCTTGTCGTATGAGGTACGGTTGAGGACTCTGGGTCTGTACTCGTTGGAGTTTAGAAGAATGAGGGGGGATTTTATTGGAACATACAGGATACTGAGAGGCCTGGATAGAGTGGATGTGAAAAGGATGTTTCCACTTGTTGGAAACACTAGAACTAGAGGACACCATCTCAGACTAAAGGGACGATCCTTTAAAACAGAGATGAGGAGGAATTTCTTCAGCCAGAGGGTGGTGAATCTGTGGAACTCTGCCGCAGAAGGCGGTGGAGGCCAAATCATTGAATGCCTTTAAGGCAGAGATAGATAGGTTCTTGATTAATAAAGGTATCAGGGGTTTTGGGGAGAAGGCAGGTGAATGAGGATGAGAAATCAGCCATGATTGAATGGCGGAGCAGACTTGATGGGTCGAGTGGCCTAATTCTGCTCCTATGTCTTATGGTTCGTGTGCTGACTCATTTGTATGACCTGAATTTCTTCTGGCCAGCGCTTCCCAGTTCCCACAATTCTACTCCATCGACAGCACCTTGGGCTAGATTCTCCGATTTGAAGACTAAGTGCTGACGTTGGTGCGGGAACAGTGGCGTTTTACGCCCGAAGAATCAGCGCAAAAGCTGCACCGATCCTCTGCCTGGTGGGGGGCTTTAGCTGCGTATACTGCCGGAGAATTGCCGGGTCCCAGGCAGCGCATGCACACGGCGGCGACATGCAGCAGCCACGCCGTGCAACATGCGCCAGTCGCGCCCGGACCCGGCCTGCCAAAAACATCCCCCTTTTGACCAGGCTCACCACCCCCAGACACCCCCCCACCAGTGCCCCCAGCCCCCGCCAAAGCCCCCCCTGCCCGCGTAATAGCTCCCACCCGACTGTGGCGGCGCTGGACTCAGTCCGCAGCCGCCACGCCGTGGTCACGAAAATAAATAGCATGAGTGACCCACGCCATCAGGAACTGGGTTCATCGGGGTCGGAGCATCGGAGAGGGCTTCAGGTGACATTTTGGCGCAAACGGGGATTCTCCGGCTGATTACCGAACACAGGGCGGGATTCTCTGATCCTGAAGCTGTCGTGTTTCTCGACGGCGTCAACATGGCCTCAGGATCAGCAATTCCAGCCCCTACAGGGGGCCTGCACGGCACTGGAGCGACCCTTGCCACTCCAGCTGCTGATCCTGGAATTACTTGGGCGCTGCGAGGTCTGCGCATGCGCAGTGACACCACTGCCAACACGCGTATGCGCAGTGCCACCACCGGCAACACGCGCATGCGCAGTGGCACCACCGCCAACACGCGCATGTGCAGTGGCTCCCTTATTCGCGCCTACCCGGCGGGGCGGGGGGGTCCCGGCGGCACGGAGTGGCGTGAACCACCCCGGCGTCGGGCCGCCCCAAAGGTGCAGAGTCCTTCGCACCTTCAGGGGCCAGGCCCGCCCCGGAGTGGTTGGCACCCCGCCGGCCAGCGGGAAAGGGGCTTGGCGCCACGCCAACCGGCGGCGAAGGGCCTCCGCCGGCACGAATCGGCGCATGCGCGGGAGCGCCAGCGTGTGCTGGTGTCATTCCCACGCTTGCGCAGAGGGATTCGCTTCCGCACCGGGAATGGCGGAAGACCACAGCCTCCGGTGCGGAACAGTAGAGTGCCCCCACGTCACAGGCCCGCCCGCGGATCGGTGGGCCCCGACCGCGGACCAGGCCACCGTGGGGCACCTCCTGGGGCCAGATCCCCCTGCAACCCCCCAAGAACCCCGGAGCCCGCCCGCGCCGTCAGGTCCCGTCGGTAAGGGACCTATTGTAATTTACGTCGGCAGGACTGGCAAAGAACGGGCGGGACTTCGGCCCATCGCGGGCTGGAGAATTCGGTCAGCCCCGGGGCCCATTGAGTCGCGCCGGACCCCGCCATTCTCCAAGGTGGGCGACGCGACTCACGCCTGGGCAATTTTGGGGGGGCGGGAGAATTAGGAGGACGGCGGGGGGCGGGATTCACGCCGACCCCCGGCGATTCTTCCACTCGGCGGGGTGTCGGAGAATCCCGTCCTTGATCTCTAGAACAGAGAATCCAGCCCCAACTCTTGCTTGTGCATCCAGGCTCAGGTTTTACTATGATTATTTGCTAGAGAGGCAAACAGAGGGTATCATGAAGTGTTTTCTAATCAGTGGATTACTTTAAACTGCCTTTGTTGTTGTTTTGTAAACAAACATAATTTTCACAAGGAAATATCATTCAAACAGCAACAAAATAAGAAGGTATCCTGTTTTTAGTGACATTTCTTGAGAAAGGAATGTTGGCCAGGTCACTGGGAGAATTCCCTACTCCATGCTTTGGTTAAGAAAATGGTCAAGACATATAACTTCTGGATTGTATATTTCATTAACTCACTCTTGTCTCTGAGAAATGCCTGAAGCAATGCTTTTTACTCACCACAGGAGATGATTCATAGGAAGTTCCCAAGCTCAGCCTTGAAGAAGATAAATAACAATTTTAATGTTCAAAACCATAAATGAACCACATTGAATCTCCTATAATGACAGCTGTGTTCAGTTGGACAGTAACGGAAACTGACCTTAATGGCAAATAACTTCTCTTGTTGCCCATGTGTATAAGTATGGAGCAATTGTATTCAATATATACTGAAGGAAAGTCCCTATTAGTGCAGATTGGGCAAACATTTAAGAATATACAAATTTCTCAACATGTACAGAATCCCACTGTGTTTGTGTTCACCAGCTGCATAAACTATTTGAAATTAAGTTTCAGGTTTTTCAAAAAATTCTGTGTGTTGTATGTGATGACAGTGGATTATTTTTATATCAATACTGGAGTTCTGCTGAATATGTGTAGAACTGTTTACTCTAACAGGAGGAAAGCAGGAATGTGCCATTGTTGGTTGCTGTGTTGGACTACATGCATTCCAAGGATATGAGCCAATGCTTCAGGGGTTGGTAACATTAGCTTCTTTTCTTATTTATTATTGGGGGCTTATCATGTGGTCTACAAAATGTTTGATTTCTAAGTAGGTTGGACTGAATCTAGTTGCAAAATATCCTGTTTTCCTTGGCTGCTTAGGTGGCTCCTGACTTTGACCGAGAGGGTTCACTGGTGACTTGTTCCTAAGAGGTGCATAAGAACAGCTTGAACTGACTATCTGTCCTTTCTACTGGGAAGACCATCATTTCCACCTCAGTTTTTATCTTTATCTTATAAAAGTGCCTCTCCTCACCCTCATTCACTATCGACTGACTGAGATCAGGAATCACTATGTATGGAACTGTGGCTGAACTAATCATGTTTAAAGCAACATGGTGTTGTTAATATAAAAGCACCTGCGTTCCAAATTACAAAAGATTGCTGCGTTTAAAAAATCCTCCTGTCGCCTCTCGTTCTTTTGCTGATCACCTTAAATCTCTGTCCTCTGGTTGCCAACCCTACTGGCACTGGAAGCTGATATTTTAAATTTACTCTATTAAACCTGTTCATAGTTTTGAACACTCAGTAAAATCTTCCCTTAAAAGAACAACCCCAGCTTCTCCAGTCTCCCATCTTTGGTGACCCTCAAGCCCAAACCCATCACCCTTGCCCAGCTATCACTCACCCTGGAGTTTCTCATTGGTCAGCCCACTGGCACACTGGAGCTGCTCCCATTCCTCTTGACCTGCTATCTGTCATCCTGTACCCTTCATCTATTATCCTTGACATGCCCTCTGTCTCCGTTGAGTGTCAGGACATCACCATTAACCTCCTGTGAATAACCTTTGATCTCCTCACAATAAAGCTTGACCTACCATCTGTAGACTTAGAATTTTCCTGTGTAGAGTAGCTTTCATAAGATTTCCACCTCTCTCTCTCTGCCAGCCATGCCCTGTTGTTCCCCTTTTACACTCACTGTCCAATCTCAGTGCGTCAATGCCTCCTCTCCCCTGGTTTAACAAAGTTCCACATACAAGAAAAGCAGCTCCTACTTGTCATGATATGCAGACATGCACATAATGAGATACAAACAGGCAGCTAATGAATACAGAGAACAGGACATAACCAATCAGCAGGCAGAACACTTGGGGGTGGTTTCTCACTATAAAAGGCACGAGGCACTCACACTCCGCCTCTTTCCACTGGTGACATCTACAGTGTGAGTCAGGGTGTACATATCATATAACTCCTACAGCACGTGGCTAAGAGCTAGTCTAGTTCAGTCAGACAGATTAATCACACTAAGTTAGCAGAGAGTCGAACTCACAGAGGATTGAGCTAACCGTGTGACAGGTTCAATAAATCATATTGAACTAACTTCAAGGTGTGGAGTATCTCTCAGGTAAAGCTGCATCCAGTTGCAGCCCGTGTTATCTTTCTGTGCTTAACACGACATGATACCAGGAGACTGCAATCCCTAGGTGATTTACCTGAATCTGTTCCGTGGCGACCAGCAAATGTATCCCGGCACCATGGAGAGGATTCAGGTTCCTCAACAGTTGCGGACCTCCGTCAATCTCAGTGCCAACTGGCGGACTTTCAAGCAAAGGTTTCTGCTGTGCATCGAAGCCTCAGACCTTGAGGGTGCGTCTGATACAAGGAAGATCGCGCTTCTCCTCTCAACTGCGGGGGATCAAGCCATCGAACTCTTCAACTCGCTGAACTTCACTGAAGGCCAGGACGAGATAAAGTTTCAGACCGTCCTGGACAAGTTTGATAGTCATTGTGAAGTGGACACCAATGAAATCTTCGAGCGCTATATGTTCAAACAACGCCTCCAAGGTAGAAATGAATCTTTCAACTCCTTCCTAACTAATCTCCGTCTACTAGCGCTGTCCTGTAACTTTGGTGATATTGCTGACTCCATGATCAGGGACCAGATCGTTTTTGGAGTTTACTCTGATCCTCTGAGAGAGCAGCTTTTAAAGATCAAGAATATGACCTTGCCAGTCGCGATTGAAACATGTACAGTGCATGAGCACGCCAGAAACCGTTATTCCCAATATAAATCGACTGAAAAGGAGAAACTTGCCTCCACAAGGCAGAGAGTGTGCAGGCCATTGCCTGATGCAGCGCCTCAGCCTTGATGAAAGCGGCCATTTCGCACGCTCTTCCCAGAGCCCCACGCATGCGCAATGCGACTGGGCCGATGAAGCGGCCGATCACCACTCTGCGCATGTGCGAACGTCTGCCGACCGCACTGCGCATGTGCGATGACGCACGGAGCGTAATGACGTCATGACGTGCCCGAACTGCGGCACCGCCCAGTTAAAGAAACACTGCCCCGCAAGAGGCAGGCGATGTTTAAATTGCGGAAAGCCTGGACACTATGCAGCCGTGTGCAGGTCTGCACCACCAGTCAAGGGCCAGTGCTCCCAATTCCAATGCAGACACGTTCGGAGTGTACAGCAAGGTTTACAGGATTCTGATCCTTGCAGTACAACGCACCCAGAGGATGACTGCCTGGAGTCCCCTTACCATGTGGGCATCATTACCACACGTGAGCATGCCTCACCAAAATCAACATGACATCTGCCCATCCTCACTGTGGACTCTGCGGATGAATGGCGTGCGGTGCTGCAAGTAAGTCAATGCTCAATCCAGTTTAAGCTGCACACAGGTGCGTCTGCCAATCTCCTTTCACAGGGGAATTTCAACCGCATCAAGAAGCTCCTTCCAGCAGCCTGCCAGCTCCTGGACTATAACGGCAATGCCATCACAGCACTGGGATCCTGCCATCTGCTCGTCTCCAACAAGAACAATCACGCACGGCTACGGTTTGAGATCGTCAAGCCAGACAGGGCCTCCCTGCTCAGCGCATGCAAGCAGCTACACCCTGTGCAGCGGGTCTACACAATGACCTCCCCCAACGTGGATCTTCAAGCCAGCATTGACGACATCCTTGCTCAGCATCCGGATGTGTTCGACGGGATGGGCACTCTGCCATATTGGTACAAGATCCTGTTACAGCCTGACGCCACGCCTGTGGTCCACGCACCACGCCGGTCCCGGCTCTACTGAAGGAGCACCTGAAGGCACAGCTCAAGGCTCTTCAGGACCAGGGCATCATCTCTAAAGTTACAGAACCGACTGACTGGGTCAGCTCAATGGTATGTGTGAAAAAGCCTTCGGTGGAGCTGCGCATCTGTATTGATCCCAAGGACCTCAACCTGAATATAATGCGGGAACACTACCCCATCCCGAAGTGGGAGGAACTCACAAGTGAGATGGCACTCGCCCGGTTTTTCACAAAGTTAGATGCATCACACGGGTTCTGGCAAATCCAGCTGGATGAGTCCAGCAGAAGGCTCTGCACCTTCAACACAACGTTTGGCAGGTACTGCTATAATTGTAAGCCGTTCGGCATTGTCGCGGCCTCGGAGATCTTCCATAGAATCATGGAGCAGATGATGGAGGGCATTGAAGGGGTTCGTGTGTATGTGGATGATTTTATCATATGGTCCATGATCCGCGAAGAGCACAATCTCGTCTCCAGCAGGTATTCCGCCGTGTCCATGCCAATGGCCTCAAGCTGAACAGAGCCAAGTGTTGCTTTGGCATGTCGTCACTTAAGTTCTTAGGTGACCAGATATCTCAATATGGTGTGCGCCCGGACGCAGACAAAGTCAAGGCCAGTGAAGCCATGAAGACCCCTGAAGACAAAAAGGCAGTACTGCGCTTTTTAGACATGGTAAACTTCTTGGGCAAGTTTATCCCAAACCTGGCCTCACACACCACGGCCCTCAGACACCTGGTAAAAAAATCTACTTCCTTTGAGTGGCAGGCAGCTCATCAAGCAGAGTGGTTGGAGCTGAAAGCCAAGCTCACCACTGCACCTGTATTGGCATTATTTGACCCTGACAGGGAAACAAAAATCTCGACAGATGCGAGCCAGGATGGCATCGGTGCGGTGTTGCTCCAGCGCGATGACACCTCATCCTGGGCACCGGCTGCCTACGCATCATGGGCAATGACACCCACCGAGCAGCGGTATGCCGAAATTGAAAAGCCTGCTTACTGGAATTATCAAGTTCCACGATTATGTCTACGGCCTGCCGACGTTCACTGTCGAGGCGGACCACAGGCCTCTGGTCCACATTATCCACAAGGACCTGAACGACATGACGCCCCGGCTGCAGCACATCCTCCTCAGATTCTGGAGTTATGACTTTGAACTCATTTACACACCTGGCAAAGAGCTCATTATTGCGAATGCCTTGTCCCGCTCCGTAACCTTGCCTGCTGACCCACCGGCATTCGTCCAGCAGATCGAATTACAGGTGCAGCTGTGGGCCAGATCACCTCCCGGTTCTGCAGAAGGTGCAGAAGCTCAGGGACCGGCAAAAGCAGAGCTATCATGCTCATGCCACTGATTTGCCTGTGCTACTCCCGGAGGATGCTGTTCGGATCAAGTTACCTGATGGAGGCTGGTCAGCTCCAGCTGTTGTTGTTTGACGGGCTGCTCCCCGATCGTATGTGGTGCATATGGCTGATGGCTCTGTTGTGCAGCGCAACAGACGGGCACTGCGCACAGTTGCCCGCCCACAACCTCACTCTTCATTGTTTCCATCCATTATTGTGCCACCTCCTGATACCTCGAACCACGAGGCCACCAGTCAGGCTTCAATCCCGCCTATCAAGGTGCTGTCGCCCCCACCACCACCTCTCCAGGGGTCGACCAGGATCAGACGCAAGCCCCAGAGACTGGACTTATGAACACTTGTTTTGTTTGCTATGTTCTGTTTTCGCACTTTAGACACCTGTTTTCACATGTACATATGTTCCCATCTGCTACTGTATGTAAATAAGTTAGTTTTTCGGCCTACACATGTAAATACTTTCACATAGGCCACGGAAAAACATTTCAAAAGGGGAGATGTCATGATATGCAAACATGCACATAATGAGATACAAACAGGCAGCTAATGAATACAGAGAATAGGACATAACCAATCAGCAGGCAGAACTTGGGGGTGGTTTCCCACTATAAAAGGCACGAGGCACTCACACTCCGCCGTTTTCCACTGGTGACATCTACAGTGTGAGTCAGGGTGTACATATCATATAACTCCAACAGCATGTGGTTAAGAGCTAGTCTAGTTCAATCAGACAGATTAATCACACTAAGTTAGCAGAGAGTCGAACTCACAAAGGATTGAGCTAACTGTGTGACAGGTTCAATAAATCATATTGAACTAACTTCAAGGTGTGGAGTATCTCTCAGGTAAAGCTGCATCAAGTTGCAGCCTGTGTTATCTTACTGTGCTTAACACGACACTACTCACTCCAAATTCACCATGATGACTGCCTCGCCTTCTGTAGGCCACCGCTAACCAGTCATGAATCTGAAAGCATGTGTTTTTCATTTGCTGCATTCTTAATTCCAAAAGTAGAATTTAATCTGTTGTTGTGTTTTAATGAGTATGCACAATATGATAATGTATTAAGATAAGTTTCACCATCGGGAAGCACAATCTGCCCTCAATCCAATGCCAGCTTAATCAACTTCCATCCTGCCATTGGAAAGTTGACATTTTGCTTTCTGCTCAGTTACAACCTGTTTAGTTTCCCACTCCCAGAAGTTCCACAAAATTCTGCCCCACATATCTCACTATAGATTTCTCTCATTTAGATGGTGGATGAATTGCAAGGACATTTAAAATGAGTTTATTTCATATCCAGTTCTCTTACTTTGGCTTTGAGCCACATCTGCTTTGCGATGTTAAAAGTGCTATATCAATGCAAGTTGTTTTCATTCACACGGAATATTCTAGTTTGAATAAGGATGTGAGGGAAAGAGACTTGGAAGGTTACTCTTATAAAGTTAGATGAGGAAAATGACCTAAATGGCTTGTTATCATAGAAAATCAAAGAGCTGTTACGGCACAGAAGGAGACCATTTAGTCTTTCATTTCCACATTGGCTCTCTGCAGGAGCTACTCAACTAGTCCCACTCTCCCAACATCTCTCCATAGCGTGTACTTCTTTTTTCTGGGCGGCACGGTTGTAGCACTGTGGTTAGCACTGTTGCTTCACAGCGGCAGGGTCCTAAGTTCGATTTCCGCTTGGGTCACTGTCTGTGTGGAGTCTGCACTTTCTCCCCGTGTCTGGGTGCATTTCCTCCGGGTGCTCCGGTTTCCTCCCACAAGTTCCAAAAGACGTGCTTGTTAGGTGCATTAGACATTCTGAATTCTCCCTCTGTGTACTCGAACAGGTGCCGGAATGTGGCGACTAGGGGATTTTCCCAGTAACTTCATTGCAGTGTTAATGTAAACCTACTTGTGACACTAATAAAGATTATTATTATAAATTATCCAATCCCCTTTTGAAAGCCATGATTGAATCTTCCTTCCGTCACAGTGCATTTGAGATCCCAACATCATTGGGTAAAAATGTTTTTCATAATTTCACCTGTGGTTCTTTTGCCAATCGTCTTCTGCTTCTCGACCATTTTACTGAAGGAAACAGTTTCTCTCTATACTCAGTCCAGATTAATTTTCAACACTCTATCAAATCTCTTCTCAGACTCATATTTAAAGGCAACAGCCCCAGCTTCACTGATCTCTCCTCATAAATGAAGTCTCTCACTCTCAGAATCATTCTCATAAATTGTTTCTGCAGCCTCTCCAATGCCTTCATAACCTTCCTGATGCACGGTATCCAGGGATAAAATTTTCAGGGCCCGTCAGCAGCAAGGTGTTTTGTTGGGCATGGAAAATTGCTATGGCAGGAGGCCAAATGTCAGTTTATAGACTATTTATATTGAAATCTATCATGTATAAAAGTCCTACCTGGTTTGCTGTAGTCAGGTGACTTTTGCCATGTGGCACTGACTGGAAGCAGTTATGTTACATTCACTCCTAATAAAGACAGAGTACAAGAAGCACTGTACTAATTGAGCTCACAACATGGTGTCAGAAGTGGAGCTGAGATTGAGTTGAAGAGCTGTAGAGAAGCACAGCTACTGATGTGTTGGGTGCTCTGGATCCGTTGAACATACTTGGAAACTGTTGAACATACTTTCACTGTGGGTTAACACGATGTTAGATTGAACTAAAGACCTATGCCTGTCCTAACCAGTCTATGCACTCAGCACATGGTGAACATCTGTGCTGTAAGCTGTAAGCTCTGTCCTTCTGAGAAGCTGCATCCCGAATGAGCGGGAACTCTGATGCCCTTTGTCTACATAGTGAGTGTGCTCTAACTGGTGATTGGCTGCGGTGTTGTGTGTGTTGATTGGTCTTGCTGTGTGTCCATCAGTGTGTCTGCACCATGATATACTGGTGTATATTATGACATCCCCCCTTTTAGAAAGAAATGTATGTGTGTGGCAATAAATAATGTGTGGTGAGAATGTTCCTAACTACGTGTGGGATGCGAAGACATATTTCCAGGACTACGTACATGAGAACTAAGCTATTTACATGCGAAGGTGCCTGGTGCAGAGAAGCAGTATGCAACAAGAGTAACGAGATCAACACTATATACAAACCAGGGAAACAATCAAACAAAGCAACAAAACAATTCAGAGAGTCCATAAGTTCAAAAAGTTCATAAATTTAGTCTCTGAGGTGGGCGACGAATTCTGGTTGACCGCCTCAAGGGTGGGTCGAGAGCCACCGGTTCAGGAGCAAGCTGGACTGCGTCAAAGTCAGGGGAAGGCAGAGTGACAAAGAGCTCTGCATAGTCCATGGCAGGGTCAGCAGGAGGGCGAGGCGACACTGGAGGATCACATGGCAAGCGTGGAATGAGACGAAGGGCGCGTCGATTGCGGTGCAGAATAGAGCCATCCGGTAGACGAACCAGGAACGAGCAGGGGTCACCTGCCGAAGGACAACAGCGGTTGTAGACCAGCCACCATCCGGAAGATGGACGCGGACGTTGTCATCTGAAGCCAGAGCAGGGAGATCAGCTGCACGGGAGTCATGGGCCGCCTTGTGCTGTGCATGAGACAGCTGCATCCAGTGAAGGACAGGAATGTGGTCGAGGTCTGGGATATGGATGGACGGCACCGTCGTCCTAAGGGTGCGACTCATGAGTAACTGGGCTGGTGACAGGCCAGTGGACAGTGGGGCGGAGCGATAGGCCAGCAAGGCAAGGTAGAAATCAGACCCAGCATCGGCAACCTTGCATAAGAGCCATTTGACGATATGTACTCCCTTCTCTGTTTTGCCGTTGGATTGGGGGTACAGGGGACTGGACGTCACATGGGCAAAATTGTACCGCCTGGCAAAGTTGGACCATTCTTCGCTGGCGAAGCAGGGGCCATTGTCCGACATAACCGTGAGCGGGATGCCGTGTCGAGCAAAGGTTTCTTTACATGCACGAATGACTGCAGAAGAGGTGAGGTCGTGCAACCGTATCACCTCCGGGTAATTTGAAAAGTAGTCTATGATCAGGACATAGTCTCTACCCAGCGCGTGGAACAGGTCCATGCCCACCTTGGTCCATGGTGACATGACCAACTCATGGGGCTGCAGGGTCTCAGATGGTTGGGCCGGCTGGATGCGCTGACAAGTGGGGCAGTTGAGCACTGTGTTGGCTATGTCCTCATTAATGCCGGGCCAGTACACTGCCTCTCGGGCCCGTCGGAGGCACTTGTCCACGCCAAGGTGGCCCTCGTGTAGTTGTTCCAGGACAAGCTGGCGCATGCTATGGGGGATAACAATACGGTCCAGTTTTAGAAGGACCCCGTCTACTACCGCCAGATCATCTCTGACATAGAATTGAGGGCATTGGCCCTTGAGCCACCTGTCCGTTAGGTGGCCATGACATGCAAGGGGTCAGACGCCGTCTCGTGGCGAATTTGGACAAGGCGTTCATCCGAGGCAGGTAGATTGGAGGCCGCGAATGCCATATGGGCGTCAACCTGGCAGACAAATCCCGCTGGGTCACATGGAGTGTTGACTACCCTGGAGAGAGCGTCAGCAATGATGAGGTCTTTGCCTGGGGTGTATACCAGCTGGAAGTCATATCGCCGGAGCTTGAGAAGAATACGCTGGAGGCGAGGCGTCATGTCGTTCAAGTCTTTCTGTATTATATTGACCAGCGGGCGATGGTCGGTCTCGACGGTGAATTGAGGAAGTCCGTAGACATAATCGTGAAACTTTACATCAGCGGTCAGAAGGCCCAGGCACTCCTTTTCTATCTGCTCGTTGCGCAGCTCCGAGGGGGTCATCGCACGTGACGCATATGCAACGGGGGCCCATGATGAGGCCTCATCACGTTGAAGGAGCACTGCCCCAATGCCGGATTGACTGGCATCGGTCAAAATTTTGGTCTCCTTTGCTGGATCAAAGAAAGCTAAGACTGGGGCTGTGGTCAGTTTTGCCTTGAGTTCTCTCCATTCGCGCTATTGGGCAGGGAGCCATTGGAAGTCTGTCGTCTTCCTGACCAGGTTCCTGAGAGCCTTGGTATGAGAGGCGAGGTTAGGGATGAATTTCCCTATAAAATTGACCATGCCCAGAAATCGGAGAACCGCCTTCTTGTCCTCTGGTGTTTTCATAGCTGTGATGGCAGCTACCTTGTCCGCATCCGGCTGCACACCCAATTGGGAGATGTGGTCCCCGAGGAACCTGAGTTCCGTCTGACCAAAAGAGCATTTGGTCCTGTTGAGGCGAGGCCATGCTCATGTATATGTCTGAATACGCGCTGGAGGCAACTAACATGCTCCTGCGGGGTGGTGGACCAAATGATTATGTCATCGACATAGACGCGAACACCTTCAATGCCTTCAAACATTTGATCCATAATCCTGTGGAACACTTCTGATGCAGAGATGATCCCAAACGGCATCCTGTTGTAACAATATCTGCCAAAGGGGGTGTTAAATGTGCAGAGTTTCCTGCTGGATTTATTGAGCTGGATTTGCCAGAATCCTTTTGAGGCGTTGAGTTTGGTAAAGAGCTTGGCGCGAGCCATCTCACATGTGAGCTCTTCGCGCTTGGGAATTGGATAGTGCTCTCTCATAATATTGCGATTTCGATCCTTGGGATCAATGCAAATTCTCAATTCGCCGGAAGGCTTTTTTACACATACCATGGAACTGACCCAGTCGGTCGGTTCCGTGACTTTGGAAATCACTCTTTGGTTCTGGAGGTCCTGCAGTTGCTGCTTGAGGCGAGGTGCGTGCACCACAGGCGTGGCATTCAGTTTTAATAAAATCTTGTAGGTGTACGGGAGCGTGTCCATGCCCTCGAAGACGTTGTGGTACTGGTTGATAATGGCGTCGAGCTGCGCACTGAAGTCAGTGTCCTGAAAGGCAGACGCGTTAGCAGGAGAGAGAGAGTGAACTCTCTGAACTAGGTTCAACAGCTTGCATGCCTGCACGCCAAGCAGGGAGGCATTCGAGGAGCCCACGATTTCAAAGGGAAGGATGGCTTTGCGTGACCTGTGCGTCACTTCAAGTTGGCATGAGCCGCTGGCAGCAATGGCATTGCCATTATAATCTAATAGCTGGCAAGCTGATCGTAGGATCACTGGTTTGACACAAAGGCTTTGGAGGTCAATGAGATTGGCGGAGGCACCAGTGTCCAGGCAGAATCGTATTTGGGACCGGTTGACCGTAAGGGTGACACACCACTCATCGTCTGGATCGATGCTGTATACCGATAGAGGCTGGATTCTTGGCTTCGGGGACACACTGTTTTTTGTACACACTGTTGACGCTCGAAAAGGCGCCTTCGGGTCCTCGGTGTCAATATCGGGTAGCAGGTCCGAATCGGGATCGGTGACCGTGGGTTGAATGGCCCGGACATTCCTGCGAGGCTGGCTGGAGCAACAAGAGTTGGCAGGCTGAGCTGATCTGCATAAAGCAGCATAGTGGCCAAGTTTGCCACATCTCAGGCATCGTCGGGATCTGGCAGGACATTGCCGCTTTAAGTGGGCAGAGCCACAGTTGCCGCACGTTGTAGCGTCAGTACGTTCGCTGCGCCTCCGCGCATGCGTGGTGCGGTCGTACGTGGTGCGCGCCTGCGCAGTACGTTCGTCCACGTCGCCGTCCCCTCGTTCGGTGCGCACAAGGCGGGAGTCTGCGAAAAGCGCGCAAAATGGTCGCCCTCATCCAGGCTGAGGCCCTGGAGTTGCTCGATTGCTTGGACCCGTTCTGCCAAGTGGGTACCTTGCTGTGCCGTTTCAGCCGCTTGGATGTGGGAATACCGACTAATGGCATGTTCGTGTAGCACGCTGGTTTCGATGGCAATCGCTAGGGTGAGCTGCTTTACCTTGAGGAGCTGCTGGCGTAGGGGGCCCGACTGAACACCGAAAACGATCTGGTCGCGTATCATGGAGTCGGAGGTGGGCTCGTAATTACAGGACTGCGCAAAGATGCGGAGGTGGGTGAGAAAGGACTGGAAAGGTTCATCCTTACCCTGCAAACGCTGTTGGAATACATAGCGCTCGAAACTTTCATTCACCTCGATGTTGCAGTGACTGTCAAACTTGAGGAGGACCTTCTTGAATTTTGATTTATCTTCACCATCAGCAAAGGTGAGAGAATTGAAAATGATGGCATGTTCCCCGGCCATGGATAGGAAGAGAGCGATCTTCCTGGTGTCTGAGGCAGCTTCCCGGTCTGTGGTTTCAAGGTAGAGCTGGAAGCGTTGTTTGAATATCTTCCAGTTGGCCCCTAGGTTACCGGTGATGCGGAGTGGCGGCGGTGGGCAGATGCTGTCCATTTTGCAGGATGGCTGTATGCTGGTGGAAGGCAGATCACTTGCAGGTAGGTCTAAGAAGTTCTAACATCCCTCAACTCCTGGTATCATGATTATCATAGATATCATAGAATTTACAGTGCAGAAGGAGGCCATTCGGCCCATCGAGTCTGCATCGGCTCTTGGAAAGAGCACCCTACCCAAGGTCAACACCTCCACCCTATCCCCATAACCCAGTAACCCCACCCAATACTAAGGGCAATTTTGGACACTAAGGGCAATTTATCATGGCCAATCTACCTAACCTGCACATCTTTGGACTGTGGGAGGAAACCGGAGCACCCGGAGGAAACCCACGCACACACGGGGAGGATGTGCAGACTCCGCACAGACAGTGACCCAAGCCGGAATCGAACCTGGGACCCTGGAGCTGTGAAGCAATTGTGCTATCCACAATGCTACCGTGCTGCCCATGTGTTGGGTGCTCTGGATCCGTGGAACACATACAGGCCACCAACACTTAAAATAGTGCAACACTATTTTATTAAGTTAGAAACTGTTGAACATACTTTCACTGGGGGTTAACAAAATGTTAGATTAAACTAAAGACCTATGCCTGTCCTAACCAGTCTATGCACTCAGCATATGGTGAAGATCTATGCTGTAAGCTCTGTCCTTCTGAGAAGCTGCATCCCGAATGAGCGGGAACTCTGATGCCCTCTGTGTATATAGTGAGTGTGCTCTAACTGGTGATTGGCTGCGGTGTTGTGTGTGTTGATTGGTCTTGCTGTGTGTCCATCAGTGTGTGTGTCTGCACCATGATATACTAGTGTATATTATGACAGCTACTAAACGAGGAACCCAGAAGTGTTTAGAGCCACTGAAAAGGAAAAGCAAACAAAAGAAGCAGGCTGCAGTTGGATCATTGGTTGAGTCACAGTGGCTGTGAATTTTCCTCTCCCTGCTCCTTTCGAAAGGAATGCTGATATACGGCAGAACAGGTAGCTTTGCATTTGCAGTGGCAAAGCTAAGTGATTGTAACAGATTTCATTAACAAGCCAGAGCAACGGCAAGTAACAACACTTTTAACACTGTTGGGGAAAGACTGCTACAAGTTGTATTCCACCCTAAATCTCACGAACAACAGAAAAAAACACACTGCAGAAATGTTGGAAGCCTTGAAAGCATGCTTTGAACCCCAAGTAACTTATGGAACAATATGTGTTCAACATTAGGGCTGAAGTGGAAACAGATTTGATCAATCAGTATGTAACTGCAGTGACACAGTTTTCGGAACCCTGTGAATTCGAGCAACTGAAAGATGATATCATTAAAGCAGCACGGTGGCACAGTGTTTAGCACTGCTGCCTCACGGCGCTGAGGTCCCAGGTTCGATCCCGGCTCTGGGTCACTGTCCGTGTGGTGTTTGCACATTCTCCCCGTGTTTGCTTGGGTTTCGCCCCACAACCCAAAGATTTGCAGGGTAGGTGGATTGGCCAAGCTAAATTGCTCCTTAATTGGAAAAATGAATTGGATACTCTAAAATTTAAAAACAAGACCCATTTACATTTATTTACGCCCCAGCCAACGTGCATCGTGGACCTCATTCATGCCGCCAGCGGGGGATTGGAGCATCACATTGGACGCCGATCCCAATTTCCCCCAATGCCTGATTCTCCGTCCCATCAGGAAACGCAAATCCCCATAATCCCTCCAATCGACCACGTGGAGACGAGGCTGGAGGCCCAGGGTCAGGCGATCCAAGAGATGGAGGAGGTGGCTGGGGCGCATGAGTAGCAGTTTGCCTCGATGGCAGCGGAGATGGGGCTGATGTGGGATCAGCAGAGGCGGCTCCAGGACAAAGTCGTAAACCTGGAGAACCAGTCACGCAGGCAGAATATTAGGATTGTGGGCCTGTCGGAGGGACGTGAGGGAGCTGATGCTGGCACGTATGTGGGGAGAAGCTGCTAAGAGAGGGTGCATTCGCATGGCCTCTGGAGGTGGATCGAACGCATAGAGCATTAATGAGGAAGCCCCAGGGGAACAAGCCACCTAGAGCGGTGGTGATGCGTTTGCACTGTTTCCTGGACAAGTGGCGGATCATGAGGTGGGCCAGGCAAACTAGGCGCTGCACCTGAGAACACCTGAACTTCGAACATATCAGGAGCAGAGCTGGCCAAGAGGAGACCGAGTTTCAATAAGGCAAAGGCGCCCTCTTCAAGAAGGGGATGAAGTTTGGGATGCTGTACAAGGCATGTCTATGGGTGACTTATGAAGGCTGGGAACTGTCCTTTGGGATGTCGGAGGAGGCGATGGAATTTATCAGAGACAATGGACTGGCAGGAGAAGGTGGACATTGAACTTTGGTGCAGATGCTTTGGCACTGCATTTAACTTGTGTTTGGGGCCATTATTCAGCTTCAGATTAGCTTTTTTTCTTTGTTGGACGATGGGGGGCTGATCTCTTCGATTGGGGAGGGATTGTTTTTGTTTGCACTAGCAGGGTCATTGAGCGGGGGGGAAGCAGTGGGGGGTAGGATGCTAGGTGCCATGAGCACGGGCTGCTAGGCTAGCTAGTTCACGGAAGCGCAGTGAACGGTGAGCAGAAGGTTAGTGGGGGATGGGGGTAGGGGTTATTGTTTGGGGAGGCTGGGAGGGCAGGACACGTACTGCTGACAGGGGAAGGGCTTTTATAATGTAACTGGAGAAGCATCAATGACGGTGGGCAGACCTAGGGAGGTATGGGCCACGGACTGGAGGCTGGCCCAAGAGGGACTACGGTTGATCGGCGGGTGGGGATGATGGAGGGGTGGGGGGGAATAGGGTGCCCACCAACCAGGCTGATCATGTGGAATGTGCGAGGGTTGAATGGGCCAGTCAAGTGGACCCATGTGTTCGCATATTTAAAAAGATTAAAGATGTGGCCATGCTACAAGAGACCCACCTAAAGGCGGGGGACCAGACTAGACTGAGGAAGGGATGGATTGGACAAGTATCTAATTTGGGATTGGATTCTAAAACGAAGGGGGGGTGCCGATTTTGATCAGTAAGCAGGTGGCATTTGAAGTGTGAAGTATAGTGGCTGACTCTGGGGGGGGGGGGGGTATGTTGTGGTGAGGGGAGGGGATGACGGTGGTCTAAGTGAACATCTATGCCCCGAACTGGGACTATGTCGAATTTATGAGGCGAGTGCTGGGGAGGATCCCTGACCTGGACTCTCATCGGTTAATTATCGGGCTTCAATTCGGTCCTGGATCCGAGACTGGACCGGTCGAGCTCTAGGTCGGGGAGGGTGTCAGCAACAGGCAAGGAGCTCCGGGGGTTCGTGGAGCACATGGAGGGGGTGGTTCCGGGGGGATCTGTGAGACCGAGGGCGAAAGAAGTTTCATTCTACTCCCATATGCACAAGGTGTACTGCAGAATAGTTTTTTCCGTGTCTGATAAGATGTTGTTGGCAGGGGTGGTTGATAATGAGTATTCACCAATAGTGGTGTCGGACCATACCCTGCACTGGGAGGACCTACGAGTGGGCAAGGGGGGGGGCAGCGCCCGCAATGGAGGGTGGATGTGGGACTGTTGGCGAAGGAAGAGTGTGTGAGCGGGTGAGGAAGGCCAACTGTGGATATGTGGACATTAATGATACGGGGGGAAATTTTGGCAGGTACGGTTTGGGAGGCACTGAAGGCAGTGGTCAGGAGGAAGTTGGAGCGGGCGGAGATAGAGAGGTTAGTGGAGGAAATCCTGCAGGTGGACAGAAGATATGCGGATGGCCCGGAGGCTGAGGCTGCAGATGGAGTTTAGGCTATTATCTACGGGAAAGGCGGTGGGGCACTTGAGAAGGGTGAGTCACTCTCTTCTACTAACTTTCCTGCACCTTTGTGCTTCCTCACATCCACCCGTTAATCGGGGAAAAGATCCGAAAAAACTGCCACGAGTGGTAACCACCAATTGTGCAACCACTCACATCATGGCCGCCACCGGAAGTCCAACTGAATAGTCAGTTATATAATTGAGTAAAGTGATCAGTTTAACAGAGTTACTACTGGAAGACTGAGTTTAGAGTGTGGTTTTTGGGTGGCTCAAGTTGGGTTAAAAACATCCAGTTAATGCTCAGGAATTCACTTGAAGAAACCATTTGAGACTGAGCCAATTCCAAGCAAAAGGCCTTTGTATGTCCAATTAGCCGTATCTCCTCACTGGTTTATGTGCCTGTAAAGATATTGTTCAGACAAAGAAATTGTGTGAATTTGAATCGTCTTCTGTGTCTGTATCGAGATCTTTCCAATCTTTTTGTCTGGTGTAGTGGATCACTTTTTAGGCGGGTCATATTCTGGGCGGGATCACTTTTTAGCAATTCTGCATATTAAAGCGAGATAGCTAGTCTCATTTTAATGTGCAGATCCCTGAGTTACCCGAGGCATGGGATCAATCTCCTTTGCCTCAGAAAGCTCAGGCGAGCAATGGTTTCCACAAATGGGGACCAGACTCAATGGCACCTATGGGGGTCTCCCAGGGGATCAGAGGCCCCCAAGTACATGCCCTTGTGCAGGGTGGAACCCTGGCACTGCTGGTGCCACCTGGCTGCCCCTTCCAGCAGGCAGTGCCACCTGGGTGCCAGAATGGAACTGCCTGGGTGGCACTGCCTTCTGGAAGGGCACTGCCAAGGTGCCAGGTTGGCACTGCCATGATTTGCACTATTTCCATGTTTTGTGTAATTTACAAAGTTTGAAATTGTGCCTGTACACCTTATCCAGTTCGTCAATATAAATCAAGAAAAGCAGTGGTCTTTATACCAACCCCTGGGGAGCAACCCAATTCTGAAATTCCATTCTGAAAAGGACACTTCACCAGAAACCTGGGGCGAGATTCTCCGACCCCCCGCCGGGTCGGAGAATCACCGGGGGCTGGCGTGAATCCCGCCCCCGCCAGTTGCCGAATTCTCCTGCACCGGATATTCGGCGGGGGCGGGATACGCGCCGCACCGGTTGGCGCCCCCCCCCCGGCGATTCTCCGGCCCGGATGGGCCGAAGTCCCGCTGCTAGACGGCCTGTCCCACCGGCGTGGATTAAACCACCTCTCTTTCAGGCGGGAGAAGGCGGTGCGGGCGGGCTCCGGGGTCCTGGAGGGGGGGCAGGGCGATCTGGCCCTGGGGGGGGGCCCCCACGGTGGCCTGGCCCGCGATCGGGGCCCACTGATCCGCGGGCGGGCCTTTGCCATGGGGGCATTCTTTTCCTTCCGCCTTCGCCATGGTCTCCACCATGGCGGAGGCGGAAGAGACCCCCTCCACTGTGCATGCGCGGGGTGCCGTGAGCGGCCGCTGACGCTCCCGCGCATGCGCCGTCCGGCAATGTCATTTCCGCACCAGCTGGCGGGGCACCAAAGGCCTTTCCCGCCAGCTGGCGGGGCAGAAATCAGTCCGGCGCGGGCCTAGCCCTTCAAGGTTAGGGCTCGGCTCCTCAAGATGCGGAGGATTCCGCACCTTTGGGGCGGCGCGATGCCGGACTGATTTGCGGCGTTTTTGACGCCGGTCAGCGGACATTGCGCCGATTACGGAGAATTTCGCCCCTGTTTCCTATCATTCAGCCAACTTTGTGTCCGTGCTGTCACTGTCCCTTTTATTTCATTGGCTTCAATTGTTCTGTTATATGACACTTTCTCAAAACCATTTTGGAAGTCCATGGCTTGGATTCTCCGATTTTCAGGCTATGTCCTGATGCTGACGTTGGAACGGGGGCGTTTAACAGTTGAAAATTCAGCAAAAAACGGCCACCGATCCTCCGTTTGGTTGGGGGCTAGCAGCAAGACAGCATAGAGCACCCGACTACAGCTGGTCGGAGAATTGGCAGGTCCGTGGCTGTGCATGCGCATGGCGGCGCCTGCAGCGGGCGCGCCTTGCAACATCGCGCCGGCCGCAAGTGGACCCGGCCTGTAAAATAGTGCCCCTCTTTGGCCGGTCGCAACCCCCGGACCACCCCCCAGCAGTGCCCCCAGCCCCTGCCAAAGTCCCCCCTGCCCGCAGATCGGTCCTACCCTGACTGGCGGTGCAGGACTGAATCTGCAGCTGCCATGCCGAGTTCCTGACAAATGATAGCACACGCGACTGACGCCGTTGGGTACTCGACTGGGCCGGGGGCGGAGCATGGGGGTAGGGCCTCAGGCAACATCCTGAGGCTGTCGATACGGCGTATGGCGTGCTCCTAGAGTACTCCGCTTTGGAGGGGGCAGAGTATCGTAAAAGCAGTGGCGTCCCGATTCCATCGGAAACGTTGATTCTCTGGCCAATCGCCAAACGCAATTTTGGCTTCAGCAACCAGAGAATCCTGCCTCATGTCTTCCACATCAACTGCAATACCCTCAATCACCTTTTGTTATTTCATTGAAAAATAAAATTAGTTAAACATGATTTGCCCTGAGCAAATCTGTGCTGGTTTTTAAAAATTAATCCAAATTTGTCCATGTGACTTAATTTTGTCCAAGATTATTGTTTGTAAAACCTTTCCCACCGCCAGCAAGCTGACAGATCTTTTATTGCTGGGTTTATCCTTTCACCCTTTTGTGCACAGGGGTGCAACATGTTCAGTTCTCCAGTCCTGTGGCGCTAACTTGTATCTAAGGAGGATTGGAAAATTATGGCCAGTGCATCTGCAATTTTCTCCTTATTTCCCTTAGTTTCTTCAGTTGCATCTGATCTGGCTTGGGTGACGAAAGTTGCTATGTTCAAAGGTGTCATTGCTACATGTCACTCAAACATATTGTATCCGCCATTCAAAACATTTTCCCTTTGCTATTTTTGTTTTAACGTTTCTCTCTCCATTCTTCGAAAAACCTCCCTTTCTCTTCACTCATTTCAAAAACTTCCTATTCAATTTAGTTTGAGGATTTTTCACCATCTTTCACTGCTCATGTAGCATTGCAGCCATTTCCTGTTGCTTTGTTCTGACCCTTAATAACATAGCTGACTCAAGCAAATAAGTTGGACATTTTATGTAGCTGCTAACCAAAATCATAAGGATTTTAATAAAAACAGTGGAAGGTGGTTGAGGAAAATAATGGAAATTGGAGACAAAGACTTTGTGTAATGTGATTGGTACATTTTGGAAGTAGCCAAGAACCAATTTATAAATGAGAAAAGCACAGGAAATTAAGCAATGAGAAAAAAGAAAATTGGCTGATAGCCCAATAGATATAACACAGACAACAGACGCATTATACACAACAATCGCCAAAATGTTATGTATAAATTATAAGAGACTGGTGTGATCTTTCCACAATTACATGTATAAAGGTCATCACTGTAAAAATGGTACCTATTTTTTACCACAGGGGACTATTGTTATTAACATTGGAGAAGTTTTTTTGACTGTGGCCTCTGATTTTTTTTTAAATGTTTTGCTTAATTCTGTGTGTCACTGAGCAGCAAGTAAGAAAAGATAGAAATATACTGGAACTGGCAAAAAAAAAGTAACAAAAAAATGTTTGTGTCTGAGTCAAGGCAGACTCATAATAAAAAATTAGCCAAATATGAAGTCATGCACCAAAAAACCATAAGATCATAAGAAATAGGAGCAGGATTAAGCCATTCCATTCGGCTCATCGTGCTTTCCATTACTTGTCACGCTTGTTACTTCACACTTGTAAATAATATACTTATTAGCATATTATTTACATTATTGTATGTAATTAACATTTAAATAGTGTTTTCCATGACCAAAGGACATTACAGCCAATAAAATGTAAATGTACTCATTGTAATTATGTAGAAACATGCAACCAAATTTGCAGCCAAATTGTGCAGAGTAAAGAAGCAGAATTAAGACTAGGTAAAGCGATTTTATGAATGAAATGAAATGAAAATCACTTATTGTCGCAAATAGGCTTCAAATTAAGTTACTGTGAAAAGCCCCTAGTTGCCACATTCCGGCACCTGTCTGGGGAGGCTGGTATGGGAATTGAATTGTGCTGCTGGCCTGCTTTGGTCTGCTTTAAAAGCCAGCGATTTAGCCCAGTGTGCTAAACCAGCCCCTGCAGTTTTAGCAGTTTTGATTGAGGGTTAAATGTTGGCCGGAACACTGGGGGAACACTCCTACCTTTCTCCAGAAAACAATAATTTACCTTTACCCAAAAGGATATCTAAGCCCCAGTATAATAGATCACACAAAAGGCAGGCTACATTTTTACAAATATTTTGAGGTAGTATTTTCTTTGTGAAGTTGAGAAGTCGAGTTGGAGTTACTGAAGACTGAGATAAGAATTTTAACTGCCAAAGGAGATGGGTTCAGGTGTGGTTGGGTGGGGGGTGCTGTTAAATCCCCAAAAAGTGGCAGGACCAACCTAAAGTCTGAATGGGAAATGCCTGCACAGCTGTTGGGAAAGTACAAGAAACAAAAAACTCTGACTTTCAACCAGCATTTGGGCTTTAACAGCAAGCACCCAAGGTTCCTTAGTTGCCTGCAATTTGTTGTGGTCAACAAGGAAAACCATAGTGAGGAATGATTGGTCAATTAAATTAACCTGGTGTTAATGCTGGACGGTAAGGTCCCAGAATGGAACTCTGCCTCAAAACATTTTTTACTTTAAGGTAACTTGGAGGAACAGAGTCACATGACTTCTAATTAGTTTTTTAACAAGAAAAATTATTTATTAAAGCATGAAAAGTTTGATTATAATACAATACTCCTTTAGCCTCACAGTTTTCAAAATCCCCACTCTGAAACCACCCATTCGATCTTTCATGGATTTCTTCTAACAATCTTCCCAGATGATTGTCACATGTATGCTCCCAAACTCCACTCCCAAAAGGACACGCTTTCAAATTTTCTTTCAAAAATCAGGGGCGAAATTCTCCTGAAACGGCGCGATGTCCGCCGACTGGCGCCCAAAACGGCGCCAATCAGACGGGCATCGCGCCGACCCAAAGGTGCGGAATGCTCCGCATTTTTGGGGGCCGAGCCCCAACATTGAGGGGCTAGGCCGACGCCGGAGGAATTTCCGCCCCGCCAGCTGGCGGAAACGGCCTTTGTTGCCCCGCCAGCTGGCACGGAAATGAGATCTCGGGGCGGCGCATGCGCGGGAGCGTCAGCGGCCGCTGACAGTTTCCCACGCATGCGCAGTGGAGGGAGTCTCTTCCGCCTCCGCCATGGTGGAGACCGTGGCGGAGGTGGAAGGGAAAGAGTGCCTCCACGGCACAGGCCCGCCCGCGGATCGGTGGGCCCCGATCGCGGGCCAGGCCACCGTGGGGGCACCCCCCGGGGCCAGATCGCCCGCGCCCCCCCCCCAGGACCCCGGAGCCCGCCCACGCCGTCTTGTCCCGCCGGTAAGGTAGGTGATTTAATTTACGCCGGCGGGACAGGCAATTTAGCGGCGGGACTTCGGCCCATCTGATCCGGAGAATCGAGCGGGGGGGCCCGCCAACCGGCGCGGCCCGATTCCCGCCCCCGCCGAATCTCTGGTGCCTGAGACTTCGGCAACCGGCGGGGGCGGGATTCACGCCAGCCCCCGGCGATTCTCCGACCCGGCGGAGGGTCGGAGAATGTCGCCCCAGCTGTTTGTGTTAATAATCTACTCCAGGTGTTCCAACTATCCATTCAAACTAAGCTTCCGCTCCACTGTTTTAACAAGTAATCCAGCTTCAGGTTTTCCAACCAACCTTTCAAACAAAGGGTGCGATCTATCGGCTGTTCACACCGGCGGGATATTCCGGACCCACTTCAGCGCATGGGTTCCCCGCGACGAGGGGTGCAGTCAGTGGGAAATCCCGTGACAACAGCAGGGTCGGTAAATCCCGCTGGCGGGCCACCTCCACTGCCGAAAAACACGCGTTGGGTTGGTCGGTAAATCCACTTTTTAAACAAGGAATCGAGCTCCGGTTTTCCACCTCTCCTTTCAGGTTTCGTTTGTCTTAAATGTTTTTGCGCAAACTCAGAGATCCAGCCACTGATTTCCACAATTATTGCAAATAAAGGGCTGGATTCCCCGCTCTCCTTCACCGCAAGTAGAATGGCGATCAGGAGGAGAATATTGGGTCATGCAAAAATCACGATTTGTGCCCAACGTTGATTCCGACTTCATACTCTGGGCCCCCACTGGCGGAATTAATCATGTTTGCGCCCCACCCCGGCAGGCCCATGTAAAACCGTCATTTGCATGGATTTGAATGTCATTAGTGGATTGGATACAGCATGCTCCACCCTTCTTCAATGCTTCACCTCTCTCAGGCAGGCGTCACACCTGTGCAAGTATTTACAAGCGAATATGCACAGACAGTGACCCAAAATGGGAATTGAACCCAGGACTCTGGAGCTGTGAAGCAACAATGCTAACCACTGGGTTACCATGCCGTCCATAAGCATGCTACTCACCACACACTCTAATTCCAGCCACGAGGGTGGCTCAGAAAGACCTGTCCCATGATTTTGGTTGTCTGACGTTAGACCCACTGCTCGATCCCATTATAGAGAGGAGGGACACCCTCTTCCCCAGGGTGGGCCGCAGACTCAAGTCTGCCCTCCTGAACAGCGCCTGGGAGAAGGTGGCAGCAGCAGTCAATGCTGCCAGCATCACCAGGATGAGACAGCTCATGACAATGAGGGCTGAATGTCCCAGGTGAGGCCTCTGCTCTGTGAGGTCTGAGGGTTTCCAGAGGGGTGGACTGTGTGGGCTTCCAGATGACCAGAGGTTCCTTGAGCATTGACAGGACACAGTGAGTAGTCAGCAGTATGAACAGCTAGGAGCCTGTAAGTAGCACCAAAGGGGTACGTTTAAATCACATCCTGCAGCAATGACGATCTGAGCCAGGCCACCCTGCCAAAGGGGACACCCAGAGTCCACGGACTTAGCACCAAGTTCTTCCCCACTAGTCCCCCCCGGCCTAGGCAGCCACTCCCCAGCAAGCACCGCACATTTTGAGAGTTCTTTTTTTTACCTTCTCATTCCCCCTCAGCCATGGCGTTCAGGCTCTGCTTATAAATACTTGCACCAATTCATGCCTGCATGACGTCCACCTGAGAGGGCTGGAGCATCGCTTTTGGGTGGAGCATACTTGTGTCCAATCCATTAATTAGATTTAAATCAATGCAAATTACGGTTTTGTATGGGCCTACCAGCGTGGGGCACGAACCTAAATCACACTGCCAGCAGGGGACCAGAGCATGGCATCAGAATCGGCACTTGAGGGTGGTACGGTGACACAGTGGTTAGCACTGCTGCCTAGGCCGCTGAGGACCCGGGTTCGATACCGGCCCCGGGTCACTGTCCGTGTGGGGTTTGCACATTCTACCCTTGTCTGTGTGGGTTTCGCCCCACAACCCAAAGATGTGCAGATGTACCCCTTAATTGGAAAAAATAATTGGATACATAGAATTTACAGTGCAGAAGGAGGCCATTCGGCCCATCGAGTCTGCACTGGCTCTTGGAAAGAGCACCCTACCCAAGGTCAACACCTCCACCCTATCCCCATAACCCAGTAACCCCACCCAACACTAAGGGCAATTTTGGACCCTAAGGGCAATTTATCATGGCCAATCCACCTAACCCGCACATCTTTGGACTGTGGGAGGAAACCGGAGCACCCGGAGGAAACCCACGCACACACGGGGAGGATGTGCAGACTCCGCACAAACAGTGACCCAAGCCGGAATCGAACCTGGGACCCTGGAGCTGTGAAGCAATTGTGCTATCCACAATTAGTTCTTTGAGAAGGTGACTGAACAGGTAGATGAGGGTAGAGCAGTTGATGTGGTGTATATGGATTTCAGCAAAGCGTTTGATAAGGTTCCCCACGGTAGGCTATTGCAGAAAATACGGAGGCTGGGGATTGAGGGTGATTTAGAGATGTGGATCAGAAATTGGCTAGCTGAAAGAAGACAGAGAGTGGTGGTTGATGGGAAATGTTCAGAATGGAGTTCTGTCACAAGTGGAGTACCACAAGGATCTGTTCTGGGGCCGTTGCTGTTTGTCATTTTTATCAATGACCTAGAGGAAGGCGCAGAAGGGTGGGTGAGTAAATTTGCAGACGATACTAAAGTCGGTGGTGTTGTCGATAGCGTGGAAGGAAGTAGCAGGTTACAGAGGGATATAGATAAGCTGCAGTGCTGGGCTGAGAGGTGGCAAATGGAGTTTAATGTAGAGAAGTGTGAGGTGATTCACTTTGGAAGGAATAACAGGAATGCGGAATATTTGGCTAATGGTAAAGTTCTTGAAAGTGTGGATGAGCAGAGGGATCTAGGTGTCCATGTACATAGATCCCTGAAAGTTGCCACCCAGGTTGATAGGGTGGTGAAGAAGGCCTATGGAGTGTTGGCCTTTATTGGTAGAGGGATTGAGTTCCGGAGTCAGGAGGTCATGTTGCAGCTGTACAGAACTCTGGTACGGCCGCATTTGGAGTATTGCGTACAGTTCTGGTCACCGCATTATAGGAAGGACGTGGAGGCTTTGGTACGGGTGCAGAGGAGATTTACCAGGATGTTGCCTGGTATGGAGGGAAAATCTTATGAGGAAAGGCTGATGGACTTGAGGTTGTTTTCGTTAGAGAGAAAAAGGTTAAGAGGAGACTTAATAGAGGCATACAAAATGATCAGAGGGTTAGATAGGGTGGACAGTGAGAGCCTTCTCCCGCGGATGGAAATGGCTAGCACGAGGGGACATAGCCTTAAACTGAGGGGTAATAGATATAGGACAGAGGTCAGGGGTAGGTTCTTTACGCAAAGAGTAGTGAGGCCGTGGAATGCCCTACCTGCTACAGTAGTGAACTCGCCAACATTGAGGGCATTTAAAAGTTTATTGGATAAACATATGGATGATAATGGTATAGTGTAGGTTAGATGGCTTTTGTTTCGGTGCAACATCGTGGGCTGAAGGGCCTGTACTGCGCTGTATTGTTCTATGTTCTATGTAATGCTACCGTGCTACCCTAAATTTAGAAGAAAAAAAAAGAATCGGCAATGGACACAAATCTCCATTTTTGCAATACATGCTGTTCGCAATTCTAAGTGCCGGCATCAGGAGGCAGAGAATTCAGCCCATGCACCATGGACTTTGGCATGCATCCTGGCACACAGCCCCTTTCAGAGTAGAGGCCTTTACAGTGACACTATCAGCCAGCCCACTCCTCAGGACTACCAGCTGTCTCCAAGCCATGCCTGTCCACTGCGCCTCTGCTCCCAGCCAGGAAACCTGACCAGCTCCCCGACACAACTTGTGTGTCACACCTAGGCCCCACATCACACTGCAGTTTGCTCCCAGCTCCCTTACACGCCCACCCCTAGCTATAGGAGCAGCCCATACACAGGCCTCTTAGCACAGAGGTGATTGGCAACACACATTGACCATCCCCGCCACACACCTAGAACATAGAACATACAGCGCAGAAGGAGACCATTTGGCCCAGCGAGTCTGCACTGACCCACTTAAGCCCTCAATTCCACCCTATTCCCGTAACCCAATAACCCCTCCTAACCTTTTTGGTCACTAAGGGACAATTTATCATTGCCAATCCACCTAACCTGCACGTCCTTCGACTGTGGGAGGAAACCTGAGCATCCGGAGGAAACCCACACAGACATGGGGAGTACGTACAAACTCCGCACAGACAGTGATCCGGCGGGGAATCGAACCTGGGACCCTGGCGCTGTGAAGCCACAGTGCTATCCACATGTGCTACCGCGCTGCCCACCTGGCACTGCTCCCGGTGGCAGTCAAGGTGATGGTCACCCTGAACCTTTATCCCTCTGGCTCACTCCAGAGTTTGAGCGGGGACCTGTGTGGGATCTTGCAAACACCTGCACACAGGTGCATCCAAGCTGTGATGGATGCCCTATGCACCCGAGCATCGGACTACATCACTTTCAAACTGGACCCGGCCCACCAGGATGCTCGGCCAAAGGATGTCATTCATCTTCTTCCAACATTGATTGCCAATCCTTCGGTGATGCTGGCAGCACTGACTACCACTGCCACCTCCTTCCAGGTGGTGTTCAGGAGGGCAGGCTCAAGTCTGCAGCCCACCGTGGGAAGAGTGTGTCCCTCCTCTCCTCATTGGCATCGAGCAGTGGGTCACATCAGACTCCAAAGGTCCGGGGGTCGGTCTTCTCTGAGCCATCCACTTGGCTGGAATGAGAGGGTGTGTTGAGTGGAGAGCTTATAAGCAACTCCAGCTTGTCAGATTCTTTAATGCCAATTCTGACCCCAGCGAATCGGACGCTAGAGGGGCTAGGAATTTTTTCCAATTCACATCGACCGAGTTCTGGCCAATTTGCATCTCCTGAATTTCGGATCAAACAGCACCCGATTGCACCCAATTTAGTTCCGGCGGGAACCAAATTCTCCGCCGTCAGGATTCTCCATTTTGCTGGCAGCCTGGGGGTTTTCCGATGGCATGTGGCTGCCCCACAATGGGAAACCCCATTGAACAGCTGGTGAAACGGAGAATCCTGACGGCGTGCCGCACCAGAAATCTGGTGCAGCGGGATGGAGAAACCTGCCCAAGGACTCTCAAATGGAGAATCCAGCCCAATGTCTCACAAACTGTAATAAGACCTCACAATCCTTAGAATTACTTCAAATATCTTTCAGGCCTTTCATGAACCAATTTCTTTTCAATTTGATCTGAGGCCTTACTCGGACCCTGCCAGTTTCCTCTGCTCCTTTACTTAAGACTTCTTGGAAACTTATCTTCTGTTATGGATGCCTGGTCAACTCTCAACAGTGCCGAAGAGACTGAACTTGAACCATTGAGGTTTTAAAGTGGTGTGGAAAGATCGATTTGTTCCAGGAGTGATATCATAAGAAATAGGGCTTGGTTATTTTATAAACGAACTTTATTAAAACAAAAGAAAAAACAATATTTAAACTTTTAAACTTCAACCCTAATAATAACAGATTACATGTAGTTTCTTAACCTTTAAGGAGCGGCCCGCGGGACCAGATCCTGGCTCCCCGGATCCCTGACCTGGAGCCCGGATTCCCTGCCGAGCCCTCCCTTTTTTTTTGTTGCTCGGTAGCACAGTGGTTAGCACTGTTGCTTCACAGCTCCAGGGTCCCAGGTTCGATTCCCGGCTTGGGTCACTGTCTGTGCAGAGTCTGTACGTTCTCCCAGTGTCTGCGAGGATTTCCTCCGGATCCTTTGGTTTCCCCCCACAGTCCAAAGATGTGCAGGTTAGGTGGATATGCAATGCTAAATTGCTCTTAAGTGCCTAAAAATGTGAGGTTGGGTTACTGGGTTACGGTGATAGAGTGGAGGTGTGGGCTTAAGTAGGATGCTCTTTCCAAGGGCTGGTGCAGACTCGATGGGCCGAATGGTCTCCTTCTGTAAATTCTATGATTAACCTTAACACACAAGTTCCCATTAAACAGCACTTTATTTTTTTTTTTATTAAATATTTTATTGAAAATTTTTGGTCAACCAACATAGTACATTGTGCATCCTTTACACAATATTATAACAACACAAATAACAATGACCTATTTTATAAACAAAAAATGAATAAATAATAAATAACAAAAATTAAAACTAGCCCTAATTGGCAACTGCCTTGTCACAAGTAACACTCTCCAAAAATATAATTTAACAGTCCAATATATAATTATCTGTAGCAACGACCTATACATACTATACAGTATATATTAACAACCCTGAGAGTCCTTCTGGTTCCTCCCCCCCCCCCCCCCGATCCTGGGCTGCTGCTGCTGCCTTCTTTTTCCCATTCCGTCTATCTTTCTGCGAGGTATTCGACGAACGGTTGCCACCGCCTGGTGAACCCTTGAGCCGACCCCCTTAGGACGAACTTAATCCGCTCTAGCTTTATAAACCCCGCCATGTCATTTATCCAGGTCTCCACCCCCGGGGGCTTGGCTTCTTTCCACATTAGCAATATCCTGCGCCGGGCTACTAGGGACGCAAAGGCCAAAACATCGGCCTCTCTCGCCTCCTGCACTCCCGGCTCTTGTGCAACCCCAAATATAGCCAACCCCCAGCTTGGTTCGACCCGGACTCCTACTACTTTTGAAAGCACCTTTGTCACCCCCATCCAAAACCCCTGTAGTGCCGGGCATGACCAAAACATATGGGTATGATTCGCTGGGCTTCTCGAGCACCTCGCACACCTATCCTCCACCCCAAAAAATTTACTGAGCCGTGCTCCAGTCATATGTGCCCTGTGTAATACCTTAAACTGAATCAGGCTTAGCCTGGCACACGAGGACGACGAGTTTACCCTGCTTAGGGCATCTGCCCACAGCCCCTCCTCGATCTCCTCCCCCAGCTCTTCTTCCCATTTCCCTTTTAGTTCATCTACCATAGTCTCCCCTTCGTCCCTCATTTCCCTATATATATCTGACACCTTACCATCCCCCACCCATGTCTTTGAGATCACTCTGTCCTGCACCTCTTGTGTCGGGAGCTGCGGGAATTCCCTCACCTGTTGCCTCGCAAAAGCCCTCAGTTGCATATACCTGAATGCATTCCCTTGGGGCAACCCATATTTCTCGGTCAGCGCTCCCAGACTCGCGAACTTCCCATCCACAAACAGATCTTTCAGTTGCGTTATTCCTGCTCTTTGCCACATTCCATATCCCCCATCCATTCCCCCCGGGGCAAACCTATGGTTGTTTCTTATCGGGGACCCCCCAAGGCTCCAGTCTTTCCCCTATGCCGTCTCCACTGTCCCCAAATCTTCAGTGTAGCCACCACCACCGGGCTTGTGGTGTAGTTCCTCGGTGAGAACGGCAATGGGGCTGTCACCATAGCCTGTAGGCTAGTCCCCCTACAGGACACCCTCTCTAATCTCTTCCACGCCGCTCCCTCCTCCTCTCCCATCCACTTACTCACCATTGAAATATTAGCGGCCCAATAATACTCATTTAGGCTCGGTAGTGCCAGCCCCCCCCTATCCCTGCTACGCTGTAAGAATCCCTTCCTCACTCTCGGGGTCTTCCCGGCCCACACAAAACCCATGATGCTCTTTTCAATCCTTTTAAAAAAAGCCTTTGTGATCACCACCGGGAGGCACTGAAACACAAAGAGGAATCTCGGGAGGACCACCATCTTAACCGCCTGCACCCTCCCTGCCATTGACAGGGATACCATATCCCATCTCTTGAAATCCTCCTCCATCTGTTCCACCAACCGCGTTAAATTTAACCTATGCAATGTGCCCCAATTCTTAGCTATCTGGATCCCCAGGTAACGAAAGTCCCTTGTTACCTTCCTCAACGGTAGGTCCTCTATTTCTCTACTCTGCTCCCCTGGATGCACCACAAACAACTCACTTTTCCCCATGTTCAATTTATACCCTGAAAAATCCCCAAACTCCCCAATAATCCGCATTATTTCTGGCATCCCCTCCGCCGGGTCTGCCACGTATAGTAGCAAATCGTCCGCATACAAAGATACCCGGTGCTCTTCTCCTCCCCTAAGTACTCCCCTCCACTTCTTGGAACCCCTCAACGCTATCGCCAGGGGCTCAATCGCCAGTGCAAACAATAATGGGGACAGAGGGCATCCCTGCCTTGTCCCTCTATGGAGCCGGAAATATGCAGATCCCCGTCCATTCGTGACCACGCTCGCCACTGGGGCCCTATACAACAGCTGCACCCATCTAACATACCCCTCTCCAAAACCAAATCTCCTCAACACCTCCCACAAATAATCCCACTCCACTCTATCAAATGCTTTCTCGGCATCCATCGCCACTACTATCTCCGTTTCTCCCTCTGGTGGGGCCATCATCATTACCCCTAAAAACCTCCGTATATTCGTGTTCAGCTATCTCCCCTTCACAAACCCAGTTCGGTCCTCGTGGACCACCCCCGGGACACATTCCTCTATTCTCATTGCCATTACCTTGGCCAGGACCTTGGCATCTACATTTAGGAGGGAAATAGGTCTCTCAGACCCGCATTGTAGCGGGTCCTTTTCCTTCTTTAAAAGAAGCGATATCGTTGCTTCAGACATAGTCGGGGGCAGTTGTCCCCTTTCCTTTGCCTCATTAAAGGTCCTCGTCAGTACCGGGGCGAGCAAGTCCACATATTTTCTATAGAATTCGACTGGGAATCCATCCGGTCCCGGGGCCTTTCCCGCCTGCATGCTCCTAATTCCTTTCACCATTTCTTCTACCTCGATCTGTGCTCCCAGTCCCACCCTTTCCTGCTCTTCCACCTTGGGAAATTCCAGCCGATCCAAGAAGCCCATCATTCTCTCCCTCCCATCCGGGGGTTGAGCTTCATATAATTTTTTATAAAATGTCTTGAACACTCCATTCACTCTCTCCGCTCCCCGCTCCATCTCTCCTTCCTCATCCCTCACTCCCCCTATTTCCCTCGCTGCTCCCCTTTTCCTCAATTGATGTGCCAGCAACCTGCTCGCCTTCTCCCCATATTCGTACTGTACACCCTGTGCCCTCCTCCATTGTGCCTCTGCAGTGCCTGTAGTCAGCAAGTCAAATTCTACATGTAGCCTTTGCCTTTCCCTGTACAGTCCCTCCTCCGGTGCTTCCGCATATTGTCTGTCCACCCTCAAAAGTTCTTGCAGCAACCGCTCCCGTTCCTTACTCTCCTGCTTCCCTTTATGTGCCCTTATTGATTTCAGCTCCCCTCTAACCACCGCCTTCAACGCCTCCCAGACTACTCCCACCTGGACCTCCCCATTACCATTGAGTTCCAAGTACTTTTCAATGCACCCCCTCACCCTTAGACACACCCCCTCATCTGCCATTAGTCCCATGTCCATTCTCCAGGGTGGGCGACCTCCTGTTTCCTCCCCTATCTCCAAGTCCACCCAGTGTGGAGCGTGATCCGAAATGGCTATAGCCGTATACTCCGTTCCCCTCACCTTCGGGATCAATGCCCTACCCAGCACAAAAAAGTCTATTCGCGAGTAGACTTTATGGACATAGGAGAAAAACGAGAACTCCTTACTCCTAGGTCTGCTAATTCTCCACGGGTCTACACCTCCCATCTGCTCCATAAAATCTTTAAGTACCTTGGCTGCTGCCGGCCTCCTTCCAGTCCTGGACTTCGACCTATCCAGCCCTGGTTCCAACACCGTATTAAAATCTCCCCCCATTATCAGCTTTCCCATCTCTAGGTCCGGAATGCGTCCTAGCATCCGCCTCATAAAATTGGCATCATCCCAGTTCGGGGCATATACGTTTACCAAAACCACCGTCTCCCCCTGTAGTTTGCCACTCACCATCACGTATCTGCCCCCGTTATCCGCCACTATAGTCTTTGCCTCGAACATTACCCGCTTCCCCACTAATATAGCCACCCCCCTGTTTTTCGCATCTAGCCCCGAATGGAACACCTGCCCCACCCATCCTTTGCGTAGCCTAACCTGGTCTATCAGTTTCAGGTGCGTTTCCTGTAACATAACCACATCTGCCTTAAGTTTCTTAAGGTGTGCGAGTACCCGTGCCCTCTTTATCGGCCCGTTCAGCCCTCTCACGTTCCACGTGATCAGCCGAGTTGGGGGGCTTCCTACCCCCCCCCCCCTTGTCGATTAGCCATCACCTTTTTCCAGCTCCTCACCCGGTTCCCACGCAGCTGTATCTCCCCCAGGCGGTGCCTCCCCGCCCATCCTCTCCCATACCAGCTCCCCCCTCTCCCCAGCAGCAGCAACCCAGTAATTCCCCCCTCCCACCCCCCCCCGCTAGATCCCCTGCTAGCGTAATTACTCCCCCCATGTTGCTCCCAGAAGTCAGCAAACTCTGGCTGACCTCGGCTTCCCCGTGACCTCGGCTCGCACCGTGCGACGCCCCCTCCTTCCTGCTTCTCTATTCCCGCCATGATTATCATAGCGCGGGAACCAAGCCCGCGCTTCTCCCTTGGCCCCGCCCCCAATGGCCAACGCCCCATCTCCTCCACCTCCCCTCCTCCCCCCATCACCACCTGTGGGAGAGAGAAAAGTTACCACATCGCAGGATTAGTACATAAAACCCCTCTTTGCCCCCCACATTCGCCCCACCACTTTGTTCGAACGTTCTTTTTAATAACCCGCTCATTCCAGTTTTTCTTCCACAATAAAAGTCCACGCTTCATCCGCCGTCTCAAAGTAGTGGTGCCTCCCTCGATATGTGACCCACAGTCTTGCCGGTTGCAGCATTCCAAATTTTATCTTCTTTTTATGAAGCACCGCCTTGGCCCGATTAAAGCTCGCCCTCCTTCTCGCCACCTCCGCACTCCAGTCTTGATAAACGCGGATCACCGCGTTCTCCCATTTACTGCTCCGAGTTTTCTTCGCCCATCTAAGGACCATTTCTCTATCCTTAAAACAGAGGAATCTCACCACTATGGCTCTGGAAATTTCTCCTGCTCTCGGTCCTCGTGCCATCACTCGGTATGCTCCCTCCACCTCCAACGGACCCGCCGGGGCCCCCGCTCCCATTAACGAGTGCAGCATCGTGCTCACATATGCCCCGACGTCCGCTCCCTCCACACCTTCAGGAAGACCAAGAATCCTCAGGTTGTTCCTCCTTGCGTTGTTTTCCAGTGCCTCCAACCTTTCCACACATCGTTTCTGATGTGCCTCCTGCGTCTCCGTCTTCACCACCAGGCCCTGTATATCGTCCTCATTCTCGGCTGCCTTTGCCTTCACGACCCGAAGCTCCCGCTCCTGGGTCTTTTGTTCCTCCTTTAGCCCTTCGATCGCCTGTAGTATCGGGGCCAACAGCTCTTTCTTCATTTCCTTTTTGATCTCTTCCACACAGCATCTCAAGAACTCTTGTTGTTCAGGGCCCCATGTTAAACTGCCACCTTCCGACGCCATCTTGGTTTTTGCTTGCCTTCCTTGCCGCTGTTCTAAAGGATCCACTGCAATCTGGCCACTCTCTCCTCCTTTTTCCATCCGTATCCAGGGGGGATTCCCTTCTGGTTTACCGCACAGTGTTTTTAGCCGTCAAAATTGCCGTTGGGGCTCCTATCAAGAGCCCAAAAGTCAGTTTCACAGGGAGCTGCCCAAACGTGCGACTCAGCTGGTCATCGCCGCATCCGGAAGTCTCTAAACAGCACTTTAAATGAACATACAGCTCCATTAAACTTACATGGACAGGCAAAGATGGTTCTTGTATTTACGAAGCAATTTTCTCCTGTTGGTCATATTCCTTTGGAATCTTTTTCAAAAGCCTGTCTCTGGGACAGTTTTTTTCATGACCTCTCTCAGAGACTTTTCAAATCCTTCTCTTCACCGGTTCATAACAGGATTCTTTCTCTCTCTCTCTCCCTCTCTCTCCCTGAGAACTGCCCAGCCCTTCAAACAAAGGTTCTCTTTTGGGGTGCCCAGACCTGAACCCATCAGCGTAATCTTGGCTGTTTGATTTCCCACTCCCATTTATACAAAAGAACAGTGCCATGCTATTGATGTGCAACTAATCTCCCATTGACGGACAAAGAAGCCATCAGGCTCTGTAATGAGCTAATGGCTGATCAGACAGGAGGGTCCCAAAGGACAATGGATCTCGAGTGACCCACCCTTGTTGAACATATCCTGTGTATTCCCACTAATGAGTTTCAGTCTGAATATGACAATGTAACTTAGGCCAGGTATGGTCTTATCCCTCTGACTCTGTGGTAGCAGTTTTTTTCTCAGTTTGTTGAACCCCAAAATTGCTGCTACATCTTTGATCCCATTTCTGGACCCAATTTCTTAATATCCCCCTCTCGTAACCCTTCATTTCTCTAGTTTCCTTAACTAGCTATTCTTTAAGTTTCTGCACTAGTCTTTTTAACCATTACTTCATGGTATGACTTTTCATCTTGCAAAACTGAGAGAGATGTTCCTCTCTAGCTTTCTATAACTAACTGCTATGAATTCATTGAAAAAAAAATCACCAAAATCCTTACTACCTCACACCAAACTACCCTAAAGATGCCCCTGGTTGGTATGCAATGACTTTTTAACTTTCATTTAATCTCCAAGTATGTTTATCTTCACGCCATAACCCTCTCTGAGCACAACAGAAGCGCAGTTTGAACTGACCAAACTCCTACACGTACAAACACCTTTGTCTAAAATGAATCTAACTCGAGTTTTACTCTTCTTACACAAAACCACTACATTGAACCCACTTAAATCTATACCATATTTCTAATATTTAACATTATGATGTTACGACAGCCTGGGCTAGTGTGCAATTAATTCCAGCCCCACTTGTCCCAGAGTCACAACGCAATTCAAATTAATAATGAATTCTTAGAAAATAGCCAAAGTCTCTGGTCGTTGGCTGCCCAATAACTACAATCGCCAGGTTTATACATTTAAACTCAGTTAATATTTCTTAATAACAATAACTATGAGTAAATAGGCAGCACATACAACTGGTTAACTATTATCTAATTCCTAACCCCCCCCCCCCCCCCCCACACACCTTTATCTCACCCCCAACCTCTACACTCACACAAGACAGACAAACACAGAGGGGAAAGAGAGGTGTGTAGAAAAATAAAAAGGTTAAAGTCTCTGTTTCAGATGTGCATCTTTCAGTACACTGTTATTCAATCTAGGCCTTCAGTTGAAGGTTTTGCTTCCTGACTGTAATAGTTTTCACTGTAAATTCATCCAGGCCTCAAGAACTTCTCAGCATTTCTGGAGAGGTGTGAGAGAGAGACTAACACAGACAGACAGACAGTAGCTCGCAGCTTCTCCCCTCAGCTTCCAGGATCTGACTGTTCCTTTCTGGATTCTCTGAAAACCATCCCACACGGCTAGGACCCACTCACTGTCTGTCACCGGGAGGAAAACGGCCTTTGGCCAATTCATTGGCCACCAGCCAACCAATTGAACCAAATCCCTCCAATCTCTCGGGTTCCAGACTGTCTGTGTTCTGATGTTTAAAAACTACATCAGCGTACCATTTTGCTACTTTTGAGTCCCTCACTTCCTCTGCTCGACTTAAAGGTGTATATGTCCATTAAATATCCATTGATCCAAATGGTGATGACAAAGTTTAAAAAATGGGAAATAAGGGAATCAACAGGAAGGACCCTTACAACGAAAATGGATCTCTCAAAACTATCTGTTTTCCTGACACTAGGAAGCCTTTAAAATGTAGAATTTCAAAGCATGTGGCAAGCCACAATGAAAGGATTGTGTTTCCAGAAGGAAGTTCCAGTTCTGAAAGGGAAAATAACCTGCCAGTTGATACTGGTGATGTACCAGTAAGCCGGGTGGTGGTGCCAGTAATTCTGGCAGTTCAGTAGAAAATGCCACTACGACTGGTGATATAGCTGGCAATGGTCCAAACTAGTTATTTTTATATATTGTTTATTATATTACAGTAATATTTTGGATGTTCTCCCCGTGTATGCATGGGTTTCCTCAAGGTGCTCCGGTTTCCTCCCACAAGTCCAGAGAGACATGCTTGTTAGGTGAATTGCACATTCTGAATTCTGCCTCAGTGTACCCAAACAGGCGCCGGAATGTGGCGACTAGGAGATTTTCACAGTAACTTCATTGCAGTGTTAATGTAAGCCTACTTGTGACACTAATAAAGATTATTATTTATTGCTGAAATACAGTTATTTATCACATTTATTGCTGGTGCAGACTCGAGCATCAACTGATGTCAATAACCCCTCCTTCCAATATGTATTTTTGTGGATGGAAATGCTTAAGATTAATAAATGCGATTCTGTAGATTTACAGGTCAGACAAACCACTCAGAATAAGAGTATGCATAAAAACTACGTAAATTACATCAGGAAAATGGCAAGCATACAAAATTAAAATTCCTCATTGATCACAGGCAAAAAGAAACTTAGAATGAGGACTTCAATAAAGGATCCTGGGAAAAAATTGAGAAAACACAAATAAGTCTTGCAGATTATCATAATGCTGATTAATTTCAGGTCAAATTTGCTCACAGTTCAGATCCATTATTTTCCCTGTTATGTAACTGATCAGCTTCCTTTCCTCCTTTGAAACTTCATCCTTGTTCAACCCTTTGTCTTCACATGATGAGTGAAACATGCTGCAGATGGGGAACGAAAAGGGAAAACATAAGCATTGACTCATTGAAACCAACAAAGTAAAACAAATAGCAAGTTTGTCCTCCGGTCTTTCATGCTCACCCACTAATGCGACCATCAATTCACTCAAGACATGAGTAGAAGTAAACCGTGGTTTTAATCAGCTTAGAACAGTGCCTGCCAGCGACTGGTACAATACTGTGAACCGCCTACAGGTCAACTGCTCTTTATACTTCCTTTCAAGGGGAGGAACCATGGGCGGAGCCCGTACATGCCCCAACATATCCCCCTGTGGGTGAAACCACACAATGGCCCATAGGTGGAGCCCACAAGGTCAACAACATAACATAGCTGTAACACAATGGCAGAACATGATACCAATACACTGGTGAATTACTAGTACTATACATTCACCACACCCACTGCCATTGAAATCTTCAGAATGCCCTGCAATAGAACCTGTTGGGGAAAAGAAGGAACATATCAGTGGTCTGTGGCCAAATCTGTAATACAGACTAAATTACAGTGCATATTCAGACTGCAGATGCTATATATCACCCCTTGTGACATCCATAACTTTTAAGGATGCTGTATGTGAACCAGCGCGGTTTTTATCTGGAACATTCAGAAAATGATACTCCCATATATTGTAGTGTAAAGCACCTCCGCACATGTGCTTTCAACAGTGCAAATAAATGCAGGTGTGGCTTCAATCTGTGCAGGCTTGGCCAGGGCTGTTGTTCTCAGAGACGTGGTCATGGGCTGCAGTTTCCCCACATACGATTGCTGTGGTCCTCAGGCTGCAACAGAAAGCAAGAGAAATAGTTAGGCTTATATGACCTCTCAGTACTAAGGTCACTGTGGCATAAGGGTTGCAGTTATCTTAATGCATATTACTCCATACAGGCACTAACAAATTGGTCCTGGTGCCCACAGTTGACCCCGACACATTCTTCAACCTTTCCTGGAGACCTTGATTGATTCCAGAAAACTCCCCCAGCCTCTGCTGAAGGCCTGCCGGCCCTGTTTCCAACCTCTAAACAGTCAGTAGATCTTTCCGGTTCTGGGTGGGTTCTATGTAATCTTCCAGCTACATTGTTAGTCTGGAAGTACTAGTTTTATTACTCTTGGTAGTTAGATGTTGGGACATCTTGCTTCTCAGCTTCTAGAGTTGGATGGCATATGTTCAGGCATTCTTATCCTTCTATCAGGAAAAATAAATTCGCTGTTAACAAGGTTGTCGGCATTTTTGACATGAACAAGCATTCAAGTTCCATGCTTTTAGGCACATAATTGTTCATACAGGTCTGTGAGAATACAATATTAGTATAACGGTTAGTAGCTCTTCCCGTTTCCGGGTGGGTTCTGTACAATCCTCCAGCTGAATTCCCTGGAAGTACTAGTTTTATTACTCTTGGTCACTAGATCTTGCGACATCACGCCTCTCAGTTTCTTGCATTGGGTGCCATATGTGCTAACCGTTACAATATTAGAACACAATGATAAACAATGAGTAGACAGCAGCACGTGTATCCTGGTAACAGTAGCATCTTCCAATACCCTCTCTGCTTGAAGGCTTGAGAAAGGTACTTTGTCAGCAGGGATTCGGATATGTGTTGATTCCTTCTGCTCTTTGAGACCTTTGTGATACTCAGCAGACGAAGAAAGAAAATGTCAATATATCTCAAAGACACACTGAAGTTTCAGGTTTTTCATTGAAATTGACCTTCAATCAAACGGATCTGTGTCTGATAAAATACATTGGTGGGATTTTCCCAATATCAGCAAATGCTGATGTCAGGTGGGAAAAGTGAGGTTGGATCCGCCTAGGGCAATAGTTTTCTCTGCTGTATAGTGCAGCGCTTAGAAAAGAAACCTTGAAGTCATGGGTTGCAAGATGTATCACTGGTGGGGCGGTTCACTCTGCCAGCAACTCAGACAGCCAAGCATCAGGACGCCATTTTAAAAGCATCCCCAGCGCAGAGCAAGCAAACCAGTTCACATTCCCTTGCACCTCCTTGGCGCCGCTCCGGCACAACCTGGACAGTTGGGCGGTGCTCACCACCCTGAGAGACAGCATGTAACCTGCCTTTGATTGGCAGTGGGCAGGACTTCCATCTACCCTTGGAAGGAGGTCCCCCCACCCTTGAAAGCTGCTGGGCAATCTGATTGGCAATAGCTCTCCAACCCATACAGGCACAAGGCTGCAGTGGCCAGACGAGGCACTGTAGCACTCTGCCTGGAACCAAGTCCCAGGACTTGGAGTTAAGTGCCAGGGGTCCCAGGAACAGGACAGTAAGGAATGGTATAGGAGATTGGAAGGGGGAAATCGCAGTAGCCCAGGGAGGGGGTGTTCACCCCCCTACTCCCCCACCCTCACGGCCTTCTCGCACAAGATGGAGAAAAGTTTATTCAGCTGTTTTCCATCCTTTTCACACCCACTCCCACCAGCCTAACAATTGAGGCTAGGCAGTAAAAGACACTCAAGTGCCCCCAGCCTCAGAACCCACCTCGGGGGAGCATAGAATTTGCCTCTTATCTCCCCTCAGCCAACCATTCCCACCAGGTTCCCTTCAGAGGGCTCTCTGCCTCCCCACACCTTCCAGCCTCCAAAGTCTCCCCCCTACCTCCAGCCACCAAACAGTACCTCATTTTGCTCCAACCTCCAAACTCCCCCCTCCATCCAGCCTCCAAGCTCTCCCCTAAACCTCCCCCACTAAACTTTTTCCAAGCCTCCTCCCTCCTCTAATTTCTCCCCCAATTATCCAAATTGGCATGGCCACTGATCAATATTAACTTTTTTGAGGTTGCAAAGGTTTACGAGCATTCAGTGAAGTTATTTCAGAGTGCTTCCAAAGAAACATTAATGAGAAATTCTACCTTAAATCAATGTTTAAATATGTAACTTGAGAACTGTTTTTAAGTTTTACATCAAGGGAATGGCCAGCTGTAAGATTAACATAAATGTATTTACACACAATAAGGTGACAAGGACTATTATAAATGGCACAGACACCTCACAGCATATAAGTCGTGCAACAGATATTCTACATGAGGAACAGAATTTATCTATATTGGCTGCTTCCTCTAATGAGGGCTGCCAAAGTAAATGTTGAAAGATCTACTCACAGCCAGTGGTCCCTGCGGATACGAATTGCTTGCCACGAACTATACTGGTGTAGAATGATCACGGCATATCAAAAGAGTGAGCCACTATTGATGATCAGATTGCCTGTGTCATTGTACAGGAAAACACAAAAATGGCTAGAATGTCAAATGAATTTCAAGGACCCCAGTAAAATTTGTTTTACAATAAATATGATTGAAAGCAGCTGAATTCTCGGTTGATCTATTTTGATCAACTGGCAACTCATAAATTACCAACTAGGAAACCTTATTCAATAACAGAATCAGAGGACAAGTGGGGAATTAGTTTATTTAACTCACTGAGAGTGACAAACATGAAATGATTCTGTTCTCTTACTAGTAACTGTACTCTTGTTTATTCCTTTAAATAGTATTTTGTTACTTAAAAGCTCAAACACTTGTCTCAGTTTAAAATAATATTCTGAATCCTGCTGCTGCGTGCATAATTAATGGAAAATTGGTTAAAGAATGTTCACTGTGTGTTTTCTTAAACAAAAACAGATTTCTGTGAGGGGAGAAGTTAGCATATGGTTTCTTTCCACTGCAGAACAATACCTACTTTGCGTTGTGGTGTAAAACAATTCAACCCATAGATAGTCTACTCCTACCGAAAAGGGGGTAATAAAAAATAAGTGTAGGCAACTTTATTACAAGCATTGCTACCACTTTGTGTCAATAAAAATCAGCATTGTTAAATTTGAAAAGTCTCCTATTGAAGTACTTTTGTAAAAAGTGATTTAATAAATGTACACCTTGTAGCACCGTCAATATGACGCGAGGCAGGTTGAGGTAATGTCAATTGAAGGCTTTATTAAGCAGAACTTTATCCCCAGCAGCGTGGTTACAGAATGCCGCTGCTGAGGGAAATGGAGGGAAAAGCTGGGTTCTTATACCGGCATTTCTGGGTGGAGTCCAGTAGGTGGCCTGGACCTATCAGGACCTGGCATCCCTCCACCAATAGCCTGTCGACACGTGGTGTACAGTATTACCCCTAATACATACCACCACACACCTGTCAAGTTAAATTCAGTAACCTTTTTGTTATAGTTCGTGGGCACAAAATAAACTAAATAAGTTGTTTCCCTACTGGGTCTGGTTTGCATAGAAAACTGAAAGGAAAGTAGTCTGCAGAGACACTTATCTCCATGGGTTAGATCCTTTTGACAAAGTAATGATGTTATCAAAGATCCTACTTACAATTTGCTGTGGTTGATAAATGTCATGCTATCAAATTGGTGATATAAATGTTAAAGTTTTTTTTACTGATTATCATCAAGATAAAACAGGATCTGAAATTTAAAACATGCATTATTATTGAACATATTACCATTATGTTAATGAAATAGTTAAGGCATGGCTTTTAATAGGATGAGTTAGAAAGATGCGCATATAAAGGAATGGACAGAAGCATTGTACAAGAGCTTGCTTTCAGGCCTCATTAACAAAGGAACATTTGACATGCCATACTTTTACTGAAGATCGCTTTGACCTTATTCATCTCTAGGTTATAGAGATTTCCATTTGATTTTTCCTGTAATTAGTCTAATGCCACTCTGGGATGATTGAGCAACTGCTGGCCTTCAAGGGTCGTGACCTGTGGGACTGACAATGTATCTATGTGTTGCCATGCAGAGAATTAAAGGAGCAGTCAGACACTGCAAATTGTTGTAAGCAATGCTGTACATCCTCTTTGTGCTTTGCACTCTATTCTATTTGGATTTGGGAGTGGGCAGGATGTTTCATGTATTGTATTTTACTCCCTGTGCAAGAATTCTATTTTAATTCTTTTAAAGCTACAAGTTTCCTACACAATGCAATAATGTATTAGTATTTTTGCCTTAATGAAACTTATAACTTCCTCATGTTAAAGATGACAGACCCACAATACTGACCCTTTGTTTTCAGTTGCAGACTGCTAGTGAATAGAAGTCTTTCTTGAGTGTCGAAGAGCAAGAATTAAAATGATATAGATTGTCTATTTAGAATCATGAAGTGAAAATGTATATACCCTTCCCCACACTTTATTTTGCAAGGATTTTCAAATGGTTACAACCATCCATGATCCCCAAGGAGCATTTTTATAAATTAGAAAATTATTAGATATTGATCAGATCATTTTCAGATCCTCACACAAACTCTTGCACTGAACTCTGAGCCACAGTCATGGTCTCAGTTCATGCATATTTCCATCAATTTATCTATGTAATTACATATGTGAAACATATCATAATGAAACCACTGAATAATTTTGCCCTCAGCTTTAAATTGGATTATAATACTAGCCCTTTGTCTACTGAGTGTTTTTCCATCGTTAAAGTCAGTTACTTATTTGGTGGAGAAATCTGTTACGAAAAAAGGGAGAAAATAATTTATTAATCATATTCTGATTGCATTAGATGAGCTTTAGGTTAGAGATTTAAAAATTATCCGCCTTGTCTGTGAGAAACATGATATGACTGCCCTTGGAAAAAGTCAGAAAAGCCAGAAGTATTTTCAATGCTAAGATCATTGAAAATAGGATCAGTAGCAGGCCATTCAGCTCCACACACCTGCTCTGCCATTCAATAAGATAATGGCTGATATGATTGTGGCCTTAAATCCACTCTCCTGTCTGCCTCCCATAACCCTGGACTCCCTTGTTGATTAAAAATCTGTCCAGCTTGTAGAAGTGCTGGTGACCAAGGACTTGTAACTAATAATACTTTTTTTACTAGCTGAGCAGTTACCCCATGCTTGTACTCTGCCCTGCTCCAGGGAGAACTCACATGCTCGTTGTTCGACCTTTTTAGTGGCTGCATCATCATGTGACTACTTGGCCTGCATAGCTTACTTTGAATATATTCAATGACTCAGCCCCACTGCTCTCTGGGGTAGAGAATTCCAAAGACTAGCCCTCTGGAAGAAGAGATCAGTCTTAAATGGTAGATCCTTTATTTTTAAACTGTGTCTCCTTGTCCCCCACATCATCCAAAATAAATTGTTTGCTTCTAAATGTGTAGCTCCCTAGAATCAGATGCAACTTCCTGACATTGATACTCCAGTAATCGTGGAATCATTGCATTGGTCACTTAACTGTTGCACACATTTTATACATTTTTGTTGAGCCATTTAATTAAATTTTGGTGCATTTTGTCAGTTTATTGTAATCCTTTTTTCCACATTTTGAAGTTTGATTACAGCTTGAATTAAGTAAAGTGTATAGTCAGGAAGTAAGAAGGATCCCTAGTTCTTTTAAGACTTGTCACATATATATGAGCTCCTATTACGTCAATAAGACATTCATCATTGAATCTTTGATTTTGTTTGCATTAGGATTGAAACAGGTACACATAATCTTCTGAGAAGCGGCAGCCAATATAGATGCCTAACCAAAGCCATAGTTATGTGGGCGTCGGTGGCTGGAAATGGAGATGGGGCCCCACGGGGGGCGGGGGGCCCGAGCCGGGTGAATTGGGACTGGGCCTGGAAAGGGAGCTGCGCCAGAGGAGGCGGGGTCGGGTGGGTGGAAAGCGTGGGTTATTTCACGCGCTAAGGGTGGAAAGGGGTGGGGTAGGGGGGAGGGGAGAGCCCGTTGATGGACAGGAGGGGGTAGGGGAGACTCCCACACTGGGGGGGTCAATGGAGCGGCAGGAGTGGCCGAGGTCTGCAGGAGTCGGCTGACTCACGGGGGTGCAATGGGGGGAGCAATGCTGCTAGGGGGAGACCTAGCTGGAGGAGGGGGGGGGAGTGGGGGAATCGGGTTGCTGCTGGAATGGCCAAGGGGGAGCTGAAGTCTGTAGAGGAGGTCGTGACGGGGGTCTGCCGCTAGGGGGAACGGGAAGTGCGGGGGGCGCGGGCACATGACTGGCCTAGAAAGGGTTATGGCTAATCGGCAGGGGGGCGGGCAGCCCTCTGATCCGGCTGATAACCTGGAATGTAAGAGGCCTGAACAGGCCGGTCAAACGGGCCCGTGTGTTCGCGCACCTGAAGGGGCTGAAGGCAGATGTGGTCATGCTCCAGGAAACGCATCTGCGGGTGGCAGATCAGGTAAGGCTAACAAAGGGGTGGGTGGGGCAGGTGTTCCATTCGGGGTTGGATGCAAAAAATCGGGAGGTGGCGATTTTGGTGGGGAAGCGGGTGTTGTTTGAGGTGTTGAGCATCATGACAGACAATGGAGGTAGGTATGTGATGGTGAGTGGTAAGCTGCAGGTGGTGCGGGTGGTCTTGGTAAATGTATACGCCCCGAATTGGGACGATGCGGGGTTCATGCGCCGCATGTTGGGCCGGATCCCGGACTTGGATCCCGGGGTTTGATAATAGGGGGGGACTTCAACACGGTGCTGGATTCGGCATTGGATCGCTCTAGGTCTAGGGCGGGCAGGAGGCCAGCGGCGGCCAAGGTGCTGAGGGGGTTTATGGACCAGATGGGGGGAGTGGATCCGTGGAGGTTTTCAAGGCCGGGGGCCAGGGAATTCTCATTCTTCTCCCTTGGCCTACTCTCAGATTGACTTTTTTGAAATGAGCAGGATGCTGATTCCGAGGGTGGAGGACACGGAGTATTCGGCGACAGCCACCTCTGACCATGCCCCGCATTAGGTGGACCTCGAGCTGGGGGAGGAGAGGGACCAGCGCCCGCTGTGGCGCTTGGAGGTGGGGTTGTTGGCGGACGAAGAGGTGAGTGGGCGGGTCCGGGGGTGTATAGAAAGGTACCTGGAGGCCAATGATAATGGGAGGTGCAGGTAAGGGTGGTCTGGGAGGTGCTGAAGGCGGTGATCAGGGGTGAGTTGATCTCCATTAGGGCCCACAGAGAGGGGAAGGAGAGGAGGGAGAGGGAGAGGCTAGTGGGGGAGATGGTAAGGGTGGATAGGAGGTATTCAGAGGCCCCCGAGGAGGGACTACTCAAGGAGCGACGGAGCCTCCAGGCCGAGTTCGACCTGTTGACCACCAGGAAGGCGGAGGTGCAGTGGAGGAAGGCGCAAGGGGCAGTGTACGAGTACGGAGAGAAGGCTAGCTGGATGCTGGCACACCAGCTTCGGAAGCGGGAGGCAGCGATGGAGATCGGGGGAGTTAGGGAGGGAGGGGGGAGCACGGTGCGAATTGCGGTGGGTATTAATGGGGTCTTCAGGGACTTTTACGAGGGACTGTATCGGTCTGAGCCCCCATCGGAGGAGGGGGGGATGGGTCGCTTTCTGGACCGGTGAGGTTCCCGAGGATAGAGGAGGAGCAGGTGGCCGGGCTGGGGGCGCCGGTTGGGTTGGAGGAACTGGTTAAGGGACTGGGGAGTATGTAGGCGGGGAAGGCACCGGGGCCAGATGGGTTTCCGGTGGAATTCTATAGGAAGTATGTGGACCTGTTGGGCCCACTGCTGGTAAGGACTTTCAACGAGGCAAGGGAGGGGGGGGTCCTTCCCCCGACGATGTCTAGGACGCTGATTTCTCTAATTCTGAAGCGGGACAAGGACCCTGTACAGTGCGGATCGTATAGGCCGATTTCACTCCTTAATGTGGATGCAAAACTGCGAGCAAAGGTATTGGCCATGAGGATTGAGGACTGTGTTCCGGGGGTCATACACGAGGATCAGACGGGTTTTGTGAAAGGGAAGCAGTTAAATACTAACATACGTAGGCTCCTGAATGTAATTATGATGCCGGCGATGGAGAGGGAGGCGGAGATAGTGGCGGCTATGGACGCGGAGAAGGCCATTGATGGGGTGGAGTGGGGGTACCTGTGGGAGTTGTTGAGGAGGTTTGGGTTTGGGGAGGGGTTCGTCAGCTGGGTGAGGTTGCTGTACGAGGCCCCGGTGGCGAGTGCGACCACTAACAGGAGGAGGTCGGAATATTTCCGGCTATACCGAGAGACGAGGCAGGTGTGTCCTCTATCCCCCCTTGCTCTTTGTGCTGGCGATTGAGCCCCTGGCCATGGCTTTGAGGGAGTCTAGGAACTGGAGAGGGCTGGTGCGGGAGGGGGGGGGGGGGGGGGGGGGAGGGGGATGAGAACACCGGGTATCGTTGTATGCGGACGATCTGCTATTGTATGTGATGGACCCGGTGGGGGGAATGCCGGAGGTGATGCGGATCCTTAGGGAGTTTGGTGATTTCTCCGGGTATAAGCTCAACATGGGGATGAGCGAGCTGTTCGTGGTGCACCCGGGAGACCAGGAAAGGGGGATTGGTGAGCTTCCGCTAAAAAGTGCAGAAAGAAGTTTTAGATACCTGGGGGTTCAGGTGGCTAGGAGCTGGGGAGCCCTGCATAAGCTCAACTTAACGAGGCAGGTGGAGCAAATGGAGGAGGAGTTCAAAAGGTGGGATATGCTGCCGCTCTCCCTGGCGGGTAGGGTGCAGCCGGATAAAATGACAGTGCTCCCGAGGTTTTTGTTTTTGTTTCAGTGCCTCCCCATCCTGATCACTAAGGCCTTCTTTAAGCGGGTTAACAGGAGCATTATGGGGTTCGTATGGGTAAAGAAGACCCCGAGGGTGAGAAGGGTGTTCTTGGAGCGGAGCAGGGATAGGGGGGGTTAGCGTTGCCAAACTTGTGTGGGTACTATTGGGCTGCCAACGTGGTGATGATACGTAAGTGGGTAATGGAGGGGGAGGGGGCGGCGTGGAAGAGGCTGGAGATGGCGTCCTGTGTGGGCTTCGGTGTGGTTCCCGATACGGGAGAACCATCGGTTTGTCCTGGGGAAAATGGATGGGGGGTTCTTGAGTTGGCACAGGGCAGGTATTAGGAGGATGGGGGACCTGTTCATAGACGGGAAGTTTGCGAGCCTTGGGGAGCTGGAGGAGAAATTTGGGCTCCCCCCTGGAAATGCGTTCAGATATATGCAGGTAAGGACGTTCGTTAGGCGACAGGTGGTGGAGTTTCCGCTGCTGCCGGCGCGCAGGGTCCAGGACAGGGTGCTTTCGGGGCGTGGGTTGGAAAGGGTAGGATCTCGGCAACTTATCAGGTGATGCAGGAGGAGGAGGAGGCCTCTGCGGAGGAGTTAAAAGGTAAGTGGGAGGAAGAGCTGGGGGAAGAGATCGACGAGGGTATGTGGGTGGATGCCCTGGGAAGGGTAAACTCTTCCTCCTCTTGCGCGAGGCTCAGCCTGATACAATTTAAGGTGCACATGGCCGGGGCAAGGCTGAGCCGTTTTTTTGGGAGTGAGGACAGATGTGCGAGGTGTTCGGGGAGCCCAGCAAACCACAGCCACATGTTCTGGGCATGTCCAGCGTTGGAGGAGTTCTGGAGGGGCGTAGCGAGGACGGTGTCAAGGGTTAGGCCTAGCTGGGGTCTCGCAATATTTGGAGTGTCGGATGAGCCGGGAGTGCAGGAGGCGAAAGAGGCTGGTATTCTGGCCTTTGCTTCCCTGGTAGCCCGACAAAGGATTCTGCTTCAGTGGAAGGATGCGAGGCCCCCAAGCGTGGAATCCTGGATTAACGCCATGGCAGAGTTTATTAAATTGGAGAAGGTGAAATTTGCCTTAAGGGGATCTGTGCAAGGGTTCTTCAGGCGGTGGCAGCCGTTCCTAGACTTCCTGGCGTAGCATTAGGAGATGGTCAGCAGCAGAAGTTTGTTTCTGGTAGGGGATGCACTATTGTTTACTGTTTAACGTTTATTTGTTTATTTATGCATTTTTGTTCTTGTTGTTTTATTGTTTGTGTAAAGGGTTCTATTTTTCTGTTGTGATAATCTGAAAAATTTTGAATGAAATTTTTTTTTTTTAAATAACAATAATAATAATTTAAAACACTATTAACATTTATGACAGAAATACAAACGGTAGATGACGTGTCGGAACAAAAAAGGGGAGCCGTTGAAAAGGCAATCACAATGCTAACGTGAATGTTCAACGTGTTGGCACTCGTGATAGCGATCTAGACAAGAATATTTTTCAATAAAGTGTTCATAAGGATACAATATTTTAATTACCCCTACTCAAAAATAAATGTTAGATTTAGAAAAGTAAGGTAAGTAATAAAGGTGAAATAGTGTTAGATTAGCCTCAGCCTATTGTTTTTATGAAGAGGTGAACGAAAGGTAGGCTACGACCGCACAGCCTAGGCTAATACTATATTACAAGTATTTATGAAAAAGTAATAAAAGGGTGAATTTGTGTTAAATTCCAGGTGTTTATTATGAAAAGTGTTCAAATAATGGGAAAATTGTGTTACATTACCTTAGCCTATGAGTTTTGGTGGCCTAGTCTTGCCTAACTTAGTCTAGCCTAGTGTAGGCTAGCTTGAACATAGCCTAGTTTAACCTATTTAGCTTATTTATTATGAATCTTAAAAAATGGCGCTTTACTTTCTGAGAAGGGGTTTTTAAAAAAAACCTTTCTCAGAAAGTAGACCTAAAATGTTTCCCTTTCAAAGCATGTGACAATAGTCGCACGACTCAATTTGATTAATTTTTTGTTGTATGTATTTCAACAATCCCAAAGTTTGAGAGTCAGTAGCACTGATGTTGTAAAGGTGGAGTGTCGCGGTAAGTTGGCTGTTCTGCTGTGGCTCGGAGAAATGACTGCAAGCACTCTTTAAAAACATTAATAAGTACGCAGACTATGTACCATGTGCAGCCCATTCACTTAACCTTGTTGGAGAAAAGGCAATGTCTACTGTACCTGAAGTTGTTGACTATTTTGCAGGAGCTGTTTTCTTTTCTGAATCTCCATGAAGATGGGGGATTTTAAACACACAGGGCAAGCTACATTTTTCTCTAAAGAGCTTAAGTGTAACTAGATGGTCTGCACACTATGAAGCCGTCCGGACAATTAGAAATGAATATATGGGTATTTTACAAACTCTCAAACATATTTTTGAAGACTCAGAAGAGAAGCCTGAATGTAAACGAGATGCAAAGAATTTATACCACAATTTGGTAAAGCTGGAATATGCTATTTTAGCAGTCGTTTGGGAAGAAGTGCTGGAGCGTTTCAACAAAACAAGTAAGAAACTCCAAACCCCTGGTTTTGATGTATTTAAAGGTTATCTTCTGCTATCATCTTTACTTTCGTTTGTTAAAGAACTCAGAGAAAATTCAGCCGATAGGATTGCACACTATGAATCAGAAGCAAAAGGTTTGTGTGAAGATATCACCTCAAGTTATTCTGATGCTTCCAAACGCATTGTTACAAGGAAATATTCAGATGGAACAAGTGGTCTTGCTTCTTTGAGAGGAGCTGACAAATTTAGGATAGAAGTTCTATATCAACTCTATGACTGCTTGATAATCCAGTTAGGCAAGAGGATTGACCCATATGAGCAGATTGCGAAAAGGTTCAAGTTCCTCTCAGAATTGGTGAACAATTCTGAAATTGATGAGGACAGTATTAAACTTATAATATCGTATTACAAAGTTGATATTGACCACAAATTAGTAAACGAGTGTTATCAGTTCAAAGAATATTTGCACCTTAGGAAATCCCTGAACACAGAAGAAAACACGGCATCTAAAATGCAATGCGCAGAAATTCTTCAGCTTATTTGTGAGCAACACCTAATTGAAGTGTTCCCCAACATTACTACTGCGCTTAAGCTGTACTTGACAATGCCTGTCACGAGCTGTGAAGCAGAAAGGAATTTTTCAAAGCTCTCCTTTATAAAGAACATATTTCGGTCTACCATAACTGAAGAGCGCTTAAATTCTTTATGCATATTGTCTCTAGAAAATGACATTGCAAGGAAGCTCTCATATGACAAAACTGTACGTGAATATGTTGCTCGAAAAAACAGAAAAAAGATTATTTTGTAAAATGTGCTTCATGTAGTATGTATTCTCATAGGTGTCTAAAATAAAAGATTATATTGACTGTGGTCTTTTCTATGTTTTATTTCATCATTCTATGATGCATCATGCATGTGTATAACATTTCCCTAATTTTCATCCTCCCATAACTCAAAAACTATAAGGCATAGGAAATTTGTATTCACACCAGACTTTGACATGTGAGATAATCCAGTACAGCAATTTTAATCAAAATCTGGGATGTAGTGGTTAAACTTTTTTTTAAAATGTGGTGATCAGTCGTGGAGCAACCCCATTGAAGAAGATAACAGTGGTTACCCAGACCTCGTTGCTGGCTGCGAAGGGGCCCCCATAACAGTTCAAGCTTCAGGGCCCCAAAAATGTAGGTCTGCCACTGGCTACAGGAATAATGGGTCACCCCCCCCCCCCCCCACCACACAGTATGCATGCATGAGGGTGACCCAAACTCCCCCTCCCCCCACTGACACTCCCAGCTCCCCCCTCCCATCAGTCATATAAATGTTTAACTGGTGCAGCAGATTAAAAGATTATACAACACTAGAAAACAACTAGAACTTCTGCAAAATAAGTGTCCCAAAGAGTTCATTAATTTCACGTTGCAGTTTGCAATGCCTTTTTTTATCTTGATGCTGAAATATTTGCAATGCAAGTACCATATTGCAGCATTAAGCTCCCACTTTCAAGCTGCTGTTGAATTAATTGTAACTTGCTTCAAGTGCCGTTCTCACTTCATTTTCCATTTGTTTTTTCCTTTGTTTTGCAATATTGTTGCTGGTATGGAAGCCACTTTTCAACCCAATTGACTAAAACTTTGTGCAGAAGTACTGGGTTGCAATAACTAGTGACCAGGGATTAACAACAATAAAGGTTTATTGATAATACTGAGCAGCTCTAACATGCTGTGTGTTTGCCCGGCCCAGGGGAGAACTACCGCGCTCCCAATATCTGACCCTTTTTATACCCAAGTTGTGGTATTATCATAACTGTCAGCACTGCAAGGGTTAATGATGTGTCGAGAGTAGCCACTCGAGGGAGCTACAGTTACAACTATATAAGGCAGTGATGCTAAGCCTTGTGGGAGAGTGTGTGTAGGAGTTAGTTAGTGAAGGTCAGAAGAGCAGATAGTGTAAGTGAGTGCAGATCATAGTTTAAACCAGTAGTGAGATTAGCTGTACATGAGTTAGATGTTATTAATCAACTGTGTAGTCTTAAGGCGTATGTGTCAAATCCAAGTTAGTAGTGTTAATAAATTTATAGTTTTGTTTAAGTTAAAACTATTTTGTGGTCTTTGTGAATATTATGCCAACCATCCTGAAATGTGCAACACAAAGAACAGAACATGGTACCAGGTGTCTATTTCTTTTAAGAAACAACTGTTAGATTAGGAAAGAATAGCATTGGGAGATTGAAGAAGCAACTCAGAATCTACAGAAATCTACGACAGAGACTAATCAGAAGATGGAATTTCTCAAGAAGCCTGACCACTTCAGGACACATGGTAAGCTATGCCAGAACTTGGCTTTCTTTAAACAGTAGTTTGAAGTTTTCCTTTCTACCTCCACGTTTGAAAATACTTCAGACCAAAGGAAAATAGCACTCCTGTTAAATGTGGCTGGACCGCAAACATTAGAACTTCATAATTAGTTTGAAATTCGTGTAGGTGAGGATAAAAATAAATACAACATGGTGCTACAAAAATTAAAGATCCTGAAAAAATTCTATGAGCGCTATATGTTAAGAAAACGGCTGCAGTTAAGAGGAGAGTCAGTAGATTCTTTCATCACAGCTTTAATATTACGAGCGCAGTACTGTAATTTTTCCTCAGCCTCCATTTCTATGCTGCGTGATCAAAGTTGTGTTTGTGATAAAGGATGAACATTTGCGCGAAAAAATGCTAAATGGCCAGTTTTAACGCTTGAAGACGCGCTTAATATGTGCAAGGCCAGTGATCAGGCATCGAGTGAATATGCAGAGTTCGTGGCAAAAGAAAAGAGCGTGAAATTGGGAAACGTGGCTGATGCCATTAATGCTGTGGACACGCCAGCAGTAAAAAAAGTTGTCCGGCAAAAGGCAAACAATGTTCCAATTGTTGCAAGTTAAACCACTTTGCAGCACAGTCGTTTATCAGCAACTGTTCCAGTAACCAAATTTTAAAAGTCCTACAGTGATTTCAGATGGATCCAAAATGTGAATTAAAAAATCCAACATCATAACGGATAGTGAGGTTTGCTCACCATAATCACTTTTGGATACTTTCATGATAGAAGCAGTCACTAGGATTAATTTACTGGATCGAAATGAGAGACCAGTACAAGAGCTCTCGAAGATAATTAAGGAGTCTCATTAGAAATAAATGGAAAACTAATACCATTTAAAATTGACAAAGGAGCACACACAAATATTATCACTGAACGATCTTTAAAGCAAGCTTTTGACAAGCCACTAATAAAGCAATCCACTTGAAGATCCATTTAGGCTTGAAGATTACAATGGTAACACGATAGTCACAAGAGGATCCTGCTGCCTTGTTAAGAATGGGAACATCGAGGTACCCATCGACTTTGAGGTGGTCGAGGGTGAGAAATCATCATTAATTGGAGGGGATGCTTGTGAAGCATTGCAGCTAGTTGAAAGGATTCACTCAACCAGTACTCCAGCTGACCAAGATGAAGCGTCAAGGAAAGACTTAGGTGTTGTGGATGACCTCTCCAACGCTACCACTGATGCTGACACATCAGAATTCAAGACAACCACTGATGCTGAAACATCAGAACCCGAGACAGCCCATATAGTGGAATCTCAAGCTTGTTTCTTTACCGAGATACTACCGGTGGTCTGACCACAAACTGCAGACAATCAAAGGCAAAACAGAAAAGGATTTGATGCTCCAGAAGGTGAAACAATACCTAAAAGAAGGATGGCTTGCTGGATGTTGATCTGCCTTTTGAGATATAAGAGATGATCTTTCTACAGTAGATGGTTTTCCTGCTCAAGGAAGATAGGATAGTGTTTCCTGCCAATTTATGATTAAGGATTCTGCAGCAAATTCACAAGGGTCATCAAGACATTGAAAAGTGGTATAGGAGAGCCAGACAGTCGGTGCATTGGCGGGGAATAAACAGAGATATTGACCAATATGTTCAAGCATGTGCAATTTGTCAGGTGCACCAGCCAACACAGAGCAAAGAAAGCATGCAACAGATGGAAATTGTTACTAGTCCATGGAAGAAAGTGGGCATGGATTTATTCTATTTCCAGGGTCATTACCATTTGATAATCAATGACTATTACTCCAACTTTCCAGAGGTGATGATGCTGAACTGCCAGATTCAACTGCCAGATCGGTGATAAAGGCAACAAAATCAATTTTTATACGCCATGGTGTTGCTCGTTTCAGCCTTAGTTTAATTGCTCTTGTTCTGTCACCTTTGCTCTTAAGTCGCCAGGTATCTTTCTGATACCGCCACGTGGTTCAAGCCCGAGTAATGATCAATAATCCAACACACCGCTTAGTAAGAGTTAAATCAACGCACATTTATTATATACAGCAATCAATACATTAATTCTACTTCTAAGCTACTTCCTACGACTAACAGGCCAATACTTAACTTTGGAAATGGCCCACCAGGTCAGGGAAACGAATGGCCTTTCGTATGGGTTCTGAGCCTGCGGGATTCAAAGCTGGTACAGGTCGATAGTCAGGAGTGCCTATCTCGTAGCGAGCGTTGGAGTAAGACTTACTATTTCTCGTGGCTGTTGCAGAGGGTCAGCAGAAGGGTGCGGAGAGGATGGAGAGAGGAAGAGAGCGATTTGACCTTGGACTCTATTCTTAAAGTCCCCAGGGGCTTCCCGCCTTTCGGGGCGGACCCTGTACCTGGTTCCAAGTGATTGGACTTGGTCCCAATCACTTGGTTCGATATTCTCCAATGCTGGAGCGATTCCTTGATCGATGGCCGGTTTCGGGGTGGTCATTCACCTCTCTTTGTGTAAGCTCCTCCTGGCGCCGAAAAGTCTGGGTTGGCTTTGTGTTTCTAATTTGTAGCATATTGTTCCCGGAGACTGCTACTTAATATGCAGATGGCTGGTGTGTTGTTGTGTTGATGGCTGCAGGTATCGATTCTGTCTGGCTTCCCCAGAGGCGAATACACTGTTTTACCTGCAGCTGTCTGTTTGAGTCCTGTTGGCTGATTTTCCCATCAGCCTCTTCCGTTCGCCATTTTAAATCGGGGTTTGGCCATTCTAATCGGGAGTTAGCCATTTTACATGGCTACAATGGGATACCTCTCAATGTTGTCTCTGACAATGGTCCGTGTTTCTCGAGTTGGGAGTGGACACAGTTTGCAGAGCAATATAATTTCAATCATATTACTTCCAGCCCATGTTATCCTCAGCCAAATGAAAAGAAAGGAGTAGAGATAATAAAGAAGTTATTCAGCAAAGTGATTGATGACGGTCAAGACAGATCGTTGGCATTGTTAGCACCACCACTGTCAACTGGACTTTCACCTGTTCAAATGTTAATGAGTAGATGACTGAGAACCACATTACCTGAGATCACCATTCCTGAAATGGATAATAAAGAGATACGTGAACGTATCACAGCAACGGAATGAAGCAAAGAGAGTACTATAATAAACAAACCAAACCTCTGTCTGAACTACGAGAAGACGACTTCATATGAATTCAAAATCCAGAAGGAGGATGGCAACACGTTGCAAAAGTTCTGAAACAAGTAGCACCAAGGTCATACTTAGTAAAAACAGAACAACTGTTCAGGAGAAACAGGCGAGCATTGCTATGCGTCAAGCATAAAGTTCAACCTCAGCTTTCAAATGTTGTACCAGCTGATAACATATTCAAGGATAGTGCCTGTCCAAATCTTTACTTAGCACAGGCACAGCAAGAAGATATGGCAGAGCAATCGAATACCTTGAACATTCCATTCAGAAGATCTACAAGAAGAAGACGACCGCCAGAGAGATTTAATTTGTGATGACTGTATAATGAAACATTTGCTCATCTAAGTGATGTCATTTATGAATTAATGTACAGGATTATAGTGAGTTTATGATAGTAACTAACTAATAGTCTGTTTCACACGGGGGGTGAGATTCTCCGACCCCCCACCGGGTCGGAGAATCGGCGGGGGCTGGCGTGAATCCCGCCCCCGCCGGTTGCCGAATTCTCCGCCACCAGATATTTGGCGGGGGCAGGAATCGTGCCGGTTGGCGGGCCCCCCCCCCGCGATTCTCCGGCCCGGATGGGCCGAAGTCCCACAGCTAAAATGCCTGTCCCGCCGGCGTAGATTAAACCACCTACCTTACCGGCGGGACAAGGCGGCGCGGGCGGGCTCCGGGGTCCTGGGGGGGACGCGGGGCGATCTGGCCCCGGGGGGTGCCCCCATGGTGGCCTGGCCCGCGATCGGGGCCCACCGATCCGTGGGCGGGCCTGTGCCGTGGGGGCACTCTTTTCCTTCCGCCTTCGCCATGGTCTCCACCATGGCGGAGGCAGAAGAGACTCCCTCCACTGCGCAGGTGTGGGAATGCCTTCAGCGGCCGCTAACGCTCCCGCGCGTGCGCCGCCCAGAGATGTCATTTCCGTGCTAGCTGGCGGGGCACCAAAGGCCTTTTCCGCCAGCTGGCGGGGTGGAAATTAGCCTGGCGCGGGCCTAGCCCCTTAAGGTTGGGGCTCGGCCCCCCAAGATGCGGAGCATTCCGCACCTTTGGGGTGGCACGATGCCCGACTGATTTGCGCCGTTTTGGGCGCCAGTTGGCGGATATCGCGCCGATACCGGAGAATTTCGCCCCTGAAATGTAATGGTTAAAGAAAATATCACAACCAATGTCTTAATAATTTTCCTTTACAAAGAAAGGGGGATGTGGTATTATCATAACTATCAGCACTGCAAGGGTTATTGAAGTGTTGAGAGTAGCCACTAGAGGGAGCTACAGTTACAACTATATAAGGCAGTGATGCTAAGCCTTGTGGGAGGGTGTGTGTAGGAGTTAGCTAGCGAAGGTCAGAAGAACAGATAGTGTAAGTGAGAAGATGTGGCAGAGCAATCGAATACCTTGAACATTTTATTGAGAAGAATTACAAGTGGAAGACGACCGCCAGAGAGATTTAATTTGTGATGACTGTATCAAGTGCAGATCATAGTTTAAACCAGTCGTGAGATTAACTATAGATGAGTATAGTTAGATGTTATTTATCAACTGTATATTCTTAAAGAGTATGTGTTGAATCCAAATTAGTGGTGTTAATAAATTTAAAGCTTTGTTCAAGTTAAAGCTATTTTGTGGTCTTTGTGAACACTACGCCAACATCCTGAAATACGCAATACAAAGAACACCACACATGTCATCCTAGAAATCTTGTGACCACCGGTCTGCATCCTCCCTGTTTTAGGACAACTGGTAGAACTGAGGTGTATCAATGTAAGTGAGGGGCAGGGTGTAAGCACACAGGCATGTCAGACTTCCCATAGATCGGGGTGCCTTTTTTTAAAGGGCGCCCCGAATTCAAAGTGCCAGTAATGGCTCTCCCCTCCCACAACATCTGGGCTTCAGTGCCCTCCCCCCCACTATCCTCACCGGTATCAACCCCCTCTCCCTCCCCCCCTCCCCAAATATTGCTATCCTAATGGGTCCCCCTTCAGACTGCCCCCTCTTCGTGCCGGCATCTTGCCCCCCCCTCCCAATTGCCAGTGCCCATACCCCCAGGAGAACAACATCCCACTATAGGGTTGCCAAATGCCCCCTTCATTTCCCCCTTCATGCCCTCCCCTTCCTTGCCCCGTTTTAGACCATGCTCCCTTTCAGGCCATGTCCCTTTCAGGCCCTGCCCCTAGGAAGTGCCAACCTGGCACAGCCTTTGGTGCCCTGGCAGGGGGCAATGTCATGGCACTTGCCGGCAGGAATCACTACTGATATCCATCACCAGAGACCAGATGGGATGCCGGACGGCTCTGTGGACATGGTGCCCATCGATGGTCTGAGACATTGCAGTCCCCCCGGTGTGGTCATCACGTCTGGTCTCTAGTGGTGGAGACCAGTAGCGGTTCCAGTCGGCTTTACAATATTACTCCGGTGGGGGAGGGCGGGAGAACACTGCGAGGCGGGAGATTCTGGCTTCAAACTGTCCCAACATATTTAAATGACGATTTAAATATGCTAAAAACCAGATTATGTCAGCTGTAGCGGGTCGGCAGCACCACGTACTGTTCGGCGCCTGACGCAAATCCCGTTTAGCGGCTCTTTCGCTATTCTCCTAACATTGTGGGATTTGTGCCAGGCACAATGCAGCCAGAGAATCGCCCCCACTGGCTTCAATATTCCCAATATCTAATTGAAGAACATTTATTTTCTGCAGTACTTGATGTCAGGTTAAAAAGTCTGATAATGGACTTCCGGGTGCGGCGATGACCAGCTAAACCGCACGTTTCGGCAGCTCCCGGTGGAACGGACTTTTGGGCTCTTAATAAGAGCCCCAACGGCAATTTTAACGGCTAAAAGCACTGTGCGGTAAACCAGAAGGGAATCCCCCCTGGATACGGATGGAAAAAGGAGAGGAAAGTGGCCGGATTGCGGTGGATCCTTTAGAGCAGCGGCAAGGAAGGCAAGCAAAAACCAAGATGGCGTCGGAAGGTGGCAGTTTAATATGGGGCCCTGAACAACACGAGTTTTTGAAACGCTGCGTGGAAGAGCTTAAAAAGGAGATGAAGAAGGAGCTGTTGGCCCCGATATTACAGGCGATTGAAGGGCTAAAAGATGAGCAAAAGACCCAGGAGCGGGAGCTTCGGGTCGTGAAGGCAAAGGCTGCCGAGAACGAGGACGATATACAGGGCCTGGTGGTGAAGACGGAGATGCACGAGGCACACCATAAACGATGTGTGGAAAGGCTGGAGGTGCTGGAGAATAATGCGAGGAGGAAGAATTTAAGGATTCTTGGTCTTCCTGAAGGTGCAGAAGGGGCGGACGTCGGGGCATATGTGAGCACGATGCTGCACTCGTTGATGGGATCGGAGGCCCCGACGGGTCCGCTGGAGGTGGAGGGAGCCTATCGAGTTATGGCGCGAAGACCGAGGGCTGGAGAAATTCCTCAAGCCATAGTGGTGAGATTCCTCCGTTTTAAGGACTGAGAGATGGACCTAAGATGGGCAAAGAAAACTCGGAGCAGTAGATGGGAGAACGCGGTGATCCGCGTATATCAAAACTGGAGTGCGGAGGTGGCGAGAAGGAGGGCGAGCTTTAATCAGGCCAAGGCGGTGCTTCATAAAAAGAAGATCAAATTTGGAATGCTGCAGCCGGCAAGACTGTGGGTCACATATCAAGGGAAGCACCACTACTTTGAAACGGCGGATGAGGCGTGGACATTTATTGTTGAAGAGAAATTGGAATGAGTGGGTTATTAAAAAAGAACGTTTGAGACAAAGTGGCGCGGTGAATATGGGGGGCGAAGAGGGGGGAAAAAGGGGGGAGAGATGATTTTTATGTTGTTAATCCTGCGACCCGGTAACTTTTCTCTCTTCCACAGGTTGTGGGGGAGGGAGGAAGGGAGGTGGAGGAGTTGGGGGCGTTGGTCATTGGGGGCGGGGCCAAAAGGGAAGCGCGGGCTTTGTTCCCGCGCTATGATAATTATGGCGGGAATAGGGAAGCAGGAAGGAGGGGGCGTCGCACGGTGCGAGTCGAGGTCACGGGGGGAAGCCGAGGTCGGCCACAGTTTGCTGACTTCTGGGAGCAACATGGGGGGTGTAACTACGCTAGTGGGGGATCTAGCGGGGGGGGGGGGAGGGGGGGATTTACTGGGTTGCTGCTGCTGGGGAGAAGGGGGAGCTGGTATGGGGTGGGGTGGGCGGGGCGGGGGGGCACCGCCTGGGGGGGACACAGCTGCGTGGGAACCGGGTGAGGAGCTGGGTAAAAGGGGATGGCTAATCGACAAGGGGGGGGGTAAAGAGCCCCCCAACCCGGCTGATAGGTTATCAGTTGCGTAGGTTACTTGCATAGGTTAAATTTAACGCGGTTGGTGGAACAGATGGAGGAGGACTTCAAGAGATGGGACATGGTATCCCTGTCACTGGCAGGGAGGGTGCAGGCGGTTAAAATGGTGGTCCTCCCGAGATTCCTTTTTGTGTTTCAGTGCCTCCCGGTGGTGATCACGAAGGCTTTTTTCAAAAGGATTGAGAAGAATATCATGAGTTTTGTGTGGGCCGGGAAGACCCCGAGAGTGAGGAGGGGATTTTTGCAGCGTAGTAGGGATAGGGGGGGCTGGCACTACCAAGCCTAAGTGAGTACTACTGGGCCGCCAATATCTCAATGGTATGTACGTGGATGAGAGAAGAGGAGGGAGCGGCGTGGAAGAGATTGGAGAGGGCGTCCTGCAGGGGGACTAGCCTACAAGCTATGGTGACGGCGCCGTTGCCGTTCTCACCGAAGAAATACACCACAAGCCCGGTGGTTGTGGCTACTCTGAAAATCTGGGGGCAGTGGAGACGGCATAGGGGTAAGACGGGAGCCTCGGTGTGGTCCCCGATAAGAAATAACCATAGGTTTGCTCCGGGGAGAATGGATGGGGGATTTGGAACATGGCAAAGAGCAGGAGTAACACAATTGAGAGATCTGCTTGTAGATGGGACGTTTGCAAGTCTGGGAGTGCTGACCGAAAAATACGGGTTGCCCCAAGGGAATGCATTCCGGTAGATGCAACTGAGGGCTTTTGCGAGGCAACAGGTGAGGGAATTCCCGCAGCTCCCGACGCAGGAGGTGCAGGACAGAGTGATCTCAAAGACATGGGTGGGGGACGGTAAGGTATCAGACATATATAGGGAAATGAGGGACGAGGGGGAGATTATGGTAGACGAGCTGAAAGGGAAATGGGAAGAGGAGCTGGGGAAGGAGATTGAGGAGGGGCTGTGGGCTGATGCCCTAAGTAGGGTAAACTCATCGTCCTCGTGTGCCAGGCTAAGCCTGATACAATTTAAGGTGTTACACAGGGCGCATATGACTGGAGCACGACTCAGTAAATTGTTTGGAGTAGAGGATAGGTGTGCGAGATGCTCGAGAAGCCCAGCGAATCACACCCACATGTTCTGGTCATGTCCGGCACTACAGGGATTTTGGGTGGGGGTGACAAAGGTGCTTTCGAAGGTGGTGGGGGTCCAGGTCGAACCAAGCTGGGGGTTGGCTATATTCGGGGTTGCAGAGGAGCCGGGAGTGCAGGAGGCGAAAGAGGCTGATGTTTTGGCCTGTGCGTCCCTAGTAGCCCGGCGCAGGATACTGTTGATGTGGAAGGAAGCCAAGCCCCCGGGTGTGGAGACCTGGATAAATGACATGGCAGGGTTTATAAAGTTGGAACGGATTAAGTTCGTCCTAAGGGGATCGGCTCAAGGGTTCACCAGGCGGTGGCAACCGTTCGTCGAATACCTCACAGAAAGATAGAGGGAATGAAAAAGAAGAAGACAGCAGCAGCAGCCCAGGGGGGGGGGGGGGGGGGGGGAACCAGAAGGACTCTCAGGGATGTTAGTGTATATGTATAATATGTATAGGTTGTTGTTATAGGTAATTGTATATTGGACTGCTGAATTGTATTTTTGGAGAGTATTTATTTGGGACAAGGCAGTTGCCATTTAGTTTTGTCTTGTTTTTTGTTTTGTTTTTTAATTTTGATGTTGTTTATATATATTATTTATTTATTGCTTAAAACTGGCCATTGTTATTTATATTGTTATATTACTGTGTAAAGGATACACAATGTACTGTCATGGTTAGCCAGAAATTTTGAATAAAATATATATATTTTTTAAAAGTCTGATAATGTAGCAACATTGGAAGAATCAAAAGAGGTGGTAGTGAGGTGGAGCTGAGTGTCATCAGTGTAAATGTGAAAACTAACGCAGTGCTTCCAGATGATGTCGCTGAGGGTGCCAAGGATAGATCCTTGGGAGTATCAGACGTAATGGTACGGGAACGAGAAGAGAAGCCATTACAAGTGATACTCTGGCTATGTTTTGATAGATCTGAATAGCACCAGGCAAGTGCAGTTTTACCCATCTGGAAAACAGTAGAGAGACCATAAGACCATAAGACATAGGAGCAGAATTAGGCCACTCGACCCATCGAGTCTGCTCCGCCATTTAATCATGGCTGATATTTTCTCATCCCCCATTCTCCTGCCTTCTCCCCATAACCTCTGATTCCCTTATTAATCAAGAACCTATCTATCTCTGTCTTAAAGACACTCAGTGATTTGGCCTCCACAGCCTTCTGTGGCAAAGAGTTCCAAGATTCGCCATCCTCTGGCTGAAGAAATTCCTCCTCATCTCTGTTTTAAAGGATCGCCCCTTTAGTCTGAGATGGTGTCCTCTGGTTCTAGTTTTTCGACAAGTGGAAACATCCTCTCCATGTCCACTGTATCCAGGCCTCGCAGTATCCTGTAAATTTCAATAAGATCCCCCCCCATCCTTCTAAACTCCGAGTACAGACCCAGAGTCCTCAACCGTTCCTCATATGACAAATTATCATAACAACAAGAGGCATTAGAGAAGGTTTTATGGTCATTTGTGTCAAAAGCTGCACACTGTTTGAGCAGGAATCGTTTACTTTTGGCACCATCATATAGGTCAGTGTTTTTCAATTTTTTTTCCCAGGACCCACTTTTGTCAATCGGCTGACCTTCTGGACCCACACCTGCTGACTTTTATGACCCACGCCAGATGACCTTCACGACCCACACCCAGTTTGTTTACCTTTAATGTGAAAGGTTCTCACGCGATCTCACGCCAATCAAGTTCATAGGCGGAGAGGAAAATGCACATATCAGGTGCAGACCACAGCCAGTTCCTTTGTGCCAAGAGAATAGAAAATCTAACCTCACACATGTAGCTCGTTGTGAAGGGCAGTAGCAACAAAATACTTGTTTTACTCAGCACTGGATATTCCTGTGAGATGCTATTCCAAAATGCTGACAGCTTCATGGATGTTTGGCGTGTTTTTAACCTGCTGCCACAGGTCAGGTACAGCAGCGTAGTCTTTTCATTTGGAGTCAGCTGGAAGTTAATAACTGACTCTGGGGTATCAACCGCAAAAGAAATTTTTCACCACACTTCTCTTTCAAAATATGAAATTTCTCCTCTCACATTACTTCCCTGTATATAACACACTTTGCATCCTTATTTGCATTGGCACAATTGAAAAAACCAGACCTCAAGAAATCATCTTTATACTGCTTTGTTCTCAAGTTAAGTTTCTTCTTTGGAGGTTGTTAATCAGAGGCTCTACAGAGCTAACACTAACACTGCTCTATCCTTCCCTGGACTCTCCTGTACAGCTCTCTCTAACAGATTCATTGTGAGATCTTGGCCAGTAGGTACATTTGTCTCTCTGGCCGTCTCTTACTTGTAAGAAAATGATTCATCTTCACAGTCCTCTTGCCTTGCTTGCCAGCAGATAGAAAATGGAAGAAATTCTCCTCCGTGATCCTGGATAAAAAGCACAGACATAGAGGGCGCTTGATGCCAGGTGTCCGAGCCGGGCACATGGACGGCTCACTGCTGCCACTTCTGGCTGGAATACTGTACACCGCCTAATTTCTTTCTCATTTAAATGGTGGCAGAGGCTGCCATTCTCGATAAAAATGCCGGGAGCAGCCATTGGGCGCTTCTAACATGATCGGGACCACCACGGGAATGCCATGACCCTCCTGATACCCACCCACAACCCACCCATGGGTCGCGGCTCATACTTTTAAAAACTATGATATTGGATTTCATTTGTGATTTTGATAAGAGCAGTTTTGGTACTGTGGCAGGGATGAAAACCTGATTGAAAGGATTCAAACAGGGAGTTATGTGAAAGATGGGCACATATTTAGAAGGCAGCAACATGTTCTTGTTGAGGAAAGAGAGGTAATTTGCAAGGCTGGTGTTTGCTGGAGTCATTTTTAGGTGTAAAAGAACAACATCTGAAGAGAGAAAACTGTTAATATCAGCAAACATGGGGATCAGAAGGGTAAATTAGGTGGTCAGCAGATCAATGGGATAGGATCAAGGGAGCTTGTGGTGGATCTCATGGGCAAAGACACAAGCTCAGAGAGGACACACATGGATAGAGAAAACTGAGCTCAAGACTAAGGCGAGGAGGAGTTGGCCTGGCTGATAGGTTCCATGCTCTATAATTTTCTCTCTAAATCCCTCCAGCTCCCTCTCTTCATTAAGACTCTTCTTAAACCTACTTTTTTGGCTCAGTGTCTATTTCTTAATTACACCTTTATGTAACACCTTGAGAATTTTGGTTCATTAAACGTGCTACATAATTTAAAAGAGGAATTCTTGTGAAAAGGGCTGGTGTGAAGTAAAGGATTACAGCAGCTCAACCAGTTAAGGAACTTAATATTGGAATTCAGACTGGATTATGAAATAAAAATATGCTCTCTCTGCCGCTGAAGTGCCCTTCACTGGATGAGACTGGATAATTTCAATTTGATTCTGATTGTCAGAAATCTGTAGTAGAAAACTGTTCTAAATGCAATGCTATTTGGAATCAATTTGGCAATTGGATTTGGAGAGGACATAAGGGTTGTTAAATGTAAGCAAACAGACTGATGCAGTTGGCAGTGTTCAGAAATTATAGTTAAGGCATATTCAAGCAGAATTTATGAATAGATGAGTTATACCCTGTATTTAAAATCCAAATTGATTAGAGTACTTTTTTCATACCTTTTTCCCTCTCCTCTTTCAATCATCCTGTCCCCCTGCAAGTTATTCACACTTACCGATGCAGTTCGTGTCTCTTTGTTTTTGCTTTCAGAACCTTCTGTACGTAAAAACAGCAATAAACAACTGCCTCAATTTATCTGACTGTTTTGGTCTATGATCTTTGACTTTAATTAGTGAAGGAGTGGTTTATTGCTTCACACATTACTGGCAATTGGAACCTATCACTCGAGCTTTCCCAAATAACTGCATGCCACAGTGGGGATATTTTACATTTCTATATAAGATAGCAGGAAACACTCAAGAGTTAAATTTGATTATATGGTCAGTGTTGGCACAATGTTGTTTCTCTTTCCTAGTCATAAACAATGTTCCCTCAATTTTCTTGTTCTTGTGCATCCCCTCTTCACTAATACATTTACATTTTTTCACAGCTGTGTACATGTTATCTTAAACAGGACAACTTGTGAGCAGCCTGAGCAGCACCTTCTGGGTTGCTGTGTATTTCCTTTCTCTTCAATAGTCCCTTGGGATCAAGGATGACTTGCTTCCACTCCAGTTCAATGAGTTCTGAGATGACTGATGAATCCACTGTATTTATGCTGGTGCATAGAGAATATTGATGCATGTATTAGTAGAAGTTGAAAGACCTATCTTGATAAATAAACACATCAACAAACACCAGTAGGCATTTATATAGCACCTCCAACACAGAACAGTGTCCTAAACTGTTGCAGCGAGGCCTTAGAGAAAAAAGGGGGCCGGACCAAATGAATTGAAATTAGGAGGGATGACAATTGGCTTGGTTTTCGAATTAAAGGAGACAATAAAGCAAGGTCCAAGGAGGATAAATCTGAAACAACTGAAAGCTTCCAATTGTTGGGTGAATGGAAAATTACATATTTGAAGAACAGAGTAAATGTTATAACTAGGAGGGAAAGAAGTGATATTTACAATTCTTATAGATATTAAAAATGGAAATTACATGTATATAAAACAGAATATAAAGTGTTTTCAGCCTTGAAGTAATCAGATTCCAACTCTTAGGGTGGATTTTTAAACATTTGCCGGGGAATCATTTTCAGATTCTGACTCCAATGGTGTCTGAGGGCCCTCATGTGTATTATCTTCCCACAGTAGCCTCCAGGAAATCCTGTCGAACTTTCAGAAATTCACCACCCTCTCACCTCCAAAATTTTCACTGCATGACTGATAGGATTTCACTCTTAAAGAGCACATTGATAATGAAGCAGGACTATAAACTTAAATCCCTCTGTGTAATGATGCCTTGGCATTTGCAAGTTGACTCAGTGAAAATAATAGGGCTATTAATTTTGAGACTAATGAACATACCCTGGTAACATTTCCAGCCCCAGTCGCAAAATGGTACTGAAAATAAAACCACTAATTAGAACAATAATTGGGAGTGACAGCGATATCCCCTTTGCTTTCTCGGTCATTTGCACAAAAAGCATGTTTTGACAGTTGTGTTAATTTATGCTGGTATAAATCCAAGTCTGTCAAAAACTTAAATCACTCAAGATCAGTTTTAGCTCTAAATTCTAGTTGAACCACGTTGGATGTTTCAGATGAGATTCAGATTGATCATATTGAGTTGCTTTTTCACACATGAATTTGTTTTGAATAATTGAACTAAACTAGTCCTACTAGTCCTGGAGTGAAGCTGCTTGTTAGAGCTATTTCATGTGGACAATGAATACTTTTTAAGTTCTCAAGCCACATTGCAAAATAACTTCTGACCCATCAAAATCAGAAGCTTAAAGGCTTTGTTTTGGTCTCGTGGACAAAGAAAGCCTATCCCAAGTTCACTGACAAAGACTGATTGTATTGTATTTGTTTTCAGTCACAAAATGGAATATCATTGCAGTTTCATCTCTTCTTTCACTGTAGTGTCACTAATTTGTGATTTTTGTTTCTTATTTTCCGTAGACTTGCAGAATCCTTAATCTAAATATCACCCTGACTAATAATGGGCTAAGGAAACCATGTCAGGTTGCCACACATGTGTCTCCATAGTGCGACTAACAAATTTCAGTCTCAAAGTAAATATACTGAATCAAGTGGCAGCTTTTTGGGTATCCATCAGAAGAACCTTTAACATGACTGGAGCTGCACTTCTAAAATCATAATGAAGCCAAAAATGCTACAATAATATCAGTCAGAGAGAATTGAGTTCAACACAATTTTCATTCTTGCTTGCTTACTGAAAATTGCCAGACACTTCTAAACTAGTACCAGAAATACAGAACAAGTTGGTGCTCTTTCATAGAATCATAGAATTAACAGTGCAGAAGGAGGCCATTCGGCCTATCGAGTCTGCACTGGCCCTTGGAAAGGGCATCGTACTGAAGCACATGCTTCCACCCTATCCCTGTAACCCAGTTACCCCACCTAACCTTTTTGGACACTAAGGACAATTTAGCATGGTCAATCCACCTAATCTACACATCTTTGGACTGTGGGAGGAAACTGGAGCACCCGGAGGAAACCCACGCAGACACGGGGAGAACATGCAGACTCTGCACAGACAGTGACCCAAGCAGGGAATCGAACCTGGGACCCTGGAGCTGTGAAGCAACTGTGCTACCGTGCTTTCGAATAGGAAAAAGAAGGCTGAGGTGCCACCTAGTAACATAGATTTTTTTAAATATGAAGGGTTTGATGGGGTAGATGTAGAAAAGATTTTTCCACTTATAAAGGATCCAAAACGGAAGTTAATAAATATAAGGTAGTTACTGTTTGCCACATAAGGCTGTGGAGGCCAAATTACTGAGTGTCTTTAAGACAGAGATAGATAGGTTCTTGATTAGGGATCAGGGGTTATGGGGAGAAGGCAAGGCTTCTTTTCTCTACTCAAACCATTTCCTTAAACCCTTGTCCCTTGTCCTCTCCATGCTCACGTCCAACACGTACAATGAGCTTATGGACTTTTCTTCAAAAGATTGTGACTACCTAATTTGTTGTCTCTGCCACTTCCCACCAATTCCTTAACCCACTTGTTTGGGGAACCCATACTTCCTCGATGGTTCCCCCCTTCCCTCACCCTGAACTTGTATACTTGTCTGGATTTTCTCCTAATTTTCCTCATGCCCTTCCACCTTTTGCTCCCTCAACTCTATTCACACTAAACTGCTCATCATTTAACTTCCCTTTCTGCCTCCCATGTTAGCTGATCATGTTTACAATTCTACCTCTTTGGGTACTGTTTCTATCTCTTTGAAATCTGCCATCATCACTGCTCTCTGCAAAAATACAACCCGTGACTTCTCCTTCCCTGCAAACTACCACACAACCCCCTTACTTCTCTAATCTCTTGAGCATCTTGATGCCTTTCAAACTTGTGCTCAATTTTCCCAGAACCCCATGTTCAAAACCATTCAGATTTTGTAATGAAACAGCTCTTATCAAAACAACAAATTACATCCTATGTGACTGAGATAATTGGTAGTCCCTCCTCACCCTTCTTAATCTGTCTCCAACCTTTGATGCAGTTGCCCACACCATATTCTTCTAATGTCTATCCACTGTTGCCCGGGTGCTGGTACTGCACTCACTTGGTTTCATTCCTATCTATCCATCATAACCAGTGGACCATCTGCAATGCCTTCTCCTCCCACACTGGTACCTCACAAGGATGTATCCTTTGCCCCCCTCATATCTCTCATCTATATGCTGCCCTTCAGCAACATGACCCAAAATTATGGTATCAATCTCCATTGTATTGTATTCTGACAATACCTAGTTTTAACTCACTACCTCTACATTTTCAGACTACTTACCCAATATCCAGTACTGGATGAGCAGAAATGTCCTCCAAGTAAATGTTGGGAAGACTAAAACCATTTTCTTCCATCTCCAATACATACTCTGTACCCTAGCACTGCACCCTTCTCCCTGGCAACTCCTTGGGCGGGATTCTGCGAGCCCGCGACGGGTCAGAGAATCGGCGGGGTCGCGGGAAATTCCCGCCAAGCCACTCCGACGCCGGGCCGCGAAGACGTCGCTCCGGCCCGCACTAGCCGTGCAGGGCCGCCTTTCGGCAGCGGAGCAACGCGCAGCACTCCGGCGCCGTGCTAGCCCCCTGAAGACCAGTGAATTGCTGGGCCAGGAGGCCAGTTGCTGCGGCGTACACCACTCCGGTGTTTACACTTGGCCGGCGTCAACACTTGGCCGGGATTTCGGAGAATCCCGGCCCTTGAGTCTGAACCAGATTGTTTGCAACCTTAGGCTAGGGCTTTGCCCTTTGGGTCCCAGAATCTGACAAAATGCAGTCAAATTGTAATTACAGCCCCATGCTGTATGGGAAGCAGTCAACAGCTGTGATTTTTTATGAATTCACCAATTAGTGGCCAGAGGGGACCGCTGGAAAATTAAGGATGGGAGGTAGACTTTTAAACTGGAAGACCAATAAGAAGCTGTTCTGCATTGCAAAGTATGGGAAGCATAGGCCAGTGACAAATCCAAAGTTAATCGTTTGCACTTTCCCCTTAGAGTCATAGATTATCATAGAATTTACAGTGCAGAAGGAGGCCATTCGGCCCATCGAGTCTGCACCGGCTGTTGGAAAGAGCACCCTACCCAAGATCCACACCTCCACCCTATCCCCATAACCCAGTAACCCCACCCTACACAAAGGGCAATTTTGGACACTATGGGCAATTTAGCATGGCCAATCCACCTAACCCGCACATCTTTGGACTGTGGGAGGAAACCGGAGCACCCGGAGGAAACCCACGCACACACGGGGAGGATGTGCAGACTCCGCACAGACAGTGACCCAAGCCGGAATCGAACCTGGGACCCTGGAGCTGTGAAGCATTTGTGCTATCCACAATGCTACCGTGCTGCCCGTCGTAGAGTTCTACAGCAAAAAAGGGGTCCTTCTGTTGAAAGTGTCCACGCCGGCCATCAAGCACCCTTGGTTTTCACTAAATCTTTAAAGAAAACCCAAACCATCCATTTGGCTGTTTAAAATCTTTGACAGATGCCTGTGCTTTTGGCTGTCTTCCAAACCACTAATTGGTTCTATTATGCCTGGTTTATGTGGTTGTTCATGGGAATGTCAGTTTGAGGGCTTGGCTGCCTTCCAAATCACTGATAGATTCTGCACTGCAATATTTGTTTACACAGTTGTGCTGGGGAGTGTGAGCTTGTTTACTTTGATAGGTTTATGATCTTCATTTTGTCAAGAGGACAATCATTCTAAAATTCTCCTTTCAGCAATTATTTTTTGTTTTGACAGATTTAAGAACTTTGCAAATATTTCAAAAGTTATTGTAGGGATTGTGAATTCTGCTTATAGTGGATACTGGGCGAGTTGGTTGGGGGAGTTGAGGGAAATTGGAAAGGGTATGGGGTAGAGGATGTAAGGGGGCTAGGGGTAGAGGATGTAAGAGGGGTAGGGGTGAGCGGGTGGCAGAAGGTAAATGGAGATAGGGGGACATGGGATGAGTGTTAGGAAGGCTTTACACTGATTTGCAGGACTAGGTTGATGTCTCAGTGAATGGAGGCAGGCATTTTAACTTGGCTGCCATGGCTCACCTCCATCTCTGTCTTGGATGGCTACACTCCTGACCCTGAGCGAATGACAATCACAACAGCCAGCAATGCTGGGATGGAAGCAGGATAGCTACATCGGGAAAATTCTCAACTTCCAATTCCTTGATGAAAATCTGGCCCTTAAATTTCCACTGTGGCATTCTCAGAGATTGCACCCAAATTATGCCCATTGCATCAATGTCAAATTACATTCTTACAAATTTCATTAGCATATTCCCAAACGTAAAACTCAGTGTAAATCAGTGGATATAAACAATCAGGGCCCAAGTAAAATGCTGAAGTCAAGCCATATATTCCTCCTTTAAAGATGAACATTAAGGTTTCAACGCTTTTAGCTATCAATTATGCACATTGAGCGCAGTGGAGTACAGCTTCACTTTGGAACAAGTATAAAACTGCACCAAAAATGTACTTGAAATTGTATGCTTAAGTTACACTTCAAGTTTCGGCAGGAATTCATTTACATAATCATAAATATAAAAGTTTCTATGAAACCCTGCAATGAGCATGTGTACTGATTTTTTTTCCTTTCCATTATAAAGTATCATTTGATGTAGTTAAGAATATCAACCTGGGAGTTTATTCATACAATTGACAATGACTATCATGAAAAATGGACACTTTTCTTGCTGGGCAGCGCATGCGCGGGAGCGTTAGCGGCCGCTCACGGCATCCCTGCGCATGCGCTGTGAAGGGAGTCTCTTCCGCCTCCGCCGTGGCGAAGGTGGAAGGAAAAGAGTGCCCCCACGGCACAGGCCCGCCCGCGGATCGGTGGGCCCCGATCGTGGGCCAGGCCACCGTGGGGGCACCCCTCGGGGCCAGAATGCCCCGCGCCCCCCCCCCAGGACCCCGGAGCCCGCCCGCGCCGCCTTGTCCCGCTGGTAAAGTAGGTGGTTTAATCCACGCCGGCGGGACAGGCATTCTAGCAGCGGGACTTCGGCCCATTAGGGCCGGAGAATCGCGGGGGGGGGCCCGCCAACCGGCGCGGCGCGATTCCCGCCCCCGCCGAACATCCGGTGCCGGAGAATTCGGCAACCGGCGGGGGCGGGATTCACGCCAGCCCCCGGCGATTCTCCGAGCCGGCGGGGGGTCGGAGAATCTCGCCCCAGATTGCAATATGCAAATTCTAAAACCTTCTCAAACTCGCAAAATCATTGGAATCTCCCCATTTCAACCAGTTGGGGATGTGCGGGCGGAGATGGGAAGGCCAGTTTCGGGTCTCAGAGGACATGACATCAGCGGTTATATGTATAACTCGCTTATGTTTAAAATTCTGCAATCTTTCGTGCTGATTCATCCATTCTGCTCAGATTGCACTGAGATAACTAATGGAAACAAGCAGAAACACAACCCCAAATTGTGAAGAACCAGCAATTATGGGAGCTTTTTAAGTTTTTAATCTGATTTAGACTGATTGGCATAAAATGCATTCAAATAAATAGAAAAGATCGTTCAGTGAGGATATATTTTTTTAAAGCGCTTAAAAATTACAATAAAACAGTGGAAAAATTATTTTATTTCTTGCTGCATCTGAAATTCTAAGCTTAATTTTTCTCCTAATTCTCTCCTTTTTCTCTCTAATTTTCTCCTAACAGTAGCACAATGGTTAGCATTGTGACTTCACAGCACCAGGGTCCCAGGTTTGATTCCCGGTTGGTCATTGTCTGTGCGGAGTCTGCACATTCTCCCGTGTCTGTGTGAGTTTCTTCCGGGTGCTCTGGTTTCCTCCCGCTAGATCCGAAAGACATGCTGTTAGGTAATTTGGACATTCTGAATTGTCCCTCTGTGCACCCGAACAGGCGCCGGAATGTCGCGACTAGGGGCTTTTCACAGTAACTTCATTGCAACGTAAGGCAACTTGTGACAATAGAGATTATTATTATTAATTTGTGCCAGTGCAATTGCAAGAAATTCACACGTACAGCTCCTAAACCTGGAGCCAAATTAACTAAAACATTTTCCAGGCAAAGGACACCAATAAGTGAGTGCAAAAATATATTTTTGGGAGATTTGTGCTTATAATTACATACACAATTTACTTACACCTGGATTTTCTGCAATCTTTTAGGTTGCATATGCAACTTGATGGCACATGAGTCTGGGGGCAAATACAGACAAGAAATCTTGGGTATTTGTGCTCAGCAATAGAGGAGAAAAAATAAACCCACCTAAATCAGTCAGAACGTCAATAGATCAAATTGTGCGTGACCTGTTGATCTGGAGACTTGGAAACTAACTACAGTTTTGTAAGTGGACTGATTTATTTCAGACAGATGCAGTTGAATCCATGTTGTGAAATAATCTTTGATCCCAATGCTCATTAGTTCCTAGTATTATGTTTTATGATTACTAACCAAACCAAAAAAATATATTTGAATACACTGGTAGCAGTATCTGCAACATTGGGTGAAGCACATTTATGAAGTTTCTGGATATGAAACATGCCCAGTGTTAGAGTAAGGTCTGTACAGGCAAATAAGGTGAAAAGGACAAAGCTGGGTTACATGGGATGGGGGGGGGGGGGGGGGAAGGGCAGGGGCCTGGTGGGTGGTAAAGGCTTGGAGTGCAAGTCAAAGGAAGTTGCAGGAGTCATCGCACCCTATTCATGTTCTTCTAATTTTCCAGTGAATCTTTTATATCCTTGAATCTATTTAACCTAACTTGTTTTTTGAAAAATCTAGAAATAGGTGGCAGTTGAATGTACAGTCTTAATGTATGATATTTTTGTGCACTTTGCAGGTATACTTCCTGGCTTATGACACATATTCTTGACTCCAATTGGCAAGAGTTAAATCCTAGTCATTCAAACTTCAGGCCCTTCAGCATTTGCACCACTACTTCCATTGTTCATTGATCCAAGAATACTAAGTAACAGGGAAGGGCTCTATATTCCTTGTTGCAATGTGGATAAATTATTATTCGAAAGCTGCATGTAAAATATGTTTATTTTGAGAATGGTAAAGGATGTTTCTGTATGCAAGATGATAGTACACTTTAAAGCAGCTTTGATTTTTGGAATGAATCATTGTTCCACCCTAGAGAATTGTAAAAGAGTAATATATCTTCCTGGAGATGACTCTTTGAGGGTGACAGTTCCCGTTCAAATAACAATATAGTGACAACCTATTGGAAACAACTCATTTAAAGAGGTCAATTGAGATTAAAGGGAAACACAGACACCAGCAAACAAGGATGGTTAGATGAAAGAGCTTTTGTGTGTGTTCTTTAGAAAGCAGTGATCAGCTTTCTTGGCAAATTTGCATCACAGTTAGAAGTCAACTGGATTTCTTGAGCAGTTTTGTGTTACTGTTTTAAAATAATGGCGTTACTCCAATTAAGAACAATTTCCTGCAGGAATTTGCAATTATTGAGCAAATTTTTGAATCAGATGTAAGCAGCAAGTGCTCCTCATCGCAACTGCCTTCATTTAGTTCATGAAAGCAAGACACAAATCTGCCACCCAAACTCTGAAGGCTTATCCCGAGTCCTAAGGAACTGAACAGTCTGAAACAATGGGGAAAACTTGGGCTATTTGCACCAAAAGAAAATCTTATGGAAATATATAAAATAAACACTTACTGACAGGTTCAAACTCAGGAATTACTTGTGATATCAGGATTTTTTTCTTCACACTAAGAGCAATCAATCCATGGGACAGATTCCTAGGTCAGATAATTAAGGTAAACACCCTGAAATAATTTAAGAAAAATACGATCCTGTGTGGGGAGGATTTGCTGGGTAAATGAGCTTAGATTTCCTACATTACAATAACGACTAAACTTCAAAAGCTTATCATTAGCTATGGAGTTCTTTGGGTTGTCCTGGGGGTATGAAAGGCATGATATAAATGAAAGTTCTTTATTTTCATTTAGATGTAGCAAATGGCCTCCCTTATGTATTTTAGTCAAAGAAAGTACTGTTGAAAACAACATTAGTAAATGATTACTCTTACAAGTTAAAAGGAAGAACAAGGAAAGGCAATATGAAATAAAGGACACAATTCTAAATTTCTGCAAGAACAGAAATATCTGGGGGTATAGGTGCAGAAATTATTGAAGTGGCAGGGCAGGTTGAGAACGCAGTTATTAAAAAAGCATATGGGATCCTGGACTTTATAAATAGAAGCATGGAGTACAAAAGCAGGAAGTGATAAACCTGGTCCTGTATAAAACACTGGTTAGCCTCATCTGGAATACTGGGCGCGATTCGTCAGAAAGATTTCTAAGTGTGGCAGTGAGTGGGAACTGCCACAAGCTTTTTGGCGCTTGGCCCAGTGAGGCTGGAAACGCTTTTCAATGTTAATTGGTCCACTTAACGAGGCACCAACGGGCTTCTCGGGACAAATGAAGGCTCGCCGGCCAATTTGCCGGCACTGCATTCACCAAGCTCCGCTAACAAGGTTGAGCAGCACTTGCTCAGCCAGCCCCAGCCAGCTCATGACAATGGCGCCCAGGAGACCGGTCCCAAGATTTGGGGTTGCAGACCTGGTGAGACTCCTAGACGCAGTGGAGGCCAGGCGAGATGTCCTGTTCCCCCAAGGGTCCTGGAGGGTCAGCCACAGGCAGCCAATGCTGCTTGGGATGAGATGGCAGTGGCTGTAAGCTCCGGGATTGTGACCTGGAGGACTGGCCTCAGTGCTGGAAAAAGTCAAAGACCTTAACCGGGCAGCACGAGTGAGTAGACACCAATGTCCCCTCAAAACCTTTCAGCCCTCGCGCGAGCATCCAATCCCCCTCAACTCTCCATGCGGCCCCCATCCCTTCAAGCCCCCCAAACCCTTCCTCCACCATCCTCCCCCCAACCACTGTGAATCACTCATGTGGCTAACGATTCTGTGTCTCCTCAGGAAAGGCTCTCCCACAATCGCAGGCTCCATCCAGAGGACCGTCAAACCTGAGTTGTATTGACTTACTGACTGACCCATCCCTTCCACTGACCACATGCCCATTCTCCTGAAGGTCCTTCAGCCGATGGCACCAGCCCATCCCGGGAGGGACTCTCTCCAACCTCCCAAGAGACCACGTCGGAGGGAGCTCTAAGGAAGACACGATGAGGCGTCATTGCTGTCATCCCCACCTTCCATCAGCACAGGTTCACATACCTCTTTGGAAATGTTAGTGGTCAGGCTTCTGGGGCACAATCTGGTGAGCACCACACAGTTTGCGAATGTAGTGGAGATAGATTCAATTGTAGCTTTCAAAAAAAAAATTGAATAATTATTGGAAGAGAAAAAATGCAGGACTAAGGGGAAAAAGTAGGGCGTGGCACTAGGTGAGTTGTTCTTGCAGAGTCCCGGCATGAGCATGAAAGGCTAAAAGGCCTCCTGCGAGCTGTAACATACTATGATTGAGTTCACTTATATTTTATGAAACTATGGTGGCATTAATTTAATCATTCAGCTGGTTCCAGCTTTTAAATCCAGTTTCTCTGAACCAAAAAGAAAGTTAGTTAAAGCAGCAAAGTGGGCGGTGGGGGGGGGGAGGGGGGTGCTGCCATTCCGTAGAGCAGGTACTCATTTTAGGTATCTGGGAGTGCAGGTTGCCCGGGAGTGGGAGAGGCTTCGCAGGTACAACATCACTAGTTTGGTGGGGAGAGTGAAAGCCGATCTGGCAAGGTGGGACGGCCTTCCTCTGTCACTGGCAGGTCGGGTACAGGCGGTTAAAATGAATGTGTTGCCGCGATTCCTGTTTATTTTTCAATGCCTACCGATTTTCCTGCCAAATTCTTTTTTCAGGGAGATTGAGGGAAGGATTACCTCATTCATATGGGGAGGGAAGGTGGCCAGAGTGAGAAAGGTGCTGCTACAGAGGGGAAGGGTGTTTGGGTCTCCCGAACTTGTTGTACTACTATTCAGGGAGTCCGGTAATAATAGCTTCATTGAATATCTGGAGGCAGTTTCGCCAACACTTCGGGTTGGGTTTAGGGTCAAGGGAAATGCCGATTCGGGGGAACCACAGATTTGAGCCAGGGAGGTGGGATGGAAGTTTTCGGAAATGGGAAGAGAAGGGGATTAAGACGCTAAAAGATTTGTTTCTTCGGGGTCGGTTTGCAGGATTGAGGGAGCTGGAAGCGAAGTATGGGCTAGAGCAGGGAGAAGGGTTTAGGTACAGGCAGGTTCGGGATTTTGCCAGGAAGGAGATACAGAGCTTCCCAGAGGAACCGGCCTCCACATTGCTGGAGGAGGTGTTGACGACAAGGGGACTGGAGAAGGGGGCAGTGTCAGCGGTGTACGGAGCTTTTCCGGAAGAGGATAAGGCACCACTGGAAGGGATCAAAGCAAAGTGGGAGGAAGAGCTGGGAGAGGTTATAGAGGAGGGGGTCTGGTGTGAGGTGCTCCGGAGAGTGAATGCCTCCACCTCATGTGCGAGGTTGGGGCTGATACAGCTGAAGGTGGTATATAGAGCGCACCTCACGAGGGCGAGGATGAGCAGATATTTTGAAGGAGTAGAGGATGTGTGTGAGCATTGCGGGGGGGGGGGGGGGCCCGCTAATCACGTTCATATGTTTTGGTCCTGTCCAAAGCTAGGGGAGTACTGGAAGGAGGTGTTTAGGGTAATTTCCAAGGTGGTGCGTGTGAAACTGGACCCGGGTCCCCAGGAGGCCATATTCAGGGTGTCGGACCAGCCAGGGTTGGAAACGGGAGCGGAGGCAGATGTCATAGCCTTCGCTTCGTTGATCGCCCGAAAGGCAGATCTTGCTGGGATGGAGAGCAGCCTCTCCACCCAGTGCCCTGGCGTGGCGGGGGGACCTGTTGGAATACTTGACCCTTGAGAAGGTTAAGTTTGAACTGAGGGGAAGCTCGGAGGGGTTCTACAAGTCATGGGCACTATTTATTATGCACTTTCAAGAACTGGATAACATCGAACATTAGTTGGGGGGGGGGGGGTGCTGTGTAGATTAAGGGTGACTATGGGTAATCCCTGATTCCTTTTTGTCATTTGTTTATGTAAACATGTGGGCTGAGGTTTGGGGGTTGGTGTGGGCGGATGGGATCGTTGTTATTATGGTGATTGACATATCTTGCTGATTATTGTTTCTTGTTGATGGGTGTAAATGTGGGAGAAAATGTGAAAAATGAGAATTAAAACATTTTTTTTTAAAAAAGCAGCAAAAGGATGAAATTTGTATCAAGAATTTTATAGTATTTTCACTTCATAACTTTTTTAAAAATATATATTTTATTAAAGTTTTTCGATCAAACAAAAACAAACATTTCCCATTTTACAACTTTGTAATAATATATACATTGATCGTTTTTAAATAAATAATATGCTAACTAACGGCAACTCAACAACAAAATAAGAAACAACAGAAATAGTAACTAAAATAGTAACTTCGTAAAATCTAATATAAATAACTAATATATAAACACACACATAAAACCCCTGAGGACCCAAATGAGTCCTCCCCCCCCCCCCCCCCCCCCCCCATCCCCCCTGGGTTGCTGCTGCTACCTTTCCTATTTTCCCTTATCGCTCTGCGAGATAGTCGAGGAACGATTGCCACCGCCTGGTGAACCCTTGAGCCGAACCTCTTAGTGCGTACTTTATCCGCTCCAATTTTATGAACCCTGCCATGTCGTTTATCCAGGCCTCCACGCCTGGGGTTTAGCTTCTTTCCACATAAGTAGAATCCTTCGCTGGGCTTCTAGGGACGCAAAGGCTAAAACATCGGCCTCTCTCGCCTCCTGCACTCCTGGCTCATCTGCAACCCCAAATATAGCCAACCCCCAGCCAGGTTCGACCCGGACCCCCACCACCTTTGAAATCACTTTTGCCACACCCACCCAGAACCCATGCAATACCGGACATGACCAGAACATGTGGGTGTGGTTCGCCGAGCTTCCCGCGCATCTCCCGCACCTATCCTCCACTTCAAAAAATCTACTCAGCCTTGCTCCAGTCATATGCGCCCTGTGTAGAACCTTGAATTGTATCAGGCTGAGCCTGGCACACGAGGACGAAGAGTTTACCCTACTTAGGGCATCTGCCCACAGCCCCTCCTCTATCTCTTCCCCCAGCTCCTCCTCCCATTTTCCCTTCAGCTCCTCCACCATCGTCTCCCCCTCGTCTCTCATTTCCCTATATATATCTGACACCCTGCCATCACCTACCCATGCCCCCGAAATCACTCTGTCCTGGATCCCTTGCGCCGGGAGCTGCGGAAATTCCCTCACCTGTTGCCTCACAAATGCCCTCGCTTGCATATAGCGAAATGCATTCCCAGGTGGCAGCCCATATTTTTCTGTCAGTGTTCCCAGACTTGCTAACGTCCCGTCTAAGAACAAGTCCTTCAATTTTGCAATTCCTGCTCGCTGCCAAAATTTAAATCCCCCATCTATCCTTCCCGGGGCGAACCTATGATTGTTCCTTATCGGGGACCACACTGAGGCACCCGTCACTCCCTTATGTCGTCTCCACTGCCCCCAAATTTTCAGAGTTGCCACCACCACTGAGTTTGTGGTGTATTTTTTCGGGGAGAACGGCAACGGCGCCGTCGCCAGTGCTTTTAGGCTAGTTCCCCTACAGGACGCCATCTCCAGTCTTTTCCACACTGCTCCTTCCCCTTCCCTCATCCACTTACATATCATTGACACGTTGGCGGCCCAATAATAATCACTTAGACTCGGCAGTGCCAGTCCCCCTCTGTCCCTACTGCGCTGCAGAAACCCCGTCTTTACTCTTGGGGTCTTTCCAGCCCACACAAAGCTCATAATACTCTTGTCCACCTTTTTTACAAAGGCCTTTGTAATCAGTACAGGGAGGCACTGGAACACAAAAAGAAACCTTGGAAGAACCACCATTTTAACCGCCTGCACCCTGCCCGCCAATGACAGGGGCACCATGTCCCACCTCCTAAAGTCCTCTTCCATCTGCTCTACCAGTCGTGCCAAGTTAAGCTTATGCAAGGTTTCCCAGTTCCTGGCCACCTGGATCCCCAAATACCGGGAATCCCTTGTTACCCTCCTCAACGGTAAATCGTCTATTCCCCTGCCCTGTTCCCCGGGGTGCATCACAAATAGTTCACTCTTCCCCATATTCAATTTATATCCTGAAAATTCTCCAAACTCCCTGAGTGTCTGCATTATCTCAGGCATCCCCTCCACTGGGTCCGCGACATACAACAACAAATCATCCGCGTATAATGACACCCGATGCTCTTCTCCTCCTCTAAGTACCCCCCTCCACTTCCTGGAGCCCCTCAGCGCTATGGCCAGTGGCTCAATTGCCAACGCAAACAGTAACGGGGACAGGGGACATCCCTGTCTTGTACCCCTATATAGTCGGAAGTGGTCAGATCGTTGCCTATTTGTAATCACACTTGCCACCGGGGCCCTGTACAGGAGCTGAACCCATCTAATGAACCCCTCTCCAAATCCAAATCTCCTCAGTACTTCCCACAGGTAGTCCCACTCCACTCTATCAAATGCTTTCTCTGCATCCATCGCCACCACTATCTCCGCCTCCCCCTCCGGTGGGGGCATCATCATCACCCCCAGCAGCCTCCGTATATTAGCATTCAATTGCCTCCCTTTAACAAACCCCGTTTGATCATCATGCACCACCCCAGGGACACAGTCCTCTATCCTCGTCGCCATCACCTTGGCCAAAAGCTTGGCATCTACGTTCAAGAGGGAAATAGGCCTGTATGACCCGCACTGCAGCGAGTCTTTGTCTCTTTTCAGGATCAGCGATATCGTCGCCTCCGACATTGTCGGGGGTAGTGTCCCCCTTTCCCTAGCCTCATTAAAGGTTCTCGTCAGAAGTGGGGTCAGCAGGTCCACGTATTTCCTATCGAACTCCACCGGGAACCCATCGGTCCCGGGGCCTTCCCTGCCTGCATGTTCCCAATTCCTTTTACCACCTCCTCCACCTCAATCTGCGCTCCCAGTCCTGTCATCTCCTGTTCCTCAACCTTCGGGAACTCCAGCTGGTCTAGGAAACGCATCATTTCCTCTTTCCCTTCCGGTGGTTGAGCCTTACATAGCCTCTCGTAAAATACCTTAAATACCCCGTTCACCCACTCCGCTCCCCGCTCCATCTTTCGCTCCTCGTCTCTAACCCCTCCGATCTCTCTCGCCGCCCCCCTCTTCCTAAGTTGTTGGGCTAGCAGCCGGCTCGCCTTCTCTCCATATTCATACTGCACTCCCTGTGCCTTCCTGCATTGTGCCTCCGCCTTACCCGTGGTCAACAAGTCAAAGTCCGTGTGCAATCTCCGTCTTTCCCTGTATAGCCCTTCATCTGGAGCCTCCGCATATTGCCTATCCACCCTCAAAATCTCCCTCAACAATCTCTCCCTTTCTTTACCCTCTTGTTTCCCCTTATGGGCCCTTATGGAGATCAGCTCCCCTCTAACCACCGCCTTCAGCGCCTCCCAGACCACTCCCACCTGGACCTCTCCGTCATCATTAATCTCTAGGTACCTTTCAATACATCCCCTCACCCTTACACATACCCCCTCGTCCGCCAACAGTCCCATATCTAATCTCCAGAGTGGGCGCTGTTCCTTTTCCTCTCCTACTTCCAGATCTACCCAATGTGGGGCATGATCTGAAATGGCTATAGCCGAATACTCCGTTCCTGCCACCTTCGGGATCAGCGCCCTTCCCAGGACAAAGAAGTCTATCCGGGAGTACAGTTTGTGGACATGGGAGAAGAAGGAAAACTCTTTACTCCTTGACCTAGTAAATCTCCAGGGATCCACTCCTCCCATCTGCTCCATAAAGCCCTTAAGCACCTTGGCCGCTGCCGGCCTCCTCCCGGTCCTAGATCTGGACCGGTCCAGCCCTGGGTCCAGCACCGTGTTGACGTCCCCCCCCATTACCAACTTTCCCATCTCCAGGTCCAGGATGCGCCCCAACATACGCTTCATAAAGTTCGCGTCATCCCAGTTCGGGGCATATACATTCACCAGCACCACCGCCTCACCTTGCAGTCTGCCACTCACCATCACGTATCTACCCCCACTGTCCACCACTATGTTCTTTGCCTCCACCAATACCCGTTTCCCCACCAGTATTGCCACCCCTCTATTTTTCGCATCCAAGCCCGAGTGGAATACCTGTCCCACCCATCCTTTCCTTAATCTGACCTGATCCGCCAGTTTCAGGTGCGTCTCCTGAAGCATGACCACGTCTGCCTTTAGCTTCTTCAGGTGCGCAAGTACCCTTGCCCTCTTAATCGGCCCGTTCAACCCTCTCACGTTCCACGTGATCAACCGGGTTGGGGGGCTCTTTACCCCCTCCCTCGTCGACTAGCCATCCCCTTTTTTAGACCAGCTCCTCAGCCGGTTCCCACGCACCTGCTTTTCCCCCCGACGGCGCCCTCCCGTCCCGACCATCCCATCCCGTAACAGCTCCCCCTTCCCCTTAGCAGCAGCAACCCAGTTAACCCCCCCCCCCTCCCCCCCGCTAGATCCCTCTCTAGCTTAGTTGCTCCCCCCATATTGCTTCCGGAAGTCAGCAAACTCTGGCTGACCTCGGCTTCCCCCGTTTATCCTTAGCCTCCCATCATGTGAGGCCCCCTCCTTCCTGCGCCCCCTTTTCCTGCCACAATTTCCATAGCGCGGGAACAAAGCCCGCGCTTCCCTCTCGGCCCCGCCCCTGATGGCGCAGCTCCCTCTCTCCTTCCCCCTCCCCTTCCCCACCAGCGCCCACATTTCTTCGTGTGTCCCCCCCCCTTCGAGGGGAAAGAATTTTTTTTTTCCCCCCCCCATCTGATTCACAGTCCCTTGCCACCACCTCACTACTTCATTTCAAACACTCTTTCTCCAATCTAGTCCAACTTCTCCTCTTCGATAAATGGCCACGCCTCTTCTGCCGTCTCGAAGTAGTGGTGTTTACCCTGGTGTGTAACCCACAGTCTTGCCGGCTGCAACATTCCGAACTTCACTTTCCTCTTGTGGAGCACCGCCTTGGCCCGATTGAAACTCGCCCTCCTTCTCGCCACCTCCGCACTCCAATCCTGATACACGCGGATCACCGCGTTCTCCCACCTGCTGCTCCGTGGCTTTTTCGCCCATCTCAGGACCATCTCCCTGTCCTTGTAGCGGTGGAACCTCACCACTATTGCTCGAGGTATTTCTCCTGCCTTTGGTCTTCTCACGAGGACTCGATACGCTCCCTCCACTTCCAGGGGGCCCGTCGGACCCTCAGCTCCCATTAAGGTATGGAGCATCATGCTCACATATGCCCCAACGTCCGCTCCCTCTGCCCCTTCGGGAAGACCCAAGATTCTTAAGTTCTTCCTCCTCGAGCTATTTTCCAGGGCTTCCAGTCTCTCCATACACCTCTTATGCAGTGCCTCGTGCGTCTCCGTCTTGACCACCAAGCCCTGTATCTCGTCCTCATTTTCGGCAGCTTTTGCCTTCACTCCTCGGAGCTCCATCTCTTGGGTCTTCTGCGCCTCCTTTAACCCCTCAATCGCCTGCAGCATCGGCGCCAGCACCTCCTTCTTGAGCTCCTCCACACATCGCCGGATGAACTCCTGCTGTTCCAGGCCCCATACCAACTGGCCTCCCTCCGCCGCCATCTTGCTTCTCACTTCCCTTCTTTGCCGCTGCTCCAGAGGATCCTCCGTAATCTGGCCACTATTATCTCTTCTGTCCATTCACATCCGGGGGGACTCCCTTCTATGTCGCCTCACAGTGGGTTTAGCCTTCGAAAATTGCCGTTGGGGCTCCCGATAAGAGCACAAAAGTCCGTTAAAACGGGAGGTGCCGAACCGTGCGACTTAGCTGGCCATCGCCGCACCCGGAAGTTCCACTTCATAACTTTTTAACAAACACCAATGAAAAGCTAGGTCACTCAGATGGTGACCCTGAGTCAGGAGGTTGTGGGTTCATACCTTCCTCGAGAAGCTTGAGCACAAAAAGCTAGGCTGGCACTTCAGTGCAACACTGAGGGGGTGCTGTATTGTCGAAGTGCGGCGCCTTTTAAATGAGACATTAAATTGAGGCCCAACCTGCACTCTCAGGTGGATTTTAAAGATGACATGACACTATTTTGAAAACAAGCAGGGAAGTTGTTCTCCCTAGTGTCCTAATCAATATTTATCCCTCAACCAATGTGACTGAAACAGGTTATACAGTCATTATCACAATGCTGTTTTGGGGACCTTACAGTGCTCAAATTGGTTGACCATGTTTCCTACGTGGCAGCAGAGATTAAACTTCAAAAATACTTAATTGGCTGTAAAGTGATTAGCGTACATAGCGAGATTATGAAAAACACTGTGAGCGCGATTTAATGGCTGTGTTACGCTTAAGCGAGAGCGCGATGAGGCTTTTAGATCACAGGAGAGGCCAAAAATTAGAACCGCGCTGGGCACTGATTGGTTTGCGATCTAACCTGCCCGCTACCATAGCATGGCGAGAAACCAATAAGCACCACTTAAGGCCAATCTCCAATTTATGGGAACGACCCCCTATCTAAAGTCCTCTCATGATCTAACCGCCTCCCCAGCAAGTGGTCACACGGGCGCTGATTAGTACACGTTTTTAAAACCATGAAACTGGCGGAAGGGCTGTGGGGATCCAAGGAAGTGAGTAGCCATCTTCGCTCCTGGGAAATGAACCAGGGGACATTGGTGTTGCTCCCCGGTGCCTGGATGGGTGGTGGGGGAACCTCCAGGGGGCCGGTCTCGGTCAGGGTGGCTTGCCATCGGTGTTGGGAGGGGGTTAGGAGCATGGCCTAGGTGGGGGGGGGGGGGTAGATGGGTGACTCAGTGTCCCTTGGTATGCCATGCCACCCCCTGGATTGTGTGTTCCCATTCTGGGGGCAACCCCATCTCCTGCCTGTCTGCCCCACCAACCACCCATAACTCCCACTAACTGTGGAGGCCTCTGGCCACACGGCTGAAGGCTATTGCTCATAGGGTATTGGCAATTGTAGTTCAGTGAGCACTTAACACCTCCCAAGTGGATTCCCATGGGTAGGCGTGCCATGTAGCATATGAGAGTTATTGCCGAGCATCCTAATCAAACTGTGATGTCTGGGCACTGTGCCTGAACACTGCAGAGGGCAACACCACAGACACAGTGAGCATTATCCCAGGGGCTGGGACCCAGCACTGAGGACATTTCGGTGACCAGAGGGTAGGTTTGTGCACTGGGGAGGGGACCAGCGCCCGGTCCAGGTAACATTACGTGCGGGTGTCTGCGGTACAGGTTGTGGGGTCTGGTAAGCAGGGCCCCCACTGCAGCCGGGGATGCGTGGGCAGAGTGTATTGGATGGCAGTGGGTGGGGGGGGGGGGGGTTGGTGGGTTAGTGCCAGTGGAACCGGTGCCAACCCACCTGTGCAGCCCAGCGGAGGTCATTTTTACGGCACTGGGTTCCAGTCCTCCTGGTGACGTTCCCCGAGCTGGCAGCCGCTGCCACTTCCTCCAAGGTGGCACTGGCTGCCCTGTGGCTGACCCTCTGAGACCCTCCGGGAAACAGGATATCCCATCTGCATCTAACAGTCTGGCCGGATAGGCATCTCTGAATCGTGGCGCTGATCTCCTCAGTGGCATGGCTGTGAGCTGTGTTGGGTTGGCTGTCCAGGAACGGTTTAAGGTTTTTTTTCTTTATTCTTTCATGGGATGTGGACGTTGCAGGCAATGCCAGCATTTATTGCCCATCCCTATTGCCCTCGAAATGAATGGAATGGCAATTTTAAAAGTCAACCACATTGCTGTAGATCTGGGGTCACATGTAGGCCAGACCAGGTAAGGATGGCAAATTTCCTTTTCTTTTTTTTTTCAATAGTAAATCATACACTTTAATCTCCGTTATCATACAGCTGGTAATCAAAGGGACAGAGACCGGTGATACATTATCTGCAAGTCTTGAAATTTCAGCAGAAAGAGAAGAATGGTCGTTAGCATCTGATTCCCATTCCAATTGCCATGAAGGTTCCAAATGTGCCTCCGCTCTGCATCATGGTCTTCCCCACACCACCCAGCAGCTCTCGCCCCCTCAGTCCCCAGCCCATCATGAAGCCCATTTGAACCCTGTTGAAGCAGCTGGGCTGTGACTGCCCGTACCGTCCCACTGTGACTGGCAATGGGGGGGATTCCGATTCCCAGTCCTTCAGGCCGACATTACCCTGAGGGAAGTGCGCAAATTTCCTTTTCTAAAGGACATTAATGAACCAGGTGGGGTTTTACGACAATGGTTTCATGGTCATCATGAGACTTTTAGTTCCAGATTTTTATTGAATTCGAATTCCACCAGCTACCATGATGGGATTCAAATCCATGTCCCCAGAGCATTACCCTGTGTGTCTGGATTACTAGTCAGGCGACAATACCATTACGCCACCGCCTCCCCATGCTCTCCTTTGTTAGCAGGGAGCTGGCGAGCACGGTCATTTGAGACGTGGAGGCCATGAGGCCTCGTTAAATGGTCCAATTAACGTCTTATAATGGTGACGGCCTTGCCCGGCCGAGCATCGGGAAGCTCGCAGCAGTTCCTGCTCGCTACCACGCTTAGAAGCCTTTCCATGAAATCGCGCCTGTATAAATTAAAATTTTCCTTTTTCAGCAAAATGAGTTGTTCAGTAATCTGACATTATGTTATTAATTGTGTGTCTTGCTCTTTTACCTTGGAAGAATACATTTTAAACTGATACTCTGAGGGGGTACAGTGTGCGTCATGTTGAAGTCAGAGTAGGTGTTATCACCATGTCAAAGCATTAAAAACTGTGTCAGAATTTCATCATAAATAAGCTAACACATAACTGATATTTGTGTGAAATCTCATCTGATAAACTAGATCAATCCAAAGCATGTGGTCAGAATCAAAAATACAGAGGTATGTATGGACCCAAGTTGACTCAGGGTCAATCGTGTACACAGATCAGAATTCAGAGGTCCTGTCATAGCTAGCATGGAAATGGGGAAGGATTTGATGAATCCAATTGTCCACAGAACATGTCTAAAATATTATTATCTGGAAATATGCAAAATCAGCACAAGTCTGAGGTTTCACTGTGGCGGTGACATTTAATTTAAAAAATATACATTGGCCCTTATTTTATCAAACTTTGCAAATGCTTTTTTTCCCTTAAACAAAATGGAACTCTAATTCTGCCAGGTCCTAGTGAATACAAAGTATGGATCGGTTAAATCTAGAAATATTACAGTAAGAAGTCTTACAACACCAGGTTAAAGTCCAACATGTTTGTTTCAAATCACTAGCTTTCAGAGCACTGCTCCTTCCTCAGGTGAATAAAGAGGTGGGTTCCAGAAACATATATATAGACAAAGTCAAAGATGCAAGACAATGCTTTGAATGCGAGCATTTGAAGCTAATTAAATCTTTACAGATCCAGAGATAGGGGTAACCCCAGGTTAAAGAGGTATGAATTGTCCCAAGCCTGGACAGTTGGTAGGATTTCGCAAGCCCAGGCCAGATGGTGGGTGTTGGAGGGAAGAAAAACCTCAAAGTCTGTTCTCTACCGCGTGGTGTTGGTAAAACTTTGTTTAATTCGGAAAAACTGTGTGCACACAGGAGAGGCAAGTTCTGCTGCTAGCTGTAGCTCACAAAAGTCAGCTCTGCCTGTCCTCAGAATTACATGCATATATATTTAAAGTTCTTCGGAGTCACAAGAAGGTATTGACATCACTGAATCATTCGGAACAATACAAAGTGATCAGTATGCATATTTTCTGGTCCTCGTAATGGAAAACAATTAAAGGATACAATGTTTCCTTACAATCTCATGGGTTTGTGCTTAACATATTTAACTTCTAGAAGAGGTGCAAATGTGTTGGACAATGGATCCCTTAGACTTACTGGGGCCTTCTGTGTTTCCCTTTTCATATTCAAATGCTCTGTGAGATGATTAAATCATTTCCAATGTGGATGACTTTAACCCCTTGCTTGCTGGATGTTCCTTGGTATATGTTTAACCCCTTGCCTGCTGGTTTGCCCTTGACCTGTGCTATTACAATACTTTGAGACATCTTTATTATACCAATCCTGACACATATAGTAATTTCTTCCGCTAACAGTGAGGGATGAATGTAATGCGACATGAATCCAAGGTCCCGGTTGAGGCCGTGCAGAACTTGGCTATAAGTTTCTGCTCGGCGATTTTGCGTTGTCACGTGTCCTGAAGGCCGCCTTGGAGAACACTTACCCGGAGATCAGAGGCTGAATGCCCTATCCTGCTGAAGTGTTCCCTGACTGGAAGGGAACATTCCTGCCTGGCAATTGTCATGCAATATCCGTTCATCCGTTGTCACAGCGTCTGCATGGTCTCTCCAATGTACTACGCTTCTGGACATCCTTTCCTGCAGTGTATGAGGTAGACAACGTTGGCCGAGTCGCACGGGTATGCACTGCGTACCTGGTGGGTGGTGTTCTCACGTGTAATGATGGCACCCATGAGTCGATGATCTGGTACGTCTTGCAGAGATTGCCATGGCAGGGTTGTGTGGTGTCATGGTTGCTGTTCTGAAGGCTGGGTAGTTTGCTGCAAACAATGGTTTGTTTGAGGTTGCGCGGTTGTTTGAAGGCAAGTAGTGGGGGTGTGGGGGTGACCTTGGCAAGATGTTCATCTTCATAGATGACGTGTTGAAGGCTGCGAAGAATATGTCGTAGTTTCTCCACTCCGAGGAAGTACTGGATGACGAAGGGTACTCTGTCGGTTGTGTCCCGTGTTTGTCTTCTGAGGAGGTCGGTGCGTTTTTTTGCTGTGGCGCATTGGAACTGACGATCGATGAGTCGAGCGCTATATCCCGTTCGTACGAGGGCATCTTTCAGCATCTGTAGATGTATGTTACGCTTCTCCTCATCTGAGCAGATCCTGTGTACACAGAGGGCTTGTCCATATGGGATGGCTTCTTTAATGTGTTCAGGGTGGATGCTGGAGAAGTGGAGCATCATGAGGTTATCCGTGGGCTTGCGGTAAAGCAATGTGCTGAGGTGACCGTCCTTGATGGCGATGACTGTGTCCAAGAATGCAACCGATTTTGGAGAGTAGTCCATGGTGAGTCAGCTGGTGGGATGAAACCTACTGATGTCATCGTGTAGTCGTTTCAGTGATTCTTCGCCTTGGGTCCAAAGGAAAAAAATGTCATTGATGTATCTGGTGTATAATATCGGTTGAAGGTCCTGTGCGGTGAGGAGGTCTTGTTCAAACTTGTGTATGAAGATGTTGGCATATTGAGGTGCGTATCTGGTCCCCATGGCTGTTCCGTGTGTCTGGATGAAGAACTTGTTGTCGAAGGTGAAGACGTTGTGATCCAGAATGAAGGGGAAGAGTTGCAGAATTGCGTCTGGAGATTGGCAGTTGTCGGTGTTGAGTACTGAGCCTGTTGCAGCAATACTGTCGCCATGGGGGAAGCTGGTGTATTTCCATTCAACTATGTTATGCCAAGATGTTGCTACATGCTCTGACCAGTTGGTGGCTCTATGGAATGTGTTTCTACAGAGACCCAACTCTGTCCACCTGATATATAGAAGAAACTGGGTTGGCAACACCTCAGTCGATTTATCGATAGATACTTTATGTTTCCATGTTTTATGTAGCAATGCAATCAATATGAGTATGATAGGAAGTACTGTATATACCCAGGTAAAAGTTAAATGTTTGAGACCAGGGGCAAAATTCTCCGGTATCGGCGCGATGTCCGCCGACTGGCTCCCAAAATGGCGCAAATCAGTCGGGCATCGCGCCGCCCCAACGGTGTGGAATGCTCCGCATCTTGGGGGGCCGAGCCCCAACCTTAAGAGGCTAGGCCCGGTCCAGACGAATTTCCGCCCCGCCAGCTGGCAGAAAAGGCCTTTGGTGCCCCGCCAGCTGGCGCGGAAATGACATCTCCGGGCGGCGCATGCGCGGGAGCGTCAGCGGCCGCTGACGGCATTCCCGCGCATGCGCAGTGGAGGGAGTCTCTTCCGCCTCCGCCATGGTGGAGACCGTGGCGGAGGCGGAAGGGAAAGAGTGCCCCCGCGGCACAGGCACGCCCGCGGATCGGTGGGCCCCGATCGCGGGCCAGGCCACCGTGGGGGCACCCCCCGGGGCCAGATTGCCCCGCGCCCCCCCCAGGACCCCGGAGCCCGCCCGCGCCGTCTTGTCCCGCCAGTAAGGTAGGTGGTTTAATTTACGCTAGCGGGACAGGCATTTTAGCGGCGGGACTTCGGCCCATTCGGGCCGGAGAATCGCGCGGGGGGGCCCGCCAACCGGCGCGGCGCGATTCCCGCCCCCGTCAAATCTCCGGTGCCGGAGACTTCGGCAACCGGCGGGGGCCGGATTCACGCCAGCCCCCGGCGATTCTCCGACCCGGCGGGGGGTCGGAGAATCTCGTCCTTGAAATCAATAAAAATCTCGAATCACAAGTATAGCGATGATTGCCGATAAATTGTAAACTTCCATGTGGTTCAATAGTGTCCTTCAGGGAATGGAATCTGCCATCCTTTCCTGGTTTAGCCTAAATGTGATTCCAGACCCACAGCAATGTGGTTGATTCTTAAAATGACCTCACTTAGTTCAAAGGCAATTAGCGATGGGAAATAAATGCCAGTGATGCTCACACCCCCTGAATGAATAACAAACCTGACAAATTGAACTTAAGTGAAAATGAATTGAAGTTTTAGATGTGATTGCAAAGATATACTTTGGTTCTGAAATTGTTGGGCTTTGATCCTTGAAAAACTAAGATTGACTTTTACATAAGGTACATGAAAAATGATGTTTTAAGCCAAAATTCATGATCAACATTTATACAACATCAACTTTTACACGGGTATATGGGGTAATATTCTAAAGATTAGGAGAAAAGTGAATACCCAAATGAATTATCGTTTCTATACATGTGAAAGACCGTGGCCTGCATGTTAGTGGTGATAGAGAGCCTCGCCATTGTTGTTAAAATGGTGGGTGCGTCTGGAAATCGAAAGTCATGCCCCCGAACATGACATTCTACCAATGGGGCCCAGGCAGGAGTTTGCACATTGTCATAACCCCCACGAGGCCCACAGGGCAACGTTACCGATCTCCCGCGACTCGTGGAGTACAAGCTTTCCAGGTAGGGGGCGGAGGCCCACCCAGCTGTGGCTCTTTAAACTGAGCATCAAAGCTGGTCTGAGCTGGGACCAGCATGTTGGTTGTCCCAACAAGGACCGTGATTATCGATTGTTATTGCCGTGGGCATCTTATTGTTAAAAGTAAAATAAATCTTTTCCTTCCTATCGCTGGCCTCCTTGGTCATAAACACATGCGGGCGGTATTCTCCCCCCCCGCCAGGGCGTCGGGTGAATCGCGCCACGCCGCCCCGACACCCGCACGCGATTCTCCTCCCCCCCCGAAACCAGCGGCGCGCGAATTGCGCCGGGCCGCTCATAGAATCGCCGCAAATGGCGATTCTCCGGCCCAGATGGGCCGATCGGCCGCGCGTAAACGGCTTAGTCCCGCTGGCGCCGTCCACACCTGGTCGCTGCCGGCGGGTACTCGTCGCGAATGCTTGGGGGACGGGCGGCCTGTGGGGGCGGGGATGGGGGCTCCGTTCCCAGGGGGGCCTACGATGGGGTCTGGCCCGCAATCGGGGCTCACTGATCGGCGGGCCCCTCTCCACCCCCGGGCCTACTTCCTTCCGTGGCCGGCCCCAGAACCCTGGCGCCATGTTGGTGAGGGGCCAGAGCGCTCTGCGAGGTTACCGCGCATGCGCTAGTTGACGCCGGCCCAACTGCGCATGCGCGGGACCCAAGGCGCCGCGTCTTTTACGCGGCACCGGGTCTCTGATGCCCCAGTAAATCGCGCGACGCCCCTGCTAGCCCCACGGAGGGGGGAGAATAGGGGTCTGGGAACGGGCACCGACGCCGGAGTAAAACACTCCGGTTTTTACTCCAGCGACGGCACTTAGACTCCCGTTGGGAGAATCCCGCATGTTTCATGGAGGCAACTGCTCAAATAAATCAGCAGCTGCTACCACTCAAGCTAGAATTAGATCTCGAGAGTGTCTGAAACACGATGTGCGCTGAAGAGACCTGGTAGGAGCAAGTCTAAATTTTGTGCATTTATTTGGATAGGTGCAGGTATCCCCTGTCTTAACTGCCCCAGAATTAGCAAAAACTCAATTCAAACTGTCACACTTTAACCCAAGGGTGAAAGAGGGTGCATCTGCTGGACTCACAGGGCAGTTTTTTTTTCCCCTTACTGTCTTTTGCACTCAGCTGCCAGGAAACGTTTTGTGCCTGAGAAAGGCGCATTGGACGTTTTGCAAAGGAAGATACTTGAGCGAAATTCTCCATCCTGCCCCGCCACATTTCTGCCCCGAGCCGCCGGCGAGATGCTCCGTTACACCGGCCGGTCAATGGGGTTTCCCATTGTGGGGCAGCCCCACGCCGTCGGGAAACCCCCGGGCGCCGGCAAAACGGAGACTCCCGCCGGCGGAGAATGACGCCCAAGATGAATATGGCAGCCTCATAAATAAAAGCATATTCTAGCGGGAGGGAAGGGAAGGGGGGGAGGGGGGAAGGGGGGGGGAAAGGGTTGCTGCTGCACTGGCAAAGGGAATGGGACACAGAAGAGGTGGTCGGGACGGAGGTCCCCCGGCTGGGGGACTGGAGGTCGAGGGAGACACGGACACAGGACTAGCCCAGAAAAGGAGATGACTAGTCGGCCGGGGAAGGGTGGGGGGGGGTGGGGGGGAAGATGGGGGGGGGGGGTGGTCGGGTGAGAGCCCCTCCAATCCGGCTGATAACGTGGAACGTGAGGGGCCTGAATAGGCCGGAGAAGAGGGCTCGAGTGTTCACGCACTTGAAGGGACTGAAGGCAGACGTGGCTTTGCTCCAAGAGACACACCTGAAGGTGGCAGACCAGGTCAGGTTAAGAAGGGGATGGGTAGGACAGGTATTTCACTCGGGACTGGACGTGAAAAATAGAGGGGTGGCAATTTTGGTGGGAAAGCATGTGTCATTTGAGGCCAAGACTATCGTAGTGGATAATGGAGGGAGATATGTGATGGTGAGCGGTAGGTTGTAAGGAACGTGAGTGGTGTTGGTAAATGTATACGCCCCGAACTGGGATGATGCTGGATTCATGAAGCGCATGTTGGGGCGCATTCCGGACCTGGAGGTAGGAGGCCTGATAATGGGAGGGGACTTCAATATAGTGCTGGACCCAGCACTGGACTGCTCCAGGTCAAGGATGGGAAAGAGGCCGGCGGCGGCCAAGGTGCTCAGGGGGTTTATGGATCAGATGGGGGGAGTGGACCCATGGAGGTTTGCAAGACCGCAGGCCAGGGAATTTTCTTTCTTCTCCCATGTGTACAAAGCCTACTCCCGGATAGATTTCTTTGTTCTGGGCAGGACGCTCATCCCGAGGGTTGAGGGGACGGAGTATTCGGCCATAGCCGTTTCGGACCATGCCCCGAGTGGGGGTGGTATGGGAGGCGTTGAAGGCGGTGATCAGGGGAGAGCTAATCTCCATCAGGGCTCATAGGGAGAAGACAGAGGGCATGGAAAGGGAGAGGTTAGTGGGGGAGATTTTGAGAGTGGACAGGAGATACGCAGAGGCCCCGGAGGAAAGATTACTTGGGGAAAGACGACGGCTCCAGACGGAGTTTGACCTGTTGACCACGGGGAAGCGGAGGCACAGTGGAGGAAGGCGCAGGGGGCGACCTACGAGTACGGGGAAAAGGCTAGTCGGATGCTGGCACACCAGCTCCGTAAGAGGACGGCAGCGAGGGAAATAGGGGGAATCAAAGATGGAAGTGGAGCCACGGTTCGGAGTGTAACGAAAATAAACAAGGTATTCAAGGCCTTCTATGAAGAACTGTACAGATTCCAGCCCCCCAGGGGGGGAAGTGGGGATGAGACGATTCCTTGACCAACTGAGGTTCCCGAGGGTGGAGGAGCAAGAGGTGGCTGGTTTGGGGGCACCAATCAGGTTGGAGGAGCTGAGCAAGGGTTTGGGGAGTATGCAGGCGGGGAAGGCCCCGGGGCCGGACGGGTTCCCGATGGAGTTCTACAGAAAGTACGTAGACCTGTTGGCCCCGCTACTAGTGAGGACCTTTAACAAGGCAAGAGAGGAGGGTACCCTGCCCCCGACAATGTCGGAGGCGACAATTTCCTTGATTCTAAAGCGAGACAAGGACCCACTGCAATGTGGATCGTACAGGCCCATTTCGCTCCACAATGTGGACGCTAAGTTATTGGCAAAAGTGCTGGCCACGAGGATTGAGGACTGTGTCCCAGGGGTGATTCATGAGGACCAGACGGGATTCGTAAAGGGCAGGCAATTAAACACCAATGTGCGGCGACTCTTAAACGTGATAATGATGCCATCGGAGGAGGGAGAGGCGGAGATAGTGGCAGCTATGGACGCGGAAAAGGCCTTTCACCAAGTAGAGTGCGAGTACCTCTAGGAGGTGTTGCGTAGGTTTGAGTTCGGGGGAGGGTTTATCAGCTGGGTTAAGCTCCTTTACAGAGCCCCGGTGGCGAGTGTAGTGACGAACCGGCGGAGGTCGGAGTACTTTCGACTGTACCGAGGAATGAGGCAGGGGTGCCCCCTGTCCCCCCTGTTGTTTGCATTGGCGATCGAACCCTTGGCCATATCACTGAGGGAGTCTAATAAATGGAGGGGTGTGGTCCGAGGGGGGGATGAGCATCGGGTGTCGCTATACGCGGATGACCTGTTGCTGTACGTGGCGGACCCAATGGAGGGGATGGTGGGGGTCATTCAGACTCTGAGGGAGTTTGGGGGGTTCTCGGGCTATAAGCTCAATGTAGGGAAGAGTGAGCTTTTTGTATTACAGGCAGGGGACCAAGAAAGAAGGATGGGGACCTACCGCTGAGGAGGGCGGTGGCGAGTTTTCGGTATCTGGGGATCCAGATAGCCAGGAGTTGGGGGGCCCTACATAAACTAAATCTGACTAGGTTGGTGGACCAAATGGAGGAGGACTTCAAAAGATGGGACATGTTACCGCTCTCGCTGGCGGGTAGAGTGCAGTCGGTCAAAATGGTGGTCCTTCCGAGGTTTTTGTTTGTGTTTCAGTGCCTTCCCATCGTGATCACCAAGGGCTTTTTCAAGAGAGTAGGGTAGGAGTATTATGGGGTTTGTGTGGGCGAATACGACCCCGAGGGTAAGGAGAGGGTTCCTGGAACGCAGTAGGGACCGAGGAGGGTTGGCGCTGCCAAACCTAGGGAGCTACTACTGGGCAGCAAATGTGGCGATGATCCGCAAGTGGGTTATGGAGGGAGAGGGGGCGGCATGGAAGAGGATGGAGATGGCGTCCTGTAAAGGAACGAGCTTGGGGGCGTTGGTGACGGCACCGCTGCCGTTCTCGCCATCAAAGTATACCACGAGACCGGTGGTGGCGGCAACGTTAAGGATTTGGGGCCAGTGGAGACGGCACAGGGGTGCAGTGGGAGCCTCGGTGTGATCCCCGATCAGGGGTAACCACCGGTTTGTCCCGGGGAAGATGGACAGGGGGTTCCAGGGCTGGTATCGGGCGGGGATTAGAAGAATGGGGGACCTGTTCATTGATGGGGTATTTGCGAGCCTAGGGGCACTGGAGTAGAAGTTTGAGTTACCCCCGGGAAATGCAGGTGAGGGCTTTTGTGAGGCGACAGGTCAGGGAATTCCCGTTGCTCCCGGCACAAGAAAATCAAGACAGGGTGATCTCGGGTGTATGGGTTGGGGAGGGCAAGAGATGAAAGAAGAGGGGGAAGCGCTAGCAGAAGAGTTGAAGGGTAAATGGGAGGAGGAGCTGGGGGAGGAGATCGAGGAACGTTTGTGGGCTGATGCCCTGGGTAGGGTTAATTCCTCCTCCTCATGTGCCAGGTTCAGCCTGATACAATTTAAGGTGGTTCACAGAGCGCACTTGATGGGGGCGAGGTTGAGTAGGTTCTTTGGGGTAGAGGACAGATGTGGAAGGTGTTCAGTGAGGACGGCGAACCATGTCCATATGTTTTGGTCATGCCCGGCACTGGAGGGGTTCTGGAGAGGAGTGGCGGGAGCAATATCTCAGGTGGTGAAAGTCCGGGTCAAGCCAAGCTGGGGGCTAGCAATATTTGGAGTAGTGGACGAACCGGGAGTGCAGGAGGCGAAAGAGGCCGGCATTCTGGCCTTTGCGTCCCTAGTAGTCCGGCGAAGGATCTTGCTAATGTTGAAGGAGGCGAAGCCCCCTAGCCTGGAGGCCTGGATAAACGACATGGCTGGGTTCATAAAGCTGGAGAGGATTAAGTTTGCCTTGAGTGGGTCTGCGCAGGGGTTCTGCAGGCGGTGGCAACCGTTCCTAGACTATCTCGCGGAGCATTAGAGGAAGGTCGGTCAGCAGCAGCAGCAACCCTGGGGGGAGGGGGGGGGGAATGGGGGATTGCTTGGGGGATGGATGAGCAGGAGATAACATGAAGGGTGGGGGAAACTGGCAAGTGCGGGAGAGAGCCAGTGTATAAAGCTATGTCAATATACCATTTTGCCATGTATATAGCTTGCTCAGTGCGATTTTGTGTTATTTTGTTACGGGGGGCGGGGGGTTATTGTTTGTAAGGGGAAAAAATTGTGTTGGTAAAAAACTTTAATAAATATATTTTTTTAAATAAATAAATAAATAAAAGCATATTACTGCGAATGCTGGAATCTGAAACCAAAAGGGACAATGATGGAGAGAAAAAAGGGAAAGTTTCAAGTCCAGATGTCAAAGGGCTTTGACAAAGGGCCATCTGGACTCGAAACATTAGCTCCTTTATCTCCTTACAGATGCTGCCAGACCTGCTGAGATTTTCCAGCATTTTCCCTTTTGATGGCAGTCTCATACATAGGCAACATAGAAGCCAGTCAACATGAGCAGTCAGAGGCCAGGTGGACAGCAGAAGGTCTGGAGGCAGATGTCCCTAAAGAGAGGCTTTTGCCATAAAGGGCCCTTAAAGAAACCAAAACCTATAACCTAAGTACTCCAGAAATGATTTATCTTAGGGTATTGCTGTCACTTTTCTTTGCTTTTGGAGTTTCTTATTTATTTTCAATTTTAGGCTGTAAATTCACAATGCACAATATAATCTGTATGATAACTTCTGGGTAAGGGGAAATAATCCAGTTCTTGAATTAATGCCACACTGAATCAATTAATTATCCCTGAAAAATTCAGACCAATAATTCAATTTACATTTTTCCTGAGCTGCTGGTAGATGTCTGATTGAAAAATCCTGGGGATAATGTAATTAACCTAAAAGGAGCAGATGCCATTTATGGTATGTAGTGAATTGCCACCAGATAAATCAGAATCGTATGGTTGTATTAGCTACAGAATTGAATTGTTTTGTAAATGTAATGATTTATTTGTAGCCACTTTCCTCACATCAGTTGATTCCTCTATGATTAAAAATCCTGAGAGAATCAGCTTTGAGCCTCCAATTTCACCATTGCTACAGTGATTCTGCCCACTGCATGCAGGTGTAATGAAAGAAAGACAAAACCTACATTTATGCAGCATCTTTCATGATGTCCCAATTTGCTTTACTGCCAATGAAATAATTTTGTTGTGGTCACTGGCATAATGTAGGCAATGTTATCAAATGGCAGAGCAAGCTCAAAGAGCTGGACTACTCCTGTACCGAATACGTATGTTCATATGTCATTCTGGATGGGTGAGATGAGTTGGGCTAAATGGCCTTTGTCATCCATGTTGCTCGTTTTAGCCTTAGTTTAATTGCTCTTGTTCTATCACCTTTGCTCTTGAGTCGCCAGGTATCTTTCTGATACTGCCACGTGATTCAAGTCCGAGTAATGATCAATAATCCAACACACCGCTTAGTAAGAGTTAAATCAACACACATTTATTATATACAGTAATCAATACTTATACATTAATTCTACTTCTAAGCTACTTCCTACAACTAACAGGCCAATACTTAACTTTGGGAATGGCCCACCGGGTCAGGGAAGCGAATGGCCTTTTGTATGGGTTCTGAGCCTGCGGGATTCGAAGCTGGTACAGGTCAATAGCTAGGAGCGCCTATCTCGTAGCGAGCGTTGAAGTAAGACTTACGATTTGAGCGGTTGTTGCAGAAGGTCAGCAGAAGTGTCTCGAAGTGTGCGGAAGGATGAAGAAGGGTGAAGAAGGGTCGATTTGAACTTGGACTCTATTCTTATAGTCCCCAGGGGCTTCCCGCCTTTCGGGACGGACCCTGTACCTGGTTCTAAGTGATTGACTTTGCCCCAATCACTTGGTTCCATATTCTCCAATGCTGGAGCGATTCCTTGATCGATGGGAGGTTTTGGGGTGGTCGTTCACCTCTCTTTGTGTAGGCTCCTGCTGGCGCCGAAAAGTCTGGGTTGGCTTTGTGTGTTAATTTGTTGCACATTGTTCCCGGGGATTGCTAATTAATATTCAGATGGCTGGTGTTTTGTAATGCTGATGGCTGCAGGTATCGATTCTGTCTGGCCTCCCCAGAGGTGAATACACAGTTTTACCTGCAGCTGCTTGTTTTAGTCCTGTTGGCTGATTTTCCCATCAGCCTTTTCCGTTCGCCATTTTAAATCGGGGTTGGCCATTCTAAATCGGGAGTTAGCCATTTTAACTGGCTACATCTAATAACTATCTTGTAAACAATTCCATTTAAAGTCCTCCTATCTCATAATTGCTATCAACCAGTTCCTGGTGAGCAACCTTCAAATAAAAAATATTTTACATTGATGCCACAACTGCTCAGGGGAATACCCCTACCCCAAATCAACAACAGTGAGGTTGGCTGAGTTACATGAGAATGGCTGAAACTCTCACCATCATAACCATGGGTCTTAACATATTACAAACATACATGGTAAGAACATCTTCATGACCTGACCCCCCCCCTTCTCCAGTGTCTGTATGTGTCAGCAACCCTGCAGGTATGACATTTTGCACAGGATGAGCCCACAACTGTACAACAGCTCTTTGAAAAACTTACACACCATCCATCCCAGCCAATAGTCCTGTTTCTGAGGCGGGTACCTTTTGCAACATTCCAGACTTCTAACCCCATTTTCCTCACAAAACACATCCTCTGCCAGGGGGCAGTGCCAGGGATGGGTGTTCCTTGGGGCGGGGGAGCTCCGTGGCGGGATCAGTTCCGTGGGGGAGCTCCATGGGAGTTTTTGTTTTGATATATATGTTTGAAGTCGAGGTGCCCTTTTTAAATGGCACCCTGGGTGGGATTCTCCAATAATGGGGCTATGTCCCCACGCCTGCAAGAAAACGTGCGCGAATCACTCTGGACTTACCTGGAGAAAGTCCAGGGTGATTCTCCGGTTTGCAAGGGGCTAGCAGGGCCCCGGAGTGCTCCTCGCAGTTCCAGCTGCTGATACGGGGCCCTGCACTTCCGGTCAGGGGGTCCACGCATGCGAACGGTGGCGGCCTCTGTTGGCCGCCCTGCGCGACATGGCCGACCCACACCATGTGGACCGGCACCAAAAACATAGGCCCCCCTCCATATCACGCGCATCCATGGATCGGTGGCCCCCAATCGGTAGCCTGGCTGTCCTGGAGGCCCCCCCCCCCCCGGTGAATGATCCCCCCGCCCCCACCAGGGCGGCCACGGACTGACTCCACAGTGCCACGCCGAGTTCCCGCCGGGTGGAACCATGAGAGAACCATGCCGTCGGGAACTCGGCCAGCTGCACTCGGTGAATCGTTGCGGGGGCCTCTTTCAATGGTCCCCGACTGGCGCACGTCGACTGGAGAATCGCGGGAGCGGCGTTGCACCTGACCTCGGGTCTGACGCCCATTCTCTGCCGCCGTGCCGAGCGCGATTTTGGCGCTGAGGCTTGGAGAATCCAGCTTGGGGGTGGGATTTTCCGATCCTGGGGCTAAGTGTTGACGGCGTAGTATACAGCGGAGCGTTTTACGACAGCGTCATCTGGCCCCTAGGTTCAGCGATTCTGCGCCGCACAGGGGGCCAGCACGGCACTGGAGTGCCTCACGCAGCTCCAGCTGCCGATATGGGCGCCAGCACGGCCGGCGCGAGTTCGCGCATGTGCGCCACGTCTGGTGAGAGTTTCCGCATGCGCGCCACAGCCGGCGCGGGTTCACGCATGTGCGTGAGTTGCCTTCTCCGCTCCGGCCCCCGGGCAACATGGCAGAGCCCTACAGGGGCCCGGCATTGAGGAACACAGGCCGCGCCCCCCCCCCCCGGGATAAGCCCAACCGCCGATCGGTAGGCCCCGATCACGGGCCAGGCCACCGTGGAGGCTCCCCCGGAGTCGGATTCCCCCCTCCCCCACACCAGGACGGCCCCACAGCATGAAAGCCGAGGTCCTGCCGGGTAGGACGACACGCGAACGGCGGCGGCGGGACCCGGCCGAACGCGGCGGGCCACTCGGCCCGTCGAGCTCGGAGAATTGCTGAAGGGGCCGCATTGAGTCTGCCGGAGAATCGGCGGAGCGGCGTCGGAGCGGCGTCGAGTGATTCATGCGCCCCCCCCCCCCCCCCCCGCTGATTCGGAGCGGGGTCGGAGAATCCCCCCCCGCTATCTTTCAAAAGCCTAAGTTGCTGATGGGGCAGGCTCAGTGAAAGCCTGCTCTGCCAGTATGATGTCGTGGGACCCACTCCTTCCATTTTTTTCACAAAGTGTTCGAAAATATGGTGGGGAAACCCGGCAAGGCAGCCGACGGGCTGCCCTCCACTTTTCCCGGCCGAGGCAACACTTTGAATAAAAATTGGAAAATTCTGCCCCAAACCTTTACTTTGCACTCTTTCAGAACAAAAGAAACCTCTTGCGGGCTGGGGCAGGAGAACAGGAAATCATCTCTTCCTGGTCCTCTGACTGTGATCCTAGATTCATTTAAAAAAATGCAAGCACTAACTCAGATTCATCAGTTCCATGAAATACATTGGAGCATTATTGCCTCTATGTTCAAACATTTGACAAGAGTTAAATGGAATTGGTCAAAACATGTGGATAAGGTTGATAGCACTGCCATTGAGTGAAAGCAAGCCAGGGGAACACTTGCTGACTTCCTTTTGGTAACCTTAAAAATACAAACCATTCAGGGCTATAGGGAGAAGGAGTATTACATGGGGCTTTTGAAATCCAGAAGTTTAAAAATAAAGTATGTTACTAGATTTATCATTTTTTATTATTCTCAAAGTTAACCTGATACTGTCCCACTAAAGCTAACTTTTCATTTCTGTTAAAATATACCGCAACAGCATTTCTCTTTGTTTTAGTCACACATTTTCAAGGTCATCTATTATTCTGATTTATTTACTTGCGATTGTAGAACATCACAAACTGTTCCACTATATAGCTAAATCTTATTGTGTAACATACAGCAATCTGGCAGAAGCTCACTTCCCCAGTTGTCCAGAGCTCAGCTTTTAATAAGTATGCATTCTAATTTTTAGTCACTTCAAAATGGTTCCATACCCATGTTACTATCACTGTAAATTATTCTGCTTGATTCAATACTAGTATGGGGTAGACGGAGTCAATGACAGCTGCATGTAGATACTCTGTTGTGTTCTGTCCTGTGTGGAAGTCTGTAAATTCCAGATCTCATTTGTGAGCAATATTAAGCGGAAGGTGGGATATTTGCCAAAGGAAGGAAGGAAAAATAAGGGACCAAGTAAAGCTGCATTGTTCTTGTATCCTAGCATTCAACTTAAGAGTGATATTGATACACAACAGATCTGCCCTCTCATTCAAGCAATGTTACCTGAAAATAATGGCTTAGAAATTGAGTCAATAGAAATAGGCACTTACTTGATTTTGAAAATTCCAACCACTCGATAGAGATACCGTTGTAATGAATGAAAAAAACCCTCATATTTATAAAATGTAGATAATATTTTCAGAGTTTAAATTAATTAGTAAAGCTGGACATAGTTGGCCACAGTTACACAAAATAATTACGAAACAGTTGCAGCAAGAAGAGGGTGGAGGGAGGCGCTCAGCTATTCAGTAACTAAACTTTAATACCTGAGCCTTACAAAGGAGCAGTGTTTCATGTGCCTCTCCTTGAGAAGGGAAACAGTCATAGTGCATTGTCACCTATTGTAGCACCAATTAGAGCCCCACAGCAGTGGAAGCAGAATCTTTGAATATTTTTAAGGCAGAGTGAGATAGATTCTTGATGAGCAAGGGGGTGAAAGGTTACTGGGAGTGGGCAGGAATGTGGGGTTGAAGTTACAATCAGATCAGCCATGATCTTATTGAATGGCAGAGCAGGCTTGAGGGGCCAAGTGGCCTACTCCTGCTCCTAATTTATATGTTCGTACTGTCACGTGAGAGTACATTTAAGAAATGGGTGTTGATAAATGGGAATGTATATAAATATCTGCAGTGAGAGTACCTTTAAGAAATGGGTGTTTATTACTGTAGTGATGTCAGAGTGTGGGTGGAGCTGGGCTGTCTGTCAGCTTTTTACTTTCGTTTTAGGCTGTTTGCTGCAGGGTGTGTTTTAGTTTTGTTTTCAGTGTTGGAGCTGAAGCCAGACCAAGCAGGCGTACTGCTGTTCTCTCTGCCATCAAAAGACTATCTCTTGATCATTTGGTGAATTCAGAATTATAAATGTTTTCAGTAGTGACTTTAACCTGATATGCTTATGTTAAAGGTTTTGTTTTTAAGTCGTTTGGATGTTTAAAGGAAAGCTTAAAGGATTACTTAGTGTTGTAGTCTTTGGGGATTGTATTTGAATTAATGGTTGCTAAGATGTTCACTGTTTGTTTTAAAAAGTTTAACTTGAGTTCATAGAATAAACATTGTTTTGCTTTAAAAAATACTTTTCCATTTCTGCTGTACCACACCTGCAGAGTGGGCCGTGTGCTCCCCATACCACAATCTATTAAAAGTTGTGGGTCAGGTGAACTCCATGATACACTTTGGGGTTCTCTCTTTTAAAAAAATAATTTTTATTAAAGGTTTTCATAAAATATCAATAACAAAATGAAAAAGGAACCCAACAGGGTTAAGTACAAAACACAGTCCGGAAATACCCCCCTCACCCCTGTACATAAATAATAAATTAACATTAACACCCTGACTTAATACAAGTATATACACCCCCTCAGACCCTCCAGTGTAAATAACAAAAACATAAAATAAAGTAAACCCCCCCCCCCCACCCCCCGAGTTGCTGCTGCCATTGACCAATGTCTACCGTCCTGCCAGGAAGTCTAAGAACGGTTGCCACCGCCTAAAGAACCCTTCTACCGACCCTCTCAAGGCGAATTTCACCTCTCCAACTTAATAAACCCCGCCATTTCGCTGATCCAGGATTCCACGCTTGGGGACCTCGCATCCTTCCACTGAAGAAGAATCCTTCGCCGGGCTACCAGGGACGCAAAGGCCAGAATTCCGGCCTCTTTCGCCTCCTGCGCTCCCGGCTCATCTGCCACCCCAAATATTGCGAGCCCCCGGCCTGGTTTGACCCTGGATCCTACCACCCTCGACACCGTCCTCGCTACGCCCTTCCAAAATTACTCCAGCGCTGGGCATGCCCAGAACATATGGGTGTGATTTGCTGGGCTCCCTGAGCACCTAACACACCTGTCCTCACCCCCCAAACAACGGCTCATCCTTGTCCCGGTCATGTGTGCCCTGTGCAGCACCTTAAACTGTATGAGGCTGGGCCTTGCGCACGATGAGGAAGAGTTCACCCTCCCCAGGGCATCTGCCCACGTCCCTTCCTCAATTTCCTCTCCCAACTCCTCCTCCCACTTACCTTTTACCTCCACCACCGAGGCCTCCTCCTCCTCCTGCATCACCAGGTAAGTTTCCGAGATCTTCCCCACTCCCACCCACCCCCCCGAGACCACACTGTCCTGTACTGTGTGTGGCCGTAGCCGCGGGAATTCCACCACCTGGCGTCTGGCAAACGCCCTTACTTGTAAGTACCTGAAGGTGTTCCCCGGGGGGAGCCCGTACTTCTCCTCCAGCTCACCCAGGCTCGCGAACTTCCCGTCCACAAACAGGTCCCCCAACTTTCGTATCCCTGCCCTGTGCCACCCCGAAAACCCTCCACCTGTTCTTCCTGGGGCGAACCGGTGGTTCCCCCGTAATGGGGTCCCCGACGAGGCCCCAACTTCCCCCCTGTGCCGCCTCCACTGCCCCCAAATTTTGAGGGCCGCCACCACCACCGGGCTCGTGGTATACCTCCTTGGAGGGAGTGGCAGTGGCGCCATTGCCAGCGTCCCCAGACTCGTACCCACACAACACACCGTCTCCAGCCTCTTCCATGCAGCCCCCTCCCCCTCCATCACCCACTTGCGCACCATCGTCGCATTGGCGGCCCAGTAGTATCCACAGAGGTTGGGCAGCGCCAGTCCCCCCCTATCTCTACTCCGCTCCAGGAACACCCTTCGCAACCTTGGAGTCCCTCGCGCCCACACAAACCCCATTATATTCCTGTTAACCCGCCTGAAAAAAGTCTTCGGGATAAACACGGGGAGGCACTGGAACAGGAACAAAAACCTTGGGAGCACCGTCATTTTGATTGACTGCACCCTACCCTACCCGCCAAGGACAGCGGCAACGCGTCCCACCTCTTGAACTCCTCCTCTATTTGCTCCACCAGCCTTGTAAAGTTAAGCCTATGCAGGGCCCCCCAGCTCCTGGCCACCTGGACTCCCAAATACCTGAAGCTCCTCTCCGCCTTTTTTAGTGGGAGCTCGCCAATCCCCCTCTCCTGGTCCCCTGCATGAACTACGAACAGCTCGCTCTTCCCCATGTTGAGATTGTACCCCGAAAAGTCCCCGAATTCCCTAAGAATCCTCATTACCTCCGGCATTCCTCCCACCGTGTCTGCCACATACAGCAGCAGGTCGTCTGCATAAAGTGACACCCTATGCTCCTCCCCACCCCACACCAACCCCCTCCAGTTCCTTGACTCCCTCAGTGCCAGGGATTCAATCGCCAGAGCAGGGGGGGACAAGAGACACCCCTGTCTCGTCCCTCGGTGCAACCGAAAGTACTCGGACCTCCTCCTGTTTGTGGCCACACTCGTCATCGGGACCTCATACAACAGCCTAACCCACCTGACAAACCCCTCCCCAAACCCGAACCACTTCAGCACCTCCCACAGGTACCCCCACTCTACCCTATCGAAGACTTTCTCAGCGTCCATCGCCACCACTATCTCCGCCTCCCCCTCCCTTGCCGGCATCATGATAACGTTCAAAAGCCTCCGCACATTCGCGTTCAACTGCCTCCCCTTCACAAACCCCGTCTGGTCTTCATGGATGATCTTTGGCACACAATCCTCGTGGCTAAGACCTTCGCCAGCACCTTGGCATCTACATTTAGCAAGGAAATCGGTCTGTAAGACCCACACTGCAGGGGATCCTTGTCCCGCTTCAGGATCAAGGAGATCAGTGCCCGGGACGTCGTCGGGGGCAATGCCCCCCCCACTCCCTTGCCTCATTGAAGGTCCTAACAAACAGCGGGCCCAACAGGTCCATATATTTTTTATAGAATTTGACCGGGAAACCGTCCAGCCCCGGTGCCTTCCCCGCCTACATGCTTCCTATCCCTTTGATCAGCTCCTCCAGCCCAATCGGGGCCCCGAGTCCCGCCACCAGTCCCTCTTCCACCTTTGGAAACCTCAATTGGTCCAGGAAGCGGCCCATCCCTCCCTCCTCCCGTGGGGGCTTGGATCAGTACAATTCCTCGTAAAAGTCCCTGAAGACCCCATTGATGCCAACTCCACTCCGCACCATGCTCCCTCCCCTGTCCTTAACTCCCCCGATCTCCCTAGCTGCGCCCCGCTTCCGAAGCTGATGCGCCAGCATCCGGCTTGCCTTTTCCCTATACTCGTAAATCGCCCCCTGGGCTTTCCTCCACTGCACCTCCACCTTCCTGGTGGTCACCAGGTCGAATTCAGCCTGAAGGCTATGCCTATTCCTCAACAATCCTTCCTCGGGCTCCTCCAGATACCCCCTGTCTACCCTCACCATCTCCCCCACCAGCCTCTCCCTCTCCCCCCCCGCTCCCTCCGCTCCTTGTGGGCCGTAATGGAGATCAGCTCTCCCCTCACCACCGCCTTCAGTGCCTCCCATACCATGCCCACTTGGACCTCCCCGTTATCGTTGGTCTCCAAGTACCTCTCTATACTTCCTCGGACCCGCTCGCTCACCTCCTCGTCCTCCAACAGCCCCACCTCCAAGCACCACAGCGGGCGCTGGTCCCTCTCCTCCCCCATCTCCAAGTCCACCCAATGCGAGACGTGGTCCGAAATGGCTATTGTCGAATACTCAGTATCCTTTACTCTCGCTATCAGCGCCCTACTCAAGATGAAAAAGTCGATTCAGGAATAAGCCTTATGGACATGTGAGAAGAATGAAAATTCCCTAGCCCCCGGCCTTGCAAATCTCCAAGGGTCCACCCCTCCCATCTGGTCCATAAACCCCCTCAGCACTCTAGCCGCCGCCGGCTTCCTACCCGTCCTAGACCTGGAGCGATCCAGTGCCGGATCCAGCACCATGTTAAAGTCTCCCCCCATTATCAGTCCCCCACTTCCAAGTCTGGGATCCGACCCAACATACGCCGCATAAAACCCGCATCGTCCCAGTTCGGGGCATACACATTGACCAGTACCACCCTCTCTCCCTGCAACTTACCACTTACCATTATGTACCTACCGCCATTATCTGCCACAATGCTCGATGCCTCAAACGACACCTTCTTTCCCACCAAAATCGCCACCCCTCGATTTTTGGCATCCAGCCCCGAGTGAAACACCTGACCTACCCACCCTTTCCTCAATCTTACCTGGTCTGCCACCTTCAGTTGTGTCTCCTGAAGCATAACCACATCCGCCTTGAGCCCCTTCAGGTGCGCGAACATGCGGGCCCGCTTAACCGGCCCATTCAGTCCCTTTACATTCCAGGATATCAGCCGGATCGGGGGCTACCCGCCCCCCTCCCCCGCCGACTAGCCATGACCCCTCCTCAGCCAGCCACGTGCCCACACCCGGCCCGTTCCCCACAGCGGCATACCCCCGTCTCGACCCCCCCCCCCCACTCGCTCCAGCTCCTCCTTGACCATAGCATCACCAACTCGATTCCCCCCCCCCCCCCCCGCCCCCTTGCTAGGACCCATCCTAGCTGATTTACTCCCCCCATTGCACTTCCGCAAGTCAGCTGACTCCTGCTGACCCCGGCCACTCCCGCCTCTCCTTCGACTCCTCCCATTGTGTGGCACACCCTCCATAGGCTCCATCCATAGGCTCTCCCCTTCCCCCTTCCATTTTAAGCGCGGGAAACAACCCTCGCTTCCCCGCCCCGGCCCCGCCCCCTCCAGTCTTCAGTGCGGGAAAAAGCCCGCGCTTTCCACCTACCAGGCCCTGCCACCTCTGACGCAGCTCCTTTTACAGGCCCGGTCCCCTCACCCCTGACTCGGGCCTCCCCCTTCCCTGCGGGGCCCCATCTCACCGCCATCCACCCCCCCTGTTCCGTTTACCTACCCCCCTCCAAGAGCCCCCCCGACCAACCCAACCAAAACAGTGCCCAACCCGCCCCAGCCACCTTCACCAACCCAAAAGAGAAAAAACAGAGAAAAAGAAACCCGGAGCAATACAAAGGCACCCCACTCGAAACAAAAATAAACATAGCATATCAGCCGCAGTCCCCAATCGCCCATCCCGACCCTCCAACGTCTCGGCCTGAACAAAGGCCCACGCCTCCTCCGGAGACTCAAAATAATGGTGCCGGTCCTTGTCGGTAACCCACAGTCGCGCCGGCTGCAACATGCCAAACTTCACCCGCTTCCTGTGCAGCACTGCCTTCGTTGAATTGTACCCGGCCCTCCTCTTCGCCACCTCCGCACTCCAGTCCTGGTATATCCGAACTTCCGCGTTCTCCCACCTGCTGCTCCTCTCGTTCTTGGCCCACCTGAGCACACACTCCCGATGGAACCTCACCAGCACCGCCCGCGGAGGCTCGTTAGCCTTGGTCCTCCTCACCAGCATTCTATGGGCCCCTTCCAGCTCCAGGGGCCCCTGGAAGGATCCCGCTCCCATCAGCGGGTTCAACATGGTGACCACATAGGCCCCCACGTCCGGCCCCTCCAGCCCCTCCGGGAGGCCCAGAATCCGCAGATTCTTCCGCCTCGACCGATTCTCCATCTCCTCGAACCGCTCCTGCTATTTCCTGTGGAGCGCCTCGTGCGCCTCCACCTTTACCGCCAGGCCTAAGATCTCGTCCTCATTGTCAGAGATCTTTTGTCGAGCCTCGCGGATCGCCACCCCCTGGGCCGTCTGTGTCTCCAGCAGCTTATCAATAGACGCCTTCGTCGGCTCTAGCAGGTCCGTTTTAATCTCTCTGAAGCAGCGCTGGATACGCTCCTGCTGCTCTTCCGCGCACTGCATCCACGCTGCCTGGTCTCCGCCCGCCGCCATATTGTCCTTCTTCCCTCGCACCTTCTTCGGGTCCACCACCACTTTTTTTGTCGCTCCGCTCCTAGTTGAAGCCATATACTGACGGGGAGCTGTTATAGACTCGTTCCCACACCGGGAAACGTTGAAAAAGTGCCGTTGGGGGCCCTGAAAAGAGCCCAAAAGTCCGTTTTTGCGGGAGCCGCCGAATGTGCGACTTAGCTCCACATAGCCGCAACTGGAAGTCCTTTGGGGTTCTCTAAACCCTGGCCCATAACAAATTGGGGGCTCGAGGGGGATAAAAGTCTATCTATTTGATTGGCTTAGTGAACTTAAAGACAATGAGGGGTGATCATGTTGTGGTTGCTTTTCAGGTGTGGTATTTCAGTTTAAGTAGGGAGTGTGTTGTGGACAATGGTCTTTCAGAGGCTCTGACGTTTTTAGGGATGGAGGCGGTCACACGCAGAACCTTACAAACAGAGACTAAAAGCAGACTGTTTGATTTGGCAAAAAACATTGCAGTTAACATTACCTGATAAAATGCGAAAAGATGAGGTAATTATGGCCGTGGCTAAGCATGTAAAGTTGCCTGAGATACAGTTTGACTCATTGGAAATGGCAAAAATTCAGTTACAAATTAAACAAATGGAACATGAGAAAGAATTAAAGCAGCTTGAATATGAAGGAGAGAGAGAGAGAGAGGAAAACGAGAGAGAAGAAAGGAAAACAGAAAGAATAGCCCGAGCAGAACAAAAAGAAAGAGAAAGGGAGATACAGATCAGGGAAAAAGATAAAGAGAGTTGAACTTCAGAAAATGGCCATGAAACATGGCAGTCTGTTAAATTTGGCAGACATAAAGTGAAACGTACAGTTGGTTGATAGTGATGAGGATAGTGAGAAAGAGTGTCAAAGTTGAAGGCTTGGTGGGAATCTATTTAAACATGTCCAAGCATTGCCAAGGTTTGACGAGAAGGAGGTAGAAGCCGTTTTCATTTCATTTGAGAAGGTAGCTAAACAAATGAAATGGCTACAGGACATGTGGGTATTACTGATTCAAACAAAGCTATAGGTAGGGCAAGTGAAGTGTTTGCATCACTACTGGAAGAGGTATCTGGGTCATATGAGGAGGTCAAAAAATCCATCTTAGGTGCATATGAACTAGAGCCTGAAGCCTACAAACAAAGGTTCAGAAATTTAAGGAAAGAATTTGGTCAAACATACATGGAGTATGAAAGGATCAGAGTAATTTTGGCAGGTGGATAAGGGCTTTGAAAATAGACAAAACGTATGAAGCTCTCCGAGAAATTGTACTTTTGGAGGAGTTTAATAATTCAATTCCTGATGTAGTGAGAACTCTTGTGGAAGAGCAGAGGGTTAAACCTGTGAGATTAGCAGCAGAAATGGCAGATAATTATGAATTAGTTCATAAATCAAAGTTTGGTTTCTGACATCAGTTTCAGCCTGTGAGGGATAGAAACTGGGGACATGAGAAATACTGATCTGATGGGAGATAATAAGGAGAGTGTGTACCTCAGACTAAAAAAGAAACCCAGGAGGGTGGAAAATAAATGAAAAATTTCAGATGTTTTCAGTGTAATAAACTAGGCCATGTAAATTCACAGTGTTGGTGGTTGAAGAAAAGCACTGGGAAGGCTGATGTGGTGAAACAGGAGAAGACAGTGCGGTTTGTAAAAGTGGTAAAGGAAAGCCCAAGTGAAGCGAAGGAGGTGCAAAAGATTGTACAGCCTGATCAAGAGGTGATTGATAAGAAGGTGCCAGATCTCTTTAAAGAATTTACTTGTGTGGGTAAAGTTTACTCATGTGTACCAGGAGGAGCAGGTAAAGAAGTCACAATTTTAAGAGATACGGGAGCTAGTCAATCTTTAATGGTAAGAGATGAGGAGTTATGTAGTTTGGGAAGAATGTTGCCAGAAAAGGTGCTAATATGTGGAATTCAGGGTGAGAGGAGTAGTGTTCAATTTTATAAGGTAAGGTTGGAAAGTCCAGTGAAGAGTGGTGAAGTGGTAGTAGGAGTAATAGAGAAACTATCTTGTCCAGGAATACAGTTTATCTTGGGTAATGATATAGCTGGATCGCAGGTGGGAGTGATGCCTACTGTAGTGGATAAGCCAGTGGAAAATCAGACAACTGAAGTGTTGAAGGACGAATATCCTGGGATTTTTCCGGATTGTGTAGTAACAAGGTCGCAAAGTCACAGGTTAAGACAAGAGGAGAAATTGGAAGTGCAGTTATCAGAAACGATTTTTGATCAAATAGTTGAAAAAGAACAAGAACAGGTGGTGGATGAGGCGGATATCTTTAGTTCAGGAAAAATGGCGGAGTTACAACAGAAAGATGTAGAAATAAAATGGATGTATCAGAAAGCATACACGGAAGAGGAATCTGAGTGTATACCAGAGTGTTATTACCGTAAAAGTGATGTCTTGATGAGAAAATGGAGACCTTTTCTGCAGGTGGATGAAAAGTGGGCAGAAGTTGATCAAGTAGTATTGCCGGTGGTGTATAGAAAGGAGGTGTTGCGAGTTGCACATGAGGTACCAGTGGGAGGTCATTTGGGAATAAGGAAAACTCAAGCTAAAATACAGAAACATTTTTATTGGCCTGGACTACATAAAGATGTAGTTAAATTTTGTCAATCCTGTCACACATGTCAAGTGATGGGGAAACTTCCAGCAGTGATAAAGCCAGCGCCCTTAATACCCATTCCAGCATTTGAGGAACCTTTTACAAGGGTCCTATTTGATTGCGTAGGACCGCTTCCTAAAACGAAAAGTGGGAATCAATATCTTTTGACTATAATGGATGTGTCTACTAGGTTTCCAGAGGCCATTCCAGTACGTAACATTACAGCTAAAAAGATTGTGTTACTTAAATTTTTTACTAGATATGGACTACCCACAGAAATACAATCGGATCAAGGATCGAATTGTACCTCAAGGTTATTCAAAGAAGTCATGGATAGCTTAGGAATAAAACAATTTAAATCAACTGCGTACAATCCAGAATCGCAGGGAGAATTAGAAAGGTGGCATCAGACATTAAAGACAATGTTGAGGGCTTATTGTCAAAGTGATCCAGAGGATTGGGATAAAGGAATTCCATTCGTACTGTTTGCAATTAGGGATGCACCTAATGAGTCAACCAAATTCAGTCCTTTTTAACTAATTTTTGGTCATGAGGTAAGAGGACCACTTAAATTGATTAAGGAAAAATTGGTGAGTGAGAAATCGGAACTTACATTATTGGATTACGTGTCAAATTTTAGGGAACGATTAAATAGAGCAGGTGAATTGGCTAGACAACATTTAAAAGTTGCACAAAATGTGATGAAACGGGTAGCGGACAAGAAGTCCAAAGTTCATAGTTTTGCCAGTGGAGATCAAGTTTTAGTGTTGTTACCAGTGGTAGGTGAGCCTTTAAAAGCTAGGTTTTGTGGACCTTATCAGATTGAAAGGAAATTAAGTGAGGTGAACTGTGTGTTAAAAACGCCGGACAGAAGGAAAACTCACCGAGTATGTCATGTGAATATGCTTAAAAGGTACTTTGAAAGGGAAGGAGAGAAAAAGGGGGCAGTTTTAATGATTCTAACTCAAAGTGACAAACCAAATCCAGATGACTGTGAATTTGACATACCTCAAATTAAATTGGAAAATGAGGATGTTCTTAAAAATTGGGATAAATTGTTGAGTTAGCTTCCAGAGTAAAAACAAACTGACCTGAAAGAGTTATTGATATCACATGGGCATATGTGTAGAGATAAATTGGGAAGTACTAAAATGGGTACACATGATGTAGATGTGGGAAATGCTGTTCCAATCAAACCCTTTAAAATTAGCACAGGTTAACAAAGAGATTGAGAGTATGCTTAAAAATGGCATAATTGAAGTGGGTTGCAGCCATGGAGCTCACCCATAGTGATAGTACCAAAACCAGATGGTACCCAAAGGTTGTGTGTGGACTACAGAAAGGTTAATGCAGTTACAAGAACGGACTCTTATCCTATCCCACGTTTGGGGGATTGCATTGAGAAAGTGGGACAATCAGCTTTTATTTCTAAACTGGATTTACTTAAAGGTTACTGGCAGGTACCTTTATCCGAAAGGGCGAAGGAGATTTCAGCTTGTGTGACTCCAGATGGTAGATACCAATTCAAAGTTATGCCATTTGGCATGAAAAATGCCCCAGCCACATTTCAACGGTTAACTAACAAAGTTGTTTCAGGATTACCCAATTGTGCGGTACACATCGATGATCTGGTAATTTTCAGCCAGACATGGACAGAACATTTGACACATCTGATGGAGTTATTCGATCGACTTCAGGAGGCGGGTTTGGTGGTAAACCTAGCCTAAAGTGAATTTGGAAAAGCCCAAGTCACTTTTCTTGGCCATACAATCGGACAGGGTTGAATGGTCACACGGGATGTGAAACCAACAGTTGTTGAGGAGTTTCCGATACCCTCAAGACGAAGGGAAATAATGCGAATTCTTGGCATAAGTGGATTTGATTGAACATTTGTGCAAAAGTTTTGTCGCGTGATTGCTCCACTGATGGACTTGCTGAAGAAACGTCAAAAATGTCAGTGGACAGCGGAGTTTCAACAGGCATTTGACTGCCTGAAAGCTGTGATAACCAATGTTCCTGTGTTGGAGAATTACAAGCGACTCTGTGATCAGATTGAACTAAAGTATCTGACTTTAAAGAGAAATGCCGAGGTGTAGAGAAATGGACGGATCGTGCAGAGACCTTCTTGTTCAAAGACAGTGTCAATCGAGAAAGATTTCATTTGGAGGAAGAAGAATGAAAAAAAATGGACTATATTATTATACCTGTTTGTGTGTGTTGTTTTTTGAAACGATAAAGTATATTTACTGTGTGCATTTCTTAAAGGATGGTGAAAAGGTGAAAAATGAAATCATCTTGAAGTTGATGGTTTATTTTTTTCCTTAGGGGGAGGTGTCATGTGAGAGTACCTTTAAGAAATGGTTATTTATAAATGGGTATGCATATAAATATCTGTAGTGAGAGCACCTTTAAGAAATGGGTGTTTATTACTGCAGTGAGATCAGAATGTGGGTGGAGCTGGGCTGTCTGTCAGCTTTTTACTTTCGTCTTAGGCTGTTTGCTGCAGGGTGTGTTTTAGTTTCATTTTCAGTGTTGGGGCTGAAGTCAGACCAAGCAGGTGTACTGCTGTTCTCTCTGCCATCAAAAGACCAGGGCGGGATTCTCCGGTCCCGGCGGGACGGAGCGGCGTGAACCACTCCGGCATCAGGCCACCCCAAAGGTGCGGAATCCTCCTCACCTTCAGGGGCTAGGCCCACCCCAGAGTGGTTGGCGCCCCGCCGGCCGACATGGAAGGCCTTTGGCGCCCCGCCAGCCGACGCGGGTCCCGCATGAGTGAGCGTCAGCTGATGTCATCCCCGCGCATGCGCAGAGGGGGGTTCACCTACGCGTCGGCCATCGTGGAGGCTTACACGGCCGGTGCGTAGGAATAGATGGCACAGGCCCGCCAGCGGATCGGTGGGCCCCAATCGCAGGCCAGGCAACCGTGGGGGCACCCCCCGGGGCCAGATTGCCCTGCGCCCCCCGAGGACCCCGGAGCCCGCCCGCGCCGCCAGGTCCCGCCGGTCACTCTAATTTACGCCGGCGGGACCTGCATAGAACAAGCGGAGATTCGGCCCATCGTGGGTCGGAGAATCGCCGGGGGGGGGGGCCGCCGACTGGCGCGGCGTGATTCCCGCCCCCGCCGAATCTCCGGTGCCGGAGAATTCGGCAGCCGGCGGGGGTGGGATTCACGCTGACCCCAGCGATTCTCCAACCCGGCGGGGGGTCGGAGAATCCCGCCCCATCTCTTGATCATTTGGTGAATTCAGAATTATAAATGTTTTCAGTAGTGACTTTAACCTGATGTGCTTCTGGGATATGCTTCTGTTCATGATTTTGTTTTTAAGTCGTATGGATGTTAAAAGGAAAGCTTAAAGGATTACTTAGTGTTGTAATCTTTGGGGGTTGTATTTGAATTAATGGTTGCTAAGATGTTCACTGTTTGTTTTAAAAAGTTTAACTTGAGTTCATAGAATAAACATTGTTTTGCTTTAAAAAATACTTTTCCATTTCTGTTGTACCACACCTGTAGAGTGGGCCATGTGCTCCCCATACCACAATCTATTAAAAGTTGTGGGTCAGGTGAACTCCATGATACACTTTGGGGTTCTCTAAACCCTGGCCCATAATAGTACGTACTACTGAATGGGCAGCATTGCCTTTGAGTGGCAAAATTACTGTGATCCTGAATTTCAATGCCACTGGTTAATGCATAATATTAGTGATGCTATTAGGAAGGCCAATGGAATGTTAGCTTTTATCCCAAGATGATTTGAGCACGGGAGTAGTGAGGTCTTGATTCAATTGCATAGGAGCTTGGTGAGACCGCACCTGGAGTAGTGTGTCCAGTTTTGGTCCCCTTACTTCAGAAAGGATATTATTGCTATAGAGGGAGTGCAACGGAGGTTCACCAGACCTGTTCAGAGATGGCGAGACTGTCTCATGAAGACAGATTGGGCATACTAAGCCTGTATTCTCTAGAGTTTTGAAGAATGAGAGTGATCTCATTGAAACCTACAAAGTACTGAAAGGAACAGACAGGATAGATGCAGGTAAGATGTTTCCCCTGGTTGGGAATCTAGAATCAGGAGCAATAATCTCAAAATAAGGGGGATGCCACTAAGAACCGAGATGAGAAGAAATTTCTTTACACAAAGGGTTGTGAATCTTTGGAATCCTTTACCCCTGTAGGTTATGGAAGCTCAGTCATTGTTAAAGCAGAGATTGATATATTTCTGATTAACAATAACGTAAAGGGTTCTGGGGATGGTGAGTATAAAACGCATTGAAATGTCCGATCATCCATGATCGTATTAAATGGTGGAGCAGGCTTGCTGGGCTGAATGACCTACTCCTGTTCCTATGTAACTCAGTGTTGCATAAGGAATGTCCTTAAAATTCTGTATTCCAGGAAGAATTACTTCATCCCTTTCCCATGGAAAAAGCAAAGCAGGATGAAAAACTAGGACATCAGTGTGGAAGGAAGGCTTCCCAAGAGTGCAAGGATTACACTTTCATCTTTTGCATCAGGACCTGGACAAGTATATAAACAAGAAGGGATTCCATTCTCTCAATATGCAGATACTATCATGACAATCAGTGAATCAGTCTACTCCTGCCTTCCTGGCAGCAGTAAACTGTATCTTCCATCAATCCTTAATACCACATCTATTCTATTCAGATCATCGTTTGTCAGGCTGGATGCTTGGGACATGGCTTAAGACACCTGTGAAGAACAGTTCAAACTAATGTTTGACTTTCTGAAGCAGATGTTTTGTTGCCTGTCCCACTCTGGAGGAGATCTGCACCTTAGCCCAGAGTCCCTGCATTTGTTATCTTCTGCTGTACATACTCAGACTTTGTTTGTTAATGGAACCAGCAATCGGAATTATCTGGGGATAATGGTGTGCATGAGCCTGAAGATGAACAAGAAATGAAGATGGCAAAGAAAAGTTGCCATGACCAATCATGTCAGCTGCAGAAGCTGTGAGGCAGCAATTAATTGAGGAGACCAAGATTCAACTAAAGAATCTCTCCCTTCCCATCTCTCCCTCTTACAATTTCACGTTCCCTGCACTGATTATATTAAGGCCCCAAAAGTGTAAACCTTCTTATGTTTCATAGTATCACAATTATGAACGTTAAACCGGCGGCACAGTTAACAAAAGACACTGAGGTAACTCATTCTAAAATTAATTATTCCACAAAATTAACTTTAGAAAAGTCAGTATCACCTAGATAGCATCAGCAAAGCCCTGCTTCCTGACTGGTGCACTCATTTCTCACTTCTGCTGCTTTAATGTTTCTCCAGCAGTTGGAGCGTGGGAAATTGATGACTTCTGAATTTCCAGTGAGGTCATATGGAGGTAGCCATGGTTGAAAACCTCAAAAATCTATACCTGCAGAGAGCTCTGCTGCAAACTGATTCATCCAGGCAGTGACTGGAGCAGCTTTTTGCTTGTACCAACAAGGATACTAGCTGAGAGGCTGGTGGGGTAGGTAGCACCTGGATCATAAAATTTAGCTGCCTTTAGCAGTTACACATCTCCCTCTGTTTATCCTTGCCACTAACTGTTCCTTCCTCAGGTCTCCCAGAATCTTCCTGGGTGAGCTGAAAAGGAGATGGGCAGCACAATGGAAGATAAATTGTCACTCAACTGTCCCCTACACCACAGCCTCTCAGCTAGTATCCTTGTTGGTACAAGCAAAAAGCTGCTCCAGCTAGTGCCCTTTAGGTGCCAAGCAACCAGGTTGGCCAGATACTCCAGTTGCTGCCTGGATGAATCAGTTTGTAGTGGGTCCCTCTGCATCCGAAGTGTTTGCCCACCATGGCGATCTCATGTGACCTTAATGGAAGTTCAGCAGTCATCAACCTCCCAAGCTCCAACTGCAGGCACAACACATGATACAGGCAAAAAAAGGCAAATAGGGGAAAACAAGCTCAAGGCCCTATGGATGCGAAGGAGTCAATATCATGAGATTTGTTAGAAATCAAATCATAGAAACATTGGTGAGGTCAGTAAATTTGTAATATTGCAACCAGGTTTTAGGTGCTTTGTTCCTTGCATTGTCCTCCACTATTACTTCAGAACACTTTAGCCCTTTCACCCCCCCTACCCAGTGGAACCCCTACCCTGTGGAAACAACCTCCACTTGGATGCCAAACTCAGCATTTAAAAATCCCATGGCTATCACAGTAACTGTTCCTGGAACCTATTAAGTTTCTATGAAGTATAGCAAAGTGCACCTTCACTTTGAGAGGTACAGGCTATCTTAAATAACATCAACACTCATCATATTCAAATCCCAGATTAGGCGAGCTTCCAATGAACATCATGAGTAGTGCTGGATGCCTGCCTATTTGATACTAATTAAAGATGGGACCAATTTTGAAACTCAACAGCAGGACAATTGCCATTCCAATGTTCAGAATCCAAAGGAGATTGAAACAAAACATTGTAACATTGAATTTCATTTTTAAAATAAATTCAAAGTACCCAATTCTTTATTTTGCAATTAAGGGTTGATGCACAATCAATAACCTCAGAAACGAGATTGGAGACAACTGAAGGCTTTATTACGCTAGATGTTTCCCCCAGCAGCGCAGGTACAGAAGAAAGCTGCTGGGGCGGCATGGGCTCTTATACCCCGCCTTGCAGGGCGGAGCTAACATGCAAGCTTATCCAATGGGAACAAGTACATTCTCCACCAATGGTATTCCGGCATTACTAGGTACCGTAATCCTCCTAACACAGACTACCACAAGGGGCAATTCAGTGTGGCCAATCCACCTACCCTGCACATCTTTGGGTTGTGGGGATGAAACCCACGCAGACACGGGGAGTAACATTGAATTTTTAACAGTTATAAGTAACCAAAATCCACTTAATTATTGGCAGTAATTCAATGAATCTTCAAATGTGTACAAAAGGTGTTGATATTTGGGGGTTTGAGGAAATGTTTTTTACTTCAGTGTTTTAATGTTTGTAACACAGAAAGTAGTAAACTCTAGTTTCCACTATAGCTTCAACAGACCAATTGAACAGAAGTTATCATGAATATTCTCTTGAAAGGCACATGTTCCTCCCAGTGACATCTTAAAAAAAACATTTAATAGTAGTCAAAAGTTTTAAACGTTCTCAGCACGAAAAGGTTGCTAAAATACGAATGACAAAAATTTGGCAATGATAGTTGGCAAACATTACTGTAGTTTATTGCATAGGCTCACATGATTTGGTCCACTTTAAGCAGTCAATTCCCATGCAAGCTAGGAACCAAACACTATTGCACAATACTCCATTGTTGCATTGGCCAGTTGTCTGGTTAATTGTGACCTACTCACTTCTACTTGTGAAAACCTACATATTAAAAATAATTTGATCATTTAATGCTTGCAGTGATTGGTGTATTTAAGGTGTATATGAGAATTCAAAGACATACAAACAACGCATAGCAGGGGACTGTGAGAGATTTTTATAACAATGATGGCCTACATGTGCAAAGTCACACATATGATCAGGACCACAAGTGGAATAAAATCACATCCTACAATTCATCATAAGTTGTGTTTACACCACATATCAAAGTTAAAAAAAAATCTCAATTCACATAAAAATGAAAATAAAAATGAATTTTAAATCTTTGATCAAAGATACTTGCAAAATAAGTTTTCTCAATTCATAGGAGACAAAAACTCATGGCAACATGGTCATGTTTCTTTTTTCAAACAATTGTAAATAACCAAATGTGCAGATTGAGCTCTGGCTCCAGTGGCATCGTCTCTTTTTATCAGTGCCATCTGTTTTCAAATGTGATATTATCTCCAAACAATGCAAAAAGCATTTCACAAAAATGAGCTGTGGTATAAACATAAGCATTTTACAAATTACTAGATTATTCTACAGTATTTGTTTAAGACTAAAACATAAAGCTTTCAACTGAGTTGCAGTTCTGAATTAAAGTAGCTGGGATAAACTAATGAATTGTGAGTGAAGTGGTTTGAGTGATAGCTGGGGCAGCTTGTAGTATTGTTGTCATTCATATCAATTTTATTTCAAAAAATTCTAGACTAGGAATTATTACTTTGACCTGCAAAATGCCCTTCTTGTACTTATTTCTTTCCAGACTGGTTGTTGCAATGCTTTGGCCTAACATAAAATAATAATCTTAAAAGTATTCTGAAATTACCTTGATAAAGTTACATTTATGTATTTCCTGCACAACTGTGAAATCTATATTTCGAATTAAAAAAGCTTTTGGCCTATATAATTCCTTTATCCGAAGTCTACTAGCATAATTTACATTGGTGGTTTATATTCATACACGATTTCTACATGTTTTGTAATCAAAAGGCACTAGTTCAGTACTTGAGGCTTTTAGGTACAACCTCTAGTTTACACTTTATCCAGAAAATTGTATGACAAGATTATACAAACAGTGCATGTTATGACACAGTATAATACTAACTTAAACTCGTGGGGGTAATTTAAGCTGATTTCTAAACTGTTGTAAACATTAAGAAAGATGGTCACATTCTCTATGGATTTAATCAAACTGTTGATCCTTGATGTAAATGTTCTGAGACAATCTTTGAAGTGCAGTCCCATGTTGGTGATGTTTCAAGGATGTGGTATATCCAATTTGATTGTTCTGAAGAAATGCAGATGACAGTTTGAAATGCAACTCATCCTTACTGATGTCTGGTACAGTCATACAGAGGAAGGAGCTTTGTTGTTTTCTGATTTGCCAGTAAATACTGGATGATGTTGGAATGAAATAGAAGGAAGGGAATACAGTGGATATGCTTAGTTCTTAATTGTCTACAACACTCAGTCATAAATTGTCATGCATTTTATAGAATTATTAATTATTCATAAGACAAGGGTTGCCAAAGACATTCCAACTATTTAAACCTCTCTACTAGCCCAAGTGCAAATTCCCATTAGATGTAGATGATCAAAATAAGACAAATTAAAAGTGCTTTGTGATAGGTTGAGCTTTTGTATAAACTCAGAATGCAAAAATAATTTTGTAGGTGACTTGATGACCATTATCCCATGCATACAAAATTTTCTCTTTAGGATTGTAGTCAATCTGTGTGGTATAAGTGTATTCATTGATGAAGGGTAACTTTGGATTTATTTCAGTGTTTGTGTGAGTATCGTATGCATAAGACACTTGGCCTTCTTTTTCATTGTAAGTATCTACTGCATACAAAACACCACAAATAATGAAACAGTTGCCATAGGAATTGCGCTTGAGGCCTGTTTTCCAAGTTGTTTCCTTATTCATTGAAAGATCAATAGGATCTAGTTTGCTGATGACTATGATTTCATTCTGGGAGTACTCATAATAGACAGCAGGGTAAATAACCCACAAGCCACTTTCATCAACAGCAAAATCAATGTCTGAATGTCCTCGCCATTTCCATGGCGTTGTGTCTTCATATACTACATCATGAAGAAGGGTCCAGGCTGCCACAAACCTCTGCTTAATATCATACTTGATTATATTTCTGGTAAAAGCCCGATTGTAATAGAATGACCCATTGTAAACAACATGGCCTGTTCCAATCCAGTTATAAGGAAGTTTGTACAGATTGCTCCAGCGCCCTAGGAAAAGAAGATACAAATGTTAAAACTGCTAACTAGTAAAGTCACTCAAAACCAAATTACTGCCACATTTAAAAAGTAAATCTTTCATATGGGTGCAATTCAGCGGACTCAAGTTAAAATCCGCTGAATGGTACATTTGACAGTGTTTTTAAAAAATATATATATTTATCCAAGTATTTCAACAAATTTTCAACAAACCCCTCCCCCCCCAACAAGAAGAAAGAAACAAGAACACAAGCAGAAATTATACATTGGATTTCCCCCATATACAATAACCCCCAATATAACAGTAAAAAACATAAATAGGGAAAAGAAAACGCCTTAACCCAAACGCCACCCCAAAAGAACCCCCTCCCCCCCCCCCCTCGCCCCCGCCCCTGGGCTGCTGCTGCTGACCTCCTAACGCTCCGCAAGATAGTCTAGGAACGGTTGCACAGACCTTCGCAAGGCAAACTTTATCCTCTCCAGCTTGATGAACCCTGCCATGTCATTGATACAAGCTTCCACACTAGGGGGCTTCGCATCCCTCCATAGTAGCAAAATCCTCCGCCGGGCTTCCAGGGACGCAAAGGCCAGAATACCAGCCTCTTTCGCCTCCTGCACCCCCGGCTCGTCCGATACCCCAAATAATGCTAATCCCCAGCTCGGCTTGACCCGGGCGTTCACCACCTTGGACATAGTCCTCGCAAAGCCCCTCCAAAACCCATCCAGCGCCGGGCACGACCAGAACATATGGACGTGATTTGCCGGGCTCCCCGAGCACCTCCCACATCTGTCCTCCACCCAAAAGAACCTACTCAACCTCGCCCCTATCATATGCGCTCTGTGAGTAACTTTGAACGGTATTAGTCTGAGCCTGGCGCAAGAGGAGGAAGAATTAACCCTACTCAGGGCATCAGCCCACAGACCCTCATCTATCTCCTCCCCAAGCTCCTCCTCCCACTTGCCCTTTAACTCCTCCACCGAGGCATCCTCCTCTTCCTGCAGCTCCTGGTAAATCGCCGAAACCTTGCCTTCTCCAACCCATACACCCGAAATCACCCTGTCCTGAATCCCACATGCCGGAAGCAACAGGAATTCCCTCACCTGCCCCCTCACAAACGCCCTTACTTGCATGTACCAGAAAGCATTTCCCGGGGGTAGCCCAAACTTCTCCTCCAGCGCCCCTAGGCTCACAAACGTCCCATCGATGAACAGGTCCCCCATTCTTCTAATCCCTGCCCGATGCCAGCTCCGAAACCCCCCATCCATCCTTCCCGGGCCGAACCGATGGTTCTCCCGAATCGGGGACCAAACCGAGGCTCCCACCTCGCCCCTGTGTCGCCTCCACTGCCCCCAGATCTTCAGCATCGCCGCCACCACCGGACTCGTGGTGTACCTTGTCGGCGAGAGCGGCAGCGGTGCCGTCACCAGCGCCCTCAGGCTCGTGCCCACACAGGACGCCATCTCTTCCACGCCGCCCCCTCTCCCTCCATTACCCACTTACGGATCATCGCCACATTGGCTGCCCAATAATAGCCACACAAATTTGGCAGTGCCAGCCCCCCCCCCCCCTGTCCCTGCTATGCTCCAGAAACACCCTCTTCACCCTCGGGGTCTTATTCGCCCACACAAATCCCATGATGCTCCTGCTTACCCGTTTGAAAAAGGACTTGGGGATCAAAATGGAAGGCACTGGAACACAAAGAGAAACCTCGGAAGGACCTTCATTTTGACCGACTGCACCCTACCCGCTAGTGAGAGTCGCAGCATATCCCATCTTTTAAAATCCTCCTCCATCTGCTCCACTAACCACGTCAAATTGAGCTTGTGCAGGGCCCACCAACTCCTAGCAACTTGGATCCCTAGGTACCGAAAGCTCCTTTCCGCCCTCTTCAGCGGTAGCTCGTCTATCCCCCTTCCGTGGTCCCCTGAATGCACCACAAAGAGCTCACTCTTCCCTACGAAAAGTCCCCAAACTCCCTAAGGCTCCGCATGACCTCACCCATCCCCTCCACTGGATCCGCAACATACAACAACAGGTCATCGGCATGCAACGACACCCGGTGTTCCTCTCTCCCCCGAACCAATCCCCTCCATTTCTTGGACTCCCTCAGTGCCATGGCCAGCGGCTCAATTGCCAGTGCAAACAACAAGGGGGATAAGGGGCACCCCTGCCTCGTCCCCCGGTACAGCCGAAGGTACTCCGACCTTCGACGGTTTGCAGCCACACTCGCCATCGGGGCTTTATATAGCAGCCTGACCCAACTGATGAACCCCTCCCCGAACCCAAACCTCCACAACACTTCCCAAAGATACTCCCTCTCCACCCGATCAAGGCCTTCTCCGCGTTCATAGCTGCCACTACCTCCGCTTCTCCCTCCACCGAGGGCATCATAATCACATTGAGGAGCCTCCGCACATTTGTATTTAGCTGCCTACCCTTCACAAATCCTGTCTGGTCCTCATGAATCACCCCCGGGACACAGTCCTCAATTCTCATAGCCAGCACCTTCGCCAGCTCAACATTGAGGAACGAGATCGGTCTATACGACCCACATTGCAATGGATCCTTGTCCCGCTTCAAGATCAAAGAAATCAACGCCCTGGACATTGTCGGGGGCAAGGTCCCCTCCTCCCTTGCCTTATTAAAAGTCCTCACTAGCAACTGGCCCAGCAGGTCCACGTATTTCCTGTAAAATTCAACCGGGAACCCATCCGGCCCCGGGGCCTTCCCCGCCTGCATGTTCCCCAATCCTTTAACCAGCTCCTCCAGCCCAATCGGCGCCCCCAAATCAGCCACCTGCTCCTCCTCCACACTCGGGAACCTCAGCTGATCTAGGAATCGTCGTATCCCCTCCTCCCCGGCTGGGGGCTCAGACCTGTACAGATCCCCATTGAAGTCCCTAAATATCTCGTTTATTCTCACCGCACTCTGCACCGTATTCCCCCCTCTATCACTAACTCCACCAATCTCCCTCGCTGTCTCCCTCTTACGAAGCTGATGTGCCAGCATCCGACTCACCTTCTTCCCATACTCATACATCGCCCCCTGCGCTTTCCTCCACTGTGCCTCTGCTTTCCCCATGGTCATCAGGTCGAATTCCGTCTGGACGTTCCGTCGCTCCCTAAGTAGCCCCTCCTCGGGGGCCTCTGCATAACTCCTGTCCACCCTTAAAATCTCCCCCACCAACCTCTCCCTCTCCCTCCCCTCTCTCTTCTCCCTGTGGGCCCTAATGGAGATTAGCTCCATTATCACCTACACCTCCCCATTGTCGTTGGCCTCCAAGTATCTTTCAATACACCCCCGCACCCGCCCGCACACCCCCTCATCCGCCAACAGTCCCACATCGAGGTGCCACAGCAGGCGCTGGTCCCTCTCCTCCCCCAACTCCAGCTCCACCCAATGTGGGGCGTGGTCCGAGATGGCTATGGCCGAATATTCCGTTCCCTCCACTTTCGGGATTAGCGCCCTACTCAAAATGAAACAATCTATCCGGGAGTAGGCTCTATGGACATGGGAAAAGAAGGAAAATTCCCTGGCCTGCTGTCTGGCAAACCTCCATGGATCCACTCCCCCATCTGGTCCATAAACCCCCTAAGCACCTTAGCCGCAGCCAGCCTCTTACCCGTCCTGGACCTAGAGCGGTCCAGTGCTGGGTCCAGCACCGTGTTGAAGTCCCCCCCCATTATCAAGCTTCCTACCTCCAGATCCGGAATCCGACCCAGCATGCGTTTCATAAATCCGGCATCATCCCAATTCGGGGCATATACGTTCACCAGTACCACCCGCACCCCCTGCAACCTCCACTCACCATCACATATCGACCTCCATTATCCGCCACAATATTCAGTGCCTCGAACGACACCCGCATCCCCACCAGTATTGCAACCCCTCTTCGCATCCAGCCCTGAATAAAAGACCTGCCCTACCCATCCCTTTCTCAGCCTAACCTGTCTGCCACCTTCAGATGTGTCTCCTGGAGCATAACCACGTCTGCCTTCAACTGGCCCTTTATGTGCGCGAACACCCAGGCCCTCCTGACCGGCCCATTCAGGCCCCTCACATTCCAAGTTATCAGCCGGATCAGGGGGCTACTCGCCCACCCCCCCCCCCCCCCCCCCCCCCCCCCCCCGCCGACTAGCCATCTCCTTTTCTAGGCCAGCCACGTGCCCGCGCCTCCCGCACCCTCCAGTCCCACAGGCGGCGGACCACTGCCCCGCCTACCTCTCCTGCTTCCAACTCCCCTTTGGCCAATGCAGCAGCTAACCAGTAGCCCCCCCCGTCCCTTCCCCCCTCCCCCCACTAGATTCTCATCTAGCCATTTTGCTCCCCCCATGACACTCCCGTAAGTCAGCTGACTCCTGCTGACCCCGGCCTCTCCCGCCATTCCATCGACCCCCCCAGTGTGAGAATCCCCCCACCCGTTGGCAGTCAGTGTGCGCTCCTCTCCCGCACCGCCCTTCACCCCGGCCCCGCCCCCATCCTTCCCTAACGCGGGAAAAATCCCGCGCTTTCCGTCTGAGTCAGCCCCGCCCCCTCTGGCGCAGCTCCTTTTTGCGGCCTTACCCCAACTCCCCATCCCCGGGCCTCCACCCCCCCTCTTCCTCCGCGGGGCCATGTCCCTCCAACACCGACGCCCACACTCTCCCACAGCCCCCACCTCAAATCCATTCACCCATCTCCACCCAGCACTCAAACCAAAAGAACATTCCCCAAACGCAGTAAACACAGTAAATATCCCCCCACGACAAACCCTCAGTTTGAGTCCAACTTTTCAGACTGGATAAAGTTCCATGCCTCATCAGGCATTTCAAAATAGTGGTGCCGATCTTGGAACGTGACCCACAATCGCGCTGGCTGCAGCATCCCGAACTTCACCCCCTTCCGATGGAGAACCGCCTTAGCCCGGTTAAAACCAGCTCCGCACTCCAGACCTGGTAAATTCGGATCTCCGTGTTCTCCCATCTGCTGCTCTGTTATTTTTTGGCCCATCTCAGGACACACTCTCTGTCCATAAAGCAATGGAACCTCACCACTACAGCCCTTGGCGGCTCGTTGGCTTTGGGCCTCCTTGCCAGGACCCGATAAGCCCCATCCAGCTCCAGGGGCCTCGGGAAAGCTCCCGCACCCATCAGCGAATTGAGCATCGTGCTCACAAATGCCCCGGCATCGGGCCCCTCCACTCCTTCAGGGAGACCCAGAATCCGAAGATTCTTCCTCCTCGACCTATTCTCCAGGTCCTCAAATTTTTCCTGCCACCTCTTGTGCAGCACCTCGTGCGCCTCCATCTTCACCGCCAGGTCCAATATCTCGTCCTCGTTCTCCGAGGCTTTTTGCCGCACCTCCCGGATCGCCGCCCCTTGGGCCTTCTGGGTCTCCACGAGCTTCTCAATCGGCGCCTTCATTGGCGCCAGCATTTCTGTCTTCAGCTCCGCAAAGCAGCATTTAAGGAACTCCTGCTGCTCCTGCGCCCACTGCGCCCACGCTGCTTGGTCTCCACCCGCCGCCATCTTGCTTTTCCTCCCTCGCACTTTCCGCTGCACCAGGATCACTTTTTGAACCGCAACACTCCTGGTTCAATCCATATAGTGTTGGGGGAACCCTGCTGTCACCTTCCCACACTGGGATCCGTCGAACAATTGCCGTGGGGGCCCCTCTGATGAGCCCAAAAGTCCGTTCCCGGCGGGAGCTGCCGAACGTGCAACCTACCTAGGCATAGCCGCAACCGGAAGTCCCATTTGACAGTGTTTTTTGGTGATGCAGCGCCGAGAAACATCCCGCTATACAACTGCACACTTTTTAAAATAAAATATTTTTATTCTCCTTTTTCACATTTTCTCCCGAATTTACACCCACCAACAATAAACAATAATCGGCAACAGATATGTCAATCCCCATAACAATAACAACGATCCCATCCTTCCACCAACCCCCAAACATCAGCCCGCATGTTTACATAAACAAATGACAAAAAAGAATCAGGGATTCCCCATAATCATCCTTAATATACACAGCCCCCCTGCCCCCCCAACCCTCCCACCCATTCCCCCCCCCCAACTAATGTTCAATGTTATCCAGTTCTTGAAAGTGCATAATAAATAGTGCCCATGACTTGTAGAACCCCTCCGAGCTTCCCCTCAGTTCGAACTTAACCTTCTCAAGTATTCCAACAGGTCCCCCCTCCACGCCAGGGCACTGGGTGGAGAGGTTGCTCTCCATCCCATCAGGATCCGCTTTAGGGCGACCAACGAGGCGACGGTTATGATATCTGCCTCCGCACCCGTTTCCAACCTTGGCTGGTCTGACACCTCGAATATGGCCTCCCGGGGACCGGGTCCAGTTTCACTCGCACCACCTTGGAAATTACCCTAAAAACCACCTTCCAATACTCCCCTAACTTTGGACAGGACCAAAACAAAATAACATGATTAGCGCCCCCCACCCCCCACCTCCCCGCAACGCTCACACACATCTTCTACTCCTTCAAAAAATTGGCTCATCCTCGCCCTCGTGAGGTGCGCTCCATATACCACCTTCAGCTGTATCAGCCCCAACCTCGCACATGAGGTGGAGGCATTCACTCTCCGGAGCACCTCACACCAGACCCCCTCCTCTATAACCTCTCTGCGGTGAATGATATTTGTATACATATGTACCCTTAATGCGTAGGCCCCTTTAAGACTGGGTTTGGAACCCTGGGGGACTCCGCCCCCAGGAAGCTGTATATAAGGTTACGTTCAGTAGGCAGCGTGCAGTGAGCACACTTCTCGGCAGCTGTCTGGTTTTCTGGTTATTAAAGCCTTTGTATTCTCGAACTCCTCTCCTGAGTCGTAATTGAGGGTATCTCACTCTCCCAGCTCTTCCTCCCACTTTGCTTTGATCCCTTCCAGTGGTGTCTTATCCTCTTCCAGAATAGCTCCGTACACCGCTGACACTGCCCCCCTTCTCCAGTCCCCTTGTCGTCAGCACCTCCTCCAGCAATGTGGAGACCGGTTCCTCCAGGAAGCTCCGTATCTCCTTCCTGGCAAAATCCCGAACCTGCATGTATCTAAACACTTCTCCCTGCTCCAGCCCATACTTCGCTTCCAGCTCCCTCAATCCTGCAAACCGACCCCGAAGAAACAAATCTTTTAGTGTCTTAATCCCCTTCTCTTCCCATTTCCGAAAACTTCCATCCCACCTCCCTGGCTCAAATCTGTGGTTCCCCCAAATTGGCATTTCCCTTGACCCTGCCCCCAACCTGAAGTGTTGACGAAACTGCCTCCAGATTTTCAATGAAACTATTATTACCGGACTCCCTGAGTACTTCCCCGGGGCTATCGGGAGCGGCGCTGTTGCTAGTGCTTTCAGCCCCGACCCCCCGCACAAACTCTCCTCCATTCTGACACACTGGGAATCAACCCCTCTGACCCAGCTCCGCATCTTCTCCACATTCGCCGCCCAGTAGTAATACATCAGGTTCGGAAGACCCAAACCCCCTGCCTGCCTTCCCCTCTGTAGCAGCACCTTTCTAACTCTAGCCACCTTCCCTCCCCATATGAACGAGGTAATCCTTCCTTCAGTCTCCCTGAGAAAATCGGTAGGCATTGAAAAATAAACAGAAATCGCGGCAACACATTCATTTTAACCGCCTGTACCCGACCCGCCAGTGACAGAGGGAGGCCATCCCACCTTGCCAGATCGGCTTTCACTCTCCCCACCAAACTAGTGATGTTGTACCTGCGAAGCCTCCCCCACTCCCGGGCAACCTGCACCACCAGATACCTAAAGTAAGTCCGTGCCCTACGGAATGGCAGTCCCCCTTCCCCTGCCCCCACCCCCGGCCGAGACACCACAAAATACTCACTCTTGTCCAGGTTCTGCTTGTACCCCGAGAAAGACCCAAATACTCGCAGTAGCTCCAATATTCCTCCTATCGACGCACTCAGTTCCGACACATACAGCAGCAAGTCGTCGGCATATAAGGACACCCTATGCTCTATCCCCCCTGCACTATTCCTTTCCATGCTACCGAACGTCTCAATGCGATGGCCAACAGCTCAATCGCAAGTGCAAACAACAGGGGGGACATAGGACATCCCTGTCTCGTCCCACGGTGGAGAGAAAAGTATCTCGAACTGATATTGTTTGTGCGGACACTCGCCTTCGGCTCCTTATATAATAGCTTTACCCAGTTCACAAATGTTGGTCCAATCCCAAACCGCTCCAGCACTGCCATCAGGTACCCCCATTCTACTCGATCAAACGCCTTCTCTGCGTCCAATGCCACAACCACCTCTGTTTCCTTCCCTTCCGCCGATGCCATAACAACGTTCAAAACCCTCCTAATGTTCGAAAATAGCTGCCTCCCTTTCACAAACCCCGTCTGATCCTCCCCTAACACCTTCTGGAGGCACTCCTCCAACCTACCCGCCAGTACCTTCGCCAATACTTTTGCGTCCGCATTCAGAAGTGATATGGGCCTATACGACCCACACTCCGTCGGGTCTTTATCTTTTTTTAGCAACAGTGAAATCGATGCCTGCCCCAAGCTTTGTGGCAGCACTCCCTTCCCTATCGCCTCCTCAAACATCCCCACCATCAGGGGTGCCACCTTATCCTTAAATTTTTTATAATATTCCACCGGAAACCCATCCGGCCCTGCCACCTTCCCCGACTGCATCCTCCCAATCGCATCCTTTATCTCCTGCTCCACTATTGCTCTTTCTAATATAGCCAACTGCACGCTTTTGGCCTCAGGGAGTTTGTTCCCCCCGAGGCTGCACTTAGATGGATTTCCTGTTGGCTGCAGATTGCCATTTTGTCCAGATGCCCTGATCTTTCCTCTCTATTTCAGGTCCCCTATGCTCTTTTGCCCCCCCCCCCCCCTTGGGGAGGCTGCCAGGAACTCTCCCCCCCCCCTCCCCCCGCCTGACAAGACCCACATGGGCTCGACCCCTGGCATTGCCAACCAGGCACCTGCACCCCCGGCACAGCCAACCTGGCACACTGGCAGTGCCAAGCTGCCCTGTCCCTAACTACCAGGTCAAGGGTCTGGCAGACCCCCACACCCAGGTGCTGTCAGGACTGGTCCATGTTTGTGTGGACCAGTACTGAACGGCACCCTGGTGAGGTCTCCCAGGTGCAGTCGGTGAGTCCTGGCAACCGGGTGAACAGCTCATTTAAATATCCAGATCTGGATCTTGCCCAGCAAGGGATCGCACTGGGAGGATCGAATCAGGTGACTCATGTGAGGTTTTGCTCCCGGCGGAGCCCAATTTGGGGTTCGCTCACGATTCACCCATTGCACCTGGATCAGTGCCGAGCGCGAGGGGGTCACTGAATCATGCCCAAAATGTGCTGGATGGAGCCTGATGTGGAGGGATCATTGTTTCATGGATGCGTGGGAGTGTCGCTCCTTGAATAATGTATATCCACTAACGTGAACTTAGAAAGTTTAGCATACACTGTTTATCTAAAATTTCCACAGTCAAAGGAATTAAAACAACAATCATCAGCTAATGTAACAAATAGAGAAGCATAATCTTAAAATTATGCGTGTAAGGGTCATCACTAAGTTGAATGTTCCTGCTACACCAATCTAGTGATTTGTAAAACATGTTATATCTCACCTTGTTTAAAGTTTTCAAGGTTCCTGAATTCTACCAGGTTGTTTCCATAGTAATAGTTTGTCACATAGATCCTGTTATCTTTGGCTATGGGATCTTTCATCCAGGCACCCTCATTACGGCCGTAATTATGGTGTTTCTCAGGAGATTCGATCATTGACAAAGTCCCGTAACACTCACCTTCTCTGACTTTAGATAAAAAGAACAGCAGTATGAATACCAGGTACTTATTGATTTAAAGGATGTGTGACATTGTGCAGTAGTTTGTTGGCCCTATATGTCTGTATTATGCAACTTACAAATCATTTATTATTTGATAAATGTGAGGTAATAGAAATCTTTAAATCAATATATTTGTCCACACTGAAGCAACACAATTTGACATCATAGACCATTTCTACCCTCAGTATTCTCCATTTAAAAAATTATTTCATGGGATATGAGTGTCGCTGGCTGGGCCACCATTTATTGCCTATCGCTAATTTCCCTTGAAGGGGCATTTAAGAGTCAACCACACTGCCATGGGTCTGGAGTCACATGTAGGCCAGACTAGATTTCCTTCCATCAAGGACATTAGTGAACCGGGTGGGTTTTTACAACAATCTACAATGGTTTCATGGCCATCATCCAATTCAAATTTCACCATCTGCCGTGGTGGGATTCTAAACCTGGATCCCCAGAACATTACCCAGGTCTCTGACTTACTCGTCCAGTGACAATACCACTGTGCTATTATTGCCTCCCCATATTGAGTTCCCAACCTGAGCCACATTATCATCAGTGGGGGTAATGAGAGGGCAGAAAGAGGTACTCAGCAGAAGTTGGTTGCTGCTCCAAATGAGGAGTAGAAAAATAGAGCAGAGCCATCAACATTAATCATATTGCCTCTGAGCAGTTGATTTAAAGGGAATCTTGAATTCTTGTACTTTGTCTTCTTGCCTTCTCAACTTGGCAGTGTGCATGGCATAGGATGATCAAGAAAGGAAGAAAATAAATGAACAAAGCTAAACTCCAGATAATGATTTTATGAATGAAAATGGATCAAACTAGTTGTTTTTAAGAAAAAAATAACAAAAATAATGAACAAGTAAACATTCAATAGTTAAATCTAAATATGTGAAGAAGTGTTATTTATGTTATAATTTGTCTGATTATAATCCTGTGAGGCACCTTGGAACATTTTACAATATTATAGGTATTTGTAAATGCAAGTTATTGTTACTCGTTGAAAATTGTATTATTTTCTGAGCTGTTGCTGCAAGTGGGATCTGGGAAACATTACAAAGGATTTTCCATAGAAAATTTGTAAACCAGGTTTCATTGTATTCAAATTATTGAAAAGTTAAAACTATTTAAAAATTACTTTGTGCAAAATAAATATACCTTTATGTGGCCCAGCTGACCGAGTGCGTGTGTTGGCGGTGAGTGTGGTCGTCTCTATGGTACCAGTGCTTGTAGTTTCTGTAATGGTTGCCGTGGCACTTCTGGTGACAGGGGCTGGAGTAGCTGTTATATTCTCTGTTCTCCTGCCAGCTACTTCGGATTCACGAGAAACCGGAGTCTTTCCTGCAGCTCTTGACTCCTTATCCTCAGAACGTAAAGTCCCTTTAAACGAATTATCTGAGAGTGGTTTAAAAAACATCAATGTGGCTCCATTTCAAATTGTGCAAAAGAAAAATGTCACTAACTGGATTATACAAACTTACAGAGCATTTATTTCTTATTCCATTGTTACAGTTCACAGGCACTTTTTTTTTTAAGCACAGATCATCATTTTTTCAGATTTTACAATGCTCAAGATACTGGCTGAGGTTTTCTGTTTCTGCATTCATCAGGCTGATGTTTTGCCCATTAAAGTAAATGGGTAGAAAATTGAAAGCTGGCAAACACAGAAAATAAAACCCCGGCCAGTGTATTCAGTGCCACTGATTTACAATGACTTCAATCAAATTCCATTTTCATTACGCGTAATTCTGAAAAGATTATGAGGAATGAATTACATGATTCTGTCCATTTTCCTATGAAAGTCATAAAAAAGCCTTTTGTTATTATTTACTTCTGAACTGTAGTGCATTATTATAGTTTTGGAAGCATCCTCTTTGCAACTTTCTGGCTCTATAGGGTTTATAATTTGTGCAGTCTCCAAGAAAGAAAAACAAAGGTTTTCAAAATGTGAAGGACAAGATACATTGGTCTTCTGCCTTCGTGAATTTGAATCTAACATATGATAATGGGATTAGAGCTTCTCTTTGAGCAGGAGCTTCCTGTCCTTGGGATGGCAGGCTTGGAGGCCAGGAAAATAGAAAGAGTCCTTGGCAAGCCTGAAGGCAGCCAATTAAGAGGCTAACTCCAGTAAAATTGCTGAGCCATTCCCACTGCCAGCAATATAGGTCCTGGACCCTCATTTTATCCCAACGTTGGGGTCCCGAAGCTCAGGTAAAATCCTACCATTTTACTCTGTGGAACTTCTATGTAAAAATTGGGTCAATGGTTTCAATACAGCTCTTAATGGGCACATTTGAACATAATTCAGCATAAGTAACTGGCCCATAGAAATTCATGGACAATAAAAGTGTTGAATATTGCACAGAATTCTGTGTGCTTTGAGATTTTCTTGAAATTTACATGTCCTGTTCTTTTAACTTAAAAAATACAGATCAAACAGTGATTTAACATTATTGTAGTTTTATCAAATTCTATCTCAATTAGCTTTCACCCATAACATCTAAATCTCAGTTGGGGAGCTGTTGGATGGGTCCAAGTCTCGACCGAGGCTGAGCCAGAGCCTAGGCCAAGGTGGGGAGGTGGGAGTGGATCCCACGGCTGCTGAGTAACTGGATGTGGGAGGGGGGGGGGGGGGGGGCTGGGATGAGAGGCATTGTCCATGGTGGAAGAGGGGCTGATTATGTTCAGAAGATATAGGAGCAGATTTAGGCCATTCGGCCCATCGAGTCTGCTCCGCCATTCTATCATGGCTGATATGTTCCTCATCTGCTACCTACAATGTTACAGACCAAGAGCTGGATTGCAAAATCAGCCAGGGCATCTCCTCCCGAGAACACATGACCAAGGAGCAGGAGATTTAGCCTCCCATCCTGGCCTCAACTCCACTGTCCTGCCCATTCTTCATCACCCTTCAACCCATTACTAATTAAAAATCTGTCCAACCCCTCCTTAAATTTACTCACTGCCCCTGCATCCACCGCACACTGGAGTAGCGAATTCCACAGATTCAGAACCCTTTGGGAGAAGTAGTTTCTCCTCAAATCAGTTTCAAATTTGTTACCTTTTATTCTAACATTATGACCCTTCATTTTAGAATGCCCCACAAGAGGAAGCATCAGCTCCATGTCTACTTTATCCATACCTTTTAGCATCTTGTATACCTCAATTAGATCTCCCCTCATTCTTCTAAACACTAGAGAGCATAGTCTTAAAACTGTTCAAACTGTTCATCTCCTCATACGACAAACCCCTTATATCTAGAATCAACCTAGTAAACCTCCTCGGAACTGCCTCCAATGCCACTACATCTTTCCTCAAATAAGGGCACCAAAACTGTGCACAATTCTCCAGGTGCGGTCTTACCAATACCAATGTATAGTTTCAACAACACTTCCTTACCTTTATACTCAATTACTTTTGCTATAAATGCCAACATTCCATTTACTTTCCTTATTAATTTTTGCACCTGTATGCTCGTTTTCTGTGACTCATGCACGAGGACACCCAGATCCCTCTGCATTGGAGCACCCCAAAGTCTCTCCCCATTTAAGTTGCCTTTCCATTTTTTCGACAATAATGCATAACCTCACACTTATCCATGTTAAACTCCATTTTTTTACTCCACATTTTGGCACACTCTCCTAACCTATCTAAATCCATTTATAAGGTTCTTATTTCCTCATTGCAACTTATTGTTCCACCTATTTTTGTGTCATCTGCAAATTTGGCTATAGAACCTTCTATCCCTGTATCCAAGTCGTTAGTATAGATTGTAAATAGCTGGGGCCCAAGGATCGAACCCTGTGGCACCCCACTAGTTACATCTAGTCATCCAAAAAAAGACCCATTTATCCCGACTCTCTGTCTCCTGTCTGTCAGCCAGTCTTCTATCCAAGCTAATAAATTCCATGCGGTTACACCTTGTGAATTAACCTTCTGGGCGGCACCTTATCAAATGCCTTCAAGAATCCAGATGTACTACAACTACAGGATCTCCATTATCCACTTTGCTTGTTACATCTTCGAAGAACTCAAGCAAATTAGTCAAACGTGATTTGCCTTCATAAGACCATGCTATCTGATGGATAGCACTTTGGCTTTCCAAATGTCCTGATATTATATCCTTGATAATTGATTCTAACAATTTTCCAACAACAGATGTTAAACTAACTGGTCTGTAATTTCCCACATTCTATCTCCCTCTCTTTTTTAATAAGGGTGTTAAATTAGCAGTTTTCCAATCCACTGGAACCTTTCCCGTGTCCATGGAATTTTGGAATATCATAACCAATGGATCCACTATCTCTGCTGCCACTTCCTTTAACACCCTAGGATGTAGGACATCAAGCCCTGGGGACTTGTCTGCCCTCAATCCCAAGTGTTTGTTGAGTACTGTTTCCCAATTGATGCTGATTGTTCCACGTTCCACCCTTTCTATTATCTCTGAATTGCCCGTTCCTATAGGAATGTTACTAGTGTCTTCCACCATGAAAACTGAGGCAAAGTATTGATTTAGCAGCTCTGCCATTTCTGTGTTCCCCACTATTAACTCACCAGTTTAATCTTCCAAGGGGCCAACATTCACCTTCGCGACTCTCTTCCCTTTTATGTACCTGCAGAAGCTTTTGCTATTCTTTTTGATATTCTGTGCTAGTAATTTTCGTAATTTACCTTAGCTCTTTTTATTTACTTTTTTAGTATCCCTTTGTTTATATTTGAAATTTTCCCAATCTTCTAGCCTGCCACTGGCCTTACAATATGATATAACTTAGTGTCTGTCCTTATAATGTCCGTGTGTGTGTCTGTGAAGCCAAAGGAATCATGTTTATTTGATATGTGACCCGAGAAAATGCTTGGAATTCATTCAATTCCTTTTTAGTTGTTAGATTTTCAATTGGAGGCCGCATTCCTAATTCATTATTTTTTAAAATATAAACTTTTTTCATTTTTCATTTTTTCCAATTATGGGGCAATTTAGCATGGCCAATCCACCTTTGGGTTGTGGGGGCGAAACCCACGCAAATACGGAGAGAATGTGCAAACTCCACATGGATAGTGACCCAGAGCCAGGATCGAATTTATTGACTAAATTTGAATCTTTCAACGTCAATTGTGTCAGTTCAGGTTCTTCTCAACATCTGAACCAATCAATCTCCAAAAATAGTACTTATAAAACAAATCATTAGAACTGCTTGACAACAGTAGAATTCATATTATGATGAAAAATCCCAAGATCATGGGTCATTTTTAATGTGGGTACAAAGCGCCACAATTAATGTTCCTTTGGTCCATCCAATATAAGTGCCATTAAGGTAACGTGAGGAGGTACATTAGCTTGGAAATGACAAGTATATGTGAATGAAACCATTTGTTAGCTGATGGTTAGCTTGGTGCTAGAGAATTAATTTGTATTAATTAATTCATCTGATTCTAATTTTTGGTTTCCTGAAACTGCAACAACAGCCCAAGTGTAGTTTGGCACGGATCCAAACCAGCCAACTAACCTTGACAAAGCTGGAGCAACAGAACCAAAAGGATCCAACAAAACATATTTGTTGTCACTGCAACTGGAAGCCAACAAAAAAATATCACTCCTGGAACCAGCTTCCTCTGGAAGGCACAATGAAAGGCACACTCCCAATGCTTTGTTTCTGTTTCCTGTATATTGAATCCCATATAATGTGCACTACACCCATGTATGAACATATGACTGTGTTAAAGAATTGCAACAAAAATAGATTCAAGTGGGAAAATAATTGTTAGTGATCCCAGAAACGAAATTCACTTTCAGTACATTCGCTATATTAATTTATGGACCATTTATTTATTTTTCAAGTGTTTTCAGTCTTACAGATTATTCATTATCCAATTGAATTGGAATTAATAGCAAGTAAAATACAAAGTTACCTCCTGTCACAAAACAAAACCAAACTCACTTCTGATAGGCTGCATCATTTAAATCACCCACAGAGTATTTTCTATTTATACCACTTTCTTAGAATTTTATTACTCTGAATACTTTTCCGTTCTCACTGATTAATGGCAGCTGGGTGAAGCAGTACTTTTATCCTGCAAATAACCACCAGTGAATTATCTTACTGCAGGGCAGAATTTGTCAGCTGCACTCTTCTTTAAAGTATGTCCCTGATACAATAGGAACTGAATTTAACCGAAGATCAATATCATTAATTTGTATTACTTATTTCCCAATTGCTAGGAAGGAAAAAGATTTGGTAACTTCAGTACCCTAACTAAATCTGCACATAATATTCTGACCAAAGAAATAAATCAGTTATGTAGAATATTCTACATATTTGATAGCGGCATGGTGACACAGTGGTTAACATTGCTGCCGCACAGCGCCAGAGACCAAGGTTTGATTCCGACCTTGGATAGCTGTCTGTGTGGAATTTGCACATACTCCCTGTGTGTGCGTGGGTTTCCTCCGGGTGATCCGGATTCCTCCCACAGTCCAAAGATGTGCAAGTTAAGTGGATTGGCCATGCTAAATTGTCCCATAGTGTCCAAAAGATGAGATGGAGTCACTGGGTTACAGGAATCGGGTGGGGGCGTGGGCCTAGGTAGGATGCTCTTTCGAAGGATCTGTGTTGACTCGATTGGCCAAATAGCCTCAATCTGCACTGTTGTGATTCTATGATTATTAAATGGAGAGAAGAACAATAATACCTCAAATGAGAAACTTTACCAATAATGTTTTCATTTTTTTAATGTTGAATGTTAACTCCACTGTATCACCCAGGAATGAAATTTAAAAATCGACAGATATTGTCTCAGAGTACATACTGCCTTGTCAAATATTACACATTCAAACAAATGTTGCATTGTGCAATGTTAAAATCGAAGCACTGCATTAATGTGCTTGCATAATACCATTTTGGGTATAATGCAATAAACTTTATCGCAACTTATTTAGTGTTACTGGTGACTATCCTTTGGCAACCTATACATCTTTTGGTTGAGTTTCTGATCAATGTTGACCCCAGCCCCAGGATCTTTATGGTTAGGTCTCAGAAATGGTAATACCACTAGATATCAAGAGGAGGAGGTTAGGCATTCTTTTACTGGAGATGATTATTGACTGGCATGTATGTGGCACGAATGAAATTTGCCACGTACCAACCCAACCCTAGATACTGTCTAGGATTTACTATGTGCATGTACATTTTCAGTAGCTGAGGCATCACAAATGGAGCTGCACATTATGTAACCATCAGCAAACCGATGCAAGGAAGATCATTGAAGCAGTTGATAGTAATTGGACCTTGAGTACTTCAGTGCTGAACTTCTGCATTGATGTTTTGTGACTGAGATGATTTGCCTTCAAAAACTGCAACCACCCTCCTTTGTGCCAAGTATTTTTTAAAATATTTTTATTGAAGAAAATTTTCTTTATAACAAAATAATACCACACTTTACATTTAGGTACAACACAAAAACAGCACAATCATTACTTAACAATGATGTGGAGATGCCGGCGTTGGACTGGGGTGAGCACAGTAAGAAGTTTTACAACACCAGGTTAAAGTCCAACAGGTTTGTTTCAAAGTCACTAGCTTTCGGAGCTCTGCTCCTTCCTCAGGTGAATGAAGAGGTATGCTCCAGAAACATATATATAGACAAATTCAAAGACGCCAGACAATACTTGGAATGTGAGCATTAGCAGGTGATTAAATCTATCTGTAAAGATTTAATCACCTGCTAATGCTCACATTCCAAGCATTGTCTGGCGCCTTTGAATTTGTCTATATATATGTTTCTGGAGCATACCTCTTCATTCACCTGAGGAAGGAGCAGCGCTCCGAAAGCTAGTGATATCGAAACAAACCTGTTGGACTTTAACCTGTTGTTGTAAAACTTCTTACTATTACTTAACAACCCCACTAAACCTAATCCCTCAAACATATAACTAAAAACACCCCCCTAACAGATGTTGCTGACAAACTCTTTGAAAAAGTAAATTAATGGCTGCCATCTAGAGTAAAACCCTCCAACCGACCCCCTAATGATGTACTTGACCTTCTCCAGATGTAAGGGGCGGGATTCTCCGACCCCCCCCACCGGGTCAGAGAATCGCCGGGGGGCGGCGTGAATCCCGCCCCCGCCGGCCGCCGAATTCTCTGGCACCGGAGATTCGGCGGGGGTGGGAATTGCGCCACGCCGTCTTCTCCTGGTGATTCTCTGGCCCGTGATGGGCCGAAGTCCCGCTGGTCCTATGCCAGTCCCGCCGGCGTAAATTGAACTATGTCCCTTACTGGCGGGACCTGGCGGGCGGGCTCCGTGGTCCTGGGGAGGGCGCTGGCTGATCTGGCTCTGGGGGTGCCCCCACGGTGCCCTGACCCGCGATCGGGGCCCACCGATCCGCGGGCAGGCCTGTGACGTGGGGGCACCCTTTTCCTACGCGCCGACCGCTATCCTCCGCCATGGCCGGCGCGTAGGTGAACCCCCCTGCGCATGCGCGGGGATGACATCAGCAGCCGCTGACGCTCACGCGCATGCGCGGACCCGCGTCGGCCGGCGGAGTCCCTTCGGCCCCGGCTGGCGTGGCGCCAATGGCCTTCCATGCCAGCCGGCGGGGTACCAACCACTCCGGGGCGGGCATAGCTCCTAACGGTGCGGGCCTAGCCCCTAAAGATGCGGAGGTACAGGAGAATCCCGCCCAAGAACTCCATTAGGTCACCCAAACAGATCGAGGCAGTCGGCGGAGTAAGAGATCTCCACCCAAGCACAACGTGCCTCCGGGTTATCAACAAGACAAAGGCGAGGACATCCGCCTTCACCCCCGTCTGCAGCACTGGCGAGTCCGAAACCTTGAAATGGCCATCAGCAGACAAGGCTCCAGCTCGATATCAAGAATCTCTGACATGGTGCTAAAGAAGGACTCCCAGAAACGTTCAAGTTTAGGTCATGACCAGAAGAACATGTGGGTATGATTCTCCAGCCCCCGAGAACAATGCTCGCACCTATCCTCCACTCGAGAAAAAAACACTAATTCTCGCCTTGGTCAGATGTGTCCTGTATATCACTTTGAACTGAATCAAGCTGAGCTTTGCACATGAGGGGGTAGTAATTTTTTTTTTTCTTTTTATAAATTTAGAGTACCCAATTCATTTTTTCTAATTAAGGGGCAATTTAGCCTGGCCAATCTACCTATCCTGCACATCTTTAGGTTGTGGGGGCAAAACCCACGCAAACACAGGGAGAATATGCAAACTCCTGACGGAGAATGACCCAGAGCCGGGATCGAACCTGGGACCTCGGCGCCGTGAGACAGCAGAGCTAACCCACTGCGCCACCGTTCTGCCCTATGAGGAGGTATTAATAATTGATCCTCTAAAGAGCCTTTCTCCACAGCCCCCCCCATCCAAAACCAGACTCAGTTCATCCTCCCACTTCCTCTTCAGCTCATCCAACGGAGCCTGCTCCACCGACAGGATCTGGCCATAAATGTCCGAAATCCTCCCTCCACTCAGCATCGGCATTGGCAGAGATCTCCTATTCAAGAGGGAGGGTGAAGATGCCAAGGGTAATGAAGAAAACTCTTAACCCAAGAAATCGCAAATCTGAAAATATCTAAATAAATTAGTCCTCGGGAATTGGAATTTGTCCAACAGCTCCTCAAAGCCTACCCTCTACAAACAGGTCCCCAAACATCTCCAGATCCTCCTACCCCATGAGCTGAATGTCGTATCTAAACACGCTGTCATAAAGTGAGGGTTACTACAAATCGGGGCTAACAATGACATGGAGCCCAGCTTACAATGTTGGCTAAACTGCCTCCAAATCCTCAGAGTGGACACTACTGTCAGACTCAAGGTACATTTTGCAGGGGAAAACGGAAGTGAGGCAGTTACCAAAGCCCCAAGCTAGAACCACTACAAGTGTCTGCCTCCATCTGCTGCCAGAGGGAATTCCGCTCCTTGGTCACCCCAGTACTTTTTCAACATTAGCACAGTGGTTAGCACTGTTGCTTCACAGCGCCAGGGACCTGGGGTCGATTTCCGGCTTGGGTCACTGTCTGTGTGCACTCCGCACATTCTCCCTGTGTCTGCGTGGGTTTCCTCTGGGTGCTCCGGTTTCCTTCCACGAGTCCCGAAAGACATGCTTGTTAGGTGAATTGGACATTCTGAATTCTCCCTCCCGAACAGGCGCCAGAGTGAGGCGACGAGGGGTTTTCACAGCAACTTCATTGCAGTGTTAATGTAAGCCTACTTGTGACACTAATAAAGATTATTATTATTAATAAAATAATGAATTAGGTGGAGCTAAGCCTGTTGATTGTCTCCCTCTCTCAAGAAAAGCCCTACAAATCCCTTGGGTCTTGCCCCCCACCCCCACCCACCCAAATGAAGGAAGCTATCAATTTGTTGACTCTAACAAATAAAGATTTGGGGAGAAAAATGGGGAGACACCAAAAAGGAAATAAAAACCATGGGAGAACATTCATTTTAATAGTCTGAACCCTGTCCGCCAAGGACAAGGGGAGGCTATCCCACTTCTGCAAGTCAGACTTAACCTCATTTACCAAACTAGCATAATTTAATTTATGAAGCAAGGCCCAATTGTGGGCCACCCGGATTCCCAGATAATGAAAGCTAGATCTGGCAAAGCTGAAAAGGCAACATCCCCAGATCGGCTCCCCTAATGGAGTACGGAGATCGCCGGAAAGTATTCACACTTGTCCAAATTTAACTTATATCCCGAGAAGGAGCCAAAGCTCCTAAGTAGCTTCATTATCTCATCTGTGGCGGAGACTGGGACTGTGATATAAAGAAGCTGATCATCTGCATACAAAAACACCCTATGCTCCTTTGTGCCAAGTATGACTCCAACCATTGGAGAGTTCTCCCCTTAATCACCATTGCCTTTTAGTTTGTTTGGGCTCTTATGTTAATTTAGCAAAGCCACAACCAGTGCCAGAATAAAGATACCATAATAATATAATCCATAACATGCTTAAAAGATGATCACAGACCTAGACCTGTTATTGAAATGTCAGTAACCTATTTATACCTGTAAATGGAATGTGAAGGTGTACACTATTCAATACTGCAGTATATAATACTTGGACTAATTCCCAAATCGATTTGATTTTTGGCTTTTCAGATCAATTTAGGCACTTGAAACAAATGGAAAACAGTTGTGGTTTACTGCCAATCTGAAAGCTATCTCAGATCACGAGGGAATATGGATGCATCTTCCTTGCAGAACAATAGAGAAAACAGATGTACCACTAGACCACCAAGAATCAAGTGCAATACCTCTCTGTAACTACACAGATCACCGTTAGACTGCAAGGAAATTATTATAAAACAATGAAAATTAGTAGTATACAAAATATTGAATGCTCTGAAATGCATGTACTGTAATTATGAAGACAAAGGTGGTGGCCATTTTGTGCAAGAAAAGATCATTCACATAGACATGAGATGTATGTCACAGAATCTGATACGGATGACATCATTAGAGGGAGGAATTTTGTTGACCTCAAAGGATCAAACACTTTGAAATAGAATCATAGAATCCCTACAATGCAGAAGGAGGCCATTCGGCCCATCTTGTCTGCACCGACCCCCTAAAAGAGCACTCCACCCAAGCCCACACCCCACCCCAATAACCCCCTAACCTAACCTACACTAAGGGGCAATTTAGCATGGCCAATCCACCTAACCTGCACATCTTCGGAATGTGGGAGGAAACCGGAGTAGACACGGGGGGAAAGTGCAAACTCCACACAGATAGTGACCCAAGGCCGCAATTGAACCCAGATCCCTGGCACTGTGAGGCAGTAGTGTTAACCACTGTGGCACCCATAAAGTGTCACTAGACTCTAAAAAAAACCTGAAATGGCTCCTGGACTCTTGCCTTAAGATCTCATTTGAAAAAGTATCTTTCTACCAATACTCTTGTTAGGATTGGTTTGGAACTGCAGCTTTTATTATGTGCCAAGTGCACTTCAACCGTAGCCTTGTATCTTCCTGTTCAAATAATGGTAAGCAATGGTAAATTCAGATAAGTAGGATAAGGGGTTCACCATAACACACCAAGCATAATAGAAGATGGATTCCATAAAGTATCTGATGTTCTATTGTAGAATCAGGTTTCTTGCACATTTGCCTCTACTATCAGACCCAGCAGAATCCAAAAGATACACATTCTTTAGATGAAGCATGTTTTCCCTCCCATTTAACACCATTTTATGTCTCTGTCAAACCTTCCTGATCTAATTCGAACCAATATTGTGAGAATTATATTGTACCGATCAATATTTCTATGCCTCAGGAGATTCTCTTTTAATTACCTCCTTTCACAATGACAGAGGCTGAAGTTCTCTAGGCTTCATTGCCTTTACTATGATTGTTTAGAGGCTGAAGTTCTCTAGGCTTCATTGCCTTTACTATGATCGTTTCATTGCCTTTTTCTAGCGGCAGAGGTGAGAATGGAGGTGGGACTGAAAGAAAGCAGGCCTAATTTAAATGCAGCATTCTGCCATTTTGTAGATTTACGCTGCATTTCACATGAAGCAGGAAAGGTAGAGGGCTGGAACACGGAGCTGGCTGACCCTCACATTACCAATGCCATCTTAGAGGTCCACCTTGAGGCAGTGAAGGAGAGGAGGGATGTCCTCTTTCTGGAGGGTGGCAGGCGAAGACCACCCTCCCTGACAAAGCTATCCTGGATCAAGGTAGTGGGGACCATGAGCAGACAAATCACGTTCTGGAAGAACTGGGTTCAGTGCAGGAAGAGGTTCAATGACATTATTCAATCTGGCAAAGTTAGTGTAATGCCATGTTAAACATCTAACAGCTATTTGGTGAAGGTGGAGACCAAAGGTCAACCTTTACCCTGATTAAATTTACTCACAAAGTGAAACATTACAAGTGTTTAACTTCTAGGGCCATATATGGGGCGGGATTCTCCGAGCCGAAATCACGATCGGCGAAGGGGCGGAGAATGGGCGTCAAACCCGAAATCCGGTCCTATGCCGCTCTCTGGAGAATCGCCATGAATCGAGTGCACGCAGACTACGCGTAGCGGGTCGGGGGCCATTGACAGAGGCCCCTGCGGCGATTCTCCGTTTGTTGGGTTTGTTGCGCTCAACGACCACTCTCTGTGGATAATACAAATCCTTCACACAGTTACTCGTGTCAGCGTCCTTTGTGGCATCTGCTGTTTCCTTGAGCCTGCAGTCACTGAGTCCAAGGCGCTCCCCATCTGGAATCATGTCTGGCTTACTTGAATCAGCTTTGGCTTGTCGATGCTCCCCATCTGGAGCCCTTTCTGGTTCACCTGTGTCAGCTGAGGTTTCTTGATGCTCCCCGTCCGGACTGGTCATTTCAGGTTCACTTGAATCTTCTGAGGTTTCGTGATGCTCCCCGTCCGGAGTCAAAACGTTCAGGAATGCATTTGCTTGTGGAGAGGCTCAAGCGGATGATGTTTGAATTACCGTGGTGTCACCGGAGTCACCAGTAGTCTCACTGTGATTGTTGAGTGCCTCTGTACATTCTAGCTGAGGTCTGTCACGTTGCACATCTGATATGGGAAGTGAGATGCCGTCGTCACTTGTCGCACATACAGTGGGTAGAGCCTCAGTGTCTTCTTGTCATTCACTTGAGCATGGTAGACTGTCATAGTCTTCTTGCTGGTCACTTGAGTGTGGTAGACTATCATAGTCTGCTTTCTATTCAGTTGAGGTTGCTAGACGTTCATGGTCTTGTTCATGCAAGGACTGCGCTCTGGAGTCTTGCATTGCTTCCATCGTGGAGTCTGTCCATGAGCTCACTGTGGAGGCTTGTGTCACTCTCTCTGTGGAATCTTGCAGCGTTCCCTGTTTGGAATCGTGCATTGGTCTTGCTGTGGAAACTGTCATCACTTCTTGTGTGGAGGCTGGGACCCTTTGTGGTGTGTGGGCCACTCTCTGTGTGGCAGCAGGCTGCGCTCTGTGGGCTTGTACCACTCTCTGTCTCTTGGCATCAGGCCGCAGCATAATCCTGCACTCACGAGCCGGATGTCATATGTGCTGGGCTGAAGATTCCCCAATCCGAAGAACTCGTCGGCGGAGTCTTCAATGTACAACACCTCTAGTTGCGGTTCGGATTTGGGTACTGGGGTCGCCACGTCCAATGATGAAATCTTCGTCTGAGTCGTAGTGTTCCACGACTAAATCACTGCTCTGGGCGGTGCTAACTGCTTGTTGCAGCATTCTGCGGAGGTTATTTTCAGCAACTGGTCGAAGTTCGGGCATGGTGCTGTCGTTCCAGGTGAACGAATGACGTTTTATGGCTTTAAAAAAATTTCCGTGTTTTTGCCCCTTTAAGTGGGCATGGTCCGGGGCATCTGACGTCATGACGCTTGTGACATAGAGTGTAGGAATAGACTGCGCATGCGCAGACCGCTTTTCCTCTACTGTGCGCTTCTTGTGCAACTGCGCATGTGCGGCTCCTTTCTTAAGATGGCTGCAAATCAAAACTGCCGTTTCCTGCATTTGCAGGCCGACTTTCGCCTCATGGTGATGATTGGCGCCTCTTTTACCGTTCTCTCTTGTGTTTTCCTCGCAGAATTCTTGAAACTTGTCCAGGACTGCCTGGACATTTCTCTTTTCTTGTCCTCTGGAGTACTTGAAGGTCTCAAAGATTTCTGCTGCTCTTGGACCCGAGATGGTGAGTAGCAGCTTTATTTTGTCTGCATCCGCCATGCCATATAGGTCGGACGCTAACAGGTAGATCTCGAATCTCTGCCTGAACGCACGCCAGTTTGCAGTGAGATTGCCGTAGTACCTGAGCTGCTGTGGAACTGGAATCTCGAACATCTTGCCTGGGTGCTGTTGCTGGTTGTCACGGATTTGTTGATTTGAACTATAGGGATTCAACAAGTCATTCCTTGGTACCATGTTGTGTTATGCTTCTTCACGTAGAATAAGCTGCTTCCTTGATGTATATTCTGACAAAGGAAGGTTCAGACTTGGAGATAGATTTAACACATTTATTGAACAGTTATCAATTCTCCTACTTGAACATAGCACATTACAGCGCAGTACAGGCCCTTCGACCCTCGATATTGCGCCGACCTGTGAAACCACTCTAAAGCCCATCTACACTATTCCCTTATTGTCGATATGTCTATCCAATGACCATTTGAATGCCCTTAATGTTGGCGAGTCCACTATGTTGCAGACAGGGCATTCCATGCCCTTACTACTCCCTAAGTAAAGAACCTACCTCTGACATCTGTCCTATATCTATCTTCCCTCAATTTAAAGCTATGTCCCCTCGTGCGAGACATCACCATCTGAGGAAAAAGGCTCTCACTGTCCACCCTATCTAATCCTCTGATCATCTTATATGCCTCAATTAAGTCACCTCTTCACCTTCTTCTCTATAAGGAAAACAGCCTCAAGTCCCTCAGCGTTCCCTCATAAGATCGTCCCTCTATACCAGGCAACATTCTGGTAAATCTCCTCTGCACCCTTTCCAATGCTTCCACATCCTTCCTATAATGCGGCGACCAGAATTGCACGCAATACTCCAAATGCGGCCGCACCAGAGTTTTGTACAGCTGCAACATGACCTCATGGCTCCGAAACTCAATCCCTCTACCAATAAACGCTAACACACCATACGCCTTCTTAACAACCCTCTCAACCTGGGTGGCAACTTTCAGGGATCTATGTACATGAACACCGAGATCTCTCTGCTCATCCACACTACCAAGAATCTTACCATTAGCCCAGTACTCTGTCTTCCTGTTATTCCTTCCAAAATTAATCACCTCACACTTTTCTGCATTAAACTCCATTTGCCACCTCAGCCCAGCGCTGCAGCTTATCTATGTCCCTCTGTAACTTGTAACATCCTTCCGCACTGTCCACAACACCAACTTTAGTGGCATCTGCAAATTTACTCACCCATCCTTCTACGCCCTCCTCCAGGTCATTTATAGAAATGACAAACAGCAGTGGCCCCAAAACAGATCCTTGTGGTACACCACTAGTAACTGGACTCCAGTCTGAACATTTCCCATCAACCACCACCCTTTGTCTTCTTCCAGCTAGCCAATTTCTGATCCAAACTGCTAAATCACCCTGAATCCCATGCCACTGTATTTTCTGCAATAGCCTACCATGGGGAACCTTATCAAACGCTTTACTGAAATCCATATACACATCAACTGCTTTACCCTCATCCACCTTGGTCACCTTCTCAAATAACTCAATAAGGTTTGTGAGGCATGACCTACCCTTCACAAAACCACATTGACTATCTCTAATCAAATTATTCCTTTCCAGATGATTATACATCCTATCTCTTTTAAAGCTTTCCAAAACTTTGCCCACAACAGAAGTAAGGCTCACTGGTCTATAGCTATCGGGGTTGTCTCTACTCCCCTTCTCGAACAAGGGGACAACATTTGCTATCCTCCAGTCTCCTGGCACTATTCCTGTAGACAAAGATGACTTAAAGATCAAAGCCAAAGGCTCAGCAATCTCCTCCCTAGCTTCCCAGAGAATCCTAGGATAAATCCCCTCCGGCCCAGGGGACTTATCTATTTTCACACTTTCCAGAATTGCTAACACCTCCTCCTTATGAACCTCAAGCCCTTCTAATCTAGTAGCCTGGATCTCAGTATTCTCCTCGACAACATTGTCCTTTTCCTGTGTGAATACTGACGAAAAATATTCATTTAGCACCTCTCCTATCTCCTCGGACTCCACGCACAACTTCCCACTACTGTCCTTGACTGGCCCTACTCCTATCCTAGTCATTCTTTTATTCCTGACATATCTATCGAAAGCTTTAGAGTTATGCTTGATCCTACCTGCCAAAGACTTCTCATGTCCCCTCCTGGCTCTTCTTAGACCTCCCTTTAGGTCCTTCCTCGCTAACTTGTAACTCTCGAGCGCCCTAACTGAACCTTCACGTCTCATCTTCTCCTTCTTCCTCTTGACAAATGTTTCAACTGCTTTAGTAAACCACGGTTCCCTCACTCGATCACATCCCCCCTGCCTGACAGGTACATTCTTATCAAGGACACACAGTAGCTGTTCCTTGAACAAGCTCCATATTTCCAATGTGCCCATCCCCTGCAGTTTTCCTCTCCATCCAATGCATCCTAAGTCTTGCCTCATCGCATCATAATTGCCTTCCCCCAGATATAACTCTTGCCCTGCGGTATATACCTATCCCTTTCCATCACTAAAGTAAACGAATTGTGGTCACTATCACCAAAGTGCTCACCTACCTCCAAATCTAACACCTGTCCTGGTTCATTACCCAGTACCAAATCCAATATGGCCTCACCTCTCGTTTGCCTATCTACATACTGCGTCAGGAAACCCTCCTGTACACATTGGACAAAATCGGACCCATCTAAATGACTCAAACTATAGCGTTTCCAGTCAATATTTGGAAAGTTAAAGTCCCCCATAACAACTACCCTGTTACTTTCACTCCTATCCAGAATCATCTTTGCAATCCTTTCCTCTACATCTCTGGAACTTTTCGGAGGCCCATAGAAAACCCCTAACAGGGTGACCTCACCTTTCCTGTTTCTAACTTCAGCCCATACTACCTCAGTAGACGAGTCCTCATCAAACGTTCTTTCTGCCACCGTAATACTGTCCTTGACTAACAATGCCACCCCTCCCCCTCTTTTACCACCTTCCCTGAACTTACTGAAATATCTAAACCCCGGCACCTGCAACAACCATTCCTGTCCTTGCTCTATCCATGTTCTATCCACTTGGGTTCGACTCTCCTGCTAATCTTACTATAGTAACTCAATCTAACTAACCAGTCTGCTCTAATCCATGCAGTGGGTGTGATGCTTCCTGATCTGCCCCCGTGTCTCTGAGTGTCGCCTATGGAAAGAGAAAGAGCATGTGTGCCCTGTCCTTTTATATGGGTAGCCCCCTTGTGGTAGACACCTCTGGGTGCGTCTTGACTGCACATTGTCCTATTTTACTGACCTATTAGTTGAATGCCTGTGTGTCATGATGTCTCTGGTGCTCCCTCTAGTGTTTATTTAGTTCTAGTGTATTTACATTAACCCCTTGTGTATTTACAGTGCCCTAGTGTAACTACATTAACCCCTTGTGTATTTACAGTGAAGCATATCACCGCAGGGGCCTCACAGATAACCAGGCTATCGATTAGGGGCCACCAATCCATGGGAGCATGCGATCTCGGGGGTACCTATCTTTTTGGTGCCGGTCCGCGGTGTGGGTCCACCATATCGCGCGGGGCGGCTGACGCAGGCCGCCGCTGTGCGCATGCGCAGACCCCCCGACTGGAGGTGCAGGGACCCGTATCGGCAGCCGGAGCTGCGAGGACTACTTCGGGGCCCTAGTAGCCCTCTTCAGGTAGGAGAATCACTCTGGTCTTTCTTCAGGAAAGTCCAGAGTGATTCGCCAGCGTTTTGACGCTGGCATGGGGACATAGCCCCATTATTGGAGACTCTTATTCTTATTGGACACCCTTATTATTCTGGTTACGTATGACAGGAAACTTAAAGCATCTGGATAAAAACATCTAAAAGATTTTTCACTCAATTAATTACTTTTTCAAATGAAGTAACCTGTGTAAGCAATGCTGTATATTACAGCAGGAATTTCTAACCCGCCCGTTGATGGGTTCATTTGGTCCTGCGAAAGTCAATGGACTTTAGGCTGAGCTGCCAAATCTCCCGTAGCAGGTCACAGCACGATGGCCTAAGTTTCCCACAATGATTTTACCCCTCCCCCCCCTAGCTCTGTAGATTCAAAAAAGTTTATAATCTGTCTCATTCTCACAGCTGGCTAATAATTTAAATTGGATATCACTACGATACCTGTTTTCCTTCCAGCAATATTTTTTGACATCAAAACTAAAAGCTGATTGACTGTAATTGTTTAGGAGTGCAAGTGAATTCAGTAAATGACAGGACTAACAACAGTCATGCAACCAAAACCCATACTCACCTGGCTTCCTGCAAAGACTCAGTTTTGTGAGACATAAGGGGCGGAATGCTCCGCATCTTTGGGGGCCGAGCCCCAACCTTGAGGGGCTAGGTCGGCGCCGGACGAATTTCCGCCCCGCCAGCTGGCGGAAAAGGCCTTTGGTGCCCCACCAGCTGGCGTGGAAATGACATCTCCGGGCGGCGCATGCGCGGGAGCGTCAGCGGCCGATGACGGCATTCCCGCGCATGCGCAGTGGAGGGAGTCTCTTCTGCCTCCGCCATGGTGGAGACCGTGGCGGAGGCGGAAGGGAAAGAGTTCCCCCACGGCACAGGCCCGCCCGCGGATCGGTGGGCCCCGATCGCGGGCCAGGCCACCGTGGGGGCACCCCCCGGGGCCAGATCGCCCCGCGCCCCCCCCAGGACCCCGGAGCCCGCCCGCGCCGCCTTGTCCCGCCGGTAAGGTAGGTGGCTTAATTTACGCCGGCGGGACAGGCATTTTAGCGGCGGGACTTCGGCCCATCTGGGCCAGAGAATCGAGCGGGGGGGCCCGCCAACCGGCGCGGCGCGATTCCCGCCCCCGCCGAATCTCTGGTGCCGGAGACTTTGGCAACCGGCTGGGACGGGATTCACGCCAGCCCCCGGCGATTCTCCGACCCGGCGGGGGTCGGAGAATCTCGCCCAAGCTGCCCATTTGGCCTGGTTGCTCAGTGGCCATGTTCATTGCTGTCATGATATTCAGATAAACATCATGGTGCAAACACACACACACACTGACGGACAGATCAACAGACCACACGCAACATCACAGCCAATCACAAGCAAGGGCACACGCACTATAAAACGGGGAACACCACAGTTCCCGCTCATTCCAGCAGGAGACAGCTCAGCAAGCGACTCAGACATTCACCATGTGCTGAGTGCCTCTCCAAGATAGTGTTAGGGCTGGGTCCACAGGTTAAAGGGTAATGAACGAACCACAGTAACAAGTTTACAGATGTTGTTATCGATAGTAATAAAACAGAGTTGTACCATCTGCAACCGTGTTGGTTCGTCTGTGTAGCAGAGCACCCAACACGACATAGTACCAGGTTTGGAACCCAGCAACTGTGAGACCTACCTACACATCTTCAGGAATCCGCCATCCTGTGCCATGGACACCATCAGCCCGCTGCAGCCGCTCCAAATCGCTGGAAACCTCGGCGTCAACTGGAAGCTGTTTAAACAGCGCTTCCAGTTCTTCCTAGAAGCCACAGAAAATGAGAATGCTTCGGACACCAGGAAAATCGCCCTCCTCCTCTCCACGGCGGGCAACATGCCATCCACATCTACAACTCCCTGGTGTTCGCGGAAGGTGAGGACAAGACGAAGTACAAGACGGTCCTTCTTAAACTCGAGCAACACTTCAGCGTCGAGGTAAATGAGAGCTTCGAGAGGTACCTCTTCCAGCAGCGCCTGCAGGGTAAGGATGAGCCTTTTCAATCTTTCCTAACACACCACCGTATCCTCGCGCAGTCCTGCGGTTACGAGGCCACCTCCGATTCCATGATTCGGGACCAGATAGTTTTTGGGGTCACCTCGGGCACCCTACGCCAGCAGCTCCTCAAAATTAAAAACTTCACCCTAGCCACCGCCATCGAAGCCTGCGTCCTCCATTAAACGCGACCAGCCGCTACTCCCAATTCCAGGCAGCCGAATCGGCATGGAAGGGGTCGTACGCGGCTGAATCGGCAAGGCAGGGGTTCTACGAGGCCGAGCGTGTCCAGGCGATCGAATTCCTCCCGGCCCGCGGCCCGGACGAGGGCGGCCATTTTGCACGCTTTCCGCGGCCTCCCACGCTTGTACGTGCCAAAAGAGACGTCGATGCAGAGGGACGTGACACGCAGGCGCGTTCTACGCAGGACCGAACTGCGCATGCGCGATGGCGCAACAAACGCCATGACATCACGACGTGTGGCAACTGTCGATCTGCACATTTAAGGCGGCAATGTCCAGCAAAGAACCGACAATGCCTCCGCTGTGGCAAGATGGGCCACTACGCTGCCTGCTGTCGAGCAGCTCAACCTGCCAACGCTCCCCAATTCCGCCAGCCTCGCAGGGACGTGCGGACCATTCAGCCTCCATACACCGAGTCATACCCTGACAATATACAGACCGGTGATAGAGACGACCGGGAAGCCTTCCGTGTTGCGGTCATTGACAGGAACCGGATGTCCCCAAGCAAGACCCACCACCCGATGCCAGTGAACAGTGTCAATCCGGGTGATGAATGGTGTGCCACCCTAACGGTCAACCGATCACCAATCACATTCCGTTTAGACACTGGTGCCTCCGCCAACCTAATAGCATGGTCAGCCTTCTATGCCTTGAAGGTTAGACCACCGATTCGGCCATCCCGTTGTAAGATGGTCGACTACAATGGAAACGTTATCCCAGCCATGGGATCCTGCCAGCTCCAGGTGACACACAATGCATACACAGCATCACTGTCCTTTGAGATAGTTGGATCATCGAAGTACTCCCTGCTAGGCGCACAGGCGTGCAAGGTTCTCCACCTCGTTCAGCGGGTACACGCTCTGTCTCCAGAAGGCACGTCAGACTTCCCGGATGCAGAATTTAGGGCACAGCTCCACTCGCTCCTCGCCCACAACCAGGAGGCTTTCGAGGGCATGGGCACACTGCGCTACACTTACAGAATACGGCTCAAACCGGACACCACCCCCGTCATTCACACACCTCGTAGAGTCCCAGCGCCCCTCAAAGACCGCCTCAAGCAGCAGCTGCAGGATCTCCAGGACCAAGGAGTGCTATCCCGGGTCACGGAGCCCACGCCATGGGTCAGCTCCATGGTGTGTGTTAAAAAGCCCTCTGGCGAACTCCGGATCTGCATCGACCCTAAAGACGTAAACAACAACATCATGAGGGAACACTACCCCATACCCAAACGGGAAGAGATCACAAGCGAAATGGCCCGGGCTAAAATTTTTACAAAGCTTGATGCCTCAAAGGATTTTTGGCAGATTCAACTGGATCAGTCCAGCAGGAAGCTGTGCACCTTCAACACTCCTTTCGGCAGGTACTGCTACAATAGGATGCTGTTTGGCATCATCTCGGCATCCGAGGTATTTCACAGAATCATGGAACAGATGATGGAGGGCATCGATGGGGTGCACGTCTATATTGACGACGTCATCATCTGGTCCACCACACTACAGGAGCACATCAGTCGTCTCCAGCATGTCTTTGCTCAGATACGAGAACACGGCCTGCGCCTCAACCGAGCCAAGTGTTCTTTTGGCCAAACTGTGCTAAAGTTTCTGGGGGACCACATATCCCGGTCAGGAGTGCGTCCGGATACAGACAAAGTGAGCGCCATTACAGCCATGCAGCAGCCGGCAGACAAGAAAGCAGTGCTACGCTTTCTCGGGATGGTCAACTTCCTGGGGAAGTTCATTCCCAACTTTGCCTCCCACACAACGGCTCTTCGCCACCTAATGAAGAAGACCACGGAGTTCCAGTGGCTGCCCGCACACCAGAAGGAATGGGAAGAGCTCAAAATTAAGCTCACGACAGCCCCGGTATTGGCGTTCTTCGACACCTCTCGAGATACGAAGATCTCGACTGATGCCAGCCAGTCCAGCATTGGGGCGGTACTCCTGCAACGGGACGTCACTGCATCATGGGCCCCGGTCGCCTATGCCTCGCGGGCCATGACCCCCACAGAACAGCGCTCTGCGTAAATCGAGAAGGAGTGCCTGGGTTTGTTAACCGGCATAGATAAGTTCCACGACTATGTGTGTGGTCTCCCTCAGTTCACCGTGGAAACCGACCATCACCCCCGGTCAGCATCATACAAAAGGACCTGAATGAGATGACCCCTCGCCTCCAGCGCATTCTGCTCAAGCTCCAGAGGTACGACCTCCAACTGGTCTACACCCCGGGAAAGGACCTCATCATCGCGGATGCCCTATCCAGAGCAGTGAGCACACCGCCCGATTCGGAGGGGTTCATCTGTCAGGTCGAAACGCATGTGGTCTTCACATTGGCCAATCTGCCAGCTGATGATTCAACTCTGCCCCGTATTCGCCGGGAGACTGCGGCTAACCCCCTTCTACAACGTGTGATGCGCCACATGACGGAAGGGTGGCTCAAAGGACAGTGCCCGCAATTCTACAATGTCCGGGATGACTTGGCCGTCATTGACGGTGTCCTCCTAAAGTTGGACCGGATTGTGATTCCACACAGCATGCACAAGCTGGTCCTCGACCAACTGCACGAAGGCCATCTGGGTGTCGAGAAGTGCAGGCGGAGGGCCCGAGAAGCTGTCTACTGGCCGGGCATCAGCGACGACATTGCCAACATGGTGTTCAACTGCCCCACCTGCCAAAGGTTTCAGCCGGCGCAGCCCCCTGAGAGGCTTCAGCCCCATGAGTTGGTGACGTCCCCCTGGGCGAAGGTGGGTGTGGTCCTTTTTCATGTGCTTGGCAGGGACTACGTCATCATCATAGATTACTTTTCGAATTATCCAGAGGTCATACGCCTGCACGATTTGACATCGTCCGCTGTCATCAGGGCATGCAAAGAGACCTTCGCTCGCCATGGCATTCCGCTTACTGTCATGTCGGACAATGGGCCCTGTTTTGCAAGCCAAGAATGGTCTCCTTTTGCTGCTTCGTATGGCTTCACACACGTGACGTCCAGCCCTCTACATCCCCAGTCCAATGGCAAGGCGGAAAAGGGCATTCATATCGTCAAGCGGCTCCTCTGCAAGGCTTCTGATGCCGGATCTGACTTCTGTTTAGCCCTGCTGGTTTATCGCTCGGCCCCACTAGCCACTGGCCTCTCACCAGCCCAGCTGTTGATGGGTCGCACCCTCAGGACCACTGTGCCATCCATTCTTGTTCCTACACCCGACTATGCTCCAATACTGCAAAGGATGCGACAGCAGCGTGCTCAGCAGAAGGTGGCACATGACACTCGGGCAACTGATCTTCCTGCCTTGGCGCCTGGAGACAATGTCAGCATCCACCTACCAGAGGGTGGCTGGTCGGCAACTGCCGAAGTTCTCCGACGCGTGGCTCCCTGCCCGTTCCTTGTTCGCATGACTGATGGCTCCATTCGCCGGCGCAATCGCCGGGCTCTTCGCCTGCTTCCGCGCTCGCTACATGATCATACACCGGTGCCACGCCCTCCTGTTGTTCCTGATGTCGACTTCGTGGAGCTTCCTGCCACCATGCCCATTCCTCTGTCGCCTGTGGATAGGCCCATTCCTCAGCCGGTGGATCCTGACCCACCCTTGAGGCGGTCAACCCCAATTCGTCGCCCACCTACTAGGCTGGACTTATGAGCCTGTTTGAATATTGGACTCACTAAAGTTTTATGCCACAATGTTAATATGTTTCTCTTTTTGTTGTTACAGGAGTTCGTTTCGATGCTTGATGTTTACACTTGTTTTGTTTATGGTACAATCTCGTTGCTATGTTGCACCTGACACCTTCCTATGTATATAGTTTAGCCTCATGTACATGTTGTGGATATTGCACACACACATTCAGCTGCGCTCAGTACACATCTATATTTATTAACACATAGGCACATATTTTTGTAAAAAAGGGGGGTGCCATGATATTCAGATAAACATCGTGGTGCAAACACACATACACACTGATGGACAGATCAACGGACCAATCAACACACACACAACATCACAGCCAATCACAAGCAAGGGCACACGCACTATAAAACGGGGAACACCACAGTTCCCACTCATTCCAGCAGGACACAGCTCAGGGCACAGAGCTCACAGCAAGCCACTCAGACATTCACCATGTGCTGAGTGCCTCTCCAAGATAATGTTATGGCTGGGTCCACAGGTTAAAGGGTATTGAACGAACCACAGTAACAAGTTTACAGATGTTGTTATAGATGGTAATAAAACAGAGATGTACCATCTGCAACCGTGTTGGTTCGTCTGTGTAGCAGAGCACCCAACACGACAATTGCTACCAGCCAGTTTTACCCATTGTCCCATTCCTGAACTTCTACCTACAGTGGGGTTGGGCATCTTGTTACCGGACTCCGGGTTGAGGGAAAAAGTCCTACGTAGCCAAATATGATGTAGGTTGGACACGGAAATCATGTTTCCTTCTTACATCACCCATCTTGAACTCCACTATTTTTGCCGCATATGTAATTGAGCAACTTAAGTTATTGCATAATCAGCTGCTCCTTCAGCATGAATTGAGGTTGGAAATGCCAATGCTTTTTCCAAAAGGAGAAGCTTGGCAACACCATCTACATAATTAGTCTTTCTTTTACTTTGAAAAGAAAATATAGTAGGATAATCTAGTCCTTGTCAAAACATTTAATAGGGGTTCTTTTAATGGCCAAATGGATAAATCACCAAGTGCTTGTTTACTAATTTTTAATCCACTTTTAGACTGCAGTAAGACCAATGCCAATGTATGGATTTCCACAACTGGCTGGAAGTCAAGAAGAGCCATTGTCAATTAATTCTGACAAGCTTTTGAGTTGTGGCCAGTTGCGTAAGTCTTGCTTGCCAGGAGGCTGCCCCAATACAAAGATATAAAAGCAGCTATACAGACCAGGAAAAGATCTGTCTGAATGCTTAGTTTGTGTTGAATTAACTTGGTCAGTGTAGTGCGGGAACTACAGTTGACTTAGTTGGTTTTGTGTTACGTAAGAAACAAACTGAGATGTGATGATTGATAGATGCTTTTCATCTGAAGAATGGCCACTTAGGTGAGGTACTGGATATCTGCCCTTGCCAATGAACTCATGCCCAGCAATTACTGCCTTCAGGAGAGGAGAATTCAGACTGGTGGAAGCGCTTTGAAGAATAACTAGTGTTTTTTTTTACTTAGGTAAGTTGTTTACAAAGCAATAACTTTATTCTGCCTGGAAACCCAGTTCATTTTCTTACTGATTAACCAAGGAGCATTGAAAAACAGTTTGCACTGCTAACATCTATTAATTTTTTTTCCACAAATTGCTTCAATAAATTGTTGTGTTTGATAAATCCTCTAATCTGCTCCAAGCAAAATTTTACTCAGCTTTAAAAATTCTGATTTAGAAAGTAAATGGAATATATATTGAATTTGTTCTGCTGCTGTTCACTTTACTTGAAGTGATTTGCAGGTTAAAGCTTTGCAAAGCTTGAAGACATCTTGAAGACCTGCTTGAAGAAATTAGGGCGGCATAGTGGCAAAATGGTTAGCACTGCTGCCCCACGGCGCCAGGGACCCAAATGCAATTCTAGCCTTGGGTGACTGTGTGGAGTTTGCATTTTCTCCCTGTGTTTGCGTGGATTTCCTCCGGGTGCTCCGGTTTCCTCCCACAGTCCAAAAATGTGCAGGTTAGATGGGATTGCGGAAATAGGGTTCCAGAGTGGGCCTAGATAGGGTGCTCTTTCGGAGGGTTGGTGCAGACAACATGGACCGAATGGCCTCCTGCACTGCAGGGTTTCTATGGATCTATTTCATTCATATTATGAAACAATTTTTCATTCTCAACAGCACATATCCTAATTTGGGGAGGGGTAGATGCTTCACAATGGATCACAAACGTGTAACACAGATTTTTGCTCATCTTCACTCATAGTCTGATATGTGAAGAAATAAAAATCTCATAGCAAGATAACTGCTTCAAAGGACCATCAGCATATTCGAAAGGAAGAATTGAGCTTCAACAGACTGATGAATCTCCAGTGACTGTCAAGTTTAGGAAGTTGAATATGAAATCAAAAAGGTCATACACTAGAGCTGTTAGGCGCACAGATGTTTCAAAAGTTCCTTCATCAGATTTCCTGATAATTTTTGAAGTCAAAATTCTAATTTTACAGGAAGGACACAAACATATAGGAAAATAATGTATTAAATAAAGTAGTCTGCTTATAATGATACGGTGATTCTAGTTGACCATGTTGGACATGGAAAATGTTCACATACATAAAGCTGGATAAGAAACCAACTGAATCTGGTTGAATGGCATCAATGACTCCCCGTAACAGCCTCCCCGAATAGGCGCCGGAATGTGGCGACTAGGGGCTTTTCACAGTAACGTCATTTGAAGCTTACTTGTGACAATAAGCGATTTTCATTCATTTTCATTCAATGGAGAGTAGGTGGCTGGGTGTAAAACTAGCGTTGAGCTCAATTTCATCAGTTTTTTGATGGATTGCTTAGGTAAACATTTCCCTGTTTACTTGTTTATCTACTCAAAGTACTATTTATATGTTATTCACATAAAACAAATTATCTTTTCTCTGTTATATCAGTAGAGATGACCCAATACAATTTGGTGGATATTTAGCAAGTTTTACATCACCAAGAAGACAGTATCACTTACCTGTGTGTGTTGCTGAATCAACTTCTTGATTGAATTGAAGTTCATCCATTTCGTTTGGAAAATGCACAATTTTCTAGATTAACAAGGAGCATGAAAATATGAAGAATTTGGCTTTGTTTATACTTACTCTTGCCACCATTGCCCATGTCTTCAAGCCTTCCTGCTTTGTAGTAGGTAATACCTTTTATAATACCTGGCTGATGGATACCAGGCTTGGTCTTGATGGTGGGCTGTGGTAATTTTGGTGATGCAACTTGTTTTGTTTTTGTAACTGGCTTCTTTGTTTTAATTCCTTTGTCTTTCAGTACTTTGGAAGGAAGTTTTCGAACTGCTGCTTTTTTCTTGTTCTCTGCTTTATTTGAATACTTCTTCACAATCTTGGCTGGTGCTCCAGAGGTGTCCTGAAAATAAATGTCATGCATTTTGTTATAACTTTAAAACTTCACAATCGGCAGGGTTCTTTGCAGGTACTTGCTTTCCTCGCAGTGCTTCTCTGTACATCCAACACACACAGGGCTCTGGGTCTCTGGCACTTATCAATCAGGATTACAAATCCCTGCATCCTGAATTCTGGTAGATATTCTTCCCTGCTCTATCCTGTGCCAGTTCAAATCTTCAGTTTCTTGGAATCTCATACATTCTCTTCCTTGGTCCCATTTTCCTGAACTCAGCTTGGTGATACTCCCCCAAGTTTCCTTTATTTCCTTTCAGCCTTGCTGGTACATTTTTTTATACTCTTGATTTTCTGCAGTCGATATTCCACATTAGTTTCAACCCACCCAGTTGGCTCCTGTGCCCTTCCTTCCTCCTGTCTTCATGGCTGCTAGCTTTTCCTACGCTAAAAGATCTAAAAAGTTTAGGACCAAAGTTAGAATTTAAGAATGTGGGACCATTCCAATTTACTTTGGCTCCATGTTAGTCTGGACTTGTCCTGAGCAATGGCTGTATCTTGGAAATATCATCCTCATGTAGAGATGGATCCTCTAAGAATTCCAGAATTTACAAATAATGAAGCTATTCATCCATTATGCCTTTGCCAATGTTAATTCTTCAACTGGAATTATCTCACATTGAGGTTATCATATGATTGCCTTTACTCTGTTTGATGGGATGCTTGTTGCTGGCCAGTGGCTTACATACCCACAGTTGCAGTTAAATCAGCTGCTCCAAATTTTCCAGATCCAGTGAACACTCAAATTAGTAATCATGGCTCCTTGAAGCATGGAAAATCTGAATCTGTTAATTTAACTACAAGTGTGCACAAAGTTGTGCAAATTCTGCCAGCAAATCCAGCCTGCATATATTAAAGCAATCTACTTCATCGTACCTTAATATTAACCATGGTCGACCTGGGAGTAATCAATACTGAAACTGGGTCACAAATTGGAAAACTATTCCATTGTTTAACACTGACGGTATGTCATGCCATTCCTCCACACATCCAACACAAAATGATCAGAGCATTAAAAGTTAATATTTTAATTGCGCATCATAAATGCCAAAGAATAACTGACAGCTGCCAATGAACAGCAATTTGATTCTCAAAATGCTCAGTTTTTAAATTATACTCAATTATATTACATTATCAAAATAATTTGATCAGGGCAGCACGGTGGCACAGAGGTTCGCAAATTCTGTCAACAAGTCGAGGTCCCAGGTTCGATCCCGGCTCTGGGTCACCTTCCGTGTGGCGTTTGCACATTCTCCCCATGTTTGCGTTTCGCTTCCGCAACCCAAAGATGTGCAGGATAGGTGAATTGGCCACACTAAATTGTCTCTTAATTGGAAAAAATGAATTGGGTACTCTAAATTTATTTTTAAAAAGATTAATTTGACCAAATTGCTGCCTTGTAATTCACTGTAAATCATCGACTACGATAATTGTGATGTCTACATTCACAGGGACACTCCCAGCACAATATTTAAAATCGTTGTTGTCCTGTTTGTATTATATGGTAACAGATGGACCATAAGGCATAAAACATAAGACCATAACACATAGAAGTGGAATTAGGCAACTCGGCCCATAGAGTCTGCTCCACCATTCAATCATGGCTGATATTTTTCTCATTCCCATTCTCCTGCCTTCTTCCCATAACCCCTGATCCCCTTATTCATCAAGAACCTATCTATCTCTGTATTAAAGACACTCAGTGAATTGGCCTCCACATCCTTCTGCGGCAAAGAGTTCACAGATTCACCACCCTCCGGCTGAAGAAATTCCTCCTCATCTCTGTTTTGAAGGATATCGTCCCTTTAGTCTGAGATTGTGTCCTCTGGTTCTAGTTTTTCCTACAAGTGGAAACATCCTCTCCACGTCCAATCTATCCAGGCCTTGCAGAATCCTGTAAGTTTCAATAAGACCCCCCCCCTCCTCCTTTTAAACTCCAATGAGTACAGACCCAGAGTCCTCAACTGTTCTTCATATGACAAGCTCTTCATTCCAGGGATCATTCTTGTGAACCTCCTCTGGACCCTTTCCAAGGCCAGCACATCCTTCCTTAGATAGGGTGCCCCAAACTACTCACAATACTCCAAATGGGTCTGACCAGAGCCTTATACAGCCTGAGAAGTACATCCCTGCTCCTGTATTCTAGCCCTCTCGATATGAACTACGTTCTTGTGATGGAAAGCCCATCGTTGTATGGTTGTGTAATAAAGTTCTACGAGTTAACCATAAACTACCTTTCAAAAGACTCTTTGTAAAATATTGTCTCAATTGTTTCAGGTTTTAAAAAAAAGACTACCTGTTGCTTATCTTCCACAGCTGCATCCTTCTGCAGCAGCTGCAGGCTCAGTTTCGAAATTTCCTTCTTTACACTCAGCATAATATCGGAGTAGTTTTCATACCGTTTCATTTGGTCAGAGAGGGTTTTCACACTTTCTTTCATGAAGTCATTCTCTCTGGTCAGATTTGATTTGATGGTCTGAAATGCAAAGTAACATTTAAACAGTCTGTTCAATCCAGAATCAAGTTAATCCAGTTTCAGAGTTGCAATCACATAAGCAGCAACTTCAGAAGAACAGCTTTCATTACTTGTCCCAAGTTTATGCAGGAAGAATGATCTCAGGTTAAATTGAGGCACATCATTGTCATTTCTCATTAGTTACCACTTTCGTGGTGTGTAAATTGTCAATATCGGACATTACAATATTTTAAATGTGATTCATAATCATTTGCATAAATATGTTTTAAATCTAATGCATGTATACCGCATCATCCAAAAATGAAATTTGATGGAAATATTGGACAATATTTTCTGCTCCCACCAGTGATGGAAATCGTGGCAGGCAGGGGCACTAAATCTGGGGTGATCAAAAAGTCAATTTCACGCCTGCAGAAGATTAGTTCAGAATTTTGTTCTTCCGACTTTGATGGCAGATTGACGGCAGCTCGAGTTTCCTGCTGACCTATGTCTCGCGGTTTGGAGATGCGGACCTGGAGAAGCTCCTAAATGCGGTCGAGGCCAGGAGGAATCTCCTGTTCCCCCAAGGGTCCTGGAGCGTGAGCCACAGGGCAGCCAGTGCAGCTTGGGATGAAGTGGCAGCAGCTGTCAGTTCAGGAAGCGTGAGCAGGAGGACTGGCCTCCAGTGCCCCAAGAAGGTTAATGACATACACCGGGCCACATGCGTGAGTTGACACCACACCGCCTCTCCCCAAACCTTCCCATCCCCATGCGACCAGCCCCCCCAACCCATCCTTCATCCCCTCCCTTCACCCCTATCCATTCACCCCCTCCCTTCACAACCATCCCCAAACCTTCCTTTACTCCACCCCTCCCCAACCAATGTGAATCGTATTTGCGGCTAACGATGCCCTTTCTGTCTCCGCAGGATCTGTCCCACAATCGGCAGGAGAGGGTCCAGACTTGCGGAGGGGTGCCGGACATAAGGGGTGGGATTAACCCCTACCCGGCGGGGCGTTCCCGGCACCGAGGTGTGGCGTGAACTACTCCGGAGTCAGGCACCCGGAAGGTGTGGAATTCTCCGCACCTTCAGGGGCTAGGCTGGTGCCAGCGGGGTTGGCGCCACGCCAACCGGCGCGGAAGGGGCTTGCGCCTTGCCAACCGGCGCCGAAGGGCCTCCGCCGGCCGGCGCGTGTTGGCACATGCGCGGGAGCACCAGCGTGTGCTGGCATCATCCCAGCATATGCGCAGGGGGTTCGTCTCCGCACCGGCCATGGTGGAGGTCCACAGCAGCCAGTGCAGAGGGAAAGAGTGCTCCCATGGCACAGGCTCGCCTGTGGATCGGTGGGCCCCGATCGCGGGCCAGGCAACCCTTGCCCCCCACCCCCCTCCGAGGACCCCGGAGGCCGCCTGCAAAGCCAGGTCCCGCTGGTAAGTACCAGGTCTAAATTACGCCGGTGGGACTGGCCTAAAACAGGCGGCCGCTCGGCCCATCGCGGGCCGGAGAATCGCCGGGGGGGGGGGCTGCTGCTCGCGGCTGCCGACCAGCGCGGCGCGATTCCCGCCCCCGCCAAAACCCCGGCACCGTAGAATTCGGCGGGGGAGGATTCATGCCACCCCCCGGCGATTCTCTGGCCCGGCTGGGGGTCAGTGAATCCCGCCCAAGAATCCTCACTACATTCAAAGAATGGGCCCTGGACGTTACAGGGCTGCTGGAGGATAGGGCGGTCACCAATGCGGAGGTTGAGGTTTTTCTGGGCCCCACCCAGAGGACCTGTCAAACGTGAGTTGTTAATGCCATACAGACTGACCCATCCCTCCCACTGACCACATGTTCATTCTCCAGCTGAAGGGTTGGCCCCCTCCCCTGCCTCCCATGAGACCACCTTGGAGGAGAGCTCCGAGGATGCCACAATCAATGTGTCACAGCTGTCATCCCCACCCTCCACCAGCGCAGAGACTCGCACCTTGTTGGGCAACATTAGTGGACAGGCTTTTGGGGCACAATCTGATGTGTACCACACAGTCGCTGATGCACATCTGGTGGAGGCAGGAACCCCCAGGCGAGACATCAGTCAGAAGTCTGCTGCATTCCAGCAGAGGATAGGATGGGGACGGGTTGCCACTCTACCCGTCTCCTCCCGTTTGGTGGCCATAGGACCCTGGGGTTCACCCTGAGATGGAGGGGCATCTGGATTGAGCCCCAGCAGCACCTGTGTCATCTGGCTCTTCCACATCTGGTGGCTTCCCAATGTCTGCACCATGGTGTCGACTCTGTCGGCGATGCTCCTCGGTGATTGGGCTAGGCTCTGCAGTGCCTCGGCAATGCCCACCTGCGACTGGGTCAAGCTCCGCAGCACCTCGGCCATTCCTATCTGGGACTGGGACATGTCCCTCAGTGCCTCACCAAGGTCAACCTGGTACTGGTCCCCCAGCGAGTCGGACATTCTGCTGAGGCCCTCAGCCATGGCCGTCCCCAACGGCGCCATTCCTTGGACACCTCCACTAATGCTGCTGATATCATGCACCGTAGGTCAAGGACTGCACGGTGGCGCGGTGCTTAACACTGCTGCCTCACGGCACCGAGGTCCCAGGTTCGATCCCGGCTACCAGCTCCCCTGAGTCCCACCCCTCTGATGAGGCCACATCTTGCAGCCAACAGCTGGAACGGGGCCCCAAGTCCCCAGAAGACGCCTGCCAGGGGCATCGAAGGCCATGGGACGAGGTAAGAAGCTGGCTGCCTCCACCTCTGATGTGCATCCTGGGGGTACACCTAGACGTAGCGGTAGAGCAAGGAAGGCCAACCAGGTGGAGGATCACAGAGAGGACACCAGTGGGAGGGAGACAGGGGTGGTGGGGGGTAAAGGAGTGGAGCGTGTATCGGGGAGGGGTGTTGTGGGAGTCAAGAGTGGAGCGGCACCATCGGGAGAGTGGGGCAGTGGTGTACACATGTCTGATAAACATTAAAACACCCTCACTACAACCAGTATGACGTCTCTGGCTCTTTGTTCCGCGAAGGGGGCCGACCACCAATCCCATGCCCCATCCCCCCGACATGCACCCCCACCCGACGCACCCTGCCCACGCACGCCCGGCCACGGACATGTGCTTAAAACTGGGGCCCATCCGATGGGTGATCGAAGGTTGGCCGCCGCCCCTGTGTCATCTGGCTCTGCCAGCCCTGGTGACCCCCCAAATCTGCACCATGGTGGTGACGCCCTCAGTGGTGCTGCCTCTCACAGTGTTCAAGCGCAGTGTCCATGCATCAAGTTGTGATTGGAATGTTAGACAATGTGCCCCACATGCTATATGGCCCGCCCACCCATGGGATCTACTTGGGATGTGTGAGGGCTCACCTAACTTCAGTTGCCAATTCACATTAGTAATAGCCTTCAGCCGCACAGCCAGAGGCCTCCGTGGTCAGTGGGAGTTATGGGTGATCATTGGGCTAGGGTTGCCCCCGTAATGGAAACACATGATCCAGGCGTTGGCATGGAGGACCTGCTCACAGTCAACTCCTGCCCCCAGTGGAGGCCCACCCTAAACAGGGCTGCACCCCCTGGTTGCTCCCCTCCACCCCCCAACCTCCCGCTGATCACAGCTCGCTCAGTGTCCCCGGGCTCACTGCCTGTGAGCGATGATGGCTGCTTACCTCCTTGGCTCCCCTCAGAAGCCCATCCGTCAGGTTCATGCTTTTGAAAAGGAGTACTATTCGCCACCAGCATGAACACTTGCTGGGGAGGCCGTTGGATCGAGGGAGGCCATTGGATATGGGGTGACTCCCATTAATCGTATGAAATAGGGCTTAAGTGGTTATAATTGCTTTCTCGCCACTCCAAGCCGGGATCCCGATTTCGCCTACGGGAGCGATTGGTTGCATCGCAAACGGTTTGCCGCCCGAGGCGGTCCTCATTTTTTGCCCCTCCATCTATTTATCGGCCTTGTTGCGTTCTCACTTGGCCGAATCGAGGCTAGAGACTCGCGTCCTATGTGTGGTTAAATAGCGGCAGAACTCGACGACAGAGCCGGCGGGGAACTCCCAGCAAATCCCGTCATGAATGACACTAAAAACTTTTCCGTTAGATCGCGAGCACTATGTTTACAGATTAATTTTATGCACACTTTCTTATAAACCTTACAGATCTTAAAACATTACCTAACTGGTAGGATCGATTATGGTATTTATATTTAGTGTTTCCAGATAAAAAAGGTGGCTCGCAAAGGTGGAAGACAAAGCACGTTCATGCAATGCATCCTCTGGATTGAAAGTAATATTGCTTTCTTTCACTCAGCTTATAACTAGGCTGGGAATTTGTCTTATGCCCCCCTTTGGTGACTGCTGTTTGGTAATTGGGCACAAAATTTGAAATGCTAATACACCATATTACCTTTTCCATGGTGTCACCTGCACTAAAATTGATACTAGAGCTAATTTATGTTACATCACCTCTTCAAGGTTGTTCATCTGTGTTGCCACTTTTCGTATGTACAAGTGAACTTTCATCATATCGATGCTATATAAGGTTCCTTCCAGCAGGTCAACCAGAGACTGCAACTAGAATCAGACCATAAAATGCGAGGTTAGACAATGTGGAGCATTTAGTTTTACAAAGGATCATTTTTTAAAAACTTTCTTCCTCAATGCATATCATTTTCAGAACTTGCAGGATTTAAAATCCACAGTAATCTTGAGAAGGTTTCAACTAAAATTTATTTTAGCATCATTCTCTCTTTTACTCAGGAATCATTAACTCTTTGCCGGGGTGCAGGTTCACAGGGCTGAATACCCTACAGTATGTTGCCCAATGAGCCATTCTTCATGCATAAAACCAGATAATGGTGTCAGCAGGCTGTTCTATTATAGAATCGTAGAATTTACAGTGCAGGAGGAGGCCATTCGGCCCATCGAGTCTGCACCGGCCCTTACAAAGAGCACCCTACTCAAGCCCACGTCTGTACCCTATCCCCATAACCCCCACTTAACCTTTTTCGACACTAAGGCCAATTTAGCATGGCCAATCCAACTAACCCGCACATTTTGAACTGTGGGAGGAAATCGGAGCACTTGGAGGAGAACCACACAGACACGGGGAGAACATGCAGACTCCGCACAGACAGTGACCCAAGCCGGGAATTGAACCTGGGACCCTGGAGCTGTGGAGCAACTGTGCTAACCACTCTGCTACCGTGCTGCCACCACTATGCTACCGTGCTGCCCCACTATGCTACCGTGCTGCTGGGGGGGTTTCATAGCCAAACCAAATCCTTTCCTCACCTGGGGCGAAATTCTCCTACCCGCCCCGCCACATTTCTGCCCCGACCGGCCGGCGGGAGTCTCCGTAACACCGGCCGGTCAATGGGGTTTCCCATTGTGGGGCAGCCCCACGCCGTCGGGAAACCCCCGGGCGCCGGCAAAACGGAGACTCCCGCCGGCGGAGAATGACGCCCCTGATGTCCAAATGTTCAACTTTCCAAAATATAAGACCATAAGACATAGGAGCAGAAGTAAGGCCATTCGGCCCATCGAGTCCACTCCACCATTCAATCATGACTGATTTCAACTCCATTTACCCACTCTCTCTCCATAGCCCTTAATTCCTCGAGAAATCAAGAATTTATCAACTTCTGTCTTAAAGACACAACGTCCCAGCCTCCACCGCCCTCTGTGGCAATGAATTCCACAGACCCACCACTCTCTGGCTGAAGAAATTTCTCCTCATCTCTGTTCTAAAGTGACTCCCTTTTATTCTAAGGCTGTGCCCCCGGGTCCTAGTCTCCCCTGCTAATGGAAACAACTTCCCTACGTCCACCCTATCTAAGCCATTCATTATCTTGTAAGTTTCTATTAGATCTCCCCTCAACCTCCTAAACTCCAATGAATATAATCCCAGGATCCTCAGACGTTCATCGTATGTTAGGCCTACCATTCCTGGGATCATCCGTGTGAATCTCCGCTGGACCCGCTCCAGAGCCAGTATGTCCTTCCTGAGGTGTGGGGCCCAAAATTGCTCACAGTATTCTAAATGGGGCCTAATGCTTTATAAAGCTTCAGAAGTACATCCCTGCTTTTATATTCCAAGCCTCTTGAGATAAATGACAACATTGCATTTGCTTTCTTAATTACGGACTCAACCTGCAAGTTTACCTTTAGAGAATCCTGGACTAGGACTCCCAAGTCCCTTTGCACTTCAGCATTATGAATTTTGTCACCGTTTAGAAAATAGTCCATGCTTCTATTCTTTTTTCCAAAGTGCAAGATCTTGCAATTGCCCACGTTGAATTTCATCAGCCATTTCTTGGACCACTCTCCTAAACTATCTAAATCTTTCTGCAGCCTCCCCACCTCCTCCATACTACCTGCCCCTCCACCTATCTTTGTATCATCGGCAAACTTAGCCAGAATGCCCCCAGTCCCATCATCTAGATCGTTAATATATAAAGAGAACGGACTTCCGGGTGTGGCTATGCAGAGCTAGGTCGCATATTCGGCAGCTCCTGCTTGGAACGGACTTTTGGGCTCTTTTACAGGGCCCCCACGGCATTTGTTTGACATTTCCCGGTGTGGGAAGAAGGCTGCAATATTCACCCGACAGTGTCCCCCAGGAAGGGTATGTCTCTGGGTTGCCAGACACGGCAGAAACAGTAAAAGATTTGGCTGCAACTGCAGGATAAACAGGGCCTCTTCCAGCATGCAGGGGGAAGGGCAAGCTTAAAGCTGCAAGCTGACCTGAGGGCCTGTATCAAAGGTGAATTCTAGCAGCAGAGGGAACAACTGTGAAAAGACCTCATCAAGGCCACTGAAGGGACTTCCGGTTGCGGTGATGCCTAGCTAGCCGCACGCTTCGGCGGCTCCAGCTCCGACGGACCTTCGGGCTCTTTTAAGAGCCCCAACGGGGAATTTTTCGACGACGCAACCCGGTGTGGGGTGTGTGAGAAGGGAGTCCCCCCCCAAACGAAGGAGGAAAAAACCGGCGGCGGCGGCTGCAGCGCGAGGAATCGTCGACCAAAGGGTCAGAAAGAGAGAAGTACAAGATGGCGGCGGAGAAAGCGCAGGTGACATGGGGGCCTGAGCAGGATGAAATTGTGAGACGGTGCATGGAGCTGCTGAAGAGGGAGGTGCTGACCCCGTTGCTACAGGCAATTGAGGGGCTCAAGGAGACATTAAAGACCCAGGAGACAGAGCTCCGCGTGGTGGAGCAGAAGGTGACAGATATTGAGGACGAGATCCTGGGCCTGGCGGTTAAGACACAGACGCACGAGGCACTTCATAAAAAGTGTACTGAAAGGATCGAAGCCCTAGAAAATGGAGCGCGAAGGAAGAACCTTCGGATACTGGGTCTCCCTGAGGGTGTGGAAGGAGTGGACTGTGGAGCGTACGCAAGTACGATGCCGAGCTCACTGATGGGTGCTGAGGCCCCTACGGGCCCCTTGGAGGTGGAGTGGGCAAATCGGATTCCGGCGAGAAGACCAAAAGCGGGAGAACCACCCAGGGCGATAATCGTGCGATTTTACCGCCTTAAGGACAGAGAAGAGGTCCTGAGATGGGCTAAAAAGGTGCGGAGTAGCAGATGGGAGAATGCAGTGGTACGGGTATACCAGGATTGGAGTGTGGAGGTGGCGAGAAGGAGGGCGAGCTTCAACCGAGCCAAAGAGGTGTTGCATAAAAGGAAGGTGAAGTTCGGGATGCTGCAGCCGGCAAGACTATGGGTCACGTATCAGGAGAGACACCATTATTTCGAGACGGCGGAGGAAGCATGGACCTTCATCAAAGAAGAGAAATTGGATCGGAACTGAGGGACTGATGCTGCAGGAAATGTTATTGTTAATGTTATGGTTGAAGTTAATTGAGAAGTAAATTGGGAAGGGGGGAGACATTGGGGAAATGTGGGCGCCGGTGAGGGGGGAAAGACGGGACATGTTGGAGAATGGGGAAGGGGAGGGGGAGGGGAAAGGGAGCTGCGCCATAAGAGGCGGGTCAGGTAAAGGGATGTTCCCGCGCCAGAAAGAATAAGGCGGGAAGACAGGCGCAAGGCGGATGGGAGTTCCCCACACGGGGGGGTCGAGGAGTGAGCAGGAGTAGCCGGGGTCAGTTGAAGTCAGCTGACTTACGGAAGTAATATGGGGGGAGCAATCATGCTAGAAAGAGATCTAGCGGGGAGGGAGGGGGAGGGGGGGGACAACTGGGTTGCTGCTACGGAAATCCAAAAGGAAATGGCTAAAGAGTGGGTGGGCGGGGATGGTGTGCGACGCTGGGGGAGCGAGCGGGAGCGCGGAGGCGGGATATGGGACTGGCCTAGAGAAGGTAATGGCTAGTCGACACGGGAGGGGGGCAGGTAGCCCCCTAGTGAGGCTGATCACGTGGAACGTGAGAGGCCTGAACGGACCGATAAAAAGGGCCCGAGTGCTCACGCATTTGAAAGGACTAAGGGCAGACGTGGTTATGCTCCAAGAGACGCACCTAAAGGTGGCGGACCAAGGTAGGCTAAGGAAAGGATGGGTGGGACAGGTGTTCCACTCAGGACTGGATGCAAAGAATAGAGGGGTGGCCATTTTAGTGGGGAAACGGGTAGCATTTGAAGCAAAGAACATCGTAGCAGATAGCGGAGGTAGATATGTAATGGTGAGTGGCAGGCTGGAGGGAATGGAGGTCGTGTTGGTTAATGTGTATGCCCCAAACTGGGACGATGCGGGATTTATGAGACGGATGCTGGGACGTATACCGGACCTGGAGGTAGGAAACTTGATTTTAGGAGGGGACTTTAATACGGTGCTGGACCGGGGCTAGATAGATCCAGCTCAAGGACCGGAAGAAGGCCGGCAGCGGCCAAGGTACTTAAGGGGTTTATGGACCAAATGGGGGTAGTGGATCCATGGCGATTTCTTAGACCTAGGGCTAGGGAGTTTTCCTTCTTCTCCCATGTCCATAAAGTGTACTCCCGGATAGATTTTTTTGTTTTGGGAAGGTCGTTGATCTCTAGGGTGGAAGAAGCTGAGTACTCAGCCATAGCGGTTTCGGATCATGCCCCACATTGGGTGGACCTGGAATTAGGAGAGGAAAGGGAGCAGAGAACACTCTGGCGATTAGATGTGGGACTGATGGCGGATGAGGGAGTGTGTGCAAGAGTGCGGGGGTGTATTGAGAGATACCTGGAGGTCAATGACGACGGCGGGGTCCCTGTGGGAGTGGTATGGGAAGCACTAAAAGCGGTGGTCAGAGGAGAGCTGATCTCCATTGGGGCCCACAAAAGGAAAACAGAGGCCAAGGAAAGGGAAAGATTACTGGGGGAGATTTTAAGGGTGGATAGGGAATTTGCAGAGACCCCGGAGGAGGAATTGTACAGGGAGAGGAGACGACTCCAGACGGAATTTGACCTTCTGACCACCAGAAAGGCGGAGGTACTGTGGAGGAAGGCACAGGGGAGGAGGTATGAATATGGGGAAAAGGCTAGTCGCCTGTTGGCTCATCAATTGCGAAAGAGGGCAGCAGCGAGGGAGATAGGAGGAATTAGAGACGAAAGGGGAGACACGGTGCGAAGGGCAGGAAAGATAAATGAGGTGTTCAAGACCTTCTATGAGGAACTGTATAGGTCTCAACCCCCAGAGGGAGAGGAGGGGATGCGGCAGTTCCTGGACCAATTGAGGTTCCCGAAAGTGGAGGAGCGGGGGGTGGTAGGCCTGGGGGCACCGATTGGGGTGGACGAGGTTATTAAGGGACTGGGAAGCATGCAAGCAGGGAAGGTCCCAGGACCAGATGGGTTCCCGGTGGAGTATTACAGAAAATATGTGGACTTGTTGGCCCCGTTGATGGTGAGGATGTTCAATGAGGCCAGGAAAGGGGGGACTCTACCCCCGACGATGTCGGAGGCGACGATATCGTTAATTTTGAAGAGGGATAAAGATCCGTTGCAGTGCGGGCCCTATAGACCCATTTCATTATTGAACGTGGACGCCAAATTGTTGGCAAAGGTACTGGCATCGAGGATAGAGGACTGTGTCCTGGGGGTGGTGCACGAAGACCAGACAGGGTTCGTAAAAGGGAGACAACTGAATGTTAACGTGCGACGACTATTAGGGGTGATAATGATGCCCCCAGTGGAGGGGGAGGCAGAGATAGTGGCGGCAATGGACGCAGAGAAGGCATTTGATAGGGTGGAGTGGGAGTATTTATGGGAAGTGTTTAGGAGGTTTGGGTTTGGGAAACGGGTTTATTAGCTGGGTTAGACTTCTTTATGGGGCTCCAACGGCAAGCGTAGTTACAGGTCGACATAGATCGGAGTATTTCCGACTATATAGGGGAACAAGACAGGGATGCCCGCTGTCTCCATTGTTGTTCGCGTTGGCAATTGAACCTCTGGCCATGGCGTTGAGAGACTCCAGGAAATGAAGAGGGGTGATTAGAGGGGGAGAAGAACACCGAGTCTCGTTATACGCGGATGACCTATTGTTATACGTGTCGGACCCAGCGGGGGGGATGATAGAGGTTATGCGAATTTTGAGGAGGTTCGGGGATTTCTCGGGGTATAGGCTAAACATGGGGAAGAGTGAATTATTTGTGATACATCCAGGGGACCAGAGTAGAGAGATAGAAGGCTTGCCTCTAAGGAAAGTGGAAAGAAACTTCCGATACCTGGGGATTCAGATCGCTAGGAGCTGGGGAACCTTGCACAGACTTAATCTGACACGGTTGGTAGAACAAATGGAGGAGGACTTCAAGAGGTGGGACATGCAGCCTCTATCGCTGGCGGGCAGGGTGCAAGCAATTAAGATGATGGTCCTCCCGAGGTTCTTATTTGTATTTCAATGTCTCCCTATACTAATCACCAAGACCTTTTTTAATAAAATAGACAGGAGCATCACGAGCTTCGTGTGGGCAGGGAAAGTTCCGAGAGTAAGGAGGGGGTTCCTTCAGCGTAGTAGGGACAGAGGAGGATTGGCACTACCGAACTTGGGCGATTACTATTGGGCCACCAATGTGGCAATGATACGTAAATGGATGATGGAGGGTGAGGGAGCGGCGTGGAGAAGACTGGAGAGAAAGTCCTGTAAAGGGACGAGTTTAGAGGCGCTGGTGACGGCGCCGCTACCGATCTCACCTAAAAAGTTTACCACAAACCCGGTGGTGGCGGCAACATTGAATATCTGGGGACAGTGGAGGCGACAGAGAGGGGTGCGGGGAGCCCTGGTGGGGTCCCCAATCAGGAACAACCATAGGTTCGCCCCAGGAAGAATGGATGGAGGATTTCAGAGCTGGTACCAGTTGGGAATTAGGAGGGTGGGAGATTTATTTATAGATGGGACTTTTGCGAGCTTGGGAGCATTGGAGGAAAAGTATAAGTTGCCCCGGGGAAATTTCTTGAGATATATGCAGATGAGGGCGTTTACTAGACAGCAGGTGAGGGAATTTCCGTTGCTCCCGACACAGGGGATACAGGACAGGGTGCTTTCAGGGGTGTGGGTCGGAGGGGGCAAGGTGTCAGAGATTTACCGAGAGATGAGGGAAGAGGGGGAGGAGTCGGTGGGCGAACTAAAAGGAAAGTGGGAAGAAGAACTAGGGGAGGAGATAGAGGAGGGTATGTGGGCTGATGCCCTAAGCAGGGTAAATTCCTCTTCCTCATGCGCCAGGCTTAGCCTGATTCAATTTAAGGTGCTACATAGAGCACACATAATGGGAGCAAGATTGAGCAGGTTCTTTGGAGTGGAGGACAAATGTGGGAGGTGTGGCGGGAGCCCGGCAAACCACGCACATATGTTTTGGGCATGCCCGGCACTGGAAGGGTATTGGAAGGGAGTGACGGGAGTGATTTCGCGGGTGGTGAAGGCCCGGGTCAAACCAGGCTGGGGGTTAGCTCTATTTGGAGTTGCGGAAGAGCCGGGAGTGCAGGAGGCGAAAGAGGCCGACGTTGTGGCCTTTGCGTCCCTAGTAGCCCGGCGCAGGATCCTACTCATGTGGAAGGAGGCGAAACCCCCCGGACTGGAGGCCTGGGTAAATGATATGGCGGGGTTCATTAAACTGGAGCAGATAAAGTTTGCCCTGAGAGGATCGGCTCAAGGGCTCACCAGGCGGTGGCAGCCATTTCTCGACTACCTAGGAGAACGTTAGAGGGAAGACAGATGACCAGCAGCAGCAACCCAGGGGGAGGGAGGGAGGGGGGGAGGGGGGGGGGGCGGGAGTTTAGTTTAGTTTAGGTCAAAGATAAATGGGTTTTGTTACTTGTGTATTGTTAAAAATTTCTGTATTGTTATTGTTTCGTTTGCTTTGTAAGAGGGGAAAAATTGTTGTTTGGGAAAAAAATTTCAATAAAACATATTTATAAAAAAATATATAGATATAAAGAGAACAGCTGTGGCCCCAACACTGAACCCTGCGGGACACCACTCATCACCGGTTGCCATACTCTTAGCTACTGATCAGAAATAGGTGCCACAGCTATTTACCTTTGGCATGGGGAGTGGATGGACCATAAAGTTACAGGGGAACAGAAAGTCAGGACCCCTGAGCATGCTGTGGAGTTTTAACAGTGTACCTGTGACATCACCAATTGGTTCCCCTGATTGACTGGCTTTGCTTCAAGTTAAACAGGGGACCTGGTTGATGGAGGCTTCAGAAACAGGTAAATCCATGGGACATGGTGGGAGGTCAATTGAATGGGGTGTTAATCATGGGCTCCCGGTTGGAAAGCGGGTGAGGGAAGGACTGGAGGCTCCAAGGAGTAGATTGGAGGTCTGGTTGGATACGGCTGCTCTGAATCCTCATGGGGACATTGGAAGCCTGTTTGGTTAGTAGGGGAAGAGGCTAGAGACCATAGAAAGTGGGAACAGAGACCTGAGAAGGACGATCAGGGGCTTGGAGGGAAAATCGCTTAACTTGTAGGGTGGAGGTCAGAGGTCGGATGCATGTAGTGGGGCGATCAGAGGCCTGAAGGGGATGGGCATGCTGGATTCAAGGAGTACGTACAAAGGCACTGTCCTCCTGAATCTGCCAAGTCCTTACCTGGATGTAGTTGCCAGAACACCTGTGGCCTTGTGAATCGTGGCCAACCAGAGTTAACATTCAAAGCTGAATTACAATGAGGATCCCAGTCTCATTATTGCATTTAAAATGCCTACCTGACTCCTTGGAGCAGGTTGGCTGCCTTCCCATCTTGCAGCCTCATTTAAAATGGAAAATGGATGGGTTTGGGTCAGGAATCATGAATTTAAGACTTTAACCCCAACTCCAACTTCACCTCCCCCACCCCCTCACCAAACCAAATCCAGGCTGTTAGTTTAGATTAAAATTCCACACCTTTGTAAATTTGCTAAAGCCTGGAATAAATTAGAGTTAAACTGTTGTTGCTGGAGAAAAGTCACAGTTTGTCAACAGTTTGCAAATATTCAACCGCAGGCTAATTTGCAGTTCCCCAGCAACAGCAAATAGTCTGTCACTTTTCAATTGTTCAGATGTGATGTTTTTTATTTGGTATTATTATTTTAGGAATGTGATAGATGCTTTCAGAACATTTACATTCATGAACTGTACTACCCAACCATTTCCTATTTGCTGCGGGTACTACTAGGAATTAACAGGAACATATCATTGATTATTTTATAAAAGATAGCTTTAACTGAACTACCACCTTTTTTATCTCCTCCACTGTTGCTAAATTATCAGACTGCTTGCCCAAAATCCAGCACTGGATGAACAGAAATGTCCTCCAATTAAATATTGGAAAGACTGAAGCCATTATTTTTAATCCCTGCTTCAAACTCCATTACCGAGCTACTAACTAACCTACCAGGACATGGTGACATAGTGGCAATGTAAATGGACTAGCAATCCAGAAACCCAAGCTAACACTCTGGGAGCATGGATTCAAATCTCAGCTCGTGGAATTTAAATTCAAGTAATAAAACCTGGAATATAAAGCTAGTCTTCGTATTTGTTCAGAGAGATAGTCATAGAATCCCTATAGTGCTGAAGGAGGCTAACTGGCCCATCACGTCTGCACCAACCCTTGGAAAGACGTAGGACCTAGGACCATGCCCCAAACCTATAATCCCTAACCCAGTAACCCCACCTAACCTTTTGGACATTAAGGGGCAATTTAGCATGGCCAATCCATCTAACTTGCACATCTTTGGACTGTGGGAGGAAACCGGAGCACCCGGAGGAAACCCACGCAGACATGGGGAGAATGTGCAAACTCCACACAGACAATCACCCAAGGCTGGAATTGAATTCATATCCCTGGCATATCACTGCTGTGAGGCAGCAGTGTTACTACTGTGCCAGTGTGCCACCTGTATTGGTGAGCATGAAACTATCACTGTTTGTTGCAAAGTTCCATTGGTTTACAATATCCTTTAGGAAACCTGCCATCGTTCTTGACCTAATCTGACCTAATATGTCATTTAGTGACTTAGTGTCTTATTTTGTTTTTTAATGCCCCTGTGATGCACCTTAAGATGTTCTACAACATTAAAGATAGTTTATAAATATTAGCTATCGTTGTAACTGCACTTATATTGCTTTAGATTGTAACATGGTAAATGTTATAAAGACCTGACTTTAAGCAACACAAGTTCACGCAAACCAGATAATAAACTATGTAAAGCTAATTTAAGATTATCAGTTGGGTTTGCAGTGTGGCTCACTTATCATACAATTTACAATGCAGAAGGAGGCCATTCGGCCCATCGAGTCTGTACCGGCTCTTGGAAAGAGCACCCTACCCAAGGTCAACACCTCCACCCTATCCCCATAACCCAGCAACCCCACCCAACATTAAGGGCAATTTATCATGGCCAATCCACCTAACCTGCATATCTTTGGACTGTGGGAGGAAACCGGAGCACCCGGAGGAAACTCACGCGCACACGGGGAGGATGTGCAGACTCCGCACAGACAGTGACCCAAGCCGGAATCGAACCTGGGACCCTGGAGCTGTGAAGCAATTGTGCTACCCACAATGCTACCATGCTGCCCGAATGCTGCCTTATGCATGCTAGAAGCCACACATATTTGCACAAAGTCAGAAGGAACCATGCATTATGTCCTTTCCAGCTAAACAAAATCTTGGGTCAGCCATCCCCTGGTTCATTCCTCATGGCAATGCTTTGACCAATCAGATTCAACCTGCCTCATTTGAATTTGAAACAAAAGCTTGGCAGCGGGCAGTTAAGTCCACTGCTGCATTCTCCATCGCAATGCCTCTACCAATCATAGCCCACTTTCCAACCAATCAGCACTCTCGTCTCATGCAGTATAAACTGTTGTTTCCTTTACTGTTGGATTATTTTACAAGCTGTCCTGATGAACGCAAAATGAAAATCTAAGGCAGCATGTCTCTTTTTTTCAGCAATATTCACCAAATGATTATTTGTGAAGCTACATCTTATGTGGTAGCGGCACTGTAGCACAGTAGGTAGCACTGTTGCTTCACAGCTCCAAGGTCCCAAGTTCGATTCCCGGCTTGGGTCACTGTGTGGAGTCTGCACGTTCTACCCGTGTCTGCGTGGGTTTCCTCCAGGTGCTCCAGTTTCCTCCCACATGTCCCGAAAGACGTGCTGTTAGGTAATTTGGACATTCTGAATTCTCCCTCTGTGTACCCGAACAGGTGCCAGACTGTAGCGACTAGTGGCTTTTCACAGTAACTTCATTGCTGTGTTAATGTAAACCTACTTGTGACAATAAAGATTATAGTCATAATTATTATTATCTTTACTGTAGAGAATATAACCCTTATATTCATTTAACAGACATATCAGGCACAATAAAATTTAATTAATAAATTTAATGGACATCAACAGAAACTACTTTTAGATTTTCACATTTTACACTTGACATTGTATTTCTGGGATACCTTAAAGAATTCTGGAGCTTGCTTTCTGAGCTTTTCCATTCTCCACTCGTTTTCACAAGGGTTGAGAGACGATGGGGGAGCTGTACAGGAACACTTACAGTCTGTCCCAGAGCTAACAGTTTCAACTGCGTAGAAGTCTTCAAAACGTAAACTGCCATTTCTGATGCGACTGCAAGCGTCCTTTGTCAGAGGTCTCATGATACACTTGCAACGGCAGTCAGAACCCTCAGAAATCATCTGAACTTGGTCATTTTCCCCAAACAACTGTGGAGGTAAAAACAATTGGGTTCAGTAAAAACATACAAACCAAAGTCAATGAGGTTCCATGCTTTCTACGGGCCTATCTTCACAGCCTCTCACGTTCTGGCATGTACCAATGCATTCCACAGCTAATTAAATATTTCTTGAAAGGTAGTTACTTTTATAATACAGGAATGTAGCATCCAATTTGCACACAGCCAGGTCCACATACAACAGTGAAAGAAATGACCAGATAATCTGTTTTGATGGTATTGATTGAGGGATAAATATTGGACAGAACACATGTAGAATTCTCCTACTCTTCTTTGAAAAAATGGGATGTAAACTCAAGAGGACTGAGTGGTTATCAATTTTAATCTCATCAACAAAACGGTACCTCCAACAATGTAGGACCTTACGGTATTGCACTAAAGTGTTAGCCTGGATTGTACGCTTTATAGTTTTTGAAGTGAGGCTTGCACAACTGAGAAACAAAAGTGCTACCAGGCAGGTACCTCGGCTGGAATTTTCTAGCCGTTCTCGCCGGCGAGATCTTCCAGTCCCACCAAAACCGAACCTCGGAGTCTTACATAGAATTCAAAACCCACTTGACAGCCAACCAATGGCAGGCTGCTCCAAGCTGGGCTTCCATGCCGGGCAAGGAAAAGCTCTGCCCTTGAGCAAACCCCAATATAACAAAAATTAACTAGTACAATGGGGTGATTTGTAGCCGCATTAGTTGTCAGCGTGAACGGCCCAAAATCCCGCCAGTGTCAGGAAATTAGATTTTTGCCCGCAAGATCCCGTTTCCTGATTTTCCCCACCCTTTGCCGGTGATGTAACAAGGTTCTCACCCAGAAATGGTGGGAGCCACATTTCCATACATTTTAATAAATTTTAACCTAATTTAAGGGCTTCCCAGCTACTGAATATTCATAAGTTGGCGAGGTTTGCAACAGGAACGTAAAAACAGCAATCAGTCCAGGGAATCAGCAATGGGCACCAAGGTAAGTATAATGGGGGAGAAGATGAAGTACGAGTGCAAGCTAGCTAGTAAAGGAATATAGGAAGAGATTTTTTCAATATATAAAAGGTAAGAGAGAGACAAAAATAGACATTGGACCACTAGAAAATGTGGCTGGAGAAGTAAAAATAGGAAACAAAGAAATGGCAGACGAACTGAATAGTTACTTTGCATCAGTCTTCACGGTGGAAGACACCAGTGGGATGCCAGAGCTCCAGGAGAACCAGGGGGCAGAGGTGAGTGCAGTGACCATTACTAAGGAGAAGGTTCTGGGGAAACTGAAAGGTCTGAAGGTGGATAAGTCACCTGGACTGGATGGACTACACCCCAAGGTCCTGAAAGATATAGCTGAGGAAATTGTAGAGGCATTAGTGATGATCTTTCAGGAATCACTGGAGGCAGGAAGGGTCCCAGAGGACTGGAAGGTGGCGAATGTTTAAGATGGGAAGGAGGCAGAAGACGGGGAATTATAGACCGGTTAGCCTGACTTCGGTCATTGGTAAGATCTGTTATTAAAGATGACTTATCTGTAAGAGTCTTATTAAAGATGAGATCGTGAAGCACTTGGAAGTGCATGGTAAAATAGGACTGAGTCAGCACAGCTTTGTCAAAGGGAGGTCGTGTCTGAAAAATCTGTTCGAGTTCTTTGAATAGGTAACAAGCAAGTTAGACAAAGGAGAACCAGTGGACGTGATTTATTTAGATTTTCAGAAGGTCTTTGACAAGGTGCCGCATAGGAGACTGTTAAACAAGTTAAGAGTTCATTGTGTTCAGGGTAAGATCCTGGCATGGATAGAGGATTGGCTGACTGGCAGAAGGCAAAGAGTGGGGATAAAGAGGTCTTTTTCAGGTTGGCAGCCGGTGACTAGTGGTGTGCCTCAGGGGTCTGTGCTGGGACGACAACGTTTTACAATATACATTAATGATCTGGAAGAAGGTACTGAAGGCACTGGTGCTAAGTTTGCAGATGATACAAAGATCTGTAGAGGGACAGGTAGTATTGAGGAAGCAAGGGGGCTGCAGAAGGACCTGGATAAACTAGGAGAGTTGGGCAATGAAGTGGCAAGTGAAATACAATGTGGAAAAGTGTGAGGTTATGCACTTTGGAAGGAGGAATCTAGGCAGGGACTATTTTCTAAATGGGAAATGCTTTGGAAAGCAGAAGCACAAAGGGACTTGGGAGTCCTTGTTCACGATTCTCTTCAGGTTAATATGCAGGTTCAGTCAGCAGTTAAGAAGTCAAATGCAATGTTAACATTCATGTCAAGAGGGCTAGAATACAAGACCAGGGATGTACGTCTGAGGCTATATAAGGCTCTGGTCAGATCCCATTTGGAGTATTGTGAGCAGTTTTGGGCCCCATATCTAAGGAAGGATGTGCTGGCCTTGGGAAGGGTCCAGAGGAGGTTCACAAAAATGATCCCTGGAATGAAGAACTTGTCGTATGAGGAACGTTTGAGGACTCTGGGTCTGTACTCGTTGAGAGTTTAGAAGGATGAGGGGGGATCTTATTGAAACGTACAAGATACTATGAGGCCTGGATAGAGTGGGTGTGGAGAGGATGTTTCCACTTCGAGGAAAAACTAGAACCATAGGACACCATCTCACATTAAAGGGACGATCCTTTAAAACAGAGATGAGGAGGAATTTCTTCAGCCAGAGGGTGGTGAATCTGTGGAACTCTTTGCCGCAGAAGGCTGTGGAGGCCAATTCACTGAGTGTCTTTAAGACAGAGATAGATCTGTTCTTGATTAATAAGGGGATCTGGGGTTATGGGGAGAAGGCAGGAGAATGGGGATGAGAAAATGTCAGCCATGAGCTATGTCTATGTCTATGTTTATGATTGAATGGCGGAGCAGACTCGATGGGCCAAGTGGCCTAATTCTGCTCCTATGTCTTATGGTCTAATGGGCATGATCCAGATTTGCATATTCAAGTGAGTCGTTAATCTCACTTGAATATGTCTGTGCCGGGGTTACCAAAGCGGGATCTAACAGCTTCGCCTCAAAAACCCCAAGCGGGTCTTTTAGCACTGGTTTCCATAAACGTGGACAATTGTACCGGCACTTGGCGGGGGGGGAGGGGGGTCTCCCAGGTGATCGGGGGCCACCGGGAGGTCGGGCTCTGGACAAGATGGTACCCTGGCAACTCCTGACGCCACCTGGGCACTGTCAGCCTGGCAATGCCACCCAAGCACCGTGAAAGTTCAAGGTACCCAGGTGGCACTGCCAGGCTGGCAGAGCCAATTTGGCATTTTGCCTGTGCCAGGGATTGGGCCCAGGATTTACCTGCCCTTATGAGGTGGGGTGCAGGGGGCTTGTGGAGTTCCTAATTGGTAAACTGGGGCATTGGGTGGGGTCTGGAAGTCACAGGGGGCAGTCCAAAAATTGGGGTGCTATTTAAAAATGGCCCCCCGATCTATTCCTGCACTGGTTAGGTGTGCTGGTTAGTGCAGGAAATAAGCCTATGTGCGGCCTCAGCAGGGCATTCCTTCCAAGGCCCCAAAATGAAGCTCAGTCGGGCGGCATTGCGGCGCAGTGGTTAGCACTGCTGCCTCCTGGTGCCAACGTACCGGGTTCGATCCCCGTGTCTGCATGAGTCTCAGCCCCACAATCCAAAGATGTGCAGGGTAGGTGGATTGGCCTTGATAAATTGCCCCTTAATTGGAAACATTTTGAAAAATAAATACATACATTTTTTTAAATGAAGCAGAGTCCCGTTTAATAGCAGGGCTATTCTTCATGGGAAACCCCCACTAAACGTGCCCAAAACAGAATTCTGTTTCATTTCCATTAAATCACCCCCCCCCCCCCCCGCAGTGTCGAGCCCTTCTCATCCCAATGCCAGGAATTGGATGCAGGTGCTCCGGCCTGAGTCTCCCGCACCGCCGCCCCCCCCCCCCCTCCCCTCCCCCCCCCAGCCATCCTAAATACCCCATTCTTCTAAGTGATAAGCATTTTGGCATTTTATTCTGGAGTTGCCAACTCTTCAGGATTGCCCAGGAGAGTCCCAGCCACAGTACAGCTTCACACCTGTGAATTTCCTTCACCTGCTGGCTTCCCAGTTCTCAGAATGTCTTGTGTGACAGCTGCTACTGCAAAATCACATGCAAAGTCGGTTAACCATAGCAGATCCCTTCTTTATAAGGTAGATGCAATGTCATTTGCAAACTCAGCATGTCACATCACATCATCAATATGTGGTCAAACGTTTTATGAGCACACCGAGTTGGCAATCCTATCTTCCAACATATAAGTTCTCCAGACTCCCCCTCTGTCTTCTGAGCCCTCCTGATTCCAACCCTTGTAAAAGGGCAAATCAGTTGGTGTCCTGTCTGCGGTGGTGGAGGCTGATATCATTGAGCTGGAAGCTTCTGTGCACCGACAGCTGGCGATGTTGCAGTTGCTGCAGCAATAAATTTAAATGCCCAGGCTAGCAGCCACCGCAGCGGGGGGAGATCCAGACCCCGTTCCAGGACTGTTAGCAACCCTATTGTTGATCAGTTTGAAACGTATTTTGAATTGTGACAAAAATACAGGTTTCTGCCTCATTGTTTGATGTTTGGTTTAGTTGTATCATTTTCAAATAATTTTTTTAAGAAAACCCAGAGCCCCTGCTGTCACATTGCCTCAGGTGCTGACGGAACAATTGAAGCAGGAAAGAGGTTGTTTAATTTCCATGTAAATGTGTTCAAATAAACAAAGGATACAACTCTATAAACAAATGGCGACGGTCCTGGCCGAGGGATCTATGGAAAATTCTGCTGTTGTAGATAACCCTAGGCAGTAAGTCCTTCTGCTAGAATGGTGCAAATCAATAATAATATCTAAGTAAAAGATTTCTTGGAGGTTGCAATATCTCAAGTTTCTTAAAATTAAGAACCGAATGAAAGTTAAAGTTGACAAATCACCTTGGTCTGATGCCTGATTTGTTATGCTCTAGGTGTGGCATAAGCGGCTTCCTTGTGGTGCACTTGACAAAGGAAGGTTCAGACGTGGAAATAACTTCAACACGTTTATTAAACTGTTTACACTTCTATTACTCGGGTTCGACACTACTGCTAATCCTACTATAGCTACCCAGACTGACTAACCAGTCTGCTGCAATCCACGTGGTGGGAGTGATATTGAATCAACCCTGTGTCTGGACTCACTGACTGTCTCCACTGGAAAGAGGCAGATCATGTGTGTGGTGTCCTTTATATATGGGTTGGTGTAATGCCCTCCTGTGGTCGTGTCATCTCTGTGTGTATCGTGAATGTTCATTGGTCGTGTCCTATCTAACTGATCTATTGGTTGAGAGGGTGTGTGTGATGTCTCTGGTGCTCCCTCCAGTGTCTAGCTAGCCTACATGTATTTACATTAACTCCCCGTGTGCCCATAGTGATGCACATCACCACAATGCCCTGCATTCTAGGGATTTAGAAGTGAGCCACAGAGAGTGGATGATTTTGATTTTCCAGAATTTGCTAAATTCTAAAATAGTCCCCATGGATTGTAAAGTAGCAAACATTATCCCAGTATTCAAGAAAGGAGGGAGAAAGAAAACAGGGAACCAGAGCCCAGTTTGCCAGGCATCAAGGAACAAAGAAAGAACAAAGAAAAGTACAGCACAGCATCAGGCCCTTCGGCCCTCCAAGCCTGCACCGACCATGCTGCCCGTCCAAACGAAAATCTTCTACACTTCCGGGGTCCGTATCCCTCTATTCCCATCCTATTCATGTATTTGTTAAGATGCCCTTAAACGTCACTATCGTCCCTGCTTCCACCACCTCCTCCGGCAGCGAGTTCCAGGCACCCACCACCCTCTGTGTAAAAAACTTGCTTCGTACATCTCCTCTAAACCTTGCCCCGCGCACCTTAAACCTACGCCCCCCTAGCAATTGAGCCCTCTACCCTGGGAAAAAGCCTCTGACTATCCACTCTGTCTATGCCCTTCATAATTTTGTAGACCTCTATCAGGTCGCCCCTCAACCTCCGTCATTCCAGTGAGAACGAACCGAGTTTATTCAACCTCTCCTCATAGCTAATGCCCTCCATACCAGGCCCTTTAAAGTAATGTGTTCAGTCCTAGACACGTCATAAAAAGATTGCAGGCATTGGAAAGGCTATGGAGAAGAACAATTGATCTTGGGTATAAAGCGAGTTATAGGGACAGATTAGAGAAACTCAAGCTCTGTCGATGAGACAGTGCCACTTGAGTGTCAGTCTGACACTGCCGAGGTGCCAAGCTGGCATTTTTTGTGTGTGATCACATCGGGGGTGTTGGGAGGGTGCAGGCGAGCCAGGGACCCTCCCATAGTGCTTTGGCGCTTGAGAGGATCTCAGAGGCCTTGGAGGCTTGGACGCCATTTAAAAATGGCGACCCGATCTCTCGCTATACTGAGGAGTTCCAGCCAGCAGAGCTCCTCGGTGTAGAAAACGGGACTATGTGTGGCCTCAACTGCACATTCCCCGCTGAGTTGCATTCCCCGCAAGTGGCATTTTATAGCCATGTGTTTCTTGGTGCTGCGAGCGCCAGGAAACATGCGGCTAAACGTACTCACTATGGGACTTTGTTCCCATTTAGTTGAATCCCGCTCATATAAACTGACTTGCCGACGACAATGTTACCTGACTAATGGAAGTTATCTTTTTACTTCCTAGTTCAGATTTGCAAACAAAGCTTCCTTTTGTTTTCTTAATGACTTGTTTTAATTTTGTGGAATATATATCTGATGAACTTATACTTTTATGGAAGCATATTACTCAAATGTTGATTAGTAGTTATTTGGCTGCAGTTGTAGGGCTCCACAGTAATCACAACTCATCCAAAATGGTATTTTATGTCACAATCCAATTTCATAACTCAGCATAAAAATAAGAGAAAGAATAAACTAAAAATCAAGGAACATGTCCACAAAAATGTCGGAGCTGTCCATCATAGAACATACAGTGCAGAAGGAGGCCATTCGGCCCATCGAGCCTGCACCGACCCACTTAAGCCCTCACTTCCACCCTATCCCCGTAACCCAATAACTCCTCCTAACCTTTTTGGTCACTAATGGCAATTTATCATGGCCAATCCACCTAACCTGCACGTCTTTGGACTGTGGGGGGAAACCGGAGCACCCAGAGGAAACCCACGCAGACACAGGGAGAACGTGCAAACTCCACACAGACAATGACCCAAACCAGGAATTGAACCCTGGACCCTGGCGATATGAAGCCACAGTGCTATCCACTTGTGCTACCGTGCTGCCCAAATCATATTCAATTCTAATAGGCGATCCCGTGTTTATAACAGTTGGAACACTAAGTTGCGAATAAGCGAGTGAGAGAGTACTGCATGCACTTAATAAATCATTAATCAGATTGATTAGCAGGTCAGTCAACATTCCAGCTGTATGCCAAGATACCAGCTTGTGTCTACTTCATCAGTCGTAATGCAGTTCAACTAATACTAGCCTAAAATTTAAAAAGCGTGTTTTCATACAAAATAGGTGTTTGAGTGCAATAACATTTCTGATGTGGTGACTAATTTGGTAATTTGGTCATCTCCTTCTCCATTCTCACCAAAAGTATTTACTTCTGGGTTTCCAGAGTGTGGTGACACAAAGTGAATACTGTAGGTTTCGTCCCATATTGACATGTGTCAGCCCTATTGACTGGCCTCATTTGATTGGTATTCCTCGCCAACAAACCTGGCCTGGCTTCCTTTTCACTGTCCAATAGCTGCATCCACCTCAGTCTCAGACTGCTGACCACTTCCCGACCAGTACTTCACATCGTGGGACTGCAAGCGGACATTGTGCCAACTGTTGAGCAGCTTAACCACGGACTGCAGGTCTCATACTGCCGATCGGTGGTGGGGGACAAGCCGAGCAGCGGGCAGAGGGTGAGAAACTGAGCGGAGCTCCAAACTGGGGCCTCCAACATTAGCATCACTCGCCCACATGGACGCCCGTCAGCCCCTGTCCCCACCCCTGCTGCGCATACGGTGAGCATCACACAGCCCAGCCTCGCTCTTCCCTACCACCTCAAACACCGCAACCAATCGGGGACTGCCCGCGGCAGTCATTCTTAAAAGCCGGTTGCGCCAGTTGGGATGTTCTTCCCGTGATTGGGATCGCCATAACCGATGGCTCTGCGACCCTCCTGACACCTGCCCGCGATCCACCCGCGGGTCGCCACCCTGATTTTGCAAAACCCTGGATTAAATGAATGTTTTCTAAATGATATTCACAGTCTCTAGGTATTTTGTAAATCACAATTTATTTTGTTTTGTAATTTACATTTCAGACCCTGATACAACTTCACACAAATTGATCTAATTGGGATTTATTTGTGAATAGCCGAATTTGAACCCTTGTGTCAAGTGTGTTTGTCTCTTTTGTTAAAATTAATAACTACTGTGACTCCAAGTAGTATGTATGTCGAGAAACTAATTGTCTGACTGTGAATGGGTGTCGACATTAGTTTCCTGGCATTTGGGAGAGAATGTTCAACAATGCTTGCTGCAGTACTAGCACATAAGCTAAATAGCTGTTAATTCACTTTTGTTTTATCTACTGCTCAAAATGTGGTGAGCAAATTTTAATAGTTTGCTAGAGTGAACATGCCCAATTCCTGGAGTTCTTGTTTGAAAGAATATCTCTATATTCCCTCAGGAAATGTTTCTTTGGCTTCAGTCTTTTCAAACTAAAGACCACATAATGTCAAATGTTCATCTCAGCATAACTTCTAGTCTCGTAACACTGTATGCTTCTCAGCGCAACACATTAGAACTTTGTTTTGGTGTCCAATCTATCAAAAACATTTGAGTCAAATTTTATTAAAACACTGTAAACAAGAAATGCCGGAAACATTGAGCTGGATTCTCCGTCCCACCGCGCCAGATTTCTGGTACAGCATTCTGGCAGAGTGCTCCGTGTGGCCGGCTGCTCAATGGGGTTGCCACCCCACGCCATCGGGAAACCTCCGGGCCGCCGGCAAAATGGAGCATCCCGACGCTGGAGAATCCAGCCCATTGTATTAGCTGCAGTATTTATATGGGAGAGTGAATGTATGCATGGATAACTGATAAGTTTGCTGAACTACTCTTATCTAAGGAATAATGAGCATCAAAGATACATCTGAAGCAAGAAATGGGGACATCATAAACAAGAAAAGGGGCTGTCTGAAACAATTATGAAAATCTTGTAGCGCAGTGGGTAGCACCCTTGCTTCTGAGCCAGAATCTCCAGTTTCAAGTCCTAGCCCAGGACTTGATAGCCAAGGAAGGTGTATTCGTAATGTGGCCAAACAAGTTGAGTATCAACCTGCAAATCCTTCCAATACATCTCAATGGCAGGCGGTAAGAGTAGGAGAGATCCCTGGTCAGCCTTATGATGGTAAAAAACATTGGAGCTTCTACCATGACCATCCATAGCTCCGGACTACAACATGCTTGTAAATTAAATACACTTTGCTGCAGAACCTCAGACTCTCTGGGGCAACTGTAACACACCACCACCAAAACAAGAATAGGGGGCTGGATTCTCCGGTCGCCGATGCCAAAATCGTGTACGGCGACCGGCTGGAGAACCCGAGTTCCCAACCAAATCGCGGGCGGCGCTGCTTCCACAATGCTCCGCCCCCTCCAAAGCAGCATACTCTAGGAATATGTATCGACGGCCTCAACACGTTGCCTGAGGCCCGCTCCCGATGCTCTGCCCCCGACTGGCTGAGTTCCCAACGGCGTGGGACACGTGTGGTCTCACCTGTCGGGAACTCAGCATGGTTGCTGCGGACTCAGTCCAGCGACTCCACAGTCGGGGGAGGGCCGATCCATGGGCAGGGGGAGACATTATTCGGGGCTGGGGGCACTTTGGAGGATGTGGTTCGGGCGCACAAACCGGCCAAAGGGGGGGACTATTTCGCGGGCCGGGTCCACGAGCGGCTGGCGCCATGTAGCACGGTGCGGCTGCTGCAGGCTGCCGCCGTACGCATGCGTGGCCATGGACCTGCCAATTCTCCGGGTCGTATCGGGAGCTAGAGCTGGATGCTCTACGCTGCCGTCCTGCTAGACCCCAGCAAATGAGGGAATCGGTGGCTGTTTTGCGCCATTCCGTTCCCGCGCCGGTCTGGGGACATAGCCCCAGAATCGGAGATTCCAGCCCAGGGATTCACTGAAGAAATACCAACACCAAAACAAGAATAGGGCCACATTGAAAAAATGAGTATACAGGTCCTGACGACACGTTGTGATGACAGCTAGTATGTGGTTACCAAACTGTGGAAGGAACCCATGATTGACTTAATAGCAAGTTCCTGTAGTCATCTGGTGACAAATTACAAAGCAATATTTGCATATGGTTAACACTTAGTTGGGAACTGGAGTAAGCAGAAAGCAACTTGAACGGTGATGGTAGAACTTCACGCTAGAGTATTTGTGAATGTAGATTTTAAAGACATCTTATATTATTTGGTAATATTCCACAAAAAACGCCGTCCATAAGTTTATGTTAGCTAAAACTTGGAGCTGGGAAATTACAACTTTTTAGTAATCACAAGAAGACAGTGAAGTGCTTAGCTGCAATTCATCATAGGTCGATGTGATACGAACCAAGGGCCATAATTTTACGTTGCTCGGACAAGCGCCTGCTGAACCTGGAAGTGCATGAAATTATGCGAGAAGCCGTTGAGCATTTGTCGTGACATTATTCTGCACTCAAGCAATATTTGAGTAGGAGGGCGCATGAGTCAGAAGCGTGCCCACTGACAATCAAGCAGGCAATTTAGCCCATTAAGGGGCCATGGAGCACAATTTTATGTGACCTGTTTGCTTTATGGTTGGTCGCGGGTTGAGTGGCCAGGCAGCCTTTACGGTTTACCTTCAACATTGACCCAGGGCGAGATGTGATGTCAGGGCTGAAATAAAATCTAAAATGTTGTCTGGGGACTGAGGTTTGTGTTTCAATGTGGTGCCTCTACATTCTTTGCATAGTTTTTCCATCGCTATTTATTTTTCACAGGTCACCTCCCTGAGACAATTGCGCTGTCCCCCTGAGGAAGCACAATATAAACGCCAGCAGGTATACTCCCTTTTCCCTATGCCTGCCCTCTTCCCACGCTCCCTGACAGTGTCCAATCTTTCACCGCATTCCATGCCGGATAGCCGTTAACTGGCTAGTGAGCATGGAATTGCGCTCCGGGGTCGACTGTGGCTGGGAACATATTTCATGTCACTCCCGAGCTATCACGTGCCCAAAACATTCAGGCCAAGAATTCAATTTGGGGTGGGATTTTCCAGCTGTTCCCACCGTTGGGATCTTCCGGTCCCGCTGACGGCGACTCCCACCCTGTGCGGATTCCCCGGTAGTGGAGGGTGTGAACAATGGAAAACCCCATTGCGAGCGGCGAGACCGTAAGATCCTGCAGGCAGCCAATGGCAGACCATTGCCACAGCCACAACACATGCCGGGGTGGGGGCGTCCTGCCCCTTGTTCAACAGTTGTCGAGTGGAAACATCAATAACATATTCTTTTGTTTTTTTTAAAAATATGTTCAATCAAAGTTTTCCAAAAAGGAAAGAAAATATACAAAAGAAAAGTAAAAAGGGCAATACGCCAACAAACAAAGCAACTTAATCCTCTAACCCTTAAACGATTTAACAAATTAAGAACAAAATGGGGCAAACGCCCCTTACATAAACCAAAACACGAAACCCCCCCCCCCCCCGGGTTGCTGCTGCTATTGACCTCCACCTAGCATCCCGCAAGAAAGTCAAGGAACGGTTGCCACTGCCTGGAGAACCCCTGCACAGACCCCTGCAAGGCAAACTTTATCTTCTCCAACCTGAGAAACCCCGCCATGTCATTGATCTAAGCCTCCACACTTGGGGGCTTCGCATCCCTCCACATTAGTAAGATCCTTCTCCGGGCTACCAAAAAGGCAAAGGCCAGAACTCCGGCCTCTTTCGGCTCCTGCACTCCCGGCTCGTCTGACACCCCCAAATATTGCTATCCCCCAGCTCGGTTTTACCCGAGTATCCAAGACCTTGGACATAGCCTTTGCGAAACCCCTCCAAAACCCTGCAAGCGCCGGACACGCCCAGAACATATGGGCGTGGTTTGCTGGGCTCCCCGAACACCTGACACACCTGTCCACTACCCCAAAAAAGTACACATCCTCTCCCCTGTCATATGCGCCCTGTGCACCACTTTAAACTGGATCAGGCTGAGCCTGGCACAAGACGAGGAGGGCCCAGGGCGTCAGCCCACAGGCCCTCATCCAGCTCCTCACCCAGCTCCTCCTCCCACCTGCCCTTCAGCTCCTCCACCGAGGCTTCCTCCGCCTCCTGCAGCTCCTGGTATATCGCCGAGACCTTACCCTCTCTGACCCACACACCCGAAATCACCCTGTCCTGTATCCTCCGACAGGCAGCAGCGGGAATTCCCCTACCTGCCTCCTCACAAACGCCCTAACCTGCATATACCTGAAGGCATTTCCCGGGGGTAACCCAAATTTCCCCTTCAGCGCCCACAGACGAGCAAAAGTCCTGTCAATAAATAGGTCCCCCATTCTTTCAATTCCCGCCCGATGCCAACTTAGGAATCCGCCATCCATCCTGCCCGGTGCAAACCTATGGTTCCGTATCGGGGACCAGACTGAGGCCCCCACCTCCCCCCTGTGCCGTCTCCACTGCCACCAGATCCTCAATGTCGCCGCCACCACCGGGCTCGTGGTGTACCGCGTCGGCGGTAGCAGCAACGGTGCCGTCACCAGTGACCCCAGGCTAGTACCTACACATGACGCTGCCTCTAGTCTTTTCCACGCCCCCTCTCCCTCCATTACCCATTTCCGAATCATTGCCACATTAGCTCCCCAGTAATAGCTACACAAATTTGGCAGCATCAGCCCCCTCCGACCCCCCCCGGACCCCCCCGACTGCGCTCCAAGAACAGTCTCTTAATCCTCGGGGTCTTTCTTGCCCATACAAACCCCATAATGCTCTTGCTCACTCGCTTGGAGATGAGAATAGGCAGGCACTGGAACACGAACAAGAACCTAGGGAGGACCGTCATCTTAACGGACTGCACCCTACCCGCCAGGGAGAGTGGCAACACATCCCATCTCCTAAAGTCCTCCTCAATCTGGTCTACCAACCGCGCCAAGTTAAGCTCATGCAGGACCCCCCCAACTCCCGGCCACCTGGATACCCAAATACCGGAAACTCCTCTCCACCCTCGTGAGCGGCAGCTCCTCCAGCCTCCTTTCCTGACCCCTCGCATGCACCACAAAGAGCTCACTCTTCCCAACATTAAGCTTGTATCCCGAGGAGTCTCCAAACTCCCTAAGAGTCTGCATGACCTCTGCCATCTCCACTGGATCCGCGATATACAAAAGCAGGTCATCTGCATATAATGAGACCCGATGTTCCTCCGCTCCCCGTATCAACACCCTCCAATTTCTAGACTCCCTTAGTGCCATGGCCAGCGGCTCAATTGCCAGGGCAAACAGCAGGGGGGACAGGGGGCACCCCTGTCTCGTCCCACGGTACAGTCTGAAGTACTCTGACCTCAGCCGATTTGTCGATACGCTCGCCACCGGGGGCCTGGTACAACAATTTGACCCACCATATGAACCCCTCCCCGAACCCAAACATGACCAGCACTTCCCACAGGTACTCCCACTCCACCCGATCAAAGGCCTTCTCCGCGTCCATTGCCGCCACCACTTTCGCCTCCCCCCCCCCCACCGAGGGCATCATGATCACATTCAGGAGCCTCCGCACATTTGCATTCAATTGCCTGCCCTTCACAAACCCCGTCTGGTCCTCCTGGGACACAATCCTCAATCCTAGAGGCCAGGACTTTCGCCAGCAACTTAGCGTCCACATTGAGGAGCAAAATCGGCCTATACGAGCCACACTGCAGGGGGTCCTTTTCCCGCTTGAGGATAAGCGAGATCAGTGCCCGAGACATCGTCGGGGGAAGAATCCCTTCTTCCTTCGCCTCGTTGAAGATTCTCACCAGCAACGGACCCAACAGTTCCACAAACTTCCTATAGAACTCGACCGGGAACCCATCCGGCCCCGGGGCCTTGCCCACCTGCATGCTCCCCAACCCCTTAACCAGCTCCTCCATCCCGATCAGGGCCCCCAAACCTTCGACCTGTCCCTCCTCCACCCTCGGGAACCTCAATTGGTTCCCGTAGAAATCCCTAAAGACCTCATTTATTTTGGCTGGACTCTGCACCGTGTTCCCCCCTCTGTCCCTGATTCCTCCAATTTCCCTAGCCGCCTCCTTCCTACGTAGCTGATGCGCCAGCATCCGACTCGCCTACTCCCCATACTCGTACGCTGCCCCCTGCACCTTCCTCCACTGGGCCTTAGCTGTCCCCGTAGTCAGCAAGTCAAACTCTGTTTGGAGGCTCCGGCGCTCCTTCAGCAGCCCTTCTTCAGGGGATTCCGCGTATCTCCTATCCACCCTCAGTATCTCCCCCACCAATCTCTCCTCTCCATCCTCTCCCTCTTCTCCCTGTGAGCCCTGATTGAGATTAGCTCTCCCCTGACCACCGCCTTCAGCGCCTCCCAGACCACACTCACCAGTACCTCCCCATTATCATTGACCTCTATGTACCTTTGAATGTACCCCCGGACCCGCCCACAGACCTCCTCATCTGCCAACAGTCCCACATCCATTCGCCACAGCGGGCGCTGGCCCCTCTCCTCCCCCAACTCCAGCTCCACCCAGGGCGGGGCATGATCCGAGATCGCGTTGGCCGAGTACTCCGTCCCCTCCACTCTTGGGATCAACGCCATACTCACCACGAAGTAGTCTATCCGTGAATAGGCCTTGTGCACATGGGAAAAGGAGAACTCTCTCGCCGCTGGCCTGGCAAACCTCCACGGATCCACTCCCACCCCCACCCCCTCCCCCCACCCATCTGATCCATAACCCCCCTCAGAACCTTGGCCGCAGCTGGCCTCCTGCCCGACCTCGACCTAGATCGATCCAGTGCCGGGTCCAGTACCGTTTCGAAGTCCCCCCTCCCGCCGCCCTGCCCCCCCCACCCCCCACCCCCCCCTTGGGCAACAGCCCAAACTTCACCCCCTTTCGATGGAGAACCGACTTGGCCCGGTTGAATCCTGCCCTCTTCTTGACCAGCTCTGCACTCCAGTCCTGGTAGATGAGGATTTCAGCGTTCTCCCACCTGCTGCTCCGCTCCTTCTTCGCCCACCTCAGGATACACTCCTTGTCGGTGAAACAGTGAAACCTCACCACCACAGCCCTCGGCGGCTCATTCGCCCTTGGCCTCCTTGCCAGGACTCTGTGTGCCCCATCCAGCTCCAGAGGCCTTGGGAAGGCTCCCGCGCCCATCAGCGTGCCCAGCATCGTAGCCACGTACGCCCCAACATCCGACCCCTCCACGCCTTCAGGGAGACCCAGAATCCGCAGAATCTTCCTCCTCGACCTGTTTTCCAGGTCCTCGAACCTCTCCTGCCATTTTATATGCAGTGCCTCGTGCGCCTCCACTTTCACCGCCAGGCCCAGGATCTCATCCTCGTTATCAGAGGCTTTTTGCTGCACCTCCTTAATCGCCGTCCCCTGCGCCCTCTGGGTCTCCACCAGCCTCTCGATCGACGCCTTCATGGGGGCAAACATCTCCGCCTTCAACTCCGCAAAGCAGCTTTTCAGAAACTCCTGCTGCTCCCACGACCACTGAGCCCACGCTGCCTGGTCTCCACCCGCCGCCATCTTGCTTTTCCGCACCCGCTCTCCTCTCTTTTCCAGTGCCGCTTTTTTGACCGCTCCGCTCCTGGTCCACTCCATACAGTGCTGGGGGAACCTCACTGCTGCCTTCCCACACCGGGAATCGTCGTCCAAGTGCCACTGGGGCTTCTTTAAAGGGCCCAAAAGCTGCCAAACGTGTGACCTCCCCAGGCATGGCTGCAACCGGAAGTCCAACATATTCTTTTGTACTCGTCAAAGGGTCTAGTGCTTCTTTCATCAAATTGAAAATAGGCCATGTAGAAACTGGATATAGTTTTTTTATAAAGTTGATTTTTATTTGTGTCGTTTTCTGTTCAAATAAATACATGGCATCCTTTTGCACTGTAAGGATTCTATGTTTATAATTACTAACAATTGCTGTGGCGTTAGGGTGTCAGCTTACCTCCAGTAGACATGATATTCTACTGAAAAAATGAAAATGAAATGAAAATCACTTATTGTCACAAGTAGGCTTCAATGAAGTTACTGTGAAAAGCCCCTTGTAGCCACATTCCGGCACCTGTTCGGGGAGGCTGCTACAGGAATTGAACGATGCTGCTGGCCTGCCTTGGTCTGCTTTAAAAGCCAGCTATTTAGCCCAGTGTGCTAAACCAGCCTACTGATGGCTTGGTTAGCTGAAAGTAAATGTATTAATGCCCCTGTAGACTGAGCTGTGAAATAGCAGGACACATGGGGCTGACTCATGTAATTCCACATATTGTGCGTTTTGATTTTACATGTGTCATCAGGGAAAGAGTACAAATTGTGGTCAGGTTCTTCTCTACCAGGATGAAAGGAATATCCAAATCCTGCTCCCTTATGACCTGGTCTCTTTGTTCATAAATATGACCTATTTCTACTTCACTAGTAATTTTCAATTTACTGGAATAAGTTTGCAATCTGTCTCAGTCTCTCTTCCCTGCATATATTTTAACTATTTGTCTCACTCTCTTTTTCTTGTACATAACTGTTGCAATCTGCCTCATTCTTTTTTCTGTACATGAGTTTGCAATTTGTTTTGCTCTCTTTTTCCTGCATCCAGTGTCAATGTTTTGGCTGTTGTTTTTCATATAAATGGACTTGCAATCAGCACACTTAGGGCTGGTTTAGCTCAGTTGGCAGGAGAGCTGGTGTGTGATGCAGAGTAAGGTCAACAGTACGGGATCAATTCCAATACCAGCCTTCTCAACCTTGCTCCTTGCCCGAGGTGTGGTTATCCTCAGGCTAAATTACCACCAGTCAGTTCACCCTGACAAAAGGGAAAGCAGCCTACAGTCATCTGGGACGATGGCAACTTTACAAATTTATAACCTGCCCCTATTACTGCATGTTTGACATCTGTCTGATCCACTTTATTATATAAGATTTCACTCATTATATAAATGCATTTTTCTTGTCTGGTAAGATTATATAATTATGACGGGTATTCATTGATATTCATGATAATTGACTGATCGCTTGGCTAGCTGAAAGTAAATATAGTGAAAATCTGCTACTATTTCTCACTTTTTACCTTCTTCTTGAAAATTACATGATATACTTGAAGTTAAGTACGGAAGGACATATTTTATTGAATATTTCTAAGAGCTAATTTCTTCTGAATAAGGACAAAGGACCTTGAACAAATGCATTGTCACATTAAGTTTAAAAAACAATCTTCTTCAGCGATCACTCACTAACGAGTATGATCGCTCACCTAAGGAACTTTGTGCTACTGGTTGTGGGTTCTGTGGGTCCTCACATGGCTGGTTAGCCCGATCCTAGAGCCGCACCTTCGTCTGCACACTTGGCAGGTTTTCTGGGAGGTGGCATCGGTCTCTGGACTCTAGATTGTAGTATTCCTTTCTCAGGCTCCTTTTTCGGGCCTCCTCTGGCCGTTGGGTGTCCTTAAAGAATTGTGTCCCTTCGATCAGTAGGTTTTTCCACATAGGTCTCGTCTGAGAATGGGTCTCCCAGGTGTTGACATCAATGTTGCATTTCTTGAGGTAAGTCTTCACAGTGTCTTTGAAACGCTTCCTTTGTCCTCCTGCTTGGGAACGTTCCTTGAGCTAGACGAAGAAGAATTTATTTGGCAGTCGAGACTCTGAACCCTGAGCACATAACCGGGCCCGTGGAGTTGGTTTCAGATGATCAAAGCCTCGATGCTGGTGCTCTTGGCTCTTTCAAAGACACTGATGTTAGTAGACTTGTCCTCCCAACTGATGCAGAGAATCCATCTCAGACAGCGTTGATCTACAGGGCCTTGAGGTGGCGCCTGTACATAGTCAAGGGGCGCGATTCTCCCAGACCCGCGCCGGGCTGGAGAATCACCGCAACCGCGCCATGCCGCCCCGACGCCGGCGCGCGATTCTCCGAGGTGCGGGTGTATCGGCGCCATTTGCGCCGGCACGTTTGGAATGGGGTTCACGACGGCGCGGACACTTTGTCCCGCGATCGGAGAATCGCGCCCCAAGTTTCTGAGCCATACAGAGGTGTTGAGAGGGCCACCACCTTGTACACGAGGATCATGGTGTCAGCACAGCTGTCACAGTCATAAAAGACTCTCGTCCTTAAGCATCCGAAGGAGGCACTCATGGATTAGATACAATGTTGGATCTCCGCATCAATGTCAGCCTTAGAGGCAGGGGAAATGTTTCACGTTTGGTAGGAGTTCTACGTTGATAATAATAATCACTTATTGTCACAAGTAGGCTTCAATGAAGTTACTGTGAAAAGCCCTTGATCTTGATGGAGGGAGAGACCAAATCTTATCCTGAGGTGTATTGGTAAAGGACTTGAGTCTTCTTGTTGTTGTGGCTGAGACTAATTCTTTGGTACCCGTCCGAGAAGATGTCCAGCATGGCTTGGCGATTCTCTTCTGAGAGAGTGGAGATGGCAAAGTTCCACGAGTGATGTCAGTATCATTTTCTTCTTGGATTTCAGCCGGCTGAGGTTAAAACGTTTTCCATACATCCTGTAGATGATGTCCACTCCACTGTGAAGCTTGCTCTTGACAAGGTGAAAGATGGTGGTGATGAAGGTGGAGAAAAAGGTGGGGGCGATGACATATCCCTATTTCACCCAAGTCTTCACCGCGAAGATTTCTGTCTTATTTCCGTTCATGAGGACTGTTGCCAAGATCTTGTTGTAGAGGAGTTGGGGGATGTTGATGAATTTCTCTGGACAGCCGGCCTTTGACAGGGTTTCCATAGCACTTCCCGACTGACTGAGTCAAAAACCTTAGTCAATCAACGAAGGCTATGTAGAGTGGTTACGTTGTTCCTGGCATTTGTCTTGAAGTTGCCAAGCAGTGAAAATCAGTCCACTTTTCCACAGTTTAGTCAGAAGCTATACTAGCTTTCTGGAAGGACTGGGAGAAGACAGCTAGCAAGGATTCAGGCAATGATGGTGATTTATTGGTAGTTCCCACACTTCACTTTGTCTACTTTCGTAAAGCTGGTGGCGATGGTGCCATCCCAGAGGGTGGCAGAAATTTCTTCTTTGTGGCAGATTTTCAGGAAAGGCTGATGGAGATAACAGATGATCTCATCTCCACGTTTGAAAATCTCTGCTGGAATCCCATCCACTCTTGTTGGGAGCCCAAGATTATCTTTGATGGGAGTTGGAGGATTTCCTCAAACACATCCTCATCTATGGTTGTATCACGGTTTATGGTTGTATCACGGTTTAGGAATTCTTTGCGAGGACCTCTCCATCTAAGGCCAATGCTTTCTCTGTCTTTCAAGAGGGTTCCAGCCTTACTCCGCATTGGTTTGAGGCCTAGGGTAATGGGTCCATGTATTACGTTGGTAGTACTGAAGAAGCCCCGGTGTCATGCTTGTCAGCGAGGAGTTGCATCTCCATAGCTTTTTCAAGGCTTCTTGATTTCACTGGTTCATTTTTGTACGTCCGCCTTGGTTAATTCTTCCACTACTTCTAGTGGACACAGAGGAGAGCCGGTGGTCTATCTAGCAGTCACCTGCACTGGTCATTGCTTTGGTGATGAGGGGATCCTTTTGGCCTTGGGATCGGATGATGACGAAGTTGACCATGGTGACCCTGCCAGGGACTTAAGACTCCCGACAGCATTGCTCTCAGGATCAATGGAATGGCAAGGTGGCAATCCAAGGAAAGGTAAGCTTAATGGGGAGGATTTTGTGGCCCCCTTTGCCGTGGACATAAATGGTAGGGGGGCGCAGAATATTACGAGAAGCCAGAAACAAGATTCACAATGCAATCGTCCCCACCCCTGCCAGTGACATTTTGGGTTCCCTACCATGCTATGAACGGAGCCCCATTTGAGTACACTTTAATATCATTAGTGGGCTTTCCTGCTGTATCGTCTCCCCACATTCGAATCTCACCTTTCACCAATGTGATGTCACATCAGAGAGGTTTACAACATGTCTGAACCAACGTGGATGAGACAAAAAGAACCCGCCGGACGTGCACAGGTAAGTTCAGCCCCCAGGGGGAAGAAGGACATGTGTGGGAAGTACCCTAGAAGTACCCGAGCACTGCCTCTTGGCACTGCCCCCCTAATGCCAGGGAGAAGGGGTGGTCCCCGTGGAGGATCCTTGTTTTTATTTTACTTTCTGTTAGATTGGGATGCCTTTTAAAAATGGCATTCAATCTTTGGAAGGCTAACTTACCAGCAGGCAAGCTGTCAGTGTGATGGTGTGGGACCCGTCTCCAGCAATTCTTTTCTCCCAAGTGTTTAAAAAATCAGTGGGAAAAGACAGCAGTGCAGCCAGTGGGCTACATATCACTTTTTTCACCTGTGACAACACTTTGAAAAAAATATGGAAAATTCCACTCAATGAGTTTCGAACAGAACCTGAACTATGCCTTAAGTAATTCTATTTTACTCACTAATCAATTATCTGAAGAACAGCGACATGACTTTTTATTTATGTCTGTCATGATTGCATTGTAATTTGGAAAAAATATAATTTTTTTTAATGAAAGGACTATGTTGCTGCGATGCAAAACTGGTTGAAAATTCCTTGTGAAGGACTGAACAAGCTACAGCACTTTCCAAATGAAATTATCATTCAGAGGTAGGCATCTATAAATTCTGCAGGCAGTCTCAGACTGCTTTCACATGAGTATCAAATTGATATTCCCCTCTTCATAAATTTGACATTCGGTGAAGGCTAATTTGTTCATAGGTAACTATTACCTTTTATCAGTTACATGTTTTTCCTCATATGGAGGGGTTACAGCAATATAATTACAGGGCGTCAATTCAGTCAGTTTGAATGTCTGCCATATGTAAAACTCTGACTTTATTTTTCTAGTGAATTGCATGTTATTTAAATTACTTTTTTCTGCTGCTCATTGTTACACCTCATTTGCAGCAATATTTAACACTAATTTCAGAATAAAGCTCCCCTAATTCACCAGTCTAATACTGCATTCCCATTCCCAACAGTAAGTGCTGACTTTCTGAATGAAAGCACAGCTTTCATAGTGAATTGTGTGGCATCTTTTACTGTGGATTTTCACCCACTGGAAACTTCATTGGAATCCAGAGGTAAACTAATTTCCTCATTATCTTCCATGTGCTATTTGTTGTCCTGACTTTCTCCCTTGAGCTCTTTATCCTTCTTGTACTGTGCTTAAATAACCGGCTTTATTAATAGGTTGTGTGGTAGTCACCATTAGTAGTATATTACATATCGCCAAGGCCACGATGCACGCGATCGACGAATCCCTCCCCTTCCAGGTGGAGAGCGATGCATCGGACGTAGCTCTGGCCGCCACCCTCAATCAGGCGGGCAGGCCCGTGGCCTTCTTTTCCCGCACACTCCATGCCTCTGAAATTCGGAACTCCTCTGTCGAAAAGGAGGCCCAAGCCATTGTGGAAGCTGTGCGGCATTGGAGGCATTACCTGGCCGGCAGGAGATTCACTCTCCTTACTGACCAACGGTCGGTTGCCTTCATGTTTAATAATACACAGCGGGGCAAGATCAAGAACGACAAGATCTTGAGGTGGAGGATCGAGCTCTCCACCTATAACTATGAGATCCTGTATCGCCCGGGGAAGCTCAATGAGCCCCCTGATGCCCTATCCCGCGGTACATGTGCCAGCGCACAAGTGGACCGACTCCGGGCCCTCCACAATGACCTCTGCAACCCGTGGGTCACCCGGTTCTTCCATTTCATTAAGGCCCGCAACCTGCCCTACTCCATTGAGGAGGTCAGGACCGTCACCAGAGACTGCCAAGTCTGCACAGAGTGCAAGCTGCACTTCTACCGGCCAGATCGAGTGCACCTGGTGAAGGCCTCCCACCCCTTTGAACGCCTCAGCATGGACTTCAAACCAGTTCGTTTTCAGCTCGAACAATATTGTTTTTCCATATTGGATATGATTGTTGTTGGGATCACAGCCACAACCTGATGCACTATCAATTACCACAAAGACGAGAGTAGTGGAATAATCAAGGCTTTATCGAGCAAGATGTGGTGCCTCCTGTAGCTGGACCCAGAATGGTTACAAAATAGATGCAAAGACTTCTGGTTGAGAAAGTCAGCCCCCTGCACCAAAACAATATGGAAGCGCATCCAGCTCAGACAGTATAAAAAGCAAATATGAATAAAACTACTTGCCTGTCAACCCCTAAGGGAACCACTGGGAAACCATCATTGATCTCCCTGTGGGACGCGTGGAGTACAAGCTTCCCAGATAGGGGGCGGAGGCCATCCACCTGGGGCTCGTTATGTACTTATATAAAAGCTGGCCCAAAGCAGGGCCTAGACAGACTAGTCCTCCCAGCAAGGATTGTACAGGGAACAAGATGCTGCTTTACACAGAACTTTCTATATAGTTATAATAAATTGATGCTCAGTTTTCGCCTGCTTCCTCAAATTATTAAATTACCACATTTTGATGACTTCTAGCAGTTCCTTTAAGGATCACTGGTTAGACTGCTTTAGACCCATAAAAACTGGCAGAGCCTGATCCCAGTTATTTTACCAAATTTGGTCTAATATGTGCTTTAGGTGGGCAATGTTGACACTCGGAACTTCCAGGGGGTGTCAGTTTGTGAGAATGCACAAAGAAATTGGCCCCTGCACATGCTTGTTATACCAAAAGTCAAGCTAAAGTTCTTGACATACAGTTTTGAAAGAATCGGCAGCTATATTTTCTTTATTTTTTAAGTCATTAGGAAGGTTGCAGAACTACCAACTGATCATGACAATTACATCATAATTAAAATTTTAACCTGCAAAATGTATTGCTTCCAGATTTCACAGATGTGGGCCGTGTACATTTACATTCCAGTCTAGAACTGCGGTTCATCATCGCAAAAATACTAATTGAGTTTGGTCTGTGGAGAAAAATAAATCTGTCGGAAATGTTGAAATACTACTCTGCTGTTCATTCTCCAAAGCTAGGACCTGGAGTTCCTAATACCAGAGATGTATTATTATTCTAATTCCAATTGTAAGCCAATGAATAGCTGAAAATATTATGTGTAGTGTTTAACTTCCCTTGAGCCCAGGAGGTTATGGATTGCACTCATGTATAAATTAAGGCAATCAAGGACCGGACAGCAGCATTCATAAAAGGAAAGATTTTCCACTCCATTCATCTCCCACTGGTCTGTGATCAACACAAAATAATTATACAAGTCTGTGTCAGTTTCAGAAGCAGCTTGTATAATACCTTTATAATCTGGCAGCCAACCACCTCCACTATTCCATCATGTAAAATTAGAGGATGGCTGGTTGGAGACAACAGCTACCTTGGCTGCTGAAACTCATACACAGCCTCAACATGCCTGAGCAGCTTAGGTATAACCACAGCCATGAAGCCACCAGGAAAATCTTTGAACACACTATAAGGACTCTTGAGCAAAGGTCCAGGTGGCTGTATAAGTCTGTGGAAAGGTGGATTTACAGTTAGTGGGGCCCTGAGCCCCCCATCCTGTCCCCCAAAACACAAAGGCCGAAGGGATGAAAATACACAAATTGATCATTGTTTCTACACTTGTAAAAAAATGCCTGTAAGAATAATTGCCTTGCTGAAATCTAAGCTTACCTCTTGTCTGAATATGGTAAAGATGGTCCACCATCTGCTCTGCTGCCCCACCTGGGGGTCCTCCGACCACTACGCTGCCTCGCCTGGAACCCTCCCTCTGTTGCCTCGCCAAAGGTTCACTGCCTCAGCTGGGGTCCACTGTTTTGGTCGCCAGCAGCTCATTGCCTCTGTCTGAATTTTCCTTTTTGGTAGCCATAGCACACCTTCCCTCCCAGTTGCTTCTCACTCAATCACAGTCTGTTTATGCACTGCATTTTCGCTGAGAGGCTCACTTTTCAAATATTAGTCAGGCCAGCAGTGTTAAGGAACCAGGACCAGTGTGTTTCATTGCAAATCTGTCCCTGGGTCTGTGGGTTCCACGCCACTGTAGCACTGTTGCATGTTGCACAATGTTGCCATATAGAGGGTATTTCATTTAGAGGAGGAAAAAGGACTGTTATCATCTAACAACAGTACAAAGTCTTACAACACCAGGTTAATGTCCAACAGGTGTTGTAAGACTTCGTACTGTGCTCACCCCAGTCCAACACCGGCATCTCCACATCATCTAAGAAGGAAGACTTGGGTGAAGACATGAAGAAGGGCTATCGCAATGCCAGAACAGTAAAGGTAGTTGTTCAGAAGGTGGGCTCTTTACAATTTGGATTAGCAGTTTCGACTTTGGAATCAAAAATTCAATTCCTAAATTTGTAAATGAGACCAAATTGAGGGGGATACTCCATACTGAGGAGGACCGCAACAAATTACAGACGGGCATTAACAACCTGGAGAATGTGTAAATAATTGTCAGATTAAGTTTAAATGAAGAACAATGGGATCTCAGAGTATTGTATAAGGGTCCAGCACATACAGGGTTAGTTAACGTGGGACTGAGTACAGTACCACCCACACGGTGATGTAAGAGAGCACGTGATCCACACCAAGAGGTCAGTCTAGTATTGCACAGAGCCAGTTGCACAAGCAAGCATGGAGACAGCTCTAAGCTTGAACTCTTTAGTTCATGTACTTAATAAATACATACAATAACCGTAGCTAAGACTACAAAGATTTGATTATCTTAAGACCTACCAAGTGGAATCCAACACTGTGGTGATACACCACTGTACTTCCCTAGCATTGTACATAGTTATATAATAGTTGTGTGTAACGTGGCCCTGTAATCCTGTGTATGGTACTGTGTATTGTACTGTAGCTCTGTAGAGGTTCGGTCCCCTGTATGTAACCTGACCTGGCCACGGAGAGCTCCGCCTTGGCCACTCCCCCGGGAGTTAAGTATAAGACCCAGCTTCTGAGACCGGACCCATTTTGTCTGGGGTCGTCTGTGTCGGGTAAGCTTCCTATGTAGTGCATTAAAGCCTTGGTTAAAGTCTCACATGTCTTTGTGGTTCTTGACGCTTAGTGCATCAAACACTTACAACACAGTAGCAGCAAATGGAAAAATCCAAAATCTCTCAAAATTGCAGAGACACACTAAAGTCCTGGAAGACTAAAGAAAAATACGAAGAAGCATTCTAACTGGTCACTGGTGAAATGCAAAATGATTGAAAAGTAAATTACAATCTGTGCATTTTGCTTGCTGGTTTTCTGTCTTTGAAAATTCTTCAGTCAGAGTATTGAATTGATATTCCCCTCTTCATAAATTTGACATTCGATAAAGGCTAATTTGTTCATAGGTGAAAAATCATTTCCAGCGTACTCAGGATTTTTGGATTTGCCACTCAGTGCATGGAATACCCTTCCTGTGGTGCAGGATCTTGGAAGGTTTCACACTCTATTTTTGAATGCTAATTATATATATCAAGATATATTCAAACTGTAGAATTAATCCTATTACAATTCTGATGATATCTCATTCACACCTTTTCTATTTCACCAACCTGCTGTGCATTTCTAGCAATTTTTGTTTTTTATTTAAGATTTCCATTAGATTTTTATTCTTTTAATACACTCCTACATATACCTCAGTGTTACTATGAGGTTAGAAACCATTCTAAAAGTGAAAATGTAATGAGATCCCACAAAACCTCAAATACTGCATGGCAGCATTGTTACTTCATTTTTTATCAGTCCCCAGCATTTCGTACGCAGAAAATCAAATAAAATCTGCCTGTGGTGCTGAGAGTTGTCAACTGTAATCATTTGTTTTAGCTACCAGAATGATAATCTGTTTGTACTACTGCAAATCTGTAGACCATATTTAATCGGAAAGTCTTACCAGATGCTAAGAATCCAAAGTGGGTTAAGATATCCAGCCAACAGTGATACCTTCTAAGGAACAGTCTGGGTTTTTGTGAACTGTTTTTGTAATGCATTATGTAATATATTGCAACATTTGTGAAATGCTAAATGCTTTTGAAGATTAAATTGCTCAGTTGATGTTTTACTTGTGGCAGAACATCTGCCTCTTTCTCCTCCTGGACTCCCGGATCTTCCGACAGCCCAAAAATCGTCACCTCTGGACTCATTGCCACCCTTGTTTTCAATACTCTGGACATGACGTCCGCAAACCCCTGCCAATATCCCCTAAGTTTTGGACACGCCCAGAACATGTGGACATGGTTCGCTGGTCCACCCGCACATTTTACACACCTGTCCTCTACCCCAAAGAATCTACTCATCCGGGCCACTGTCATGTGGACCCCGCCAGACGCAACCACCTACCTTCCACAAGGTCACACTTCTCCCATCGGATCCCAGGATCATCCAGCCACAGCCGCCGACTGAGGAAGCGAGGGAAACGCGGTGGTCTGCAGATTAGAATGAAGAAATGCAGTTTCAAGACCCCTCTCCCCAGCAGACTCCTGGCAAACTTCCAAGCGATCGAAAACAAGCTGGATGAACTTAATGCCAGACTTATCTCTCAGAGGGAAGTAAGAGACTGCTGTGTGCTCTGTTTCACAGAGACATGGCTCACCCCTGCCTCACCGGACTGTGCCACACAACCTGAAGGCTTCTCAATTCACCGGGCGGACCACACCGCGTCATCAGGTAAAGCGAAGGGTGGACGGGTTTGCCTCCTCATCAACTCCCCCTGTAGCTTGGATATGGCGACCCTGGCGACCAACTGCTCCCCGGACCTGGAATACCTGACCGTGAAGTGCCGTCCATACTATCTTCCACGTGAGTTCACTTCAGCCATTATCACAGCGGTCTACATCCCACCCCAGGCAGAAGTGAGGAAGGCGCTGGATGAACTGTACACAGTTATAAACAACTACGAAACAGAACACCCGGAGGCCTTGTTCATCATGGCTGAAGACTTCAACAAGGCCAACCTCAAGAATGTACTGCCAAAATTCCACCAGCACATCTCCTGTCCCACCAGGAGCGACAACACTCTTGACCACTGCTGCTCAAAAATCAAGGGCGCCTACCATTCCATCCCCAAACGCACTTTGGGAAATCAGACCATAAGACGGTGCTCCTTCTCCCGGCATACAAGCAGAAATTCAAGCGGGAGAATCCAGCTAAGAAGGTCGTGCAGTGCTGGTCCGAGGAAACAGAAGAGCTCTTACATGACTGCTTAGAGACAGTGGACTGGTCCATATTTAAGAACTCAGTGGCCAACTTAAATGAATATGCCACCACCATCACAGACTTCATCAGCAAATGTGTGGATGACTGCGTGCCAACGAAAGCAGTACGTACATTTCCGAACTGGAAACCATGGCTCAATCGCGAGATAAACTCCCTACTAAAGGACAGGTCTGAGGCATCAAGTCAGACGACCCTGACCTATACAAGAAATCCAGGTATGACATCCGCAAAGCCATCCGAGATGCCAAAAGAGAATATCAAACCAAGCTAGAGTCACAGACAGACGCTCAGCGATTGTGGCAAGGACTAAACAACGTAACGGGCTACAAAGCGAAGCCGAGCAGCATCTCCGGCAGCAGCGCACCCCTCCCCGATGAACTCAATGCATTCTATGCTCGGTTCGAGCAGGTAACCAACAATCTGCTGTCGAGTGCCCCAGCAGCCCATAACTCACCATCACAGCTTCTGAAGTCAGATTGGCCTTCCTGAAAGTGAACCCTCGGAAGGCGACGGACCCGGACGGGATCCCTGGTCATGCACTCAGAGCCTGCGCGGACCAGCTGGCAGAGGTGTTCGCGGACATCTTTAACCTGTCCCTACTCCACTCCGAGGTCCCCACCTGCTTCAAGAAGACCACCATCATACCAGTGCCAAAGAAGAACCAGACAACGTGCTTCAATGACTACCGTCCAGTGGCCCTGACTTCAGTCGTAATGAAGTGCTTCGAGAGGTTGATCATGAAGCGCATCACCTCCATACTCCCAGAACGCCTTGATCCACTGCAATTCGCATACCATCGCAACCGGTCCACAGCAGACGCCATTTCCCTGGCTCTGCACTCATCCCTAGAGCATTTCGACAACAAGGACTCCTACATCAGACTCCTATTTATTGACTACAAAGCTCTGCCTTCAACACCATAATTCCAGCCAAGCTCATATCAAAGCTCCAAAACCTAGGACTTGGCTCCCCACTCTGCAACTGGATCCTCGATTTTCTGACCAACAGACCACAATCAATAAGAATGAACAACAACACCTCCTCCACAATAGTCCTCAATACTGGGGCTCCGCAAGGCTGTGTACTTAGCCCCCTACTCTACTCCCTGTACACACACGTCTGCGTGGCAAAATTTGGTTCCAACTCCATCTACAAGTTTGCTGACGATACAACCATAGTGGGCCGGATCTCGAATAACGACGAGTCAGATGACAGGAGGGAGATTGAGAACCTAGTGGAGTGCTCCAGCAACAACAATCTCTCCCTCAATGCCAGCAAAACTAAAGAGCTGGTCATTGACTTCAGGAAGCAAAGTATTGTACACACCCCTGTCAGCATCAACGGGGCCGAGGTGGAGATGGTTAGCAGTTTCAAATTCCTAGGGGTGCACATCTCCAAAAATCTGTTCTGGTCCACCCACGTCAACGCTACCACCAAGAAAGCACAACAGCGCCTATACTTCCTCAGGAAACTAAGGAAATTTGGCATGTCCACATTAACCCTGACCAACTTTTACAGATGCACCATAGAAAGCATCCGATCTGGCTGCATCACATCCTGGTATGGCAACTGCTCGGCCCAAGACCGCAAGAAACTTCAGAGAGTTGTGAACACCGACAAGTCCATCACACAAACCTGCCTCTCATCCATTGACTCCATCTACCTCCCGCTGCCTGGGGAAAGCGGGCAGTATAATCAAAGATCCCTCCCACCCGGCTTACTCACTCTTCCAACTTCTTCCATCGGGCAGGAGATACAGAAGTCTGAGGAAACGCATGAACAGACTCAAAAACAGCTTCTTCCCCACTTTCACCAGACTCCTTCCCCGCTGTTACCAGACTCCTAAACGATTCTCTTATGGACTGACCTCATTAACACTACACCCTGTATGCTTCACCCGATGCCGGTGTTTATGTAGTTACATTGTATACTTTGTTTTGCCCTATTATGTATTTTCTTTTCTTCCCTTTTCTTCCCATGTACTTAATGATCTGTTGAGCTGCTCGCAGAAAAATACTTTTCACTGTACCTCGGTACACGTGACAATAAACAAATCTAATCCAATCTCTTGCCTGGACTACAAACATCTCGCTCTTTGTCATATTCAGTTTATATCCCGAAAACCGGCCAAATTCCCCCAAAGTTGCCATGATTTCACCCATCCATGCCCCTGGATTTGTTACATATAAGAGAAGGTCGTTCGCGTACAGCGAGACCCTAGTTCCACCCCCCAGGCCCACCCCCCCCCCCCCCCCAAAACCCCCGAACCAGCCCTTTCCAGCCCCTTGAAGTTCTTAGAGCAATTGCCACCGGTGCTCTATAGCTAACGCAAACAGCAGTGGGGAGAGGGGGCATCCCTGTCTTGTCCCCGGGTGCAGTCTAAAATAGTCCGAGATCGTCCTAGTCGTCCTTACACTAGCGTCCTGGGCCTGGTACAACAGCCTAACCCAGTCGATAAAGCCCCTACCGATCCCAAATCATCCCAACACCTCCCATAGATACTCCCACTCCACCCGGCAGAACGCCTTCTCCGCATCCATGGCCACAACTACCTCAACCTCCCTACTCTCCGGGGGCATCATAATCACATTGAGTAGCCTTCTTATATTGGCCACCCACTGCCTGCCCTTGACAACCCCGGTTTGATCCTCCATAATCACATCCGGCACACAATCTTCACTCCTGGAGGCCAAAACTTTGGCCGGCAACTTGGCATCCACATTAAGCAGGGAGATCGGCCTAAATGACCCGCATAGCTCCAGGTTCTTGTCCCGCTTCAATATTAACGAAATAGAGGCCTGTGACATCGTCGGGGGCAGCACCCCTCTATCCCTCGCCTCATTCAAAACCTTGACCAGCAACGGCCCTAATATCCCCGAGAATTTCTTGTAGAATTCCACCGGATACCCGTCCCGCCCCGGGCTTTACCTGACTGCATAGCCTTCAAGCCCTGAACTATTTCTTCAGCCCTAATCGGGGCCACCAGCCCACTCACCAGCTCCCTGCCCACCCATGGGAAGGTCAGTCCGTCCAAAAAGCGTCTCACCCCTCGGGCCCCGTGGGGGGGTGATCTTCACATTTTATGCAGCTGAAATAATAGAAGAGCAAGGCCTTTTTGATCATTCTTTCTTCTTTATGAGTGTCATGGGTGGGCAGGTATCCTGCTCCAATAACTAGCTATTGGGAGATCAGCAAGACAAACCCAAGTGATTCTGATATTCATGGTGGCCAATGTATGGCCTCTGCTTTGCATCTCATCCTTCAGAAATTCACTGTGAGGAATCAAATGTACAAACCCTTTCCTACTGCATCACTTTATGTTAAAACAGAAAAACAGAACTGGGCAATTCAGCCCCTTGAGCCTATTCCATCATTGAATCATGTAAGAACGTAAGAACATAAGAACTAGGAACAGGAGTAGGCCATCTGGCCCCTCGAGCCTGCTCCGCCATTTAATGAGATCATGGCTGATCTTTGTGGACTCAGCTCCACTCTCCGGCCCGTACACCATATCCCCGAATCCCTTTATTCTTTAGAAAGGTATCTATCCTTTTCTTAAAAATGTTTAAAGAAGGAGCCTCAACTGCTTCACTGGGCAAGGAATTCCAGAGATTCACAACCCTTTGGGTGAAGAAGTTCCTCTTACACTCCGTCCTAAATCTACTTCCCCTTATTTTGAGGCTATGCCCCCTAGTTCTGCTTTCCCCGACCAGTGGAAACAACCTGCCCGCATCTATCCTATCTATTCCCTTCATAATTTTATGTTTCAATAAGATCCCCCCCGCATCCTTCTAAACTCCAATGAGTACAGTCCCAGTCTACTCAACCTCTCGTCATAATCTAATCCCCTCAACTCTGGGATCAACCTAGTGAATCTTCTCTGCACTCCCTCCAGTGCCAATACGTCCTTTCTCAGGTAAGGAGACCAAAACTGAACACAATACTCCAGATGCGGCCTCACCAACACCCTACACAATTGCAGCAAACCTCCCTAGTCTTGAACTCCATCCCTCTAGCAACGAAAGACAAAACTTGATTAGCCTTCTTAATCACCTGTTGCACCTGCACACCAACTTTTTGCGACTCGTGCACCAGCACACCCAGGTCCCTCTGCACAGCAGCATGTTTTAACATCTTACCGTTTAAATAATAATCCATTATGCTGTTATTCCTCCCAAAATGGATAGCCTCACACTTGGCAACATTGAATTCCATCTGCCAGACCCTTGCCCTTCACCTAACCTATCCAAATCCTTCTGCAGACTTCCGGTATCCTCTGCTCTTTTTGCTTTACCACTCATCTTAGTGTCGTCTGCAAACTTTGACACATTGCACTTGGTCCCCAACTCCAAATCGTCTATGTAAATTGTGAACAACTGCGGGCCTAACACTGATCCTTGAGGGACCCCACTAGTTACAGGTTGCCAACCAGAGAAACACCCATTTATCCCCACTCTCTGCTTTCTGTTCGTTAACCAATCCTCTACCAATGCTACCTTAGTTTATGCAGCAACCTTTTGTGTGGCACCTTGTCAAAAGCTTTCTGGAAATCCAGATATACCACATCCATTGGCTCCCCATTATCTACTGCACTGGTAACATCCTCAAAGAATTCTACCAAATTAGTCAGACACGACCTACCCTTTGTGAACCCATGCTGTGTCTGCCCAATGGTGCCCCGCTATTTCCTCCTTAATGATAGATTCCAGCATTTTCCCTACAACCGAAGTTAAGCTTACCGGCCTATAATTGCCCGCTTTCTGCCGACCTCCTTTTTTAAACAGTGGTGTCACGTTTTCTACTTTCCAATCCTCTGGGACAACCCCAGAGTCTAGTGAATTTTGATAAATTATCACTAGTGCGTTTACATCTCTTTTAACACTCTGGGATGCATCCCATCAGGGCCAGGAGACTTGTCTACCTTTAGCCCCATTAGCTTGCCCAATACTGCCTCCTTAGTGATTACAATCATCTGAAGTTCCTCACCTATCATATCTTTATTTCCATCAGTCACTGGCATGTTATTTGTGTCCTCCACTGTGAAGACTGACCCAAAAATCCTGTTCAGCTTCTCAGCCATTTCCCCGTCTCCTATTATTAAATCTCCCTTCTCATCTTCCAAAGGACCAATATTTACCTTAGCCACTCTTTTTTGTCTTATATATTTGTAGAAGCTTTTACTATCTGCTTTTATGTTCTGAGCCAGTTTACTTTCATAGTCTACCTTACTCTTCTTTATAGCTTTTTTAGTAGCTTTCTGTTGTCCCCTAAAGTATTCCCAGTCCTCTAGTCTCCCACTAATTTTTGCCATTTTGTATGTTTTTTCCTTCAATTTGATACTCTCCCTCACCTCCTTAGATATCCACGGTCGATTTTTCCACTTTCTACATCTTTCTTTTTGTCGGTATGAACCTTTTCTGAACACTGTGAAAGATCGCTCGGAAGGTTCTCCACTGTTCCTCAACTGCTTCACCGTGAAGTCTTTGCTCCCAGTCTACCGTAGCTAGTTCTTCTCTCATCCTATTGTAATCGCCTTTGTTTAAGCACAAAACACTAGTGTTTGATTTTACCTTGTCATCCTCCAACTGTATTTTAAATTCCACCATATTGTGGTCGCTCCTTCCAAGAGGATCCCGAACTATGAGATCATTAATCAATCCTGCCTCATTACACAGGACCAGATCTAGGACCGCTTGTTCCCTTGTAGGTTCCATTACATACTGTTCCAGGAAATTATCCCGGGCACATTCTATAAACTCCTCCTCAAGGCTGCCTTTACCAACCTGGTTAAACCAATCGATATGCAGATTAAAATCTCCCATGATAACCGCTGTACCATTTCTACATGTATCCGTTATTTCTTTGCTTATTGCCTGCCCTACCATCCTGTTACTATTTGGTGGCCTATAGACTACTCCTATCAGTGACCTTTTCGCCTTACTATTCCTGATTTCCACCCAAATTGATTCAACCTTGTCCTCCATAGCACCAATATCATCCCTTACTATTGCCCGGATGCCATCCTTAAACAACAAAGCTACACCACCGCCCTTACAGTCCATTCTATCCTTTCGTATAGTCTGATACCCTTGGATATTTAACTCCCAGTCGTGACCATCTTTTAACCATGTTTCAGTAATGGCCACTAAATCATAGTCATTCATGGCTAATCTGTTATCTTAATTTCATATAAACTCCTTAGCTCCATATCTCTTAAAATCTTTGCTCAACAAAAGTTATCACTTCCAGGGGCAGCATGTGGTACAGTGGTTAGCACTGGGACTGCGACGCTGAGGACCCGGGTTTGAATCCCAGCCCTGGGTCACTGTCTGTGTGGAGTTTGCACATTCTCCCTGCGTGCGTTTCACCCCCACAACCCAAAGATGTCCTGGTTAGGGGGATTGGCCACGCTAAATTGCCCCTGAATTGGAAAAGAAAAAAATAATTGGCTACTCTAAATTTATTTTTTTTAAGTTATCACTTTCAATTTTGAAATCGATGATGATGAACTTTCATAAAAGGTTAGCCCCCACTGCTGTATTTTGTCCAATTCTGAGCACTGCACTTCAAAAAGGATGTGAAGGCTTTACTGAGGGTGCAGCAAAGATTTACAATAATGATTCCGGCGATGAGAGGCTTCAGTTACACAAATAGACCAAAGCTGAAGTTGTTTCCCTTCAACAAATGGTTGAGAGGAGATTTGATAGAGATATTGAAGGTTATAAGGGGTCCAGTCAGAGTAGATGGGAGAAACTGTTCCCAGTGGCAGAAGGATCAAGAACCAGTGGACATTGATTTAAAGTGATTAACAAAAGAAGCAACAGGATATGTGGAAAACCTTTTTACCCAGTGAGTGGTTAGGCTCTGGAATTCACTGTCTGAGCGTGTAGTGAAGGCAAATTCAATTGTAGCTTTTCAAATGAAATTGAATAAGCGCCCAAAGAGAAAAAAAATACTGGGCTACAGAGGAAGGGCAGAGATGCGGGACAAGCCCTTGAGTTACTGTTTCAGAGAGCCAACATGGATATGACAGATTGAACAGCCTCCTTCTGTGCCGTAACCGCTTTATGATTTCTAAATTTCGAATTGATCTAGCTTTTTGGAGGAGACAGTTCTAAATTTCCATTGCCCTTTTGTGTAAAGAACTGCTTCTTGATATGACCTCTGTACAATTTATCTCAAATTTTAAAGTAATGCACCTTTGTTCTGGATTCCCCCATCAGATGGGATAGCCTCACTCTCTCTGCATTATCAAACCTTTTAATCATTTTAAACACCTCAATAAGGTCACCCTCAATCTACTATACTCAAGGGAATATAGGTCTAGTTTATTTATTGATAGATGAACACACTGCATCATCAGATTGTTTTTCATGTTATCAAAACTAATGAATTTCAATTAATATTTTTCAATCATCTGACATCTAACATTGAAAGAACTGACCAGACACCAAACAATTTAGAAAGCTTCCCTTAAAGAAATATGATTGAAACCTCATTCTAGATTAATACCAAGCAGGAGAAGAGTTCTAAAATGTCCATTACCTACCTAGAGCAATGTAGCAGGTTTATTAAATGGAAATATGTTTATTATCAATCATCAGAAATATATTTATTTTATGTCTTTTCATTTTAATCCAGTGTTCACTACACAATATCATCAATGCTTTAACTCTCAGTACTATCATTAACCTTGCTTTAGGCAGATGGAAAGGAATTGTATTGATTAAAGCTGCTAATACAGTATTTCTTCATTTGGGAAAAGCTGTTTTATTGGTAAAGTTGTGGTCCTCATACCTTCGGGGTTGTGCAAGAGGCTCACTAGATTGATTCATAAAATGAGAGGGGTTGTGTTGTGAAGCTAGATTGAGTAGAATGGGCCGATATTTTCTGGAGTTGACCTTGCTGAATGCTGAGAAGTATTGACAGGGCAAATGCTGAGAGGTTATTTCGCTTGGCTAGATAGATAGTCTAGAACTAGTGGTCATAATCTCAGTCTAAAAGGTCAGCCAGCTATTTGGGATTGCGATGGGAAGAAAGTTATTCATTCAGAGGTTTGTGAATCTTTGGAATTCTTCATCCTAGTTTTCTTTCATTAAGCATGTTCAAGGCTGAAATAAATAGTTTTTTGGGGGATTCTAAGGGAATCAGAAGGAATGGGGATTGGGCAACAAAGTGTATTTGAGGTGGAAGATCGGCCATCACCATGGTGGTCATTGGCTGAATCGGCCATTCCTAACAATTCCAAAAAAGGGTGTTATTTTTATCCTGATAATTTCATTGGGCAATGGTGTACCGACATGTAAAATACATTAAGTCTTGACAATTAATGTGAAACTGTGGATGCCATCATATTTAGTCAAATATTGCAGGTTTTGGAATTTGTGATCACCCCACCCCCTTGGAAATATGTCCAATATAACATATATGTCCTGAACATATGGATAATAAATGGATATGACGGGGAGCACGGTGGCGCAGTGGGTTAGCCCTGCTGCCTCACAGCCCTAGGTCCCAGGTTCGATCCAAGCTCTGGGTCACTGTCCGTGTGGAGTTTGCACATTCTCCCTGTGTTTGCGTGGGTTTCACCCCCACAACCCAAAAGATGACAGGGTAGGTGGATTGGCCATGCTAAATTGCCCCTTAATTGAAAAAAAATGAATTGGGTACTCTGAATTTAAAAAATAAATAAATGGATATGACAGAACACTGAATCATTACACCATTGCTGAAAAATCTTTTAATGAAAATCATACAATTAGGACCCCTCGACTGTCCTGATTTAAACTCTTACATTATTTATTATATATTTATTTGAGTAGGATTTTATCAAAGTCAAAAATAAATTTGTGAATGCTAAAAGTCTGAAATAATAGAAAATGCTGAAAACGCACAGCCGATTATTCAAGATTTGGAAAAAAAAAGTCTACGCTCAAAATAACAAACTTTTTCAGGTATTGATGGATCTGAAGCATTTGCATCATTTTCTGTTTTTAAGATTTAAGGTACAATTAGAAAGCGCAATTGCCCCGATTCAAATAGTTTCAACACAAAGTGGATCCTGTCCTGAAGTTTTCCACAGACACTAGTCCGTCCGCGTTGTAGAAAGAAAATACAACTCGATCATCAAAGCAAATGCAAGCGGGGGACTTGTGGTATATAAACTGTAAACAAAAATCCTGAAAAAGCCATGTGCCAGGAAACAGCACCGAACAGTTATTCTGACCCACCTGCTGTGACTTCAACGAACTGAATCCAATCCAGATGTTCAGAGGGAATTCTCAAAACGTGTTTAGAACTCAAGGTTGAGTTCTGTGATCGATCAACCCATACACAGAATAGGGGAAGGCCACTAACGAAGGCCCTTCAGCAATAATGCACCGAGGGGTTGGAAACTGAAAAGAATCCCTCGTGCCATATATTTGACATGTAATGAATTAATCAATAAATATTGACTGCAATTTTAATTGTAGTAACATACAGTATTGGAAGAAAGTTGTTTTGTACTTTATGTCAACATTGAACAGTCATGTACGTACTTTTATGAATAACGTTATTTTTTGAGGGTGGGGGGTATAAAACTCATACAAAACTTGCCCTGACAATCAACTCTGCTTTGTATTGAAACATCAACTCTGCTTTGTATTGAAACCCTTTGACATTAGAGAAACACTTTATAAAAGGCCTGTTCCAAAATAAAACTTTGGTAAACGTAATTATTTGAATGTGAAGAGAATTTATTTCACAAAAAAGTTTAATTTTAAAGCGTTTGACCCATCAACAGTTATTCAAAAGATTTTTTTTTAAACTTACCTTACTGGTTGCATCAACTGCTCGTGATAGGATAAAAAGAGAAAGAATTAGTTTGGGAAGTCTCCGCATTTTTATTGAGCGTCTTTTATCTTCTCGATATTTGGAGAATGCAATTTGAGCAGTAACGCTGCAACTTCAGCGACAATTCGGTGACAACGCGCACCAAATGCATCAATCCTTCAACAAGAAATGTTCTCGACAGAGGCTCGCACTTTGCAGGATCTCCACACTCTCGCACACAACTCCTCCTCTGAAACTGGGACAACTGCGGCTGTGCCGTGCAGCTTTCAGATAACAAGCTCGCAGAAATTACTTTTAAACAAATTCCCACTGTGTATTGAATGCGAGGGAGGGACAATAATGACTAGCAGCTGAAAACCGTACCAACCCAGCGTCCACCCAAAAAGTGGACAAAAAGATTCAGCCACGAAATCTTTGGTACTGAATTCTCCAAAACTCGATTTACCGGGAATTATATGCAATACAAAGGAGCGTTTCATTTGAATATATTATTGGCTTATCCATTAATTCCAGTGTGAATCAAAGGGAGGGGTTTAAAACGGCGAAACAGCGTGTGTGTCCATTTCCTAACTCATCAACGCTGGCCGAGCTAACCACTATCCCTGTATTTATTCCCTGATGTGACTGCGCCATCTGATGGCGAGAGCCCCCCTCCCCTGGAGAGGGACCGAATCTTTAAACTAAATTACTATTAGATCCCCGATTTCAATTGCAAAATCTACATTTCGAGAATGTGTATTTTTTTTAAATGCTTACATTTTCAACGGGGATAACAATTGGGCTGAAAAACTGCAAGTTCACAACATTGGAAATTGGGCAAAGTTCTGCACCTCGCGACGCCGCAAAACCACGATCACCGGAAAATCAGGCGGCCTGCCAAAATTGAGGACCGCTCCCGACGCCGATTTGGGCGCCAGGATCTGGTACATCGCTAGTGGCGATAACGAGGTTTGCGCCCTGCAGCAGCAAAAAAGAACATTGTGATGCGATCATCAATTCACGCGAAACAGAGAGTGGATGTAAACTGTGGCTTTAATCGACTAGAACAGTGCCTGCCTGTGACTGCTCTGCTAGTGAGAGCCGCCTACAGGGCTGCTGCTCTTTATACCTCCTCTCAAGGGGCGGAGCCACAAGGGCACCAACATGATACATTCCATGTAATATTGTTCAATGGTCCATAGGTGGAGCCCACATGGGCAACAGCGCGATACAGTGACATACATGGTGAATGGTTAATACAATATGTTCACCACATTCATCCCCTGTTGAAAATTGAAGTCCGGCTGGGGTGAAGGGTTCACAGGTTCAGCCTGTCTGGCACCCTGATTGTGCGCTGTGATCGCCGAAGCTCTGGTATCGCAGCTGGCCCGGGTGTCGAACTCATCCGTGTGGGCATGGGTAGTGAAGTCGCCGGTGCGGGCACAGACGTGGACTCCGGGAGCGTGTCTTCTGGAGCTTTGTTCCTGTGGGTCGGTGAAGGTGGGAGGGGGGCAGGAGGGGGTGCGGGTGCCATATAGGGGCGGGGGCACTGGTCAGCGTAGGTTGGGTGGGGTAAGTTGGGGTGGCGGTGGTAGTGGAACCTGCGGGTGCCAGGTCCCGGAGGGAAACCGTATCCTGTTGGCCGTTGGGCTGTTCTATGTATGCATACTGGGGGTTGGTGTGAAGGAGCTGGACCCTGTCGACCAGGGGGTCGGACTTATGGCTCCTGACATGTTTGCGGAGTAGGACGGGCCCCGGTGTCTTCATCCAGGATGGAAGCGAGACCCCGGAGGTGGATTTCCTGGGAAAAACGAACAGGCGGTCATGAGGGGTCTCATTTGTGGCCGTGCAAAGGAGGGATCTAATGGAGTGGAGCGTGTCGGGGAGGACCTCCTGCCAGTGGGAAACTGGGAGATTCCTAGACCGTAGGGCCAGGAGGACGGCCTTCCAGACCGTTGCGTTCTCCCTCTCCACCTGCCCGTTTCTCCGGGGGTTACAACTGGTAGTCCTGCTCGAAGCAATGCCCTTACCGAGCAGGTACTGACGCAGTTCGCCGCTCATGAACGACGAGCCCCGGTCACTGTGGACGTATGTGGGGAAGCCGAACAGGGTGAAGACACTATGCAGGGCTTTAATGACGGTGGCCGCCGTCATGTCGGGGCAGGGGATTGCAAAGGGGAGCGGGAGAACTCGTCAACGACGTTGAGGAAATACGTGTTGCGGTTGGTAGAGGGGAGGGGCCCTTTGAAGTCGATACTGAGGCGCTCGAAGGGCCGGGATGCCTCCACCAGGTGGGCCTTATCCGGTCGATAGAAGTGCGGCTTACACTCCGCGCAGATTTGGCAGTCCCTGGTCATGGCCCTGACCTCCTCGGTGGAGTAGGGCAGGCTGCGGGCGTTGATGTAGTGGAGAAGCCGGGTGACCCCCGGGTGGCAGAGGTCATCGTGGATAGCCCGGAGTCGGTCATCTTGCGCGCTGGCACACGTGCCGCGGGACAGGGGATCTGGGGGCTCGTTGAGCTTCCCAGGACGATATACTATATCATAAATATAGGTAGAGAGTTCGATCTTCCACCTCAAGATCTTGTCATTCTTGATCTTGCCCCGCTGTGTGTTCTCGAACATGAAGGCAACCGATCGTTGGTCGGCGACGAAGGTAAACCTCCTACAGCGAGGCAGTGCCTCCAGTGCCGCACAGCTTCCACAATGGCTTGGGCTTCTTTTTCGACCGAGGAATGTCGAATTTCGGAGGCGTTGAATAAAATGCTACTGGCCTGCCTGCCAGTTAAGGGTGGCGGCGAGGGTGACTTCGGATGCATCGCTCTCCACCTGGAAGGGGACGGACACGTCCACCGTGCGCATCGCGGCTTTGGCAATATCTGCCTTGATGCGGCTGAAGTCCGGCAGGCCTCAGCCGCCAGTGGGAAGATGGTGGCCTTGATCAGTGGGCGGGCTTTGTCCGCATGGTTGGGGACCCACTGGACGTAATAGGAAAAGAACCCGAGGCACCTTTTCAGGGCCTTGGGGCAGTGGGGAAGGGGGAGTTGCAGGAGGGGGCGCATACGGTCGGGGTCGGGTCCTAGAACTCCATTTTCCACGACGTCGCTGAGGATGGCTAGTCTGGTTGTGCGGAAAACGCATTTCTCCTTGTTATAAGTGAGGTTGAGGGTTTGGGCGGTTTGGAGAAATCTCTGGAGGTTGGCGTCGTGGTCCTGCTGGTAGTGGTCGCAGATGGTGACGTTGTCCAAGTACGGAAATGTGGCCCACAGCCCGTACTGGTCCACCATTCGGTCCATCGTTCTTTGGAAGACAGACCCCGTTTGTCATGCCGAAGGGGGCCTGGAGGAAGTGAAAGAGGCGGCCGTCTGCCTCAAAGGCTGTGTAGTGGCGGTCCCCCGGGTGCATTGGGAGCTGGTGGTATGCAGACTTCAGATCCACCATGGAGAACACCCGGTAGTGTGCGATCTGGTTAACCATGACTGCAATCCGGGGAAGGGGGTACGCATCGAGGTGCGTGAACTGGTTTATGGTCTGGCTGTAGTCTACAACCATCCGGTTCTTTTCCCTGGTCCTGACGACCACCACCTGAGCTCTCCAGGGCCTGTTACTGGCCTCGATGATCCCCTCCCGCAAGAGTCGCTGGACCTCGGACCTGATAAAAGTCCTGTCCTGGATGCTGTACCGCCTGCTTCTGGTGGCAACTGGCTTACAGTCGGCGGTGTGATTTGCGAAGAGCGGGGGAGGGTCGACCTTCAGGGTCGCGAGGCTATATACGGTGAGTGGGGGTAGGGGCCCGCCGAACTTCAGGGTTAGGCTCCTGAGGTTGCACTGGAAGTCCAGTCCCAACAGGAGAAGAGCGCAGAGGTCGGGGAATACATATAGTTTAAAGTCGGCGTACTCGGCGCCCTGTATTGCGGGGGTTGCGGCAGTGCACCCCCGGATCTGCACCGAGTGCGACCCAGAAGCGAGGGAGATGGTTTGACGTGCAGGGAAGATTGGGAGCGAGCAGCGCCTTACCATGTCTGGGTGAATGAAGCTCTCCGTGCTCCCAGAGTCGAACAGGCAAGGCGTTTCGTGTCGATTGACCCGGACGGTCATCATGGAGCTTCGGAGGTGTTTTGGTCGCGACTGGTCGAGGGTGACCGTGCCGAATTGCGGGTAGCCGGCGTGGTCGGAGGTGCTGGGGTGGTCCCAAGATGGCGGCCCCCGTCGGTCGCACGTGTCGGGCGGCGAGGAAGATGGTGTCCAAGATGGCGGCCCCCATGAGTCGCACACGGCGGGCCGCTTGGGCAACGATAGCCAAGATGGCGGCTCCCGTGAGTCGCACATGTTGTGCGGGCTTGAAGATGGCTGACCCCACGGACAACACGAGGCAGATGATGCGTCCAGGGGGGCGGAGCCGGCAGGCACGCAGCCACACTGCGGGGTCTGCGGGCCTGTGAGTCTGAGAGTCTGGCCTGTGATTTTGAGGATTTGGACCTGGCCAGGCAAACTTTGGCAAAGTGTCCCTTTTTGCCGCAGTCGCTGCAGTTCACGTTCTGGTCCGGGCATCGCTGCCTGGGGTGCTGATGCTGGCCGCAGAAATAGCAGGGAAGCCCCCCGTGTTGGGCGGGCAGCCGCGCAGCACAGGCCTGGGGAACTCTCTGGTCGGGGGTCCACGAAGGCGTCGCGTGATCAGACGGGAACACGTTGAGGCTTTGGAATGTTAATTCTAGGGAGGAGTCTAGCATTACCATCTCTTCCAGGTCGAGGGCACCTTTCTCGAGTATGCGCTGTCTCACGTAGTTGGACCTAACTCCAGCCACGTAGGCGTCCCGGACGGCAAGGTCTATATGTTGAAAGGCCGTAATGGCCTGGTAGTTGCAACTTCGCACGAGGACTTTGAGGTCGCGTAGGTACTCCTCCAGCGAGTCCCCGGGGCGTTGGCGGCGAGTAGTGAGGAGATGCCGCGCGTATACCTCGTTCACGGGCCTTACGTAGAGGCGCTCTAGCATCACGAGGGCATCTGCGTAATTGGAGGCTTCCTCGAGTTGCACAGAGATTCGAACGTTCAACCGGGCGTGGAGGAGGCTCAGCTTCTGATCGTCGGAGATGGAAGGTGAGGAGGGGGCGGTGATGTAGGCCTTGAAACAGCGGAGCCAGTGCGAAAAAATCCCTTTGACCTCCGCGGCCTGTGGGTTGAATTCCAGTCGGTCAGGTTTGAGGGCCGATTGCATTGTGGGGTTGTAGTCGATTAAATTGATGTGACCATCAATTCACGCGAAACAGAGGGTGGATGTAAACTGTGGCTTTAATCGACTAGAACAGTGCCTGCCTGCGACTGCTCTGCCAGTGAGAACCGCCTACAGGGCTGCTGCTCTTTATACCTCCCCTCAAGGGGCAGAGACAAGGGGCGGAGTCCACAAGGGCTCCAACATGATACATTCCATGTAATATCGTACAATGGTCCATAGGTGGAGTCCACATGGGCAACAGCGTGATACAGTGACATACATGGTGAATGGTTAATACAATACGTTCACCACACATTGCATGCATTTAAATGTGATTAACAGGTTGGACACAGTGGGCTGACTAAGTCCTCATGCCGGTGTGAAAACGGTGGTGTTTTATGCCAGAAAAACTGGCGCAAAACGGCCATCGATTCCCTTTGGGGGGGGGGGGGGGGGCGTGCTATTAGTCAGGTGGCGTGGAGCTCCCAGCCCTAGCTGCTGATACAGCCTGCAGAATTGCTGGGACCATGGCTGCGCATGTGTTGATGCCGCACACAGACTCGCCCTGCAAAAATAGACCCCCCCCTTCAGTCGGCTCGCGTGCCCCCCCCCCCTGATCAAAGATGGCTACTCACCTCCTTAGCTCCCCTCAGAAGCCTTTCCACCAGGTTCACGTTTTTCATAAGAAGTACTAATCAGCGCCAGCGTCAGCACTTGCTGGGGAGGCCGCTGTATGACAGGAGGCTGTTGGATATGGGGTGGCTCTCGTTACTTGAATGGAAATTCGGCTTAAGTGGTGACAATTGGTTCCTCGCCACGCTAGGGCGAGATCCCGATTTCACCTTCGGGAGCGAGGCAGTTGCATCACAAACTGTCTGGCGCCTGGCGCGGTTCTTGAGGGAGAGCGAACGAGGCCAAAGAATTGCGCCCTGAGCGTGGGCTAAACCGGTGAGAAACTCCACAGGACCCAAAAAAGTGACTGTGGTACTGAATAGTGGCGAGGAACTCGTCGGCAGAGACGGCAGGAAAAACCCTGAAAAAAACTCCACAAATTAACTTCTATATTTTTTGGGAGAATCGCACCCTAAGTGTTGAAGCCGGGGCTGAATCCCGATTATTCCCTGGTTCCGATGGGAACGCCAGTGCCGGAGACATTCAGGATGTGCAAATGCACTCTCCTCAAGTGAAACTCGTGCAATTCAAACTGACGCCAGCAACGGATTCTCTGGGGCTGGAATTGGTACTGAAGAGCTTGACAAGCTGGAGCTGCAGATAAGCTCTTCACTCCATTCATTCTCATTCCAGCCAAGAAGATGGCGCCCTGAAGTGCAGCACCGCATTTCATTGAATCAGAGCTCGGGACGTTGGTTGAGGGAGGCAGGACACCGGGGGCCGGATTCTCCTTTCTGGGCACTAAGTCCCCACGCCGGCAAGAAAACCAGCACGAACCGCTCCGGCGTCAACAGCCCCCGAAAGTGCGGTATTCTTCGCACTTTCGGGGGCTAGGTGGACGCCTGAGGGGTTGGCAACCGGCGCCGAAGGGACTGCGGAGACCAGCCAGCGTATCCTGGCACAGGGGATTGTCTTCTCCGCGCCGGCCATGGCGGAGCCCTACAGGGGCCGGCGTGGAAGGAAGGAGTGCCCCCACGGCACAGGCCTGCCCGCAGATCAGTGGGCCCCAATCGCGGGCCAGGCCACCATGGCCCCGGGGTCGGATCCCCCCTCCCCCCCGAGGACCGCCCCAACCGACTTACCTGCCAGGTCCCGCCGTGTGGGACCATGCCTAACCCACGCCTGCGGGACTGGCCAGAAACGGATGGTCGCTTGGCCCATCGGGGCCCGGAGAATTGCCGGGGGTCGCTGCCAACTCACGCCGTCCCCCGGGGATTCTCCGACCCAGCGGGGTGTCGGAGAATCCCGCTGCCTGTTCGCTGGGGTGGGAAGGAGGCTGCCATCCGCTGATGCAGTGGCACCATGGGCCCAACCGCGCGGGCCGGCCAGCAATGCTGTAAGAAGCTGCACAACCTCCTCAGGGCGGCCCAGGTGAGTCTCCACATCTGCAGCCCTGGCAGCATCCCCTCACCCCTCCTCACACAGCATCACCCCCAACCCTCCCACCTTCCCCCCCTCACCCCAATGTGACCCCCATCAGGCGGACAGGTGGGCTTTGCTGCATGAGGATTGGCAACCCCCAGGCCAGCCAGTCACCACCTCTGTGTCCTATCCTGCACACCCCCATCCCGCTGCACGGGGCGCTTCATTGGGCAGGACCCAGGTTTGTATATTTAAGGGAGCTATTAGCTTCACATAAATATATCTGCGTCGGAGTATCGCAAGGCCCGGGATCGAATGCCCGTGCCTATGTGACCTCGCCGTGACATGGTTTAGCATTAGTTCCCACAAACATGGACCCAGTGTAACAGCACTTGTGGGGTCTCCCAGGCCATCGGAGACACCCGGGTGGGCGAGCTCTGGGCAGGGTGGTACACTGGCCCCCCAATGCCAACTTGGCATTGTCAGCCTGGCACCTTGGCACTGCCATTCAGGCACCCTGGGGGCACTGCCAGGCTGGCAGTGCCAAGATGTTAGGTTGCCTGTGCTGGGGATCGGCCCAGGGGTGCCCTGCCCTAATGAGATGGGGCGAGGGGAGGGCTCGAGGAAACCATAATTGGTAAGTTGGTGGAGTCTGGAGACCATGGTGAGTGGTCGAAAGATCGCATTTTAAAAATGGCGCCTTTATCTCTCCCTGCACAGACGAGCTCAGCTCCTCAGTGCAGGAAATGAATGCAAGTGAGGCCTCATTGGGGCTTTCCTCGCCGAGGCCTGAGAAAATAAAACTGTGTCCCATTTAATAGCAGGGTGGCAGCACGGAAAAACACCCTGCTAAACATACCCAAAACAGGACTCTGTTTTTTCCTGTTAAATCACGCTCCAGAGGTAAAACAGAGTGAGATGAAACTGCCACACAAGCCTGAACACAAAGGGCATCTTAACCAATTTATTCTGAGTTTAGTATGTATTGACGGCATAAGCAACGTAAAGTATATGAGATTAATTAAGATTGTCCACAAATGAGTAAGACCATCATTTTTTAAAATATAAATTTAGAGTACCCAATTTTTTTTTCCAATTAAGGAGCAACTTAGTGTGGCCAATCTATCTAACCTGCACATCTTTGGGTTGTGGGGGTGAAACCCACGCAGACATGGGGAGAATGTGCAAACTCCACACAGACAGTGACCCAGGGCCGGGATTCGAACCCGGGTCCTCAGCGCCGCAGTCTCGGTGATATCCACTGCACCACATGCCGTCCCCGAGTAAGACCATCATAACTCAGTGTTGACTTCCCTACTGATCTGATATGGGTCCTCCCCTGCACCCGGAGAACATGATACATTCTCTGTACACGGTAGTTATTGATGTGGATAACATAAAGTGAAATATAATGAAAGGAAAATTTATTTCCAAAGAATATTTGCATATCATAATTTTGATTAATTACTACTGTAAGGTGATTAATTAAAAAATTTTCATCGAATAGAATCCCTACAGTGCAGAACGAGGCCATTTGGCCCATCAAGTCTACACCAAACCTTTTGAATGAGCTACCCATTTACACTCCCCCGTCCACCCCACCCTATCCCCGTAACCTAACCTACACATCAAGGGGCAATTTAGCACGGCCAATCCACCTAACCTGCACATTTTTGGACTGTGGGTGGAATCCGGAGCACCCGGAGGAAACCCACACAGGCATGAGAGAAAGTGAAAACTCTTCACAGACAGTGACCCGAGTTTGAAATTGAACCCGGGTCCCTAGCGCTCTGAACCAGCAGTGCTAGCCACTGTGCCACCGACGTTTAATAATGGATAACTTAATGATGAAGAATTTGAGCTTTAAACTCTGTTAGAAAATAATTTTAAATGTGTTATTTCAGTTAGTCAGCGGCAGTATTTAATTGTTTTAGCATGCTATAGCGAATTAGTTATGTGGGATCACTTGCCAAACTAATTTTGCAGGGATCAGTGCTGGGACCTTTGCTGTTTGTAGTTTATATAAATGATTTGGAGGAAAATGTAACTGGTCTGATTAGTAAGTTTGCAGACGACACAAAGGTTGGTGGAATTGCGGATAGCGATGAGGACTGTCAGAGGATACAGCAGGATTTAGATTGTTTGGAGACTTGGGCGGAGAGATGGCAGATGGAGTTTAATCCAGACAAATGTGAGGTAATGCATTTTGGAAGGTCTAATGCAGGTAGGGAATATACTGTGAATGGTAGAACCCTCAAGAGTATTGAAAGTCAGAGAGATCTAGGAGTACAGGTCCACAGGTCACTGAAAGGGGCAACACAGGTGGAGAAGGTAGTCAAGAAGGCATACGGCATGCTTGCCTTCATTGTCCGGGGCATTGAGTATAAGAATTGGCATGTCATGTTGCAGCTGTATAGAACCTTAGTTAGGCCACACTTGGAGTATAGTGTTCAATTCTGGTTGCCACACTACCAGAAGGATGTGGAGGCTTTAGAGAGGGTGCAGAAGAGATTTACCAGAATGTTGCCTGGTATGGAGGGCATTAGCTATGAGGAGCGGTTGAATAAACTCGGTTTGTTCTCACTGGAACGACGGAGGTTGAGGGGTGACCTGATAGAGGTCTAAAAAATTATGAGGGGCATAGACAGAGTGGATAGTCAGAGGCTTTTCCCCAGGGCAGAGGGGTCAATTACTAGGGGGCATAGGTTTATGGTGAGAGGGGCAAGGTTTAGAGTAGATGTACGAGGCAAGTTTTTTACACAGAGGGTAGTGGGTGCCTGGAACTCGCTACCGGAGGAGGTGGTGGAAGCAGGGACGATAGTGACATTTAAGGGGCATCTTGACAAATACATGAATAGGATGGGAATAGAGGGATACGGACCCAGGAAGTGTAGAAGATTGTAGTTTAGTCGGGCAGCATGGTCGGCACGGGCTTGGAGGGCTGAAGGGCCTGTTCCTGTGCTGTACATTTCTTTGTTCTTTGTAATTAAGTGGTAGCATTAAATGGATATTCACACATAAATCCCAAAAGACCTTGAAATGATCTTGCCTGTGCGATTCATTATTTATCATGTGTAATATATGTTAACTAACATTTTAGTACCAGATGTACAGAAATCATTTGTATTGACATATAAGACCATTAATTTTATCTTTGAATGCTATAAGCATGAGACTGACTTTCTAATTTTCTGGACGGTGATATAATTTTTAAACATATCAAAAATGTTGATATTCGTTATTCCGACCTAAAACTATCCCAAATCATTCTAAATCTTTGGCACAGTACATTAAAAAAATCAGAGGACGTAAACTACACAATACCATATAAGATGTGTTCCCAGTCTCGGTTATGACACAAGGGGGAGCCATCAAGCAGAGATCAACACTCGTCTGAAAGAAGGAATTGAGAAACCAGAAGAAGCTTAGCCTGATGCACGCCAGTGCATTATCTGGTGACTCGGAAGTACAGTTCGTTTCACACATCATCAGTGAATTGTGCATGACTTGGAACACATAAAGAGAGAAAAGAATACTGGGCGGGATTGTCCGTCCCGCTGCATCAGATTTCTGGTGCAGCGCGCCCGGGGTTCTCCGTCTCGTCAGCCGGCCAAGGGGTTTCCTATTGTGGGCAGCCCAACACCATCATGAAATCCCCGGGCTGCTGGCACAATGGGGAATCCTGCCCAATATGTTTTCAAAAAAACTAAAACATGCAGCGAGTTTTAATTTTGAAAGAGACATAATGGGATCAAGTGATGTAAGCGCAGGAGCAGCTGCGTTTTCGTGAGCTCTGGCACCACCCATCTTTTAATCCTTTTTATATCCTAATGTACATCTCATAATTATTTGTTCCTGGTGTTTATGTCTTGTGCTATGTCTCTGGAAGATCCTGGCTATATTTTGGCAATGAGGAGCCGAGTTAAGTCAAAAGATCCTGGTTTGAGGCTGCCGGGATAGGGCTCAGTTGGCAGTGGCAGTTTTGCTGGTGAGCAAGCCTGTGCCTTGGCAATACTGTCAGCATCGGGATGATGGCTGCCATTGCGAATGATGCTGTGGACGATGGTCTTGGCTTCTTGGGACAGATTGTTGGTGCTCACTTTGAACTATGAAATATCCCTGAAAGAATAGTTGAAGCTTAGGTGAGAATCCGGTTACTTGAGAGGGCAGTCTTCTTGGTGGGGGCTTGCCTTTTGTCCTTGGAAATCCTGTTGCATGGTATGTCGAACTTTCTGGTTGATTTGGGGAGATGGAGCCGGACCGGGGATGTTCCTTCTGAGGGGAGCAGGGGACAAATTCCTATCTGAATTTGAGAGTCGGCTTCCATGCTTTCACAATCTTGATTTGAACGCTGGGCGTTTTAAGTTCAATGGAGCACACTGTATCTGATCTTCAAGGCCTCGGTTGGAGTCCCCTCCCACTGCTGGTATGCTGTTTTGTCCTTGATGCTGGTCGAGAGGGGTTGGAGGTGGCTGGACACGTCAGGTCGTCGCCTCCCGCTGGTGCCTAGGTTTCTTGTTGCCTGGGTTTTGGGATGATGACATGACAGAGGTGCAAACGATTTGATGGAATTCTGAAGGGATCCTGAATGTTTCTCAACAATCCTGTCATGACTTTGGCCTTTCCAGGCCCCATGGATGGTGTTATTATCCTGAAGTTCATCGATATCCTGAACTTTATTTCCGAGTGACTATGCTGCCGATTTTATTTTATCTTATTGTCTTTTTTCCTGACAAAGGTGTACGATAAATGAGCACAGAGGCGGTTGTCACCTGTTACCCTGTTATGGTGAAAAGATATTGAGTCAGTGGTGTGACATGAGGTTTGTGCAGTATCTGCCAAGTGTTTCCCTTTTATGCATTGTTGAATTTTGCTCTAAAGTTTGATTGCTTCTTAAATTAAAATATGTAACAAATGAATATAGAACTTCATCAAATTTACCTGAAGGTTCATTTAATCCTTGCCTTGCAGTGATATCACAGATATGACAGTGGTTAGCACAGTTGCTTCACAGCTCCAGTGTCCCAGGCTCGATTCTGGCTTGGGTCACTGTCTGTGTGGAGTCTGCACGTTCTCCTCTGCATGTCTCCCCGGGTTTCCTCCGGGTGCTCCGGTTTCCACCCACAGTCCAAAGATGTGCAGGTTAGGTGGCTTGGCCATGCTAAATTGCCCTTAGTATCCAAAAATGTTAGGTGTGGTTCCTGGGTTACGGGGATAAAGGCGATAGGGTGGAGGCGTGGGGCTTGAGTAGGGTGCTATTTCCAAGGGCCGGTGCAGACACAATGGGCTGAATGGCCTCCTTCTGCACTGCAAATTTTATGATTCTATGATTCTCTGTGCTGTATTCCTTGCATTTATAAAAAAGAAGCACATTTTAGATACCCCTCGCTTTGTTCATAGAGAAGATGAGTAGTGCCACGGTAGGGTGGTGGATGGATGGTTGTGGGTTGTATGGCCATGTAAGTCCTCACTATGGGTGAGGAGAGTCCTGGGGCGAAATTCTCCGTTATCGGCGGAAAGTCCGCCGATCGGCGCAAAAAACGGCGCAAATCCCACTTGCGTCACGTCATAAAAATGGGACGATAGTCTCCGGCCCGAAATGGGCTAGCAGCGACGTAACGGGATCCGCGCTTGCGCAGTGGTTCACGCCGTGCAGCGTCATACGCGCTGCACGGCGTGACGGCTCATAAGGCCGCGCAGCTCCCCCCCACCCGACCGCAACACCCGACCGCAACACCCGACTGGATGGCTGGCCGTCACTCAGCCCCGAGGTTCGAGTCACGCGATGTGGAGGCGCTCCTGGACGCGGTGGAGCAGAGGAGGGACGCCCTGTATCCCGGGCACGGCCGCAGAGTTGCCCCACGCCACAGCCGGCGTCTGTGGAGGGAAGTGGCAGAGGCCGTCACCGCTGTGGCCCTGACACCACGGACAGGCACCCAGTGCCACAAGAAGGTGAACGACCTCGTCAGAGCAGGCAGGGTGAGCCTCCCCCATATCCCCCCTCCCCATATCCCCCTTCCCCCATATCCCCCCTCCCCCATATCCCCCCTCCCCCATATCCCCCCTCCCCCATATCCCCCCTCCCCCATATCCCCCATATCCCCAAGTGAATCCAGCCCTAACCTTAACCTCTGCAATGCACGCGCAACCGATGGCGTGCATTCATATGCCTGCCTAACACTGTTGCCTTTTACCCCTGCCACCCCCCCCCCCCACCCCCCACAGGAGAAGCACGCACACAACAATAGGGAGCATGTGAGGACTGGAGGAGGGCCCGCTGATGAGAGGCCACTGACCGTACACGAGGAAAGGGCCCTGGAACTGGCTGGCGGACCTGAGGACCGGGAGGTTGCTGATGCAGAGGTCGGGGGCCCACCAGCAAGTGAGCCACCGACAGCCCGTCCCCATATCCCCCCTCCCCTATATCCCCCTCCCCCGTATCACCTGATCACTGCCTGATGTCTAACCATGCATGCTTCATTGTGTATCGCAGGACCAAACGTCCAGGCACCCATCCCCGCAGAAGCACACCGCCCGCAGGATGCCCCTCGGAGACCACAGGAGACGGAGAGACCCGCACCCTCCAGCATGCGACGCCCGCAGGATGCCCCTCGGAGACCACGGGAGATGGAGAGACCCGGACCCTCCAGCATGCGACGCCCGCAGGATGCCCCTCGCACACCACGGGAGACGGAGAGACCCGGACCCTCCAGCATGCGATGCCCGCAGGATGCCCCTCGGAGACCACGGGAGACGGAGAGACTCGGACCCTCCAGCATGCGACGCCCGCAGGATGCCCCTCGCACACCACGGGAGACGGAGAGACCTGGAGCAACAGGGAGACGACACCCCCATCACGTGCGGGAGCGACCACCCAGCGATGAGGGGGGCAGCCACAGGCCCCCGTCACATCCGAGCCAGGACACCACTACCCAGGACACCACTACCCAGGACACAATTACCCAGGACACCACTACCCAGGACACCCCTACCCGGGACACCACTACCCAGGACACCCCTACCCGGGACAGCACTACCCAGGACACCCCTACCCGGGACAGCACTACCCAGGACACCCCTACCCGGGAAGACGAAATACCGGACAGTGACTCAGAGTGGATGGGTGGAGACGAACCCCCACCCCAAAGTGCCATGGAGTCAGAGTGGGACGAAGAGCACGACACAACGCCACTGCTGTCACCAACACCCTCCACCATCGCAGAAACACTCACCACGGTTGGGCACTTTAGTGATGAGGCGTCTGGTACACTCACTGGTGCGCACAACACAGCCGTCCCGGTACAGCAGGTGGAGGTAGGAGCAGCAGAGGGACCGGGCGGTCGGAGGGCAGCCCAGGCCAAGCGAACATCTGCCGCCCAGATGGATCCCGGGTTCCTGCAGTTACCACACCCACACATAGATCCGATGCAACCACCGACCCGGAGACGAGCGAAGAGGGTGACGGGCGGCTTGCGGCGGCTGCGGTCGCAGGTGGAGGAGTCCACCCGCGTCCAGGAGCTGGGAGTGGTCCCGGTCATGCGTGCCACCCAGGCTGACACCGCACGGGTGGCGTCCGCGGTGGAGGCAATGGTTGCGACGGTGTCAGACATGGGGAACGGTTTGCGAGGCCTGGGGCCTTCCGTGCAGGCGGCGTCTGTGGCCCAGGAAATGGCTGCCCTCTCACAGGAGGCCATGAGCCAGTGCCAGCGCCAGATGGCAGAGGCGCTCAACGCCATAGCCCAGTCTCTGCAGGCCATGGCCCAGTCTCAGCAGGCCATGGCCCAGCCTCTGCAGGCCATGGCCCAGTCTCAGCAGGCCATCACTGAGGGCATCGGCGCCAGTGGCCATGTGCGAGCCGGCGTCGCACTGTCACAGACAGGGTTGGCCAACACCCTGGGCTCCATGGCTGCAAACCTGCAGACCCCTGTCGATACCAGCACGGGCCTCCAGGACTGGCAGCGCCAGATGTCGGGGGGGCGTCGGATGGCCAGTCCGTTCGCATCCCCCACCCATGTAGAGGCCTGGGGGCCATCGGGCACCCCGAGGGAGGAGGAGGTGGTGTGGTCCGTCCCGGCTCTCTCTGTAGGGGAGTTCCCGGTACACCGCGACACCTCGGACTCCCCCCCTTCCATCCCAGGTGCATCGGGTGGGCAACGGGCAGGACAGGCTGGCAGCTCGCCATCCCAGTCGCCCGGGCCGCAGCCTGGCCCATCTAGGCCAGGACGCCCCAGGAAACGGCCGCCAAAGGGATCCAGTGTCAGAGGGCAGGAATCACAGGAGTCCACCTCCAGTTCTGCTGTACCGTCTGGGGAACCACGTAGACGTAGTCAAAGGGCCTGTAAGGCCAAACAATTAGACACTGAGTAAGTTGGCACGGGTGCAGGGCACAGATGAGTTTTAGGGGCTAGGGCACGTTCATGAACTCCTTTGGTTATTGAAGTCAATGTTACACCTACCGAAGCTGCCTTTGTGCTCTGTCCAAAGTGTGCGGGCGTGTCATGTACGTTGAGCGCAAGTGTGTGTGTGAGGGGTGGTCTTACCTCAGCCCCAGGTGAATCTGCCCCCTTCCCCCTGGGCCGCCATCAACATCCCCCGGGCAGAGGACGGGACCGTGCGCTGCAGTGTCACAGCCGCATGCGGGGATGGTCCGGGTGGATGGTGGTACTGTGGCCATGGGTCAGACATAGTCCAACGATGTAGAGCCAGGAGCTCATCGCAGGGCGGGTTGTCATCCTCCTCCATGGCCTGCGATAGACACGCGTCCACCCGCAACTGTGTGAGCCCGGCCCGTTGTGCCGCCGGTGGATCGGCAATGGGGGGGGGGGGTGGTGTGCATGCGGGTGGGGTGGGTGGGGTCGGGGAGGGGGGTGAGGGTGCTGGGTGGGTGGATGGGTGAGGGGTGTGGGTGGTCGGCTGTTGCCATGGTGTGCGGTCTGTGGCCATACTACCCGATTCCCACGCCCATCTAGTCAGTGAAGCGGGCGGCTATCAGTCTGTCCCGTGCCCGCTGGGCCAGCCGGTAACGGTGGACAGCCACCCGCCTGTGTCTACCCCGTCTGCCCTGACCATTGCCCCCATCCCCCTCATCTGGGGAGGACTGTGCCTCTTCCTGCTGCTCCTCCACTCCGCCCTCCTCTGCCTGCGACACATCACCCCTCTGCTGGGCTATGTTGTGCAGGACGCAGCACACCACAATGATGCGGCCGACCCTATCTGACCGATACTGGAGGGCGCCCCCAGAGAGGTCCAGGCACCTGAAACGCATCTTCAGCACGCCAAAGCACCTCTCGATCACTCCCCTTGTCGCTACATGGGCATCATTGTAGCGGTTCTCCGCCTCATTGCGTGGCCTCCGTATAGGCGTCAAATCCACGATCGCAATGGGTAGCCCCTGTCGCCCAGCAACCAGCCCCTCAGCCGGGGATGGCGTCCCTCGTACATGCCGGGGATGGATGACCGCGACAACACGAATGAGTCGTGTACACTGCCTGGGTGACGGGCGCAGACGTGCAGGATCATCATGCGGTGGTCGCAGACCACCTGTACGTTCATCGAATAGGTCCCCTTCCTATTAGTGAACACGGCCCTGTTATCTGCAGGTGGCCGCACGGCGACGTGCATCCCATCGATCGCGCCCTGGACCATGGGGAACCCGGCCATGGCAGAGAAGCCCATGGCCCGGGCATCTTGGCTGGCCCGGTCCACGGGGAAGCGGATGTAGCGGTGCGCCATGGCATAAAGGGCATCTGTCACTGCCCGGATGCACCGGTGCACCGATGTCTGCGATATGCCGGACAGGTCCCCACTCGGTGCCTGGAATGACCCCGTTGCATAAAAGTTCAGGGCCACCGTAACCTTGACGGACACAGGGAGAGGGTGTCCCCCGCCAGTGCCACGCGGTGACAGGTGTGCTAGCAGGTGGCAGATGTGTGCCACGGTTTCCCGGCTCATCCGGAGTCTCCTCCTGCATTCCCGGTCCGTGAGGTCCTGGTATGACTGCCGGGGCCGGTACACACGGGGCGCCCTCGGGTGCCTCCGTTGCCGTGGGGCCGCGACGTCCACCTCCCCCTCCTCGTCCTGTCGGTCAGGTGTCCCTCCAGCCTGGGCGGCTGCCGCCTGCCCCTCTGCGGCAGCCTGCGCCGCCTCTCTGGCACGCTCCTCCTCCTCATCCAGGGCAACATAGACATGAGCGGCTGCCACCACGGCGGCCAACATCGCTGGATGATCTGAAAACATGACGGCCTGGTGGGGGGGAGGGGAACGACGACATGTCATCATTGCCCATATCCCCTCCTCCCCCCAGCCAGGTGGCATGGACCGCATGGGTCCAACTGTTGGAGTCTGGCACCTGGCCAGGTGGACCAACTCATTTGCCCTCCCATCACCCTCCTCGGCACGGACCCCCTCCCCAACCTCCACCCCAGCACGGACCCCCTCCCCAACCTCCACCCCAGCACGGACCCCCCCAACCCCCAACCTCCACCCCGGCACGGACCCCCTCCCCAACCTCCACCCCAGCACGGACCCCCCCTAACCCCCAACCTCCACCCCAGCACGGACCCCCTCCAACCCCCAACCTCCACCCCGGCACGGACCCCCCCCAACCCCCAACCTCCACCCCAGCACGGACCCCCTCCCCAACCTCCACCCCAGCACGGACCCCCCCCAACCCCCAACCTCCACCCCAGCACGGACCCCCTCCCCAACCTCCACCCCAGCACGGACCCCCCCCAACCCCCAACCTCCATCCCGGCACGGACCCCCCCCCAACCCCCAACCTCCACCCCGGCACGGCCCCCCCCAACCCCCAACCTCCACCCCAGCACGGACCCCCCCCAACCCCCAACCTCCACCCCGGCACGGACCCCCCCCCAACCCCCAACCTCCACCCCGGCACGGACCCCCTCCCGGCACTCCCCCGGAGCCCAGCCTACTCTAACCACACCCCCCCCGCCGCACACACACACACACACAAGCCGAGACACACCTCTCCTCACGCAATCAGTCTGCGGCCACGCCATTTCCTGCCCAGAGCCAACCCCCCAGGCCGTCACTCACCTCCTCGCTGGTCGGCGTGAGCCTGGAGCACCGGGTCACGCCGATGAAAAGGAGGTTTGATTCACGTCGACGTGAACGGTCATCACGTCGACGGGACTTCGGCCCATCCGGGAGGGAGAATATCGGCAGGCCGAAAATCGGCTGCCTTGCGCAGACCCATGACATTCTCCGCCGCAGCGGCGCCATTAACGCCCCACCGACTTTTCTCCCTTCGGAGACTTCGGCGGGGGCGGGATTCACGGCGGCCAACGGCCATTCTCCGACCCTCTGGGGGGTCGGAGAATGACGCCCCTGGTTAGAACTATCTGTGTCATGTTTTTCTTTTGTATTTTTATTTTTGGGGGATTATGGAATCTGTGCTTATGTCCTGTGAAGGTCCGCCCAGATTATGTATCCGAGAGAGAACTGGGTTCCTTGCAATTCTTCTTTGTGGTTGGCAGCTACGCAGTTGTTGAAGTAGGAGGCAATGTGTAATATGTAAAGGTGGATACCTGGGTGTGATCAGTTAATCCTTGCTTGACTTGTCTATTTCAATATTCATTTGAATGCATGGGTAGCGGCAATGGTTGCTCGATCGGGGCAGGTTAGGGTAGAAGTAACTGTGTTTACCTGAATCTGGTGGAGGGTCTAATGGGTGGTGGAATGCGTTTCCCTTCCCCGGGTTGCCCCCTTTTGGGGGCTCCTGGTCTGCTCTTCCTCTCGAGATAATGTTCCATTGGGAAGGTAGTAGCCTGTGGGTTTGAGGGTTTGAGTGAGTGTTTGAGTGCTGTGGATCTGCATTGTTGGAGCCAGAGGCTGGCTCACACTTTTGGAGACCCTGCTCTCTCTCTCTCTTTGCAAGGGCCCTGCTGGCTATCAGGTCTGGACTCTGCCTTCTCCCTCGCCGATGTCGTTTCTGCCCAGCCCTGGACTCTGATTGAGTTGCTCTGCTGCTCCCCAAAAACCATGACAATGGTGCCTGCCTGGCCCTCACACCGCCTGACTGCTCCCACCCCTCACTCGGGTGGCCAAGCTGGGTGTTGTGCAGTGGTCGCGGTCGGGGTGGGGGGGGGGGGGGGGCGCCATTGACACATGAACAGCCCACATCCCTTACACCCTCACCGAGAAGTAAGGGGCAGGATAAGGGAGTAGCAGTGTGAGCCTGCCTTGTATAGTAGCATCCCCAGTGAATGAGCCCTAATCATTTACCCGCAAACCCCCCAACTCCTCCCCCACCAAAATATTTGGGACCCTGAGATGGAATCGGCAGCACACATGCAGGGATCATCTGGATGGATAGTGGTATGTTATCTTACAGACAGGAGGTAGACTTTGTCAGACAATGAGGAGTAGCAGAGCTCATTTCACATTATCCTCCATCCCGCAGACATTATCCTTTATCCTCCATCCCGCAGACAGGATCCATTAACCATGCCAACCAGGGCCAACACCCTGTTGTAATGCTGGTTTGATCCTCGGAGGGGAAGGTGGAGGTGTAGTCGTGGGAAGGAGTGAAAGGCTAGGGGTGGGAAGGGGTAGAAGAGCTAAGGGAGAGGGAACGGTTGAGAGGCTCAGGGGTAGGTGGATTTTGGGTGGGGGGGGTGGATGTTGAAGTGGGGGAGGGGGGGTGCCACCATCTGGCACAAGTGGTCTCCCTGGTAAGCCGGAGTCAGCGGCAGCACACGTGGTCCAGCAGCTCCTTGAAGGACAGGCAGCAACGGTATACACAATGCCTGATGTGGCGCCGCCTTCGCACCTCCACCTCGGCCTGGTGGATGACCAGCACTTGAGCCTCACTAGTTGGCCCTGCTCTTCTGGGGCAGGCTCCTCTCATGGAGGGTCTTCCCTGGGCTTTCCTGGTGCTTCTGCCACTGTGTATCCGCAATGGCACAGTGGGCAGGTAGATAACTAGCATTGCTAGCTGGAGACAGAAATCCATGTCTCTATGAGGGGAAGGGACAGAGATCGAAAATGTTAGCATGCTGAGGATTCCCTTGACCGTCCAATGCTACCAGGTTACATAAACACCCTGACTTGTGCTCTGTGCCACCCTCAACATGCCCCACCCCCCCGGCCCCTTTGAGATGATGTAGTCTGCACTGCATCCATGTCCCCTTCCGTGACTGACACCCACCTGTGATGTAGGGAGCCTCTATCTTCACCACCCATCCCTGCCAACTCATTGTAGAGAAAGAAAAGAAGCGGAAGGTTTAAAAGCCTCAGCTAAAGCTTGGAATCGATTGTAAAACATCAAAACTTCCTTCAACATCACAGGGAAACCTCAGAATAGGTAATTTAATTAATTACTGCACATAGCTAAAGATAAAGAGGCCAGGACCACCAGCGGGAGCCCAGTAAAATGCAACAAAAGCGAGAAAATTCCACAAACAGAGCAAGACTCTGAAAAAATGGTTACTGTGGCACTGTCTTTAAAAGCTGCACTGCATTTAAAGCAAATATGGACAACAAATCAACATGACCAGATCAATTTGGACTGATCCAAGGGCCAGACCAAACATAAAATTGAAGACTTTGGTGGAAAAATTCTTCAGTGCATGATAACTTCAGGATTAGATACAAAGACAGAAGCTGAACAAGTGAATACGCTACTTTATTCACTAGGTCCGATAGTCGATGATAGTCTATGATATCACTGCAAGTCAAGGATTAAATTAATCTTCAGGTAAAATTGATGAAGTTCTATAATCATTTGTTGCATATTTTAATTTAAGAAACAACAAAATTTTAGAGCAAAATTCAACAAAGCAATCAAACAGCCTGGAGAACTGGTTGACTCTTTTATAAACAAATTATACAGATTGGCTGAACTCTATGACTATGATGACCTCAAGTCAGAACTCATGAGGGATAAAATTACTGTCAGGGTGGCTGACGATCCCTTTCAGATATACTACAGGCAAGGGAAGATTTGACTCTCGAAAAGGACATCCAAATAGTCAAGCCGCCTAAAATCTGCCAAAGCCACTGATCTTATTTACAGGGTGAAAGCTAGCCATGGTACATAGCAATCCTAACTGTCCAGCTAGTAAAGCAAGAAAGTGACAAAGAGACTCCATGCCAGAGAAGGCAATACCCAAACTGACCACAAGACAGTAGGAAATCATGTTGACGCTGTGAAGCCAAACAACCTCACAGGTGAGAACAATGTCAAGCAATTCCAGTGCAGTATTTCACCTGGAACCACCTGGGAGACTTTGAAAAACTATGCAAAGCTATGACTCTATTATGGGTGGAGGATCCTAAGAGATTGAGATTGAGATATCACACTATGAAGAGATCCAACCATGTTTCTTGGGTGAGGTCAAGGATCCTGGATTCTCTTTTTGGAATGTGACTATGTCAGTCACCAATCACTTCGCCAACTTCAATTTGAACATAAGAGCCAGTGCACAGTCCTCTCGGACAGGGAACCATGGCTGGTTTCACAACACCTGATACTACCCAAGACACAGCTGAACAGAGCAGGCGGCATCAAGCTCCCAGTTCAAGGTACATTGCAGGTAACACATTGCGTGGGTTTCCTCCGGGTGCTCCAGTTTCCTCCCACAGTCCAAAGATGTGCAGGTTAGGTGGATTGGCCATGATAAATTGCCCTTGGTGTCCAAAATTGCCTGTAGTGTTGAGTGGGGTTACTGGGTTATGGGGATAGGGTGGAGGTGTTGACCTTGGGTAGAGTGCTCTTTCCAAGAGCCAGTACAGACTCGATGGGCCGAATGACCTCCTTCTGCACTGTAAATTCTATGAAACACTCTGGCACAAAGATAATCGTACAGTATTACATTAAGAGAGGATGCCAAGCCCCGTGTGTTTGTTCACACCACGGAAATTATTGTACCTGCTCAGAAAGCAGCTGCAGCAACAACTGGACGAGATGACCAAAGTGGAGGTCATCTCCCTCATCACTCAGCCGACCAAATGGTGTTCTGGGGTGGTCCTAATTCCAAAGCCAAATGGGTCCATCCGTGTCTGTATCAACCTGACACAACTCAACAAGGGAGTGGCGAGAGAAGTTCACCCAATATCCTCAGTGAACAACAGCCTGGCCAAGCTCTCGAAAAGCACAGTGATTTTAAAGCTCAATGCTAAAAGCTGAATACGTTTATCACCTTTTTTGGCAGATTCTGTTTCAACTGCTTGCCATTCGGCACCTCAGATTTTTCAACGCACAATGTCAGCCATTTTGCAAGGCCAGGGGGTGTCATCTGCCAAATAGATGACATTTTGGTCCAGAACGCAACCTTGAAGGAACAAAGCAAGAGGCTCATGGCTTGTGCTCCCCATAACCAACATCTATTTAAAGTTGTGGGTCAGGTGAACTCCATGATATACTTTGGTGTTCTCTAAACCCTGGCCCATAATACACCCAATATTCTAACTCATTCTGACCCATCCATGCCCACTACTGTAGTTGTGGATGCTTTATCCACAGGCCTAGGGACAGGTTCATTTCAGTAAAAACTGGTTGGATGTCACCAACCAGTACATTACGCATCTCGAGGACCGTCAAATACAGAGATACTGTATGCCTTTATCAAAAAGGAAATGCTCACAATCATGTGGGCTTGCAAGACGTTTTCTGACTATAACATCATTCCTGAAACAGGTCATAAATCACTGGTCTCACCATTCGACGAGAAGGAATTTGCAAAGATGTCCCCTAGAATTCAGAGATTCCGTTTGTGTCTCATAAGTTTTTCATATGAGATGTTGTATTTTCAAGGGGAATATTAAATGATAGTAGACACAATCCAGGGCCACAGTCGACGTTCCTGTGACGTAAGGATGTCGATTTGGTTTTGGAGCTCCAGCCGTATTTCTATCTGGTGAAGTGATAACTTCCAGTTACCTCTGGGAAACTTCAGCAAATCCACCGGGAGCAAATGTGAGATGAGGAGTGTGCCCGAATCCGTCATTACTGTCAACAAGAGTGGCCACAGCAGAGGCCAGGTGGTAGCATCGTGAAAATTTGGTTTGAACAGCAGAAACATTCTACCATGATACATGGTTCACTAGTATACAAAGAGTTGGTCATTCAGTTGCCCTACAGCTGAAAATTCTCCATTTAACAAGACCACCTGGGCATTACAAAGTTCTGAATGCATGCCCAATTTGTGGTTTGGTGGCCAGACATATCAAGGCCATTAAAGAAATTATTGCAAACTGCCAGGCATATGCACTGTACAAGCTGGACCAGGTAGGGCCCCTCACCCTCACACAGTTTCCTCCAGACCATGGGAACAATTAGGAATCAATTTATTCATCTTTAATGACAAATCTTCCCTCATTGTGGTTAATGGATCAATATGAAGCAGTTACACACGACGGCCACCGAGGTGGTTGTGAGATCCTTGAAGGAAATGCTAGTGAGCCGAGGCATCCTGGACCAAGTGGTGTCTGCTAATGGCCACAATTGTATCATGGTAAAATGTTTCTGCTGTTCAAACCAAATTTTCACGATGCTACCACCTGGCCTCTGCTGTGGCCACTCTTGTTGACAGTAATGACGAATTTGGGCACCCTCCTCATCTCACATTTGCTCCTGGTGGATTTGCTGAAGTTCCCCAGAGGTAGCTGGAAGTTATCACTTCACCAGATGGAAATACGGCTGGAGCTCCAAAGCCAAATTGACATCCTTATGTCACAGTTCACCCAATTTGCCGTCAGTTACAGGTTTCAACACCATACCAGCTTCCCGAGGTATCCATGATCGACCAGTGAGTCAGTAAGGGGCATCCATACCATTAAAGCTCTTCTAAGAACAACGACTTCCCTATGGCACTTTTATTTATAGATCCACCCCGCTGCAATGTCAGTTAGCCCCATCAGAGATCCTGATGGGCATAAAACTCACCACATCCCAACTCCCAAAGAAACAAATCCCAGGGTTGGCAATGAAGGTTTACCAAAACATTCAGGATCGAGAACAATCCTACAGGCAGCAGGAGGCATCCATCTACAATAGGCATCACACTGGAAACCTGCCATAATTGCACATCGGGGACAGGGTGTGAATCAGAGACCCTGAAAGAGAGGGCGTCATTATCTGGAGAGACAATGACCAGCCAAGGTCATATCTCATCCATACACTGGAAGGTGCACTCAGGAAGAGTCTCTTCCTCATCCTTCAAGGCGAATGACCTACAATACACTTCAGCAAATTCAAAAAAAGACAACTAAGTTCCAGAAACAGAGACCATACTCAAATGCTGTATCAACAAAATTTTCCCCAAGGCAGGGATGTCCCCTCTCCCCACTGTAGTTTGCCTTGGCTATAGAGCCATTGGCGATGGCACTGAGAGCGTCAAAGGACTGGAAGGCGCTAGTCCGGGAGGGGGTCTCGTTATATGCAGATAATCTACTCCTGTATATTTCTGACCCATTAGGGGGATGGGGGAGATTATGCGGCTCTTAGGGGAATTCAGCTGGTTCTCGGGGTACAAACTGAATATGGGTAAGAGCGAGGTTTTTGTAATCCAGGCGAGGGGGCAGCAGAGGAGACTGGGGGAGTTGCCGTTTAAAGTGGTGGGAGGGAGTTTTCGTTACTTGGGTATTCAGGTGGCACAGCTACATAAATTAAATTTGGCCCGATTAGTTGAGCAAATGAAGGAGGACTTTCGGAGGTGGTTAGCACTGCTGCTCATGGCGTTGAGGTCCCATAGAGCACTGAAAAAACTAAGTGCCCTTTAGTTCAAGTCCAGCTTCTTCTCTTTAATGAAGACCCAAACCTGTTCTGGTGTCTCGAAGTAGTGATGGAGTTCCTCAAACGTAACCCAAAGCTTCGCAGGATACAGCATTCCAAACCTCACCTGCTTTTTGTAGAGGGCTGCCTTTACCTTGATGAATCCTGCACGCCTCTTGGCCAGCTCCGTTCCCAACTCCTGGTAGATGCGCACCTTGCAGTTCTCCCATCTGCTGCTCCTCTCCGCCTTGGCCCATCGCAGCACATGATCCCTGTCGGCAAGCCAGTGAAAGCGAACCACCAAGTCCCTCGGTCAGTCGCCCATACTGGGCTTCCTTGCGGGGGCTCTATGCGCCCCATCCAACTCCAGGGGTCGAGGGAAGGCCTCTGGTCCCATCAGCGCCCCGAGCATACCCATCACGTATGCACCCACATCCGATCCCTCACAGCCCTCGGGGAGGCCAATGATCCTCAGGTTCTGCCTCCTGGCTCTATTCCCCAGCTCTTCAAGCTGCTCCTGCATCCTCCTCTGGCGGGAGTTCAGCTCCTCCACCTCGTGCTCCAGCTCCGTTACCGTGTCCGCCTGGTTGGAGAGCTTCACCTCAACCTCCCTGAGCGCCTTCTCTTGGACCGCCTGCGCCTCGACCATTCGGCCCATCGCCGCCCTCATCGGGTCCAACGTATCCCTCTTCAGTTCGGTGAAGCAGTTCCTATAAAACTCCATCTGCTGCTCTCTTGGCCAGTGAGCCTCCGCTCCCTGGTCCCTGCCGTCCACCATGCTTCGCCGCCCGGTCTGGTGTCCCCGCTGTTCCTGCTTCGATCTTTGCCGCTCCACTCGACCACTTCTGGTCCAACTGTCCACACCCCGGGGGGAAAACCTCTTCCTTTCGTCTCCTCCACCGATTCAGGTCGCCAGGTCCCAAAAAAATCCTGTGAAACAGGTCCATTTGCCCATCGCGGGCAGGAGCGATTCGACCTGCGACCTGCTTCCTCGAGGGTGCCACCGGAAGTCTCGAGTTTGCACATTCTTGACATGTCTGCGTGTATCTCACCCCCACAACCCAAAGATGTGCAGGGTAATTGGATTGGCTCCACTATATTGCTTCTTAATTGGAAAGAAAATAATTGGGTACTCTAAATTTTTTTTAAAAAGGAAACCTGAATTGAACTTTTAAAAACAGACTTTTTAAAAACACAGAGACTTAGGTGACTTGAACTCACTGCTCAAGATGGCTACCCTTAATTTAAATCACTAACATTTCACATTCCAATTCATTGGAGTGGAGTCAGTCTGTCTGCAAAACCCTTCAAAGGCAATGATTTCAGGAGACTGTGAAAGACTCACATCTCCTGTCTCATTAACAAGACATCTATGGCAATAATCTCAAGTATTCAACTGTTGGAGATGGACCATTAAGAGAAATTACGTGGGCAGTGGAACAGTTAGCTTCCAGGAATGAGTTAATCAAGTCACCTTTGGAATTTTTTTTTGAATCCTCCTGGCAGTTGGAGAAGGAAGGTCACATGACAAACCAACTCTGTGTATGTTTTAACCACAGCTTTCCTCAGCAGAATTGAAGACAAGCAGCTTAGGAAGAAGACCTGGTATAACATAGAACAGTACAGTACAGAACAGGCCTTTCGGCCCTCAATGTTGTGCTTCAGGGGAACTTTGTGCAATCTTTTTCTGTGTCTGTATGGGGAGGACTGAGAGTGCCTGTTATTTCTTATCTTTTTTTTTGTTTAAGTTGAATTGTGCTATTGTGGGGGTTGTTTATGACTTGTATAGAATGTTTGCTTAAGTAGGGCTGATCTAGTACAATAAAGCTAACCTCTTTCTTTGTTAAACTCAAGAAAACCTGTCTGCTTGGTTCTTTTATGATAACAGCATGTAAAAAGTTAAGTCCTCACTGAATTATCAAGAATACCTTGTCAAAAAAACCCTGATGTAGTCAAATGTGGAGAGGAGGGAAGCCATTTGACCCCTCCTCATCTGATCCTAACACTATAAAAAAGATAGAGAGACGAGAGCAGCATAATGTACTGATAGTTAGATTAGGGACTTCACTTTATCAGGGTTCAAAGTTTAACACTTAGAGTTTGTTCATTGTGTGGATGAGGTATAGCATTGGGCCATTCTTAAATCATGTAGCTTTACGTCTTAATTCAATTATAAAAGCAAAATATTGCAGATGCTGAAAATCAGAAATAAAAACAGAAAATGCTGGGAAAACTCAGCAGGTTTGGCAGCATCTGTGGAGAGAAAAACAGAGTTAATGTTTTGAGTCCATATCTTCAGAGCTAAAAAGGTGCTGATATTATATCACTAGTCAAGAAAAGGAAGAGGGAAAAACACGAAAACGACAATCCAGTGTATTGAACATTGCTGGTGCAATAATCAGTAGGAACAATTATCAGAGACAAAATAAACTTCATTTGGAAAGGCATAAGTTGCAAATAGAGAACCAGCATGGATTTGTTAAAGAAAAATTGTATCTGACTAACTTGACTGGATGATTTAACAGAATGTTGATCATCAGAATTTAGTAGATTCTGCATATATAGATTTTCAGAAGGCATGTGACAAATGCCACACAGGAGGCTTAACAAGAAGATGGAAACCAATGGAATTAAAGGGAATGTGGCAGTGTGGATACACATTTTGCTTGGTGACAGAAAGCAAATTGTAGAGAGGTGGATGAATGTTTAGGAAGTCTGGGAAGTGACCTGCTGTGGTGTTGCCCAACCATCAGTTTGAGGTCCTTTCATGACCAATTCAGATGTAGGGTTTGTAAAGTTTTCCAATAACAAAACATTGGCCAAAGTAGTAGAGAGTGACGGCAATAGATATAGGTTACAGGATGACACAGTGAGGATTATGAAATGGACAGAAGTATGGAAAATGGAATTCCAAGTGTGAACTGATGTACTTTGGGAGGACTAATATGGAAAGACAATATGCTATAACTGGCACAACTTTGAAAAGTATAGATAAGCACAGAGAACGTGGACTCCCAGCCCATTCGGTTTTTTAAACGGATGGGTTATTTTGGTTTATGAATAAAGAAATACAATATAGAAGTAAAGAGACCATGCTAGAATGTTTTTAGGCCTTAGCTGGAGAATTATCGATAATTCTTGGGACCACGCTTCAGGAAAGTTGTAGTGGCCTCAGAAAGAATACAGAAGAGGTTTACCAGGGCGTTACTAAGGTTGAGGGGCTTAAATTATGAGTAGAGTTAGAGACACTAGGATTATTCTCCTTCGAACAGAGAAGATGAATAGGTGACTAAACATATGTTTCCAAAACAATGAGACATTTTGATAGAGTAGATAAGAGGAACTATTCCCTCTGCTGAATGGGTCAATAATCAGATGTCATAGATTTAAAATCATTAGCGTAAGATCTAGGGGAGAGATTAGGTTAATTTTTTCACTCAAACATTTTGGAATCTGTGCACTCCACCTGAAAAGGTGGTGGAAGTTCATTCCATAAATAATTTTGAAAGGGAGTTGAAAAGGTAAGAAAAGAAGGGGAACTTACAAATTTATGAACACAAAGGCTATGTGGAACTAAGCATTTTTAAAAAGCCAGCACAAGTACAACAGACTGAATGGTCTCTTGTGGTTTAAATGTAGTGAAGTGTAATCCACATCAGAAATATTTTGGCCCTCCCACATGTATAATAATAATCATCTTTATTGTTACAAGTAGGCTTACGTTAACACTGCAATGAAGTTACTGTGAAAATCCCCTTGTATGATTTGAATTTAATAAATGTCCCTCCATGGATGTAGACTGGGGTGTTATTTTTCAGGTTTATGAAGGAAAAACTTATGGTTATAGTTTGTCATTCTTGTATTTTAAAAAAGCATGCACTTTTTGCTTTAAAAATGCTGATATACTGAGCTAGATAAATGTTTAAAGTACCTGAAGCAAATTACTTACAGAAATAGGGCATTAAAAAAAAACGTTTAAATCAAATTAGTTATGAACAATTCATATTTTATATAGGATTGTTTATATTCTTTATGTTGATGTGATGCCTTGTATTCTTGTCAATGCTTGTATCAGTAGCAGACCATATACCATTTAGCATGTGTCATTTAGCACTGTTGTATAATAGGACAAAGTAATACTTAACTTTCATTATCACAAATTTTAACTACAATGCAAAAGAAAATCAAACACTAAGACTACATAGTGGATTGCAGAATGGATTATTGGCTTAGCAAAACATTTTTTTTACACTCAGCAGAACCTCAATTATTTGTTTTCCTGATTATTCACAGAATTGTCACAGGACAGAGCCTTGTAAAAGACATTGAACCTACATATTCTGTTGGACTTTGTATCTCATCTCCTTTGCTTAGTGTTTTTTTAAATTTCTGTTGCACTTGCCCTCATGTGTGCGCCTTATTGATGTATTAAACATAATGCCAATATTTTGGAACTCTGGATTTAACACCAATTTTAATGATCCATTCTTTTGAGATGCAAATTAAGGCTCCGTTCTATATTTGAACTCTGTAAAAACAGGCAACACACATTGCACAAATATACCCAATAACCTTCACAGGAGATTTATTCTAACAGATAGGGTTTGTTATAAAAACATCAATAAACACTGCAATATATTGGAACCTTGGGCCTATCATTGTCATAAAGTTTTGCAATTCATTAACTAAAGTGTGAGATGATGATTGTTTTCATTGGGATTACAGTGGCATTCACTATGTGTCAAATATTTATTTAACTACCTTCCTCCACCCTTTTGAATGAAGAAGGGTTTCACCATTATTTAAACTCTGGATAAGGTCTTTTCTGATTGTGCAGGTAATGAATTTTGTTACCTGGAATGTGCTTCAGCAAACTGCTGATGTCATTTTATCTCCATTAAATTTAATCAGCAACTCCTTTGCTTTGACTTTCAGGGTTACAGTGTTAAGATGAGTTATGATGTCATGGGATTTCTGGCTTTATTCTCTTCCCTATTTATAAAGATATTTTCTCCTTTGTCATGCATCATTCCTTTACTAAGAAGTCAAGAATATTACTTACTCACAGGTTTCTGCTGGTGCTGATTTTGACACTGCTGCTAAATTGTGCATGGGAGTTACTCGGTGTCTTGACCAGGGATTACAGGTGAAATGAGACACTGTTCCAGACAGTTCATATTTTACTGCTTCTAGAACCGCTACTTGACTTTCTTATTGCATCGCATGATTTTGGCTGTTGGATTTTGAGAATAGAGAAAGCTTTGCAACTTCAGTCCTGGTCTTTGCTTCAAATATGGCATAAAAAGAACTGAATTCAAGAGGCAGGGTGAGAATGATTTCCCTTGCCATCAAAGAAACATTTTACCGAATGAGGCTTCAAAGAGCATAATTGAAGTCAATCGGAATCAAGAGGAAAACTCATTACAGCTCAGAATCATACCTATCACGAAGGAAGGGGGGCACGGTAGCACAGTTGCTTCACATCTCCAGGGTCCCAGGTTCGATTTCCGGCTTGAGTCACTGCCTGTGCTGAGTCTGGATGTTCTCCCCGTGTCTGCGTGGGTTTCCTCCGGGTGCTCCGGTTTCTTCCCACAGTCCAAAGGTGTGCAGGTTAGGTGGATTGGCCATGCTAAATTGCCCTTAGAGTCCAAAAATGTTTGGTGGGGTTACTGGATTACGGGCATATGGAGGTGGTGTGGGCTTCGGTAGGGTGCTCTTTCCAAGGGCTGGTGCAGCCTTGATGGGCCAAATGGCCTCCTTCTGCACTGTAAATTCTATGATTCTATGAAGATAGTTGTGCTTGAGTATTGCTGAAAAAGTATATTTTGTCAAAGCTTTTCATCTTGCACTCATCAGGACAATCTTGTGATTGTCTTCATGAGTGCAAGACGAAAAGTTTCAACAGAATATCTTTTTTCAGCAATATTCAATTTCTGTACTACCAACTGACTATGGTTGTGCTTGTTGGAGGCCAATCATCTCAGCCCCAAGATATTGTTGCAGCCATTCCTTAAGGTAGTGTCCTAGGCCAAACCATTTTCAGCTGCGTCATCAATGACCTTGCCTCAATCTAAGTTCAGAAGGGGGCATTTTTGCTGAACAACAGTGTTCAGTTCCATTTGCAACTCCTCAGATAATTAAGTAGTCTGTGTCTGCAAGCTACCACGGTCCATTAGTAATCCAGATTAATTTGTGTGTTATCAACATTGCCTACCGGCAGCACAGTGGCGCAGTAGTTAGCACAGCTGCCTCACGGTGCCGAGGTCCCAGGTTCAGTCCCAGCTCTGGGTCACTGTCCGTGTGGAGTTTGCACATTCTCCATGTGTTTGCGTGGGTTTTGCCCCCACAACCCAAAGATGTGTGGGGTATGAAATGAAATGAATGAAAATCACTTATTGTCACAAGTCGGCTTCAAATGAAGTTACTGTGAAAAGCCCCTAGTCGCCACATTCCGGCGCCTGTTTGGGGAGGCTGGTACGGGAATTGAACCCGCGCTGCTGGCCTGCTTTGGTCTGCTTTAAAAGCCAGCTATTTAGCCCTGATTGGCCACGCTAAATTGCCCCTTAATTGGAAAAAATGAATTGGATACTCTAAATTTACAAAAATAACATTGTCGACCTGCCGAATGAGATGTGAAGTAGTTTCTACTGATGATTCACATCTCTATCTCCAACTAAATATTCTATTCTATGAGATATGATGTAGGTTCATGTTGTAACCTGGAGGCTGGACGCAATACATGAGCACGTTGTATGGCAAGTTGTAGTCTCGGATTAAAAGAAAAAAAAAGAAAAGAAAAAAAAAGTTGTAGTCTCGGATTCATGTAAAAATCCTTTTGCACTATTCAAAGAGAAGAGAAGTTCTCCCAGTTCTTGAGCAGGTTATATTCTTCAATTAATGTTATTAAAGTCGATTATCTGGTCATTATCTCATTGTTGTGGAACCATACTCTGAGTAAAATGTTGCTGTGATTTTCTACATTAGATTACACTTCAAAAGTAGTTAGTTGACTGTAAAAGGTTTTGGAATTCCCTGAAGTTGTGAACAATGCGATAAAAAAATACGATCTTTTATTTCTTTTGAGTACTGGGAACCCTTCATTTCTGGTGCTGGAGTTTACCACAGAGGGTTGAGTTTCCCAAGAAATTGCAGTGCCAGCCAGATCTTCAAGGAGCCACATTGAACTCCAAGAGACTCTGTTTACCTACCTCCCAAGAAGGCTGGTCACTAGTTGATTGTCTGATTATTGACAACTGCAGGTTTGTGCTGCTGCTAGGTGGACAACTGGCATCGGGAGTTCCCGGTTACCTACTTAGGTAGTTCCTTGGGATCAAGGATGATTCCACTCTGGTTCAATGCATTTCGAAATGGCTGATGAATCCAATTGCCGATCTGAAGACTCTACCAAATGCGAGGCAGGTGGTGCTTGAATGATTGGGTGGGTGGGTTGCTTCAAGGTTTGTGTGCTTCCAGCGATGTCTTGACTGCACTTCTATGTGTTCCCAATGAAGTCTCTCGATGTGTTCAGTGCCCTCTCGGATGAGCCTTCTCTATTTTGGTTGGTCACAGGCCAGGGACTCCCATGAGATGGTAGGGATGTTTGATCTCTCCAGAGATGCTTTAAGGACACCCCTAAAGTGTTTCCAGTGCCATTCTGGCAAATGGCATGATGAATAACAAAATAGGCATAACCTGCCACATTACGGGTGCAATTCAATGAACTTCAAACTAAGTCTGCTGGCAGGCACGTTTAGCGGGGTGTTTCTTGGGGGCACATTGCCATTTATTTGGCTTTAGGGAGTTTCTCTCCACTGAGGCTGCACTTAGAGAGATTTCCTGCTAGTGAGCTGACCTCGCCACCAGGAATGGCTGTCCGCAGATCGGGGTGCCATTTTGACCAGCAGAACTAATCTTTTCCTCCTTCAGGCCCCCCTGCTTTATTGGACCCCCATCACCCACCCCTGAACCTTGAGAAGGCCCTTCACCTCCCCCCAAGTAGCAAGACCCACCCCCCCCCATCTGGGCCCGACCCCTGGTTATGCTAACCTGGTATCTGGGAACACTGGCATAGCCACCCTGGCACCCTGGTGTTGCCACCTGGGCATCCTGGGAATTGCACCCCAGCACCCTGGCAGTGCCAGGGTGGTAATTTCAGTGTGCCCGGGTAGCACTGCCAGGATGCCACCTGAGCAGTGCCACTGTTCCCAGATGGCAGGGGGTGCCAGGTACCACCCTGCCCTGTTCCCGAGCACCCGGGGGATCACCAATGGCCTGAAAGACCTCCCACCCGAGGTGCCATTATCCCTGGTCCACATTTGAGTGGATCAGTACTAAACGGCGCCGTGGTGAGATCTCCCGGGTGAGGCTGTTGACTCCCAGGCACCGGGTGAATCTGACGTCCGGGTATTTAAATGAGTCATTAGGCTTATTTTAATGTTCATACCTGGATCTCGTCCAGCAGAGCCTGATTTGGGACTCTCCGGGAGCTATTCTCCAATCTGCATATGTGTGTTCATGGAAAGATATGCTGGCTATAGGTAATATAACAATAGTTGAGAATAATGATCAGGGATCAACTATTAACATTGCATCATGGGTGGCACGGTAGCACAGTTGCTTCACAGCGCCAGGGTCCCAGGTTCGATTCCTGGCTTGGGTCACTGTCTGTGCGGAGACTGCACATTCTCCCTGTGTCTGCGTGGGTTTCCTCCGGATGCTCCGGTTTCCTCCCAAAAGTCCGGAAAGACGTGTTGTTAGGTAATTTGGACATTCTGAATTCTCCCTCAGTGTATCCGAACAGGAGCCGGAGTGTGGCGACTAGGGGATTTTCACAGTAACTTCATTGCAGTGTTAATGTAAGCCTACTTGTGACACTGATAAAAATTAATATTATATTAGATTTCCTTTCACTGGATCTGCTGAGTGATCCTAACACTACCTCTGCTTACGTTTCTGCAACCTTTAACAACAACTTGCATTGTTACACCCCAAAAAAAAGTCCCGGTTTGGGCATGAGTGCCAAGAACAACCCCGCTATCAAATGGGATTTTTGTTTCTTTGGGCCTTGGCAAGGAATGCCCTGCCAAGCCTGCACTTACCTCACTTCCTGTACTGACGAGGTCTGGGGACATCCCACCACAGCCTCCCGGCCCCCCTCAGCTTCCCACCTTACTTTTTAGGGGGTCCTCGAGTTCTTCTCACCCCACCCCTTAAGGGCAGGGAACCCCGGGCCCAATTTGTGGCACGGCCAACCTTGCACCTAGCCACCTTGGCACTGATGGCCTGGCACTCTAGCAGAAGTGCATGTGTCAGCCTGGCAGTGCCATCTGGGCATCCTCACAACGTGGCACTGTCAGGGTGCTGGGTGGCAGTGTCAATGTGCCAGACTGTGTGGCAGTGCCAATGTGTCAGAGCATCTGGGGGCCTCTAATGGCCTGGGAGACCCCCACAGGTACCATTACACCTGGTCCATGTTGGTGTAACCAGTGCCAAACGGCACCATGTCAAGATCTCCAAAGCGTTCGTTCCTGGACCTCGGGAGAATAGGGCATATTTAACTTAGTCTAATAGCTCACTTAAATATGTTACTCTGGATCTCGTCCAGCGAAGGCAAGATCCAGATCGCGAGGTCTAGTGACATCTCATTAGATCCTGCAAGGTGTTCTGAGTGTTACAAATATCACGAGAGGCCTCTCACGAGATTTAACGGCCTTGTTGCGTCACCGAATCGGGCACGACGAGGCAATTCAATCACACCCAGTACTTATAATGGAGATAAAGATCCCAGGAATGATGTCAAACTAACTTTGATATGAGGACCGGTGAAAGAGCTAGACTTTAAGAAGACTCTTACGATACCCTGGGCTAGGGCATGGTCATTTCCAGACACACTTGACCCAGAGTCATAACCAATAATTCTTATAAAGGTTTCAAGACCTTTGGCTCCAGACTGCTCCAATGACTTACAGGCACCAGATTTGTAAGTAAAATCACAATAACTGTTTATTTATAACAGGGCGGCATAGTGGCGGAGTGGTTAGCACTGCTGCCTCATGGCACCAAGGACCGAGTTCAATCCCAACCTGGGTCACTGTCCGCGTGGAGTTTGTACATTCTTCCTATATCTGCATGGGTCTCACCCCCACAACCCAAAGATGTGCAGGGTAGGTGGATTGGCCATGCTAAATTGGAAAAAAGAATTGGACACTTTAAAATATTTATAGCAAAAAAAGAGTTAAAACATTGAACATAGAACATACAGTGCAGAAGGAGGCCATTCGGCCCATCGAGTCTGCACCGACCAACTTAAGCCCTCACTTCCACCCTATCCCCGTTACCCAATAAACTCCTAACCTTTTTGGTCACTAAGGGCAATTTATCATGACCAATCCACCTAACCTGCACCTCTTTGGACTGTGGGAGGAAACCGGAACACCCAGAGGAAACCCACGCAGACACGGGGAGAACATGCAGACTCCGCACAGACAGTGACCCAGCGGAAACCGAACCTGGGACCCTGCCGCTGTGAAGCCACAGTGCTATCCACTTGTGCTACCGTGCTGCCCATACAATAATTAAACTAGGATTACGGCCTGCTAATCTACTTTCCCCTTTGACTGTCCCACCCTCTACCCAAACACATACAAGACAGATGCACACAGAGGAAGGGAAAGGAGTAAAAGGATAGAGGATTAAAATATTGAAGTTAAAGAGATGTGTTCTTATTGCTGATGTCAAAGTCTTTGTAGTCGGCTATCTTCTCAGGATGCGGAGTGTTGAAAACCATCAGTTGATTGGATCTTCTTATATGTGCATTCAGTCAGGAGCCACAGTTATCAGCCTCTCTGAAGTATGATTAGAGTTTTCCAATTATCAGATTTTAAAAGAAGGTTTTCAAATAACCCAACCTGCCTGGTGCTGGTCTGGATCCTCCTGCAGGTTTAACTGGCTGCAGAGAGAAAGAGAGAAATGAGAACTATGGCTCTCCAAGCCTCTTAATCAAAAGTGAACTTCACTCTACAAAATGGATCCTGTCTGAGTTTGGTAGAACATTCTGGAACACCAGCACCAATCATCATCCAGAGCTAGTCAAGTCCCGGGAAATCAAAATAGCCGATTGGCTGCCAGCCAAGTCCACCAACATATGTCATCACTGGGCCAGACCAAATAGCACTGGTACCAGGGATGTCCTGAGGTCAGACCAAATAGCACATCGGCTGGGGGGTGAGGGTGGATTTCAGTAATTATCCAGATGCAAACATTATATCACCCAAGATTACAACAAAAAGGGAATACACGTGGGAAATCAGGTTTAAATAAGGGAATCATTACAAAAGAAAGAAAAACAGAAATAGAGATGGAGAGGTTAGACAGGAAAGAAAAAAAAGACTTGCATTTGTATAGCATCTTTCATGACTGGCCCTCTGAAAGTGCGTTACAACCAGTAAATATTTTTGAAAAACTGTTGTGATGTAGGAAATGCAACAGCTAATTTGGACAAAGTAAACCCCTATAAATAGCAATGTGATAATGATCAGATAATTTTAGTTTGTGATGTTGATTGAGAATAAAGATTGGTCAACTCACTAGGGTTAACTCTCCTGCGCTTTTTCAAAGTAGTGCAAAGGGATCTTTTATGTTCATCTGTGATGACTGCAGGATTTTAGATATATTGCATTATAAACCTTTGACAATTTAAGGGCTAAAAGCCTGCGGTTAGAGTGTGTGTGTGTGACTGCAGTAGTTATGTTTTTTAAAATAATCTTGTTTTGCAAGACCAGAAAGCTTTTAGGAGCCAGAGGTGAAATCGACCAGAGTGGAAGGCCTGGACTAGTGCACTGTCGATTAACTGGGGGAAATCCCTGGAGAGTTAATGTGTTTTCAGCCTAGAGAGTTAATTTGTTTTCAGCTTGGGGGATGATTGCTGGGTGCAGCTGAGGTATTCAGATATTTTGGGAAAGCATTTGAGTTGCAGTGTCATCTGACTACCATTTAGACCACGGGTAAGGTATTTTGCTCTTGCGGTAGGATGGTTAAAAAAGTGTAATAGTTTTTGAAGCCGTACAGACTTGTCTGAGGACAAGGGAGAAGCTGAAACAAAACAGTTGAAACAGCTTTTTGAAGACATCCAGCCAAAATCTCCAGGTGTTCTAACAGGAGCCAAATTTGTTCTGGAAAGCAAAACGTTTCCATGGCTAAACTAAGGTATATCATATTGCAAAGGCCAGTGGCAGGCTGGAAGATTTGGAAACTTTCAAACATAAACAAAGGGATACTAAAAAAGTAATAAAAAGAGCAAAGGAAAATTATTAAAGAAAACTAGTGCAAAATATCAAAGAGGATAGCAAAAGCTTCTATAAATACATAAAAGGGAAGAGAGTCGCTAAAGTGAGTGTTGGTCCCTTGGAAGATGAAACTGGAGAGTTAATGGTGGGGAGCACAGAAATGGCAAAGATGCTAAATCAATACTTTGCCTCAGTTTTCATGGTGGAGGTTACTGCTACAATTCCTATAGGAATGGGCAGTTCAGAGTTAATAGAAAGAGAGGAACTTAGAACAAGCAACATCAAGAGGGAAATGGTGCTCAACAAACTATTGGAATTGAGGGCAGACAAGTCCCCCGGGCCTGATGATCTACATCCTAGGGTGCTAAAGGAAGTGGCAGCAGAGATAATGGATCCATTGATTATAATATTTCAAAATTCCATGGACAGGGAAAGGTTCCAGTGGATTGGAAAAATGTTAACTTAAGGTAGAATGTGGAAAATTACAGACCATTTAGTTTAACAACTGTTATTGGGAAATTGTTTGAATCAATATCAAGGAAGTAAGATCAGGACATTTTGAAAGTCAAAACGCTAACCACCAGAGTCAGCATGGTTTAATGAAGGGCAAATCACGTTTGACTAATTTGCTACAATTCTTTAAAGATATAACAAGCCATGTGGATTATGTGGACCATGTAGATGTAGTATACCTGGGCTTCCAAAAGGCATTTGATAAGGTGCCGCACAGAAGGTCAATTCACATAGGATTAGGGATACTTTATTAGCTTGGATAAAAAACTGTCTGATGGACAGGAGACAGAGAGTTGGGATAAATGGGTCTTTTTCTGGGGTGCCACAGGATTCGGTCCATGGGCCCCAGCTATTTACAGTCTATATAAACGACTTGGATACAGGGATAGAAGGTTCTATAGCCAGATTTGCAGACAACACAAAAATAGGTGGGACAGTAAGTTGCAATGAAGAAATAAGGATATAGATAGGTTAGGAGAGTGGGCCAAAATGTGTCAGGTGGAGTTTAACGTGGATAAGTGTGAGGTCATGCATTTTGGTTGGAAAAATGGGGAGGCAACTTATTATCAAAGTGGGGAGACAGTTTGGGGTGCTCCATTGCCCAGGGATCTAGGGGTCCTTGTTCATGAGTTGCAGAATACTAGCATGCAGATAAAGCAGATAATAAAGAAATGGAATGTTGACATTTATAGCTAAAGGAATTGAGTATAAAGAGGCGGCATGGTGGCGCAATGGTTAGCACTGCTGCATCACGGCGCCGAGGACTTGGGTTCGATCCCGGCCCTGTGTCACTGTCACATTTTCCCTACGTCTGTATGAGTTCCAACCCCACAATCCAAAGATGTGCAGGGTAGGTGCATTGGCTATGCTAAATTGCCCCTTATATGGAAAAAAAATTGGGTACTCTAAATTTATTTTAAAAAAGGAATAGAATATAAAGATAAGGAAGTGTTGCAACCATACAAAGCATTGGTGAGACCACACCTGGAGTATTCTGCACAGTTTTGGTCAAATTATTTGAGGAAAGATGTTGTGGCATTGGAGGCAGTTCAGTGGAGGTTCACTAGGTTGATTCCAGAGATGAGGGTTTGTCGTATGAAGAGAGATTAAACAGTTTAGGCCTATACTCTCTAGAGTTTAGAAGAATGAGGAAAGATTAAATTGAAGTATACAAGATGATAAAAAGTATGGATAAAGTAGACGTGGAGCGGATGCCTCCTATTGTGTGGCATTCTAGAACGAGATGTCATAGTCTTAGTATAAGAGGTAGCAAATTTAAATCAGCATTGAGGAGAATCTACTTCTTCCAAAGGGTTGTGAATCTGTGGAATTCGCTATGCCAGAGTGTGGGGGATGCTGGGACAGTGAGTAAATTTAAGGAGGAGTTAGACAGATTTTTAATTGGTAATGGTTTGAAGGGTTATGGAGAATGGGCAGGATGGTGGAGTTAAGGCCAGGATGAGATCAGCCATGATCAAATGGCAGAGCAGACTCAATTGGCCAAATGGCCTAATTCTGCTTCTATATCTTATGAACCTATGAACTATTATTCTGTGTGATTGAAATGGATTGAGAGCTGTATGTTTAGTTCCTTTATTGTTATTTAATTGGGAACAGAAATAGTAATTAAGGGTATTGTATTTACTGTATTAAATAATATTGTTTAAGGGGTAACTGAAAGCTATTTTCGGGTGTGATGTTAAAGAGTTTAATATTGTGTTAATAATTAAGTTTTGTTTTAAAATATCAAATCCCTATTTCTTTGTGCAGTAACTCCTGGAGCGAAGTATTCTTTTTGCATATTTTTACAAAACAAACTAGAATATTGGGGTTTCATCCGGTATCCCAGCCACTGTTGGGGTTGTTATGTCCTGGGTTGTGGCTGTAGTACAGATGCACACAGAACATCTAGTTCTTTGACTAGTAAGATAGTTTATTAACAAAATGAATGCGTGGTAAGATAACTAATGAACTATCATACAAACGGCAACAAATAAGTGAATTCTCCAGGAGCTATTTCTAATGCGACTATCCTCTTCTGCTGATCTGTGGAGTCACATGGTGGAACACCGTTCCCACCAGCTGGTCGGAGGTCATATATCCAACTATATACATTGCTATGCATATGCATATCACCACAGGCAAGGTCTAGGATCATAATACACTTGAGGGGGGCCTTGTTTAACGTGTCATCTGAAAAATGGCATTGTTGAGTGCAGCACTCACTCCTTCAGTAATACACTGCTTTATCAGCCTAAGTTTTTGTTCTCAAGTCCTGGAGTGGGACTTGAACCCACAACCCTCTGACTCAGAGTGAGTGTGCTTCCAATTGAGGCACAGTGGAGAGAATTCCACACTTTAGGGCCGAGGAAGTTGAAAACATGGTGGAGTGATAAAAATCAAACCAAAATCAATAAAAGGTATTAAATCCAGGATGCAAATGTGTGTATTTTCATTGCCACTGAGCAGATGGATAATTTGACTATTGTTATTTACAAATAGCACTAATAGCCAAATAGAGTTTACACACAGCTGCAGTAATACTTCTCCAAATATGTAAACTACCAAGCTTAGCCTCAACAAATTATAATTATTTTGATTTCTCAATAATTGATTACTTTGATTGTGCTTGCCAGTTCCTCCACTGTTGTGTCCCTACAGCTTTTAATGATACACTTGTAACATATTTCCTAACTTCTGAACATAAACTCCAAGTCCAACGATGTTGATTTACATTTGGATTTCTCTAAAAACAGCAGGGACTGTTTCACGCAGCTGGGTGATTAGGACAGAGGGGCTTGGTTTGTGTGGTCAGATTATTTGGGGGGAGACGAGAGGGAACATTTCATGGTGCTTTATCAGCAGAATGAGGAGGGTAAACGTTCCTGTTACAGTCTAAAGCAAAATAGTCCTTCATTTCCACTTCACACGGTAATATCAAAACACGAAGGGGCATGGGCTGGAGGCTGGTGGATACAGCCCATTGTCAGGTCGGGCTGTGAAAAGAACAATTGGAATCCTGTGTCAAGCGTGGAATGCTGGGACCAGTGGTTTGGGCTTCGCGCGGTTCGCGCATCCTCTGTCCTGCTGGGGGGGGGGGGGGGGGTCCTCTCTTTCATGAAGGAGGGGAGGGGAGCAGGAGGGGGACAGCAACAGAAGGCCAGGGGTGCGATGCGCTTGCGCGAGGTGCCGAGCCGTTGCCAACGCGAGCGGCTTGTACTCCAGCCGAGCGTTATCGATGTGCGCGAGAGAGTCGGGCTAACCGCCTGACAGGTAAACACCATGGACGAAGCGTGCTGAGATTACCGTGTGGGCAAAGAAAAAAAAAACAAGAGCATGGAGATCGAAAAAAGAACGAATGGCTACGAATACGAAGAAAAAACCGGGATAAAACCAATTAATAGTAAGTCAGCGAGGTTATATATTTTTTAAAATGAAATTATATTTCTTTACTGCCGAAGCAAGAAGTGTACATAATGGTGGTCAGTTGCACGTTGGTCGTTGTCAATTTTGTTTGTATTCAGCTGTTTACCATTGTTTTCAAAGTAATAATGGTAACTATTTGATTGTTTATCCATTCCCCGTCCCGATTTTTGCAGGGTCTCATCGTTTCTAAAAATGCACTTTTGTTTCCAAGAGGTAGTAATGATTGTGTGTGGGGGGGGGGGGGGGGGGGTTTGCGCCGTTTTAAGCTTAATTTTGAGACAAAAATGCAGCTGGGGACATTTATTAGAAATGTGTTTCTCTGTAGTGATGAGTCTTTGTAAGGTCGTAAAACGTGAACTTTTGAACTTGAGAGCACCCTGAAGCAATTAGGAGAAGGCATAATAAGGACACCGCCGAATTACAAAGGACGTATAAAAAGAATAGAAAACATCATCAATCAAAATAGCATCATATAATTAAAATACATCGAAGTAAGCCGGTGTCATGGCTTTCAAATACAATTTGCTTAAGGACATCTAGATTTAAAATTAATTTCAGAATCAATCAAAATTAAATTTAAGGCAATTCTCAAGTTTTGCTTGAAATGTAACCTGCTTGAATTTTTAAATAGTTTTTTTTAGTGTAAGTGCCGAAAGGTTTGGTGCTAATAGGCTGATTTTAAAAGGTTGATTTTTGAAGGGAGTAACATGCATTTTCGAGAGGACCACATTGGATCGATAGTGTGAAGTCTTTTCAGCTGACTTGCTTAACTCTTAATTTACAATTCCTCATTTTACTTTTAGAATTATGTGTTTTGTATATTCTTGCAATCTCAATGCAGTTTTTTTCTGATGATTTGAAATTCATTTTCTTAATATTAAAAACTTTCATTTGAAGTTGCAGTGAAAGTACACACTTATTTTGAAGACATTGGTCAATGCATTAATAGCCATCTAGAGTAGAATTCTCACATTTGCATACGGATGGGAAATTGAATTTGCAAATGTTGTTGTTCCTCTACCATTGCTTGTGTTTGAAATATGTTTGCTTTAAAATCGTATTTTCACTATTTGGGCCTGATAACTTTTTTTTTTCTTGAAGCATTGCTTTCCAGTTTCTTTGTTTGGATGGGCAATGTTTGTTTTTGATAAATTTAATTCCTATAGAATTACCGAATGTTGGTGAAAAGGAACCAGATTTAGCCGATTCTGGTATAGTATATGCGGATTAATTAATTGTATCCCATTTATTGTGATACAGAAGCTATTTTGCTTGAAAATAAATATTATCCTTCCTTAAACATGGCTTTCATATGATCACAGTGCCTCAAAACAACTATTTGAAGAAAACTAAGTAATAGTAAGACAGCCATCCAATACATTAAGCAAAAAACTTGCCTCACAGTGAAGGTAATAGTGGTCTTTGCATTTTACATTCCAAAATACATAATTGAACAAGGCATGACTGAAAGTTTTCTTGTAAAGGAGGAAAATATTGAAATTCAGCAGAAAATATTTTGCAGAAATTTACCAGAATGCCTTTTGTGTATTGTGAAATACTCCTCCAGGTAACAATTGTCTTCCAGGCCATGTAAACTTGGAAGTACACTCATGTCTTGGAGGTTGGATTGTCGCTCACCTCTCCAAGTCTTCTTTGTATAATTTGAATTTTGTATGCTCTTATTTAAAAAAAAAATCAGTTACTGTTTATTCTGGGACTATGAATATCATAATGTCAATTGTTTCAGATTGTGCCATCGCCATTTGGAGGAGGAAGTTCCATTGCAGAATTAATGTTACAGCACTTTGCATTTTAAATCATGTTCGGGAGCATATCTGAAATATTAATTTTAAAACAATACACAAATTTCAATATTCCAGAACCGCAAAGACCAAATTGTGATGTGATCATTTTGATCCTGAAATTGTATAATATTGCGTAATGATCTATTAACTGCTTGTTCTTAGTAACACACTTGGGCTGTTTTGTCATTACCTGACCTTTAACCTTCCTACATCTTGTTCAAAAAGGGTTGGGTAGAGAGGGGAAGCCTGGTTTATCTGCTAATCTAGTGTTAACAAAACAGTAATGCTAAAATGGAGATAGAGGCTATTCTTGCAAGTAATTCTGGAGGCATTGCCAATAGCTTTGTTTTTGACTGTTATTTTGCAATGAATGAAGTTACATACAATGCATTTTATAACTACCCTGTACTGCCTGGAGTATTTTTCATGAATTAATTAGCTCTTGCATGGTATCTAAGAAGGGTGTTATGTGATAAAATTTAATATTCATTTATAAATGGGTTCAAAATTGAGAAATATAGGCAGCTCTTGGTACCTAACTAGCTGAATGCTTAAGATTCTAGGCCTAGGTGTGTGTTTTCAGTTTGAAGTGCTACATATTTAGCAGATGCTCTTGGCCTGTTGGAATGTTGCTGTCTACATAATCAAGAAAAATGTGCACAGAACTGAATAGCTGGAAATGAGATGTGATGTGGATTCTTTAAATCATGTGGGCAGATTACATTTTGGGTTTTTATATTCGGAATTGTGTTATGTGGATTAGTGAGCGTTGTAATGTAACTTTTTGGTATCTACTACACAGAACAATTTAAGTTTAAATAAATTAGGAAAGTGTTGAATCTGTAAATAGATGGGGAACTAAGTTAGAACACAGCCAAGGACATTTGTTTCGCTGGAACAGCCTTTGCACAATTCAGAAGTATCTTATATAATAATCGCTTATTGTCACAAGTAGGCTTCAATGAAGTTACTGTGAAAACCCCTAGTCGCCACATTCTGGCGCCTGTTTGGGGAGGCCGGTACGGGAATTGAACCCGCACTGCTGGCCTTGTTCTGCATTACAAGCCAGCCGTTTAGCCCATGCAATTCTCAGCATAAACTACCATGTAATAACAGACTTTACTGGTGGTCTATTTCTACTAGAATTGTTTGCTCGGAGGTAACAATTAATTCTAATTTCAATCTGTTCAGATTCATTATTATATGTTTAATATGTAGGTGTTACATTAATTATAGATCATTACATTAAAGTAGATCATTACATTAAAGTATGTTCCTTTTTGTTATACCACAGAGCAATTTCTTAACATTTGTTGACATGAGAGTTCGTGGTTTTGTCTTTTGTAGTGTCCTGGAAGTAAATTTAATTCTCCTCCTTTTAGGAATAAGAAACCAACACCAAAATTCTTGTGAATTAAAAAAAAAAAATTTCATGTGCGGGCTTGTCCAAGTCAACATTTGTTTTGTAGAATTGGACTGTACACTTTTTTTAATTTCTTGGTCACTTGGGTATGAAGCCGTTTTTCTAACAAAATTGCTCTTAATTATGGATTATTCTATGTTCGATAAGTGACACCATTTGTCAGGCCATATGACAACTGTGGGTTATCAAAATCACTGATTTTTGTATTTCATAAATAGCACTTGGTTAAATTATTCTTTGTTTTGCATGCTTCTATTTTCAATAATATTTTAAAAGTAAAAAACCTCATCAATTTACCACGAATATCAGTTCTCATGTTCTTCCAGTGCAGCAAAATCAAAACATTCAGAGGTTTGGCATTGATAAGTTGATTCTTATGTATTCCTTTTAGTTGCCATTTGCAAATATTGAAATTTTGGTTATAAAATGCTTATGAAAGTTAGTGTCAGTCATCTGGTCTTCCATTCTTGACATTTTGCAATACATACTATAATTGGTATCGAGCTATTTAGTTGCCTTCATGATAACTGTTTTTAAAAACATTATTCATACTTGAACCCAATGTTTACATTTTAAATAGTTTATCTGTTCATACTAAAAGTTACACATTTAGGATTGTTTCTGATATATCTGCTATGTTCAGTCTCAGTACTCATTTTTTGGTAGAAAGTGTTAACGTTATTCATATCTCGCTGTCTCTGTCGCTCTCTCTTTCTCACCTCCATGGACTTTTCCAAGAATTCCAATGGAGTTTGAATGCCTGTTGGCAGAAAGCCTTCTATCACTTGTGGGCTCTGGTCCTTCCTTTTGGGCTGCAGCAGGGGAGATGCAGTATTGGCAACAGAGAGAGGAAGCTGTGCACAGGAAGGAGGAGAAGGTCTCTTAACAGAGGGCTGTACTTGCTAGGTTATTCAGAGAGCGCTTCTCGTCCTATTTCCACCTCAGTTTGGAGCAGTGGCTGAGGTGATTTACTCTTTAAATACTTTAGTGCATGCAGAAAGAATACTGATGGACAGGCACAGAAATGCTTAGTGCATTGTCAAGCTTCCTACAAAACCACCAGAAATGTTGTAGAGCAAACCATTATTATATTCTAAAATAATTTGATTTGATTTGATTTATTGTCACATGTACCAAAGTACAGTGAAAAGTATTTTTCTGCGGCCGAGGGAACGTACACAGTATGTACATAATAGACAAAGGGAATAATCAACAGAGAACATTGACAAATGGTACATCGACAAACAGTGATTTGTTACAGTGCAGATCAAGGAGCCAAACAAAGCAAATACATGAGCAAGAGCTCATAATGTTCTTACAGGGAATGGTGTTCCTACAGGGAACAGATCAGTCCGAGGGGGAATCGTTGAGGAGTCTTGTAACTGTGGTGAAGAAGCTGTTCCTGTGTCTGGATGTGCAGGTCTTCAGACTTCTGTACTTTCTGCCTGATGGAAGGGTCTGGAAGAAAGCAATGCCTGGGTGGGAGGGGTCTCTGATAATGCTGTCTGCCTTCCTGAGGCAGCATGGGGTGGTAAGCTTGTGTGATGTGCTGGGCTGAGTTCACCACACTCTGCAGTTTCTTGCGATCTTGGACTGAGCAGTTGCCATACCTGGCTGTGATGCAGCCGGATAGGATGCTCTCTATCGCACATCTGTAGAAGTTTGTGAGAGTCGATGAAGACATGCCAAATTTCTTTAGCTTCCATAGGAGGTAGAGATGTTGAGCTTTGTTGACTGTTGCATCAACATGAGTGGACCAGGACAGACTGTTGGTGATGGTGACCCCCAGGAACTTAAAGTTATCGACCACCTCCACTTCGGAGCCATTGATGCAGATGGGAGTGTGTGTCGTGCTTAGCTTCCTGAAGTCGATGATCAGTTCTTTGGTCTTTCCGACATTTGGAGAGAGGTTGTTTTCGGTACACCATGCAACCAAGTGATTTATCTCCCTCCTGTAGTCTGATTCGTCGTTGTTTGAGATACGGCCCACCACAGTCGTATCATCCGCAAACTTATAGATTGAGTTGGAGTTAAATCTTGCCATATGGTCATCTGTGTATAGGGAGTATTGTAGAGGACTGAGCACACATCTTGCGGGGCCCTGGTGTTGAGGACTAATGTGGAGGAGGTGCTGTTGCCTATCCTGACAGATTGTGGTCTGTTGGTTAGGAAGTCAAGGATCCAGCTGCACAGGGAGGGGTCATGTCCAAGATTTCAAGAGTTTGGTTATTAGTCTTGTCGGTTTAATGGTGTTAAAGGCGGAGCTGTAGTCGATGAACAGCAGTCTTACATAGGTGTCCTTGTTGTCGAGGGGTTAGAGTGTTGATTGTAGAGCCAGGGAGATAGCATCTGCTGTGGACCGGTTACGGTGATAGGCAAACTGCAGTGGGTCCAAGACCGTCTGGGAGGCTGGCAGTGATCCATCTCGTGACTAGCCACTCGAAGCATTTCATGATAACAGGCGTCAGGGCCACCGGTCGGTAGTCGTTGAGGCAGGCTACCTTGCGCAGGCTCTGAGTGCTCGCCCGGGGACTCCGTCGGGGCCCGTTGCTTTCCGCGGATTCACTTTCAAGAAGGCAGCTCTTACCTCTGAGTCTGTAATAGTGGGTATGGGTGTGTCCAGGGCTGTTGGGGCGGGTGGCATTGGCTGACTGCTCAAAGCGGGCAGAGAACTTGTTCAGATCATCGGGTAGGGATGCTCCAGCCCCAGATAATCCGCCTGGGCTTGCTTTGTAGCCTGTGATCTTGTGTAGGCCCTGCCATAGTCGTCATGGGTTAGTGTCGTTGGCCTGGGACTCTAGTTTGATGCGGTATTGTCTTTTTGCAACCCTGATGGCTTTCCGTACTTCATACCTGGATTTCTTATATAGGTCAGGGTTATCAGACTTGAACGCCTCTGTCCGGAATTTCAACAGGGAGTGAACCCTTTGGTTGAGCCAGGGTTTCGATTGGGGAATACCCGTTTTGACAGATCTATTGTTTGGACTGCTTGTGGGAGTGTTTCCAGATTTATGGTAGGCTGCTGCCTGCTACACGACTTAACTCTCATGCAAGCATAGCCCTTGCTACCAGACCTTCAGCAAGAAGCTTGGAGTGGGGGAGGTATCCGGGATGACATCGCTCCTGACAGGCCAATCTGTGAGCATCTCTGTGTCCGGTTCTCCTAAAACCATCCCACATTAACACTGTCTGGAATTTCTTGTCATCCTTTTGGTCAGTCATCCTCTGAAATAAAAGACACTGCCAAAAAAACATTCTCCAACAAATTTAACCAGTAACACTTGTGACAGTGCATACAAAGCTGAAATATTTGCTCTTGTTCATTCCATTAATACCTGTCTTGTGAGTGCTATTGCTTGTTCGGGTGCTCCTTTGCATTGCTACCCCAGTGGTTGCAGCATGTCTGTATGGTAGAAAGCTGCTAACTTTTAGTGGAAAAGATTGCAGGTGGCATTGCAAAACGTCGTCCAGCATCTCTGAACCTTGAGGGTCTGACTTTGGACTGCACCATCATGGCATGGGTAGCAGCAGTTTGCACAGGCTGGCTGAGAGTTTTAAGCAAAAGGCACTGGCCTTTGGTGGTAGGAGGAATGCTGTCCGCTTGAGTGAGGGCTGCAGATTTTTGTACCATGGAGTCACTGTCTCTCCCTTATGGTTGTGCTTCAGCAATTCTGGTAATGTCCTGGACCACAGATTGCTGGACTACAGAGAGAGCCTAATTGCCCTTTTGAGGGCTGGTATCTGCTTCCATGATGGCACTAAGCTGGGCATGCATGGCAGTAGGCATGCCCAGCCTCCCTGAACAGGTGCTGGGATGTGGCGACCAGGGGCTTTTCACAGTAACTTCATTTGAAGCCTACTTGTGACAAGTAATTTTCATTTCATTTTTCATGTATCTCATGACCTCCGTCTTAACTGCAGGTGGCTTCTGCTTTTGCTGCAGTGGAAGCTGAGATAATTGCCACTGGAAGCCACAGTGCAGGTGGTTCTGGGAATGTGTGCTTGGAGTTGGCCATCAGTTATGAGCGAGAAAGCAGTCTTAAAGTTCTGCATGAAGTCCTGTTCTGATTTGGAGCTGGACTTCATGCTTTTTGACAAAGGCTTTGTGTATGCCCATCAGCCTTCTTTCTGTGTGCCGCACCATCATGTCCACATCCGAGGAACTCGATGGATTCCTGGAGTGAAGGGGCTGTCTTATGAGGAAAGGTTGGACAAGTTGGGCCTGTATCCATTGGAGTTTAGGAAGAATGAGAGGTGATCTTATCAAAACATAACCTCCCGAGGAGACTTGATGACCGTGGCCACTCATGTGAGGGCAATGAACTTTTTATGGCACTGATGCCATGTCTTCAGCACGACTTCCATGGTTACCTTCTTAAGGGCTTCCTGGTCCGCTGCAGAAACATGACCTCTCACCTTTCCACCTCTTTGTCTGAAACTTCCAGCACTGCATCAGCTTCTCCATTGGAACTTGTAGTTTTCTGAAACACTTCTTCAAGTAGTTCCACCAGCTGCTGTAGCAAGAATGTCCCTTCCATTTAAAGAGGTGCAGGATAGCTGAAAGGAATGTTTGTTATGCATGCACCTAGGTCTTTTTCTGAGAGCACAGCCAGTCAGTATAGCACATTTTGTGCATTCTGCTGTCATGCTGATAAACAGATAGCACAAAGTTTCTGTGCTGACTGGATCATCTTGGCATGCCTGAAAATTGCATTATTGATTTTTGATTATTTTTTTTTTTAGCTAATAATGTCCTATCCCCCCCCCCCCTTTTTCGAAGGTAGTGATTCATTGTGAGGGTGTGGCGTTCCCACACTAGCAAACCTCTAGTACTACCTAGGAGCTGAGATAGTACTAAATTAATTAATCAGTCATGAGAGAGGGAAGGTGCGAAACCTAGTAATCTTGTCCTTGCCCATTTCTGACACACACACATACACACACATACACACACATACACACACACACACACACACACACACACACACACACACACACACTCTTATATCAAATCAAAGCAAATGTGAGCAGGTATACTTGTTTTTCCTCCTTCAGCTGAGGGATTTGGAGATGAATAATGAAGTTTTCGCCACGGCCTCTGGCAGAGATCAGCTAAATCAGCAAGGATAAGGGAACTAACCTGGGTTACTCCTGGTCCTTATGACTCAAAATTGTTACGTGATGCATTTAGCATTTAAACCATGTACATGATTTTCCATGTTTTATATTTTCAGAATTTTAAATTATATTTTGATTGCACCTCTTGTGTTTCACTTCCCTTCCAACAATAAATTCACTTAAGTTATTCAATTCATAGGTTTCATGGAAACTTCATGGCTTTTGTCATTGAAAATGGTAATTTCTAATCAACTTGGATATTTTGCTCCATTAGAAAATCCATATAACCAAACTCCAACAAAGAATAATTTGAGAAAATGAATCAAGTATTGTAAAGTTAACTGTGTTTTAAGAGATACATCTGGTTCTTTCTAAATAATTTGAAATTTCTTTTCAGTTTATAGAAAGTATTTTACTTTCAGTAAATAAGCCCAGAAAGCCAATTCTTATTCCGTTCTCCTTGAATAAGAAGCTAAATGTTTATCCAGCCTATGAACTGGTTGCTTAAATGAGAGAGACTTTAATTGTGTAATCCAGTCAAATTTACATAAGAACAGGATCAGAATCTTTTTCAGCTGGCTGTTCAGAAAATTTTGATTGTCTTCAGGGTGTGTGGTATTGCTTTGATCCTTCCTTCGACCTCCAGGTCAATTTTCTGTTTTCTCAAATACTCATTGAAAAGAGTAGTACCCTTTGCTAACCATGTTAAAATGTTAACCTTAACCCCTAATGTGCTTGTCATAGAATATATATATAGTAAATTTATGACATTTCCTAAAAATTAAATGTTGCTAAATGCAAATAGTGGGGAAAGGTAGCACAATATATAATAAAAACAGAAAATTCTTGAAACAATCAGGCCAGGCAATATCCATGGAGAGAGAAACCGAGCCGACATTTTGGGTCATACTGAAGCGTTGGCTGTTTCTCTCTCTGTGGATGCTGCCTGGTCTGCTGAGTATTTTCATCATTTTCTGTTTTTATTTCAGATTTCTAACATCTACAATATTCAGCTTATAATCATAATAGTCTTTATTAGTGTCACAAGTAGACTTACATTAACACTGCAATGAAGTTACTGTGAAAATCTCCTAGTTGCCACACTGCGGCGCCTTTTCGGTACACTGAGGGAGAATTCAGAATGACCAATTCACTTAACAAGCACGTCATTCGGGACTTGTGGGAGGAAACCGGAGCACCCGGAGGAAACCCACGAAGACACAAGGAGAACGTGCAGACTCTGCGCAGACTGTGACCCAAGATGGGAATTGAACCTGGGTCCCTGGCACTGTGAAGCAACAGTACTAACCACTGTGCTACCGTGCCAGCTTTTCGAGTAGCACAATATATGTTATCTGTACTGTTAAGTTGATAACACATATTTATAATTTCTACATTATGACTGATCCATTGCCCCAACTTTTGGAGATTTTTAAAACTCAATTTTTTTGCTTTAATCCAGAACTACCCGGCCGAAGTTAATTCTGGCCCAAAGTCTCTGTAAACCTTCATGTATCTTGTACTAGTTTTCTGTTCCTAACACCATTAACTGGACAATCTTTTTCAAATCCCTCCAGAGTCTCACGGCACCCTATCTAAGCAATCTCGCTGGCCTAGCCTCTCTTCTTCTGAATATGGATTACTGCTCATTCTTCACTCCGCTATCAGTGCCCACTTCTTCCATCATTAAACCCTTGTTCTTTGGCACTCGCACCGTAAACCACTTTGTCTTGCTATCCCTTTGCAAAGTCTTTAAAAAAAAAAAATCTTATCTCTTCAGCTCTTCAACCCTGCCCCCATTCTTTTTGTCTCCTGTGTCTGTGTTATGTTGTAAAGTGATACAAGCCTGTGATCTTTGCAACCAGCCCAATGGATGGAGATGGTTGTTTCTTTTCCCACATAGTCCTGTGTTCCTACAAAGTTGGGGTGTACAGGAGGTACATTACTGTAAGTCTGTTGGTGATGCATGTCTCCTGGAGCTTATTTTATTATTTTACAAAGTTGGGAAAGATTGATCCAGAATTTCACTGGTAGTTTGGTTTTTTAACCTCCCTCAGTGGTTGATGAAAGTGATGCACAAGGTTCTGCTGTCAAATAGAGAGGGGGAACATTGATGAGCACGATGGTCTTTTCTTCCTTTTTGTTAATGTATACTTGTAAATTACTGAGGCACTTGAAAGGCACAATGAAAATGAAGGAAACAATTGTGATGATTTTATTTTGTTAGGGGGGATTGTAAGCCAGAATCTTCCAAGAATTAACTGTTATGAAGCAAAAATTATGTTTCTCTTAAAAGAATGAGCATCATCAGCAATATTTAGCACTTGCAACAATTCCAATTAGCAGCTCAAATGTTTGGATATTTTGACCATAATCTGTTATTTGCAGAAGTTTTTAAAACTTTGCAGTACTTTTTTAAAAAAGTGTTGGAAAAAAATGTGGATTAGTAAAGTAGGTAAATCTTGATAGCTGTTCAATGTCTTCAGGTTATTAAAATAGGATCACTTCCTCCTGTTCCTATTACAAAATATTGTCCATTTTGTATTCAACTTCCTAAAGTGTACAAAACAATTAGATTATGATGTGTCATGAGCTGTTCACTGTGGTGAACTTTCTTTTTCAGACTTGACATGCCTGAAAATTGCATTATTGTTTGTATGTTCAGTTCCATATAATGTTCGGCAGCCTTTTGACGAGCAATTAACTGATGGTAAGTAATATGAACCCATTACTGAAACACTCTTCTAGTCCTATTATGTTCATATTGAATATTATGTGTCCACTAAATCCAAACTTTTTATAGAGTTGTAAACATTGTGAAATACTACGTACTGTGCCACCATTTCTCCACAGTGGACGATCCGAATTCTCTTTAAACTATCCCTAGAGAAATTCGTTTTAAGTATTACGTTTGTTGCCTTCTTCTGTACCTTCAGAATCATTGAATCCCTACAGTGCAGAAAGACCACCTTACGTAGCTAGGTCCAATCCCTACTCTAGCCCTGTATCCTCATCCAACCGTTGGACACTATGGGGCAATTTAGCACGGCTAATCCACCTAACCTGCACATCTTTGGACTTTGGACCTTCTCTAGAACCTTAACATGCAAAATCAAATGTGAGACCAAAATTGGGCAAACCATTTCAACTATGTTTTTTTTGAAGCATTTCAAGAAAACAAGTACTGAATAAGATCCCTGGTAAGAAGCTAAAGAAAGAGAGAAGATGATACGAGCAAAGCATCTTCTAAATAATGTTTTAAAAGCAGGCAAGCTCATAAGACCAGACCAGAGAACTGTTTAGAAAGTATCGATTCACTGTTAAGAAAGTAGACTCCGTATTTATGCCGAGAGTGAGCTTCTGAAGAATTATAATAAATGGAAGATATTATTGTGTTGTGTGCCTCCAAACTTGATCTTGCCAGTGCCCCTTGCAGATTCACATTCAGAAATTCAGGGCCATCTCAAATTTAGACACCTGTTTCAACATAGTTGGCCAATCATCCTCCGTTAGCTGTGAGTAGTCTTGACTTGTAAGCAAACATGCAAAGCAAACTACCTTTCTTTCCTATGCCAGATACTCTTTGCACTAATTTGTATGGCACTATGAAATAAAACTCTTGTCCTCCATTGTAGTTATGCCATGTATATAAAATCACAACATTCCGTTGTATGAAGGAAAGTTGCGAAACATATGAAGGGGGTTGCAAAAAGAAAATAGTGCAAAGCGTGCGCTTTTCGGCTTGCCGCCTTGAGCAACAGTTGAACATTGACATGCTGTATCTATGCTTCATCTATGGGCAGCACGGTAGCACAAGTGCATAGCACAGTTGCTTCACAGCTCCAGGGTCCCAGGTTTGATTCCCCACTGGGTCACTGTCTGTGTGGAGTCTGCACATTCTCCCCGTGTCGGGGTGGGTTTCCTCCCACAGTCCAAAGATGTACAGGTTAGGTGGATTGGCCATGATAAATTGCCCTTAGTGACCAAAAAGGATTGGAGGGGTTATTGGGTTATGGGGATAGGGTGGAAGTGAGGGCTTAAGTGGGTTGGTGCAGACTTGATGGGCCGAATGGCCTCCTTCGGCATTGTATGTTCTGTATTTTTTGTTTTTTTAAAATTTTTTTATTCTCCTTTTTCACATTTTCTCCCACATTTACATCCATCAACAATAAACAATAATCAGCAAGATATGCCAATCCCCATAATAACAACGATCCCATCTACCCACCGACCCCCAAACCTCAACCCGCATGTTTACATAAACAAATGACAAAAAGGAATCCGGGATTACCTGTAGTCACCCTTAACCTTACACAGCACCCCCCCCCCCCCAAGTCTCCAGCTCTTCCCGTCCACTGCCTCTTGTAAAACTCCTCCTCCCAACCTCGGTTCCTTCCCCCCAACTTTCCACCCCGGCTAGACCACTCGGACCCTGTTCTGCCAGGCTCCCATGGCCACAGCCCCTCCCCCACCTCACTCCCGTTCACTGGCCGGCTTAAACCGGCCAGCGTGGAGGCCCCCGCCCGGGTCCCTTTCCCCTTTGCCCGGCCCTAGGAAAGCCCAAAGATCCCCTTTTAGCACACAAACCCCGCATATCCACCTACACCCCAAAGAACCCTAATTTCGAGATAGGACTGGTGGTATGTGGGGATTTGGACACGGGCTGGGTGGCCTTTCCGAGTCCAGTTAGTGTTAATATGCCTATTAACAGGAGGCTATATTCATTGCTACCAGATTGGTCTAAGGTATGGTCAAAGTGGAGAATCTCCACAATGGTTCTTAAGGCATCATCTGGTGCTTGTGGTGCCTTTTTGTAGCAAAATCATGACTGTACAATTTATGGCAGGGTGAATGATTTCAATGTTCTTTAATGCAGTTTTAAAGGAGTGGTGAAGAAGGTAACGAGGATAGTTAGTTATTGCAGAAATGCTTGTGTAATTTTTCAGGGAGGAGAATGAGCAAATCACGAGGAGTGCAACGTTATCAACTGACAGTATCACTTGCAATGGCTTCTCTTCCCAGCCTCTCGGTCTTGCCTCTGATGTTGCCCAAGGATCTGTCCTTGGCTCCATTCTGTTTCTCATCTACCTGTTGCAACATCAGCTGAAAGCACAGAGTTAGTTGTTAGTTTCCACATATATGCTGAAGGTATTGTTAATTTGGTGAAAATCCATCTGTTGGAGGAAGAAGCTGGAGTCGATCCTTGTCTTCAACACAGGTCTCTTCACAAAGCTAATTGCAGACTACTTATTCTTTCCACAATGTTTCCCCACACAGGTGGAAACTGATCCTCATATACTTGCCCTTTCCACAATAAGTATCAGCTGAACTTAACCACAACTAGAGCATGCATTCAATTTTCACAACATGTGTGACATTAACAGACATGACCATCCTGTGCGGAGAGGGGTGGGGAAGGAAGAGGACCTTTTTGTGAACCTGATTCTGGCCTGGCTAAACTTGCTATCAACAGGTCCAGACAGCAGGCGACCGAGAGGGTTATCCAGCCTGAAAATCTGCCCATTTAACATTGCTATATTTGCAGCCGTGTGTACCTGCAGAGGTGGCAAGTGGTATCTGCTGACACTATTGCGGCCTTCCATGCCCAGTGAGCATCATGGGGTATTTTATCAACCCTGTTATGCACATTTTGGTTTGAAGTTTAAGTTTCTTTTGCAATTTGTCTTTTGTTTGATGCAGTGTCCCTTTAAGGGGATTGATTTGCCCCTTAGTTTGTTTAATTTAGTTTAATTGTTTCAAGTTGAAATAGTATTAACAGGCATGACATCCAGCTCTAGCTCACCACCACCTCTCTCGGCCCCTCCACTGTTGCTAAATTATTAAACTCAACATTTGATACTGGATGAGCAGAAATTTCCTCCAATGAAATATTGGTATGACTGAAGCTACTGTTTTTGGTTCCAACTCCAAACTCCATTCCCTAGCTACAGTTATCCTCCTCTCTGGTAACGGTCTGAGACTTAATCAGATTGTTTTTAACCTTGGTATCATTTTTTTTTTGTATAAATTTAGAGTGCCCAATTAATTTTTTCCAATTAAGGGGCAATTTAACATGGCCAATCCCCTAGTCTGCACATTGTTTGGGTTGTGGGGGCGAAACCCATGCGAACACGGGGAGAATGTGCAAACTCCACACGGTCAGTGACCCAGAGCCGGGATCGTACCTGGGACTTTGGCGCTGTGGTCGCACACATGGCGGCTCCTGCTTGAAGGTGTTGGTTTAAGCCCTTTTCACCAGCGTTTTGGGTAGATTTGACAGAAAAGTGGAGTGGAGAGTGTAGGGCAAGAAGTTCTCCCCTGGATGGCATGTTTACGGGCTATCAGACTGGCTGAAGACAATGAAAGACCTGCCGAGTTGGAGGAGACTCGTGGCGCAGTACCAATTATGAAAATGATGGAGAGGAAGGATCTTCGGTGGGAAAGCTGCAGATGGAGCAATTGATGGGCTTCATTGAAGAGGAATTTTGGCAGAAAAGGAAGGAAATGCAAAGCGACTGGTCAAAGGCGATTTGAGAGGGGGCAGTGGCACCTCTTCGCAGGTCCCTGGAATGAGTGGAAAAGTGCCTCATAACACAGGGGACGACGATCCAGGAGGTGGTGTCCGACCAGAGTGACCATATTGTGTCTTTGAAGACGTAGGTGGCGATCCTGGGGGATCTGTGCAGGTCGCTGCTGTCGAAGGTGGAGGATCAGGAGAATAGGTCCAGATAACAAAATCTGAGGATTGTGGGTCTGCTGGAGGGAACGAATGCCACAAACTAGGTCGCACAGATGTTGGCCAGTTTGGTGGAGGAGAAGGTGTTGGATGAGGCCCCAGAGGTGGCCCATAGGTCCTTGAGGTAGAAACCAACACCGGGGGAGTCACTGCGGGCAGTGATTGCGCGGATGAACAAGTTTCTGGACAAAGAAAAGACCCTGAGGTGGGCTAAGGTTAAAAGGGTCTGTGATTGGGAGGGAAATCTAATCCGGATTTACCAAGACATGGAGTGGAGTTGGCCAGGATGCGAGCAGGGTTCAACAAGGTGACAGATTTGATTTGAGATGTTAACCCTGGCCAGACTTTGAGTAACCTAGAATGGCTGGGAATATTACTTTGGGACGCTGGAACTGGAGGTGGCGAATGACTTTAATAAGTTGGGGGAGAGCTGAATGATGTCTTTGGATGGAGGATGTCTGTGAAGTTGGGTGTTGTTATTGTTCTTGTTTGTCGATTTGTGGGAGAGAAAATTGTAAATTTGTAAGAGGGGAGATTGCACCCCCCCTACTTTTTTCAGGAGGTCTTTTGTATTTTTGACTTTTTTCTTTGTAATAGTTGTATTTTTCTCGCTTTTTGGGATGTGTTGATGTCTTTGATTCTTTTTATGATAATCGGGTGCCTGTTGCACAAGTTAAGGTGGGTTGTATAGGGGGAAGGGATGGGAGAAGTGTAGGAGGGGGCCTTCAGGCAGGAGACGCCACGCCAGGAGCCAAGGGTGGTGATGGCTGACACTGGGAGTGCTGGTGAGAATCATGACATACGGGGGGGGGGAGGATTTTAATTGTATAATGGAGCTAAGGTTGGCTAGGTCGAGCGCCGAGTCGATCTAAAGGTCGAGAATGGCAAAAAGGGCTGGGAGGGTTCATGGAAAGGATGGGGTGTGGATGGTTGTTCCTGGCGGTTTGGTAACCCGGGAGGAAGGGAGTAATTCCTTCTTCTCGCATGTGTATATGTTGTATTCCAGGATTGATTTTTCCGTGGTGATGGTAGGGGTGAAATATTCAAGGATTGTGATCTCAGACCATGTGCTGCACTAGTTAGATGTGAGGCTTTGTTCGGGATAGGTGCAGAGGCCAGGGTAGAGGTTGCACTCTGGACTTTTGGCTGATAAGGAGTTGAGGAGTGGTGCTCCACCAGAATGGTAAGGTGTCAGCAGCTATGTTTTGGGAGGCCTTGAAGGCGGTGCTCCGCTGAATAATTATTTTGTTCAAGGCCCATAGGGATCGGATGAAGAGGGAGGAGCACCGGCGGTTATTGGACGAGATAGATGAGGTGGACAGGAGATACTCGGCGGGCCCCACGAAGGAGCTGTTGGCAGAGAGGACGAAGTTTCAGGGGCAGTTTGACGGGTTGACAATGGGTAAGGTGGTGGGGCAGCTGCGGAAGGCGAGGGGGATGCAGTAAGAGTATGGGGAGAAGGCGAGTCGTTGTTGGCCCACCAGTTGCAGAATCCAGGGAGTCTTTGCAGCTGAGGGTGGAGAAGGGGGATGTAGTGTCAAAGCTGGAGAGGATAAATGAGTTGTATAAGGCTGAGCCGGTGGGGGGAGCAGAGGAAATGGAGGGGTTTCTGGGTGGGTTTGAGTTCCCAGAGTTGGAGGAGGGGATGAGGCAGGCATTGGAGGAGCCGTTGGGGTTAAGGGAGGTGGTGGAGTACATTAGTAGGGTGAAGTCTGGGAAGGCCCTGGGGCTGGACGGCTTTCCGACCGAGTTTTACAAGCCGTTTGTGACGTAGTTGGTCCCTGGTGAGTATGTTTAGTGTGGCAGTGGAAAAGGTTGCTGGCTATGTTAGCACAGGGGTCGATTTCGTTGATCCCAACAAAAGGGAAAGACCTACTGGAATGTGGGTCCTACACAACCATTTTGTTGCTAAACACAAATGTGAAAGTCCTGGCGGTTTTGACTTGACGTGTAGGTTGTAGGGTTGCGTCCAGGAGATGGTTTCTGAGGACATAATGGGTTATGTGAAGGGGAGGTTGATCAATGTAATTATGACTCCATCAGGGGGACAGGAGCCAGAGGTGAATGTGTCCATGGAAGTGGAGAAGGCATTTGACTGGGTAGAGTGGAAATACTTGTTTGAAGTTTCAGGAATATTTGGGTTTGGGCCAAAATTTGTGGCGTGGGTTCGATGGTTGTATGCGTTCCCCATGGCTAGAGTTCGAACGAGCAAGACAAGTTTGAAGTATTTTGGGTTGCATAGAGGGCGAGGCAGGGGTGCCCGCTGTCGCTGTTGTTATTTGCATTGCTGATTGGGCCCTTGGGTGCTACCATTACCGGTGGCAAGGGAACGGTTTAGGTATCTGGGGATTTTGGTAGCTCATGAATGGGCCACAATGCAAAGGTGGAACTGACAGGGTTAGTGGAAGATGTTAAGGGGGACTTTAAAAGGTGATTTGCATTGCACCTGACATTGGCAGAGAGGGTGCAGGTAGTAAAGATGAATGTGCTGCCAGGGTTCCTGTTTGTTTTTCAGTCCATCCTGATTTTTCTCCCCAAGGTCTTTTTCCAGAAGGTGCAGGCGCTGGGCTCGGAATTTGTAAGGGTACGAAAGGTACTGAGGGTACTTTTACAGAGGCAGAGAGGAGGAGGGGGCGGCGGAGTTGATCAGATTGGAGGAGTCCTGTAGGGGTGCAGGTTTGAGGGCCTTGGTTATGGCCCCATTGCCGTTAGCCTCGAGGAAGTCAGGTGCTGGAGTCGATTTGGAATCAGCTGAGGAGGCACTTTAAATTAGACCAGATGTTGGTGTTGATGCTACTGTATGGGAACCACAAGTTTAAGCTGGAGCAGGTGGAATGGATGGGATGTATAGATGGTGGAGGGAGAAGGGTTGGAACACGTCAGGGATGTATTCTCGGGGGAAATCTGCTGGGTTTCATGAGCTGCGGGAGTTTTGAGTTACCAGTGGGGAGTAAGTACAGGCATTGGCAGGTGCGGGACTTTGCGTGAAAGGAGCTACCATCGTCCCCCACCTACCGGAGTACGCGCTGCTGGAGAAATTACTGCTCCCAGATGAGGTGGGGAAGGGCAGGATCGGGGACGTATAAGACGCTGGTGGAAAGGATTAAGCAGAAGTGGGGAGGGGAAGTTCTGGAGAGAGATGGGGTCTTTGGTGTGAGGCGATGTGGCGAGTGAACCCCACTTCCTCTTGTGCTAGAATGAGCTTGATTCAGTTTAAAGTGATGCACAGGGCTCATGACTCGGGCTCGGATGAGTGAGTTCTTCCTATGGCTAATGGATGGATGTGAGAAGTGTAGGTGGGGGAATCATGTTCACATGTTTTGGGGTTGCGAAGAGTTGGAGAGCTTATGGGAGGTGGGGAGAATGGGCGGCACAGTGGTTAGCACTGTTGCTTCACAGCTGCAGGGTCCCAAGTTTGTTTCCCAGCTTGGGTCACTGTCTGTGCGGAGTCTGCATGTTCCCCCTGTGTCTGCGTGGGTTTCCTCCGGGTGCCCTGGTTTCGTCCCACAAGTCCCGAAAGACGTGCTGTTAGGTAATTTGGGCATTCTGAATTCTCCTTTTGTGCACCCGAACAGGTGCCGAAATGCGCCGACTGAGGCTTTTCACAGCAACCTCATTGCAGTATCAATGTAAGCCTACTTGTGACAATAAAGATTATTATTATAAATGTGTAAACTCCACATGGACAGTGACTTGGGGGTCAGGATTGACCTGGGTCCTCGGCACTGTGGGGCAGCAGTGCTAACCAATACGCCACCGTGCCGCCCTGCCGAATGTTTTTTCGGCATCTAAGGATACGATCACTTCTGGATGGGGCCCGGCCGGGGGGGGGGGGGGGGGGGGGGGGGGGCTGGATGGGAAGAATTATTTAATTAATTAGAGGACAGTTGCCGACACTTTAAAAAATCCTGTCTGATCTTCGCCTATCGCCTCCGGAAGACAGGGTTCCAACCTCAGCATCAATACCTTAACCAATAACGTAGTGTCCACATTAAGCTGAGATAGGATGGTATGACCCACACACGACCGAATCCTTATCCTTTTTCAGTAAAAGGGAAATTGCTACCTGCCCAAGCATCATGAAAAGGGAGCCACGGGCCAAAAGCCCTTAATCATCTCTACTCGTAATGGAACTGACTGGCCAGCAAACATCCTATAAAACTCCACAGGAAACCCATCTGGCCCCATCTACGCATTTGCATCTGCCCGATCGCTATTGGGACCACCTCCGGTACCAACAGCGCCTCCAACTCTTCGTGCCTTTCCCCCCCTACTATGGGGAACTCAAAGCCCACTAAGAACTCCGGCATATCTGACTGCCCCCCACCCTTTGGCGGCTCCGACCTGTAGAACGTCTTATCACAAGTTTCAAATGCTCCGTTAACTTTCTCTGGGGTGTACACCAACCCGCCCCTCGAATTCCTAACCTGAATAATCTCCTGAGCGGCCGTCTGCCGCCTCAGCTGGTGAGCAAAACAACAGTTAGCTTTCTCCTCCTATTTGTAAATAACTCCCCCTCTAATGCCGCGGCTGGTTCACCACCTTACCAGTTGACAACAGATCAAACTGCGTCTGCAGCTTCTTCCTGCTTGTCAGGAGCTCTGGGGTTGGGTCTTCTGAGTATAATTACGTCCACCAGCTTCTAGCACTCTTCTCTAGACTCTCTATCCGTGTGTGCTTTAAGTGATATAATCTCCTCTCCACCACCTTCAGAGCCTCCCAAAAAATGGAGGGTGAGACCGACGCATTCCCATTAAATCCTACATACTTGTCGATAACTTTCGATATATCCCCACAGACCCCATGTCCACCACTAACCCCACATCCAACCTTCACGCCGGGCACTGAACTGGCCCTACCTCCAGTATCAAGGAAACAAAATGTATGGTTTGAAATTACTATGGCTGAGTACTCTGCTTTCCTTACCCTGGGAAGAAGGGACATTCCCACCACTCTATCCTAAAATATACTTTATACACTGGGGAAAAGAACGAGAATTCTTTACCCCCAGGGTGCATGAACCTCCGTGGATCCGCCCCCCCCGGGTCGTCTCCATAAATGCCAACAGTGCCTTCACCACCCTAGAAGTCAAGTCGTGGGTCTATCACAGAATTTAAATCTCCCCCGAAAATCAGCTGATGTGTGTTCAGGTCTGGTATTGAAGCCAACAGCTTCCTTACAAATGCTACATCATCCCAATTCGGGGCATTTACATCTGCCAGTATCACTAGCTTACCCTCCAGTGACCAGTGACTATCACATACCTCCAACCCTGATTCACCATCTCCAGCCCTGATCCACCACCACCATGTCTGCTAGAAAATGGACCCTTTTGTTAACTAAAATTGCGCCCCCCCCCCCGAAAGCCCTACCAGCGAAGCCCGAATGTAATACTTGGCTCACCTACCCTCTCCGTAGTCTGGTATGGTCCCTCAACCCACAAGTGAGTACCACATCAGCCCTTAATTCTTCAGGTGAGAGAAAACTCTCTACCTTTATCACCAGGCCCCCCAAACCTCTTGCATTCCAAGTGACAAGTCTAATTGGGGGCCTATCCCTAGTCAGCCATTTCCACCATGAAAGAATATCCAGTTCTTGCCCCAAATATCTAGGCGCACCAACTCCATCCATAAGGTGAGACAAAGAAAAACCCCTGGTCACCATCAGATCACTAACTCCCTCGTTCCACCAACCCTTCCTACCCCACCAAACAAACAAGCTAGGCTCATTGAACCATGTCCAACAGATCCAACAGGCCGTAGCCTCTCCCTCACCTTATTTCTGTTCACTAGCTAAATAAACCTTTACTGCTAGTGAGGTAACAGCTGCCCATGGTATATGCTCAAAGAAAAAAGAAGCTCCCTAGCTCAATCCTGTATAAAATGAATAACAAAATCAAACACCCTTGCGATGCCTAACTTCCCAATGGGGGCCATCTATTCTCCATAGCGTTGCCTGAACCACTACCCCCCCACCCCCCATCCCCACAAAGTTGACCCTCTCATCTCCCACCATGCAATATATACAAATCAACTCCTCAATTGACTTTCTGAGGGTTTGCATCATCACCTTTCCTTGCTTATCAAAATGTTTCTCGATTACTTTTCAAACACTTCTGCCAGTACCCCAGATAGCGTTTCTACCATAATAGGAGCGGCCACACCCGCTGAATTTCCTATTCCTAAAAGTGTTGGTCAACCCAGCACCAGCTGTCGAAGAGAAAATGAGTACTGTGTTTAAGGTTTGCCTTTTTCATTGTAACCTTTTCTTCTGTCTTGCATCCTGCTTGGAGGCTTTGTGACACCTTTCTGTCTAGGATTGACAGTCATGCACTGAACTGTTGTTTAAAAAATATATATATTTTTATTTTCCTTTTTCACATTTTCTCCCAACAATAAAAAATAATCAGTAATGAATATAATGTCAATCCCCATATCAGTAACAACGATCCCGTCCTCCCACCAAACCCCAAACATTAGCCTGCATGTTCACCTAAACAAATGACAAATCGCCCATAGTCACCATTAACATGAACAGTCCACCCCCCCCCCCCCCCCCCCCCGCCCGCCCAACTAATGTTCAATATTATCCAGTTCTTGAAAGTGCATAATGAATAATGCCCATGAATTGTAGAACCCCTCCATCCTTCCCCTCAGTTCAAACTTAACCTTCTCAAAAGTCAAGAGTTCCAACAGGTCCCCCCGCCACGCCAGGACACCGGGTGGAGATGTTGCTCTCCATCACATCAGGATCCGCCTTCGGGCGATCAATGAGGTGAAGGCTACAACATCTGCCTCCACACCCGTTTCCAACCCCCGCTGGTTCGACACCCTGAATATGGCCTACCGAGGACCCGGGTCCATTTTCACGTGCACCACTTTAGAGATTACCCTAAAAACCTCCTTCCAGTAATCCTCCAGCTTTGGACAGGACCAAAACATATGAATGTAATTTGCGGGGCCCCCCCCTGCATCATTCACATTCATTTTCTACCCCTTCAAAGAATCGGCTTATCCTTGCCCTTGTGAGGTGTGCTCTATATACTACCTTCAGCTGTATCAGCCCCAACCTTGCGCACGAGGTGGAGGCGTTAACTCCCCAGAACACTTCACACCAGAACCCCTCCTCCATACCCTCTCCCAACTCTTCCTCCCACTTTGCTTTGATCCCCTCCAGTGGTACTTTCTCCCCTTCCAAAATAGCTCCGTAAACCGCCGACACTACCCCCTTCTCCAAGTCCCCCTGTCGTCAGCACCTCCTCCAGCAATGTGGAGGCTGGCTCCACGGGAAGCTCTATATCTCCTTTCTGGCAAAATCTCAAACCTGCATGTATCTAAACATTTCCCCCCTGCTCCAGCCCATCCTTTTTCAATCCTGAAAACCGAACCCCAAGAAACAAATCTTTTAGTGTCTTAATCTCCTTCTCCTCCCATTTCGGAAAATTTCCATCCCACCTCCCTGGCTCAAATCTGTGTTCCCCTGAATCGGCATTTCCCTTGATCCTGCCCCAACCCGAAGTGTTGGCGAAACATCCTCCAAATTCTCAATGAAGCTATTATTACCGGACTCCCTGAGTATTTCCCCGGGGCCATCGGGAGCAGCACTGTTGCTAGTGCCTTCAATCCCGACCCCCTGCACAAACTCTCCTCCATTCGGACCCACTGGGAATCAACCCCTCTATCCCAGCTCCGCACCTTCTCCACATTCGCTGCCCAGTAATAATACACCAGGTTCGGAAGACCCAAACCCCCTGCCTGCCTTCCCCTCTGTAGCAGCATCTTTCTAACTCTGGCTACCTTCCCTCCCCATATGAACAAGGCAATCATTCCTTTAATCTCTCTGAAAAATGCCTTTGGCAGGAAAATCGGCAGGCATTGGAAGATAAACAGAAATCGCGGCAACACGTTAATTTTAACCACCTGTACCCGACCCGCCAGTGACAGAGGGAGACCATCCCACCTCTTCTTAATGCGATGGCCAACGGCTCAATCGTGAGTGCAAACAGCAGGCGGGACATAGGACATCCCTGCCTAGTCTCATGGTGGAGAGAAAAGTATCTCGAGCTGATGTTATTTGTGCGGACACTCTCCCTCGGCTCCTTTATATAGTAGCTTTACCCAGTCCACAAATCTTGGTCCAATCCCAAACCGCTCCAGAACTGCCATCAAGTACCCCCATTCTACCCGGTCAAACGCCTTCTCAGCGTCCAATGCCACAACCACCTCTGTTTCCTTCCCCTCTGCCGGTGCCCTGACGACGTTCAATACCCTTCTAACGTTTGAAAAGAGCTGCCTCCCTCTCACAAACCCGGTCTGATCTTCACCTATCACCTTCGGGAGGCACTCCTCCAGCCTACCCGCCAGTACCTTCACCAATACTTTTGCGCCCACGTTTAAAAGTGATATGGGCCTACATGACCCACACTCCGTCGGATCCTTATCTTTTTTTTATTTTTTATAAATATTTTATTGAAAATTTTTGGTCAACCAACACAGTACATTGTGCATCCTTTACACAATATTATAGCAACACAAATAACAATGACCTATTTTATAAACAAAAAATGAATAAATAATAAATAACAAAAATGAAAACTAGCCCTAATTGGCAACTGCCTTATCACAAGTAACACTCTCCAAAAATATAATTTAACAGTCCAATATATAATTATCTGTCGCAACGACCTATACATATTATACAGTATATATTAACAACCCTGAGAGTCCTTCTGGTTCCTCCCACCCCCCGATCCTGGGCTGCTGCTGCCTTCTTTTTTCCATTCCATCTATCTTTCTGCGAGGTATTCGACGAACGGTTGCCACCGCCTGGTGAACCCTTGAGCCGACCCCCTTAGAACAAACTTAATCCGCTCTAGCTTTATAAACCCTGCCATGTCATTTATCCAGGTCTCCAACCCCGGGGGCTTGGCTTCTTTCCACATTAACAATATCCTGCGCCGGGCTACTAGGGACGCAAAGGCCAAAACATCGGCCTCTCTCGCCTCCTCACTCCCGGCTCTTGTGCAACCCCAAATATAGCCAACCCCCAGCTTGGTTCGACCCGGACCCCCACTACTTTTGAAAGCACCTTTGTCACCCCCATCCAAAACCCCTGTAGTGCCGGGCATGACCAAAACATATGGGTATGATTCGCTGGGCTTCTCGAGCCCCTCGCACACCTATCCTCCACCCCAAAAAATTTACTGAGCCGTGCACCAGTCATATGCGCCCTGTGTAATACCTTAAACTGAATCAGGCTTAGCCTGGCACACGAGGACGACGAGTTTACCCTGCTTAGGGCATCTGCCCACAGCCCCTCCTCGATCTCCTCCCCCAGCTCTTCTTCCGATTTCCCTTTTAGTTCATCTACCATAGTCTCCCCTTCGTCCCTCATTTCCCTATATATATCTGACACCTTACCATCCCCCACCCATGTCTTTGAGATCACTCTGTCCTGCACCTCTTGTGTCGGGAGCTGCGGGAATTCCCTCACCTGTTGCCTCGCAAAAGCCCTCAGTTGCATATACCTGAATGCATTCCCTTGGGGCAACCCATATTTCTCGGTCAGCGCTCCCAGACTCGCGAACCTCCCATCCACAAACAGATCTTTCAGTTGCATTATTCCTGCTCTTTGCCACATTCCATATCCCCCATCCATTCCCCCCGGGGCAAACCTATGGTTGTTTCTTATCGGGGACCCCCCAAGGCTCCAGTCTTTCCCCTATGCCGTCTCCACTGTCCCCAAATCTTCAGTGTAGCCACCACCACCGGGCTTGTGGTGTAGTTCCTCGGTGAGAACGGCAATGGGGCTGTCACCATAGCCTGTAGGCTAGTCCCCCTACAGGACGCCCTCTCTAATCTCTTCCACGCCACTCCCTCCTCCTCTCCCATCCACTTACTCACCATTGAAATATTAGCGGCCCAATAATACTCACTTAGGCTCGGTAGTGCCAGCCCCCCCCTATCCCTGCTACGCTGTAAGAATCCCTTCCTCACTCTCGGGGTCTTCCCAGCCCACACAAAACCCATGATGCTCTTTTCAATCCTTCTTAAAAAAAAAAAGCCTTCGTGATCACCACCGGGAGGCACTGAAACACAAAGAGGAATCTCGGGAGGACCACCATCTTAACCGCCTGCACCCTCCCTGCCAGTGACAGGGATACCATATCCCATCTCTTGAAATCCTCCTCCATTTCTTCCACCAACCACGTTAAATTTAACCTATGCAATGTGCCCCAATTCTTGGCTATCTGGATCCCCAGGTAACAAAAGTCCCTTGTTACCTTCCTCAACGGTAGGTCCTCTATTTCTCTACTCTGCTCCCCTGGATGCACCACAAACAACTCACTTTTCCCCATGTTCAATTTATACCCTGAAAAATCCCCAAACACCCCAAGTATCCGCATTATTTCTGGCATCCCCTCCGCCGGGTCTGCCACGTATAGTAGCAAATCGTCCGCATACAAAGATACCCGGTGCTCTTCTCCTCCTCTAAGTACTCCCCTCCACTTCTTGGAACCCCTCAATGCTATCGCCAGGGGCTCAATCGCCAGTGCAAACAATAATGGGGACAGAGGGCATCCCTGCCTTGTCCCTCTATGGAGCCGAAAATATGCAGATCCCCGTCCATTCGTGACCACGTTCGCCATCGGGGCCCTATACAACAGCTGCACCCATCTAACATACCCCTCTCCAAAACCAAATCTCCTCAACACCTCCCACAAATAATCCCACTCCACTCTATCAAATGCTTTCTCGGCATCCATCGCCACTACTATCTCCGTTTCCCCCTCTGGTGGGGCCATCATCATTACCCCTAACAGCCTCCGTATATTCGTGTTCAGCTGTCTCCCCTTCACAAACCCAGTTTGGTCCTCGTGGACCACCCCCGGGACACATTCCTCTATTCTCATTGCCATTACCTTGGCCAGGATCTTGGCATCTACATTTAGGAGGGAAATAGGTCTCTCAGACCCGCATTGTAGCGGGTCCTTTTCCTTCTTTAAGAGAAGCGATATCGTTGCTTCAGACATAGTCGGGGGCAGTTGTCCCCTTTCCTTTGCCTCATTAAAGGTCCTCGTCAATACCGGGGCGAGCAAGTCCACATATTTTCTATAGAATTCGACTGGGAATCCATCCGGTCCCGGGGCCTTTCCCGCCTGCATGCTCCTAATTCCTTTCACCACTTCTTCTACCTCGATCTGTGCTCCCAGTCCCACCCTTTCCTGCTCTTCCACCTTGGGAAATTCCAGCCGATCCAAGAAGCCCATCATTCTCTCCCTCCCATCCGGGGGTTGAGCTTCATATAATTTTTTATAAAATGTCTTGAACACTCCATTCACTCTCTCCGCTCCCCGCTCCATCTCTCCTTCCTCATCCCTCACTCCCCCTATTTCCCTCGCTGCTCCCCTTTTCCTCAATTGGTGTGCCAGCAACCTGCTCGCCTTCTCCCCATATTCGTACTGTACACCCTGTGCCTTCCTCCATTGTGCCTCTGCAGTGCCCGTAGTCAGCAAGTCAAATTCTACATGTAGCCTTTGCCTTTCCCTGTACAGTCCCTCCTCCGGTGCTTCCGCATATTGTCTGTCCACCCTCAAAAGTTCTTGCAGCAACCGCTCCCGTTCCTTACTCTCCTGCTTCCCTTTATGTGCCCTTATTGATATCAGCTCCCCTCTAACCACCGCCTTCAACGCCTCCCAGACCACTCCCACCTGGACCTCCCCATTATCATTGAGTTCCAAGTACTTTTCAATGCACCCCCTCACCCTTAGACACACCCCCTCATCTGCCATTAGTCCCATGTCCGTTCTCCAGGGTGGGCGCCCTCCTGTTTCCTCCCCTATCTCCAAGTCTACCCAGTGTGGAGCGTGATCCGAAATGGCTATAGCCGTATACTCCGTTCCCCTCACCTTCGGGATCAACGCCCTTCCCAGCACAAAAAAGTCTATTCGCGAGTAGACTTTATGGACATAGGAGAAAAACGAGAACTCCTTACTTCTAGGTCTGCTAAATCTCCATGGGTCTACACCTCCCATCTGCTCCATAAAATCTTTAAGTACCTTGGCTGCTGCCGGCCTCCTTCCAGTCCTGGACTTCGACCTATCCAGCCCTGGTTCCAACACCGTATTAAAATCTCCCCCCATTATCAGCTTTCCCATCTCTAGGTCCGGAATGCGTCCTAGCATCCGCCTCATAAAATTGGCATCATCCCAGTTCGGGGCATATACGTTTACCAAAACCACCGTCTCCCCCTGTAGTTTGCCACTCACCATCACGTATCTGCCCCCGTTATCCGCCACTATAGTCTTTGCCTCGAACATTACCCGCTTCCCCACTAATATAGCCACCCCCCTGTTTTTCGCATCTAGCCCCGAATGGAACACCTGCCCCACCCATCCTTTGCGTAGCCTAACTGGTCTATCAGTTTCAGGTGCGTTTCCTGTAACATAACCACATCTGCCTTAAGTTTCTTAAGGTGTGCGAGTACCCGTGCCCTCTTTATCGGCCCGTTCAGCCCTCTCACGTTCCACGTGATCGGCCGGGTTGGGGGGCTTCCTACTCTTTCCCCCCCCCCCCCCTGTCGATTAGCCATCCCCTTTTTCCAGCTCCTCGATCCTTATCTTTTTTAAGCAACAGGGAAATCGATGCCTGCCCGAAAGTTTCCTCAAACATCCCCACCATCAGGGGTGCCAGCTTATACTTGAATTTTATATAATATTCCACCAGAAGCCCATCCGGCCCTGTCACCTTCCACGACTGCATCCTCCCAATCGCATCTTTAATCTCCTGCTCCACTATCGCTCCTTCGAATGTAGCCCTGTCCCCCTCCCCTAACCTCGGGTACTCCAGCCCATCCAGAAATTCCTGCGTCTCCCGGTCTCCCCCACGTGGCTCTGACCTGTACAACCTCTCATAGAATTCCTCAAAGACCTTGTTAATCAGATCTGGAGCCACCACCAACTTCCCTGCCCTGTCCCTCACCTGAACAATTTCCCTTACCGTTACCTCCCTCCGTAGCTGACCCGCTAACATCCATGCCTTATCTCCATGCTCGTAAACTGCACCCCTTGCTCACCTCAGTTGGCGCACCGCCTTCCTGGTAGATAGTCGGTCAAAGCTCACCTGTAGTTCCGTCCTCTTTTCTAACTTCGCTGGGTCCCCATCTTTTGCATAACTCTTATCTACCTCCAACATCTCATCTATTACCCTCTGCCGCTCCAACCTCTCCTCTTTGTCCACCCTGGCCATAAACAAGATCACCTCACCGCCGCCTTTAGAGCCTCCCAGACAACTGCCTTCAATACCTCACCCGTACAGTTGAAACCTACATATTTCTCAATTACTTTTTCAATTTTGTCACAGAACCCTCCATCCCCCAACAGTCCCACATCTAATTTCTACCACGGCCTCTGTGCTACCCCCTTCTCCACTACCATATACACCCAATGCGGAGCATGATCTGATACTGATGGGACCAGCGAGCGTGGCCGTGACCAGTCCAACCTTGGCTCCTGCACCAAGTTCCAGTCCCTCCCCACTATCGGTTTGTGTGTGTCCAAGTCGGGGATGGCCGCAAACACCACCTTCGCGAATCCCACATCGTCCCAATTGGGACCAAATACTCTTACCAGCGCCACTAACCCTGGCTCTAGCACCCCTGTCACAATCACATGCCTACCCCCTGATCTGCAACTACATTCTCCACCTGGAACTGTACTCTTTTGCTGACCATTACCGCTACCGCTTGAGTCCTTCCATCAAATCCAGAGTGAAACACCTGACTAACCCAGCCCTTTTTAAGTCTCACCTGGTCCTTCACCCTCAAGTGAGTCATCTGCAGCATTGCTACATCGGCTTTCAAACTTTTAAGATGCGCAAGCACCCTTGTCCTCTTGACTGGACCTCCTAAATCCCTCACGTTCCACGTGACTAACATCGAACCCCCCCCCTCCCAGAATCCCCCCTACACTTCCTCTCGAAAAAACGTCTCCCAGTATCGACCCCCCCCCCCGCTCGCCTCGTAGGCCCATCAAAACTTGCTAACCAGGCTCCAATGTCCGCAGCCCGACTCTCATCTCCCCTCCGTTTACTAGCCGACTTTAGTTAGCTAGTGCGGGCGGCTCCCCCCCCCCCCCCCCCCCCCCCCCCCCCCCCCCAAAGGAATACCGTCCCCTCCCACCCAGTCCCAGAGAAAAAAAAGCAACAGTCCACCCATACAATTCACTAAAATAAGATATAACCGTCGCAACAAAGAATGCCAATCAACCCAAACAATAATTTGAACTCTGTAACAATGTGAAGTGAAGTAAATTGCAATACACGTTATTGAAAAGAAAGTTATGCCATTTATACATTTCCCAGCTCTCCAATCACAGTCCACAGTCTCTCTTCCAGCTCCGCTCCTCATGTCTTTCCCAAGCTTTCTGCCTTCACGAACACCTCAGCCGCCTCCACTGTTTCGAAATAAAAGTCTTTGGTGTTATACGTCACCCTCAGCTTCGCCGGGTATATCATAACAAATCACACCTCCTTGTTGTACAGTGCCGCCTTCACTCAGCCGAACGCCGCTCGTCTTTTTGCCAACTCACCGTCAAGTCCTGGTAAATCGAATTCTAGCACCATCCCACTGCACCTCGCGCTTCTGCTTCGCCCAGCTTAACAGCACCTCCTTCTGCGGTATTTATGGAATCAGATAATTACTGCTCTTGGCGGCTCATTTACATATGGCGTCTGCCTTAATGACCGATGAGCTTGGTCAAGCTCATACCGGGACGGGTTCTCGCCCTCCCCCATCAACTCCGCCAGCATCTTGGCCTTGAGCCCTCTGTCCCCTTCGGGCAAGCCCACAAATCTCAGCTTGTGCCACCTCGAGCGGTTCTCCAAGTCCTCAAGCTTTGCTCGGAGTCTCTGTTGAACCCATCACCCTCCGCAGCTCGTCGCCCATCGAGGCGAGCTGGTCGCTGTGCTGCGACACGGCCTCCTCCACTTCCTTCATCTTCTCGCCATGCTCTCTCACCTTGGCCGATGTCTTTGCCACAGCTACCCTCACTGGGGCGATTGCCTCCTCCACCAATGACTTCAATGTGTCCGCCATCTCCTTCCTCAAAGCCTCCATGTGCCTCGCAAACTGCTTTTCCAGCTCCACAGCCAGCACCTCGGTCATCGTTTTCCACTGTAAGCAGTGCGGTCCCCACCATGCGGTCCGACATCTGCCATCTTGTCAGCGCTTTTGCTGGCCCTTTCATTCGACGGCGAGCCTGTATTTCCTCCCTTCTTGCCACTGCTTTTCGCATCCTTTAACGAATTATTGTTTTTCTTTATTTAAAAAATAAAATTCTTCCTTCAGAAAAAAAATAAACATCATTTTTCCCCCAAATATTTTTTCTTCTCCTTTTATAATATTCCTCAAAAATTCCCTGGGACCGGAGTTCAGAAATTAAAGAAATTAAATTTTCTTTAATACTTTATATTAAAAGAAAACACATTCGAGGCGGGAGCCACCCGATGTGGAACATCTCCACTACATCGCACTCTGCTTCGGGCCTGCCGCCTTGTCCTCAGTTTGGCTCCGGCCCCGCTGCTCCAAACTTTGCGCGCCCTGAGCCTGATGCCTCAGCTCCAGCCACCCGACACTTGAGCGGGGTTCCTCGCCGGTTCTCAAACCGGGTTGGCTTGATGCCCGGGACGGCCCCAAAGGCTGACGAAAATCGGGGGCGAGATCGAAAAAACGGGGAAAGTTCCGTCGACTATGGCCACCGGCAGGAGCTCCTCTCAATGCAGCCGACCTGCTTGCAAACTCCACCGGAAGTTCTGCACAGAACTGTTGACGCTAAAGTAACTGCTTTTCTTTCTCATTCCCCAGATTCTTTCTTACGAAGCTGCAGCAGAAACATAGGGAGGTGTCATTCATTCTATCGAACCAGCACCATCACAGAGCTCTGCGCCCCAGATCGGAAAGTAGTAACATAAAGGGGATTCATGCAGCATTATTGGGAGGGCGGGCCAAGACATGGCTTGCCTAAGGGACCGGTCTGGACCCAGCACTGCTGAGGAGGATTGAGATGCTGAGGCGCAGCCTATAAAATGCAGCTCCTTGACTTACTGCACCAGCAGTTGTTGGAGTGTTGGACTTGCCTAATTAGAATTTATCACAAAGTGAGACCATGGAAGCATTTCATTTCAGCATGTGTGGGTGAGTGTCTGGAAGCTTCACACAGGTCCACTGCAGGAGTCAGCATCACTAAATTTGGTAACTTCCATGGAAGTTTAGACTAGTGTCATTAGGGTAGACTGGGGTTATCAGTTTCGGGCGACTTTAAAGATTGGTGCAATTGTAAGGATTTCAAAAGCTGTGGTAGTCTGTGTTAGGAGGATTATGGTACCTAGTAATGCCGGAATACCATTGGTGGAGAATGTACTTGTTCCCATTGGATAAGCTTGCATGTTAGCTCCGCCTTGCAAGGCGGGGTATAAGAGCCTGTGCTGCCCCAGCAATTTTCTTCTGTACCTGCGCTGCTGGGGGAAACACTTAGCGTATTAAAGCCTTCAATTGTCTCCAATCTTGTTTCTGAGGTTATTGATTGTGCATCAATTTAATACGCTAGATTTAAAAGAATGGAGCTCCGAATCAAGCCGGAGTGTCTGCAACTCAGCCCCCAGGTGGCAAACTCAGCGGCAACCTTCAAGCACTGGCTGGCGTGTTTCAACGGATATCTTGGAACGGCCGAAAACACACCCACGGGAGAACAGAAACTGCAAGTCCTGCACTCGAGAGTGAGCCCAGAAATTTACACCCTCATCGAGGACGCGGATGACTTTGATGCAGCAATGGAGCTGCTGAAAGGACATTATATTCGCCCGGTAAACCAGGTCTACGCCCGACATCTACTAGCGACGAGGCGTTAAATCCCTGGGGAATAGAACAAAGAACAAAGAAAATTACAGCACAGGAACAGGCCCTTCGGCTCTCCCAGCCTGCGCCGATCCAGAATCCTTTATCTAAACCGGTCTTCTATTTTCCAAGGATCTACTTCCCTCTGTTCCCCGCCCGTTCATATATCTGTCTAGATGCATCTTAAATGATGTTATCGTGCCTGCCTCTACCACCTCCGCTGGCAAAGCGATCCAGGCACCCACCACCCTCTGCGGAAAAAAACTTTCCACGCACATCTCCCTTAAACGTTCCCCCTCTCACCTTGAAATCGTGACCCCTTGTAATTGACACCCCCACTCTTGGAAAAAGCTTGTTGCTATCCACCCTGTCCATACCTCATAATTTTGTAGACCTCCTCTACAACCTCCTTGGAGGATGTACCACAGGTTTGGCATCCGTCCTTAGCAAGATCTTATACTTGAATAGAAGAGCACCTACGCCTTCAAAAACGTCTGGATTTTGGTTTAGTATACCTTGGATAGCATCATGCAGTATGGGTTGAGACAAAGTTGCAGTAAAAATTTGCTGTATTAGGTGTAAATCCTTGCAGGCTTGTGCACCTAAGAGTGGTGATTTATCTGACTTGACAATCTCGAATCTTAGTGAAGTTGCAATATCATTGTTGGAAACTAGCAAATAGCATGATCCAATTGATGAGATGTAATTGCCATTGTAGTCTTTTAATCTATTTTAGGGGTTTGCTTAAGGTTTGTGAGATCAAGCTTTGCAAGCAAATTGGCAGAAGCGCCTGCATCCAACTTGAATTTAATTGGACAGTCGTTTACTTTCAATAAAGTGTTCCATTCTGTGTCCGAATTACTGGAGTTGATTAATTTAAGAGGTGAAGTTACTTCAGTGGAGTTATCAAATTTTTCTATGATTCCTACAAAGAAAGAGTTTTCCAGAGAGTAAACATCGGAATCTGTTGAAAAATTCTGTTCCAAATCTTCCTTGGATTCAACACTTTGTACATTAATCTGTCTTGCATTTAAATGCGAGTGTGGATCTGCACTGAGCAGCAAAATGGTTTAATTTGCCACATTGTGAGCATTGGTTTCCTCTAGCAGAGCATTCTTTTTGAAAGTGGGAGGTTCCACGCCTTGAACATGTCATGACGTCATCACGCACGACACTTTGCGCATGCGCAGATCGGCTTTCGTCCGTCTCGCATCTTTTGATGAAGTGCGCATGTGCAGGATTAGAATGCGTGCGTGCGCGCGCGCGCGCGCGCAAGATGGCTGCCATCTGACACGTGTATCCTCTTCATCTGCAATACTGCCTTAACACACTCTACCTCGTGGTGAATTTTTGCACCCTTTTTACGGAGATAATGGGCGTCATTCTCCGACCCCCCGCCGGGTCGGAGAATGGCCGTTGGCCGCCGTGAATCCCGCCCCCCGCCCCCGCCGAAGTCTCCGAAGGGAGAAAAGTCGGCGGGGCGTTAATGGCGCCGCTGCCGCGGAGAATGTCACGGGCCTGCGCAAGGCAGCCGATTTTCGGCCTGCCGATATTCTCCCTTCCGGATGGGCCGAAGTCCCGTCGACGTGATGACCGTTCACGTCGACGTCAATCAAACCTCCTTTTCATCGGCGTGACCCGGTGCTCCAGGCTCACGCCGACCAGCGAGGAGGTGAGTGACGGCCTGGGGGGTTGGCTCTGGGCAGGAAATGGCGTGGCCGCAGACTGATTGCCTGAGAAGAGGTGTGTCTCGGCTTGTGTGTGTGTGCGGCGGGGGGGGGGGGGGGTGGTTAGAGTAGGCTGGGCTCCGGGGGAGTGCCGGGAGGGGGTCCGTGCCGGGGTGGAGGTTGGGGGGGGGGGTCCGTGCCGGGGTGGAGGTTGGGGGTTGTGGAGGGGGTCCGTGCCGGGGTGGAGGTTGGGGGGGGGGGGGTCCGTGCTGGGGTGGAGGTTGGGGGTTGGGGAGGGGGTCCGTGCCGGGGTGGAGGTTGGGGGTTGTGGAGGGGGTCCGTGCCGGGGTGGAGGTTGGGGGTTGTGGAGGGGGTCCGTGCCGGGGTGGAGGTTGGGGGTTGTGGAGGGGGTCCGTGCCGGGGTGGAGGTTGGGGGGGGGGGGGTCCGTGCTGGGGTGGAGGTTGGGGGTTGTGGAGGGGGTCCGTGCCGGGGTGGAGGTTGTGGAGGGGGTCCGTGCCGGGGTGGAGGTTGGGGGTTGTGGAGGGGGTCCGTGCCGGGGTGGAGGTTGGGGGTTGTGGAGGGGGTCCGTGCCGGGGTGGAGGTTGGGGGGGGGGGGTCCGTGCTGGGGTGGAGGTTGGGGGTTGTGGAGGGGGTCCGTGCCGGGGTGGAGGTTGTGGAGGGGGTCCGTGCCGGGGTGGAGGTTGGGGGTTGTGGAGGGGGTCCGTGCCGGGGTGGAGGTTGGGGGGGGGGGTCCGTGCCGGGGTGGAGGTTGGGGGTTGTGGAGGGGGTCCGTGCCGGGGTGGAGGTTGGGGGGGGGGGGGTCCGTGCTGGGGTGGAGGTTGGGGGTTGGGGAGGGGGTCCGTGCCGGGGTGGAGGTTGGGGGGGGGTCCGTGCTGGGGTGGAGGTTGGGGCGGGGGGGGGGTCCGTGCCGGGGTGGGTGATGGGAGGGCAAATGAGTTGGTCCACCTGGCCAGGTGCCAGCCTCCAACAGTTGGACCCATGCGGTCCATGCCACCTGGCTGGGGGGAGGAGGGGATATGGGCAATGATGACATGTCGTCGTTCCCCTCCCCCCCACCAGGTCGTCATGTTTTCAGATCATCCAGCGATGTTGGCCGCCGTGGTGGCAGCCGCTCATGTCTATGTTGCCCTGGATGAGGAGGAGGAGGAGGAGGAGGAGGAGGAGGAGCGTGCCAGAGAGGCGGCGCAGGCTGCCGCAGAGGGGCAGGCGGCAGCCGCCCAGGCTGGAGGGACACCTGACCGACAGGACGAGGAGGGGGAGGAGGACGTCGCGGCCCCCACGGCAACGGAGGCACCCGAGGGCGCCCCGTGTGTACCGGCCCCGGCAGTCATACCAGGACCTCACGGACCGGGAATGCAGGAGGAGACTCCGGATGAGCCGGGAAACCGTGGCACACATCTGCCACCTGCTGGCACACCTGTCACCGCGTGGCACTGGCGGGGGACACCCTCTCCCCGTGTCCGTCAAGGTTACGGTGGCCCTGAACTTTTATGCAACGGGGTCATTCCAGGCACCGAGTGGGGACCTGTCCGGCATATCGCAGACATCGGTGCATCGGTGCATCCGGGCAGTGACAGATGCCCTTTATGCCATGGCGCACCGCTACATCCGCTTCCCCGTGGACCGGGCCAGCCAAGATGCCCGGGCCGTGGGCTTCTCTGCCATTGCCGGGTTCCCCATGGTCCAGGGCGCGATCGATGGGATGCACGTCATCGATGGGATGCACGTCGCCGTGGCGGCCACCTGCAGATAACAGGCCGTGTTCACTAATAGGAAGGGACCTATTCGATGAACGTACAGGTGGTCTGCGACCACCGCATGATGATCCTGCACGTCTGCGCCCGTTACCCAGGCAGTGTACACGACTCATTCGTGTTGTCGCGGTCATCCATCCCCGCATGTACGAGGGGACGCCATCCCCGGCTGAGGGGCTGGTTGCTGGGGCGACAGGGGCTACCCATTGCGATCGTGGCTGATGACGCCTATACGGAGGCCACGCAATGAGGCGGAGAACCGCTACAATGATGCCATGTAGCGACAAGGGAGTGATCGAGAGGTGCTTTGGCGTGCTGAAGATGCGGTTTCAGGTGCCTGGACCTCTCTGGGGGCGCCCTCCAGTATCGGTCAGATAGGGTCGGCCGCATCATTGTGGTGTGCTGCGTCCTGCACAACATAGCCAGCAGAGGGGCGATTGTGCCGCAGGCAGAGGAGGGCGGAGTGGAGGAGCAGCAGGAAGAGGCCCAGTCCTCCCAGATGAGGGGGATGGGGGCAATGGTCAGGGCAGACGGGGTAGACACAGACGGGTGGCTGTCCACCGTTACCGGCTGGCCCAGCGGGCACGGGACAGACTGATAGACGCCCGCTTCACTGACTAGATGGGCGTGGGAATCGGGTAGTATGGCCACAGACCGCACACCATGACAACAGCCCGACCACCCACACCCCCCACCCATCCATCCACCCAGCACCATCACCCCCCTCCCCAACCCCACACACCCCACCCGCATGCACACCACCCCCCCCACTCCCAATTGCCGATCCACCGGCGGCACAACGGGCCGGGTCTCACCCAGTTGCGGGTGGACGCGTGTCTATCGCAGGCCATGGAGAATGATGACAGCCCCGCCTCCGATGAGCTCCTGGCTCTACATCGTTGGACTATGTCTGACCCATGGCCACAGTACCACCATCCACCCGGACCATCCCTGCATGCGGCTGTGATACTGCAGCGCACGGTCCCGTCCTCTGCCCGGGGGATGTTGATGGCGGCCCAGGGGGAAGGGGGCAGACTCACCTGGGGCTGAGGTAAGACCACCCCTCACACACACACTTGCGCTCAACGTACATGACACCCCCGCACACTTTGGACAGAGCATAAAGGCAGCTTCGGTAGGTGTAACATTGACTTTAATAACCAAAGGAGTTCATGCACGTGCCCTAGCGCCTAAACTCATCTGTGCCCTGCACCCGTGCCAACTTACTCAGTGTCTAATTGTTTGGCCTTACGGGCCCTTTGACTACGTCTACGTGTTTCCCCAGACGGTACAGCAGAACTGGAGGTGGACTCCTGTGATTCCTGCCCTCTGACACTGGATCCCTTTGGCGGCCGTTTTCCTGGGGCGTCCTGGCCTAGATGGGCCAGGCTGCGGCCCGGGCGACTGGGATGGCGAGCTGCCAGCCTGTCCTGCCCGTTGCCCACCCGATGCACCTGGGACGGAAGGGGGGGAGTCCGAGGTGTCGCGGTGTACCGGGACCCTCCCCTACAGAGGGAGCCGGGATGGACCACACCACCTCCTCCTCCCTCGGGGTGCCCGATGGCCCCCAGGCCTCTACATGGGTGGGGGATGCGAACGGACTGGCCATCCGACGCGCCCCCGACATCTGGCGCTGCAGTCCTGGAGGCCCGTGCTGGTATCGACAGGGGTCTGCAGGTTTGCAGCCATGGAGCCCAGGGGTTGTCGAACCCTGTCTGCGACAGTGCGACGCCAGCTCGCACATGGCCACTGGCGCCGATGCCCTCAGCGATGGCCTGCTGAGACTGGGCCATGTGCCTGCTGAGACTGGGCCATGGCCTGCAGAGACTGGCCATGGCCTGCAGAGACTGGGCTATGGCCTGCTGAGACTGGGCCATGGCCTGCTGAGACTGGGCTATGGCGTTTGAGCGCCTCTGCCATCTGGCGCTGGCACTGGCTCATGGCCTCCTGTGAGAGGGCAGCCATTTCCTGGGCCACAGACGCCGCCTGCACGGAAGGCCCCAGGCCTCGCAAACCGTTCCCCATGTCTGACACCGTCGCACCCATTGCCTCCACCGCGGACGCCACCCGTGCGGTGTCAGCCTGGGTGGCACGGCATGACCGGGACCACTCCCAGCTCCTGGACGCGGGTGGACTCCTCCACCTGCGACCGCAGGCCGCCGCAAGCCACCCGTCACCCTATTCGCTCGTCTCCCGTGTCGGTGGTTGCATCGGATCTATGTGTGGGTGTGGTAACTGCAGGAACCCGGGATCCATCTGGGCGGCAGATGTTCGCTTGGCCTGGGCTGCCCTCCGACCGCCCGGTCCCTCTGCTGCTCCTACCTCCACCTGCTGTACCGGGACGGCTGTGTTGTGCGCACCAGTGAGTGTACCAGACGCCTCATCACAAAGTGCCCAACCGTGGTGAGTGTTTCTGCGATGTGGAGGGTGTTGGTGACAGCAGTGGCGTTGTGTCGTGCTCTTCGTCCACTCTGAGTCCATGGCACTTTGGGGTGGGGGTTCGTCTCCACCCATCCACTCTGAGTCACTGTCCGGTATTTCGTCTTCCGGGTAGGGGTGTCCTGGGTAGTGCTGTCCCGGGTAGTGCTGTCCCGGGTAGGGGTGTCCTGGGTAGTGGTGTCCCGGGTAGGGGTGTCCTGGATAGTGGTGTCCTGGGTAGTGGTGTCCTGGCTCGGATGTGACGGGGGCCTGTGCTGCCCCCCTCATCGCTGGGTGGGTCGCTCCCGCACGTGACGGGGGTGTCGTCTCCCTGTTGCTCCAGGTCTCTCCGTCTCCCGTGGTCTCCGAGGGGCATCCTGCGGGCGGTCTGCATCTGCGGGGATGGGTGCCTGGACGTTTGGTCCTGCGATACACAATGAAGCATGCATGGTTAGACATCAGGCAGTGATCAGGTGATACGGGAGAGGGGGATATAGGGGAGGGGGGATATGGGGACGGGCTGTTGGTGGCTCACTTGCTCGTGGGGCCCCGACCTCTGCATCAGCAACCTCCCGGTCGTCAGGTCCGCCAGCCAGTTCCAGGGCCCTTTCCTCGTGTACGGTCAGTGGGCCTCTCATCAGCGGGCCCTCCTCCAGTCCTCACATGCTCCCTATTGTTGTGTGCGCGCTTCTCCTGGGGGGGGGGGGGGGGGGGGGGGGGTGGTGGCAGGGGTAAAAGGCAACAGTGTTAGGCAGGTATATGAATGCACGCCATCGGTTGCGCGTGCATTGCAGAGGTTAAGGTTAGGGCTGGATTCACTTGGGATATGGGGATATGGGGGAGGGGGGATATGGGGGAGGTGGGATATGGGGGATTATGGGGGAGGGGGGATATGGGGGATATGTGGGAGGGGGGATAAGGGGGAGGGGGATATGGGGGATATGGGGGAGGGGGGATATGGGGGAGAGGGGGGATATGGGGGAGGGGGAATATGGGGGATATGGGGAGGGGGGGGATATGGGGGAGGGGGGGGGATAGGGGGAGGGGGGAATATGGGGGGATATGGGGGAGGGGGGAATATGGGGATATGGGGGAGGGGGGATATGGGGAGTGGGGGGCTGGGGTGGGGGGATATGGGGGAGGGGGGATTGGGGATATGGGGGAGGGGGGATATGGGGGAGGGGGAATATGGGGATATGGGGGAGGGGGGGATATGGGGGAGGGGGGAATATGGGGATATGGGGGGAGGGGGGATATGGGGGATATGGGGGAGGGGGGGATTTGGGGGAGAGGGGATATGGGGGATATGGGGGACGCTCACCCTGCCTGCTCTGACGAGGTCGTTCACCTTCTTGTGGCACTGGGTGCCTGTCCGTGGTGTCAGGGCCACAGCGGTGACGGCCTCTGCCACCTCCCTCCACAGACGCCGGCTGTGGCGTGGGGCAACTCTGCGGCCGTGCCCGGGATACAGGGCGTCCCTCCTCTGCTCCACCGCATCCAGGAGCGCCTCCACATCGCGTGACTCGAACCTCGGGGCTGAGCGACGGCCAGCCATCAAGTCGGGTGTTGCGGTCGGCTGTTCCGGTCGGGTGGGGGGGGGAGCTGCGCGGCCTTATGAGCCGTCACGCCGTGCAGCGCGTATGACGCTGCACGGCGTGAACCACTGCGCAAGCGCGGATCCCGTTACGTCGCTGCTAGCCCATTTCGGGCCGCAGACTATCGGCCCATTTTTATGACGTGACGCAAGTGGGATTTGCGCCGTTTTTTGCGCCGATCGGCGGAGTTTCCGCCGATAACGGAGAATTTCGCCCAATATTCTTGGTATTGATTTTTCGATTGCTGATGAACACACATTTCAATCGCGGTTTGGAGAGTTAAATCCTTTTGCCTAAGTAATCTTTCTCTACGTTTTTCATCATTTATGTCAAAGACTATTTGGTCTCACACCATGGAATCATTCAGTGCGGAGAAGTTACAGGATTGTCTAGCAGTCTCAGATCAGTAACAAATCACCCTTGTTTTGCAATCTCTTAAAAATAAAACGCTCAAACGTTTCATTAGTTGGATTTTACAATGGTTATCAAATTTTGCAAAAATTGCATCAACTTTGTTTTATCTTGATCCGCCATGTACTGGAAAGAATGATAGATCTCAATGGCATGTGGACCAGCCATAGTTAGTAGTAGAGCAATTCTAAGTGCATTGGTAGCATTATTCAAATCGGAAGCTTCTAAATAAATTTGGAATTGCTGCTTGAACAAACGCCAGTTTATATTTGGGTTACCGGTGATCCTTCGATGTCAAGGAGCTTGAGCTTTATCCATCGATCCTGGATTCGTCAAAGTTCTGCAGTCTCAGGTTGGTGCTTCGCAAGTCTAATAGCTTCTTAGTTTTTTTCTTTTTTCTAATCTTACTAAATTATGCTAGCTAGTTTCCGTAGCCAATCGCCTGGTACCATATATTGTTACTTTTTGCTTCGTAATCCAGAATGGTCTGATGGTGTGATTATGAAGAAACCACCAAAGCAAAACTGATTTATTGAATAACGATTGATTAAGATTGAGTTTGCACACTCCACAGAACTATAACTAGTAATCAAGTAATCTATATTAAAGTAATAACTAATTTAAACTACACCTGCTTCTATGTAGTCTTAACTATGCTATGATCTCTCTCTGCTTACACTCGACTGGCTAGAATACCCAAGATTCCCTGAGTTCTTATATTTATACTGGGAACTAGTGGTGCCCTCCAGTGGTTGTGTTACACGGAGATGTAATAATTAACCCTTTACTTGTCTACACACATACATATCATTACACTCTTTTTCAGAGAACCAGTATCTCCTTGCATGATCAGCTATGTTGTTGATACTGGGTCCATAAACCTATCGTGGTGCTCTGAATGTATTCGTTGGAGCTCCAGCATGCTCTCCTTGCTGTTTCTGACACTGCTCCTTTCTGTCCACAGTTGGTTTGCAAGAATTACTCCAATGCCTCTGCTACCCACACACTTATTGAAGACAAGTAATAAATTCTGGCAAGAATTTTCAGATAACCTCTCTGTGTAAACTGAACCTAAACTGTTTGTAAAAAGCATATAGGATCCTTGACTTTATAAATAAAGGTATTCACAAAAGTCAGGAAGTTATGACATCTTCATGGTTAGGCCGTACTTGGGAAAGATGACAAGACCTTGAATAAGGTGCAGAGGAGATTTACAGGAATGGTACTAGGGTGAGGAGTTTTTGATATGTGCAGAAGCTAGAGAAGCTTGGGATTGTTCATCTTGGAGCAGAGAAAGTTACAGGGAGATACAGTAGGGATGTTGAAATTGATAAATGGGTTTCATGTAGTAGAGAAGATTAAATTGTTTCCATTGGCAGGAAGGTCAATTCAGATTGATCAAAAAAACCAAGAGGATTTTTATTTTACATTGTGTGTTATGATTTAGGATGCATCATCTGAAAGAGTGTTGAGAGCAGATTCAGTACTAAATTTCTAAAATGAATGGGTTAGATAATTCAGAAGTAATAATTTGCAAAACTATGGGAATAGAGCAGGGAATGGAATTAATTGGTAACTCTTTCCAAGAGCCAGCACAAGCACAATGGGCCTAATGGCCTCCAACATGATTTGATGTTATATTCAATACTGAAGTTGCAAAATGTTCCACAGCAGTCAACTAGAAATTTCAGCAGAACCACTCTCAATTTTTGGTTGCAGGCGCTTGTCTCTTTAAATCAAATTTTCAGATCTAACCTTTACCTCCAGATTATGATGGGTGGGTTTTTGGCAATGGTTCTGTTTCAGGAAATTAATAGAGCATCAGGTTCTTATGCATGTCGAACTATTCCTATTTGCATATGCCGAGTTCAACATAGTGTATGTCTGCCTCGTCTGTGGACTGTTGGATAATGGCATTGTTCGCACTGATGACAGAAATTGAGTAGTAAGCCTTGTTTTTAAGGTTGCAACTGCCTCATTTTTTGCTTGACCGCGGCATCAAAATGAACACAATTTTTCAGTGTAGTGATGTCATGTAATTTGGGAAAAAGAACTTTCCACGTTGTTGGAAGAAAAATTGAGCAAATAAGGGGGAATCTTACCATACGTTAATTAAGTATGTAAAAACCTTTTCAGTTGGGGGTACCACTGCATCATTTAGAAACATACATCAATCATTTCCCTGGCAGCCACTTGTACATAGCCTTATCAATCTTATGTTAAAGAAAACCTGAATCATGCAGCTGTCTGTTAAATGGTAGATAATAGAGCATATTCATTTGAGCAAGGAATTCAGTGTTGCTAATTTACATAACTAGTACTCTAAATTCATTAGCTGTCGGGCAAGAGTATCGACTGAATTTAAACATAAATTAAAGGTCAATAAAAATTAAATGGATTTTTTAAAGGAACATTTGAAGGGATATTTTAAATTGAATAATTAGAAGATCTATTTAAAGCTACACAAATATGTTGAATATTAATTAAGTTAAAAGAATTATTTCTCGAATGAATTCTTGGTTAATGATAGAAGTGTGATGACTAGATTTCCTGTCCCAAGAGTTGTTTTAGAATTACTTTTTTAAACAAAAAATGTATTTTATTACAAACATGTATCAAAACAGGTTACAGCAAACAAACACCCGGGAAACATGCTTCCCAACAATCAACAATTGGCATAGATCGACACCCGATGCTCCCTCTGTTCCCTCATAATCCCCTGCTACTCCGCTGGCTCTCTTAAGAGCCATCACCAACGGCTATATGGCCAATGCAAACAACATAGGCGACAGCGGCACCCCTGTCTCATACCATTGTGTAATTCAAAGCTTTGTGAGCTCATATTATTCGTCCTCACCGTTGCCGTGGTGTCACATACAGCAACCGCCGACAGATTCATAAGTACATTTAACAACCTTCTTAAATTACTCGCGAGCTGCCTGCCCTTCAGGAAGCCTGTTTGATCTTCTGGTACAACCCCCGGGACACAATCCTCATTCCTCCCCGCCAACAACTTAGCCAATACTTTCACATCCGTGTTTAACAGTGATATGGGCCTCTACGACCCCACATTCCACCGGGTCCATCCCCTTTTTCTGGATTAACGTAATTCCTGCCTGCATCGTCATCTCGGGCAGCTCCCCCTTCTCCAGCGCTTCATTAAACGCCCCCAACATACGTGGTGCCAGGTCTGTCGCAAACTACTTATAAAGTTCCGCCGGGTACCCATCCGGCCCCGGGGCCTTCCCCGACTTCATACCCCTGATACTATCCAGCACCTCCCCAGCCCCAGGGGCTCCTCCAATGCCTGCTTCTTTGCTTCCTCCACCTGGGGAAACTCCAGCTCATCTGGAGACTGCCCCGTGTCCCTCCCCTCTTCCCCCTCATTTATCTTCCCTGGCTCCGACACCACATGCCCAGCCCCAGTCCGTCTCCTCAATATTTCCCTGGAGGCGGCCTGCCTCCGCAGCTGGTGCGCCAGCTTGTGGCTCGCCTTCTCCCCATACCCCTCTTGCCCTATTTTTAAAAAAATATATTTTTTATTGTCCTCCTTTTTTACATTTTCTCCCAAATTTACACCCACCAACAATAAACAGTAATCAGTAACAAATATGTCAATCCCCATATCAATCACAACGATCCCATCCTCCCACCAAACCCCAAACATTAGCCCGCATGTTCACACAAACAAATGACAAAAAGGAAGTAGGGATCACCCATAGTCGCCATTAACACACACAGCAGCCCCCCTCCCACCCGCAAGCCCCAACTAATGTTCGATGTTATCCAGTTCTTGAAGGTGCATAATGAATAATGCCCATGAATTGTAGAACCCCTCCATCCTTCCCCTCAGTTCTAACTTAACCTTCTCAAGAGTCAAGAGTTCCAACAGGTCCCCCGCCACGCCAGGACACCGGGTGGAGAGGTTGCTCTGCATCACATCAGGATCCGCCTTCGGACGATCAATGAGGCGAAGGCTACAACATCTGCCTCCGCATCCGTTTCCAACCCTGGTTGGTCCGACAATCATCCTCGCCCTCGTGAGATGTGCTCTGTATACCACCTTCAGCTGTATCAGCCCCAACCTCGCTCACGAGGTGGAGGCATTCACTCTCCGGAGCACCTCACACCAGAACTCCTCCATATCCTCTCCCAACTCTTCCTCCCACTTTGCTTTGATCCCTTCCAGTGGTGCCTTCTCCTCTTCCAAAATAGTTCCGTAAACCGCTGACACTACCCCCTTCTCCAGTCCCCCTGTCGTCAGCACCTCCTCCAGCAATGTGGAGGCCGGCTCCACCGGGAAGCTCTGTATCGCCTTTCTGGCAAAATCTCGAACCTGCACGTATCTAAACATTTCCCCCTGCTCCAGCCCATACTTTGCTTCCAGCTCCTTCAATCCTGCAAACCGACCCCTAAGAAACAAATCTTTTAGTGTTTTAATCCCCTTCTTCTCCCATTTCCGAAAATTTCCATCCCACCTTCCTGGCTCAAATCTGTGGTTCCCCCGAATCGGCATTTCCCTTGACACTGCCTCCAACCCGAAGTGTTGGCTAAACTGCCTCCAAATTCTCAATTAAGCTATTATTCCTACTTCTCTGAATTTACCATTACTTACCATTACTTGAACAGTAAGATACAAGGCTACGGTTGAGGTGCATTGGCACATAATAAAAGCTGCAGTTCCAACCCGAAGTGTTGGCGAAACTGCCTCCAAGTTCTCAATTAAGCTATTATTACCGGACTCCCTGAGTATTTCCCCGGGGCTATCGGGAGCGGCGCTGTTGCTGGTGCTTTCAATCCCGACCTCCTGCACAAACTTCCTCCATTCTGATCCACTGCGAATCAACCCCTCTGACCCAGCTCCGCACCTTCTCCCCTTTCGCCGACCAGTAGTAATACATCAGGTTCGGAAGACCCAAACCCCCTGCCTGCCTTCCTCTCTGTAGCAGCCTCTTGCCCTATTTAATTGCCCTACCGCCCTCCCTGTTGTCAGCCTGTCAAATTGCCCCTGCAGCTTTTCCTCCTTGCCAATCCCTCAGTTTTGGGCAGCCTCGAATATTTCCTGTCCATCTCCACTATCTTGCTCACTAGGCGGTCATATTTCTCTGTCCTTTCCCGATATGTGCAAGCCTTAAACAAGATAATTTCCCCCCGGACCACTGCCTTCAGCGCTTCCCAAAAAATGACCGCCGACACTTTCCCATTCTGATTCAACTCCACATACTCCTTAATCGTTGCCCACACCTTTTCACAAAAACCTCCATCCACCAGCAACCCCAAATCAAACCTCCACCCCGGCCTCTGCTCTCGGCCCGGTCTAAGCCGAATCTCCAGCCAGTGGGGCGCATGGTCCGAAATAACTATCCCCGCGTGCTCTGCCCCCTCCACACCAACCAAAATCTCCCGGCTCACCCCAAAATAATTAATCCTCAAATACATCTTATAGACATGCAAAAAAAAGGAATACTCCCTTCCCCCTGGGTTCTGAAAGCGCTATGGATCCACCTTACCTATCCTCTCCATAAACCCACCCAGCTCCCTTGCCATTCGCACCCTACCCATTGATGCACGATCAATGACCACTAAAGCGAGGTTGTAGTCCAACTGAAGGCTTTAATAAGCTAGATGTATCCCCCAGCAGCTCAGGTACAGAATGAAGGCTGCTGGGGTGGCACGGGCTCTTATACCCCGCCTAGCAGGGCGGTGCTACCATACATCTTGACCAATAGGAAGCATACAGTTTCTACCAATGGTGTTCCAGCATTACCAGGTACCGTAATACCTCTACTACCACACCCATCACCCAGGGCTCGACCTATCCATCCTCGGCTCTGGGACACAGTTAAAATCTCCTCCCATGATCAACTGGTGGCCAAATCTGGGATCGCTACCGGCAGCCCCCTCATAAAACCCACATCGTCCCAATTTGGAGCCTACAGGTTTACCAGCACCACTGGCGTCCCTTCCAATACCCCACTCACAAATCTCCCACCCAGATTCCTTCACACTCTCAAATCTTATTTTCTTGCACATTAAAATTGCCATTTCCCTCTATTTCGAATCAAACCTCGAGGGAAAAACCTGCCCAACCCACCCCTTCCTTAACCTAACCAGGTCCTTCACATGGAGGTGTGTCTCCTGCAGAAAGGCCACTTTCGCTTTCAAGCTCCTGAGTTGCGCGAATACCCGCAATTTTTTTAACCGGTCCATTAAGTCCCCGGACATTCCACGTTAGCAACCTTACTTACGCCTCCAATCCCCTGTACCTCCATCATCTTCCCGATTTATCTCCAGCCCCTTAATTCCACCCGGTACTGAGCCCTTCCCAGATGGCCCCCTTCTCCACCCCTGACCATGTCATCTCTCAGCCCCTGCCAACCTCTTTCCCCTCTCTTTCCCCCCCCCCCCCTGCCATTCCTCTCGGCCTTCTCCCCACCTCACTTCCGTTCACCAGCATTACTTGCTAGCGTGCAGCCCCTGTCCAAAGGCTCCTCCCAATTACCTCCTCTCCCCCTCCCCCCCACTCCTCAGCTCAAGGAAGAAGGCTCCCTGCTGACCTTACCTTCTCCCACCCAAATAAAGATTCCTCCTGAACTCCAGGCCACCTCCCCAAAAGCAAACAAACTAATGCTAAACAGCCCCATAAAACAGGAGGGGGGAATGTGAATGTCCGTTCCCATATAAACTCTTCACCCCTTCCAACCCCAACAATAAACAGCAAACCCAAAGAAAGGACTCCCTCTAAATTGGAGGGGACGAAAATCCCCCACTTCAAACATATTCCCAAACATTGTCCACTCAGTTCTCCCCCAGTTTATGCTCCTTTAAGAAGTCCTTGGCCACTTCTGGGGTCTCGAAGTAATACTCCCGACCTTGAAATGTCACCCATAATTTCGACAGGTAGAGAAATCTGATACCGCCGACGGTACAGCACCGCCTTGGCCTTATTGAACCCTGCCCGCCGTTTCACCAACTTGGCTCCAATGTCCTGATATATTCGGACCTTGTTCCCCTCCCACTCGCAGGTGCACTTCTCCCTGGCCCAACACACAATCCTTTTGCCCACAAATTTGTGGAGTCTCACGATCACCGCCTGTGGCAGCACCCCAGCTCTCAGCTACTGCCTTCGGGAACTGTGCGCTCGGTCCACTTCAGCGGCCTTCTGCACCACCCAGCTCCGCCAGCATCTTCGAGACTTGCCTCGTGGCACTCACATTTTCCACTCCTTCAGGCAGGCCCACTATTCGTAGGTTCTGCCTTCTTGAGGTATTCTCCTGCTCCTCCGCCTTTTGCTCTCAACGTTTTTCAAAGGTCTCCTAGAAGCCCCACCTCCGCCTCCAGTGCCACCACACGATTGCTGTGGTCTGAGATCTCTCCTTCGATCGCTCGAATCTGTGACCCCTGCACCTCCAAGTACCTCTCCACCCCCTCCATCGATATCTTCAGGAGTATCACAGTTCCTTCAATGGCTTTCGACTGATCGTCCCGCCATTCCTTCCTCTGCTGGCGGAATTCCTCCTTGATAAAAGCCATCAACTGCTCCATCTGGGTCTTTCCACTTTGCACCAGCCTTTCCCCCTCTGGCATCCTTACACCGGTTGCTGCGCCACAGGTTTCCTCCATCTCTTTGGCCAGGTCGCTCACCGTCTTCTGCTGGGTCTCATAACCAGCAGACATACCACCTCCTGGGGAAAACTACTCCTCCAATCTTCAACTACCCCTTAATATCGGGTAAAAAGGGCCCTTTCCTATGCCTTCGAGCAGGAGTTACCCTGCGTGTGCCATTGGAAGTCCCGCTGAATTAGAATTACATTGTAACATTGTGCAATACTTTGTGCTTCAATCATAGTTAGGTAAACTAGGTAAAACAAAATTTCAGCGCCAGGGTCCCAGGTTCAAATCCTGGCTTGGGTCACTGTCTGCATGTTCTCCCTGCGTCTGCATGGGTTTCCTCTGGGTGCTCTGGTTTCCTCCCAAAAGTCCCGGAAGATGTGCTTGTTAGGTGAATTGGACATTCTGAATTCTCCCTCAGTGTACCCGAACAGGTGCTGGAATGTGGTGACGAGGGGCTTTTCACAGTAACCTCATTGCAGTGTTAATGTAAGCCTACTTATGATGATAAAAGATGATTATTAATTAATTTAAGATGGAATGATGAAGCTTTTTCTTCGTTTGACATTGTTAGCATTGGCAATGTATTTATTTTTTTTAGAAAATATTTTATTGAGGCATTTATCATTTTAATAATTTTAAACATCAAATTACAATCAAAACAAAACCACAGTAATGTACCCAAGAAACCCCCTGGGCACAAACCCCAGCCAACATGGCTTACACAAACAGTCCCACCTTCCCCAACCACCTCCCATGCCTCTTTTCCCTCCCCCATCCCTTCCTGCTGACAGCTTAATTTTTCTCAAAGAAATCAATGAATGGCTGCCACCTCCAAGCAAACCCCATGCAACAAACCCCTCAAGGCGAATTACATTGTTTTGAGTCTGAGAAACCACACCATGTCACTAACCCACACTCCCGACTTCAGGGGCTCTCCACCCTAGTAATATCCGTCTCCAGGTCACCAGGGAGGCAAAGGCCAGACGTCGGCCTTTCTCTCCCCCTGTGCACCCGGCCTTCCGACACACCGAAGATCGCCACCGTTGGACTCGGCACCACCCTCATTTGTAATATCTCTAACATGACGTTCAAAAACATCTGCCAGAAACCCCTCGGCCTTGAACATGCCCAAAACATATGGACATGGTTCGCAGGACACCCCGCACAGCGCCCGCACCTATCCTCCACCTCCACAAAGAACATGCTCACCCGTGCCCTGTGGACCACCTTTTGAACCACCTTAAATTGTATCAGGTTGAGCCTGGCGCACGACGAATCTCCTCAGGGCCTCCTCCCATAATCCAACGTCCACCCCCACCCAGCTCCTCTTTCCACTTTCTCTTCACCTACCCTATCGGGGTCCCCTCCCATCAGCTCCTTATAGATCTCTGAGACCTATCCCTCTCCTACTCCTGTACTCGACACCACCCTATCCTGTAGCCCCTGGACGGCAGGTACGGGAAGGTCGAAACCTGCCTATGCACAAAATTCCTCACCTGCAGGAACCGGAACCCATTCCCCGTTGGCAACTCAAACCCCTCCTCCAGGCTCGGGAAACTCATCAATAAAAAGATCCCCAAATCTCTCGATCCCTGCCCGCACCCCCCCCCCCCCCGCCCGCCCGCCTGCCACCCCAGCAGCACCTTTTTCACCCACGGGGTTTTACCAGCCCAAATAAATGCCGAGATCTCTGCATTCACCTTTTTCAAGAACGTCTTGGGAATAAAAATTGGGAGACTGGAAAACAAACAAACAACCTCTGGAGGACCATCATTTTAACAGTCTGTACTCGCACTGCCAATGACAACGGGAGTGCATCCCACCTCCGAAGGTCCCCCCTCATCTACCAGCTGCCCCAAATTCAGTTTATGCAGCTGCTCCCACTCCCAGGCCACCTGGATACCCAAATATCGAAAGCTCCCTCCCACCACCTTGAACGGTATCTCACCCAATCTCTTCTCCTGCCCCCTCGCCTGGATCGCAAAGACCTCACTCTTACCCATATTCAATTTGTATCCCCAAAACCATTAGAATTCCTCTAATATCCCCAAAATCCCTCCAATTCCCCCCAGTGGGTCTGATATGCACTGCAGCAGATCATCCGCGCAGCGCGAGACCCTGTGTTCCAACCCCCCCTTTACTATCCCCTGCCAGACCCTCAACGCTCTCAATGCCAACGGCTCTACAGCGAAGCTATCAACAGTAGGGAAAGTGGACATCCCTGTCTTGTCTCCTGGTGTAACTTGAAATAGTCCAATCTCGCCCAATTCGTCCGCACACTCTCCACCGGTGCCTGGTATAGCAACCGGACCCAATCCACAAATCCCTGCCAAAACTACCCCAGGACCTCCCACAAGCATTCTCACTCCACCCGATCAAAGGTCTTCTCTGCGTCCATGGCCACCACCACCTCCACCTCACGCCCCTCTGAAGGCATCATGATTACATTAAGCAACCATCTAATGTTGGTTGCCAAATGCTGCCCCTTAACTAACCCCTGGGACGCAATTTATCAGTAACTTGAATTTGTTTGGAGATTTTTTTAAATTGTTCATTGTCCTGTATAAGCACTCGTAGGAACTTTAGCAATTTCTCTATATTACAGTGAATTCACAAATAAATAACTGGTTATAGAATACTGTGGGAAGCCCTGAATGGCGGGGTGGGGAACAACTCTGACTTTAAATGGTTGGCTGCCTCTTGGGTTTAAAATATAGATTTTTACCTTAAATACAAACAGTCTCTAACAATGGCGCTGACCCAACACCTAACGTTACATGAAGGGAGACAATGCATGCTGCGCAATGATGATGGAAAGTAATGACACATTCACCAATGAAGATGGGTGGTGATGATTGGCTTGCAGTGAAAACAAATGGTGAGGGCATCAGTGATGTGCAACATATGATGATGATGGAAGACAGGGCTAAAGTGGAGATTGTGACTTAAATTGGGAAAAACTAACCTAAAATATGCAATAACTTGAGTGGGGAATGAGGGGTTTGTCTTATGAAGAGAGATTGAGCAGTTTAGGCCTATATTCTCTCGAGTTCAGAAGAACGGGAGGGGGAGCTCATTGATATATACAAGATGATAAAGGTGTTGACAAAGTAGCCATAAAGCGAATGCTTCCTCTTGTGGGGCAATTTAGAACAAGAGGTCATAGTTTTAGGATAAGGGGTAGCAGATTTAAAACTGAGATGAGGAGAAATTACATCTCTCAAAGGGCCGTGAATCTATGCAATTCAGTGCTGTGGATGCCAGGGCATTGAGTAAATTTAAGCAGGAGATAGACATTTTTAATTAGTAATGTTTGTTTGTTTTGTTTTATGAATTTAGAGTACCCAATTATTTTTTCTCCAATTAAGGGGCAACTTAGTGTGGCCAATCTATCTAACCTGCACATCTTTGGGTTGTGGGGGTGAATCCCACGCAGACATGGGGAGAATGTGCAAACTCCTCACGGACAGTGACCCAGGGCCGGGATTCAAACCCAGGTCCTCAGCACCGCAGTCCCAGTGCTATCCACTGCGCCACATGCGCCCTTTAATTAGTAATGTTAAAGGGGTATAGAGAATGGGAAGGAAAGTGGACTTGAGGCTAAGATGAGATCAGCCATGATCATATTGAATGACGTAGCGGGCTCAAGGGGCTGAATTGCCGATTCCTTCTCCTCGTTCTTATGTAACTTAAATTGAAGACTTACTGTCTGTATTTTTAAAAGTAGTGGGCAAATTTGTTGCACGTAGACTTTTTTCTTCTTCAGTTATTTATAAGACTGCCAGGTATAATTTTGCTCGATTTCGTTGTTTCCTATCTTGCTTCTTGTCAAGTTTCCAACACGACTCGTTACAAAATTACAAATTCATGTCTGCAAACCTGACAATTTCCTAATGTAAGTTCATGCTTGCTTGTGTCAATTTGTGACTAATTTAATAAATAGATGTATCAGTTGTGGTTATTTGTTAAATCAAATGAAAGTAACATATTGACAATGCATAATGCCAGGACTCTAATATATTGTGAATTATTAATTGCTAGTAATTAATTCATTAAAAATAAATAATGACTGCACCATGTCTGAAGTACATGAAGTTAATGCCCTGAAGTAAAGTATGTTAACAGTAATATGCCAATTTTGCCCCATGTACAGATGCAAATATATCTTGTTATGACACCCTGGACAGTTTGCAGTCAATTCCAGGCCCACTTAACCCAGAATTGCAACATGGTTGAAATTAACTTTTCTTTTAAAATACCCAAGGTCTTCGGCACACGTGCACACATACACACACACAGCCATCTTCCAGCTACTTTGTAGGCTTTTAGATGTGTATTATCTTTTCTTTCAACTTGTAATGGTTTTCATTATAGACTCAGAAATAGCAGGCAGCCAGCATTTGCAAAAGAGACAGATTCTTTCAGGGTCTAGAAGCGTCTGTCTTCAGACAATAGATGGCAGAGCGAGGCAGCTGTTTCCAACTTGAGAGTCCAGTGGCTTCTCTCGGTTTCTTTCCAAAACCCCCCACCTGACAGGAATCAATCACTGTCGATTGCCAGGCAGAATACTGTCCCTGGCCAATCCACTGGCCACCAGCCAACCAATTGAAACAAACCCCTCCAATCTCTTGGGTGCCATAAAGTCTGGGTTCTTCTGTCCAAAACACAAAACGTTATTACTCAGTGTACTATTTAACACTGAGTTCCTTACTTCCTCTGTTCGACTTAAAGGTATGTCTCCATTAACGATCCATGGACCAAAAACGATAAAGAGAAAATAAGAGAAATGGGAACTATAAGGGATTCACCAGGAAGAGCCATTCGTATCTCTGAGTCCAAGAAAATTTATGAGGATCTTGATACTGATGTGCCAATGAGAAACATGTTACAAATATGAAGACATTCTGAGGCAGAATGAAAATGGACGTGAGAATTGTGATGTACAGTTAATCAGCACCTGTTGCTTCTGATGCAGGTATGGCAGCACACTAAGTTTGTGTTGCCATTTAATTGGCATGATTGCATGCAGGCAGAGCTAAATGTGCAGTTGAGTAGCTATGCACAAGGGGGCTCAAGTTTGTCTGAGGCTAACACCACTTTAAATAAAATGCTGGATAAACTCAGCAGGTCTGGCAGCATCTGTGGAGAGAGAAGCACTCTTAAAGCTCTGAGTTCATATGACCCTTCTTTAGAACCACATACGGTTGCCTACATCACATAAAGGGAGGTGTGTACTTTGGTTGAAGGAGGCGCTGGAACTGTTTGAGGAAGAAGAGTGAATTATGACATAAGGAGAGGAAATGTGTTACAAGGTTCTCTGTTGCTGCACAGAAATCTTGGTGAAAAAGGTAAGAGAGCAGATCAGATGTGATCTACAAGAAGTCCTCCAGACAAGCAAGGGAAACTTTATGACATGGTGGTCAATGCCAGAAGTTGAGCCCTGTTGAAATCCCTATGTGGTACATTATCAAATCCAACACTCAAGAAGCTCTACTCCATCCAGGACAAAGCTCTACTCCATCCAGGACAAAGCAGCCTGTTTGATTGATACCCCTTCCACAAACATTGAATCCCTCCACTATTGACGAACACTGGCAGCCATGTGTGCCATCTACAAGACGTACTGCAGGAACTTACCGATGTTTCTTGGGCAACACCTTTCAAACCCACTGCCACCTAGAAGGACAAGATACATGGAACTATCACGATCGTCACTCACAACCTGTCCCTACTCCGTTCCGAGGTCCCCACCTGCTTCAAGAAGACCACCATCATACCGGTGACAAAGAAAAACCAGGCATCGTGCCTCAATGACTACTGTCCGGTGGCCCTGACTTCAGTTGTAATAAAGTGCTTCGAGAGGTTGGTCATGAAGCGCATCACCTCCATTCTCCCAGAACGCCTTGATCCATTGCAATTCGCATACCACCGCAACTGGTCCACAGCAGACGCCATCTCCCTGGCCCTACACTCATCCTGAGAGCATCTCGACAACAAGGACTCCTACATCAGACTCCTATTTATTGACTGCAGCTTCGCCTTCAACACCACAATCCCAGCCAAGCTCATATCAAAGCTCCAAAACCTTGGACTTGGCTCCTCACTCTGCAACTGGATCCTCGACTTTCTAACCCACAGACAACAATCGGTCTGCGTAAACAACAACAATAGTACTCCATATCGGGCCCCCACAAGGCTGCGTACTTAGCCCCCTACTATACTCCCTATACACACATGACTGCGTGGCAACATTTGGTTCCAACTCCATCTACAGGTTTGCTGATGATACAACCATAGTGGGCTGGATCTCGAATAACGACGAGTCAGAATACAGGTGGGAGATTGAGAACCTAGTGGAGTGGTGCAGCACAACAATCTATCCCTCAAGACCAGCAAAACTAAAGAGCTGGTCATTGACTTCAGAAAGCAAAGTACTGTACACACCCCTGTCAGCATCAACGGGGCTGAGGTGGAGATGGTTAGCAGTTTCAAATTCCTAAGGGTACACATCTCCAAAAATCTGTCCTGGTCCACCCACGTCGACGCTACCACCAAGAAAGCACAACAACGCCTATACTTCCTCAGGAAACTAAGGAAATTCGGCATGTCCACATTAACCCTGACCAACTTTTACAGATGCACCATAGAAAGCATCCTATCTGGCTGCATCACAGCATGGTATGGCAACTGCTCGGCCCAAGACCGCAAGAAACTTCAGAGAGTCGTGAACCCAGCCCAGTCCATTACACAAACCTGCCTCCCATCCACTGACTCCATCTACACCTCCCGTTGCCTGGGGAAAGCAGGCAGCATAATCAAAGACCCCTCGCACCTGGCTTATTCACTCTTCTAACTTCCATCGGGCAGGAGATACAAAAGTCTGAGAGCACGCACGAACAGACTCAAAAACAGCTTCTTCCCCGCTGTTACCAGACTCTTAAACGACCCTCTTATGGACTGACCTGATTAATGCCACACCCCTGTATGCATCTAACCGATGCCGGTGTTTATGTAGTTACATTGTGTACCTTGTGTTGCCCTATTATGTATTTTCTTTTATTTTCTTTTCTTTTCATGTACTTAATGATCTGTTGAGCTGCTCGCAGAAAAATACTTTTCACTGTACCTTGGTACGCGTAGCAATAAACAAACAAACATCATTCTGACTTGGAAATATATCACTGCTCCTTCACTGTTGCTGGGTCAAAACCCTGGAATTCCCTCCCTCACAGTGCTCTAGGTCTACGCACACCTTAAGGACTTCAGCAGTTCAAGAAGGTGCCTCACCAAAGCCTCCATCCTGTAAAATGAACTTTAAAAAATATATCTTTTATCAACACACTGATTTACTTAGGTCAGCCATGAGACTAAAAATGGTTCACTGCATTAAAATATCAGTTGTAACATTACACATCTTACATTTTGATGAAACAGAGAAAATATCTTTAATTCTAATGTCATGCAAATGTTTTACAAATTTTCACATGCAAATACATCAAGTAAAAGGCAGGAATGTATTTTATTGGGGTTTCAGATATTGTATTTCACAACTCATATTACACTTTACATAACAGTGCAGTAAAGGGGAAGAAACAAAACGAGCAAGAAATAAAAGGAGATAAAAAGACAGGCATCAGTACAGATAATTCCATACAATTGCTTTTCCTCCTGTTATGGCCCTGGCCCCCCCTTTGGTCAGCTTACCTTTGTTGCAATTCCTAGTTTGGCCTGGTTGCATATTTACAGATGTCTATCTGCAATTTTGGTCCCTTGGTCCTCTAATTTTCCTTGTGTGTCCACCCCCCACCCCCTTTCCTTTTCATCTTTATCCTGGTGACTCACTTGTGTTCTCTTTCCCTCACACCCACAACCGTACTCTATTGTCCACGTCTTGTGGAAGCTCTCTTCTAATCCTCGGATGGCACATTTTATTTTCTCCAGTTTTGAGAAATTCTGCCAGGTTGAGCAGCCAACCTTCAGCCTTGGGTGGTGCTGCCGATCGGCAGCCGAGCAGGATTCTCCGGTGGCGATCAGGGAGGCAACGGCTAGGGCGTCGGCCCCCCTCCCGTGAAGCGTTCTGGCTGGTCTGAGACCCCGAAGACTGCCACTTTTGGGCATGGCTCCATCCTCACTCCCACATTCTGGGACATTGCCACAAAAGAGCTCGTCCAGTACCCAGCACGTCTGGGGCAGGCTGTGGGTGTGGTTGGAGTTGATACACTTCATGACTTCTCCCAGTTCTAATGGTGCTTCCAGCCTCCATCTCTTGTCTTCCCCGACAATCAGCATGTCCAGTCCGTTGAGGATCTGTTTTATCCCCATGTTCCCTTCGGGGAGGGGGCGGCTCAGAGGTGTACAGCCTGCCTGGTAAAAGGTTGCAAAGGCCTCACTGACCCTTTCTGGTGTGATGACTAGCTTATCATTGCAGTCCCTATTTCCCTCGTGGCTCCCTGCTTTCTCAGCTGGTGAGCCAGCAGATGGCTGGCTTTGTCTCCATGTTCATAAAAGGTCCCCCAAGTCTAGCGGAGCTGGTGCACTGCTCCCTCAGCGGATAGCAGGTCAAAGTCCATTTGTAGCTTCTTCCTGGCCGCCAGTAGCCCTATGGTCGGGGCCAAGGAGTACCGCGATCCACCTCCAGTATGGAGTCGACCAGCTCTTGCCCAGCTGCCCTTTCCTGTCGCTGCGCACATTGTATGCAATAATTTCTCCCCTTATCACTATCTTCAGAGCCTTCCAGAATGTGGAAGGTGAGACCTCTCCATTGTGGTTGTTGGTTAAATACCGTTTTAAGGCCTATGATATCTGTTTGCAGACTGCCTTGTATCAAATACCCCCTAGGCAGGCCCCCCCCGGTTGCTGCTGTTGCTGACCGACCTTCATCTAACGCTCCGCGAGATAGTCTAGGAACGGTTGACACCGCCTGTAGAACCCCTGCGCAGACCCTCTCAAGGCAAACTTAATCCTCTCCAGCTTAATGAACCCAGCCATGTCATTTATCCAGGCCTCCACGCTGGGGGGCTTCGCCTCCTTCCACATTAGCAAGATCCTTCGCCGGGCTACTAGGGACGCAAAGGCCAGAATGATGGCGTCTTTCGCCTCCTGCACTCCCGGCTCGTCCATTGCTCCAAATATTGCTAGCCCCCAGCTTGGCTTGACCCGGGCTTTCACCACCTTAGATATTTTTCCCGCCACTCCCCTCCAGAACCACTACAGTGCCGGGCATGACTAAAACATATGGACATGGTTCGCCGGACTTCCTGAGCACCTCCCACATCTGTCCTCTACCCCAAAAAACCTACTTAACCTCGCCCCCGTCAAGTGCGCTCTGTGAACCACCTTATATTGTATCAGGCTGAGCCTGGCACACGAGGAGGAGGAATTAGCCCTACCTAGGGCATCAGCCCATAGCCCCTCCTCAATCTCCTCCCCCAGCTCCTCCTCCCATTTACCCTTCATCTCCTCTACCAATGCCTTCCCCTCTTTCATCTCCAGGTATATTGCCGACATATTTGGGGCAGCATGGTAGCATTGTGGATAGCACAATTGCTTCACAGCTCCAGGGTCCCAGGTTCGATTCCGGCTTGGGTCACTGTCTGTGCGGAGTCGGCACATCCTCCCCGTGTGTGCGTGGGTTGCCTCCGGTTTCCTCCCACAGTCCAAAGATGTGCAGGTTAGGTAGATTGGCCATGATAAATTGCCCTTAGTGTTCAAAATTGCCCGTGGTGTTGGGTGGGGTTACTGGGTTATGGGGATAGGGTGGAAGTGTGGGCTTGGGTAGGGTGCTCTTTCCAAGAGCCGGTGTAGACTCAATGGGCCGAATGGCCTCCTTCTGCACTGTAAATTCTACGATTCTATGACGCCTTGCCCTCTCCCACCCATACGCCCGAGATCATCCTGCCTTAAATTTCCTGTGCCGGGAGCAACGGGAATTCCCTCAGCTACCGCCTCACAAATGCCCTCACCTGCATGTATCTGAAAGCATTTCCCAGGGGTATCCCAAACTTCTCCTCTAGTGCCCCAAGGCTCGCAAACGCCCCATCAATGAACAGGTCCCCCATTCTTCTAATCCCTGCCCGATGCTAGCTCTGAAACCCCCCGTCCATCCTCCCCGGGACAAACCGGTGGTTACCCCTGATCGGGGACCACACCGAGGCTCCCATTTCACTCCTGTGCCGTCTCCACTGGCCCCAGATCTTTAGCATTGCCGCCACCACCGGACTCGTGGTGTACCTTGATGGCGAGAGCGGCAGCGGTGCCATCACCAGCGCCCCCAGGCTCGTTCCTTTGCAGGACGCCATCTCCAACCTCTTCCATGCCGCCCCCTCTCCCTCCATCACCCACTTACGGATCATCGCCACATTTGCTACCCAGTAGTAGCTCCCTAGATTCGGCAGCGCCAACCCTCCTCGGTCCCTACTGCGCCCAAAAACCCTCTCCTTACCCTCTGGGTCTTATTCGCCCACACAAACCCCATAATGCTCCTGCCTACTCTCCTAAAAAAGGCCTTGGTGATCACGATGGGAAGGCACTGAAACACAAAGAGAAACCTCGGGAGGACCACCATTTTGACCGACTGCACTCTACCGCTAGCGAGAGCGGTAACATGTCCCATCTTTTGAAGTCCTCCTCCATCTGCTCCACCAGTCTCGTCAGATTCAGTTTATGTAGGGCCTCCCAACTCCTGGCTATCTGGATCCCCAGGTACCGAAAGCTCCCCTCCGCCCTCCTCAGCGGTAGATCGCCTATCCCCCTTTCTTGGTCCCCTGCCTGAACTACAAAAAGCTCACTCTTCCCTACATTAAGCTTATAGCCCGAAAAATCCCCAAACTCCTTTAGAGTCTGCATGACCTCCACCATCCCCTCCACTGGATCCGCCACATACAGCAACAGGTCGTCCACATAAAGCGACACTCGATGCTCCTCTCCCCCTCGGACCACCCCCCTCCATTTCCTAGACTCCCTCAATGATATGGCCAAGGGTTCAATCGCCAATGCAAACAACAGGGGGCACCCCTGCCTCGTCCCACAGTACAGTCGAAAATACTCAGACCTCCGCCGATTCGTAACCACACTCGCCACCGGGGCTCTGTAAAGGAGCTTAACCCAGCTAATAAACCCTCCCCTGAACCCAAACCTATGCAGCACTTCCCAGAGGTACTCCCACTCTACTCGGTCAAAGGCCTTCTCCGCGTCCATAGCTGCCACTATCTCCGCCTCTCCCTGCACCGATGGCATCATTATCACGTTTAGGAGCCGCCGCACATTGGTGTTTAGTTGCCTGCCCGTTACAAATCCCGTCTGGTTCTCGTGAATCACCCCTGGGACACAGTCCTCGATCCTCGTAGCCAGCACTTTTGCCAGCAACTTAGCATCCAGTTTGAGGAGCGAGATCGGCCTGTACGATCCACATTGCAGTGGGTCCTTGTCCCGCTTTAGGATCAAAGAAATCGTCGCCTCCGACATTGTCGAGGGCAGGGTCCCTCCCTCCCTTGCCTCATAAAAGGTCCTCACTAGCAGCGGGGCCAACAGGTCTACGTACTTCCTGTAGAACTCCACTGGGAACCCGCCCGGTCCCGGGGCCTTCCCTGCCTGCATGCTCCCCAAACACTTGCTCAGCTCCTCCAACCCAATTGGTGCCCCCAAACCAGCCACCTCTGGAGACGTCGCCTTTCCCCAAGTAATCCCTCCTCCGGGGCCTCTGCGTATCTCCTGTCCACTCTTAAAATCTCCCCCACTAATCTCTCCCTTTCCATGCCCTCTATCTTCTCCCTATGAGCCCTGATGGAGATTAGCTCTCTCTGATCACCGCCTTCAGCGCCTCCCATACCATCCCCACCCGCACCTCCCCGTTGTCGTTGACCTCCAAGTACCTTTCGATGCACCCCCTCACCCTCCCACACACCACCTCATCTGCTAGCAGTACCACATCCAACCGCCACAGCGGGCGTTGGTCCCTCTCCTCTCCCAGCTCCAGTTCCACCCAGTGCGGGGCATGATCTGAAATGGCTATGGCCGAATACTCCGTTCCCTCTACTTTCGGGATCAGCGCCCTGCCCAGAACAATGAAATCTATCCGGGAGTAGGCTTTGTGCACGTGGGAGAAAAAAGAAAAGTCCCTGGCCTGCGGTCTGGCAAACCTCCACGGGTCCACTCCCCCCATCTGATCCATAAACCCCCTAAGCACCTTGGCCGCCGCCGGCCTCTTTCCGGTCCTAGATCTGGAGCGAAACAGTGCTGGGTCCAACACCATATTAAAATCTCCACCCATTATCAAGCTTCCTACCTCCAGGTCCGGAATGCGCCCCAACATGCGCTTCATGAATCCGGCATCATCCCAGTTTGGGTCGTATACATTTACCTATGCCGCCCACGTCCCCTGCAACTTACCGCTCACCATCACATATCGCCCTCCCTTGTCCATTACGATATTCTTGGCCTCAAACGACACCCGCTTCCCCACCAATATTGCCACCCCTCTGTTCTTCGCGTCCAGCCCCGAATGGAATACCTGTCCTACCCACCCCTTTCTTAACCTGACCTGATCCGCCACCTTCAAATGTGTCTCCTAGAGCATGACCACGTCTGCCTTCTGTCCCTTTAAGTGCGCGAACACTCGGGCCCTCTTTACCGGCCCATTCAGGCCCCTCACATTCCACGTTACCAGCCGGATTTGCCCCCCCCCCCCCCCCCCCCCCGACTAGCCATCTCCTTTTCTAGGCCAGTCCAGTGTTCGCGCCGCCCTCCCCCTCCACTCCCCCAGACGGGAGACCCCCGCCTCGACCACCTCTTCTGTGTCCCATTCCCCTTTGGCCAGTGCAGCAGCAACCCCCCCCCCCCCACCCCCCCTGCTGGACCCGTGTCTAGCTTTTTTGCTCCCCCATAAGACTCCCGTAAGTCAGCTGACACCTGCTGACCCCGGCTTCCCCCGCCGTCCGGTTGACCTCCCCGTGTGGGAATCTCCCAATCAGTGTGCGTTCCTCCATTCCCCCTCCCGCCTTTCTTCCCTAGCGCGGGAAAAAAACGGCGCTTTCCTAAGCCTACCCCACCCCCTCTGGCGCAGCTCCTGTCGCGGCCTTGTCTCTTTTTCCCCCATCGCCATCCCCCTCTCTCCCCCAGCCCGTGTAACATTTCCTGCGCGTGATTAACACCTTATATACAACAAACCTCAAACATCCCCCCCCCCCACCCTCACAAACCCTCAGTTTGAGTCCAACTTTTCTTTATGAATAAAGGTCCACGCCTCTTCAGGCGTTTCGAAATAATGATGCTGATCCTTGTATGTGACCCACAATCGCGCTGGCTGCAACATTCCGAATCTCACTCCTTTCATGGTGCAGCACCGCCTTGGCCCGGTTGAAACCCGCTCTCCTCTTTGCAACCTCCGTGTCCAGTCCGGGTATATTCGGATCTCCGCATTGTCCCACCTGCTGCCCCGCTCTTTCTTGGCCCATTTCAAGACACTCTCTCTGTCCGTGAAACGGTGAAACCTCACCACAATCGCCCTTGGCGACTCGTTAGCCTTGGGCCTCCTCGCCAGCACCCAGTGTGCCCCATCCAGCTCCAAAGGCCTCGAAGGGGCCTCCGCGCCCAACATCGACTCGAGCATCGTGCTCGCATATGCCCCGGCATCGGCACCCTCCACTCCTTCAGGGAGACCCAGGATTCGCAGATTCTTTCTCCTCGACCTGTTCTCCAGGTCTTCGAATCTTCCCGCCCACCTCTTGTGCAGCGCCTCGTGCTCCTCCACTCTCACCGCCAGGCCCAAGATCTCGTCCTCGTTCTCATTGACTTTTTTCTGCACCTCCTTGATCTTTACCTCGTGAGCCTTCTGGGTCATCCCTAGTCCTTCAATCGCCGACAGCTTAGGCGCCAGCATCTCCTTCCGCAGCTCCTCGCAGCAGCGCTTGATGAACTCTTGCAGCTCCGGCCCGCATTCCACTTTATCCCTGGCCGCCGCCATTTTGTTTTTCTTCCCGCTGCTCCAATGATGCTTTTTTGGCCGTTTCGCTTCTGGTCCGGTCCATAAAAGGTGAAGGGGGACCTCACTCTTCCCTTCCCACATGGAACGTCTTCAAAAAATTGACGTTGGGGCTCCTCTAGAGAGCCCGATAGTCCGTAATAGCGGGAGCTGCCGAATCGTGCGGCTTAGCTCCGCATCGCCGCAACCGGAAGTCTCCTTCATGTCAAATTTGAAGACAAAGTGGTTCAGTCCCGAGCAAATTGTCACTACGTTTTTTGTTGACCGATACAATTAATTGTCTATTTCACTGCTGGTTTCGTTGCCATCCCAGCCCATGGTTGTGCACAAATTCATCTGTTACTGCCAGTGCGGTGAAATACTACTCCCTGCCCTGGAAAGTCACCCAGAGCCTTGCAGGGTTCGGCATCCCAAACCGCATATTGTTCTTATAAAGGGCCGCCTTGGTTTTCTTAAATTCCACCCGGCACTTGGCCAAGTCTGCCCCAATGTCCCGGTACATCTGCATCAAGTATCCTTGCCATTTACAGGATCTTGTATATCTTGCCAAGTTCAGGATCTTTTCCCGGCCTTGGTACCAGTGCAATTTCACAATGGTGGCCCACAACTGCTCTCTGGCCTTGGGCTTTGGCCGGAGTTACCTGTGGTGGGTGCTGTCCACTTCTGGGGGTTTTGAGAATCTTTCCAACCAGTTTACCCAGCATTCAGGCAATGTATTCTGTAGGGTTCCTGTCCTCAGTGCCCTCTGTCCAGTAGGCCTGCAATACGAGATTTTGGCAGCGCGATCGAATTTCGTGGTCCTCTGCCTTTCCCTTTAGTATCCCTGACGTCGCCACCAACCTTGCCATTTCTGTCTCCAGTGAGGTGAACCGATTGCTCTGGTCGGTCACGGCCTACTCCAGCTCTCTGATCGTTGTCTCCTGCGTCTCTAGTCTCCTGTTCGTCTTTTCCAGGGTCGCTTTCTGGGTGACCAACGCCTGCGCTACTGCCACTTTCACCGTTGCCATCATTTCAAGTTTGATGGCATCCTTGGAGTTCCTGTGTTAAGAATTCCCTCCATTTGCTCATCAGGAGGTCCAACCCGTTTGGGTTGGCCTTGACCTTGTCGCCCTGCCTGTTCGCCGTCGTCTCAGTCTTTCTCTCCAGGCTTGCACTGCCTCCGCTGTCTCTTCGACTCCTCAGGTTGTTGTTGCCTGTAATGAATTGTTCGTAGTGATGGTGTTGGAGGAGGGTATAGCAGGCTATTTCGGGTTAAAAGTGCCTAATTTTGAGATTCCAGGAGGAGCCACCTTTCCTGGGTCTGCTCAGCAAATCCTCGTCACTGGAAGTCCAGAAATGTATTTTTTAAATTTGAAATGCTCTGTACGTTTGTGGGCCTAAAACCATAGGAAATTATATCCTCACGCCTATTACTCCTTCCCACATCACCCTCCTCTTTTTATGCACTGCAGATGGTTTACGCATGCAACTCTTGCTTCCTTCCTTTCCTTTTTCCTTTCAGATATACAAAAACCTTCATGTGACTTGGCAACAATGAAGAAGAAACACCATCACTTGATTTCACACTTGCTGCCATCACTCAAATATTGCTCCAATGATTTAGAGCATAACATAGAGCTGAGGGTCTGCATGTGGTGTTACATCAGACCCAAGTGGCCTACAGCCAGGGTAGGAATCAAGGTCACATAAGAGTTCCTCTGCAGAGTTCTTCAATGGGACAGGCTACAGAAGAAGACTGATAGTTACACAGAATTAAGTGTATTGCTAGGTGTGCCAGAAATCCTGTGTGCATTGTCGATTGAATATAGTCCAGCAGCAGTTTTATACAGGGCTCTGCAGAGGGTTTGTACCACTGTGAAAGTAGTGGCAATCTGCATTAGCACACTTGTGATTGCAACAATGTTGCATTGTATGACGTCTGATATCCAGCTACTATTGTAACATCACAAGGCGTTTTCACCAGAAGATTTTCAGTTAAAAAGAAAGTAATGGTGTAGTAGCTGGCTTCTGTGTATGCACTTTGAATGAAGTTAGTCTGACATTGTAAATACATATTTTCATAATGTGGTTTCTCTGAGCAAAATCTGATTAATGCCTTTGAAATAACAAGTTCTAAAAATGATTGGTTGGGTTGGGTTATTTTTGAAATTTAAAAAAGTTACAATAAGTGTTTTGCATTCCATGCATGGTTCAATTTCATTGTATCTACCATGATTAAAACCAACAATTCTACAGGGGGTTTGTGGATTGAGATCTGACTGAAAAGACAGCATTTGTATTAAAGGGTGACCCTTGAAATATGTCAACACTTAATCTCCTTAATCACCTCTCCTGTTCATGTACCTGTTGATTTCTTTGTGCCTGTCCCAGCCAAACAAATCAATTAACTTGTTGACAAAATACATCTATTATTTAGAAAATCTTTTTTAACCTAAACAGCTTTGTTCTTTGAATCACAGATTACACAAATTATTTCTCTGATCCCAATGCACTTGTTTTTTTTAATGTTCTATTACACTTAATCTGTTTTATGCTCTTAGTCTATACAATGCACCTTTCTAAAACCCACTACCCCAGCATGAATTTGTTTTGGGTTTTCATTTTGCACTAACATTTAAACGACAGTAAAATACAAGCATAATACTGCAAGTCTGAAATAAAACAGAACATTTTGGAAGAACTCAGCAGGTCTGGCAGCATCTGTACAGAGCAATAAAGTTGACGCTTCAAGTCTGTAGGACTCCATAAAGCTCCCCCTTGTCCGACTACCAGGAATCTGACATGTTGCAAGTGGAACCAAGGACTGTGTGCAGCTATCTCCAAAACTGTCACAATATGCAAATTAATCAACTCCTGCCGTTCATGGGAGTTCGATTTCACCCTTTGTGAAACAATGATACCAAACACAATTTATATTGAGTTCCTATAATGCCACCGGGAATAGTTGGAATGTGAATGAACATTTAGTTGAATTATTTTTTTAAAAAAAATGTTTATTCAAAATTTTTCAAGAAATCTTTACAAAACACTCCAGAAAGGAAAGAAAATATACAAAAGAGAAATAAAAAGGGCATTACGCCAACACATAAAGCAACTTAAACCTCTAACCATGAAACTATCTAACAAATTAAGAACAAAAATGGGGCAACGCACCTTACAATAATCAAAACAAGAACCCCCCCCACTTGGGTTGCTGCTGCTATTGACCTCTACCTAACGTTCTGCGAGAAAGTCTAGGAACGGTTGACACCGCCTGGAGAACCCCTGTGCAGACCCTCAATGTAAACTTCATCTTCCCCAACCTGAAAAACCCTGCCATGTCCTTGATCCAAGCCTCCACGCTTGGGGGCTTCACGTCCCTCCACATTAGTAAGATCCTTCTCCGGGCTACCAAAGAGGAAAAGGCCAGAACTCCGGCCTCTTTCGGCTCCTGCACTCCCGGCTCATCTGATACCCCAAATATTGCTATTCCCCAGCTCGGTTTTACCCGAGTACCCAAGACTCTGGACATCACCTTTGTGAAGCCCTTCCAGAGCCCCTCCAGCGCCGGACACACCCAGAACATATGGGCGTAATTTGCTGGGCTCCCCGAACACCTCGCACATCTGTCCTCTACCCCAAAGAACTTGCACATCCTCGCCCCAGTCATATGCGCCCTGTGTACCACTTTGAACTGGATCAGGCTGAGTCTGGCGCAAGATGAGGAGGAGTTAAGTATGCCCAGGGCATCCGCACGAAGGCCCTCACCCAGCTCCTCCTCCCACTTGCCCTTCAGCTCCTCCACCGAGGCTTCCTCCGCCTCCTGCAGCCCCTGGTAAATCTCCGAGACCTTGCCCTCTCCGACCCACACACCCGAAATCACCCTGTCCTGAATCCTCCGTGCAGGCAGCAGCGGAAATTCCCCTACCTGCCTCCTCACAAATTCCCTCACCTGCATATACCTGAAGGCATTTCCCGGGGAAAACCCAAATTTCTCCTCCAGCGCCCTCAGACTGGCAAAAGTCCCGTCAATAAATAGGTCCCCCATCCTTTTAATTCCCGCCCAATGCCAGCTTAGGAATCAGCCATCCATCCCGCCCGGTGCAAACCTATGGTTGTTCCTTATCGGGGACCAGACTGAGGCCCCTACCTCCCCCCTGTGCCGTCTCCACTGCTCCCAGATCCTCAGTGTCGCCGTCACCACCGGGCTCATGGTGTACCGCGTCAGCGGTAGCGGCAACGGTGCTGTCACCAGCGCCACCAGGCTAGTACCCACACATGACGCCGCCTCTAGTCTTTTCCACGCCGCCCCCTCTCCCTCCATTACCCATTTCCGGATCTTTGCCACATTAGTTGCCCAGTAGTAACTACACAGATTCGGTAGTGCCAGCCCACCCCCGCCCAACTGCGCTCCAAAAACAGTCTCTTGACCCTCGGGGTCTTACTTGCCCATACAAACCCCATAATGCTCATGCTCACTCGCTTAAAAAAGGCTTTGGGGATGAGAATGGGCAGGCACTGGAACACGAACAAGAACCTAGGGAAGACCCTGCATGCTGCCCGCCATGGAGAGTGGCAACACGTCCCATCTCCTAAAGTCCTCCTCCATCTGGTCTACCAACCGCGCCAAGTTGAGCTTGTGCAGGACCCCACAACTCCTGGCCACCTGGATACCCAACTGATCACATTCAGTAGCCTCCGCACATTTGATTTCAGCTGCCTGCCCTTCACAAACCCCGTCTGATTCTCATGTATCACGCCCGGGACACAATCCTCAATCCTAGTGGCCAGGACCTTCGCCAACAACTTGGCATCCACATTAAGGAGCGAAATCAGCCTATACGAGCCACACTGCAGCGGGTCCTTGTCCCGCTTGAGGGAGCTCACTGCCCGGACATCATCGGGGGGAGAATCCCTTCCTCCTTCGCCTCGCTAAAGGTTCTCACCAACAACGGACCCAACAGTTCCACAAATTTCCTGTAGAATTCGACCGGGAACCCATCCGGCCCTGGGGCCTTGCCCGCCTGCATACTCCCCAATCCCTTAACCAGCTCCTCCATCCCGATCGGGGCCCCCAAGCCTTCAACCTGCCCCTCCTCCACTCTCGGGAACCTCAATTGGTCCAGGAACCGCCGTATCTCTCTTTTCCTCCCCCCCCCCCCCCCCACTCCCACCCCCTCCCCCTCCTCCTCCTCCTCCTCCTCCTCCTCCTCCTCCTCCTCCAGGGGTTCTGACTTGTACAGGTTCCCGTAGAAATCCCTGAAGACCTCATTCATTTTGGCTGGACTCTGCACCGTGTTCCCCCCCGCCGTCCCTGATTCCTCCAATCTCCCTCGCCGCCTCCCTCCTGCGTAGCTGATGCGCCAGCATTCGGCTCGCCTTCTCCCCATACTCGTATGCTGTCCCCTGCATCTTCCTCCACTGGGCCTCGGCTTTCCCCGTAGTCAGCAAATCAAACTCCGTTTGGAGGCTCTGGCGCTCCTTCAGCAGCCCCTCTTCAGGGCAATCCACGTATCTCCTATCCACCCTCAGTATCTCCCCCACCAATCTCTCCCTCTCCATCCTCTCCCTCTTCTCCCTGTGGGCCCTGATTGAGATTAACTCTCCCCTAACCACCGCCTTCAGCGCCTCCCAAACCACACCGGGATCCGGCTCAGCATGCGCTTCATGAACCCTGCATCGTCCCAATTCGGGGCACATGCATTCACCAGCACCACCTGGGTCCGCCGCAGCCTACGACTCACCATCACATATCGGCCCCCATTATCCGCCACAGTACTCATCGCCTCGAACATCACCCGCTTACTCACCAGGATTGTGACCCCCCCCCTATTCTTCGCATCTAGCCCAGAATGAAAGACCTGCCCCACCCATCCTTTCCTCAGCCTGATCTGATCCGCCACCTTCAGGCGCGTTTCCTGCAACATAGTTCCTGCCTTCAGTCCCCTTAAGTGCGTGAACACCCGGGCCCTCTTGACCGGCCCATTCAGGCCTCTCATGTTCCATGTGATGAGCCGAATCGGGGGACTACCCCCCCCCCCCCCCCCCCCCACCCCCGGCCAACTAGCCATCTCCTTTCTTAGGCCAGCCACGAGCTCGCGCATCCCACACTCTCTAGCCCCCCCAGGCAGGGGCCCCCCGCCCCGACTCTCCCTCTTACCTCCAGCTCCCCCTCGGTCAGTACAGCAGCAACCCAGTTATTCCCCCCCCCCCCTTCCCGGCTAGGCAATTGCCGAGCCCCCTTGCTCCCCCCATTGCACTCCCGTAAGTCAGCTGACTCCTGCTGACCCCGGCCGCTCCCGTCTCTGCCGATGATTCCCCCTCGAAGTGTCGTCCCCCCCCTCTCCTCCCCCTATGAGCCAGTGCGGACTCCCATCCGGTACTGCCCCCCGTATCGGGCCACGCCCCCCCCCCCTTTAGCGCGGGAAAAAGCCTGCATTTTCTGCCTGGGCCGGCCCCGCCCCCTGTGGCACAGCTCCCATCTCCTGCAGCCTCTCCCCAATTCCCAACAGCCCAGGGCCTCCTGCCCCCCCCTCCCCCCTTCAAACGCGGGGAGCAGCCTCTCCAAAACAATACACATGCCCAGAAAATACACACATCAGATCAAATCGTCCCTTCCCACTCCCCAGCTTCCCCATAACCTGCAGCAAACCATTAGTTCGAGTCCAGTTTTTCATTTTGAAAACGCCTCGTCCGGCGTATCACAATAATGGTGTCGGTCCAGAAAAGTGACCCACAGCCGCGCTGGCTGCAACAGCCCAAACTTCACCCCCTTTCGATGGAGAACCGCCAAGGCCCGGTTGAATCCTGCCCTCTTCTTGGCCAGCTCTGCACTCCAGTCCTGGTAGATACGGATTTCAATATTCTCCCACCTGCTGCTCCGCTCCTTCTTCGCCCACCTCAGGATACACTTTCTGTCAGTAAAATGATGAAACCGCACCACCACAGCCCTCGGCGGTTTAGTTTAATTATAATTATCTTCTGTTATTATCAACAAATTAAGGAGTTTCATCTAAAGTGCCTGCTGAATCTTCAGTTATCCTAAGCTCTGATCCCATGCACAGCAGAGCTAAAGGTGGATTAATTAAACAACCCTGGTCATTCTTCTAGTTGGATAGATACAGTTGGATAGATACAAACAAACTTGTATTTCCTTTTGGCTTCTTTTGCCAATGCATGGTCATTGACATTGAGCAACATTTATGGTTCCTTTAAATTTTAAGATGCCATAATGATTATGGAGATTATAAGGTTATAACACTCCGAATGGGACAGAGGAGAGAAATTCAATTATCACTTCCTGATTTGCAACTGCAAATCCAGGCATTCAGCATTTCAAAATTGAGGGAGCAACTCAGGTGGCCCTCTCAGCAGGTGTAACAGTTCCAGCATATACAAATTGGCGTCCCATGACGATTGCCAGACATCATCTCAGGTATAAATAGGTAGAGCATTCACTGACACTGCATATTGTTACCTAGTACTGAGTGACCTAATCAGTATTTTCTCTCAGCTGCATGGATGCATGACTGTCTAGCAATCCAGAATGTACTGTGGAGGGAGCAAATGGAACGCACAAGTAATGCTTCCTCGAGAGATCGTTCCCTATGATGAATAGTGCAAAAAAGAGAAGTTGGAGAGAACAGATGAACCACTTGAGTTTTCATTTTTGTGGGCTCTGTAGAGGCCCTTCTAGAAACTACATAAAGGTACTGAGAAACTGGCCGACTGCCAATCCATTCAAGAGTGTTCCCAAACCCCCCTCCCAGATTGTGTGTCTCTAAAACTCCATGTTTTTACATTGATGGTATCCGGATTATTATAATCGTGGATAAGTGAACTATTGGTGGCACAAACTGCGAATGGATACACAAAATTCATGTAGGTAAACAAGATCGCAATGGAGGAGGGGCACGAATGGCAGGTGTTGACTAATTTCATGCATTCTGTCACAAAATTAATTTGGGCCTAAGGATGTGATATTTATGGAAGGAACTGTACATCCCTGGCTACTTCCACTGAAACCAGTTATTCTTTCCTAGCCAAAATCAAAATGCTGACTGTGTCCAGGGAGAAGAGAAGGCACCGCTGGAGGGAATTAAGGCAAAGTGGGAGGAAGAGTTGGGAGAGAGCATGCAGATGGGGTTGTGCTGTGAGGTGCTCCGGAGGATAAATGCCTCATCTTCGTTCGCGAGGTTGGGGCTGATACAGCTGAAGGTGATGTGTAGGCGAGGATGAGCTGCCTCTGAGGGAGGAGAGGATATTTGTGAACATTGAGGGGGGGCCCCCGCAAACCATGTTCATATGTTTTGGTTCTGTCCAAAGCTGGAGGGGTATTGGAGGGAGGTGTTCAGGGTGATTTCGAAGGCGGTACGTGTGAGGCGTGAGCCAGGTCCTCTGCAGGCTATGTTCGGGATATCGGATCGGCCGGGGTTGGAAGCGGGTGCAGCGGCAAATGTTTTAGCCTTCGCCTCACTAATCGCTCGAAGGCGGATCCTGTTGGGCTGGAGGTCAGTTTCTCTATACTGTGCCCTGGTGTGGCGGGGGGATCTGTTTGAGTTTTTAACACTCGAGAAGATGAAGTTGAGGGGAAGGATGGAAGAGCTCTACAATTCATGGGCTTTGTTTATTATGCATTTTCAAGAATTGGATGACATCGAACATTAGTGGTGGGGGGGGGGGCGGGGGGGGGGGGGGGGTGCGGTGGCGTTGGACTGTGTATGTTGTTGGTGACTATGTATGGGTGGATGGTGGATTCCTGAATACTTTTTTTTGATGTTTGTATTTAAAATGTTAAAGGTTGATTGGGGATTGGTGGGAGGGAAGAATTGTTGGCCAAAGGATTCACATTGTATTTGTTATCGTTGATTGTTTGTTGGTAGGTGTAAATTTGGATGACAATGTGAAAAAGGAGGAGAATAAAAATATTTTCAAAAAAAGAGTCCGTGTGCATGTGCCAAAATCCCGTAGTTGCCTGAGAACGTATAAGCGCTGTTGTGCTTTCTTGGTCGTAGCGTCGGTGTTGATGGACCAGGACAGATTAGTGATGTGCACAACTATGAATTTGAAGCTGTCAACTGCCTCGCCACTGTTAATGCCGACGAGTGTGTTATCCGATACTTTGCTTCCAGAAGTCAGTGACCAGCTCTTTAGTTTTGCTGACATTCAGGGAAGGATTGTTGTCATTACACCACTCCACTACATTCTCTATCTCCCTCCTGTACTCTGATTCATCGTTGTTCGAGATCCGACCCACTACGGTCGTGTTATCAGCAAACCTGGAGATGGAGTTGGAGCCAAATTGTGCCACTCAGTTATGTGTGTATAGGGAGTATGGTAGGCTGCTAAGTACGCAGCCTTGCAGGGCACTGGTATTGGGGACTATCATGGAGGAGGTGTTGTTGTTTATCCTTGCTGATTGTGGTCTATGGGTCAGGAAGTCAAACATTCAGTTGTAGAGGGATGAACCATGTCCTAGGTTTGCAGCTTGAAATGAGCTTGGCTGGGATTATGGTGTTGAGGGCGGAGCTGTACTCAATGAGTAGGAGTCTGACATTGGAGTCCTTGTTGTCGAGATCCTCCAGGGCTTGGTGTAGTGCTAGGGAGATGGCGTCTGCTGTGGACTGGTTGTGGCGGTATGCGAATTGCAGTGGATCAAGGCATTCTGGAAGTATGGATTTGATATGTCTCAAGATCACCCTCTCGAAGCACTTCATAATGATCGATGTCAAAGCCACCGGACGGTAGTCGTTGAGGCACGTTGCCTGGTTGTTCTTTGGCACCGGTATGTATGATGGTGATCTTCTTGAAGCAGGTGGGAACCTCTGAACTGAGTAGGGAGAGGTTGAAGATGTCCGCGAACACATCCGCCAGCTGGTCCGCACAGGATCTGAGTGCATGACCAGGTCATGCGCCAGCTGGTCCTCGCAGGACCTGAGTGCACGACCAGGGACCCCGTCAGGACCCGTTGCTTACTTCCAAGAAGGCCGATCTGACTTTGGAAGCTGTGACGGTAGGCATGGGTGTGTCCGAGGCTGCTGGGGCAGTTGACAACGATTTGATGGTTTCCTGCTCGAACCATGCATTGAGTTCATCGGGAACGGATGTGCAGTTGCCAGAGAATCTACTCTTCTTCGCTTTATAGCCTGTTATGTTGTTTAGGCCTTGCCACAACCAACGAGAGTCCGTGACATTAGTCTGTGATTCTAGCTTAGTCTGATATTGTCTTTTGGCATCCCTAATGACTTTGCAGAGGTCGTATCTGGATTTCTTGTATATGTCAGGGTAGCCTGTCTTGAACGCCTCAGACTGGCCTTCAGTAGGGAGTCAATCTCCTGATTAAGCCATGGTTTCCGATTGGGGAACGTACGTACTACCTTCTGGAGAATAGCCATTGTTGTTCCTCTTGTTTAAGAAGGGTAGCAAGGATAATCCAGGGAACTACAGGCCGGTGAGCCTTCCTTCAGTGGTAGGGAACTTACTGGAGAGAATTCTTCGAGACAGGATCTACTCCCATTTGGAAGCAAATGGACGTATTAGTGAGAGGCAGCATGGTTTTGTGAAGGGGAGGTCGTGTCTCACTAACTTGATAGAGTTTTTCGAGGAGGTCACTAAGATGATTGATGCAGGTAGGGCAGTGGATGTTGTCTATATGGACTTCAGTAAGGCCTTTGACAAGGTCCCTCATGGTAGACTAGTACAAAAGGTGAAGTCACACGGGATCAGGGGTGAGCTGGCAAGGTGGATACAGAACTGGCTAGGTCATAGAAGGCAGAGAGTAGCAATGGAAGGATGTTTTTCTAATTGGAGGGCTGTGACCAGTGGTGTTCCACAGGGATCAGTGCTGGGACCTTTGCTCTTTGTAGTGTATATATAAATGATTTGTAGGAAAATGTAACTGGTCTGATTAGTAAGTTTGCAGACGACACAAAGGTTGGTGGAATTGCGGATAGCGATGAGGACTATCAGAGGATACAGCAGGATTTAGATTGTTTGGAGACTTGGGCGGAGAGATGGCAGATGGAGTTTAATCCGGACAAATGTGAGGTAATGCATTTTGGAAGGTCTAATGCAGGTAGGGAATATACAGTGAATGGTAGGACCCTCAAGAGTATTGAAAGTCAAAGAGATCTAGGAGTACAGGTCCACAGCTCATTGAAAGGGGCAACACAGGTGGAGAAGGTAGTCAAGAAGGCATACGGCATGCTTGCCTTCATTGGCCGGGGCATTGAGTATAAGAATTGGCAAGTCATGTTGCAGCTGTATAGGACCTTAGTTAGGCCACACTTGGAGTATAGTGTTCAATTCTGGTCGCCACACTACCAGAAGGATGATGAGGCTTTAGAGAGAGTGCAGAAGAGATTTACCAGAATGTTGCCTGGTATGGGGGCATAGGTTTAAGGTGAGAGGGGCAAGGTTTAGAGTAGATGTACGAGGCAAGTTTTTTACGCAGAGGGTAGTGGGTGCCTGGAACTCTCTACCGGAGGAGGTGGTGGAAGCAGGGACGATAGTGACATTTAAGGGGCATCTTGCCAAATACATGAATAGGATGGGATTAGAGGGATACGGACCCAGGAAGTGTAGAAGATTGTAGTTTAGTCGGGCAGCATGGTCGGCACGGGCTTCGAGGGCCGAAGGGCCTGTTCCTGTGCTGTACATTTCTTTGTTCTTTGTTGATGTTGTTCTTTGGCATGCAGTCTTCTACACACTTGCTGATGAAGTCTGTGATGGTGGTGGCATACTCATTTAGGTTGGTCGCTGAGTTATTAAATATGGACTAGTCCACTGACTCCAAGCTGTCACTTAGAAGCTCTTCTGTTGCTTATGGTCCGATTTTCCGAAGTGAGGTCGGGAGATGGATCGGTAGATGCTCTTGATTTTTGTGTATGGGAGTGTTGGCGGATCTGGTGGGACAGGAGATGTGTTGGTGGATTTGTGGCAGTACACTCTTGAGCTTGGCCTTGTTGAAGTCCACGGCCACTATGAACAAGGCCTCCGGGTGTTCTGTTTCATTGTTATTTATTGAGGCCTAAAATAGGGGATTTACCTTTCCAACCTGATTTCCTATGGCAGAACAAAGAAACTGATCAACAGTTCTGGTCTGTGGAGTTGAAAGTCCAAGGCCACGGAACAGAATTTAAACTCCACACTGGTGTAGGAATCTGTCTTATCAGGCAAATTGGACTGGCTTCAACTCTGGTTTAAAGGAATCAAAATCCAACCATCTGATATAAAGTTATAAGGGTCTGGAGGCACTGATCTCCATTTGAAGTGTCAGTTCATCACCATTCTTTGGCATGAAGAACAATAAGTTAATAAAACCCCTTATACTTTACAGACTCAACCAATTTCTCTGATCAGCATGTCAGTGTGTTTAAGACTTGGTCTTGTATATACAGAAGCCCAACAAGGTTTCAGTGGAGGACAGTGAAGTAACATTCAAGGCTTTTCCAAAATTGGTTAGAGGAATGACAGCTTTCAATGCAGCAATGGCACTTGAAGTTCACTCCTGCAATGAGTCACTTATTGTAAAAACACCATTCATTGGACCACAGGAGGAGATTGCAGATCTCTCTCTACTTTCCCAAATGGGCTAGAAGTCGTGAGAGGAGCTTCAAAACCTCGATTGGCTCTTTCCTGACAAAGTTCAGGAGAAGTAAGCTCTTTGCAGAAGCAGGTGATACATCGGAAGGCAAAGTCCTAGATCTCATTGCACTCCACTGCCAATGCAGATGAAATCTCTTGCCTTTTTTGAGGAGTCTGTTGAAGGAGCTGAATTTGTCTTCCTGTCCCACTGATTCCACCAATGAAATACATTGCAAATTGCTGAGATATCAGCCATGAGTGAATGGCGGAGCAGACTCGATGGGCCAAGTGGACTAATTCTGCTCCTATGTCTGATGGTTTTATGGACTGACCACAGAGCTATCCGGGGAGAAAGAAATGCTGGATTCATAGTTGGATCAAATTACTCGTAAATGCAGAATTCACTCGTTTATGTGAAAGCAAGTTGCAGCCCACACTTGAGTATCATCAGCAAGTCATGCATGCACTAGCAAAACTACAGAACTGCTACTGCTGAAATGTCCTGTATGAAAAACCTAACGGGCTACAAAGCGAACCCGAGCAGTGTCTCCAGCAGCAGCGCACCCCTCCCCGATGAACTCAATGCATTCTATGCTCGGATCGAGCAGGAAACCAAAGATCCGTTGTCGAGTGCCCCAGCAGCCCATAACACACCCATTCCCACCATCACAGCTTCCGAAGTCTGAAAGTGAACCCTCGGAAGGCGACGGGTCCGGACGGGATCCCTGGTCGTGCACTCAGAGCCTGTGTAGACCAGCCAGCAGATGTGCTTCATGGACATCTTCAACCTGTCCCTACTCCACCTGCTTTAAGAAGACCACCATCATACCTGTGCCAAAGAAGAATCAGGCAACGTGCCTTAATGACTTCCGTCCGGTGGCCCTGACTTCAGTCATAATGAAGTGCTTTGAGAGGTTGGCGCATCAACTCCATACTCCCAGAGCGCCTTGATCCACTACAATTTGCATACTGCCGCAACTGGTCCACAGCAGACACCATCTCCCTGTCCCTACACTCATCCCGAGAGCATCTCGACAATAAAGACTCCTACATCAGACTCCTATTTATTGACTACAGCTCCACCTTCAACACCATTATCCCAGCCAAGCTCATATCAAAGCTCCAAAACCTAGGACTTGGCTCCTCACTCTGCAACTGGATCCTCGACTTTCTGATCCACAGACCAAAATCAGTAAGAATAAACAACAACACCTCCTCCACAATAGTCCTCAATACCAGGGTGCCACAAGGCTGCCTACTTAGCCCCCTACTATGCTCCCTGTGCACACACGACTGTGTGGCAAAATTTGGTTCCAACTCCATCTACAAGTTTGCTGACGATACGGCCATAGTGGGTCGGATCTCGAATAACGACGTGTCAGAATACAGGAGGGAGATAGTGAACCTAGTGGAGTGGTGCAGCGACAACAATCTATCTCTCAATGCCAGCAAAATTAAAGAGCTGGTCATTGACTTCAGGAAGCAAAGTACTGTAAACATCCCTGTCAGCATCAACGGGGCCGAGGTGGAGATGGTTAGCAGCTTCAAATTCCTAGGGGTACACATCACCAAAAATCTGTCCTGGTCCACCCACATCGACGCTACCACCAAGAAAACTGGCATGTCCACATTAACTCTTACCAACTTTTACAGATGCACCATAGAAAACATCCTATTTGGCTGCATCGCAGCCTGGTTTGGCAACTCGGCCCAAGACCGCAAGAAACTTCAGAGAGTCGTGAACACAGCCCAGTCCATCACACGAACCTGCCTCCCATCCATTGACTCCATCTGCACCTCCCGCTGCCTGGGGAAAGCGGCAGCATATTCAAAGACCCCTCCCACCCGGCTTACTCACTCTTCCAACTTCTTCCATCGGGCAGGAGATGCAAATGTCTGAGAACATGCACAAACAGACTCCAAAACAGCTTCTTCCCCGCTGTTACCAGACTCCTAAACGACCCTCTTATGGACTGACCTGATTAACACTACACTCCTGTATGCTTCATCCGATGCCGGTGTTTATGTAGTTACATTGTGTACCTTGTGTTGCCCTGTTATGTATTTTCTTTTTCTTTTCTTTTCATGTACTTAATGATCTGTTGAGCTGCTCGCAGAAAAATACTTTTCACTGTACCTCGGTACACGTGACAATAAACCAATACAGTACAATACAATCCTATCCAGGAATTTTGTCTAGATCCCGGTCTGGAGGTTGATTCCATTGTTGAATCACAATGATGTAATCTGACTTTCTTGTGACACCATCATCCCATTGCCCACGCCAAAGCATCACACTGAAACTTAAGTGTGGAAATGTGACCACTACCTATAGAAACTGGAACCCCAAGAGTGCATGGGAAGTAGTCTTTTCTCTATACCCTGCAATGTCTTCAAGATGTTAATCAAGCTTGTTACTTTCCAGATGTATTCAAATCTCCGTTATGAATAATACTTTTGCCATCCATGCAGCAGTGAATGAGGCAGCAGTAGAATTCTTTGAAGTTCAAAAAGCATCATTTTCTTAGGCTTTTCCTCAGTGTGCAAAGATTCTAGGGAGAATCTTTGTTAGTCCTCTTCCTATTTAAAAATTTGATATTGTACCTGTCTTAAACATTTACTCTTTTGAATTAGTCGCTCATTGAATGGGTTTCACAACCCTTACAGACAAGTTGTCACAGAGATTGCAGCCTCGTTACCAACAGTTGTAGGAAGCTGCTATCCTACTCCGCCAACATGTTTGACTTCCAGGCAAAAAATAAGCAAACGCATATTTACATCGAGACAGCAAAGAGCAATGTTGGAGGTTGAAGACTCGGGTGACAGTGACTTTGAGAGAGAGGAAATGGATGGAAGGGTAGGATTGGATCGAAACTGCAAACAGAATAGGAGGTTTACAGGCATTGGAAAATGTAATGTAAATAGTTTAACAAAAGAATGTAACTGTTTGAGATTATACTTCGGAGGAGAGGTAGAGTCCTGGGTTAATGGATGTGTTAATGAGACCATGGTGATTTTAGTGATGTAACTGTGACATCAATAGTCAAATGGGCAAGAGTTTCAAGAAAGCCAGGTGCAGAATAGTCTGTGTCCTGAATACCATTAGCTTACCCTGAGGTCTTGTGTATATAATGTTTAATAAATTGTATGAAGTTAAATTATGCCAACTATCTCAAGTCTGTAATAGGGAAGCAAGCCTCATCAAGTTACGGTATGAGCAGAAAGCATTGTATTAGTAAAACGTCACTAAAACTCAGCAATAACATTGAACCACTGTGTGGCTCCCACCCTCCATTCTTACCTTGGCACTCGAGGTCTGTTTTTCAGTGGTTTCTGGTTCCGCTCCTAGTTTCCATCTAGTGGCAGATGTTGGTTAATGCAGGTAGTCAGGACTTTAGCTACGAACTGTATTGACCATCTTTTGCCATTAGATGGATCCAGGTAAATCTAAAAGTGCTATGTACTGAGATGAGTATTGTACAGTATTGTAATTTTTTTTACAAATGTAATTTTTTTGAATGTTGTATTTCTTTAATATTTAGCCATGTATTTTAATTTTTATGTTATTTTAGCGAGGGATGGCTTACTCGCTCTTCCAACTTCTTCCATCGGGCAGGAGATAAAGAAGTCTGAGAACACTCACTAACAGATTCAAAAACAGCTTCTTCCCCGCTGTTACCAGACTTCTGAATGACCCTCTTACGAACTGATCTGATTTCTTCCCACATCTTCTCTACTGAGTAGTACTCCACTCCTGTATGCTTCACTCGATGCCTGTGTCTATGTATTTACATTATGTACTTTATGTTTGCCCTATTATGTATTTTCTTTTCATGTACGGAATGATCTATCTGAGCTGCACCGAACAACACTTTACACTGTACCCGGTACACCTGACAATAAACAAATCCAATCCAATCCATTCTGAATGTATATGATATAATATTTCAACTTGTATATTTTTTTCCCGGTGAGGAATGTCTGAAGGAACCTAACTCTGCCTTTAGCTCTCATTCCTATGAGAACCTGTGATTCTCTTAAAGTTGTTTACTTAAAGTCGCCGTTGTCAGTAATTCAACCACAACTTTAAGCGAGGACTTGCTCTTTCCAGTAGATCAAACAACATCTGTCAAGACCGTACCGGTTAACATTTTGGGTGTAAAATCTTCTCATCAACTGTAATATCTTCAGTTTTGAGGAAGGTCTCCATGCTCATAATGGATGTGGTCCTTCTGCTGAGAAGCTGCTGTCAACAGATTGAAATTTGTTGCATGTGTTCGGATTAACCTCGATTAGTTGAGCTTCTGCTAATGTCAAGTTATTTATGCTTGCTAGAAGCTACATACATTCATTCTCGGATCCTGCTTTCGGAAAACAAAAGGAATACATTCAAGATTGAGCCTTTTTTGAATTACCCGGGAGCATGGGGAGTCTGTTGCTTTCTCCATGGCAAGGTCCAGGCCAATCAGAGCCGACTTAGCAACCAATCAGCACCTTTGTGTCATTAGCAAATTTGGCTACAATGCAGTCGGTCCCTTAACCCTGCTTGTTTACATCCTTAATGAACTCTAATAAATTTGAATACTGATGAAACGAGAGACATTTTGCCAAAGCTTTTTTGTCTTGCATGATCAGGACAAATGCAAGAATTTCAAAAAGTAAAGTTACTATAGTCCCAGATGACCATCGGCTGCTTTCCCCTTTGAGGGGGAGAGCTGACTAGTGGTGGTTTAACCTGAGGCTCACCACACCACAGGCGAAGGGCAAGGTTCAGAAGGCGGGCCTTCATGAATAGCTTCAGCCAGTATGGCAATTGAACCCATGGTGTTGGCCTCACTCTGCATCATGAACCAGCTGTCCAGCCAACTGAGCTAAACCGGACCCCAAACAATCATAACAATTGGTACAGCGGGGGAAAAGGGTGCAAGACTAATATGCCTCTCCCAACACCCCACCAGAACCACACCCCGACCAGCCAAGTACCATACATTTACTTGGACACTTACCATCTCCCTGGCCTGTCAATTTCACTGGGCCCTTTAAACCTTATGCTTTCCGGCAGCCAAGACAGTTTTTTAAAAAAAAAGACAGCTTCTCTGGTTTTGCACTGTGCTGTGGCCTTTGTGGACTCTTTTGCTCCAGGTCCCAAGCAGTTCCAGCCCGCGGAGGTTTCAACAAGATTTCCAGAATAACTAAGTGCACTTTAAATTCTTGTAATTCCAGCAGGCCTTGACTTTATGCTGCTGGGTGGAAATTCTGGCCTGCTATCAGTTGGAGGGCATGGGTCTATTTCTTGATCACACCTAACATTTTTCAGAACTTGTTGAAACTACTGATAGATATTGTGGGAAATTAAAGGTACAAACCTGCTACCATTTTTGTCATGCACCAACCTTTTGAAACTCTTGGTTTGAGTTAAAAGAAAACTGATAAGATTGAACAAAAATTTGAGATGAAAATATATGAAGCGTTCTTTCAAAAGTAGTTAAGTTTTAATGTGCAAGTTTAATTTTGTTACTTTAGTTTGCTTTTTCTTGGAGTTCCTTTTTTTATTCCCATTTAGCTCTTGTAACCCTTTGAATTTCCTGTCGATTACAGTTTGCTCTCTGTCAAGCTGGAGATTGAAAACAAAATTCTTTTGGCGGTGATTATTATGGAAATTGGATTATTGAAGTAGTGCACTTTTCTGAAAAACTCCTATAAATAATTCTAAACATTATATAAGAAAGTGCAAGATGCAAACAGACATATTGTACCAAACTTATTGCAGCCAATATTATTTTTAAGAAAATAATACCTTATCGCAATGATTTCAAATTGTTTTATTTCCAAATCATCTAACTCCCATGATATAACTATCTTTCTTGATAGGAAGTCAGAATAAATCCAGTATTATCCACCTTATATTGAATATGGGTTGCCATGAAATGTTTTAAGGAAGACTAAAATGAACTTCAAATAATCATTATTGATTATGAAATATCCCATTAATTTCAATTAAAATCTTTGACGAGTTCAATTTAAAAAAATATCCTGAAAGCAGATGGATTTTAAAAGTTCAAAACAGATGTTGATGGAACATTGCAGAGTAATCTCCATATTTTTAAACTGGTGAACTTCAGAATATCAAACAAATAATATAAACAATTCCCAGCAAGCAAATGTTACAGAAATTTATTTTGAACAAAATTTTAATATATGCTTTGCTTAATTTTTGGAATTTTTCTTCGAAAGAGCTTTCCATGTCACCTTTCCATATAAAAAGGAATGTATCCTCTATAAAATCCTTCAGCCACTGTTTATATATTGTTCAAAGTTGGATTGGATGTTTAATGAACAATTTAAATCTTTATTACCTAATAATGTGAAAGTACTTGTTGCACAAGGGACCATGCATTCAGAAGTTTGAATCCACGTGACATTTCTGTTTAAGTTAATGAAATTCATTATTTTGTGACAAAAGGTTAAGTAATTCTTTTCAATGAAAATATAATGGATGATATGAAGCAACATAGATTAAAAACAAAAGGACATGACAACATTTGAATATACATTAAGCTGGAGAATGAGATTGAAACAGCTGGAAACTCAGTTTACTTCTTGAAAGAGAAGATGGGCTAGCATTGCACTACAGGTGGTGGTGTGATTTGCAAATATGCAGAAGTGTGAAGACACGATCTATTGAACATTTCTTAAACAGCAAGACTTCTTGCTGAGGCATAGTTACTCTGCTTAGCTTGTAACAACAGAAATCAGCTATAACAACAGAAATCAACTAATGTGGAACAGAAGTTATTCAAAAAAGGGTTAAGAAGTGTACCAGTGATATAGAAAAACAGCAGTGCTTTTGCATCTGCATGAAAGTTTTCCATAGGGAGTCTATTGAAAGGATGCAAAGTATTCTTTCATTTAAGAGACCGTAGGAATTTGTTTAGTGCTCTCAGGTTGGATATATGCCCATTCAGATGTAGGAAAGATACTTTCGATTTTATTTTTTTGGCCAAGCAGCATTCTTGTGATACAATGTAAAGAAAGATGACATGGAAAGTTCTTGGAAGAAAATATTACAAAAATGAAACAAATCATATGTCAAAACTGTATTCAAAATAAATTTCTGTAATCTGAGCTTGGTTTGAATTGTTTTGGTGCAATGTGTTGACTATTTCTGTTTGATGTATCCCACGCTGGCCGAGCTTGCGCGTCCCATGCCGGCCGAGCTTGCGCGTCCCACACTGTCGGAGCTTGCTCGTCCCACGCCAGCCGAGCTTGCGCGTCCCACGCCGGCCGAGCTTGCGCGACCCCTCCTCCGACTGTTGCCAATTTAATGGAATACTATAATAATGTTGCTCTTTAGAGTCACCAATATGATACTGAGCTCTTTTTATGATATGATGTTGTGGCCCAACAGCATCGCCAATACTGTGGGTGTTTCTATTTCTCTTACTGAACCACAAGGCTTTCCCGTATATCGGTCAAATAACCACACAACCAGTTAGTCAGTTCAAGTTCAAAGATGGTTTATTTACACACACGGGTTACTTCGACATGCAAGCACAATATACTACAAGTTAAACTACACCTATGAACTACAATAATCTATACTTAACTTCAGGCAACCGGCACTGTGCAAGTGGATAAGGCCTTTATCTTGATCACGTGGCTGGTTTGAAGAAGTGGCTCTATCTCTGCTATGCTCATCCGTCAGGTAGCGATCGTTGGTCTTGAACTTGGCTGTCTGGTCGTTATGCTGCAGTTTGGCTGGCACAGGCCGGATTCAAAGGAGGCTGGCACAGGCCGGGTCCAAAAGAAGGCTGGCACAGGCCGGGTCCAAAAGAGACTGAACACGTGGCTGTGTCCCTTTTTATCCTTCTGAGTTTCACGCTCTTTAGGGTGGTCCTTAATCTTGGGCTCAATAGTTCGACAGGGCTTCGATCACTGCCTTCGATTTCAGCCAATAAAGGGGCGGGTGCCTTGCTGGCTGGGCGGGTCCTTAGCGGTCATTGACCTTGGCAGTTCGGCTCTCTGAGTAAAGGGAGTGGCGCCGATCAGTCTGTGGCAGTATCGGTTTCTTGAGTGCAGTCCTATTGTTCTGGGGAAATGGGCCATTAGAATGCAAACGAGCGGGGGTTTCGATCAGGTCTAGCTATCTGGGTTGCAAATACACAAAAGCTCTGTATCTGTCTGAGTCCTGGATTGGCCACAATTGCCATGGTCCTTTGCAGGTGGCCATCTCAGATGGCTACACGACCCCCTAATGGCATACTTAATTTTTTCCAAATGCAGAATTCCTACTAATCCCCTGGCCATGCCGATGCCTTAGGCAGAGCCAATGCCCTCTATCCAAGCAAGACTCATCTCCGAGCTATTAGAGAGGCAAAGGCCAAGATATCAGCCTGCCTTCCCTCCTGTCCCATTGGGCCCGGCTCCAACTTCCAAAATCTCTGACATTGTTTCAAAGAAGGAAGCCTAGAACTTAGCCAGCTTAGGACAATACAAAAACAGATGCGAGTGGTTCGCTGGTGATCTTGAACAATGCTCACATCGATCCCCTATACCCGGGAAGAACACCCTCATGCCTGCCCTGGTCAAGTGCACCCTATTCACCACTTTAAACTGTATTAAATTTAACCTCACACACGAGGAGGCAGAGCCTCACTCCACACCCGCCCATCCAAAACCAAACCTATCTCTTCCTCCCATTTCCCCTTTGTTTCCTCCAGCGAAGCCTTCTCTATTGCCACCATCTGCCCATATATGTCCGTTGTCTCTTGACATCTTGTCCATAAGTGAAGGCGTCGGCAATCCATGAAACAAAGAGATCTCCCTACAAACAAAGTTTTGCACCTGCAAATACCTAAAATCATTCCCTCTCGGGCATTGAAACTTCTCCACTAACTCCTCCAGCTCAGCAAATCAACTCTCCGTGAACAAATACTAAATCTCTCGATACCCTCCCTCTTCCAGATCTTCTACATCAAGTCCATCCCACCCAGTACTAACCTATGGTTCCCACAGATCGATGGAGTAGAACATAGACCCTAATTTAAAGTGCTGTTGAATTCATTCCATATTCTTAGAGAGGCTACTACCACTGCGCCAGAAGAGAACGGAAGAGGAGCAGTAACAAGTGCCTTCAAGCTCAGACCTATACAATAAGCCCCCTCCAACCTCATACTGACTCTGATTCCCTAAACCACCTCTGCACTTTCTCAACATTTGCCAGCCAGTAGTAAACCAAATTAGGCAGCGCCCATATTCCCAGATAACTAAAACTAATCCTGGCCAGCCGAAACGGTAGCCTCTCTAGATCCGCTGCCATCTCCCGAGGGTTCACCGGAAAAACCTCAGTCTTGCCCATGTTCAATCTATATCCTGAGAAGGAACCAAACTTCTTAAGCACTTCCATTATCCTCCCCGCATTAGAGAGAGGATTCCTAACATATGACAACAAATTGTCCTGATACTCCCTGCCTCCCCTCTCTATCCCCTTCCACCCGGCCGATGACCTAAGTGCAATTACCAATCGCCAAAGCAAACAACAACAGGGAAAGTGGACATCCCTGCCTTGTGCCCCTATATAATCCAGTGTACCCCAAACTCAGTCCATTGGTACGGACGCTCGCAGTGGGTACCCCGTACAAAGGCCTAATCCACAAAATGAAATTGAGTCCAAAGCCAAATCGCTCCAATTCTCCCTAACCCTAACCCACCTGGTCAAACACATTTTCTGTGTCCACCTTTGGATCGACCCCCGGAGTGTGTGAACAGCACAACATTCAGTCGTCTCCTAATGTCGGCCAACAACTGCTGGCCCTTAACAAAGCCCATCTTTTCCTCAGAAACTGTCCCTGGCAGGCACCCCTCCAAACAGGTTGCCAGCACCTTAATCAGCAACTTTGAATCTGCATTCAACAAAGAGATGGGCCAATAGGACCCGCACTTCTTGGGATCTTTATCCTTTTTCAAGATCAGGGAGATTGATGCTGCGCCAGTGTGACCCCCCCCCCCCCCCCCCCCCCCCCCCCCCCCCCCCCCACCCCGAGGACGAAGAATCATTAAACATATCCAACAGGTGTGGTCCCAACACAGTCACCAACCTTTTATACAATTCCACAGGGAATCTGTCCGGGCCCGGTGTCTTCCCTGATTGACCAAATACATTTCATAATTTCCTCCAACACGAGCGGCATCTCCAGCTCCTGCCTTCTTTCCCTTTCCACCCCCGGGAAAACCAACCCATTCAGAAACTACCAGAGTCAAGTGTTCCACCAGAGGCTCAGACTTGTATAGACCTCGGTAAAAGTCCACAAACACCCAATTGACCTTCTCTGGTGCAGAAACCAACCTTCCCCCTGAGTCCTTGGACTATCTTCCGCGAGGCCACCTGTCGCTTCAATTGGTGAGCCAATAACTGGCTAGCCTTCTCCCCATGCTCATAAAATGTCCCTCTTGAACAATGAAGTTGGCTCACTGCCTTCCCCGTCGACACTAACTCCAACTCATCTGTAGCTTCTTCCTCTCCACTAACAGCAGAATATTGGCAGTCCACCTTGAGGAAGGAATCCACCAACCTCTGCCTTTCCACCTTACCAGACTGCCTTCAGTGCTTCCCAAAACCCTCCTAGTTCTGGTTAAAATCCACTTATTTCCTTGGCACGGTTGCGCAGTGGTTAGCACTTCTGCATCACAGCTCCCAGGACCTGGGTTCTATCCCGGCTCCGGGTCACTGTCCATTTGGAATTCGCAAGTTGTCTCCGTGTCTGCATGGATCTCACCCCCACAAGCCCAAAGATGTGCAGGATAGGTAGATTGGCCACGCTAAATTGCCCTTTAATTGGAAAATGGAATTGGGCACTCTAAATTCAAATTAAATCCACTTGAATTCCAATTGCCGAAGCTATCCTCTCTCAAGCAACCCCTTCCGTGTCCAACCTCCATGAGGGTATCTGAAAGAGGCCAGTCTCCAACTCATATTCACATACTGTGGAATATGATCTGATATTACAATTGCTGATTACCCCGGGGAATAACTACTTCCCCAGGGTGGCACGGTAGCACAGTGGTTAGCACTGCTGCTTCACAACGCCATTGTCCTGCGTTTGATTACCAGTTTGGGTCAATGCCTGTGCGGAGTCTGCACGTTCTCCCTGTGTCTGCGTGGGTTTCCTCAGGGCGCTGCGGTTTCCTTCCACAAAACCCAAAAGGCGTGCTTGTTGGGTGAATTAGACATTCTGAATTCTCCCTCCGTGCACCCAAACAGGCGCTGGAGTGTGGAAACTAGGGGATTTTCAAAGTAACTTCATTGCAGTGTTAATGTAAGCCTACTTGTGGCACTAATAAAGATAATAATAATTATTATTATTACTACTACAAAGAAATCAACATGGGAGTAAGGATGAAATGCGGAAAATGGACATGAAATAGCCGCATGCGAAAAGAAGGAAAACTCCATCTCCCTTGGATATCTAAATCTAAGTATCCATGGGTCTAACCACCGCCCATCTATTCCATGAACACTAGTAGCTCCTTTGCCACCCTTATGTTGTAAAGGATTTGGTGCTCGACCTATCTAGCCTGGGATACCACACAATTAAAGTCCCCTCCCATGTTTAACTGATGCGAGTCAAGCTTGAGATGGCTGCGAGCAACCTTTTGATGAATTGTGTGTCCTCCCAGTTCGGCACATATACATTCACCAAGACCACCAAGTGCCCGACAACACCCCACTCGCTATCACATATATCCTCCCTGAGTCCCCCAAAACATTAGCCACCGAAAAGGTCACCCTCTTATTGATCAGCACTGCCATCTCCCTCGTCCTCGCTTCAAAACTCGATGTGGAACATTGCCTCACCCACCCTTTTTGCAGCCTTGTCTGATCTCGAAATTTCAGATTTGTCTCCTGCAAGAAAACTACATTTGCCTTGAAACTCTTTAGATGGGCGAACACCTGGGACCTTTTAACTGGCCCACTAAATCCCTCACATTCCATATAACCAGCCTGGTTGGGGGCCATATCCCACCCGCAAAGAGGTCCGACAGGGCCACTTCTCATCAGCTCCAGACCCACCCAATTTGGACTCCATCATCCTCCTCAAACCAATGCATAACAAAGAAACCTTCATCGTCAGCAATCTACCCTCTCCCCCTCCTGACTCCTCCCCGGCTCATTACCTTACTGAACAAACCCCCCCCCCCCCCCCCCCCCCCCCCCCCCTCCACCCCCAATCCTTCCGAGGTAACCAGTCGCAGCTCTCTCTCTCACTTCACTCCCATTAACTTGGGGAAAAATCAAAGTTCTACACACAATGAATCAGCAAACAGCCCCCTACTCTAACCAAGTTTAATATCAAACCACCTAGGATGGCAAAACCCAAACCCTCTTTTCTTCCCCCCCCACCCCGGAAACCTTATCAACAATTTCCAACACGACAATAATAAACATAACACCAATCATCCAGAAAAAAGACAAAGAAATAACAAAAATTTTAAAAAAAAAGCCACCAACTTCATTCAATCCTCCCTCAGTCCATGCTTCTTTACAAAGTCGTTCAACTCCTCCAGCGAGTTGAAATTGAGATCCCTATCACTGAATGTGAACTGGAGGCGAGCCAGGTACACTGCCCAAACCGCACTTTGCTCTTGCTTTAAAAAAATGTTTTTATTGAAGTTTTTACATTTTATATACTGTACATTCGGTAAGGATAAAAGGATTGGTTACAATATACAAGTCATTGTCTGCTGTACCGATTTTCCACCCTGCTCCACATGGCACCCCTGCCCCCTCGATTTGTTGGTCCAGGGTCCTTTCCTGATTTGCTTACTTTACAATGGACCGTTATCTGCTATTTACATGTGAGCGGTGTCCTCCCTTTCCCGTAGCTCGACTTTTGTTGCCCCCCCCCCCACCTCCCTATATGGTTTTCGGTGATTCTTTGGGGGTTCCTTTTACTTGTGTCATTGTTCTAGGCCTCCTGGCCTCTGTATCTGCCGTTTTCCAGTCTCCCCCTCCTTCTTCTCTGGGTCCCGACACCTTTCCTGCCTGCATGGAGTTGATGCTCTCCATGACCTCTCCCAGTCCGAGTGGTGCTTCCAGATCCCTCCATCTGTCACGTCTGTCATGACACATCCAGTCCGTCGAGGAACTGTTGCAGAAACTGTTTAGCAAAATAATTTCATGAAAATCTGTCTTTGAAATAAACTCAATTGGGTGGTACTAATGAAATGTTGAATATTCTGTTAATGTCAATGAATTGGTGACAATTAGTTAAACAAATTAAATGTATTCTGTTTTTAATACAGGGACATTTGCATGAATGCACAAAGGTTTAGAACCTAGAACAATATAAAAGGTTAATTTTATCCCCTGAGCTGTAATGCATTATAGCCGTAAACTACATATCACCAATTCTTTGTTTTCTTTCAGATTTTTACAATGACCACCCACTAGAAAATGACCAGTCTAATACCAGTAAGTGTTTTTTTTTTAATTATACAAGAATATTCTTGTAACTGTTTATCCAGCTTGATTGTAGGAATACTAGCTGATTTTAAACTCTGTATTGACTCCTCTCCACCTTAAAGATGAATTCTAAACTTGGGATTTTATCCAATGAAACCCAGTAATCTCAATGTTTGACGCCAGAATTCCAGTAATCTATGTAAAATGCTTTGTATATTTTTAAGGAGTGCTTCATTTTCTCTGTACATTAATGGATAGCTTTGACCTAGAACTTGCCTTCAGTTGTCAGCATGGTGTACAGCTTACTACTGGACAAAATTCCAATGTGGGGCAGTGTTCAAGATGCAATTCATGATGCTTGCCAAATCCTTTTAGGATTATATTTTGGGAAGACAGCTATATTTATTAATTAGGAAAGTAATTGATTTTGAAGCCCTTGTTTTTCTACTATTAAGAATTTTATACTTGACCCAAAAAAGCATAAACTGGTATTTGCTAAGCTGATGTCACCTGTTTTTTAGATCTGAATTTGGAGAAAAAGAATAACTTAATAAAATGAGAAAGCCAAGTTGTAGAGTTAAAAAATTTGATATTCCTCCCTTAAAATACACAGAATGAACCATCCTGTTTCACAATATTGGTAGAGAGGCTTGGGAAATTAAGTTTCAACACTATTTTCTGTACAGAGTCTCAATGCTATAAGTGTGTTTGTGCTAATTGCATGCCTCTGATACAGAGCCATCCATCATTTTTCATTTGTGAAAAATTCATAAAACCTGCTGACTCTACCTGAATTTCATAAGAATAGTCATACACCATGCTGGAAAAAAGAGGTCATGATATGGAGATGCCGGCATTGGACTGGGGTGGGCACAGTAAGAAGTCTTAAAACACCAGGTTAAAGTCCAGCAGGTGTATTTGGAATCACTAGCTTTTGGAATGTAACTCCTTCATCAGGTGAGTGTATCTGAAGAGGCACAGGTGAAATGCTGCATCCCAAGGTGATGCCACATCTGACCTATCAAGCTGACTGCCTCAAAGAACTGCAGAAGAGTCAGAATAGGCAGCCACTGCCTTATAGAAGTGCTGTCAGCAGTTGTTTGACCCAGCACAAATTGATATATGGTACCAATAAAGATAAACAACCTACTACTATACCTATTCCTCTTATTTGGACGGTGCTTAGAAGGAGCAATAGATTAGGTTTGAGGAAGAACATGACATGCACAGTTGGAAGTGGAAGAGATGGGGCACAAAATATTGGTGCTGCTCACTTGTAGGAAAATCAGATTGACTGGGATTCTAGGTCACAAAATTCTGAACCCTTAATAGATACACATTTCTGTTCCTGGGCATGAAATTGCAAATATGGTTCAAACACCTTCAGTTTCCCATGAAAGAAGTAGGGTTGAGCTTTTTCTTTTTTTTTAAAATGTATTTTATTCCAAACAAAGCAGCAACATATACAAAAACACACTCCACAAACTCTCAGTCCACACTTTGTACAATTTCCCCCCATTTTACCCCCCCCCACCCACAACGAACAGTTCCTCAAACATCGTCATGAACAACTCTCACCATGTCTCAAAGCACTCCGCTGACCCCCTCAACTCAAATTTAATCTTTTCCAACCAGAGAAAATCGTACAAACCCCCCAGCCAGGGGCGGCATATCCAACCTCCAATTCCCTGAGGCAGTGCGGGCTCATCTTGACCGAGTCCATCTTGCTAATTTGTGCCACCATAGCTCAATGCTTTTGAGGGCATGAACTTCTTCAGCAGCCAAGGGCTGAAGATGTCACTGAGGAGGATAGTGTCAGTGGCATCATCATCAGCAACCGCCTTAGCCCCTGACCTGAGGGACCGTATGTGCAACAGATCCGAGTGATGAAGGCTGCCCCTGCAGTGATGTCGGAGGCGCCCCCCACTAGCACCTGCACAATGGGAATGACTGCATGTACAACTCTGCTGCATACCAATACAAGTGAGCAAGCTGCCACCACCTCCATGGCTACAAGTGGACCACTGCATGAAAATGGCTGAGGGTGGAGGCCGTTACATCAACTAGAGCACTGACTAGGTCACTGGAGTGTCACATGTTTCTGCTCACTTTTTGTTTTTTTGAGCACCATGTGCCAACATTACATGAGACCTGACATATGAGCAACCTTTTATTAGTGGTCTTACAGTAAGAGAGGGATGAAGTGTTGAAGGGAGAGCAAGGCCAGTGAAACCTCTGGGCAGATGTGCATCCTTCATTGGCAGCTAGAGTTGCTGTTTCAGGCTGCCTTTTCAAAGGAAGGAAGCCAAAGAGGTACCAGGCAAAGTGCCTCAATGACTACCGTCCGGTGGCCCTGACTTCAGTCGTAATGAAGTGCTACGAGAGGTTGATCATGAAGCGCATCACCTCCATACTCCCAGAACGCCTTGATCCACTGCAATTCGCATACCGTCGCAACCAGTCCACAGCAGACACCATTTCCCTGGCCCTACACTCATCCCTAGAGCATCACGACAACAAGGACTCCTACATCAGACTCCTATTTATTGACTACAGCTCCGCCTTCAACACCATAATCCCAGCCAAGCTCATATTAGAGCTCCAAAACCTAGGACTTGGCTCCCCACTCTGCAACTGGATCCTCGATTTTCTGACCAACCGACCACAATCAGTAAGAATGAACAACAACACCTCCTCCACAATAGTCCTCAATACCGGGGCCCCGCAAGGCTGCGTACTTCGCCCCCTACTCTACCACCTGTACACAAGACTGCGTGGCAAAAGTTGTTTCCAACTCCATCTACAAGTTTGCTGATGATACAACCATAGTGGGCTGGATCTCGAATAATGACGAGTCAGAATGCAAGAGGGAGATTGAGAACCTAGTGGAGTGGTGCAGCGACAACAATCTCTCCCTCAATGCCAGCAAAACTAAAGAGCTGGTCATTGACTTCAGGAAGCAAAGTACTGTACACACCCCTGTCAGCATCAACGGGACCGAGGTGGAGATGGTGAGCAGTTTAAAATTCCTAGGGGTGCACATCTCCAAAGATCTGTCCTCGCCCACCCATGTCGACGCTACCACCAAGAAAGCACAACAGCCCCTATACTTCCTCAGGAAAGTAAGGAAATTTGGCATTAACCCTTACCAACTTCTACAGATGCACCATAGAAAGCATCCTATCTGGCTGAATCACAGCCTGGTATGGCAACTGCTCGGTCCAGGACCGCAGGAAACTTCAGAGAGTCGTGAACACCGCCCAGTCCATCACATGAACATGCTTGCCATCCATTGACTCCATCCACACCTTCCGCTGCCTGGGGAAAGGGGGCAGCATAATCAAAGACCTCACCCACCCTGCTTACTCACTCTTCCAACTTTTCCCATCGGGCAGGAGATACAGACGTCTGAGAACACGCACAAACAGGCTCAAAAACAGCTTCTTCCCTGCTGCTACCAGACTCCTAAATGACACTCTTATGGACTGACCTCATTAGCACTACACCCTGTATGCTTCATCCGATGCCGGTGCTTATGTAGTTACATTGTATACCTTGTGTTGCCCTATTATGTATTTTCTTTTATTCCCATTTCTTCCCATGTACTTAATGATCTGTTGAGCTGCTCGCAGAAAAATACTTTTCACTGTACATCGGTATACGTGACAATAAACAAATCCAATCCAATCTTGCAATCAGCTCAACGTGTATTCCAAACCATGCTGTTCCATATGGGTCAGTGAGGCTCAACTGAAATCCAGGCTAAAATTAGGTGATCCCTGAGGTTAATGACATCCTGATGAGACCCTTGGGCCCTCTGCTGGGCCCGGTCATCTCCCTGTGCAGCTGGGTTACCTCTGTGTCCTGTATCTTCTTCCGTTAAACCATGCCCATCCAGAATTTCACCCCCTTCATGCACTTCTTCCTAGAGGGCCATATTATGGAGAGCAGAGCAGACCACCACAAATGCAAAGATGAAAGAAAAAATGCTGGAAAATCTCAGCAGGTCTGGTAGCATCTGAAGGAAGAGAAAAGAGCTAACGTTTTGACTCTTTGTCAAAGCTAACAGACCGAGAAAGTGGGAAATATTTATACTGTGGAGTGAGAATGAAAGATGAGTCATAGCCACAGAAACCCAGGGAAACCGGGTGCTAATGGCCACAGAAACCAAGGGGAAAGAGTGCTAATGGCAGTCCCCAGAGAGAACAAAAGACGTGAAAAGTCAAACAACAGAGAAACTAACATCAGAGGATGAACTGTAAATGTGGGGGGAGGGGAAGGGGAAAGCAAAGAGGAGAATGGTTAAGGAAAGGTGGATAAGATTGGGGGGGGGGGTTAAATATATATTAAGAAAGAAAGAAATGGTAAAAGACAGTTAAAATGAAATGGGATGAAAACAAATGGGTCGAGGTGGGGTAGTGCTGATCATGTGAAGTTGTTGAATTCGATGTTCAGACCGAAGGCTGTAGCGTGCCTAACCAGAAGATGAGATGTTGTTCCTCCAGTTTGCGTTGAGCTTCACTGGAACATTGCAGCAGGCCAAGAACAGACATGTGGGCATGGGAGCAGGGTCTTTTGTTAAAATGGCAAGCAACAGGAAGTCAAGGTCCTGAATGCGCACAGACCGAAGATGCTCAGCAAAGCGATCACCCAGTCTGCGTTTTGTCTCTCCGATATAGAGGAGACCACATTGGGAGCAGCGAATGCAGTAGAGAAAATTGGAAGAGATGCAAGTGAAACACTGCTTAACCTGGAATGAGTGTTTTCAGCCTGGGATGTTAAGTATGGAAGAGGTAAAGGGGCTGGTGTTATACCTTCTGCAATTGCATGGGAAGGTGCCATGGGTGATGGTAGAGGTACTGGGTATGGTGGAGGAGTGGACTAGATTGTCTCGGAGGGTACGGTCTCTGCGGAATGCTGACAGAGGGAGTGAAGGAAAGATGTGTTTGGTGGTGGCGTCACGCTGGAGTTGGCGAAAATGGCGGAGGATTATGCTTTGCATACGGAGGCTGGTGGGATGAAATGTGAGAGCGAGGGGGACTCTATCCTTGTTCTGGGAGGGAGTGGAGGGGGCGAGGGTAGTGGCGCAGGAGATGGACCGCACACTGTTGAGGGCCCTGTCCACAACTGTAGGTGGGAAATCACGGTTGAGGAAGAAGGAACACAATTTTGAAGCACCATTTTGGAAAGTGGCATCATCGGAACAAATGCGACAAAGGAACCACATCTTCAGAAGCATGATAGCCTGCTCATTGCTTGTCATAATGAGCACATGATTGAAGTTGTTGTGCCTCTGTGTCAGGTTAATGTAGAGTGGTAGAAAGCCAACTCTTCAAGGAATATCCCCTGTTCCCTTAAATTGATCCTTGGAGTTTGGAATTTAGGGAATGAAGAGCTGAAGCAGGCTGGAGTGGTAGAGGATGAAGGGGTCATGCTGCCAAAGAAGCAAGCACCCATATGTGTGGTTACAGACCAGTTGAATGTTCAGGGCATGGGAGCCCTTTATATTGATGAGCCTCACTGGGCATTCAGTTGATGTCTTGATGATTACATGAGTGCAATTGATGATGCCTTGCATGTTGAAAATCAAGTGATGGAAGGAAACCCATTGTCCTTTCTGCCCGTGAGGTATGAACTGTCTACCGTTGAATGTACTGCCCAGCATTCACAACTAGTGAGTTGCGACATGTAGTGGTGCACAGCTGGTTGTGAAATGGCACCGTCCACTGCTGAGCCTTGGATGGAGCCAGAAGCAAAATGGTTCAAGGCCGAAGTGACTTTGGCTACTGGCAGGAAATTGAGTTATGCTGCAAAGTATGAAGTGTTCTGTGACAGTAGAACAAACTTCTGCGGCGTCTGCCTGCAGAGTTGCAGTTTCCTACAGTACTGGTTTTCGATCATCTCAAGGTCTCTTCCTTCCTGCCTAATACCTTTCCTCTGGCCGTCTGATGTCTGGCGCTCTGCTCTCTCTGCGGAGGATGTTATTGCATAGCGCCACTGGACCTGTGCTCTTATTGCCAGCTGCAGTCTTCTCTGTGTACAGATGACCTCTCAATTGTATTTGGAACTCTAGCTCCCTCTTTTACTCCTGAAATACCAGCAAGGGGGCTCCACCTGTGCTACCAGAGTGCTTACTAACCATTTTCCTCACAAAATGTACTGACACAATGGCATCTATATGTCTTTGGCTGAGTCCACTTCTTTGTTATTCATTTTTCCCATGACCTGTGGACTTTAATTAATTGGCATCTGAAGGTTTGCACACGAAATTATCAGGTACAGTAGAGGGATATCATGGGCTTGTAGCTTTGCATCTCCTAACACTTACACTTGTTCCTCCTCATTTGAATATTATATCAGTGTCCCTCCTTCATATGGGCTGCTGCTAGCTGGGTTGATGCAGCATTCAAAGTTACTGTGTCATGCGTGAGACCATGATGCCGCTCGGTCCTAAGACTTCCTCTTGGGACCTACAAATGGGAAAAGGACAGTATGTTGCAATCGAGCCTCAAACTGTTAACTTCAAATCAGGAAAGAACATCAATGTTTAATTGTTAAACAAATCTCAGTGACTATTGGTCCATTGGAGGAAAATGATAGGAAATGTACAAATTAATCAGAAAATGTTGATGGTGGCACCACAACGTCAAACTGTGTATTCTTGTGCCTTCAACCCATTCTCATGGAATTAGTGAGGGTGAATATCTTCATGCATTGAGAATGTTTTTGGATTACTACTGCCTGTCTGTACTCATCCCTTGCCAATTGCCTTGTCTGCAAGCAGAAAATAGTAAAGAATATTGTAAGAACATATGAGAAACTCAAACAGCTCTATCCTGGATTCATCATTTTGCGAATAGGTTAGCGTAGCAAATAGGTTTTTCAGTTCCAGAACTGAGTTGGAACTGAACTTGTTTCCACCAAATATCCCACTGTAATTATGCTGTACACCTCCTATTGTAAGTGCGTAGAAGATTGCGTGCCAAAGAAGGTAGTATGTGGGAGTGTCCCTTTAAGAAATGTTTTTGTCTGATAACATGGCTTCAGCGATGTCATTGTGTGGGTGGAGCTGGGCTGTGGCTCTGGGTTTTACTTTCGTTTTGGTTTGGGCTTGTTTTGGTTGCTTGAGTGTTTTGCTTATGTTTTCACATTTGGCTGCTGTATTCAGACAGACACGTATCTTGGAGTGTCTCTCCACCTTCAGTTTATTTAAAAGCTGTTTCCAGACTGCTTGATAACTTGAAAAGAAATAATTGTTTTCTGGAAAGAATTCAAACCTGCTGTTTTGAAAAGGAAACGAGAGTGTCTTGAGTGCTGTGTGCTGGGCCACACCTTTGAAAAGGGTTTTCTGGTTTATCAACAAAGAACAAAGAAATGTACAGCACAGGAACAGGCCCTTCCAAGCCCGTGCCGACCATGCTGCCCGACTAAACTACAATCTTCTACACTTCCTGGGTCCGTATCCCTCTATTCCCATCCTATTCATGTATTTGTCAAGATGCCCCTTAAATGTCACTATCGTCCCTGCTTCCACCACCTCCTCTGGTAGCGAGTTCCAGGCGCCCACTACCCTCTGCATAAAAAAACTTGCCTCGTGCATCTACTCTAAACTTTGCCCCTCTCACCTGAAACCTATGCCCCCTAGTAATTGACCCCTCTACCCCAGGGAAAAGCCTCTGACTATCCACTCTGTCTATGCCCCTCATAATTTTGTAGACCTCTATCAGGTCGCCCCTCAACCTCCTTTGTTCCAGTGAAAACAAACCTAGTTTATTCAACCGCTCCTCATAGCTAATGCCCTCCATACCAGGCAACATTCTGGTAAATCTCTTCTGCACCCTCTCTAAAGCCTCCACATCCTTCTGGTAGTGTGGCGACCAAAATCGAACACTATACTCCAAGTGTGGCCTAACTAAGGTTCTATACAGCTGCAACATGACTTGCCAATTCTTATACTCAATGCCCCGGCCAATGAAGGCAAGCATGCCGTATGCCTTCTTGACTACCTTCTCCACCTGTGTTGCCCCTTTCAGTGACCTGTGGACCTGTACTCCGATCTCTTTGACTTTCAATACTCTTGAGGGTCCTACCATTCACTGTATATTCCCTACCTGCATTAGACCTTCCAAAATGCATTACCTCACATTTGCCCGGATTAAACTCCATCTGCCATCTCTCCGCCCAAGTCTCCAAACAATCTAAATCCTGCTGTATCCTCTGACAGTCCGCATCGCTATCCGCAATTCCACCAACCTTTGTGTCGTCTGCAAACTTACTAATCAGACCAGTTACATTTTCCTACAAATCATTTATATATACTACAAAGAGCAAAGGTCCCAGCACTGATCCCTGTGGAACACCACTGGTCACAGCCCTCCAATTAGAAAAGCATCCTTCCATTGCTACTCTCTGCCTTCTATGACCTAGCCAGTTCTGTATCCACCTTGCCAGCTCACCCCTGATCCTGTATGACTTCACCTTTTGTACTAGTCTACCATGAGGGACCTTGTCAAAGGCCTTACTGAAGTCCATATAGACAACATCAACTGCCCTACCTGCATCAATCATCTTAGTGACCTCCTCGAAAAACTCTATCAAGTTAGTGAGACACGACCTCCCCTTCACAAAACCATGCTGCCTCTCACTAATACGTCCATTTGCTTCCAAATGGGAGTAGATCCTGTCTCGAAGAATTCTCTCCAGTAATTTCCCTACCACTGAAGTAAGGCTCACCGGCCTGTAGTTCCCTGGATTATCCTTGCTACCCTTCTTAAACAGAGGAACAACATTGGCTATTCTCCAGTCCTCTGGGACATCACCTGTAGACAGTGAGGATCCAAAGATTTCTGTCAAGGCCTCAGCAATTTCCTCTCCAGTCTCCTTCAGTATTCTGGGGTAGATCCCATCAGGCCCTGGGGACTTATCTACCTTAATATTTTTTAAGACACCCAACACCTCGTCTTTTTGGATCTCAATGTGACCCAGGCTATCTACACACCCTTCTCCAGACTCCACATCCACCAATTCCTTCTCTTTGGTAAATAGTGATGCAAAGTATTCATTTAGTACCTCGCCCATTTCCTCTGGCTCCACACATAGATTCCCTTGCCTATCCGGGCCAACCCTTTCCCTGGCTACCCTCTTGCTTTTTACGTACGTGTAAAAAGCCTTGGGATTTTCCTTAACCCTATTTGCCAAAGACCTTTCGTGACTCCTTTTTGCCCTCCTGACTCCTTGCTTAAGTTCCTTCCTACTTCCCTTATATTACACACAGGCTTCGTCTGTTCCCAGCCTTTTAGCCCTGACAAATGCCTCCTTTTTCTTTTTTTGACGAGGCCTACAATATCTCTCGTTATCCAAGGTTCCCGAAAATTGCCGTATTTATCCTTCTTCCTGACATGAACATGCCGGTCCTGAATTCCTTTCAACTGACACTTGAAAGCCTCCCACATGTCAGATGTTGATTTGCCCTCAAACATCCGCCCCCAATCTATGTTCTTCAGTTCCCGCCTAATATTGTTATAATTAGCCTTCCCCCAATTTAGCACATTCATCCTAGGACCACTCTTATCCTTGTCCACCAGCACTTTAAAACTTACTGAATTGTGGTCACTGTTCCCGAAATGCTCCCCTACTGAAACATCTACCACCTGGCCGGGCTCATTCCCCAATACCAGGTCCAGTACTGCCCCTTCCCTAGTTGGACTGTCCACATATTGTTTTAAGAAGCCCTCCTGGATGCTCCTCACAAACTCCGCCCCGTCTAAGCCCCTGGCACTAAGTGAGTCCCAGTCAATATTAGGGAAGTTGAAGTCTCCCATCACCACAACCCTGTTGTTTTTATTCTTTTCCAAAATCTGTCTACCTATCTGCTCCTCTATATCCCGCTGGCTGTTGGGAGGCCTGTCGTAAACCCCCAACATTGTGACTGCACCCTTCCTGTTCCTGATCTCTACCCATATAGCCTCACTGCCCTCTGAGGTGTCCTCCCGCAGTACAGCTGTGATATTCTCCCTAACCAGTAGCGGAACTCCGCCACCCCTTTTACATCCCCCTCTATCCCGCCTGAAACATCTAAATCCTGGAACGTTTAGCTGCCAATCCTGCCCTTCCCTCAACCAGGTCTCTGTAATGGCAACAACATCATAGTTCCAAGTACTAATCCAAGCTCTAAGTTCATCTGCCCTACCCGTAATACTTCTTGCATTAAAACATATGCACTTCAGGCCACCAGACCCGCTGTGTTCAGCAACTTCTCCCTGTCTGCTCTGCCTCAGAGCCCCACTGTCCCTATTCCCTAGTTCTCCCTCAATGCTCTCACCTTCTGACCTATTGCTCCCGTGCCCACCCCCCTGCCATACTAGTTTAAACCCTCCCGTGTGACACTAGCAAACCTCGCGGCCAGGATATTTATGCCTCTCCAGTTTAGATGCAACCCGTCCTTCTTATATAGGTCACACCTGCCCCGAAACAGCTCCCAGTGGTCCAGATAACGGAAACCCTCCCTCCTACACCAGCTGTTTAGCCAAGTGTTTAGCTGCTCTATCTTCCTATTTCTAGCCTCACTGGCACGTGGCACAGGGAGTAATCCCGAGATCACAACCCTAGAGGTCCTGTCTTTTAACTTTCTGCCTAGCTCCCTGAACTCCTGCTGCAGGACCTCATGCTCCTTCCTCCCTATGTCGTTAGTACTAATATGTACAACGACCTCTGCCTGTTTTTCTCCCCCTTCAGGATGCCCTCGACCCGTTCGGAGACATCCTGGATCCTGGCACCAGGGAGGCAACATACCATCCTAGAGTCTCTTTCACGTCCACAGAAGCGCCTATCTGTGCCCCTGACTATAGAGTCCCCTATTACTATTGCTCTTCTGCGCTTTGACCCTCCCTTCTGAACATCAGAGCCAGCCGTGGTGCCACTGCTCTGGCTGCTGCTGTTTTCCCCTGATAGGCTATCCCCCCCGACAGTATCCAAAGGGGTATACCTGTTCGAGAGGGGGACAACCACATGGGATTCCTGCACTGACTGCCTGCCCTTTCTGGTGGTCACCCATTTCTCTGCCTGCACCTTGGGTGTGACCACATTTATATAACTGCGATCTATGACGCTTTCCGCCACCTGCATGCTCCTAAGTGCATCCAATTGCTGCTCCAACCGAACTATGCGGTCTGTGAGGAGCTCCAGTTGGGTGCACTTTCTGCAGATGAAGCCATCCGGGACGCTGGAAGCCTCTCGGACCTGCCACATCTCACAGTCAGAGCACTTAACCCCTCTAACTGACATTGCGTCAATTAATTAAAATTAAAAGTTTAAAAACATTTTTTTCTATATATATATATTTTTTTAAAGTTACTGTTAACTATCTGTTTCCTAGCACTAGATTTCTAATATAAATCTGAAAGCTAAATATAGTACTCTCCGATCTCTGGCTTAGATACCCCTCTAAATTATAATTAAGTAATTATATTTAATTAGTTACCAATGCTTAATTTTTTTAATTTAGTGTAGATTCCCAACCAGCCACTCAGGTCACAGCTTTTCTGTGATGTCACTTCAGTTTCCCCCCGACGCACACAATTTTAAAAAGGTATAAAAGTAGAAATGAGTAAAAATCACTTACTTACCTTCTTACCTTCTGAGTGTCTTAGATGTTCTCGGGTTCTCTCCCTGACAGAGACTGCTCCTCCTCCTCCGATGGCTCCCGAAACTAGGCCGCGATCTTTTAAAATCTCCGCTCAGACTCGCAGCTCCTCCGCTTTTTAAATCTCCGCTCCGACTAGCAGCTCCCGCGCTTTTTAAATCTCCCGGCTCTCTCTCCTCCAGCGCTGTTTTCAATGTCCCGGCTCTCTTTCCTCCCGCGCTTTTTAAATCTCCCGGCTTTCTCTCCTCTCGCGCTGTTTTCACTGTCCCGGCTGTCTCTCCTCCCGCGCTGTTTTCACTGTCCCGGCTGTCTCTTCTCCCGCGCTGTTTTCACTGTCCCGGCTGTCTCTCCTCCCGTGCTGTTTTCACTGTCCCGGCTGTCTCTCCTCCCACGCTGTTTTCACTGTGCCGGCTGTCTCTCCTCCCGCGCTGTTTTCACTGTGCCGGCTGTCTCTCCTCCCGCGCTGTTTTCACTGTCCGGCTGTCTCTCCTCCCGCGCTGTTTTCAATGTGCCCGGATGTGTATCGGATCTTGTTATTAAATTGGAACAGCTTGAGGGGGAAATTTATTAATGGTTATACATAGTGCAGTAGCTGTGTGGGGTATTTATGTTTGGTAGTTGATAAAAACGCTTACTGTGTGTGTTTATAAATTTGTAGAATAAACTTTGTTTTTGATTAAAAGTGCTTAAGGCCTCTGTTGAATAACAACTGAAAGGCAGGCCCTTGAGCTCATCGTAATCAAAATCGATAAACAGTTGTAGGTCAGGTGAACTCCACGATATACTTTGGAGTTTTCTAAACCCTGGCCCATAACAAATTGGGGGCTCGTCTGGGTTAAAAGCCTATCTTTCGTGATTGGGTTGGCTTAGTGAACCTAAAGATAGTGAGGGGTGAGCATATTTGTGTTTGCTTTTCAGGTGGTATTCCAGTGTAAGTAGGGAGTGTGTTGTGGACAATGGATCTTTCAGAGGCTCACGCGTTTTTGGGGGTGGAGAAGGTCACACGCAGTACCTTACAAACAGAGACTTAAAAAAGGCTTTTAGATTTGGCAAAAACAGTTAATATTGCCTGATAAAATACAAAAAGAAAAGGTAATTGCGGCGGTAGCTGAGCATTTAAAATTGCCTGAGACACAATCAGAATCATTGGAAATGGCAAGAATTCAATTACAGATCAAGCAGCTTGACCATGAAAAAGAGTTAAAGCAGCTTGAATATGAAATAAGGGTAAAAAAAAGAGAAAGGGAGATTAGCAGCAGAAATGGCAGATGATTATGAATTAGTTCATAAATCAAAGTTTGGTTTCCGACATCAGTTTCAGCCTGTGAGGGATAGAAACTGGGGAAAAGAAAAATACTCAGGTGGTAAAGATAAAGGGGATCTGATGGGAGATAATAAGGAGAATGTATCTCAGATTAAAAAAGAAATCCAGGAGGGAGGAAGAGAAATGAAAAGTTTTGGATGTTTTTACTGTAATAAACTAAGCCATGTAAAGTCACAGTGTTGGGGGTTGAAGAAAAGCATGGGAAGACTGATGTGGTAAAACAGGATAAGCCAGTGGTGTTTGTTAAAGTGGAAAAGGAAAGCCCAATTGAAGCGAAGGAGGTGCAAAAGATTGTACAGCCTGTTCAAGAGGTGATTGACAAGAAGGTGTCAGATCTCTTTAAAGAATTTCCTTGTGCGCGTAAAGTTTACCCGTGTGTACCAGGAGGAGTAGGTAAAGAAGTCAGAATTTTAAGAGATACGGGAGCTAGTCAATCTTTGATGGTAAGAGATGAGGAGTTATGTAGTTTGGGAGGAATATTGCCAGAAAAGGTGTTAATATGTGGGTGAGAAGAGTAGTGTTCCATTATATAAGGTGAGGTTGGAAAGTCCAGTGAAGTGGTAGTAGGAGTAATAGAGAAATTATCTTGTCCAGGAATACAGTTTGTTTTGGGTAACGATATAGCTGAATCGCAGGTGGGAGTAATGCTGACTGTGGTGGATAAGCCAGTGGAAAATCAAACAACTGAATTGTTGAAGGACGAATATCCGGGGATTTTTCCGGATTGTGTCGTAGCAAGGTTGCACAGTCACAGGTTAAGACAAGAGGAAAAATCAAAGAGTGAAGATAAAGTTGAAGTTCAATTGTCAAAAGCGATTTATGATCAGATGGTTTAAAAAGAACAAGAACAGGTCGAGGATGGGGCAGATATATTTAGTTCAGGAAAATTGGCGGAGTTACAACAAAAAGATATAGAAATAAGACAGATGTATCAGAAGCATACAGGGAAGAGGAATCAGAGTATATATATGAATGTTATTACCTCAAAAATTATGTCTTAATGAGAAAATGGAGACCTTTATATATGCAGGCGGAAGAAAAGTGGGCAGAAGTTCATCAAGTGGTGTTGCCTGTAGTGTATAGAAAGGAGGTGTTGCGAGTAGTACATGAGGTACCAGTAGGAGGTCATTTGGGAGTAAGGAAAACTCGAGCTAAAATATAAAAACATTTTTATTGGCCTGGACTACATAAAGATGTAGTTACATTTTGTCAATCATGTCACACATGTCAAGTGATGGGGAAGCCTCAAGCTGTGATAAAACCAGCACCCTTAACACCCATTCCAGCATTTGAGGAACCTTTTACAAGGGTCTTAATTGATTGCGTTGGACTGCTTCCGAAAACAAAAAGTGGGAATCAATATCTTTTGACTATAATGGATGTGTCTTCTAGGTTCCCAGAGGCCATTCCAGTACGCAATATTAAAGCTAAAAAGATGGAGGAGTTATTTGAATTCTTTACTAGATATGGACTACCCACAGAAATACAATCGGATCAAGGATCAAAGGTTATGCAAGGAAATTAGGGATTGCTTAGGAGTAAAACAATTTATATCAACTGCATACCATCCAGAATCGCAGGGAGCGTTCGAACAGTGGTATCCGACGTTAAAGACAATGTTGAGGGCTTATTGCCAAGATTATCCAGAGGATTGTGAAAAAGGAATTCCATTTGTCCTGTTTGCAATTAGGGATGCACCTAATGAGTCAACCAAATTCAGTCCTTTTGAACTAATTTTTGGTCATGAGGTGAGAGGACCACTTAAATTGATTAAGGTGAAATTGGTGAGAGAGCAGTCTGAAATTACATTATTGGATTACGTGTCAAAACTTTAGGGAACAATTAAATAGAGCAGGTGAATTGGCTGGTCAACATTTAAAAGTTGCACAGCACGTGATGAAACAGATAGCGGACAAAAAAGCTAAAGTTTGTAATTTTGCCAGTTGGAGATAAAGTTTTCGTATTGTTACCCGTGGTAGGTGAACCTTCATAAGCAAGGTTTTGTGGACGTTATCAGATTGAAAGTAAATTAAGTGAGGTGAATTATGTGGTAAGAACGCCAGATAGAAGGAAATCTCACCGAGTGTGTCACGTGAATATGTTTAAAAGGTATTTTGAAAGGGAAGGAGATAAAAAGAAGGAGGTTTCAGCGATTTTAACTTGGTGAACAAACAAATCCAGATGACTCTGAATTTGACACTCCTCAAATTAAATTGGATAACGAGGCTGTTCTTAAAAATTGGGATAAATTGTTGAGTTACCTTCCAGAGGAAAAACAAACTGACCTGAAAGAGTTATTAATATCACATGGGCAAGTTTGTGGAGATAAGTTGGGAAGAACTAAAATGGCTATACATGATGTAGATGTGGGAAATGCTGTTCCAATTAAACAACATTCAGATAGACTTCACCCTTTAAAATTGGCACAGGTTCAAAAAGAACATTTGCTGTTAGGTCTGCTGGATCTGAAATAGAAATTTCATGTGAACAATCATTGATTGATTTTAATTTTGCAAGCAAGGTAAAGTACAGTTGATGTAATCAACATCTTCTATCTCTCATGTGAAAACAAAAATTGCTGGTAGCACCCGTGGGGAGAGAAATAGAGTTAATGCTTTGAGTCGACATGACTCCTCAAAACTGTTCAGTACTGCTGTCTGACCTGTTGAGCATTTCCAGTACTTAATGATTTTATTTCAGGTTCTCAGCATCCGCAGTATTATGTTTTCATTTTGGTGCTTCCCATCGCTGTATCTGCCCCTCATGCCTCTATTTGAAGTAAAACAAAAACACCTGAATTTGATTTTCTATGGAATATTATCTCAAAGGTTCTAAATTTTGTGTTCCAGTTTAATTTTATATTGATTGGATAAATAAAGCTATAAACTCTATCAAAAAGTGAGGAAAACTTGCTTTTAGATTTGTTAGGAGATTATTCATACTGTATCAGGTAAAGGAATCCTGTGAATTGCAGGTCCTGCACCTGTGTGGGCAGAGGAATCCTGAGAATTGCACAATTCAGCACAAACTGAAATCTGGGAAGGTTTGCAACTCTCACTTGCTCAACATCCTAGAGTTTGCCTTGGGAGCCTCGGGTGCAAGATCTGGACTTCCCTCTATACACCTCTCCTTTTTACCTTGTTTCTCTCCTTTTAAGACATCTGACTTGGTATCTCCTTTTGTGGCTCTGTGCCATACTTGAAATGTTTAATTACATTAAAAGCTCTATATAATGCAAGGAGTTGTTGAATGAAATCATTCAACAACTTGTTGAATGAAATCATGAAGGCCTTCAAAAAAGGTCTTTACACCAGTTTATTCATTTTATTGTGAGATGCGTATTTTTAAATATACATTTCTATTAGAGTTTTCCATTTTTACAAATAACACAATCCCCAAAACTGGTACAGCACTCGTATAAATGTTTAAGAATACATAAATACAGAAAAATACAGAGTACCAACACAGTTGGTTCAGCTTAATCATTAAACCTGGTGCTTCCCGGATTTCCTGTGGCCTCCATGGTCTGATCAGTCACGCATAAAGTGGCTCCAGCCTGGAGCCGTTGGTTTGGCACTTTCTATCCGATTAATGGGAATTTTGACAGATAGTGTGAGGAGAGTGGAGGGTGTTAGTTTTCCCTTGATTGAAATGTCTACGGGGTATCAAACCCGGTTAAAGTCAGTGACAACCATAACCCAAGAGTTGAAGGAAACTCTTGGCACAGCACAAGCAGGGAAGATGGCGGAGGGGATAAAGTCGTCATCGACGGTTAAACTGCTGATGGAGCAATTGATGAACTTCATTAAGGAGGAATTTCAGCAGCAACGAAAGGAGATGCAGGGGGACTGGTTGAGTGCGATTGAGGGGCAGTAGCACCTCTTTGCGAGATCTTGGATCGGGTGGAGAAGCGCTTGGAGGCGCAAGGAACGATGATCCAAGAGATGGAAAACGGGGTGTCCGACAAGAACACCCAAATTGTGTCGCTGGAGGCAGAGATGGTGATCCTGAGTATGTCTGTAAGATGTGTGTGAGGGTGAGCAGGCATTGTCAAACTCAGGGTCACGACCCGCGGGTGGGTCGCGGGAGGGTCGAGGAGCCATCCGTCGCGGCGCTCCCGAATGCGCAAATCTGCCGCAGCAGCCGGCTGTTAATAACGCCGACTGCAAGAGGCCTTCAAAATGGCAGCGAACATGTAAAAAAAAAATGCGGCTGCACTGCGCATGCGTGCCAGACCATCGCCGCGCATGCGCAAAACTATGTGTATGCGCGACGATGATCGGGCACGCATGTGTAGTACGGCCACTTTTTTTTTTAAACGGTCGCAGCTTTTTGTTTTACAAGTTCGGGGGGGTTTTATTAATTTATTTTATTCATTTTTTTTACGAGTTCGGGGGGGTTTTATTTGATAAAATTTGAAAGGAAAAAAACGCAGAACTTTGGACAGATGGAGACTCCATACTTTCTGACACTGGGAGGCTTCACCTTCATCCAACAGGTTCCATTGGAGGAGCGTGTACGAGGGCCAAAGGGACCCAAAACCATTTCCTCCATTTTTGTCAGCAGCAAATAAGGTAAGAGAAAATGGTGGGTCGCGCAGGTCGGCCGGCGTAGGTCGCGAAGATCGGCCTGCGTGTGTCGCGAAGGTTGGCCGGTTGGTAAAAATGGGTCCCCTGAAAAGAAGTTTGAAGAACACTGATCAAGAGAATCGGTCTAGGTGGCAGAATCCTCACATTGTGAGCCTGCTGGTGGGAGAGGAAGGAACGAGTGCCATAGGCTATTTTGCGAAGATGTTTGCGAAGATGGTGGGAGGGGTAGGTTGACCGCCCCGGAGGTGGACCGGGCCCACAGGTCCTTGAGGCAGAAGATGAGAGCTGGGGAGTCATCATGAGCAGTGATTGTATGTATGCACAAGTTACAAGACAAAGAAAGGATCTTGAGATGGGCCAGGGCAACTCTGGACTACAGCTGGGAAGGAAATTGTATTCGGATGTATCAGGACATTGGTGCTGTCGTGGCCAAGAGACGGGCGGAATTCAATAAGGTGAAGGCAGAGCTGCATCGTTGTAATGTTCGGTTTGGAGTGCTGTACCCAGACAACTGGGTAACTTTGAGGGCTGGGAATATTATTTCTTGACTTCGTCAAGGAGCATTGGTTGGGGGAGGGCCGACTGAGGGACTACTGAGGGACTTTTGTACCATTTTGTATTTCTATTTTTCAAAACTACATTTGCGCCTTCGCCATACCCTTTTTGAAAAATATATTTTAATTCAAGTTTTTGGTATTTTAACATTTTAGTCATACAACAAAGCAAAGAAAAAACAACACAAAACCCACAACGCCCCCCCCCCCCCCCCCATAACCTCAACCACACATCCCACTTTGCCCCCCCCTCCTCATAACTGCTAATGGTAACCAGCTCCTCAAAATAAACAAACTCCATCTCTTGAGGAACCCCTCACTCGCACCCCCCCCAAAGCAAACTTCACCGTTTCCAAGTACAAAAACTTTGTTAGATCCCCCAGCCACACCACGGTACAGGGTGGAGCAACTGACCTTCACCCCAACGGGACCCGACTGCGACCATCTGCAAGGCAAAGGCTGAAACATCTGCCTCCGCTCCTGTCTGCAGCTCTGGCAAGTCCAACACCCCAAATATGGCCCCCAGGGGACAGGGCTCCAAATCCACGTGCAAGACCGTCGACAGGGTGCAATGAACATGAACGACCTCCAAAATCTCTCCAACTTGGGGCAGGACCAGAACATATGTGAGTGATTGGCCAGGCCCCTCCCACATCACTCAAATGTATCCTCCACGCCTTCAAACAACCGGCTCGTCTTCGACCTTTATCGGGTGCGCTCTATGTACTACCCTCTGCAGCACCTCACCCCAGCCTCACCTCCAATGCCATCCCCATCTCCTCTCATTTAGCCTTGATGCCCTCTAGAGACGCCATATCCTCCTCAAATCCTCCCGTAGATCGCCCCCCCCCCACCCCTCAGCCAGCCCTATCACAGACAGCACCCCCTCCAACAAAAAGGAGAGTGGTTCCACTGGCAAAGTCGGGGGTACCTTTTCTGCGAAATCCCGGACCTGCATATATCTGAAAACCTCTCTCCGTGGGATCCCAAACCTCTCCTCCAAACAAGCAAACGACCCTTCTAGAAATAAGTTGTTAATTTCTATTACCCCCCTCGCTCCTCCCATCTCTGAAACTTAGCACCCATTCCTTGCTGACTCAAACTCATGGTTTGAGATCAGTATCAACTTTGACCCTGCCCCTAAAGTACTGCATAAATTGCTTCCATATTTTCAATGAGGCCACCACCACCGGACTCCCTGAATATTTCCCTGGGACAAATGGGAGCGGCATCGTTTGCCAGCGCCCGCAACCCCGACCCCTTACAAGAGCCTGCCTCCATCCTCCCCCACAAAGCCTCTAGCTTCATACTCCAACCCCGCACCTTTTCAGTGTTCGGCGCCCAATAATAAGACATCAGGTTTGGAAGGACCAGGTTCCCTGACTGTCTCCTTCTCTGAAGCACCATCCTCCTAATCCTTGCCACCTTACCTGTCCCCACACACAACAAAATCAACCGCTTCACCCCTATAAAAAAACGTCTTCGGCAAAAAGACCGCTGGGAACTGAAATAAAAATAAAAACCGCAGCAAACTGAGCAGCGTAACAACCTGCAACCGGTCTGCCAACTTTAGTGGAAGGCTGCCGCATCTCAATAAATCTGCCTTGACCCCACCCACCAGGCTCGTAAAATTCAATTTATGGAGCAGGGCCCAATCTCGAGCCACCTTGCACTCCCAAGTGCCTAAAGTGGGTAGTTGCCACCTGGAATGACAACTCCCTCAAAACCGATTTATGCATCCAGAGAAGACATCATAAAACACTCTCTCTTTTTGACATTTAACTTATAGCCTGAAAACCCCCCAAATCGTCTAAGCAGTCCCATGGTAGCACAGTGGTTAGCTGCTGTTAGATCATTTGGACATTCTGAATTTTCCCTCTGTGTACCCAAACAGGCACCGGAATGTGGCGACTAGGGTCTTTTCGCAGTAACTACTTGTGGTGATGAAGATTATAATTATTATAACCCCCACTGAAGAACAATGGATCATCCATACAGAGACACCCTAAGCTCACACCCCCTCTCACTATCCTCTTCCATTTATCCAAGCACCTCAGCACTATGGGCAAGGGCTCTATCATTAGTGCAAACAGGAGGGGAGACGTGGGGCACTCCTGCCTCGTTCCCCTGTGTAATGGAATATACCCCAAATTCACCTAATTTGTGCACATACTGGCCTTCGGTTTATTATACAGCAACCTTTTAAAAAAATATATATTTTTATTCACCATATTTTCATCGTTTTCTACCGACAAAAGAAAAACAAGAACAACCCCAACAATATATAAAAAGAAATAATCCCACCCAAACCCAAGTCCCCCCCCGCCTCCCAAACAGTCAATGGTAACCAACTCCCGAAAGTGCAAAATGAATAAACCCCAACAATTGTAGAACCCCTCCTTCGCCCCCTTCAGCTCAAACATCACCGTCTCCAGGGTCAAAACCTCCAGCAGGTACCCCCCGCCACGCCGAGCCAGAGTGAAGAGACTGACCTCCACACCGATAGGACCTGCCTACGAGCGATCAGCGAGGCCAAGGCCAAAACACCTGATCCCACTTGCAACTCTGGTCGGTCGAACAACCCTAATATGGCCTTTAGGTGACTCCACTTCCGTATGCAAAACCCCCGAGATTGTGCTAAATACCGTCCTCCAAGACCTTTTCAACTTCGGGGACGACCAAAACATATGAACATGGTTCACAGGCCCCTCCCACATGGCTCAAAGACATCCTACATCCCCTTGAAAAGGCGGCTCATCCTTGATTTTGTGAGGTGCGTCCTCTGTATGACTTTGAGCTGTATCAGCCCCAGCCTTGCACACGCGGTTGAGACATTCAACCTCCACAGTACCTCACACCACAATCCCTCTTTCACCGCCCTCCCCTAGCTCCTCCTCCCACTTTTTTCCTTAATCTCCTCCATAGTCACCCTGTCCCCCTCCAGGATCTACCCATAGATCGCCAAAACAACCTCGCCAGCCCTCCCGCTGACAGCACCGTCTCCAGCAACGAAGAGGCTGGTGCTATCGGGAAGGTCAGGAAAACGTTTCTTGCAAAATTCCTAACCTGCAGGCACCTGAACCCTTCCCCCTGCACCAACCCATACTTCTCTCCCAACTCCTCCAGGCTCGTGAATCACCCCCCCAGGAACATGTCCGCCATTTCCTTGATTCCTCCTCTCATTCCATTTCCGAAAACTCTCATTCATGCCCAGCCCCCCAGCTTAAAATGTTGCCTGAACTGCCTCCAAATCTTCTATGTGGCCACCATCACCGGACTCATCGAGTACTTTCCTGGAGCCATTGAAGCGGTGCCTTTGCCAGCGCCCGCAGCCCCGACCCCCTACACGAGCCCGCCTCCATCTTAACCCACCGGGCCACCTCCTCCTTGCTCCAGCTGCACCTTCTCTGCATTCGTCGGCCAATAATATGCAAGTTTGGGATGCCTAGCCCCCCCCGCCCCCTGCCTCTCGTCCTCTCTGCAAGACCACCCTCCTAATCCTGGCAGGCACTGGAATAAAAACGAGAATCATGCCAAAACTTTTATTTTAATGGCCTGCTGCAACCCCCCCCCCCCTCCCCCCCCGAATCTCTGGAGCATCTCCATATTCCTCCCCACCGACATGCTCGGTTTCGAGATGTACAATAGTAGATCATCGGCGTATAAGGATCCCCTATGTCCCAATGTCCCCCTGATGATCCCCTTCCACAGCTCTGAGCTTCTTACCGTGATGGCCATGGGCTCTATAGCCAATGCAAATAACAGGGGGAACATCGAGCAACCCTGCCTCGTACCCCGGTGCAGTGCAAAGTATCCCAAGTTCATGCTGTTAGTGCGAACACTCACCATCGGTACCTTGTACAACAGCTGCACTCGCACCAAAAACCTCAGCCCAATTCCAAATCTCTTCAATACCGCCATCCAGTAACCCCACTCTATCCGATCAAATGCCTTCTCTGCGTACAGTACCACCACCACCACCACCTCCTCCTCCTCCTTTCCCTCCGCCGGAGACAGGATCACATACAGCAACCTCCTCACGTTCGAGAGCATGTGCCTTCCTGATAGATATTAGATTTTGTGGTGAGCTATAGATAAGATAGCTAAAAGATTTAATGAAGAAATTAGGGCAGCACGGTAGCATTGTGGACAGTACAATTGCTTCACAGCTCCAGGGTCCCAGGTTCGATTCCCAGCTTGGGCCACTCTTAAATTTGACAGATAGACACTTGGGTCGAATTAAGTGAATTATAAATTAGTTAAAACCAATCACAGCTATAAAGAGGAAGACACTTTAAAGATAGTAATCTCCTTAAAAAGTTCAGTTGTCGGGATGAGAAATCACGCTTTTTTCTACTCCGGAATCATTTTTACCTAATCTCTGAAACCTATTCTCTTGCTTGCTTTGCAAATTGCCAGTTTTCTTTTGTTTAAATTACTCAGTGGTTTTTAATAGTGTGTATTTGATTTGAAGAATTACCGAGTTGTGTTTTAGAACTTAACCACTGTATTTGCTAAAGACAATCGATCTGACTAGCTTGTTGCCGGGCCAGTTGGAACTTCCTAAATTCTGTATTGAAAAATAAACGTTTATCAGTAGACACTAAAGCTGACGAATAAAGTTTCAAATAACTTTATCAAGAAGCGCAGTCTGGAATCTCTGTTATTTGGGAACTAAGAAGGGCTAACGCATATCCAGGGTTCCGAATAGACCCAGAGATCCATCAATTGGCGTAGTCGGCAAAAGGGGGGAGAGGTTGGCGTAGTCGGACAAAAGGAGGAAGAAAAGTGGACCGAAGGCCGTGCCGTAGACGAGAGTACAAAATACCAGATCGTTAACGAAGAGGCCCGAAGGCAGAATCGCTGACCGGAAGACCAAACTTTGATTTGATCCGAAGATCGGCGAGGCTGAGGTCAGAGCTCATTAAAAGTCTTGCGAAACTTCCCCTCCCAACAAAGGAACCTTAAAAGAAAAGACTGTGCAATTGGGTGTGGGTGCAAACCTATTTTAAGACATCTTAAATTGATGTAATTTGGCATACGGTACTGCGCTACAGGTATACGAATTATGACCTACGGCTCTCAGAGTCTACGGTTTGCGGCCCCGGTCAGAAACCTTTTCAGAAGAGTTATGAGGTACGATAGTCCAAAGCGCGAATGGAGTACCTTTCCGACAAATGTCCCCACTGCTTCCAAGGGTGGAGCAGAGCTTCCCACAACCTCTAAGGGCGGACGAGCTCCACCAGACGTGTCTACTGACAATATGCCCGGAGATCTTACATCTTCTATTAATTGGCATTTTGATTTGTCCAACGCAAATACGGAAATTGGATTCAAATACAACATTCCCGATGGCCAATGGTCCATTGAAAATATAAAAAGAGTTTGGGGGAAAACTACCCGACTGAGGAATAGGGAGCGTATTAGATGGTCACTTGTGGTAATGGCACAGCTCCGTAGGCGACAAGAAATAATCGCCAACACAAACCACGATTGCGAACTTAAAACTGCCAAAGATCAACTCCAGGCAGTCTGTGAGCAATTGCGAGAATCAAAACCTCAGCTTGAACAATTAGATAAAACTAAAACCCTATTAACTGACTCGGACTCCAGAGTTCAACAATTACTATCGCAAATTTGTGAGCTACAAAAGGAAAATACCCAGTTACTTAAAGACAAGTGTATTTTGGAGAATGAAATGGACGACATGAAAGGTCATGACAAACTGCTGAGAGAAAATTTGGCGGCTCAGAAGCAGATAAATCCATTTTTAAACCCTCAGCTGTATCTCAATTCTCCAGCACAGATAATTCCACCACAGGCTGAAGCAGGATTGATTCTGACCCCGACTATACCGGCATCAGCTCCGGCATTGCAACCAGCTGTTGCTGTTATGGCGACTATGAATCCTCTGACACCGACTCCACAGGTGTGGGCCAGCAATACCCCATGTCCAGACCGGGTTCAATAGTCCCCACAAACGCTCAACCTCAGCTAGTCCCCACAGCCGCATACAATGCGAGTGTAGTCGGCCAAAACACCCAGCTGACTCCGATTCATAAGCCTCCCGGGGCAGCCTCAGCAGGCTCCGAGATTGTTATCGCAACACGAGGCGCTGAACAAAGGGAACCAGTTAGCTTGGACAATGATAGTGATGCAAAAGACAAACCTAGTGGCATGACTGGAGCATTACGACTCGCCCCATTACGCACCAAACTGGTTAAGGTTGAAGCGACCGAAACAACCCAAAACAATGTTACAACCACTAGATCTCAGGACATCCGACATTGGGTTGATGATCCGGCAGACCCCGATAAAGTTGATCGGTGGTCCAAAGAACTCCCGCACCCTAAAAAGGGGGGGTTAGCCAGCTGGGATTAGCTAGAGCGCTTACAGAATATTTACAGTCTCCATCCGTTCGATGGTGTACAGGTTCTGTCTGTAATGGTTGGTGCACGCGATAGTCAAATACTCTCGACGGTAGTTTGGAGAGGCCTTGGAGATGGTTTACAAAATTTGGAAGAGGAATGGCAATCAATTAAAGATTGGCTATTAAGATTCAACCCACCTAAAACTGAATGGGGAAAAATACAGCCTGTGTTCAAAAGCATTTGGCGGATCTCCCAGATTATGAGAAGATTTAGAACAGTTTGGAAGGAGCATTCCGGAATGGAGCTCCAGGAAGGAGAAAGGACGTGGGATGTGAGTGCCCAAGGACCATTCAAAGCCGCTTTTGTTGCTGGTTTGAGACCTGCACTGTCTAATGGATAAAACATGTTTTTTCCTGACTGGGAGCTATTGGGTACTAACTACAGGGCCTTAGTAGAACGATGCATTCAACTGGTCCGCGGCTTGGAGGTTGAAGTCCGAGCTTTCCGTCCTAGCCCTCAGGCTCAGCCTCAAGCAGCAGCCGCTGCAAGTAGTGCAGAAACCCCAGCAGAAAATACTACTCCTTCTCCTCCTACTACGGTAACACCAACCCCGGCCCCTGTTCTGGCTCCGCTAAAGGATTCCAAGTGTTGCTCTTTTTAGCCTTAGTTTTATTACCTCTGATTATGTCACCTTTGCTCACGAGTCGCCAGGTATCTTTCTGATACCGCCACGTGGTTCAAGCTCGAGTTATGATTAATAAGTCAGCACAGCGCTTAGAAAGGTTGAAATCAACGGTCATTTATTATATACAACAATTAATGCTTACACAATAATCCTACTATCTATATAGAAACCTACCACTACTGGCCAATACTTAACTTTAGGAAGGGCCCACCAGGTCAGGGAAACGAATGGCTTAATGAATCGGATCTGGCCCACGGGATTCAAAAAGGCTGATACGGGTCGATGGCTAGGAGTCTTTATCGGGTAGCGATCGCTGGAGTCCGACTTACTGTTTCTGGTTGATGTTCTTGCGAAGGTCTCGAGCAGGAGAAGAAGGGAGAGAGAGCGAGATCTGAACTTGGCCCCTCACTTTATAAGGCCCAGGGGCTTCCCGCCTCTCAGGGCGGCCCTTGACCCTGAGTCCCAAGTGATTGGACTTGTTCCCAATCACTGGGTTCGATATGTCCAATAACGGGGCGATTCCTCGATCGGGGGGTGGTCGTTCACCTGTCTTTGTTTCGGCCACTGCAGGCGCCGACGGGTCTGGCCTGGCATTCAATTGCTAATATGTTGCAATTGTTCCCGGGGATAGCCGATTAAACTGCAGATGTCTGGGTTGATGTGCTGCTAATAGTCTTGAGTATCGATCTGGGCCGACTTTCCCAGAGCTGAATACGCTATTCTGTCTGCACTGTCCGTTTGTGTCCTGTTGGCTGCTTTTCCCATCAGCCTTTTCGGTTAGCCATTTTAAATCGGGTTTTGGCCAAATTAATAGGGAATCAGCCATTTTAGGTGGCTACAGTCCCTCCTTGTGATCCTAACGCGAAGCGTGAAGGATCACATAAATTTTGTCCTTTCCGTTCCCTGACAGGGGTGGGGGCACCTCCTACATGGCCACTACTCTGACCCTAGCTATGCACAAAAATTTACCTAAACAATTCTTGAGGGCGCTATGTCAGGCAGGGGCATGTATCTACAAAATAAAAACTTGGAACCTCTAATTTTACCTAAATACACTCCTCAAGCATTGCATAATCCTATCTCTCTAAAACATACAACAACAATCATAACATTCCATATATTCTTTCCTGGCTTGGCAGTCAAGCTCAGGATCATACATTTTTTTAAAAAAAATTTCATGAAAGTTTTGTACATCTTTTTATTTACAGGGAAACGCAAGTGCTTGTTCTTTATTTTTGTATTATAGGTCGCGGGGGTCTGGGGTCTGGTCATACCCAAACATAGGGGATTGGATCTGATATACCGGGGTTCGAGCGCGGTACGCTCTCCTCCACTTGTGGAGGCGCATAGTCTGTACTGCACAGTAGAGTATGGCCAACGCCAATGGTGCTTCAATAACGTATGACAGGGAGTACCAAGTTATGAACTTGGCACACCAGGATAATGCAACGTGGCTGGTGACTGGGCCCACGGTACTGCGGGGCAGTGAAACATTAACGGCAGGGGGGTTTGAAGTAATGGGGTCCGTGTTCCCGCGCAACCAAATGTCCAGTATAAAAATCTTGATCACGATGAAAGAAGTCCTCATGGCTGTCCTCTTTCTTTTTCTTTCTTTGTGTTCTCTGTTTTCTCCGGTCCTGGAGCTTCTGGAGTTCTGTAAAACAAGCATAGTATCTGTAACTACCTTGGTATAATATCCGGTATGTTAGTGTGTCTGTCCTGCGGGGCCAATTATTCCCTTATAATTGGTCGCTATATGTGACTCCCTCATTTTTTTTTTTCAAAACAAATGTTGGGACACGGCACACTTCCCAATGGTGGACCAGTGCTGATTTATCATCCAAATGTTCTAGGATGTAAATAGCATTTGGCAGCAACCCAAAGGTTGCCTAAATAAATAAAATTGTTTTTGAAAGGAAAAGGTCGAATGAGGTGCGTATGGGCCGCGACGGGTAAGATTTGGATGGAGTCCCCGGGTAGGACGGCTACCAATACCGTATCTCCCCTACCGGAGCGTTTTTGACCAACGGGGGGGGGGGGTGCCCAGGCAGGGCGGGTCTCACGCCGTTTCTCCACTGCCTGAGCAACCGACAAGAACGGGCAAAAATGTAGTCATCATGGTGGGGTTGCTGCTTTGATTCTCCCGTCAAATCAGAAGAGCAGTTACGATCGGGCGCCTGATACCCGAACAAGTATCAGCTGAAAAGCTAGTTCCTCTGAACAAGCGTCTGGTCTGTTGACCAGGTATCTGCAGATAAGTTGGTACCACTGTACAAGTGTCTGGCCGCGGTGGGTGTCCGTTGGAAAGAGCTATAAAGTTCAGGTGAATGGGTGTATGTCGGTGAGAAAATTCTCCTGTTGGACGAACAACATTTAAACAAACATACAAACAACGCAAAACATCCTGCAGGTTCCATCAGGAAGGACAACACTTTTCACCAAGTGTCTCCTTTAAATCATCATGTGGACACCTCTGTTCTCTGTTGCGAACAGGGTCGCAAAGGGGTTGGCGGATTGGGGGTCTGACTCGGGGTCGTCCCCTTCTCCCGGGTGCCAAATTCTGGAGTGAATTAATGTTGAGAGGGCTGCGTGGTATGAGTTGGGGTTGCTCTCGTCGTTGCGGACGAGTCTGTAGGAGTTGTCGCGGTGCCAACGGCGTTCGTCAAGTTGAGTGGGGATAAAGTCGGGGTCGTCCGTGTGGTTCGGTGGTGTGGTTTGTTTAAGAAAGTGATGAGGAAGGGGTCCCTGGAGTCTAACTTTGAGTCGCTGGGTGTGGGACCAGGATAGTAGGGGGGCGTGCTGTGGCTGTCGGTAGAGTCACAGTCGCTGTCTCTGCTGCTGCAGTCTGTGGGCGTTCCGGGGCAGAGTGTAAAGTTTGTGGGTGGAGTCGGGGGCGAGTCCGTGTCTGGGCTGGACGTGGAGGGGGTTGGTGTGGTCATGTTGGCTGTGGGCGGGGTTTGGTCTGCTGGGTCAAGCATGATGTGGTGGGCGTGGTTTGACTGTGCTCCATAAGCCTTTAGATGGTTTATGTGAAACCACGCAGTCTTACCATTTTGGTATTTGATTTTATATACCGATGGGCTTACTTTATCCGTAATGGAGTACGGACCTGAGTATTTCAGAGACAGAAATGTGCTGGGGTTATACACTGACAACATCACTTGTTGTCCTATATTATACTCCGTTGCATGTACTGTCTTATCAAAACAGGCCTTGCTCTGTTTTCTTTTAGTACCCAGTTTAACAGCGGCTGCTAACTGAGCCGTTTTTACATTTACAAGTAATTGTTCAACGGCTTTCTCGTGGGTGAGTGTCGTAACTTCAGGGCTGGTCAGGTCTAAACCCAACAAGTACTCTGTCCCTTTCATGGGGCGTCCGGTCATGAGGGTGTGTGGGGTGTAACCTGTGGAGGTGGAAACAGTGTTATGCAAAAACATCAGCGCAAAGGGGAGGACCGAATCCCAAGTGGTGTTGTTCTGTTGGACCATTTTTCTAAGGGTGGTTTTTAGGGTCCGATTCATGCGCTCCACTATACCACTCGATTGAGGGTGGTACGCAATGTGAAATTTTTGGGTTATGCCAAATATCGTGAGGACGTTCTGCATGACCCGTCCCGTAAAGTGAGAACCTTGGTCCGATTCAATACTGCGGGGGAGTCCACATCTTGTAAAGACGTGGTGGGTTAGGATCTTGGCTGTGGTTTTCGCGGTGTTGGTGCGGGCTGGAAATGCTTCCACACACTTTGTAAAAGTGTCTATGACCACCAGAACATATTTATAGCCATTCCTGCAAGGGGGCAATGGACCTAACAAATCGATCTGGAGGTTAGTCCAGGGGCCGTTAACGGATCGGGTGTGGCTGAGATGTGCCTTTTTGGCATATCTATCTGGGTTGTTCTGAGCGCAGATGAGGCAATTCTCAATGTGATGGGATACATCCTCTTTGAGATTAGGCCACCAACAAAGCTGTTTGAGGTGGGCTACGGTGGGTTTGATTCCCTGGTGTCCATGACCATCATGGAATAAACAGATTATTTGGTTCCTATCCTGCTCAGGAACTACATAACGAGTGTCCTTTAGCACCACACCGTCATGTGTGGTTATTGTATTTCTGTACCTCTCGTATGAGGCTGGAAACTTCCCTTTCACGATTTTAGTGAGAGCGCTATCCTGCTTCTGGGCCTCTACTAGATCTTCGATCCTAGTCTGCGCTACCTGAACTGCACTCACTGGCGCACTCACTGGGGTGCTCTCCGGGGGGGCTTCCAAAAGTATCCATGCCTGGATCCTGCCTTAGCCAGTGCATCGGCTTTTACATTTCCAGGGGGGGGAGGAACGATGGTGACTGTGGACTTTTATAATGCCAAAGGTCGGGTTCTTGGCTTTTTCCAAAATATGGCGGAGTAATGGGGCTGAGGGGAGGGGTTTCCCATCCGCGGAAACAAATCCTCTTGTTTCCCAGAGGGGTAGAAATTCGGTGAGGCTGTTGCACACGTATAGACTGTCTGAATATATGTCTGTTGGGCTGGGGAAGGAATCTAGGTGCTCTACAATGTAAGTGATGGCCGCAAGCTCTGCTGCCTGCGTGCCTAAGTGCCCGGGTAATTTTTATGCGATATCCTCGAGGGCGCGTCCCTGCGCGTCCTCCACATAAATCCCACAACCTGTTATGCGTTGCCCATCCAGGACTGTGGAAGATCCATCCACATAGATCCTAATGGGGTCACACGTGTCCGGATGAGGGGTGTTCTGAGATGGAGTGGCTAGTTTTCTGGGGGGTGTTTTAGCGATAAAGGGGCCTGTATAATGGTAGGGCGAGATGATTTCACACTCATGGGGGGTTCCAGGGTACTGTAGATTGTCCGCTAAGTATGTGTGTGTCTTGGTCCGTTTGACTGTGATGTCCCGTCCTTGTAAGAGAAGGGTCCACCTAGCAGCGCGGATTTGGCTGACGGTACCGTCTTTAAGTCGTCCGCCTAGTAAAAGTTGGGTGGGGGTGTGCTCGGTCAAAATGGTGATGGGGTTCAGTCCGGTAATGTATGAAAAGTACTGGACCGCCCAGAAAACTGCAAGCAGGTGCCTCTCACAGGCTGAGAATCCCTGCTCCACAGCATCTAAAATTCGGGAGGCATAAGCCACGGGTCTTAGCTGGTCGTGCCGTTCCTGCAGGAGCACGGCTGAAAGGGTGTGGTCTGTGGTCGCTACCCCTATTGCGTAAGGGGAAAGCGGGTCGGGAACTTGTAGTGCGGGGGCGGCTACGAGCGCCTGTTTTAATGATTCCACAGCATCCGTATGCTGCGGAAGCCATTCCCAGGGGGCTCCTTTCTTTAGGAGGTCTGAGAGGGGCGCTGCCTTGCTGGCGAAACCGTCAATGTGGTTTCGGCAGTAGCCAACCAGTCCTAAAAATGACCGGAGGGCTGATACGTGTTGGGGAAGGGGCAATTTAGCGATCGAGTCAATTCTTTTGTGCTCGATCTTGCGTTTGCCGTGTGTGATAATAGTACCCAAATATATACCACTTTCTCTCCCAATATCTGGGCCTTTTTGGGGTTTACTTTACAGCCAATGGAATATAGTAATTCCAGGAGTTCGGACAGAAGCTCAATGTGCTCTTCCTTCGTGTCTGTCTGCAGTAGTAGATCGTCTACATACTGTACCAGACATTCGGGGCGAGAAAATTTTGCTCGTCCATTTTCCATCTGTCGCTGGAAAATGGAGGGGGAGTTGTGGCAGGCATGTCCACGTGTACTGCCATGCTTTGAAAGTGAAGGCAAATTTTTACTGGCACGCCTTTGCCAATGGAATGGACCCGAACCCATTACTGACGTCCAAAACCGTGAAATATCGGGCATGGAGTCCCTGTTTGAGCATGGTCTCGGGACTTGTTGCAACGGTGGGGGCTGCTACGGGGGTGACTTTATTGAGTTCCCGATAATCAATGGTCAAGCGCCATGATCCGTCGGGCTTCCTTACTGGCCAAATCGGGGCATTATTAGTTGAGGCTACCGATCTTAGGACGCCCTGCTCTAATAAACTTTCTATAATCTTGAGGATTTCTCCCTCTGCTTCTAGGGGGAATCCATACTGCTTTTGGAGTCTAGATCCGGTCCTGTTATTTGTACGGAACCGGTCATCCGTCCACAGTGGTGTTTGTGGGTTGCGAATGCTGCCCTGTTCTTTTGCAGGTGTTGAGTGTGGTGGGGTTGAACCAAAACTCGCCTACTGCGCTAATTTTGTTCATATAATCCCCTATATTGAGCGTTGCGGGGGCTCTAGCGGATTTCGCCATCTTCCAGACACACTGGTTGACTGGATCGAAAGAGAGGTGGTGAGAATTCATGAAGTCGATCCCCAAAATGTGCTCTGCTGTTGGGGGCAGATCGACTAACACTACGGGGTGTTTTGTATTAATGGTGCCGATTTGCATGGGTACAGGGGTTGTGATATGTCCCTGTTATGAGTGGCCTGTGAAGCCGCTGAGGGTGATAGTGGCTCTGGTGGGCCACGTGTCCCTACCAAGGGTGGAGGAATTTAAGGTTGTGCGGGACCCTCCTGTGTCCCAGAGAAGCTCGACCGGCTGTCCCCTAACCTTTGCTGCGACTACGGGTTGCCCTGACCTATCCCATAGAGTATCGCAGACCCAGCTGGGGGAGCCTGTACACCGTCAGTCCGTTCCGGTCAAGTCTGCCTGATCGGACTGTGCGCTAACGCTACGTATGGGTTCTGTTTTTTTCTTATTGATAGTGCCTGTCTGTTGGGCTCTCTGTGGCTTTTTAGGGCCATTGCATTCTTTGGCAAAATGTCCCAATTGCCCGCAATTGTAGCATTCTTGCGGTTTTGCTGGGGGTTGCTCTTTCCCTCGTTTACCCAGGCGGGGTTGTGAAGAGTGGTTCTTACTGCCTGCATGTCTGCGGCAGCTTGTTTTTCCTCAGGGGTTCTAGCTGCGGGTTTACTGTGAGCCGCTTGTTCCCAAACGCGGGACAATTTTTGACCACCCACTTCTCATTATGAGCCTCCTCCGAGGCGTCATAATTACTACAGGCATTCTGTCCTGCTTCCGTGGCATGGGAGATAAGGGCACGGATCCATTTGGCCATATTGTCTGCGGTCTACATTTCCGAAAATGGCTTCAAAGTGAATCCACAAGCGTCCTGCGAACGCTGTGGGGTGTTCAGACTTTTTCTGTCTGCACTTATTTAGACCGTCTACGGAGTCGCCCCGGTTATACCCGATCGCATCCAGGATCGCGGTATGCATTTCTGCAAGGGTGCCTCCTCCTACATTCTGTGGGTCGGGAAGGGCTACTGCGACCGATGGATCTAAGCTGACGACCGTGAGCTTTACCTGCTCTTTCTCATCCAGGCCGTACATGGTCGCCTGGTGTTTGACGGTGGCAAAGAAATGGTGGGTCTGAAGCGGGGAGGAACGGTGTGATTTTAGCACACGCGTCCCGTAATTGGGTCACTGTGAGGGGGGTGGAATATAAGACTTCCTCCTCGTCTGCTGTGGCGGTGCGGTGGGTTGTTACAGGGTTCATGGGAGCCTGTATTACCTACTGTGTGGGGGGTGGGGGTGCTCTCCTCCTTTGGGGCTTTCCCTGCGCACATGTTCCCTGAACATATCTCTGCTCTGTATCTTGCAGTTCTTCACAATCAGGGCCGTCTTCCTGTTCTAAACTTTCCCCAAAGGTGTCTTGGAATCCCTTTTGGACAGAAAGCATTGATTGCAGGTCTGCAATTTGCTTTCGGCCCTTCGCATGGTCTAAGGTACTCTGCATTTGTTCCGTGGTTGCAGCGTGGAGCGCTCTCAAGGCTGCCTTGAGATCACTACATTGCTTCTGTAGCGTCTCCACCTGCTTCTCCATCTCTTTCTTAGCCAGGACGGCACGCTGCGTGTCCTGATAAGCCTACTCATACTGGGATTGAAAACTGCTTAAATGCGCCAGACAAGACTGGTGACCCCGTTTGGCATCAGCCACCTCTTCGTTCTTGGCTTCTAACTGCCTTTTCAATTCCAGGTTCTCTTTCTCTTTCTCGCATACATCGATTCTACTCATAAAATGTATGCCTTCTATTTCTTTCCGGAGCGTCCTGACGACTTCCTCTGTGCCTCGCAATTGTGCCATACAGGACACAATTGCCATCGGCTTGCGCGCTTTTGCTAAGCTCTTCTTATGGATTTCACTCTCGTTCTCCCACCAAGTATGCCCTATACTTCGTGGACCTGAGTCATCATTATTGCAGAAACCGATCCACACGGGCCATCCTTTGCCCTGCAGAAATTTGCGAATTTCCACTTCCCAAATGGGACACTGTCCCACTTTAATGCTGTTGATCGGTGCGACCGCAAATTCTTCGGGGTTCATGAGGCGTTGCATTGCCTGCATGGCCATTTCTCTTATCTGCTCGCCACGCTCAAATTTGGAACAGGAGGCTACGGTGGTGTCGTAGATGCGGGTACGGCTTGCGCTAATTTCCGAAAATACAGACTTCCGACAGTTTTGACGCAACAAAAATCTATCAGTTTTACTTTATAACCCTGTTAGTTACGCATGCATACACACACTTCCGAATTGTGAATTATTAACCAGAACCGCTTGAACACTTGTGGTTTTTTTTTTTTTGTTTCCGATTGGGTTCTATTCAAGTTTCTGGGGTTCTCTCGGAGTGGTTTTCCACTTCTATGTAGGGTCCCGGCGGAGTCGCCAATTATGTTGCTCTTTTTAGCCTTGGTTTTATTACCTCTGATTATGTCACCTTTGCTCACGAGTCGCCAGGTATCTTTCTGATACCGCCACGTGGTTCAAGCTCGAGTTATGATTAATAAGTCAGCACAGCGCTTAGAAAGGTTGAAATCAACGGTCATTTATTATATACAACAATTAATGCTTACACAATAATCCTACTATCTATATAGAAACCTACCACTACTGGCCAATACTTAACTTTAGGAAGGGCCCACCAGGTCAGGGAAACGAATGGCTTATCGAATCGGATCTGGCCCGCGGGATTCAAAAAGGCTGATACGAGTCGATGGCTAGGAGTCTTTATCGGATAGCGATCACTGGAGTCAGACTTACTGTTTCTGGTTGATGTTCTTGCGAAGGTCTCGAGCAGGAGAAGAAGGGAGAGAGAGCGAGATCTGAACTTGGCCCCTCACTTTATAGGGCCCAGGGGCTTCCCGCCTCACGGGGCGGCCCTTGACCCTGAGTCCCAAGTGATTGGACTTGTTCCCAATCACCTGGGTTCGATATGTCCAATAACGGGGCGATTCCTCGATCGGGGGTGGTCGTTCACCTGTCTTTGTTTCGGCCACTGCAGGCGCCGACAGGTCTGGCCCGGCATTCAATTGCTAATATGTTGCAATTGTTCCCGGGGATAGCCGATTAAACTGCAGATGTCTGGGTTGATGTGCTGCTAATAGTCTTGAGTACCGACTTCCCCAGAGCCGAATACGCTATTCTGTCTGCAGCTGTCCGTTTGTGTCCTGTTGGCTGCTTTTCCCATCAGCCTTTTCGGTTAGCCATTTTAAATCGGGTTTTGGCCAAATTAATAGGGAATCAGCCATTTTAGGTGGCTACACAAGAAAACGGGGAAATGTCATTTTTGTGGTAAAGACTGCCATTGGGCAAAATCATGTTGTTTCAGAATACAGAGGGGGCAAGAAAATGACTCATACTATCGAGACCTGCTTCGTGACTCATACTATCGAGACCCGCCCCGTGACTCATACTATCGAGACCCGCCCCGTGACTCATACCTATCGAGACCCGCCCCGTGAAGCATACATATCGAGACCCGCCCCGTGATTCATACCTATCGAGACCCGCCCCGTCACCCATACTACAGGGATCCGTCCGAGACACGTATCACCAGGATTCGTACAGGGACCAACATAGGCCACTCCATTTTCACAACGTAAAGACGAACTCGATGACAATGATGCTTTGGCCGACGGGCTCAACAGATTAGCCCCACGAGACGAGGGCACTGTTCAACGAAACAAAAAAACTAACGGATCCCACCCTCTGAGTCCATTCATATAGCGTTACACGCTTTAATTGAGAACATAAAGGATGGACTGTATATATCATTGAGAGTGGGAGGCCAACAAATTTAATTTCTTTTTGATGCTGGAGCTGAATTAACCTGTCTTCCCCAAAATTATGCAATCTTGTTCCCCTTAAAAAGACAAGTGATTGAAGCCTATGCAGCAGGAGGTGATCATTAACCCTTCAACAAACAGAACCATGTTGCTTGAATTTGGCCCACATCAACTGATTGCCTCCATCTGGATAGATCCAGTAACCCAGGCCCTTCTGGGCACAGATGCCTCCATCTGGATAGGTCCAGTAATCCAGGCCCTTCTGTGCATAGATATACTATCCCAATTGAATTCTTCTCAAGTTTGAGAATGGAAAAGTCACATGGTCCATCAGACGTCTCAAAAAGAACCAACTGGAGCAACACCAAATTTGGGCAAAGGACAAAAATGACTGTGGCCTATTAAACATGGAACCAGCATCCTTCACTGGAGTCGCACCGCCATACACCAAGCAGTATCCCATTAACCCCTCCTCAATTGAGGGAATACAACCTGTAGTGAAGCAATTGGAAGACCGAGGAGTAATAGTGCGAGTTCATAGTTTATCAAACAGTCCAGTGTGGCCTGTCAAGAAGGCTAATGGCACATGGTGTCTGATTATTGACTATAGAAGAGCCAACCAATGCATTGTCAGAAAAGTTTCTTTGGTAGCCGATCCATCCACCATCTTTAATGCCTTAACACCAGATCTTCAATGGTTTTCAGTTATGGACATGGCCAACGGCTTTTGGTCAGTATCACTGGCAGAGGAGCTGCAACCACGGTTTGCTTTCACCATCAGACAACAATACACATGGACCAGACTACCACAAAAATTTCACAACAAACCTACTGTGTTTCACAGACTCTACAGGACCACCTGAGGGAACTTCCTGATATGCCCTCCACCATTATCCAGTACGTAGATGATATTCTGGTGGCCTCTATTAATGAAGAGGACCATGAAAGAGATTTACGTTTCCTTCTGGACCACCTTAGCTACAGTGGACACGAAGCCCAGCCTGCCAAAGCACACATTTTCCAAGATTTGTCTACTTAGGTCAGAAAATATCCAAAGGCAAAAGGAAACTTACCCAGGACAGAATGGCCACAATCAAAGCCGCCAAAGAGCCTACAACTGTCCAGGAGGTGAGATCCTTTCTGGGACTATGCAATTTTGACAGAAATTGGATTGATTAATTTACTCCAATGGCTCAACCATTGAATGACCTCTTAAAAGGCAACCGAAAATCAAAAGACACAGTTGACCTCACAACGGAATAGAAAGAGTTATTCTTGAACCTGAAACAGGCCTTGTGCTCAGCACCTGCTCTAGGAATTGCAAACAATGGAAAGCCTAAGACCATCATGGAGAATTACCGCAAATCGTTTATCTCTTAAATTTGACAGACACTTCGGTCGAAGTAAGTGAATTATAAATTAGTTAAAACCAATCACAGCTGTAAATAGGAAGAAACTTTAAAGATAGTAATCTCCTTAAAAAGTTCAGTTGTCGGGATGAGAAATCACCCTTTTTTCTACTCCGGAATCATTTTTACCTAATCTCTGAAACCTATTCTCTTTTGTTTAAATTACTCAGTGGTTTTTAATAGTGTGTATTTGATTTGAAGAATTACCAAGTTGTATTTTAGAACTCAATCACTGTATTTGCTAAAGACAATCGATCTGACTAGCTTGTTGCCGGGCTAGTTGGAACTTCCTAAATTCTGTATTGAAAAATAAACGTTTATCAGTAGACACTAAAGCTGACGAATAAAGTTTCAAATAACTTTATCAAGAAGCGCAGTCTGGAATATCTGTTATTTGGGAACTAAGAAGGGCTAACGCATATCCAGGGTTCCGAATAGACACACACATCCATCAAATCCCTTCACGAACTCTGTCTGATCCTCCCCAATCACCTTTAGAAAACATCCCTCCAACCTTGACGCCGACACCTTTGCCAATATCTTTGCACCTACATTCAGTAGATATGGGCCTAAAGGACCCACACTCCACTGGATCCTTATCCTTCTTTAGCCCCATCATTTGCATAAAGGCACCCCTGCTATCGCATCCTCAAACACACCCTTCATCAACGGCGCCAAGCTATCCTTAAATTTCTTTTCGAATTCAACTGGGAGCCTGTCAGGCCCTGCCACCTTCCTTGTCTGCATTCTCCAATTGTCTCCTTCATCTTCTGCTCCACCACTGGCCTCTCCAAGCCTGTTCCATCCTCCTCCTCGTCACCCAGCCTTGGATACTCCAACCCATCCAGGAGCTCCCTCACCTCCCCCTCCTCCCCCGGAGACTCCGACCTATATAGATCCTTATTAAACTCCTTGAATACTTTATTGATTTGGTCCCGGGCCACCACCAGCTTCCCCATGCTGTTCTGAACTATCCGCTCGCTACCTACCTGGCCGGCCAGTATCTGCCCTGTCTTCTCCCCATGCTCGTAGACCACTTCCTCCTCCTGCGACTCCTTCCTCTTGGCCAAGAGGCCTGGGTACGAGTCCTCCGTGAACCTCCCATCCACTTCCAGTTGAATCTCCTCTTTGTTCACCTTAGCTCTGAACGAGATCACCACCCTCCTCACCACTGCCTTCTGAGCCTCCCAAATCAATCGACAGCGAAACCTCCCTCGTGCAATGAAACCCTGCATATTCCTCGATGACCTTCCCAATCTTATCATTTAAGCTCCGGTACCCTAACAACCCCACGTCCATTCTTCACCCTGGCCGTTGGGCCACCCCTTCTCCAAAACCACATCCAACCAATGCAGAGCATGGTCCGAGATCACTATTGCTGAGTACACTGACCTCGTAACCCTGGCCAATAGCGCCTTTCCCACCATGAAAAAGTCTATCCTCAAGTACTATCGAATTCCGAGTGGAAAACCTTTTTTAAAGTAAATTTAGAGTGCCCAATTCATTTTTTCCAATTGAGGGGCAATTTAGCATGGCCAATCCACCTACCTTGCACATCTTTGGATTGTGGGGACGAAACCCACGGAAACACTGGGAGAATGTGCAAACTCCACATGTGCAAACTCCACACGGACAGTGACCCAGAGCCGGGATCGAACCTGGGACGTCGGCGGCGTGAGGCAGCAGTGCTATCAACTGCGCCACCATTCTGCCCTCCCAAGTGGAAAATCTGACTCACCCAATCCTTCCTCAGCCTTACTTGATCCTTCACCCTCCGATGAGTATCCTGCAACATCACCACGTCGGCCTTTGAGCTTTAAATGTGTAAAAACCCTCGATCTCTTCACCGGCCCCCCCGAACCTCCTCATGTTCCACGTCACTATTATGACCAGGGATGTTCTCTCCCCGCCAATCTGCCATCATCATAGCCCCAGAACCTGCCCTTCAGACCTGACCCGTCCCATCCCTTTGTTACCGTTAAACCCGTCCCCTTCCCAGAATCCCCCCATCCACTTCCTCTTGAAAACGCACCTTCTAGTATCGATCCCATCCCCCACCTTTCACCTCCCAAGCCCATTGAAACCTGTTCGACCAGGTTCCAACGACCCCCACCACATTCCCGTAAACTAGCCAACCTTTGCTTGCTAGTGTGGAGGCCCCTGCCCAGGCACCCCTCCTCCCAATCCCCTTCCCCATGTCCCAGTCTTTGAAAACAAAGACAAACAAACTACGCCAGTGCAAAAACCATGCCCCAGAAAACTGCCATAAATCTATATAATTGTTACCAACTATAGACTATATCAAAGGTAAACTACCCTTCCCCATTCAACCAACCCCAAAAAACAGCTGTTTCCCCCCCCCCCCCCCCCAAATACAGAACAAAAGAAAACAACCCCAAACGAGAGATATAGGCCCCACTCCCTCAATCCAAGTTCCAATTCCAGTTCCATCCCTCATTTCAGACCCAGTCCTTCGGCCTTCACGAATGCCTCCGCTGCCTCCACTGTCTCGAAGTTGAAGTCTCTCGAATTGTAAGTCACCCTCAGCTTTCACCAAACCCCACGCTGTTGTAGAGTGCAGCCTTCACCCATCCGCAAGCCACCCGCCTTCTTGCCAGCTCCACCGTCAAGTCTTGGTATATTCGAATACCATCTCCTTCCCACTTCACAACTCGCCTTTGCTTCGCCCAACCCTGGACCTTCTCCTTGACATGAAACTTGTGAAAGCAAATTATAACTGCCCTCGGTGGTTCGTTGGGCGACTGATGAGCACTGTCCAACTCGTATCGGGAGGGTTGTTCCCTCTCCCCCAATAAATCTGCCAGCATCTTCACAAAGTACTCAGTCGGTCTCGGGTCCTCCTCCCCGAAGGCAGGCCCACAATTCGTAAATTCTGCCACCTCAACTTGGTCTTCAGGACCTCCACCTTGGCTCTGAGCCCTTTGTTAGCCTCCGCCACCCCTTGCAGCTCCTCGTCCATCAACATGAACTGGTCACTGCTGCGACAGAGCTTCCTCCACCCCCTTCAACTTTTCTCCTTGCTCCACTACCTCGGCTGATACTTTGACATTGCCACCTTCACTGGGGCAATCGCTTCCTCCACCCGCTCCTTCATCACAGCCATCATCTCCTTTCGCAGCATCTCCATGTGCTTAGAGACTACCTCTTGAATTCTCCGCCTATCACCTTGGTCAGAGTTTCCACTGTGAGGCGCAGCCCCACACAGTGATCCAGCCTTCGCCATCTTTCCTGCTGCCGGGCTGACCCGTTCACTCGACGGTGAACCTTTGATCACCCCTTTCTTCCCAGCGGCTTTTTTCTGGGTCTCCAACATTCCCCACCTTCCTTATGCTTTCCTGCACCCAGCTTATTCAAAATGTGACCCTGAAACCAGGCATTAAAAACCAAAAACCAGAGCCTCGAGCAGGAGCCACCCAACGTGTGACTTCCACCTATTTGTCGCCACCGGAAGTCTCCAATATACAGGAACTTGACCCACGCCACAAACTTGGGTCCAATCCCAAATCTCTCCAACACTGCAAATAAATAGCTCCACTCCACATGATCAAATGCCATTTCTGCATCCAGCACCATCACCACCTCTGGCTTCCTCCTGTCGGAGAAAGCACCACATTCAACAGATGGTGCACATTTGATGACAACTGCCGACCTTTTATGAACCCCGTCTGATCCTCCCCAATCACCTTCGGGAGGCACTCCTCCAACCCAAGCACCTTTGGCACCTTAGCCAAAACCTTGGCGTCCACATTCAGCAGAGATATTTGCCTGAACGACCCACACTCTACCGGGTCCTTATCCTTTTAAGCAGCAATGAAATGGATGCCTGACCCATCAGCTGTACCCTTTTGTATTTTGTGTACCTCATTGTGCCTTTTGTATCTTTTTTCACCTATTGTACACGGTTCTACTTTTGTACGTTCTGTACCTCTGTACAGATTATGAGTGGTTATGTTTGCCTGTACGCAGGTCTTTTGGAGTAATTGATAATTTATTGTACTGGGGTTCTAGATGTGTGTTTTTTCATTCTTTGTGGGTACGGGGCATAGGGGGAGGGCTGTGGGATGGGGAGATGGGTAGGCAGGGCCCTTAGTTTGGGCGTCCAGCTATGAGTTGCCACACTAGCAGGGGATGCTAGTGAACAGAACAGAGTGGGAGTCGCGGTGGTTATCTAGAGTCCGGGGAAGGGGGTGGGGTGGCGGCGTTTGGGTGAGGACGAAAGGGCTGGTGTTTTTTGGGGGGGGGGGGGTCCGAGCTGGGTGATGATGGCGAGTCTTACAGGGGAGGCAGATACCCCCTGGTGAGGATGCACCATGGAATGTACATGGGTTAAATGGGCCAGACAAACGGTCCCGGGTGTTTGCACACCTAAAGAGTTTGAAGGCGGAGGTGATTTTTCTGTGGAAGACACATTTATGGGTGAAAGATCAGATGCGGCTAAGGAAGGGTTGGGTGGGGCAGATGTTCCACTCTGGGTTTGATTCGAAGTCAAGGGCGGGTCGTGATTGTGTTTAGCAAGAAAACAGCATTTGCGGTAGCCAGGTAGGTGTGGGACCTGGGCGGGGGGGGGGGGGGGGGGGGGGCAGGTTTATGATAGTGAGTGGGGTGTTAGTGGGTGCACCATGTATGCGCAGGATGACGTGGATTTCATGATAAAGCTGTTGGGGTTGATCCCAGACATAGATTCTCATTAATTGTGTACTGGAGCCCAGGACGAGCAGATTGAATCCTAAATCCATGGTAAGGTTGGGGATGGTGAGGGAGTTGGGAGTGTTTATTGATCAGATGGGGATAGTGGACCCGTGGAGGTTTAGACACCTGGGGGAGAGGAATACTCCTCCTTCTCATATGTCCATTGGGTATACTGTATTGATTTTTCTTGGAAAGGCAGTGTTGTCGAGGGTGGTGGGAGTGGAATCTGCAGAAATAATAATCTTGGATCATGTGCCACACTACGTAGATGTTGGACTTAGGCTGGGGAGGGGAGGTTAGAGATGGAGGGCGCAGAGACTGCATTGGAGGGCTAGATTTGGCATTGTTGGTGGACAAGTAGTTCTGAGGTAAGTGGCACTGGCGATTAAGATCTACTTTGATCTAAATCAAAATGGGGAGGTCTGTGCGATCATGTTCTGGGAGGTGCATGACTGGACTACTATGCACAAGTGGAACTTGACCAGGCTGGTAGAGAGAGTTACAGGAGTCTTCAAACATTGGGATACCCTGCACCTGACATTGACAGGGAGGTGCAGGTGATAAAGATGAAAGTACTGCGAAGATTACCGTTTAGCCACGACGCCGGTTTCACGATTTTTAAAAGCAGAAGTGAACCACGCCGTTGGAAACTCGCCCATCAGAGGCTGAGAATCACAGAGGCCCCAAAGAATACTGTCAGGCCCGCTAATGATATGCAAACAGTGTTTACTGTAGTACGTGCATTCCAGATCGCATCTACGCCACTGTCAAGGTGACAGAGAATTGTGATTTGCCACCAAATCGCGCATATCTCCCCCGCCCCCCCCCCCAAACGCGATTTTGGAGTCAGTACCTATTCTCCGCCCAATCGCGTTTTCCTATTTCGGCGTCAGCCAACGGAGAATTCCGCCCAGCGATTTTTGTATTTCACCCCATTCATTTTAACCAGATGGATTGCAACAGTTCAAGATGGACTCCTATTTATTGACTACAGCTCTGTCTTCAACACCATAATCCCAGCCAAGGTCATAGCAATGCTCCAAAATTTAGGACTTGGCTCCTTACTCTGCAACTGGATCCTCGACATTCTGACCCACAGACCACGATCAGTAAGAATAAACAACAACGCCTCCTCCACGATAGTCCTCAATACTGAGGCCCCACAAGACTGCGTACTTAGCCTCCTACTATACTCCCTGTACACTGCGTGGCAAAATTGGTTCCAACTCCATCTACAAGTTTGCTGACGACACAACCATAGTGGGTTGGATCTTGAACAACGACGAGCCAGAATACAGAAGTGGGATAGAGAACCTAGTGGAGTGGTACAACGACAACAATGTAACTCTGAAAGCCATCAAAATTAAAGAGCTGGTCATTGACTTCAGGAAGCAAAGCACTGTACACACTCCTGTCTGCATCAACGGGGCCGAGGTGGAACAGCTTCAAATTCCTCGGGGTGCACATCTCCAAAAATCTGCCCTGGTCCACCCACTTCGACACTACCACCAAGAAAGTGCCGAGACTTCGTCAGGAAATTAAGGAAATTCGGCATGTCCACACTCACTCTTATCAACTTTTATAGATGCACTATAGAAAGCATCCTATCTGGCCATATCACAGCCTGGTATGGCAACTGCTCGGCCCAAGACTGCAAGAAACTTCAGAAAGTCGTGAACCCAGCCCAGTCCATCACACGAACTTGCCTCCCATTCATCAACTCTTTCTACACCTCCCGCTGCCTGGGGAAAGCAGGCAGCATAATCAAAGAGCCCTCCCACCTGGTTTACTCACACTTCCTAGTTCTTCCATCAGGCAGGAGATACAAAAGTCTGAGAACACGCATAAACAGATTCTTCTCCGCTGTTACCAGACTCCTAAATTACCCTCTTATGGACTGACCTGATTAATACTACACTTCTGTACGCTTCACCTGATGCCAGTGTCTATGTATTTACATTGTGTACCTTATGTTGCCCTATTATGTATTTTCTTTTTCTTTTCTTTTCATGTACTTAATGATCTATTTGAACGTCTCGCAGAAAAATACTTTTCACTGTACCTTGGTACACGTGACAATGAACAAATACAATCCACCACTACCGTCTCAAGGGTGATTGCGGATGAGCACCGAATCCTGACCTTGCCCAGTAAAGCTCTCATCCCATAGAGGGAGGTGGTGCCATAGTGGTATTGTCACTGGACTAGTAATCCTCTGGGAACCCGGGTTTGAATCCCATCTTGGCAGATGATGAAATTTGAATTCAATAAAAATCTGGAATGAACAGTCGATCATCAGAAGAACATAAGAACATAAGAACTAGGAGCAGGAGTAGGCCATCTGGCCCCTCGAGCCTGCTCCACCATTCAATGAGATCATGGCTGATCTCTTGTGGACTCAGCTCCACTTTCCGGCCCGAACACCATAACCCTTAATCCCTTTATTCTTCAAAAAACTATCTATCTTTATCTTAAAAACATTGAATGAAGGAGCCTCTACTGCTTCACTGGGCAAGGAATTCCATAGATTCACAACCCTTTGGGCGAAGAAGTTCCTCCTAAACTCAGTCCTAAATCTACTTCCCCTTATTTTGAGGCTATGCCCCCTAGTTCTGCTTTCACCTGCCAGTGAAAACAACCTGCTCACATCTATCCTATCTATTCCCTTCATAATTTTATATGCTTCTAAAAGATCTTCCCCACATCCTTCTAAATTCCTATGAGTACAATCCCATTCTACTCAACCTCTCCTCGTAATCCAACCCCTTCAGCTCTGGGATTAACCTAGTGAATCTCCTCTACACACCCTCCAGTGCCAGTACGTCCTTTCTCAAGTAAGGAGACCAAAACTGAACACACAACTCCAGGTGTGGCCTCACTAACACCTTATACAATTGCAGCATAACCTCCCTAGTCTTAAACTCCATCCCTCTAGCAATGAAGGACAAAACTCCATTTGCATTCTTAATCACCTGTTGCACCTGTAAACCAACTTTTTGCGACTCATGCACTAGCACACACAGGTCTCTCTGCACAGCAGCATGTTTTAACATTTTATCATTTAAATAATAATCCCTTTTGCTGTTATTCCTACCAAAATGGATAACCTCACATTTGTCAACATTGTATTCCATCTGCCAGACCCTAGCCCATTCACTTAGCCTATCCAAATCCCTCTGCAGACTTCCAGTATCCTCTGCACTTTTTGCTTTACAACTCACCTTCGTGTCGTCTGCAAACTTGGACACATTGCCCTTGGTCCCCAGCTCCAAATCATCTATGTCAATTGTGAACAATTGTGGGCCCAACACTGATCCCTGAGGGACACCACTAGCTACTGATTGCCAACCTGAGAAACACCCATTAATCCCCAGTCTTTGCTTTCTATTAATTGACCAATCCTCTATCCATGCTACTACTTTCCCCTTAATGCCATGCATCTTTATCTTGTGCAGCAACCTTTTGTGTGGCACCTTGTCAAAGGCTTTCTGGAAATCCAGACATACCACATCCTTTGGCTCCCCGTTATCTACCGCACTGGTAATGTCCTCAAAAAATTCCACTGGATTAGTTAGGCACGACCTGCCCTTTATGAACCCATGCTGCGTCTGCCCAATGGGACAATTTCCATCCAGATGCCTCACTATTTCTTCCTTGATGATAGATTCCAGCATCTTCCCTACTACCGAAGTTAAGCTCACTGGCCTATAACTACCCGCTTTCTGCCTACCTCCTTTTTTAAACAGTGATGTCACGTTTGCTAATTTCCAATCCGCCGGGACTACCCCAGAGTCTCGTGAATTTTGGTAAATTATCACTAGTGCATTTGCAATTTCCCTAGCCATCACTTTTAGCACTCTGGGATGCATTCCATCAGGGCCAGGAGACTTGTCTACCTTCAGCCCCATTAGCTTGCCTATCACTACCTCCTTAGTGATAACAATCCTCTCAAAGTCCTCACCTGTCATAGCCTCATTTCCATCAGTCACTGGCATGTTATTTGTGTCTTCCACTGTGAAGACCGTCCCAAAAAACCTGCTCAGTTCCTAAGCCATTTCCTCATCTCCCATTATTAAATCTCCCTTCTCATCCTCTAAAGGACCAATATTTACCTTAGCCACTCTTTTTTGTTTTATGTATTTGTAGGAACTTTTACTATCTGTTTTTATATTCTGAGCAAGTTTACTCTCATAATCTATCTTACTCTTCTTTATAGCTTTTTTAGTAGCTTTCTGTTTCCTAAAGATTTCCCAGTCCTCTAGTCTCCCACTAATCTTTGCTACTTTGTATGCTTTTTCCTTCAATTTGATACTCTCCCTTATTTCCTTCGTTATCCACGGTCGATTTTCCCTCTTTCTACCGTCCTTCCTTTTTGTTGGTATAAACCTTTGCTGAGCACTGTAAAAAATCGCTTTGAAGGTTCTCCACTGTTTCTCAACTGTTCCACCATAAAGTCTTTGCTCCCAGTCTACCTTAGCTAGTTCTTCTCTCATCCCATTGTAATCTCCTTTGTTTAAGCACAAAACACTAGTGTTTGGTTTTACCTTCTCACCCTCCATCTGTATTTTAAATTCCACCATATTGTGATCGCTCCTTCCGAGAGGATCTCTAACTATGAGATCCTGAATCAATCCTGTCTCATTACACAGGACCAGATCCTGGACCGCTTGTTCCCTCGTAGGTTGCATTACATACTGTTCTGGGAAACTATCGCGGATACATTCTATAAACTCCTCCTCAAGGCTGCCTTGACCGACCTGGTTAAACCAATCGACATGTAGATTAAAATCCCCCATGATAACTGCTGTACCATTTCTACATGCATCAGTTATTTCTTTGTTTATTGCCTGCCCCACCATAATGTTACTATTTGGTGGCCTATAGACTACTCCTATCAGTGACTTTTTCACCTTACTATTCCTGATTTCCAACCAAATGGATTCAACCTTATCCTCCATCGCACCGTTGGCATCCCTTACTATTGCCCGGATGTCATCCTTAAATAACAGAGCTACACCACCTCCCTTACCATTCACTCTGTCCTTCCGAATAGTTTGATACCCTTGGATATTTAACTCCCAGTCGTGACCATCCTTTAACCTTGTTTCAGTAATGGCCACTAAATCATAGTCATTCACGATGATTTGCGCCATCAACTCATCTGCCTGATTCCGAATACTACGAGCATTCAGGTAAAGTACACTTATGTTGGCTTGCTTTTTTTTTAACCTCTGTTCTGAATCTTATCACCTCAATCAGTAACCTCTCCTAAGTTATATTTCCTCTTAACTTTTCTCCTAATTTTCCTTGTCGTTGAACCCATATCTTCATGTAACAACCTGCCGCGTCGCTTACCATTAATGTTTTCACTTTCCGTTTTATTCCTTTTAGTATTCCTGGTCCTATTCACTGAGCTCCCCTCAGTCACTGTACCTTGTACTGTCGCCCTTTATGATTTTTGACTTTGGCTTCTCTGTCTTACACTTTCCCCCTTACTGCCTCTTGTTTCTGTCCCTGTTTTACTACCTTCCAACTTCCTGCATCGGTTCCCATCCACCTGCCACATTAGTTTAAACTCTCCCCAACAGCTCTAGCAAACACTGCCCCCCCCTAGGACATCGGTTCCAGTTCTGGAAAGGTACAGCAAAGGTTCACTAAAGTGATCACTGGAATTAGGAGGTTGTTCTCTGATGAGAGGCTGAGTAATTTGGGCTAATATGTTCTGGAATTTAGAATGAGAGGTGACCTCATTGAAACCTACCAAATTCTGAAATTACTTGATATGGTTAGATGTTGAGTTATTGTTTCTGCTGGTTGAGAAATCTAAAACACATAGGCATGGTCTTGGGGTAAAGGAACCAATCATTTAGTACTGAGAGGAGGAGCAATTACTTCACTCAATCTTCGGAAATATCTACCCCAGAGGGTTGTGAATGCTCCATCATAGAATCATGGAGGTCTACAGCACAGAAAAGGCCCTTCGGTCCATTGCGTCTGCGTCAGTCGGAAATGACCACCTAACTATTCTAATTTTCCTTGGATATATTTAAGGTTGGCATGGACCTAAATTTGGTTTCGCAAGTAATCGAGGGATATGGGTAGTGGACAGAAAAGTGTAGTCAAAGCCCAAGATCAGCCATGATCCCATTGAATGCCGGAGTATAGAATCATAGAATTTACAGAGCAGAAGGAGGCCATTTTGCCCATCGAGTCTGCACCGGCTCTTGGAAAGAGCACCCTACCCAAGCCCATACCCCCACCCTATCCCCATAACCCAGTAACCCCACCCAACACTAAGGGCAATTTTGGACACTATGGGCAATTTATCATGGCCAATCCACCTAACCCGCACATCTTTTGGACTGTAAGTAGACTTAATGGGCCGTATGGTCTACTCCTGCTTCTATTTTTTGTGTTCTTCATGTGCTCCTAATTTCAAGGCTGCTTCCTTTTGCTGCTGAAGCAAAACCTCCATAGAAATGTTTCTTTCAAAATGCTTCAAATCCAATTACTTTTGAAATGAACTGACTTGTACTAAGACCATAAGACGTAGGAGCATGAGTAGACCATTCGGCTTGCAGAGTCTGCTCCGCAAAGTTTGAAAGGAAGAACGGTGCGAGAAACCACCTTCTGAAGCAAAGATTCTTATCGTTTTACTATCATCCTTATTATTTTCACTTCCCTCTGTTTGTTTGTCGTGTGTGTGTGTGTCATCCGAACAATCCCCGTAACCTATCTCAGTCTTGAACATACTTATCGATCCAGCCTTGACAAACCTGTGTGCTAAAGAATTCCACAAATTCACAACTCTCTGAGAAAAGAAGTTCCGCGTCATCGTCTGAAATGGATGACCCCTTGCTCTGAAATTACACCCTCTGGGCCTAGACTCTCCCACAAGGGGAAACCACCTCTCAGCATCTACCCTGTCAACACCCCTGAGAATCCTATATGTCTATAAAAGCTCAGGAGACCCAAGAAGGTAAATTCAAACAAATACTTATTCTAATCAAAAATAAAAGGTCGTAACACGGCAAACTGCATGAAGGTCCCAACTGGGACTCCGATCATGCCGGTCTCAATCCGGGGCTGGCTTTAACGAAATGATTTCTATAAGCCCCTGCACAGTTGGCCTCCGCCCATTAGCGGGGCAGCTTGTATTCCACGAGCCCCATGGGGAGATCAATCGGGTTGTTTCTGTGGATCTTGTGATGGTTATTACATCACCCCCGAAGGTTCCTCTGTTGCTGGATGCAGAGAGGTTCTCCTTCACCGCTTTGCCCGTCGTTGTGCATCTGACAGCTGTGGGGCTGGGTTGGAGGATGTATGATGTGTCGGAGAGCATTGTTTTCAAGCCGATCATAGGCGGGGTCCGGTCGGACCATACTCTGGACGTATTGAGCATTCCACATCTGATGTTGAGTCTTCCATCTCTGCTGACCTGGGCACAGGTTCCTGGAGAATTGTGCTCCTTTGCTAACAGATGGTGGGGAAGGGGCGATTCCTCTGACGCAGACTCCACATACTGGTCCACATTCTATGGTCTTGACTATATAGGAGATTAGCCCCGTTTTCTCCACTGTGGTCCCTGGTATCCACAGGGCATCATCCCCAAAACTGTGTCTCATGGTTTGAATCCTCTGTCCTGCTTTCAGTGGTCATGATACCATTTTGGAGATCTTGCTTCTTTTCCACCTTCCTGTCAAGGTTGGGAAATGTAATACTTAGGTTGACCCAGAGATGTTGGCCCATCAGTAGCTTGGCCAGCACTACCCCAGTCGTTACATGAGGCGTGGTTTGATAATGAAATTAAAAATGTGGCTGTTTTTTTTCATGCCCCACTTAAAGGTTTGCACTTCCCCCTCAGCCAGATAATTCAAAGATTGGTGATATGGGCAGTTTGAATGTGCTTCACCTCACTAGTTTGCATAAACACCTGCAAATACTTCACCTCTGGAATATCGTGGATGTTGACAGATTAGCGTAGCTTCTCTATGGTGACTCACAAAGTGGTGGAAGGTATCCGCTTTGAGTGGGCGTCGATCAGTAGCAGAAACTTTGATCCTAGGAAGGGCTCGATGAAGTCAGTGTACAAACACCCATGGGCAACCCAACAACCCCCAAGGCTGGAGTGAGGCTGATCGAGGGAGCTTCTGGAAAGCCACACACTGCTGTACCATCCACTCAATGTTGCCATCGAGCCCTGGCCACCAAACATAGGTCCTGGCGAGCATTTTCATTTTGGAAACCACCGGATGTCCAATGTGCAAGTCCTGCAGAATGGTTTTCCGGCCTGGCCTCGGGATGACCACATGGGCTCCCCATAGGAGAATGCCGTCCTCTACATTGAGCTCTTGCTGTTTTGGTGCAAAGGCTTGCAACTCTTCCGGGAGCTTCCCTTGTAGTCCCCCATGTAGGGCAGCGGGGTGCAGTTTTTCCAATTTAGGGTCCTTTTGGGTCCATGTACCTATTTATTAGGTTGTAATGGGTAACGTGTCCATGAAATTTAGTACCAACACTACTTCGTCCACTACTAGCGGAGATGGGGTCGTGCAGCCAGTGGCAGTCAGCTGAGGGCATCCATGTGCACAATCTGTGTGCCTGGGCGGTAATCAAAAGTATACTCATATGCTGGCAACAGCAATACCCATTGTTGGATCCTGGCCAAAGCTATTGGCTGTATCATTTTATCTTCTTTGAAGATACGTAGCCAGATTCGGAATAACTTTTCCATAATAATTGATAAACCCTAGGAACAACTGTAGCTCTATCGTGTTCTCGGGTATTGAGGCATGCTTGATGGCTCGGACTTTTTCCTCTACTGGATTCAACCCATCATTGTCGACTGGTATCCTAGGTATATAACTTCCTTCACTAGAAAGACCAACTTGCCCCTCTTCAAGCAGAGGTCTACTTCTGGAAATCGATGAAGGAGGTCTTCTAGATTGTCCAGGTGTTCCTTCTTGGTGGCTCCTGTCATGAGTATATCGTCCAGGTAGACAGCCACCCTTGGAGCCTCTGAAGAATACCTTTCCATTACCCGCTGGAAATACACACATGCCGATGGCAACCCGAATGGGAGCTGGATATACTCATGCAATCCCCTGTGGGTGTTAATGGTGACTTATTTTGTGGATGCCGCATCTAACTCCAGCTGGAGGTACGCATAGCTCTTGTCCAGCTTTGTGAATGAGTGGCCCCCAGCCAATTTTGCCTATATGTCTTCCACGACTGGCATGGGGTACATGTCTAAGCAGGAGGCCTTGTTGACTATCATTTTATAGTTTCTACATAAGTGGACAGCCTTGTCTGGCTTCAGCACCGTGACCACTGGCGCTGCCACTCTGTGAACTGGGCTGGGCGTATAATATCCAAGTTCTCCAGCTGGTTCAGCGCTTTGTCCATCTCTGATAGGGCGTATGGAACTATGTGGGCCCTAAAATATTTGGATTTGGCATCCGGGTCAACGGAAATTTTAGTTGTGGCTCCCTTTATCTTCCACAGGCCACCCTGGAAGACTTTCGGGTATTTTCCCAGGACCTCAAACAATCCACCTGTAGCCATTTGGAAGATATGTTGCCAATCTAGGTGGAGTCTCTGTAACCAGTTGCGTCCCAGAAGGCTGGGTCCAGATCCTTGCGCCATTACCAGTGGTAGTTAAACTGACTGTTGTCCATGTCGTAGTCCCAATAATTGTCAATGGCTCTCCGATATACATTGCCAGCCAGCCCTTGGATCCCCAAATGGAGTTTTCGGAACATTTGTTTAATGACCAAGATGGCAGCCCCCGTATCAATCTCTATGTCCAAGGAGTAACCATTTACTTGGAGAGTTATTTTTATTGGGGCTACTTTGGGTGTCGTGATGCAACTCAACTGCATGCGAACGTCTTTCTCAGGCTAATTGAATGTAAAGCCCTGGTTCAGGTTGCTTGTGTTACCCGACCAGAGCAATGCGTTTGCTAACTATTCTGGTGGCCTCAACCGCCAGGGTTCCTGTGACTGCAAGTGCAGCACCGTTGTGAGTACTCTTCCGTTTCTTCAGGGGCAATGTCTCGTTGGGCTACGGTGGTTGTTGGCCAGCGGGTCTGAGCATGATGTTGTTCCGACAGAGATTGGATCCCGTGGGCCCTACTCTTGAGGGTGCCACACACTAGAATGGCGGGGGGCGGCCAACATAATCCATGGAACCCTGGAGCTCCTGGACCCCCTTTTCCGTGTTTTCATGGGAACGTGACAGTTCTTTGGTCCTTTTTTAGGCTGGTTCTGCTACCAGTTACTTTTGGGTTGCCATATTATTAATGCCACAGACCAGGTGGTGTTTCAACATCTCTGGGAGGGATGGGCCATGGTCACAATGCTAGCTTGCGAAGGTGCGTCAGAAATTCCGTGATCGACTCCTCCGAGGTCTGCCTGGCCATATTTAGCCGATATCTCTGTACGATCACTGACGTTTTAGAGTCATAAGATTTGCAACAAGTTCCACGAGTTCAGCAAAGGTTTTCGAGTCTGGATTTGTCCAGTAGGTGAGTCTCTTGATTATGATGAAAGTTGGGGCCTGCAGGTGGTCAGGAATATTACTTTTGTCGGTCATTTCCATCAATTTTATTTGCCTGGAAGAACACATCCGTTCGATATACCGGACCCAATCTTCTACGTCTGCATTAAAGGTCACTCTGAAAAGCGGCATTTTAAAAGAATATCGCCGAGCTTGCTCTCATGCTGGGGAATTCGGGTGTGGTCAGAATCACAGCTATATTTTTCGTCGTCGCCAGTATAAAAGCTAATGAGACCTGCAAAGGTGAATTCAAATGGACGTTTATTCTCAGCAAAAAGAAAAGGCTGCAATGTACAAAGATTCCAACTGGAACTACCGATCATGCTGGTTCGAATTCGTACCAGCTTTTATGAAGTGATTTCTACGACCTCAGCTGATGGGCCTCTGCCCATTACCGGAGGAGCTCCTAGTCGATAGGATCCACGGGGAGATCAATAGAGTTATCCCGGTGGATCTTGTGCAGGTTATTACAATGTCTCAATAAGGTCACCATGCATTCTTCTAAACTACAATGAGTACAGGTCTATCCTGCTCAACCTCTCCTGGAAAGAAAATCTCTTTGTACTTGGGATCAACCTTGTGAACCTTTTCTGGACCGCCTCCAATGGCAGTATATCTTTCATGGAACTCCTGGTGTGGTCTAACTACTACCATGTCTCCTTTTACTTCCCTACTTTTATACTCTGCTGCCTTTGCAATAAAGGCCAAAATGCCATTTGCCTTTTCGGCACGGTGACACAGTGGTTAGCACTGCTCCAGGGACCCGGGTTCAATTCCGGCCACGGAATTTGCACTTTGGAGTTTGCACTTTCTTTCCATGTCTGCATGGGTTCCTCTGGGTGCTCCAGTTTTCTCCCACATTCCAAAGATGTGCAAGTTAAGTGGATTCACCATGCTAAATTACCCTTTTTAGTGTCCAAAAGGTTAGGTGAGATTACTGGGTTACGGGGATACGATGGAGAGTGGGCTTAAGGGCCGGTGGGCTGAATAGCCTCCTTGTACACTGTAAATTTTATGATTCTGATTCTTATTACCTGCTGAACCTATATACTGACTTTGTGATTTATGCGCGAGGACACCTCATGCATTCTTGCTGGTTCTATCATGTGATGTGTAGTGACATTAGCAGAGTGTTTGCACAAGATTTGGGTAGATCACCATCTTGTTTGTATGAGCAATACTCTGAATAAACCTCTCATCGTATTTTATCCAAAGTGTGGGTTTCTCCAAAGTGTTTCTCTTTAGGGCAGCAAAACAAATATGATAGGAGAAAAACATTTTCAATGAAGGTTGAGGCAGGAACGTTTCTGGAAAGAAGAATTTGTCAACAAATTGTGGGACGCATTGGGAGAAATTAAAGATTTTCTCACACACAGACATTGGGTGAAACACTGCCACTGAGGAGTAGGTTTAACAAAAGTTTTTGATGACAACTGTGAGTAAGAAGATGGACAAAGAAGATTTACTTGCGTTGAAAGGAGTGGGATCTGGGCTGCAAGGACCGGGCATTTGGTGAATCTACACTGACTGTGGGGAAATGGGTTTTCAAAGTCTGCGGACGCTGCTCGGGCCACTACATGGTAGGAAACTCAAAATACTAGGGCATAAAATGGAACTTGATATGGGCGCAGCAGCATCGTTAATATCTGAGACAGTTTTGTAGCCATCTGGGATGGCCACTTACAAAGGAACCATGGATACTCGCAAAGACTCTACGGAAATATGGCCAATACAGGATTCAGGCAAACTCAGAGCCTAAATGTATATTTGCTAACCGAGAACCAAACAGTATCGAAACACGTAGCCGATTTCCATTCTAATGGCCCATTTCCCCAGGACAAAGGACTGGTACTCGTGTATCAGATACAATTCCAGACACATTGGCGCCACTCTCTTCACCCAGGAAGCCTAAACAGCCAAGATCAATGACCGCTCAGGACACGCCCAGCCATCAAGTCACCCGCCCCTTTTATTTACTCAATTCGAAAGCCGTAATCGAAGCCTACCGAATTATTGGGTCCAAAGCTACAGACTGCCCAAAAGAGCGCAAAATCCCAAAGGATAAAGAGAGACACTGCCACGTGTTCGATCTCTTTTGGCTCTGGCACACCGGCACTCTTCGTCCCGGCCTATACCTGAAGCCAACTGCAGCACCACGACCAGAAGCAAGTTCAAGATCAACGATCGCTACCAGACGGATGAGCCCAGCAGAACCGAAGTTACTTCTCCAGACCCAGCCACTCTAGATCCGAACAAAGGCCTTGTTTCTTTGCCAAAGCCGGGTGCCTGAAGTTAAGTACAGGTTGTTGCAGTGTTAGGTATAATTTAGCTTGTAGTGTTTTTATGTTGCATGTGTGAGTTAATCCTGTGTGTAAATAAACTATTATTGAACTTGAACTAACTGACTGGTTGTTGGGTCTTTGATCAATATCCTGTTGAACCTCGTGGTGGTATCATTTGATACCTGGCAACTCTGAAAAGCAATATCATCATCATTAATTGGCAACATTATTGGTGACGCTGGTGGGATAATACCCCACTCATATTAAAAGGGCAACATTATTGGCGTCGCCGGTGCAAATTGGCAACATTTTATCATCAAAAACTGAGGCATGTGCCTTTAAAACTGTCAAATGTGATCCTAAGGGCTTGCACTGAAGAGGTTGTACCATTAAAAGGATGCATTACGTTGATAGTAGAAGCAAATGAGTAGACGCCAAAGTTTTCTCTTCACATTGTCAGTTGAAACCTTCCTGCTCTACTTGGCAAAGCATAGTTGGTTAAGATTCGGCGTAACTGCTGACTTCTGGTGGCGACCATGCAGTGAATGGCCGCACACAGGGCAGGCCCGGCTCGAAGGCGTAGATTTGAGCTCTTTTTACACGAAAACAGGGGAAATTTGACGGGAACGTGTAGCTGAAGGTATGGAGAATTTTCCCCGGGAGTAGCATGTCTGCTGGTTATCAGACCCGGCAGAAGGTTAAAGACCTGGCCAAGGAATTGGAAGAGACCTGTGGTGCAGGTGAACAGATCTAGAAGGCAGAACCTGCGTATCGTTGGTGTGCCTGAAGGTGTGGAAGGCACGAGTGCCACGAGGTATGTCTCGAAGGTGTTGGGGGGCTGGTGGCAGAGGAGATGCTGAACAAGGCCACAGAGGTGGATAGAGCGCACAGGTACCTAAGGCAGATGCCAAGAGTCGTGGAGCCGCCACGGGCGGTGATTGTAAGGCTCCAGAAGTTTGTGGAGAAAGAGAAGATCCTGCAGTGCACGAGGGAGAAATGGAACTGCGAATAGGAAGGGAGCAAGGTCCGAATATATCAGGACATTGGGGCGGAGCTGACAAAAATGTGTGCCGGGTTAACAGGGCCAAGGTGGCTCTCTATCAATGGCAAATCAGGTTTGGGGTGCTGTACCTGGCGAAATTGTTTGTGACCTTTGAAGGCCATGAGTATTATTTAGAGGAGGCCAATGACTTTATTAAAGAGCATAAACTGGGGGAGAACTAACTTTGATGGGAGAAGGAGGAGTTGGCACAATGGAGTTCGGAGGATACGTGTAGTGTGTTGGGGAGGCGGTTTCTTTCTTCTCCGGTGGAAGATTTTACTGTGGTGATTATTTATTTAGGGGAAATAAGTTTGTAAGGGGAAACTGGCCCCCCTCCTCTCCCGCCGCTTGTGGTGGTGTTTATTTTTTGGAGAAGGTGACCTGTGGTTTTGGACGTGTCTTTGTTTGGGTGGGGAGGGTGAGGTCCACAGGGAGCCGTTTACACAGATCAAGGAGGAAAGGGTGAGGGAAGGGATGGAGGGGTAGATGGGAGCCTTCGGGCAGGAGCTGACATTCTAGTGAATGGAAGTGAGGTGGAGGAGATGATCACAAGGGTTGGCCAGGGCGGGGATGGATGCAATGTGGCAGTGTTGGAGGAGAGTGTGGTTATAAATGGAGAAGGGGGCCATCTTGGATGGGCCCGGTATAGGGTGAAATTAAAGGGGACATAATTGGAAGGGGAGGATGACGGACAGTAGAGGAGGTTGGGCTCACAACAATCTACGATGACAGCACAATTGACACCATTGCAAGTTTAAGCATTTGGGAGTACATAAATGAAGTAGGTAGATACTGTTATCTAAATTGTTGCAGGCACAAGCATGGTTCATGTAAAATGTCTCGGCATTAGCTGCAACTGACAACATTCAAGCTGTTCTACTCCTCTGATAAGACCAGATGTAACCTTGTGTAAATTGACTTTAAATCCTTCTGGAAGTTTATTCTACCTGTGACAAATTGTCATCTGGAAGAATACCTTCTTGTTATAATCTTTCACATACATTCCCTGTTTCTTTTTATCAACTGCTAAATTTGACCTTTTATTTTCTGAACCTTTCACAGGTACAGATGTACAGCATTTGGAGTCCTCATCAGTGCTTCAGATGAACTCATTAAACAGTGAGTAAACATCTACCAAAATGTTGATGTTACAGCAGCTTTTGCTATTATGGAGCATGTATTTATAGCGTTTCCTACTGTCTGCCCATTAATGTTTTCATGCTTAATACGATTATGTATGCTTAGAAAAGTGATCAAGTTGGTAAAAGACTAGTATGTGGTGGAGAGAGACTGTAATAACTTCACATGCTACTACTACAATGCAAGAGATTGTATATTCAAGTATTAAGTTGCTTTATTTTTGTAAGCAAGTGTGGGTAAAACCCAATAAAAGTCCTTTGTCCCCCCCCCCCCCCCCCCCCCCCCCCCCCCCCCCCAAAAACTCTTCCATCCTTATGTCAATGGCAGGTACAGGGAGCCCATTGATTTATTTGTCAATAAGATCAAGATCATCTGTCAGCTGCATTCCTCTTTCCTCTGGAACACTAAACCAGGGTTTTTCAAACTGCAGGTCGTGACCTGTGGGTGGGTTGCGGGCAGTTGTCAGAAGGGTTGCGGAGCTAAGGGTCATGGTGTTCTGAATCCATCGGCTGCTAATGAAGAGTTTTCCAATGTCAGCATTCAGAAGCCTGCCGGGAAGCAGGCTCCTCTAGAGGGAGCAGTTATTTGACGGATTTCCCATAAGCCTCACGGTTCCCCCCCAACCCACCACCACCAACCCCTTCCCAGCGACATCTCGGCTTCGAAAATCATGTGCCGTGAAACGTTTGGCCAATTCCTCAACCTCCCCTGGCCAAAGCTGCGGCCCAAGAGTTCACCCATCTGTAATTCCACCCCCCCCTGGACATGGATCCCATGTGTCTTCTGCCCTGATGCAGAACAGTGGTCTGGTGGATGACATCAAGGGAACCATACAGCCCTCTGGGAGACCGTTCAGCAGCATAAAAAGACTATCATGAGAAAGAAGGAAACCTTCAGAGAACTCGGCGCCAAGCTCAGAAGATCCGAGAGTATGTCAGAGCCCTTGGTGAGTGATCACAGACCTGGACAGGGAACCCCTGTTTGTGTGTGATGTCTCCATGGAGACAAATAGCTTGAAAATATTCTGCTGATCCTATTGCAGCTTGGTTGCTTCTGAGGGGCCAGATGTGTATGTATCAGCGGTATCAGCGACGGCAGGGATGCACATTCAGTGAGAGGTAAACGGCTGCCATTTCAGTAAGAGCTACAGAAGTGTAGACAGCCGTCTCCACGGAGTGACTGCTATGGCATGCATGTCTTCTGGTTGGGGAGACATGAATACATCACAATGCCACAATTGAATATCTGAGATAATGACTATTTGAGAAAACGTTTTCAATGTCCATTTTGTCTACTTAATGACAACCAAAACAGTTAATTTATCAGTTGTCTATGGGTAAGTTTTAGTGTTGTCAGCGCTCATCAATATTGGTGAATTTGTTTCTAATTGTGTACTTTGAAGTTGAATAAACTTGCATCAAATAATTGAATTGCATTTAAGTCAATTATAAATCAAGATTTTAATATCACTATCTTCAGGTCTAAACCTCTTTTATTTACAAGAACCACAAATGGTTCTCTCCCACTATTATCTGTTCTTTGTTCTCCTCACCTCCGTCTTCTTCCTTCCCTTATTTGTTTCCTCGAGGCAGTGTCCCACAATGAATGCAGGTTCACAATTGTTTGCAGGCTTCCAGTATCTTTCTTGAGTAACTATCCTTTTATGTGACCTTGGACACTTTTATAGATGGGAGGGCATCAGAGGCATATGTGATCCTGTCCTCACTCAATGTTGACATAAATTCAATGCACCAGAGGCTACTGGATGTGAATAAGATCGGGAAAACTAGATGATTTATTTTCCCACCTTGCCTGGGTCAAGAAAACTTCAGTGTCTCAAACACTGCCTTGAATAATAGGTTAGCAAACGTGACGTGGTCCTGAAGGTTGGCCGACGTGGAGATGCCACCACCCACTCCTTTTCGCAACCCACTATCATCACCTCCCACTTCAAAGAAAGCACACTTCACTACCTGCCCCATCTCCAACTATTAAATCCATGCCCACCTTTCCTGCAGTTTCATGTTTGAATATCCAGTCAGGTTTCTGCTGCTGTCACAGCAGTGAAATAACCCTAGTAAAAGTCTCAAATTCTCAGTGATTGTGACCAAGGTGCACTATTCCTCCTTAACCTTCCCAACCTCACTGCAGTCTTTGACAAAGTTGACCATCGTTCCTCCATTTTTCTTTGGTTGGTTCCATTCTTACCTATCCAATTGTAGAAATCCGGGGGCGAGATTCTCCATTCACGCGCCGGTTGGGAGAATCGTCTGGGCCGCCAAAATTTCCCGCGACGCCGGTCCGACGCCCTCCCGCGATTCTCCCAAGCGATGGGAACGGCCCCGTCGAGTTCCGCAGGCTGGAGAATCGCCGGAGACACCCAAAAACAGCACGGGAGCTGAGTGAGCCGAGTCTCTGAAAACAGCGCGAGAGGTGAGTGAGCCGGGACAGTGAAAACAGCGCGGGAGCTGAGTGAGCCGGGACTCTGAAAACAGCGCGGGAGGTGAGTGAGCCGGGACAGTGAAAACAGCGCGGGAGCTGAGTGAGCCGGGACAGTGAAAACAGCGCGGGAGATTTAAAAAGCGCGAGTCGGAGCGGAGATTTTAAAAGATCGCGGCCTAGTTTCGGGAGCCGTTTGGAGGAGGAGGAGCAGTCTCTGTCAGGGAGAGAACCTGAGAACATCTAAGACACTCAGAAGGTAAGAAGGTAAGTAAGTGATTTTTACTCATTTCTACTTTTATACCTTTTTCAAATTGTGTGTGTCAGGGGTAACTGAAGTGACATCACAGAAAAGCTGTGGCCTGAGTGGCTGGTTGGGAATCTACACTAAATTTAAAAAAAAATAAGCATTGGTAACTAATTAAACATAATTACTTAATTATAATTTAGAGGGATATCTAAGCCAGAGATCGGAGAGTACTATATTTAGCTTTCGCATTTCTATTAGAAATCTAGTGCTAGGAAACAGATAGTTTTTTTTAAAGAATATTTTATTGAAAATTTTTGGTCAACCATCACAGTACATTGTGTATCCTTTACACAATAATATAACAGTATAAATAACAATGACCTGTTTTATAAACAAAGAATAAATAATATATAACAAAAACTAAAACTAAATGGCAACTGCCTTGTCTCAGATAAACACTCTCAAAATATGGTTTAACAATCCAATATACAATGATTTATAGCAACGACCTATACATATTATACATATATATTAATAACCCTGAGACTCCTTCTGGTTCCTCCCCCCTGGGCTGCTGCTGCTGCCTTCTTCTTTTCCATTCCCTCTATCTTTCTGTGAGGTATTCGACGAACGGTTGCCACCGCCTGGTGAACCCTTGAGCCGATCCCCTTAGGACGAACTTAATCCGTTCCAGCTTTATAAACCCTGCCATGTCATTTATCCAGGTCTCCACCCCCGGGGGCTTGGCTTCCTTCCACATCAACAGTATCCTGCGCCGGGCTACTAGGGACGCAAAGGCCAAAACATCGGCCTCTCTCGCCCCCTGCACTCCCAGCTCTTGTGCAACCCCAAATATAGCCAACCCCCAGCTTGGTTCGACCTGGACCCCCACTACTTTCGAAAGCACCTTTGTCACCCCCACCCAGAACCCCTGTAGTGCCGGACATGACCAGAACATGTGGGTGTGATTCGCTGGGCTTCTCGAGCATCTCGCACACCTATCCTCTACCCAAAAAAATTTACTGAGCCGTGCTCCAGTCATATGCGCCCTGTGTAACACCTTAAATTGAATCAGGCTTAGCCTGGCACACGAGGACGATGAGTTTACCCTACTTAGGGCATCTGCCCACAGCCCCCCCTCAATCTCCTCCCCAGCTCTTCTTCCCATTTCCCTTTCAGCTCATCTACCATAATCTCCCCCTCGTCCCTCATTTCCCTATATATATCTGACACCTTACCGTCCCCCACCCATGTCTTTGAGATTACTCTGTCCTGCACCTCATGCGTCGGGAGCTGCGGGAATTCCCTCACCTGCTGCCTCGCAAAAGCCCTCAGTTGCATATACCGGAATGCATTCCCTTGGGGCAACCCATATTTCTCGGTCAGCGCTCCCAGACTTGCGAACTTCCCATCCACAAACAGATCTTTCAGTTGCGTTATTCCTGCTCTTTGCCATATTCCAAATCCCCCATCCATTCTCCCGGGGCAAACCTATGGTTGTTTCTTATCGGGGACCCCACCAAGGCTCCCATCTTTCCCCTATGCCGTCTCCACTGTCCCCAAATTTTCAAAGTCGCCACCACCACCGGGCTTGTGGTGTATTTCTTCGGTGAGAACGGCAATGGGGCCGTCACCATAGCTTGTAGGCTAGTCCCCCTACAGGACGCCCTCTCCAATCTCTTCCACGCCGCTCCCTCCTCTTCCCCCATCCACTTACTCACCATTGAGATATTGGCGGCCCAGTAGTACTCACTTAGGCTCGGTAGTGCCAGCCCCCCCCCCCTATCCCTACTACGCTGTAAGAATCCCTTCCTCACTCTCGGGGTCTTCCCGGCCCACACAAAACTCATGATACTCTTTTCGATCCTTTTGACTAAAGCCTTCGTGATCACCACCGGGAGGCACTGAAACACAAAGAGGAATCTCGGGAGGACTACCATTTTAACTGCCTGCACCCTCCCTGCCAGTGACAGGGATACCATGTCCCATCTCTTGAAATCCTCCTCCATTTGTTCCACCAATCGCGTTAAATTTAACCTATGCAATGTACCCCAATTCTTGGCTATCTGGATCCCCAAGTAACGAAAGTCCCTTGTTACCTTCCTCAGCGGAAAGTCCTCTATTTCTCTGCTCTGCTCCCCTGGATGCACCACAAACAACTCACTTTTCCCCATGTTCAGTTTATATCCTGAGAATTCTCCAAACTCCCGAAGTGTCCGCATTATCTCTGGCATCCCCTCCGCCGGGTCCGCTACATATAACAACAAATCATCTGCATACAGAGATACCCGGTGTTCTTCTCCTCCTCTAAGTACTCCCCTCCACTTCTTGGCACCCCTCAATGCTATTGCCAGGGGCTCAATCGCCAGTGCAAACAGTAATGGGGACAGAGGGCATCCCTGCCTTGTCCCTCTATGGAGCCGAAAGTATGCAGATCCCCGTCCATTCGTGACCACACTCGCCACTGGGGCCCTATACAACAGCTGCACCCATCCAACATACTCATCTCCAAAACCAAATCTCCTCAGCACCTCCCACAAATAATCCCACTCCACTCTGTCAAATGCTTTCTCGGCATCCATCGCCACCACTATCTCCGCTTCCCCCTCTGGTGGGGGCATCGTCATTACCCCTAGCAGCCTCCGTATATTCGTATTCAGCTGTCTCCCCTTCACAAACCCAGTTGGTCCTCATGGACCACCCTCGGGACACAATCCTCTATCCTCATTGCCATTACCTTGGCCAGAATCTTAGCGTCTACATTTAGGAGGGAAATAGGTCTATAGGACCCGCATTGCAGCGGGTCCTTTTCCTTCTTTAGGAGAAGCGATATCGTTGCCTCAGACATAGTCGGGGGCAGCTGTCCCCTTTCCTTTGCCTCATTAAAGGTCCTCATCAGTAGCGGGGCGAGCAAGTCCACATATTTCCTGTAAAATTCAACTGGGAATCCATCCGGTCCCGGAGCCTTCCCCGCCTGCATGCTCCTAATTCCTTTCACGACTTCCTCTATTTCAATCTGTGCCCCCAGTCCCACCCTTTCCTGCTCCTCCACCTTGGGAAATTCCAGCCGGTCCAGAAAGCCCATCATTCTCTCCCTCCCATCCGGGGGTTGAGCTTCGTATAATTTTTTATAAAATGCCTTGAACACTCCATTCACTCTCTCCGCTCCCCGCTCCATCTCTCCTTCCTCATCCCTCACTCCCCCTATTTCCCTCGCTGCTCCCCTTTTCCTCAATTGGTGGGCCAGCAACCTGCTCGCCTTCTCCCCTTATTCGTACTGTACACCCTGTGCCTTCCTCCACTGTGCCTCTGCAGTACCCGTTGTCAGCAAGTCAAATTCTACGTGTAGCCTTTGCCTTTCCCTGTACAGTCCCTCCTCCGGTGCCTCCGCATATTGCCTGTCCACCCTCAGAAGTTCTTGCAGCAACCGCTCCCGTTCCCTACTCTCCTGCTTTCCTTTATGTGCCCTTATTGATATCAGCTCCCCTCTAACCACTGCCTTCAGCGCCTCCCAGACCACTGCCTTCAGCGCCTCCCAGACCACTCCCACCTGGACCTCCCCATTGTCATTGAGTTCCAAGTACTTTTCAATGCACCCCCTCACCCTTAGACACCCCCCCTCATCTGCCATTAGTCCCATGTTCATTCTCCAGGGTGGGCGCCCTTCTGTTTCCTCCCCTATCTCTAAGTCCACCCAATGTGGAGCGTGATCCGAAATGGCTATAGCTGTATACTCCGTTCCCCTCACCTTCGGGATCAACGCCCTTCCCAAAACAAAAAAGTCTATTCGCGAATAGACTTTGTGGACATAGGAGAAAAACGAAAACTCCTTACTCCTAGGTCTGCTAAATCTCCACGGGTCTACTCCTCCCATCTGCTCCATAAAATCTTTAAGCACCTTGGCTGCTGCCGGCCTCCTTCCAGTCCTGGACCTCGACCTGTCCAGCCCTGGTTCCAACACCGTATTGAAATCTCCCCCCATTAACAACTTTCCCACCTCTAGGTCCGGGATGCGTCCTAGCATACGCCTCATAAAATTGGCATCATCCCAGTTCGGGGCATATACGTTTACCAAAACCACCGTCTCCCCCTGTAGTTTGCCACTCACCATCACGTATCTGCCCCCCGCTATCCGCCACTATAGTCTTTGCCTCAAACATTACCCGCTTCCCCACTAATATAGCCACCCCCCTGTTCTTCGCATCTAGCTCCGAATGGAACACCTGCCCCACCCAACCTTTGCGTAGTCTCACCTGGTCTATCAGTTTCAAGTGCGTTTCCTGTAACATAACCACGTCTGCATTAAGTTTCTTAAGGTGTGCGAGTACCCGTGCCCTCTTTATCGGCCCGTTCAGCCCTCTCACGTTCCACGTGATCAGCCGGGTTGGGGGGCTTTTTACCCCCCCCCCTTGTCGATTAGCCATCCCCTTTTTCCAGCTCCTCACCCGGTTCCCACGCAGCTGTGTCCCCCCCAGGCGGTGCCCCCCCGCCCATCCCACCCCATACCAGCTCCCCCCTCTCCCCAGCAGCAGCAGCCCAATAATTCCCCCATCCCACCCCCCACGCTAGATCCCCCACTAGCGTAGTTACACCCCCCATGTTGCTCCCAGAAGTCAGCAAACTCTGGCCGACCTCGGCTTCCCCCCGTGACCTCGGCTCGCACCATGCGATGCCCCCTCCTTCCTGCTTCCCTATTCCCGCCATGATTATCATAGCGCGGGAACCGAGCCCGCGCTTCCCCCTTGGCCCCGCCCCCAATGGCCAACGCCCCATCTCTTCCACCTCCTTTCCTCCCCCCACCACCTCCTGTGGAAGAGAGAAAAGTTACCACATCGCAGGATTAATAACATAAAACTCCTCTTTCCCCCCTTCTTCGCCCCCCATACTCGCCCCACCACTTTGTTTCAAACGTTCTTTTTTTTTTTTTTTTAAACCCGCTCATTCCAATTTTTCTTCCACGATAAAAGTCCACGCCTCATCCGCCGTCTCAAAGTAGTGGTGCCTCCCTTGATATGTGACCCACAGTGTTGCCGGTTGCAGCATTCCGAATTTTATCTTCTTTTTGTGAAGCACCGCCTTGGCCCGATTAAAGCTCGCCCTCCTTCTCGCCACCTCCGCACTCCAGTCTTGGTATACACGGATCACCGCGTTCTCCCACTTACTGCTCCGAGTTTTCTTTGCCCATCTAAGGACCATCTCTCTGTCCTTAAAATGGAGGAATCTCACCACTATGGCTCTAGGAATTTCTCCTGCTCTCGGTCCTCGCGCCATCACTCGGTATGCTCCCTCCACCTCCAGCGGACCCGCCTCCGCTCCCATTAACGAGTGCAGCATCGTGCTCACGTATGCCCCGACGTCCGCTCCCTCCGCACCTTCAGGAAGGCCAAGAATCCGTAGGTTGTTCCTCCTAGCGTTGTTCTCCAGCGCCTCCAGCCTTTCCACACATCGTTTATGGTGTGCCTCGTGCATCTCCGACTTCACCACCAGGCCCTGTATGTCGTCCTCATTCTCGGCAGCCTTTGCCTTCACGACCCGAAGCTCCCGCTCCTGGGTCTTTTGCTCCTCCTTTAGCCCTTCGATCGCCTGTAATATCGGGGCCAACAGCTCCTTCTTCATTTCCTTTTTGAGTTCTTCCACGCAGCGTTTCAAAAACTCGTGTTGTTCAGGGCCCCATATTAAACTGCCACCTTCCGACGCCATCTTGGTTTTTGCTTGCCTTCCTTGCCGCTGCTCTAAAGGATCCACCGCAATCCGGCCACCTTCCTCTCCTTTTTCCATCCGTATCCAGGGGGGATTCCCTTCTGGTTCACCGCACAGTACTTTTAGCTGTTAAAATTGCCGTTGGGGCTCTTATTAAGAGCCCAAAAGTCCGTTACACCGGGAGCTGCCGAAACGTGCGACTCAGCTGGTCATCGCCGCACCCGGAAGTCTGAGGAAACAGTTAGTTAACAGTAACTTTGAATTTAAAAAAAATATATATATATTTTTTTTTAAGAATTTTTTTTTAAATTTTAATTAATTGATGCAATGTCACTTAGAGGGGTGCGGTGCTCTGACTGTGAGATGTGGCAGGTCCGGGAGGCTTCCAGCGTCCCGAATGGCTTCATCTGCAGAAAGTGCACCCAACTGGAGCTCCTCACAGACCGCATGGTTCGGTTGGAGCAGCAATTGGATGCACTTAGGAGCATGCAGGTGGCGGAAAGCGTCATAGATCGCAGTTATGTAAATGTGGTCACACCCAAGGTGCAGGCAGAGAAATGGGTGACCACCAGAAAGGGCAGGCAGTCAGTGCAGGAATCCCCTGTGGTTGTCCCCCTCTCGAACAGGTATACCCCTTTGGATACTGTCGGGGGGGATAGCCTATCAGGGGAAAACAGCAGCAGCCAGAGCAGTGGCACCACGGATGGCTCTGATGTTCAGAAGGGAGGGTCAAAGCGCAGAAGAGTAATAGTAATAGGGGACTCTATAGTCAGGGGCAAAGATAGGCGCTTCTGTGGACGTGAAAGAGACTCCAGGATGGTATGTTGCCTCCCTGGTGCCAGGGTCCAGGATGTCTCCGAACGGGTAGAGGGCATCCTGAAGGGGGAGGGCAAACAGGCAGAGGTCGTTGTACATATTGGTACTAATGACATAGGCAGGAAGGGGCATGAGGTCCGGCAGGAGTTCAGGGAGCTAGGCAGAAAGTTAAAAGACAGGATCTCGAGGGTTGTAATCTCGGGATTACATGACCCGACACACTGTGCCACGTGCCAGTGAGGTTAGAAATAGGAAGATAGAGCAGCTAAACACGTGGCTAAACAGCTGGTGTAGGAGGGAGGGTTTCCGTTATCTGGACCACTGGGAGCTCTTCCGGGGTAGGTGTGACCTGTATAAGAAGGACGGGTTGCATCTAAACCGGAGAGGCATAAATATCCTGGCCGCGAGGTTTGCTAGTGTCACACGGGAGGGTTTAAACTAGTATGGCAGGGGGGTGGGCACGGGAGCAATAGGTCAGAAGGTGAGAGCATTGAGGGAGAACTAGGGAATAGGGACAGTGTGGCTCTGAGGCAGAGCAGACGGGGAGAAGTTGCTGAACACAGCGGGTCTGGTGGCCTGAAGTGCATATGTTTTAATGCAAGAAGTATTACGGGTAAGGCAGATGAACTTAGAGCTTGGATTAGTACTTGGAACTATGATGTTGTTGCCATTACAGAGACCTGGTTGAGGGAAGGGCAGGATTGGCAGCTAAACGTTCCAGGATTTAGATGTTTCAGGCGGGATAGAGGGGGATGTAAAAGGGGTGGCGGAGTTGCGCTACTGGTTCGGGAGAATATCACAGCTGTACTGCGGGAGGACACCTCAGAGGGCAGTGAGGCTATATGGGTAGAGATCAGGAATAAGAAGGGTGCAGTCACAATGTTGGGGGTTTACTACAGGCCTCCCAACAGCCAGTGGGAGATAGAGGAGCAGATAGGTAGACAGATTTTGGAAAAGAGTAAAAACAACAGGGTTGTGGTGATGGGAGACTTCAACTTCCCCAATATTGACTGGGACTCACTTAGTGCCAGGGGCTTAGACGGGGCGGAGTTTGTAAGGAGCATCCAGGAGGGCTTCTTAAAACAATATGTGGACAGTCCAACTAGGGAAGGGGCGGTACTGGACCTGGTATTGGGGAATGAGCCCGGCCAGGTGGTAGATCTTTCAGTAGGGGAGCATTTCGGTAACAGTGACCACAATTCAGTATGTTTTAAAGTGCTGGTGGACAAGGATAAGAGTGGTCCTAGGATGAATGTGCTAAATTGGGGGAAGGCTAATTATAACAATATTAGGCGGGAACTGAAGAACATAGATTGGGGCGGATGTTTGAGGGCAAATCAACATCTGACATGTGGGAGGCTTTCAAGTGGCAGTTGAAAGGAATTCAGGACCGGCATGTTCCTGTGAGGAAGAAGGATAAATACGGCAATTTTCGGGAACCTTGGATGACGAGAGATGTTGTAGGCCTCGTCAAAAAGAAAAAGGAGGCATTTGTCAGGGCTAAAAGGCTGGGAACAGACGAAGCCTGCGTGGAATATAAGGAAAGTAGGAAGGAACTTAAGCAAGGAGTCAGGAGGGCTAGAAGGGGTCATGAAAACTCATTGGCAAATAGGTTTACGGAAAATCCCAAGGCTTTTTACACGTACATAAAAAGCAAGAGGGTAGCCAGGGAAAGGGTTGGCCCACTGAATGATAGGCAAGGGAATCTATGTGTGGAGCCAGAGGAAATGGGCGAGGTACTAAATGAATACTTTGCATCAGTATTCACCAAAGAGAAGAAATTGGTAGATGTTGAGTCTGGAGAAGGGTGTGTAGATAGCCTGGGTCACATTGAGATCCAAAAAGACGAGGTGTTGGGCGTCTTAAAACATATTAAGGTAGATAAGTCCCCAGGGCCTGATGGGATCTACCCCAGAATACTGAAGGAGGCTGGAGAGGAAATTGCTGAGGCCTTGACAGAAATCTTTGGATCCTCGCTGTCTTCAGGGGATGTCCCGGAGGACTGGAGAATAGCCAATGTTGTTCCTCTGTTTAAGAAGGGTAGCAAGGATAATCCCGGGAACTACAGGCCGGTGAGCCTTACTTCAGTGGTAGGGAAATTACTGGAGAGAATTCTTCGAGACAGGATCTACTCCCATTTGGAAGCAAATGGACGTATTAGTGAGAGGCAGCACGGTTTTGTGAAGGGAAGGTCGTGTCTCACTAACTTGATAGAGTTTTTCGAGGAGGTCACTAAGATGATTGATGCAGGTAGGGCAGTGGATGTTGTCTATATGGACTTCAGTAAGGCCTTTGACAAGGTCTCTCATGGTAGACTAGTACAAAAGGTGAAGTCACACGGGATCAGGGGTGAGCTGGCAAGGTGGATACAGAACTGGCTAGGCCATAAAAGGCAGAGAGTAGCAATGGAAGGATGCTTTTCTAATTGGAGGGCTGTGACCAGTGGTGTTCCACAGGGATCAGTGCTGGGACCGTTGCTCTTTGTAGTATATATAAATGATTTGGAGGAAAATGTAACTGGTCTGATTAGTAAGTTTGCAGACGACACAAAGGTTGGTGGAATTGCGGATAGCGATGAGGACTGTCGGAGGATACAGCAGGATTTAGATTGTTTGGAGACTTGGGTGGAGAGATGGCAGATGGAGTTTAATCCGGACAAATGTGAGGTAATGCATTTTGGAAGGTCTAATGCAGGTAGGGAATATACAGTGAATGGTAGAACCCTCAAGAGTATTGAAAGTCAAAGAGATCTAGGAGTACAGGTCCACAGGTCATTGAAAGGGGCAACACAGGTGGAGAAGGTAGTCAAGAAGGCATACGGCATGCTTGCCTTCATTGGCCGGGGCATTGAGTATAAGAATTGGCAAGTCATGTTGCAGCTGTATAGAACCTTAGTTAGGCCACACTTGGAGTATAGTGTTCAATTCTGGTCGCCACACTACCAGAAGGATGTGGAGGCTTTAGAGAGGGTGCAGAAGAGATTTACCAGAATGTTGCCTGGTATGGAGGGCATTAGCTATGAGGAGCGGTTGAATAAACTCGGTTTGTTCTCACTGGAACGAAGGAGGTTGAGGGGAGACCTGATAGAGGTATACAAAATTATGAGGGGCATAGACAGAGTGGATAGTCAGAGGCTTTTCCCCAGGGTAGAGGGGTGAATTACTAGGTGGCATAGGTTTAAGGTGAGAGGGGCAAGGTTTAGAGTAGATGTACGAGGCAAGTTTTTTACGCAGAGGGTAGTGGGTGCCTGGAACTCGCTACCGGAGGAGGTGGTGGAAGCAGGGACAATAGTGACATTTATGGGGCATCTTGACAAATACATGAATAGGATGGGAATAGAGGGATACAGACCCAGGAAGTGTAGAAGATTGTAGTTTAGTCGGGCAGCATGGTCGGCATGGGCTTGGAGGGCCGAAGGGCCTGTTCCTGTGCTGTACATTTCTTTATTCTTTGTTGTTCTTTGTAATGGCGATTCTCCGGAACCCCCGCTATTCTTAGGCCCGGATGGGCCGAGCGGCCAGGCCAAAACGGCGGGTTCCCCCCGGCGCCGTCCACACCTGGTCGCTGCCGTCGGGAACAGCGCGGGAACGCTGGGGGGGGTGGCCTGCGGGGGTTGGGGGGGTGGGGGGGGGGAGGAGAGGAGGGATCCTGCACAGGGGGGGGTACCGCAAATGTGGGATGGCCCGCGATCGGTGCCCACCGATCGTCGGGCCGTCCTCTCTGAAGGAGGACCTCCTTCCTTCCGCGGCCCCGCAAGATCCGTCCGCCGTCGTCTTGCGGGGCAGACTCGGAGAGGACGGCAACCACGCATGCGCGGGTGACGCCAGTTATGCGGCGCCGGCCGCGTCATGTCTGCGGCACCGCCTTTACCCGGCGACAAGGCCTGGCGCGTGTAGATGACTCGGCCCCGCTCCTAGCCCATTATCGGGCCCTGAATCGGTCGGGATAGGGGCCGTTTCGCGCCGTCGTGAACCTCGACGCCGTTCACGACGGCGTGGGCACTTCGGTGCGGGAATGGAGAATCCTGCCCCATATGTCCGATCTCTGCACTGTTCCTTTTAGTTATCCCCTTGGCCTTTGCCACCTCCTCCCCCTCAGCAATTTATTGGTTCTTGGTGACATTGTTGAAGATATGAGCTCATTTCCTGATGTATGTCAAAAATTCCAGCTCAACCCCTCGCCTGATATTGAGTCGCAGCCAAACTGCAGTTTTCTCCACTTATTTTAAGACTTGAAGCCATCATCTTTGTTTTCTGTTACAAACGCCATACCCTTGCCATCAGTGTATTCCTTACTGGGAAACTGTGTCAGGTTGGACCAGATTTTACAAACGTGGCATTCTATTTGAGCTTCAGGTTCCATATCATCTCCATTTCAATGACTGCCTAGTGAGTGATGTCACCCCCTCTACAGATGCCTCTGATCATGTCTTGATGAAATCATCATCTCTTCCGTTGTCATTTCCAGAGTACTCCAATGCTGGTCTTGTTGGCGTCCCGTTTGTCATGTTATGTAGACTTCAGCTCATTCAATACTCTGCTGCCGGTATTTCATATTGTTGCAGCTAGCCACCCATGTCGCCCATCAGACCTGTCACCCATAACCTAAATTAGTTGCTTTTGCCCCAACACCTCAATTTCAAAATTCCCAACCTTGTGTTTATATCTCTTCATGCCTTTACCCTAGCTATTTCTCACCTCTTCTGGCCTTGTCAGGACTCTTGAGTTCTTCTGACTCTTGTGCATCACTTTATCCCTTGCGTGAAACTGTTGGTAGTTGCCACAACATTTGTATTGGTCCTATGTTCTGGAGTTACTTCGCTAAATTCTCTCCTTTGAGACTTTCTTCAAATCCTACCTCTTTTGACCCAGCTTTGGTCACCCCACTCAATGCCTCTCTTTGGCATGGTGTCAACGGTTGTCTTACTATGCTTCTGTGAAATGCTTTACAATGTTTTTCAACATTAAATGTGTTATATACGTGCAAGTTGTTCAAAAATTAATTTTGCTATTTGCTTTGTACCTAACTGCCACATGTGTTTGTCTACACATTACATTGATTGATACTTTGAAAGAAAAATTATACAATGGCATTAAAGTCAAATGCACTTACTGGTGTGTTTAAGTAGGTCCCACAATAATTCCGTTGTTAGTTCAGTCCACCCTATCTGATCTTTGAAGATGGCACCAAATATGAGAGTTAACCATAAATGCTCTTTGTGACCTAGATGAATATTTTATGATAAAGTAACTGTGAAGGAATTCCATGTTTAGGAGTTACTCTATAGAAATGATAACATATCTCAATTCAACTTGTGGAGCAATTAAAGACCTTTTAAATTCGTTATGTGTCCAATTAATTGAAGATGAGGCTTGGTTCTGCCACGGATACCTCGATGAATTTAGCAAAATCTCTGAAAACCGATTTGATTTTTCTCACTGTGATCAATGTTTCCTTTTCTTCAACATCTTGGGTAGTATGCATTTCACACAGCGTTTTATGATTCTCATTATACTTGTCCTGCAGTCTTCAATTTTGTACCTAACCAAATATCCTTAGCACCTTAAAATTCTAAAATATTAATAATTTTAACTGCATTAATTAGTTTAGTTGAGCAATATATATATATATATATCAAAAAAATATATGTATATATGTGTGTGTGCGTGTTTACAATTGTGATATATATTTTATGCTAAGGTGAAAATTGCACACATTATGGATATTAACCATTCTGGCATTCTGCAAGATTCTGTCCATCAGATGGCAGCAAGAAAAAGAAAATGGTCTAGATCTTAATTTTGTGGTGGGGTGGGGAAATGTGATTGTACAAAATGTACAACGCAATTTTTTTTATTTGGAGAAAATCTTAAAAATATACACTTTGTGATCACAATGCCTTTGCTGTACAATAGTTACAAGGAATATATTGAGGGTCAGGGTAGTTTTGCCACCATCCCTGGTACAGGACGGTAAAGGTAGTAATTTCATTGCCTTGTGTGTGTATTAGTGTTAGGGCCAACCAAATGGTAGAAATACCAAGTTAATTTGAAACTGACTTGCCCTGACCTTGCTTTAGGGTACTTTGAGTTTTATGGAAGAATGTTTGGGTCATATCATTCTTCTGGAAAGGACTCCAGATTGTCTAGAATACCGGAGTTCCCAGTCAAATTCAATACACCAACCATTTGGCTGTCATATATCCCCCAGGTAATTTACCCATATTTTTAATTTTGGAAACTGTGTAATTCATTGCACAGTACAAAAGCAGTGAATTTCCACAACTGTTACTTTCAACATTTTCTTTGCATATCAACAATAACACACTATCATTGGGTATCCTTTGGCTTCAACCTAGGTCATTTATCTTGTAGTTTTAAATAATTGATGATATTAGAATAACATTGGAAAGAGAACCAATTCTTTAATTTGTAATTTAATTTAAAAGTTATATTTTATTTTTGATAGTGCTGTTGAAATGTAGCAAAAAGTTAACTAAAAGGTTAACTGAAATCAAATATCAAAACAAGAATAAATACCAACACCATCTCCCAAAATCAAGTATGAACACCAAAAGTATTTGATTCTTAAAAAAAAAAAGCTTTTTGGCAAATGTCACTTTCTCTCTCTCAATCTTTTGTTATAAAATGGCCTGATGATTTTTCTCCAAGGTTGCAGACAGTGGTGTCCTGGACATTGACCGTAAATTTCTGGAGATTCCAGGTCAATCCTGTAAACTTGGCAGCCCCATCTCCAACCACGCTTTCCTTCCCAAATCCTTGAACATGTTGGGCTGGATTCCATGTTGGTTGCCAATGTCGAAATCGCATTTGGCGATCGGCCGGAGAATCAAAGTTCCTGACCAAATCGAGGGTGGCGCTGCTTTCGTGATGCCCTGCTCCCTCGCGCTATGTAACGACGGCCTCAGGACATTGCCTGAGGCCCGCCCCAATGCCTGCCCGCGACTGGCCGAGTTCCCAACGGTGTCGGTCACGTGTGGTCTCATCTGTCGGGAACTCGGCGTGCAGTTGCGGACTCAGTCCAGCACTGCCACAGTCGGGGGAGGGCCGATCCGCGGGCAGGGGGGACTTTAACAGGGACTGCCGGCACTGTTGGGAGGGGGAGGGGGTGTGTTCTGGGGCGCGCAAGCCGGCCAAATGGGGGGCACTATTTTGTGGGCCGAGTCCGCGACAGGTCTCCGCCATGTAGCACGGCGCGGCCGCTGCAGGCCGCCGTTGTCCGCCTGTGCGGCCACGGTCTCGGCAATTCTCTGGGCTATATCGGCAGCTGGAACCAGGTGCGCTACGTTGCCGGCTTGCTAGCCCCCAGCAAAACGGGGAATCGGTGGCTGTTTTACGCCATTTTTCCTGGCCGTTCCCACTCCGGCGTGGGGACATAGCCCCAGAATCGGAGAATCCAGCCCGTTGTCTCTAAAATTCATGCCCATTTTTCCTGGTACTTCAAATTTAAACCCCACCGTCAGGTTTTTGCCCCTGCCACCATACTAAAAAGTCACAAATGAAATCTTGTACGACTGTGACATAGACAAATTATTCCACTCTGCTCTTTTTTTCTCCCTGTGAGTAGCCTTTGACATAATTGATCCTCCTCCAATGTTTCTCCACCATCATCCAGCTGGCTGGGACTGTGTTCACCTGGTTGCATTCATACCTATCTAATCATAGCCAGAGATTTGCCACCTGTGGCTTCTTTTTCCATTCCTGTGCAGTTAATTCTGGTGTCCTTCAAGGATTTATCCTTAGACCCCAGGTGTTTCTTATCTGTATTGTGTTCCTCAACACTAGTCCACTGAGTTTCTCTCAAAGTCTGTCCCATTCCTTCCAAACAAGCTGACTGCTGCATGAGATAACTGATCAGTTTTGCTCCTGAACAGATCAACAAGAAGTAGCAGAGTGTCTGTCTTCTGCAACTTGCTGAAAAATGTTTGAGGCCCAAAACTGAAAAGTGGTTTGAACTTCCTGGCTCCACTTTGGGCAGGTGTTTACACATAGCTGATATCAAGGCAATTTTGCCTAGTTCCAAATGTTTCTCCAATGCATACTCCCAAGTCTTGGAGCAATTCCATGGGAGATCTGCTAGTATAGAATTGATTTTATTTTGTTCTGTCTGCCACCTGTACTATTACTTTTTGTTCTATTTGACTTCTATTCAGTTTTGTTTCGCAGAACTGAATTTTACCGTTGGCCAGGAAGTTCTGCCGCCAAGACTCAAAGTGGGTCCTGAGCCTATGGATAGACAGTGGGATCATGGGGGGTGATTTTACCAATTAAGAAGCTGCTACTGTGACTGCCTTTTAATCTAGGAGAGCGCCCTCAGTAGTTCTACTGATAGATGTGGCCACAGCTATAAGGCTTTAGGGAGAGTGGGCACCTTGATGTTGAGATGCCCTCAAAGGCAGGTAAGAATTATTTTTCATGTTCTAGGGTCCCACAGTATGCAGACATGGCAATTTAAGGGTTCAACCCTTCAATCGGAGACATCGGTACCTCCGGGGCAGGCATCATCACCAGGGTGTAGGTAAGGAGCCCTCTGTAGGCTATGGAACTGCCAAAAAGGAAAGCCCTGACCCGGGAACCTGCTGGGAGGTATCCAGTAGTCTTCAGTTGGGCATGAGTCATGCTGATTCTGGTAAATACAGGCATAGTTATAAAAGGGCCATTAATAGGCTAGTTAATTGGAATAGTTGGCCACCTGTCTCCAGGCAGCAGGTCGCTGGGCTGCTGCATTCGTATCTCTGGGAATGTCCCTTCATGGTTAGCAGAGTCAATTTTCCTTCCTGATCCGTTGACACCATTTCATGTACCCTCCTGCCTCCCAGCTGATCTCCAGAGGACCCACCATCCACCTTTTCAGCCTGTTCGTTCTCTCTTGGTTCTTTATTACCACCACCTCTATTGAGACATTCTTCCCATGTCTATTTCAAATCTGGAGAAACATAGCATTTTGGGGGAATCCTTAGTATAATGGTCACCCTTTTTCCATGTAAGGCATCAATGATGTGAATATCTTTGTGTGTCAGTTAACCTTGTGTTCATCTCTCCTTTTAGGGATGCCAAATCAATATAAGATTCTAACAGAAAATTGATTACATGGTTCATAAAATATTTGTTGAAGCAGTCAATGCAAATGCAAAATATTTTTTTTTAAATCATTCAGGGGATGTGGGTATCGCTGGTTGAGCCAGCATTTCTTGTCCATCCCTAATTGCCCTTGAACTGAGTGGTTTGCTGGTCATTTCAGTGGGTATTTAAGAATCTGTCAAGATGAGTTTAAATAGAGAAGATCTATTCAGCCAATATAATTTATTCTTTACAGAATGCAAATCCAAATTTCACCTCCATACCACCCATGAGAAGAGTTCAGCTGAAGGTTTTAGGTGGAAGAAGTATGTGAGCCACAATCAACAAAACAATATTTTAAAATAATTTACAGATCAGTGTTGTTGTGGGCCAGGGTTTAGAGAACCCCAAAGTGTATCATGGGGTCCACCTGACCCACAACTTTTAATAGATTTTGGTTATGGGGAGCACAAGGGCCCACTCTGCAGGTGTGATGCAACAGAGATCTAAAGTACTTTTAAAACAAAACAATGTTTATTCTATGAATCCAGTTAACATTTTATAAACACACAGTAAACATCTTAGCAATTATCAACTCAAATACTCCCCCCAAAGAATACAATACTCTATAAGTAACCCTTAATCTTTCCTAGCAACATCCATATGTTAAACCCTTTTCAAAGAAAGACAGCAGGTTTAAATTCTCTACAGAAACAGGTATTACTTTGAAATCCTCAAATGAGTTGAAGACATTCTGTAGCTTGTAGAGAGAGAGAGATCATTATGCAGCTGCTTGCTTTGCCTGCATCTATCCAACTCTGAAAACAAAACTACACACACACTGTAGCTGCCAGCTCAAAACAAAAGTGAAAGACAGACCGCCCAGCTCCACCCACACTCTGACATCACTGCAGCTATTTGATAAACACCAATTTCTTAAAGGTACATCCACTACAGCTATTTGATAAACACCCATTTCTTAAAGATACTCTCACATGACAGTGTTACAAACAGTGTTGTAAAAAAACAGGCATCATTTTTGAAAAGTAGTATGCTCATTATTAATACTTTTTCTATCTTGGGTATCTAAAGGAAATATTTAATTTATGTTTGAGTTCCCAAGTTTTCTACAAGTTTTCTTTAGTGAACAGAGATGTTTGGGTTGCAGTTTGCATTCACTGATCAGTGAGTTGTTTAAAAGTAAAACCCACCGACAGCAATGAATGTTTATCGCAACCTTTTGCTGAATATTGTATTTCTGACACTCTTCAGTTATGATAGTTTGTCCGATCTTGATACATTTTAGGAAACCAAATCTGATCAAGAAACAGAATATCCCAACTATTCCTATGAGTTTTGTTGAAAGTATAAATAGTCTTAATAGTCATTATACACCCTTAAAATAATTTGCTGATATCCTTGAACAATAGTCATTGAGTATTAATAATGTGTTCAATGTAAGAAATTGTCATATTTTAAAAGTTTTGCAGTCATGTTATTAAAACCTGGGTTAAGATAGTTCAAACAGTATGCCTGTGAGGATGGTGATTAAGGTGTCGTAAAGCAGGTGAAGTGTTCAACCAATAGAGAGGTAGCTAGCTAATGGAATATTGTTTCGATTTGAAGGACCCCTGGGATGTAGATAATTTATGAGGGGTGTCCTGGCTAAACAAGTAGCTGGCTTCTCATAAGGAGAGACAAAAGAATGCCTTATGCTTTGGGTATAGATGATGTATTTAATGGGAGGGAGCCAGGTCTGTCTGAAGAGTTCATAAATCCTAAAGGTGTTTCAGTTCAGTCCTGAAAGGTTCTTGCTCCAAAGATTCTGCAACAAAAAAGCAAGTAGAACCCTGGCTGTTAACTTTATTCATGAGTGGTATTTAATATATATTGGTTTGCTTAATTGGAATATAATGGCAGGTTTAGGGAGTAAGTTAAGGTTTCATCTTTTACTTAACTACTGTAAAGCTGGAGAGGAGAGGTTCAGTTTATTTATTTTACACTCAAGGTGCATCTGTTACACTTTCCCATTGTGTTTGCATTTGTGCATTGTTTTTTTCAAAGGTGTTGTTTACATTTTTGAATAGTCATCAGATTTTAAGCGCTGTGCAAGTAGTGTTAAACTTATTGTTTAGAGTATCAGAATTTATGCCCCTGATGTGGCCACAGCAGCCAGAGCTAACTCTAGTGACTCAATGCCAAAGTCAGGGTAACCTTTATTATAACGGTGGCATGGTCATATTCGATTGCCAAAATAATCCGATAGACATTGACACTAAACTTGATGCTACTGATTCATTCAGTGTTATATACCCACTGAGATCCAATGACGTATGATTGAGATGGATTGAAACCACTTAGTTTAGTTGTCATCAGTGATAGTTGGTGCCAACAAATTAAGGAAAAAACACCCCCTAGCACTGTCTGACAATTTCTTGGTGATGGACTCTGCTCGAGGAACAACAATTTAGCTCAAGTTCTACCATCTAGTCCTATCACCTAAAAGCAATGTTTCAGCAGCTTATACATGCTCCGTCTTCTGTGATCTTGGAGTCCTTGCCTTGATCAATGTCAATGACACCCAAACATTTTTTAGAGGAAGTTGTTTTTGATATTGAGTAGCTGGGGAAGCAGGAATTCTAGCTACTGGTCCCCTCTTCATTCCTTGCAACTGCTGAGGGGCATGCACCACTTAGTATCAACATTTCAGGTGTGTCATCGATCAGATTGCAAACCATTTTTGATCTCACTCAAGATCTCCTTCTTGGAGGCTTCACTTATTTGATATGTGAACTCACTACATCAATTTTCTGACTTATTCATCCCCACAACCCAAATAGATGTACAGGGTAGGTGAATTGGCTACATGAAATTGCCTCTTAATTGGGAAAAAAAGAATTGGGTACTTTTTTTTAAAAAAAGATGTTAAATTCTGACTTCTTCCTCCATTATAAGGGATTAATATATTACTTCCTGTTTGAGCTTACAGAGCCTTTAATATCATCTAAATCCAAACTGTGGCTGAGTGAGTACAATATGAGGACCAGACTAATTCTGACACCGTGCCAAACTTGATATTAATCCTTACTTGGGTTGATCACTTTAGTTCCACAGAGGTGCAGAGTTTTAGCATGACAATTTTGAGGATCTCCACTGAGTGGGTGGCGCACCTTTACAGATCACAATGAGATTGACAGCGTCAATTTAGCGATTTTAATGATTTCCTCTACCATTTTGTAACCAGGTGTATTTTGGGAACGTGCATAATAAATCATTACTCCTGCTCAGGATTATGCTTTATTTGAGTGTCAAATGAATTTTCTGCTGTTGATTCAATTGTAATCTACCAAGTATACCTTAGAATTTGAGTACTGTTTTCCATCCCAAAGTCCTAAAGTGGGGAAAGTTAGCCATAAAGCAAGGGGTCTTAATGATGAGGACAGTCTCCCATCAAATCGATCCTTCAGCTTTTCTTAACTGTGGGAAACACTACATTTGATTGTGCTCCGGCCCTGTTGACAAACTTTTGAAAGACATTTGCAGTTGCAGATTTGAAGAAAGATATCCTAAATCTGGGAGCTACATCTCCTGCCATGGATTTTTAAAAATATCCAATAGTAGCTTAAAACTACACTACTTTAGCTACTTTTATATGGGGAAACCCTCGTCAAGGAGCAAATGGAATACTGATTTGTGGGCTTTAACAACATCAACAAAGTCTTTGTCTTGTGTTGAGCTTAGCACCTCAGTGTAGACCTAGATAAAAGCAGCCTTTTGATGATCTGCCCTGGGGATGCAGAATACTGCACACTAAATGAAGGAAAAAAGGCTTGTTAAAAAATTCTGTCTCAGCTAGGTGAAGGAGTAACAATTTTTTTGCGATCATAGTAGATTATTTACTTCAGAATGGCTGCCAGCAACAGACATATTTTTGTTAATTAGCTGACATTGTGACACTTGATGTGGCTTAAAATGCTTCTGCTCTGTCCTGTGTGCAAATACATTTTCTTTGGCGAGACTATCTTAACAATGAGAATAGTTCTGTGTTGTATTTACAATTGTAACGGGGGTACAGGACCAGAAAGTTCTGGGTGTATACGTGCATAAATCATTGAAGATGACAGGCCAGGCTAAGAGAGCAGTTAATAAAGCGTCCTGGGCTTCAGGGCCATAAGAGTACAAATGGAAGGAAGTTGCATTAAACCTGTATAAAAGACCGGTTCTGCCTCAACTGGAATATTGGTGTCCCATTCTGGACAGTGCACTTTAAGAAGGCAATGAAAAGGGTGCAGAAAAGATTCACAAAAGTAGTTCCAGGGATGAGGAACTCATAGAGGAGAGAAGGTTGAGAGGAGATTTGATAGAGGTATTCAAAATCATAAGGATCTAGACAAAGTAGATAAGGAGAAACTGTACCAAACATCGAGAATCAGAGAGGGTGCAATGGCAATGTGAGGAAAATCTGAAGTGCGCTGACTGAGTGTGGTGGAGGTAGATTGAATTGTGGCTTTCAAAAGAAAATTCAAGAATTATCTGAATAGAAACAAATTGCAGGATCACAGGGAAAAGGCATGGGAATGGATCTAGGTATTGCTTCTTCAAAAGCCACCACAAACACGATGGGTTGAATGGACAACATCAATGTTGTTACTGTTACATGATGCAGAATGTTAGGAATGTTCAAAATATTTCTATGTTTTATAGATCCAGTAGATTAGTTGATATGATACTGGACTAGCAAGCTAGAAGTTGAGTTCAAATGTTATCTTGGTGAGTTGCTGAACTAGTAACAGAAAATGATTATGAAAGCTGCTGGATCATAATTAAAAACCCAGTTAGTTGACTGATGGTCTTCATCAGGAGAAAACCTGCCACACCTTACCTAATCTGGCCTATATATGTTGCTAGTTTCACTATGTGTTTGACTTAATACCTAGGGACAAGCCTCCTACCCACATCCTGAGCAGTATGATTCCACCTTGGTGAACTAAAGTGAGAAAAGGAAAACAGCTGGAAAATTATGACCATAATGAAGTGAAGTACATGACAAATGACCAGTCAAAGACAATGGTGCTGGACTGGGAGATAGAGATATTTGATGAAGTAGGAATGAATCTGAAAAGTGAGCAAACGGAACAACTGATCAGTAGTGAAATTCTCCAAATGTGAAATGGGTGGTCTATTAAATAAGAAATATTTTCAATTAATATTAAAAGGAGGTTGACAACTTCCGGTGGCGGCCATGGAGATGGAGGCCGCTTATTTGGTAGCTCCTGCTCGTGGTGGACTTTTGGGAACTTTTCTCCTGACTTTTGTGGGATTTGATCGGTAAAATTGGAGGCGGGTGAGGCAGAGAGGAGGAATCCCCACCAGTTTATGGAGACGTGGACCAGAAGTGGTCTGAAAAGAAGAAATTGCCAAGTAAAAAAGGGTGTGGAACCTACAGCACAGGAGAACATGGCGGAGGTGCAGGAGCTGGGATTGGCGGCCCAGTGGTCAACGGAATTTATACAGGAGAGTTTCGCCAAGCAAAAGCGGGAATGTTTAGACCCGATTAAGACCGGGATTGATCGGGTGGAACAACGACTAGAAGCCCAGGGACTGGCGATCCAGAAGATGGAAGAGAAGGTGGCTGAGCACGAGGACCAGCTAACTGCGATGGAAGCGAAGATGGGGCTGATGAGGGCCCACCTGAAAAGGCTGCAGGAGAAGGTGGAGGATCTGGGGAACAGGTCCCGCAGGCAGAATCTGAGGATCGTTGGCCTCCCGGAGGGTATCAAGGGATCGGATGCAGGGGCATACATGGCGCACATGTTTGAAAAGCTGCTGGGCCATGAGGCGTTTTCTCAACCCTTGGAAGTGCACAGGGCGCATAGAGCGCTTGCGAGGAAGTTGCGCCTGAATGAGCCGCCGAGGGCGATGGTGGTGCGAATGCACCGGTTCCTGGATAAGGAATAGATTTTGCGGTGGGCCAAGCAGACACGAAGCTGCAAATGGGGAAACAACGAGCTGCGCATCTATCAGGACTTGGGTGCGGAACTGGCCAAAAGAAGAGCAAGCTTTAATCGGGTAAAATCGGCCATCTTCAAGAAGGGGGTTAAGTTCGGTATGTTGTATCCAGCTCGTTTGTGGGTCACCTACGATGGTCAAGAACATGACTTTGGATCACCAGACGAGGCAATGGACTTTGTTAAGGACAAAAGACTGGCAGATGATTGAGGACATTGAATTTGTGGGGGCGAGTAATGCCATGCCTGTGGTGGATACTGAATATTCGGCGATTGCTGTGTCGGACTATGCCCCACACTGGGTGGATCTACGGGTGAGCAAGGAAGGTGGTCAGTGCCCGCAATGGAGATTAGATGTGGGACTGTTAGCGGATGAGGATGTGTGAGGGAGGTCATCCAGAACTATTTGGAAATAAACGATATGGGGGAACTCTCGGCAGCAACGCTCAAGGCAGTGGTTAGGGGGAGCTAATTTCGATACGGGCCCATAAGGAGAAGGTAGAGCAATCAGAAATAGATTGGCTGGTTAGGGAAATACTCCAGGTGGACAGGAGGTATTCGAAGGCCCCGGAGGCAGGGTTATTGAAGGAGCGACAGAAGCCACAGATGGAGTTTGGTCTGGTATCGACAGGGAAGGCAGTGAAGCAACTGAGGAAGGCCGGGGGAGTGATATATGAGTATGGGGAGAAGGCCAGCAGAATGCTTGCACACCAGCTAAGGAAAAGGGAGGCGGCCAGGGAGATAGGAAGAGTGAAGGACAGAGGAGGGAATACGGTCTCGGACCCAGCAGGGGTGAACGGGGTGTTTCAGGAGTTTTATAGTCGGCTGTATGAGTTGGAACCCCCAGCTGGGGTGGAGGGGATGAGGCAGTTTTTGGAAGAGTTGGTGTTTTCGAAGGTGGAGAAAGGTTGGTGAAGGGGTTGGGAGCCCTGATCAGGATTGCAGAAGTAGTAGACGGATTGAAGGCCATGCTGTCGGGCAAGGCCCTGGGCCCGGACGGATACCCTGTGGAATTTTATAAGAAGGTTTCTGGGATGCTGGGCCCACTGTTGTTGAGGGCATTTAACGAGGCTAGGGAATGGGGTGTCCTTCCCCCAACAATGTCGCAGGCTTCGATATCATTGATCCTGAAGCGGGAGAAGGACCCAGAGCTATGCAGGTCATACTGGCCAATCTCCCTGCTGAATGTTGATGCCAAACTGCTGGCTAAAATCTTTGTATCAGGGCTAGAAGAGGTGTCCCGGAGGTGATGGGGGAAGACCAGGCGGGGTGTGTTAAAGGCAGGCAGCTAACAGCCAACGTTAGAAGGCTCTTAAATGTGATCACGATGCCTTCCGAGGGGAGGGAGATGGAGGTCCTGGTCGCTATGGACGCAGAAAAGGCCTTCGACCGGGTGGAATGGAATTATTTGTGAGGGGTGTTGGGTCGGTTCGGGTTTGGGCAGGACTTTATTGACTGGGTTCGGTTGCTATACCAGGCACCGGTGGCAAGCGTACGGACGAATCGGCTGACGTCTGACTACTTTAAACTGCACCGGGGGACAAGGCAAGGATGTCCTCTCTCCCCACTGTTGTTTGCTTTGGCCATAGAGCCACTGGCGATGGCGCTAAGAGCATCAAAGGATTGGAAGGGGATAGTCGGGGGGTCAGGGGCACACAGGGTCTTGCTAAAAGCAGACGACCATTCCTATATATTTCCAACTCGTTAGGGGAGATGGGGGAGATTATGCAGATCTTAGGGGAATTTGGCCGGTTTTCGGGGTACAAATTGAATATGGAAGTGAAGTGTTTGCGATCTAGACGAGTAGACAGGATAGGAAACTGGGGTGCTGCCGTTCAGAGTGGTGGGAGGGAGTTTCCTTTATTTGGTAATTCAGATGACATTGGGATGAGAGCAGCTACAAAGTTAAATTTGACCCGGCTAGTTGAACAAATGAAGGAGGACTTCCGGAGGTGGGACATGCTCCCGCTGTCACTTGCGGGGAGGGTACAGACCGTGAAAATGACGGACCACCCGAGATTTTTGGTTGCTTTCCTATGCCTCTCTATTTTTATGCCAAAGGCCTTTTTTAAACGGGTGAATAGGATGATCTCTGGTTTTGTGTGGACGGGTAAAACCGCGCGGTAAAGAAAGTGCTGCTGGAGCGGAGTCGAGGGGTAGGTGGGCTGGCACTGCCGAACTTTAGTAACTATTACTGGGCAGCAAATATAGCCATGATCAGGAACAGGGGCGAGGGCGGGGGCATTGGTAACGGCACCTCTGCCGTTCTCACCGGCCCAGTACTCCACAAGCCCGGAGGTAGTGGCGGCCCTGAGAGTCTGGGGATAGTGGAGGAAGCATATGAGAGTGGAGGGAGCATTGGTGTGGGCTCCAATTTGAGATAATCACTGGTTTGTTCCGGGGAGGCTGGTTGGGGTGTTTCGGAGATGGCAGAGAGCAGGGATTGAGAGGATGGGAGATCTATTTATTGATGGAAGCTTTCCCTGTTTGGAGGATCTGGAGGAGAAGTTCGAATTGCCGGGAGGGAATTGTCATGATATGCAGACACACACATATACAGACAAGCAGCTAATGGACACAGAGAATGTCGTGTTAGGTACACTGGCTGCAACTGGATGCAGCTTCGATCAGAAAGAGACTCCAGACCTTGAAGTTAGTTCAGTCAGGTTGAACAGTTAGCACAGTTCTCTGTGAGTTTGACTCTCTGCTAACTTAAGTGTGGTTACTCTGTCTGACTGAACCAGACTAGCTCTTAGCCACGTGGTGGAGGTGTGAGATTGTAACAATAACCCTTGACTGACTCTCTAGATGTTCATCAGTGGAAAGAGGCGGAGTGTGAGTGCCTCGTCTCTTTTATAGTCAGATCCCACCCCTGAGTGTCCTGCCTGCTTATTGGTCATGTCCTGTTCTCTGCGTACATTAGCTGCTTGTCTGTATATCATTATGTGTGTGTCTGCATATCATGACAGGAATGGGTTTCGATATCTGCAGATAAGGGATTTTGTGCGAAGGCAGGTTTCGACCTTCCCGCTCCTACCGCCACAGGGAATATAGGACAGGTTAGTTTCTAGAACGGGGGTTGGGGAGGGGAAGATTTTGGATATCTTCAAAGAGCTTATGGAGTGGGAGGAAACTCAGATAGATGAGCTAAAGGGTAAATGGGAAGATCAGCTGGGGGGGGGGGGGGGGGGGGGGGAGGAGGTAGAGGCGGGACTGTGGCTTTGAGCAGAGTCAACACGTCCTCTTCATGTGCCAGGCTTTGTCTGATGCAATTCAAGGTGGTACACCGGGCACACCCGGATGAACACGTTTTTTGGGATAGAGGACAGGTGTGCGACGTGTGAGGGAGTGCCAGCAAACCATGTCCATATGTTTTGGGCATGTCCGGGGCTTAGGGGATTCTGGCAGGGATTTGCGGATGTCATGTCCACGGTGCTAAAAACAAGGGTGGCGCTGAGTCCAGAGGTGGCGATCTTTGGAGTGTCAGAAGATCCGGGAGTCCAGGGGGCAAGAAAGGCTGACGTTTTGGCCTTTGCCTCCTTGGTAGCCCGGAGACAGATATTGTTAGCGTGAAGGGACTCGAAGCCCCCAAAACCAGAGGTTTAGGTTAGCGACATGGCTGGGTTTCTCAGACTTGAGAAAATTAAGTTCGCCCTGAGACGGCCAAAGTTAGGGTTCGTCCGGAGGTGGCAGACATTTATCGACTTCTTCGGGGAAAGCTAAACTGTCAGCAGAGGGAGTAAAGGCTGGGGGGGTTAGGCTATTTTGTGTTTAGGGTAGGCGGGATTAGTGACAGATGGAAAGATGTTTTTTGCACAATGTTTATATTTGTATTTGTACCTTTTATTGTTATAAAATTATAAATGCCTCAATAAAATGTTTATTAAAAGAAATATTAAAAGGATATGCATCAAAAAGGCAGGAGTCTATGGATAAAAGTATTAAACTAAAGCTGAATCTTGGGAAAAAAAAAAAGTGAAACTTCTGAGTAATACTGGAAATTCACAAAGGAGTTTAGAAGGGCCAAAATAACATTCAAAGAAAAGAAACAAATAATATGTTGGAAGTAAATTAATATTTTTGGAGGGACTGAATGATCTAGGTGTTCAGGATGAAGTTCTGGCAAAGACATTTCATTGTTTGTGTTAGATCTTTACAATTATTGCGAAGTGAGAATGAAGTTGTACTGGATAATGATATGGAACAATTAAAGGGAAGTGCTGAAAAACAGTGGGTTGTGAAAAATAGGGAGACTCCTGGTGAACAAATCACGACGTCTTGATGGCGTGCAACCTAGCCTAGTCTAGTACAGAGGAGAGTAGATGTCTGTTAACAATGTTTCAATCTTCCTTATTTATATAAATTGAAACATGGGTCAAGGAGACACAGCCTGAGTGAGTGAGACACAGACAGAGTGAGAATTTGGTAATTTGGTGCAGTGAGGTAATCAGGAAAGGTAAGTGGTTAATCTAATTGTGCTGTTTTTCAGTTAAAAGTGCAGTGTAGATTAGTGTCTGATTGGCTGAAGCTGCCCCCACCCTAATTGCTGAGAGGCAGTTATCTGGCAGTCACCTGAGACCTGTTAAGGGGCACAAAGGTACACAGTGTATTCTTCTCTTTGAAGTTTTAGTGTGAGTCATCCTAAAGTCTGTATAAAAGACAGACAGAAAGCGCACTTAGTAAGCATTGTGCTGGTCAAGGAGACACAGCCTAAGTGAGTGAGACACAGGCAGAGTGAGAATTTGGTAATTTGGTGCAGTGAGGTAATTCGGTGAAGAGTGGGAGAAGGTGCTTTTTCCCCGACTGTTTTGTTCTCTCTCTTCGGGCCTAATTTTGGGAGACGTTCGGAGGAGGAGGAGCAGTCTCTGTGAGTATAAAAACCTAACGGTAACTTCCTGTTTTCCAGTTTTTTTCCCCAAAAGTGACCTCAGAGGGAAGCTGTGATCTGATTGGTTGATAGCAAATCTGCTCCAAATTTTAAAAAGAACACAGCTAAACTCGTAAACTTAAATTAAACTAATTAATTAATTAGTGATGGCTGGTCAGGTGATGTGCTTGAGCTGCTTGATGTGGGAGCTGGCAGATCCCATTGCGAGCTGCAGCGACCACATCTGCAGTAAGTGTTGGCTGCTCGAAGAGCTCCGGCTCAGAGTTGATGAGCTGGAGTCTGAGCTTCAAACACTGAGGCACATCCGGGAGGGGGAGACTTACCTGGACACTGTGTTTCAGGAGGCAGTCACATCTGTCAGAGTAAGTAGTTTAAATCCTGCCAGTGGCCAGGGACAGCAGGGTGTGACTGCAAGTCAGGCAGGTAAAGGGAACCAGCAGTCAGGAACTCGGGAGCCTCAGCCCTTGACCCTGTCCAACTGGTACGAAGCACTTGCTCCCTGTGTGGATGGCGAACAGGGCTGCAGGAAGGATGAGTCAGCTGACCAAGGCACCATGGTTCAGCAGGCCATTCAAGGGGAGGGAGTAAATAGGCAAGCTGTAGTTGTAGGGGATTCTATTATCAGGGGGATAGATCGTATCCTTTGTGAGCAGGATAAAGAGTCCCGCATGGTATGTTGCCTGCCCGGTGCTAGGGAGCGGAACATCTCTGACCGGCTTGAAAGGACACTGGAGAGGGAGGGGGAGGATCCAGTTGTTGTACCAACAACATAGGCAAGTCTAGAAAAGAGGACCTGTTCAGAGATTATAAAGAGCTAGGATTCAAATTAAAAAACAGGTCCTCAAGGGTCATAATCTCCGGATTACTGCCCGAGCCACGTTCAAATTGGCATAGGGAGGCAAGAATAAGGGAAGTTAACACGTGGCTGAAAGAGTGGTGTGGGAAAGAGGGGTTCCTTTTCATGGGACACTGGCATCAGTTTTGGGACAGGGGGGACGTATACCGTTGGGATGGTCTCCACCTGAACCGAGCTGGGATCAGTGTTCTGGCGAAAAGAGTAAATAGGGTGGTCAATAGGACTTTAAACTAGAGATTGGGGGGGGGGGAAGGGAAAGTTGGGGAACCAAGAGGTGAAGTAATCAGTGGGAAGCGTAGCTGCTTAGGAATACAAAAAAGCACGAAAAGACAGAACTCAGGAGAGGTTACGATAGTCCCCATCCCACAAAATATGACACAGTGTATGGAAAGGCTCAGTAAACCAAGGTCCACCCCACTAAGAAAACAAAAAGGGACGGTCAATAGAGAATTAAAGGTGCTATATTTAAATGCGCGCAGTGCACGGAACAAGGTAGATGAGCTTGTGGCCCAGATTGTGACTGGCAGGTATGATGTGGTAGGCATCACAGAGACATGGTTGCAGGGGGTTTAGGACTGGCATTTAATCATCCAGGGATTCTCAACCTATCGAAAAGACAGAGAGGTGGGCAGAGGGGGCGGGGTTGCCTTGTTAATTAGGAATGAAATTAAATCAATAGCACCAAACAACATAGGGTCAGATGATGTGGAGTCTGTGTGGGTAGAGTTGAGGAACCACAAAGGCAAAAAAAAACATAATGGGAGTTATGTACAGGCCTCCTAACAGTGGTCAGGACCAGGGGCACAAAATGCACCACGAAATAGAAAGTGCATGTCAGAAAGGCAAGGTCACAGTGATCATGGGGGACTTCAATATGCAGGTGGACTGGGTAAATAATGCTGCCAGTGGACCCAAGGAAAGGGAATTCATTGAATGTTTACAGGAGGGTTTTTTGGAACAGCTTGTGATGGAGCCCACGAGGGGACAGGCCATTCTGGACTTAGTGTTATGTAATGAGCCAGACTTGATTAAAGATCTTAAAGTAAGGGAACACTTAGGAGGCAGTGATCATAATATGGTAGAATTCAGTCTGCAATTTGAAAGAAAGAAGGTAGAATCAGATGTAAAGGTGTTACAGTTAAATAAAGGTAACTACAGGGGCATGAGGGAGGAACTGACGAAAATCGACTGGGAGCAGAGCCTAGTGGGAAAGACAGTAGAACAGCAATGGCAGGGGTTTCTGGGAGTAATTGAGGACACAGTACAGAGGTTCATCCCAAAGAAAAGAAAGGTTATCAGAGGGCGGATTAGGCAGCCATGGCTGACAAAGGAAGTTAGGGAATGCATCAAAGCAAAAGAGAGAGCCTATAATGTGGCAAAGAGTAGTGGGAAGTCAGAAGATTGTGAAGGCTACAAAAAAAAAACAGAGGATAACAAAGAGAGAAATAAGGAAAGAGAGGATCAATTATGAAGGTAGGCTAGCCAGTAACATTAGGAATGATAGTAAAAGTTTCTTTAAATACATTAAAAACAAACGGGAGGCAAAAGTAGACATTGGGCCGCTCCAAAATGATGCTGGTAATCTAGTGATGGGAGACCAGGAAATAGCTGAGGAACTAAATAAGTACTTTGCGTCAGTCTTCACAGTAGAAGACATGAGTAATATCCCAACAATTCCGGAGAGTCAGGGGGCAGAGTTGAATATGGTAGCCATCACAAAGGAGAAAGTGCGAGAGAAACTAAGAGGTCTAAAAATTGATAAATCTCCGGGCCCAGATGGGCTACATCCTAGAGTTCTAAAGGAGACAGCTGAAGAAATAGTGGAGGCGTTCGTTATGATCTTTCAAAAGTCACTGGAGTCAGGGAAAGTCCCAGAGGATTGGAAAATCGCTGTTGTAACCCCCCTGTTCAAGAAGGGAACAAGGAAAAAGGTGGAAAATTATAGGCCAATTAGCCTAACCTCGGTTGTTGGCAAGATTCTAGAATCCATTGTTAAGGATGAGATTTCTAAATCCTTGGAAGTGCAGGGGTCGGATTAGGACAAGTCAGCATGGATTTAGTAAGGGGAGGTCGTGCCTGACAAACCTGTTAGAGTTCTTTGAAGAGATACCAAATAGGTTAGACCAAGGAGAGCCAATGGATGTTATTTATCTTGACTTCCAAAAGGCCTTTGATAAGGTGCCTCACGGGAGACTGCTGAGTAAAATAAGGGCCCATGGTATTCGAGGCAAGGTACTAACATGGATTGACGATTGACTGTCAGGCAGAAGGCAGAGAGTTGGGATAAAAGGTTCTTTTTCGGAATGGTAACCGGTGACGAGTGGTGTTAGCAGAGTTCAGTGTTGGGGCCACAGCTGTTCTCTTTATATATTAACGATCTAGATGACGGGACTGGGGGCATTCTGGCTACGTTTGCCGATGATACAAAGATAGGTGGAGGGGCAGGTAGTATGGAGGAGGTGGGGAGGCTGCAGAAAGATTTAGACAGTTTAGGAGAGTGATCCAAGAAATGACTGATGAAATTCAATGTGGGCAAGTGCGAGGTCTTGCACTTTGGAAAAAAGAATAGAGGCATGGACTATTTTCTAAATGGTGACAAAATTCATAATGCTGAAGTGCAAAGGGACTTGGGAGTCCTAGTCCAGGATTCTCTAAAGGTTGAGGTTGAGTCCGTAATTAAGAAAGCAAATGCAATGTTGTCATTTATCTCAAGAGGCTTGGAATATAAAAGCAGGGATGTACTTCTGAAGCTTTAAGCATTGGTTAGGCCCCATTTAGAATACTGTGAGCAATTTTGGGCCCCGCACCTCAGGAAGGACATACTGGCACTGGAGCGGGTCCAGCGGAGATTCACACGGATGATCCCAGGATTGGTAGGCCTAACATACGATGAACGTCTGAGGATCCTGGGATTATATTCATTGGAGTTTAGGAGGTTGAGGGGAGATCTAATAGAAACTTACAAGATAATGAATGGCTTAGATAGGGTGGACGTAGGGAAGTTGTTTCCATTAGCAGGGGAGACTAGGACCCGGGGGCACAGCCTTAGAAAAAAAGGAAGTCACTTTAGAACAGAGATGAGGAGAAATTTCTTCAGCCAGAGAGTGGTGGGTCTGTGGAATTCATTGCCACAGAGGGCGGTGGAGGCCGGGACGTTGAGTGTCTTTAAGACAGAAGTTGATAAACTCTTGATTTCTCGAGGAATTAAGGGCTATGGTGAGAGAGCGGGTAAATGGAGTTGAAATCAGCCATGATTGAATGGTGGAGTGGACTCGATGGGCCGAATGGCCTTACTTCCGCTCCTATGTCTTATGGTCTTAAGAGTATCTTAATATAGCACCTTTCTTTGTTGAAGAGGGTGTAGAGAGTAATATTGGTATCAAATTAGTTCAATGTCAGTTGTGGACAAACTCTCCCAACCCATTAACTAAGATAAAACTTATGAATGTTTAGATGTGTATGTAATATTAAAGGATAATTAGAATAGACATGTTAGAGGCAAGCTGGCTTGTAAAAATTTAAGTTTATTAAAAAAAAAAATGTTTTCAGGAAAATTGAGATTTTTTGAAAAATGGGCATTTGAGGAGGTGTCTCAAACCTATTGCAAAATCCTTTTTGTCAAAACGCTGGGGTGTGGAGATAATTCCAAAAGGGATGTAAGAACTAAAATCAGTGATTGGTAACAATGATTGGTGAAAAAATCAACCGGTTCATTCAGGAGATTCAGCAAGGATTTGTAAATGGCAAATCATATTTGACTAATCTAATTGAGTTTTTTGATGAAGTAACAGAGAAGGCTGATAAAGGGAATGCAATCTATGTGGACTTTATGAAAGTAATTAACAAAGTGGCACACAGGCTGGTTAACAAAATTGTGGCTCATGAATTAGTGTCAGCTTGAATAAAATAGCTGGCTTAAGGACAGAAAACAGCGAGTTGTATTACGCTGCTTTTTTCAGACTGGAGGATGATGGAAAGCAATGTTCACCAAAGGTCAATGCTCGGTCGATTACTTTGTTTGACATACAAATGACTTCTATATAAAAATACAGAGTAAAATTTAGAAATTTACCAATGATACCAAGCTTGAAGGAATGGCAGAGTGTGGATGATACTATCAACTATATAGCCTATACGAGATAGAATATAGGCTAATCAAATGGGCCGAAGGAATTTCATACTGAGAAGTGTGTGAGTTGATGCATTTTGGCAGAAGAAGTAGGGAGAGGCAATATATAATGACATAATTCTAAAGAGTGTGCAGGGACAAAGGGACTTGGGGTGAATGTACACTGATTTTTGAAGGTGGCAGGAGAGAGTGGTTAGCAAAGCATATGGGATCTTGGGCTTTATAAATAGTGGCATTGAGTCCAAAAGCAGGGAAGCTATCATGATCCATTTTAGAGATGTGATTAGACCACAGCTAGAATACTGCATCCAGTTCTGGTTGCCACACTTTAGGAAGGATGCGAGAGCTCTTGAGAGGGTCAAGTGATGGGAGGATTTAGTTGCAAGTTTAGATTAGAGAAGTTAGTATTTTTTTTTCTTTGGAGCAAAGGAGATTGAGGGAAGATGCTATAGACGTGTGCAATAAGATGATTGATTTGGATAAGGTAGATAAGGAAGAACTGTTTTCATTAGCTGATTGTACAAGGACTAGTGAACACATTTTTAAAGTTTTGCGCAAAAGATACAGGGCGGATGTGAGGAATAATTTTTTTTAAAGATAGAAAGTGGTAATGACCTGGAACCTGCTGTCCACGAGAGTGGTAGAAGCAAAAACAATCAATAACTTCAAAAGGAAATTGGATGAGCATTTGAAGGAAGAATGGGGATTTGACTGGATTGCTCCACGGAGAGCCAGCATAGACACAGTGGGCGGAATGACCACCTGAATTGTAAATGGTTGTCTGCTTCGCAGTGTATGAGAAAATGGGTCACCATGGATAGAAAGTTTGCCGAGGCAGAGAACTTTGCACCTTTAAAGGAAAATAATATTGGAAGCAAAAGAAAATTTGCTAATGGAAAAACCTGACATGAACATGATCAGCTGCAAGGCTGTAAACTCATGTTTGAGTGATTTTTTTTTGTGGGTCCATGTATTTTAATATTGTTAAATGCAGTTGCAGTACAGGTTAGCCGTGATTTAATTGAATGATGGAATATGCTCAATGAGGCAAACATTAGGGTATTCAATGTAAGACTTAGATGAGGGGAATTTTTTCTCTCAGGGTAATTAGTCTGTGGAATTCTCTTTCCCAGAGAACAGAGAGATTGGGGCATTGAATATATTCAAGACTAAGTTAGATAGATTTTTGATCAACAAGGAAGTTGAGAGTTATGGGGGCAGGCAGGAAAGTGGAATTGAGGCCACAATCTGATCAGCCATGGTCTTATCGAATGGCGCCGCAGGCTTGGGGGCTGAATGGTCTAACGTTGCTTTTAATTCTTGTGAGCTGAATAGCCTACTGCTATTCCTATGTTCCTTTGAATTGGGCTAATACCAAGAAATGTACTGGTAATATCTTACACTGAAACCAGGTAAATAATTGTGACGCATCTCTGTTCCCACTTTTCAGTACAAACTGAAAAGTACCTTTTGTGAACATGTCAATAATGGACCTCAAGGTACAACCAACGGTCGATGGTTTAATTTGAAAAGTCAAAACTCACCGACAGCGTTGAATGTTCACTGAAGCCATCAGAAAAACCAAAGCTGATTCAAAGTACAGCTGTTGTTTGACCTAGCTTTTCAGGAAACATTAAGCTTGTCGTGTTATTCACTCTGGGGTAACACGGACTGCAACACGATGCAGTTAAATTATCAAGCATACACCAAACGTAGGCGTTAGTTCAATAAGATTTATTGAACTTCAGTAACGAAGCACACAGCTGCCTGTGGGTTGACTCTCTACTACTCTAAGTAAACTAACATTAACTATCTAGACCAGGCTAGCTCTGATCCATGTGTAGAAGGTGTTGATTGATTTGTACACCGTGACTGTCACTACAGTTGTCACCAGTGGAAAGAGGCAGAGTGCTGATGCCTCGTGTGTTTTATAGTTGGAAGCCCCCCTCTGGCGTTCTGTCTGGTGATTGGTCGTGTTCTGTTCTGTATGTTGATTGGCTCACCTGGGTGCCTGTCACTGCCTGCTTTTAACTCATGATGTGCATATTATGACAAAGCTGTCAGCAATAGTGCTAAGGATAGAACATTTATGAAACCACATTCCATGCATTTAAATATTCTCTGCTCGTAAAGTAAAGCTATCTTCGTATCAATAGATTAGTTAGTATGCTTTAAAATACTTCATTATAATTTTTGAAAATTCATTCATATGATGTGGCCATCTCTGGCTGGGCCAGCAATTCTTGCCAAACCCTAATTGGCCTTGAGAAGTTGATGGTGAGCTGCCTAATTGAACCACTACAATCCATGTGGTTTTGGTACACCCACAGTGCTGTTGGCGAGGGAGTGACAGTGAAGGAACGACGATATACTTCTAAGTCAGTATGCTGAGTGATTTGGAGGGGAACTTCCAGGTGGTGATGTTCATGTATCTGCTGCTCTTATTCTTCTAGATGTTGGCATTCATAGGCTTGGACGGTGCTGCCTAAGAGCATTGATGAGTTCCTGCAGTGTATGTTATAGATTGTACACACTGCTGCCACTGTGTATCACTGGTGGAGTGAGTGAATGTTTGTCGGTGCCAATCAAGCAGGCTGCTTTGTCCTGGATGGTGTCAAGCTTCTTGAGTGTTGTTGGAGCTGCAATCATCCAAGCAAGTAGAGAATATTTTGTCACGCTCCTGACTTGTGCCTTTTAGATGGTAGATAGGATTTGTGGAGTCAGGAGCTGAGTTGCTTGCTGCAGAATTCCTAGCCTCTAACCTACTCTGTAGCCACAGTATTTATATGGTTAGTCTAGTTCAATTTCTGGTCAATGGTAACCCCCAGATGTTGATAGTAGGGGATTTGGTAATTAATATTATGGGGTGTGATGGTTAGATTCTCATTTGTTGGAGATGCCCATTCCTGGAACCTGTGTGGCAGGAATGTTACTTGCCACTTGTCAACCCAAGCCTGGATATTGTCCAGGTTTTGCTATATTTGAACATGGACTACTTCAGTATCTGAGGAGGCGCAAATAGTGCTGAACATTGTGCAATCATCAACGACCATCCCCACTTCTGACCTTAAGATGGAAGGGAGGTCATGGATGAAGCAGCTTAAGATGGTTGGGCTTGTTGTATTATGCTTCTTAATGTAGCATAAGCTGCTTCCTTGATGTATACTCTGACAAAGGAAGGTTCCGACTTGGAGATAGGTTTAACACATTTATTGAACAGTTAACAATTCTCCTACTTGAGTTCGACTCTCCTGCTGATCTTGCTATAGTAACTCAATCTAACTAACCAGTCTGCTATAATCCATGCGGTGGGTGTGATGCTTCCTGATCTGCCTCTGTGTCTCTGAGTGTCGCCTATGGAAAGAGAGAGAGCATGTGTGACCTGTCCTTTTATATGGGTAGCCCCCTTGTCGTCGTGTCACCTCTGGGTGTGTCTTGACTGCACATTGGTCGTGTCCTATCTTACTGACCTATTGGTTGAATGTCTGTGTGTCATGATGTCTCTGGTGCTCCCTCTAGTGTTTATTTATTCCTAGTGTATCTACATTAACCCCTTGTGTATTTACAGTGATGCATATCACCACAGGGCCCAGGACACTCCCCTGAGAAGCTCCTGCAGTGGTGTCCTAGAACTGAGATCAGTGACCTCCAACAATGACAACCATCTTCTTTGGTGCTAGATATGACTCCAAACAGTGTAGAGTTTTTCTCCGATTCCCATTGATTCCAATTTTGATGCAATACTTGGTCAAATGCTGCCTTGCTGTCAAGGGTAGCCACTCTCACCTCAACTGAGTTCATATCTTTTGTTCATGTTTAAACCAAGGTTGTAATGAGACCCGGAGCTGGGTGACCCTAGCGGAATCCAAACTGAGCGTCGATGAGCAGGTTTTTAAACTCAGCAAGCGTGGCTTGATAGCACTGTTGATGACCCCTTCCATCACTTTACTGATGGTCAAGAATAGGCAGACGGGATAATAATTAGCTAGGTTAGATTTATCCTGCTTTTTGTGTACAGGATATGCCTTGGCAGTTTTCAACATGGAACTACATAAAAGTTACAGCATTGAAAAAAGCTATTTAGCCCATCTGGTCTATACTGGTTATTAAATGCGCTCCCACATGAATTATCTCTCTCTACTTCACTGCATGGTAGCACAATGGTTAACACTGCTGTTTCACAGCGCCAAGGACCGATTCCAGCCTTGGGTGACTGTGTGAAGTTTGTACGTTCTCCCCATATCTGTGTGAGTTTCCTCCGGGTGCTCCGGTTTCTTCTCAAAGTCCAAAGTTGTGCAGGTTAGGCCACGCTAAATTGCCCCTTAGAGTCCAAATGTTAGGTGAGGTTACTGGTGTAGGGGAGTGGGCCTAGGTTCAGGTGCTCTTTCGGAGACTTGGTGCTGACTCGGTGGGCTGAATGGTCTCCTTCTGCACTGTCGGAATTCTATGTTCTAATTTGGTGAGAAAGTAGCAGTACGCGAAGTACCTGCATTATTTTTTTGAATCCTTTCAAATTGATCCGAAGATTTAAAAGTAAAGATAAATTGGAGTTTTGTGATCAGTGTTGGAACAAAATAATTTCAAACTTCAATTCCCATAGCACCACCTGGAGGAAGACATAGTGGGAAGTTTCCATTATAAGAGTAAATGCGGGAATTTCTAAGAGAAAGATTTAGTGAAGTTACTCCCAGACTGCTGTTAGGTAGGGATATCCATGATTTTGATCCAGTGATGATCAAGGGATCTATGCCTAAGTCAGAATGATATGTGACTGGAGGGGAACGTGGTGCTGATGGCCCCATGCTCTTATCATACATTGGTGTGGTGCCCCTCAAGCTATAGTCTCTGGCTTCAGGCTGGTGACCTATTCTGGGCTTGGGCCTGAAGCACTATCCTGAGGATCTCCTGCAGTGATGCCCTTGAACTGAGATGATTGACCCCAACCTCCACAACCTTATTTCTTTGTGCCAGGTATGACTCCAACCAGCGGAGGGTTTCCCCCATGATTCCCATTGACTCCAATTTTCATGCCATACTTGGTCAAGTGTTGTATTGATGATAAGGGCAGTCACTCTCACCTCCCCTCTGGAGTTCAGCTCTTTTGTCCACGTTTGAATCAAGGCTGTAATGAGGTCGGGAGTTAAAGAACCTGGCAGACCCCAAACTGGGCAAAGGGGCAGCACGGTAGCATTGTGGATAGCACAATTGCTTCACAGCACCAGGGTCCCAGGTTCGATTCCGGCTTGGGTCACTGTCTGTGCGGAGTCTGCACATCCTCCCCGTGTGTGCGTGGGTTTCCTCCGGGTGCTCTGGTTTCCTCCCACAGTCCAAAGATGTGCAGGTTAGGTGGATTGGCCATGATAAATTGCCCTTAATGTCCAAAATTGCCCTTAGTGTTGGGTGGGGTTACTGGGTTATGGGGATAGGTTGGAGGTGTTGACCTTGGGTAGGGCGCTCTTTCCAAGGGCTGGTGCAGACTCGATGGGCCGAATGGCCTCCTTCGACACTGTAAATTCTATGATTTCAAACTGAGCGTCAGTGAGCAGGTTCTTTCTGAGTGAGTGCCTCCTGGTAGCACTGTTGACAACCCCTTCTATAACTTTGCTGATGGTCGAGAGTAGACTGATGGGCGTTAATTGGTTGGGTTGGATTTGTCTTGTTTTTTGTGTAGAGGACATACCAGGCCAATTTTCACACTGTTGGGTAGGTGCCAGTATTTTAAATATACTGAAACAACTTGACTCGGGTTGCAGCAAGTTCTGGAGCACAAGTCCAGTACTATTGCCAGATTGTTGTGGTATGTTGATGGTATGTGATAATCAGCAGGAGGTTTTCTTGCCTGGTGTTTGGCCTGATGCCATAAGACTTCATAGGGTCTGGAGTCAATATGAGGACTCCCAGGACTTCTCTCTCCCAAATATTTACCACTGTGCCGCTGCCACATTTTATGGATCACCTCTAGGATGGCGATAGTGTGTCTGGGGCATAGTCATTTTGACGGACTCATACCGTACAATATCAGGCTGTTGCTTGACTTGTCTGTGGACAGCTCTCCCACAAGCTCCCAGATATTAGTCAGGAGAACTTTGCAGGATCGAAAGGACTGTGAGCCTTGTCACTTCCAGTGCCTAGGCTGATGACAGGTGCTTTATCCGGTTTGATTCCTCCATACCAATTTGATACAACTGAGTGACTTGCTAGGCCATTCAGAGGGCATTAAGAGTCACCCACATTCTTGTCGGCCTGGAGTTACATGTACACCAGACCGTGTAAGGATGGAAGATTTCTTTCCCTAAAGAACATTAGTGAACCAGATGGGATTTTACAACAATCGACAATGGTTTCATGGTCACTATAACTGAGACTAGCTTTTTAAATAGGAAATATTATTTACTGAAGCAGGTGATGTTGTTCAATCATCATATAGGTAATCCGAAACAATTATGCTACCATTCCATAGCACTGAATTTGGGACAGCAAACGTACGCTTACATATTCAGAGTTGGTTACCTTTAACATACCATTCAATTTTTATTAGAATTTGATTAGCGAAGGGAATCTGTTAATGGTACGTCAATTGTGTTATTAAGCTTAAGGACATAGCGGTGGAGGGCTTTGATTGATTAAGCATCTATAACATGTGCCCCTTTAAGGGACTGTTGATTAGTTTGGTTGTTTATCAAAAGAGTATAAAGAGAGATTGATGGCGTTGCACACAGCGGTCTGGTGGAACAAGAGATTAAACAGTTTCACGGAGTCGCAGGCTGTCTGCATTTTCTGTATCCTTGAGTCCATGTTCCATGTGTATGTATACTATGAGAGGTTACAATCTCATTTCATTATTTGAGGGGGCTGTTCCTTAGTTTGTATTGGCACTTCAGCTCCACCCTCCTGATCATTGGCCTGCTCAGTGCAGATGAGGTGTGGGCAGAACGGAAGACCCCACACGTTAAACTGCTCCTGGGCCTGGCCAAGGTGGCCATAATCAGGTCCAGGCAGCAGGCAGAGGGGATTGTTCGACCCAACTGCCTGACCCTCTTCCATAGTTATATCCATCTGTGCCTGGGTGTCCCTAGAGAGAGAACACAGTGTGAGGCCTCCTGTGACTGGTGGGCACCATGGACTGGAGTGCATCACCACCCTGGGTAATGATATTTTAATTTGATAGGTTTCCTAAAGTTTTTTAATTTAGTTACAATAACCCAAAAGTACCTGTTTAAAAGGGGGTTGATCATTAGTTAATTTGTTTATTTGATTATTTAGGACACTTGGTGCTGGTTATTGTGGAGGCAGACATTGTAAAGTTACATTCAATAAATTTAGTATTAAGTAAAATATGTGCATCTAGTTTCCAACTTCCCCAACCAGATTTGGACTGAATGAACATAATTGATTGGAAACTTTACCATGGCTCGAAAAAAGTGGGAGTCCTACATGCGGCTGAAGGTAACAGTACAGCACAAAACCGCGGCACAAAAACAAATGAGTGGAAAGAACATGGAAGATACAACAACTTGCGCACACTAAAGACATGCATGGTTTCTTCAGTGCTGTCAAGGTGATCTATGGCTGAAGCATTCAAAGACCACCCTGTGAAGCATTCAAAGACCACCCTGCTGAGAAGCAAGTGTGGAGAGGAGCTCATCAAGGACAGGGATGCAGTCACCGCTGACTGAGAATATTTTGAAGAGCTCCTCAACCAAGACTTTGACTTGGACTGGAACGTCCTAAACTCCATTCTTAGCACCTTGCCTGACTCAGTCTTGCTGCTCCCCTTGTCTGGAATGAAGTTGAAAATGCATTTTGATAGCTGAAAAGCAACAAAGTCCCTGGAATAGATGAAATGCCTGCTGAAATTCTGAAACACGGCAAAGATACTCTCTTGGCACGGCGGCACAATCTCCTATCCCTCATCTAGGAAGAAGAGAGCATGCCAGGGGAACGCTGCAATAACTAGAAAGGAGTCTCCCAGCTGTCTGCCACAAGGAAGACCATTGCTAGGATACTACTCAAACTGCTTCCTACCCGTGGTCGAGGAATTCCATCGGAGTCGTAGAGCTGTTTTCGCCCATTGAGAAGCACCACAGTTGTGATTGTCTTTGCATGGTAAATTGAAAAGCTCAAGGAACAACACCAATTACTGTGTTTGGCCTTTTTTGCCCCCAAGACAACTTTTGACTCTGAACCACTAAAGCTTATGGCGCATTCTCCTCAGTTTTGGCTACCGTCAGAAACTTGACACCATCCTCACCTACTCCACGATGCCATTCCTGCTGTAGTGCTCACCAACGGAACCATCAAAACCCCAATCTCTATGAAAAAAGCGTCAAACAAAGCTATGTCATTGCACCAACTCTCTTCTCCATTTTCCCTACAGTTCTGCACCTTAACTCCAGCAAATTACCCACGGGCATGGAATTAATCTACAGAACAGATGGGAAACTCTACAACCTATGCTGCCTCCAATCCAAAACCAAAACCACTCCAATCTCCAGTCAGGAGCTTTAGTATGCAGATGACACATGTGTGCTCTCACGAGAAACTGAGCTCCAGGTCATTGAATCCTCCTTCAAAGCATATGAGAAAGTGGGTCTTTCGTTAAACGCCCAACTCCCATACAGAACGCCTCTCTCTGTTGATTAAGACCTACAGAGAGATCCTGGAAATTGTACCCTATTTTACATACCCTCGGAAGCCTCTTATTGACGTGGGCAGATACAATAAAATTCAGCATTGCCTCCAGTGTGGGGGAATGGCCTTCGGGCAATTGAGGAAAAGCATATTTGAGGTTACGGGTATAGGGCAGGGGGAGTGGGACTAGGTGGGTGCTCTTTTGGAGGGTGGGTGTGGACTCAATGGGCTGAATGGCCTCCTTCTGCCCTGTAGGGATTCTATGATTTGTCAATTAATTTTATTCTTGGATGTAGATAACACAAAGCCTATTATGTGACCAGTGTCAAATGTCTGCCTGATATCCAAGTAAATAACATCTACTGTCTTTTCCTTATCTACTAAATCTATCATCTCCTCAAAAAGTTCAGTGAGTTAGTCAACTATATACTACTAAAATCATGCTCACTGTCTAAGATTAGAGCATGCCCCTAAGATGTTGCCATACATTATCCTTCCTAACACTTTCAAACATTTTTCCAACAGTAGAAGCAAAGCTTACAGGTAAACAATCTGATTCTTCATCACTCACCACTTTTTTGAAAATCAGAGTGGCATTTTCTAACCTTCTGTCCTCTGGGATTTGGTCCGAGTCCCGTGAACTTCACAGAAATATGCACAAAGAGAGAGAGACACAATTGTTTTGAGTGAATAACTATGATTTTGAACGAATTAATTGCCTGCAAAGTGATAGCACTCTGAAGACCTTTCTTCTGTCCCTCTAATTCCCCATAGCTCCTGAACTCAATTATGTGGAATTTAAGGTTAAACAAGCGAAAGGCAAAACATTTTGGGGGTAATCCATATAACAGTACTTTCTTTTCCATACTCAAGTGATAGATCACAAAACATCATTGGCAGAGTGCAAGAACCTGTCTGCACTCAATGAAAGATTCTTACAATAGAAGTGGGAGTTGAATGGGGTGTTAAGATAGTAGAATTAGAGGGTTGGTTAATAAGATAATGTATAAAAACACTGCATTCTGAAAATCAAATAAAAACAGAAAATGTTGGAAATGGTCAGCAGATCTGGCAGCTACTGTGGCGAGAGATATATTATTTTAAAATACTATAATTTGAGTTCTGCCCCGAAACTAACATAATTGTTTCAGGATGAGGAATTAATAAGTACACATTGTGAAAATAATTAATATAGATCTTTCTCAGCACATTTGAGATTACAGAATACTTAATCCTCCAAGGCCCTGAAATTCCACAGGGGTTGTGCTAGATTTGTGCTGCAGTAGAAACCGGAAGTACCCTCGAGGAAATGGCCTTTTAAAGCAGTTCGGAAACCTCAAGTGTTTCACAGAAGTTTAAGGCTCCAGAAACTCAAAATTGAAATTCAGTGTGATGATGTAAGACACTGAGTACTGGAGTGTGGCAGAGAAGGAAGTTTATTCTCACTCATGAATCTCTGCTGTGGATGGTACCAAATGGAGACTGGTGATCTCTTTGGGGTGAAGAATAGGGAAGGAAGAGGATGAAATCAAGAATGTTGTTGCAATTTCACTTTTACATGTCCTTTAGCCTTCTTGACAACTATAAGTAAGAGAGAGGAAAAGAGTACCGTAAAATTATATTTTCCGTTAGTCTAGCCATCAATGTTTTACAATGTTAATAAAACAAATATTAACAACACTTTAAATCAAGATTTTGTTTAAACTAGTGGATTTCTGAGAATATTGTTCATGGATAATAGCTTGGGTTCTGCAATGCAGTCTTTGATGTTTACTTTGGTCCTGATGCAGCTTAAATACTTCACAATGTATACTAAATACTGGGAAAGCAGAGGCATAGTGGTATTGTCACAGGACCAGTAAACCAGAGTAATGCTCTGGGAGCCCACTGCAGATGGTGAAATTTGAATTCTAACAAAAATCTGGAAGTAAAAGTCTCATGATGACCATGAAACCATTGTTGATTGTCGTAAAAATTCATCTGGTTCATTAATGTCCTTTAGAGAAGGAAATCTGCCATGCTTACCTGGCCTGGCCTACATGTGACTTCAGATCCACAGCAACGTGTTTCACTCTTTGGGCAATAAATTCTGGCCCAGTCTGCGGCGCCCACATCCTATGAACAATTTTAAAAGTTCATCCTTTGCCATAATACATTACACATGAAGTAATATCACACTTTTAATATAAGGTAAATAAACACATGTCTCTTATTGATAATGTAATGAACGATTGAAGCCTAATGGGTACAACTGTACCAGAGACATGGAGGAGGGATGTGTGTACACACAAAGATGGGCTAAATTACCATTCTCTGTGCTATAACATTTCTGAAATTCTATAAACATTTTTATCCACAAGAAGGCAGGGGAGAGCTAATAGCAGGGATGTGGAGATTTTAACATGGAAATTTGGAGTTGGGTAGGGCGGGATTACAGTTCATACGTTGTAATCTTCACCTCCCTGTAACTGCTAGATTCCCAGAGACTTCAGAAACACGGTCATTGAGAGTTAAATTTAAAATTGTGTATATAAGTAACACATGAAGTCTCATAATATTTAAGCTGCCAAGCTCCCGAGAGCAGGATCACTGCCTGTCTTGCCACTCATTAAAACTGAAAGAGGACGAATCTGGGTCAGGATTCTGATTTTTAATACTTTAACCTCCTACCTGACCAAAACACTAAACAGTTTTTTGGGGGGTTAAAACACCCCCTAAAAGGGTGAGACTTGATGCATAGACATTTTGTAAAGTTGACTTATCTTATGAAAACATAGATTCTGAAGGTAACTTGGAACACATTTTGGGTTGTCATTCTATACTTGGATTGCATTATATGTAAGTATATAAACTGCTAATTTAAGATGTTGCAGAATGAACATTTTAATAAAGTTTGGAAAGTCTAACTTGTATGGGTAGAATAACTACAGAATTTGAAAGAAATGCACTTAAAAATAATTCCACTTAGAGCCATTGGCATTGAGATCGTCGAGGGTCTGGCAGGGGATAGTAGGGGGCGGGGGGGGGGGGGGGGGCTGTGTAGATTAAGGGTGACTACGGGTAATCCCTGATTCCTTTTTGTCATTTGTTTATGTAAACATGCGGGCTGATGTTTGGGGGTTGGTGGGCGGATGGGATCGTTGTTATTATGGGGATTGACATATCTTGCTGATTATTGTTTATTGTTGATGGGTGTAAATGTGGGAGAAAATGTGAAAAAGGAGGAGAATAAAAATATTTTTAAACAAATAAATAATAATTCCACTTAGAGCCATTGGCATTGAGAGCGTAGAGGGTCTGGCAGGGGATAGTACGGGAGGGGGGGGTGGAGCACACGGTCTTGCTCTTCGCAGACGATCTACTTCTATACATATCGGACCCGCTGAGGATTGGTGGGATTATGGGGATATTAGAGGAATTCGGCTGGTTTTCGGGATACAAAGTGAATATGGGTAAGAGTGATGTCTTTGCGATCCAGGCGAGGGGCAGGTGAAGAGATTGGGTGAGATGCCGTTCAAGGTGGTGGGAGGGAGCTTTTGATATTTGGGTATCCAAGTGGCACAGGAATGGGAGCAGCTGCATTAACTGATTTTGGTTCGGTTTGTAGTTCAGATGAGGGGGGGACTTTCGGAGGTGTGATGCGCTCCCGTTGTCATTGGCGGGGCAGATTCAGACCGTTAAAATGACAGTCCCCACAAGGTTTTTGTTTGTTTTTCAGAGCCTCCCAATGTTTATCCCCAAGGTGTTGTTCAAAAAAGTGAATGCAGAGAACTCGGGATTTGTTTGGGCGGGTAAAACCCCGCAGGTGAAAAAGGTGCTGCTGGAGCGGGGGCATGGGGTGGGGATGGCAGGCTCTTCCGAATTTCATTAATTACTACTGAGCGGCGAATATTGCGATGGTCAGGAAGTGGGTAGTGGGGGAGGGGTCGGTATGAGGGTGGGTGGAGGCGGCATCATGTAAGGACACATGTCTGAGGGCATTGTTAATAGCACCTCTGCTGTTCTCGCTGGCTCGGTACTCCACAAGCCCGATAGTAGTGGCAGCCCTGAGGGTGCGGGGACAGTGGAGGCAGCACATGGAGTTAGAGGGGGAGTCGGTGTGGGCACCGATATGTGATAACCACCGGTTCCCTCCGGGGGGCTGGACGGGGGTTTTTGGAGGTGGCAGGGGGTGGGATCGAGAGATTTGGGAATCTCTTTATTGATGAGGGTTTCCTGAGCCTGGAGGAGCAAGAGGAGGGGTTTGAGTTGCCTGGGGTGAATGGGTTCCAGCATCTGCAGGTGAGGGATTTTGTGCGGAGGCAGGTTTTGACTTTCCCACACTTGCCGCCCCAGTGGCTGCAGGATAAGGTGGTGTCGAGAACAGGGGTAGGAGAGAGGGAGGTCTCACAGATCTATAAGGAGCTGATGGAGTGGGAGAGAGCACCGATAGGGGAGGTAAGGAGAAAGTGGCAAGAAGAGCTGGGTGGGGAGTTGGAGGCCAGGTTATGGGAGGAGGCCCTGAGGAGAGTTAATGTATTCTTGTCGAGCGCCAGGCTCTGCCTGATACAGTTTAAGGTGGTCCACAGGGCACATATGACTGTGGCCCGGATGAGCAGGTTCTTTGAGGAGGTGGAGGATAGGTTTAGGCGCTGTGCGGGGGACCTGCAAACCATGTCCATATGTTTTGGGCATGTCCGAGGCGGAGGGGTTTCTGGCAGGGGTTTGCTGACTTCATGGCAGAGGTCTTAAAAGTGAGAGTGGTGCCGAGTCCAGAGGTAGCGATGTATGGTGTGTCGGGAGACCTGGGAGCCCAGGGGGTGAGAGAGGCCGACGTCCTGGCTTTTGCCTCCCTGATGGCCCGGAGACTGATCTTACTAGGTTGGAGAGACTCTGAGCCTCCAAGATCAGGGGCGTGGGTTAGCGACATGGCGGGGTTTCTCAGGCTCGAAAAAATTAATTCGCCTTGAGGGGTTCATTACAGGGGTTTGATCGGAGGTGGTAGCCGTTCATCGCCTTCTTTGAGAAAAACTAAGCTGTCAGCAGAGGGGAAGAGTTGGGTGGCAAAGGGGAGTCATGGGAAGGATGAGTAAGGATAGGAGAACCAACGGAGGAGTGGTTGGGGAAGGTGGCATTGTTTGTGTAAGCCATGTTGGCTGGGGTTTGTGCTCGGGGGTCTGTTGGTTATATTGTTGTGTTTTTGTTGAAATTTGATCAATAAAATATTTTCTAAAAAAAAATAATTCCACTTGTCTGCTGCTATAATTCTACTGAGAGACCACTAGAGCTCTCAGGTAAACGTTTTTCCATGCTGTAACTGTTTGTTATTTCTGTGTAATTGATCAGATAAGACATTGAGTTTGACATCAGCATTTTTCTGTTCTAATACTGGGTTTTTGTTTAAATTTTGATTGACAGTTCTGTATTCAGAAACATCTTGAGCCTGGGAATTATGAGTTTTATGCATTCTTTTGTTCACTTCTCCCAGTTTCAGAGCATCACGATGAAACAGAATTCAATTAGCACAAAGGCAGATATAGCCAAATATATGTATATCTGTCCAAGAAACTCAGTGGTTGGTGTTTTGGTTTACTGTAAACAGTGGTGAAAGTTCTGTAACATTGTTATTTAACCTGATGTCTTCTTACTTCTGTATGTTACTTATAATAAACTTGATACATAGTGGGGTTTCCCAAGAGTTGTATTAGACTTGGGAAAGCAGGTCACAATTTCCAAAATTTGCAGATGACAAAACGTAAGTATTGTGAACTGTGAGGAGGATAGTGATAGCCTTCAAGAGAACATAGAAATGTTGGTCGAATGGGCAGACTCGAGGCAGTTGAAATTTAATGTGGAGTACTGTGAAGTGATACATTTGGTAGTAAGGGCAAGGAAAGGCAATATAAAATAAAGAATTAAATTCTAAAGTGCGTGTCTGTACAAATTGTTAAAGTTGGCAACACAGGTTGGAAACGCGATTAATAAGACATGCAGGCTCCTGGGCATTATAAACTGCAAAAGCAGGGAAGTTATGGTGAATCTTCATAAAACACTGCTTCAATGTGAGGAAAATGAGAGTTCTTAATATTTTTGCAATATCATTGTCATACTGGGAATTAAAAAAAAAAAAATTTAGAGTACCAATTCATTTTTTCCAATTAAGGGGCAATTTAGCGTGGCCAATCCACCTACCCTGCACATCTTTGGGTTTTGGGGGCAAAACCCATGCAAACACTGGGTGGAATGTGCAAACTCCACACGGACAGTGACCCAGAGACGGGATCGAATTTCATACTGGGAAAAATGCTTGTGTGTGATAATATGTGTGTGACTGGTTTAATTAAACTGAAGACAGTTAAGACCGCACATGTCATGTCAACAATGAGGGAGGTATGAAGGCAAGTGATTGAAATGGTAATGAACAGGGTGCCAGTGATGCTACCTGACCAGGAATTTACATTAGACAGTTCAGAGATGTGATTTTAAATTTGGAATAAAAGCAAAATACTGCGGATGCTGGAAATCTGAAATAAAAACAGAAAATGATGGGTAAACACAGCAGGTCTGGCAGCATCTGTGCAGAAACACAGTTAACGTTTCAAGTCTGTTAACTCTTCTAGTATGACGATTGGAAAACTTAAAGAATTTTGGATTCTAAATATTTAGCAATTTAAGGGTTAAAAGTCTAGGGTTAGAGTGTGCTTGACTGCAGTGGTCATGTTTTTAAAAATAAATAATTCTGTTTTGCAGGGCCTGGGTGCTTTTAGCAGCCAGAGGGTGAAATTGATAACGGAATGTGTTTTTCAGTCTGGACTAATGGAGTGTCATTTGACTGGGAAACTCCCTGGGGAGCTGATGTGCTTTGCAGCCTGCAGAGATAATTTGTTTTTCAGCTTGGGGAAATGTGGTCATTGCTGGGTTGAGCCAAGGAATGCATAAGAGACATTTTGAAAAAGAGGCAGTTTTTGGAGAAATCTTTGAAGAGGAGTTGAATTCTGATCTGCCTGATGCAGTATCCACAATTCTCCCACAGTAAGATAGATTGAGAGCTGCATGTTTCATTTTTGTTGTTTAATGGGAAATTGAGTAGTAGTGTTTAAGGGGTAATTATAAGACGTTCTTTTCAGGTGTAAAGTTAAAAAGTTTAATATTATGTTCATAATAAAGTTTTGTTTTAAAAATAACCAAGCCCTATTTCTTCGTGAAATCACTCCTGGAGCGAATCAATCTTTCTGAAAAGTCTTAAAAATAAACTAAAATAGTGGGATTTTGATCCAGCATCCTAGCCGCTATTGGGGACTGGTCTGGGATTGTAATACTAGAGAACTAATTCTCAGACTGCCATGGCTCAGTTGGTAGCCCGCTAACCTCTGAATCACAAGTTTCTCGGTTCAAGTCACATTCCAGAGCTCAAACACAAAAATCAAGGTTGGCACTCCAGTGCAGTACTGAGGGAGCATTACACTGTCAGATCTTTTGGATGAGACATTAAACTAAAGTTCCATCTGCCTCCTTGTAGAAGCCAGGACAAGATCATGGACAAGATCCCATGCCACTATTGTAATGAAGTGCAGTGGAGTTATTCCCGGTGACCAAGTCAATATTTATGAAATGAAATGAAAACCGCTTATTGTCACAAGTAGGCTTCAAATGAAGTTACCGTGAAAAGCCCCTAGTTGCCAATTCCGGCACCTGTTCAGGGAGGCTGGTACGGGAATTGAGCCGTGCTGCTGGCCTGCCTGGGTCTGCTTTAAAAACCAGCAATTTAGCCCTGTAATTAACATCACAAAAAGAGATTTGCTGGTCATTATCACATTGCTGTTTGTGGGAGTTTGCTGGGCTCTTTCTAAATTATAATAACTACACTTCAAAAAAGTACTTAATTGGCTGTAAAGTGCTTTGAGACGTCTAGTGATCGTGAAAAGCACTATAAATGAAAGGCTTTCCTTTTTTTCCTCTTGTGCAAGGAAATATGTTTAAATTGTCTTTACTTTCAATAAAAGTAGCTAAAAGTTACATTCAGATTTGTACCATTTACTTTTCAAAAGTATTCATTTTGGACTGCAATAATGACTTAATCTTTGATCTTTTTAATCTTAATTTTTATGGTATACTTTTCAATATGCATAAATTATCATTGCATTTCCGTAATATAAAGTATGTTTTAACAAAGTGTGCAGACCAGCTTCAGAATATACGGGTGCAATCTTCCCAAAAGGGAACAAAATCCCAGAGCGAGCGTGTTTAGCTGCGTGTTTCCCGGCACTCATTGCCGAGAAATACATGGCTATTCAATGAATAAGGGGTCTAAACAGGGAATGCGTGGCCTAGGCCGCACACAGCCCTGTTTTTTACAATGGGGAACTCCACTCGCCAAAACTCCCTGTTGTAGCAGGAGACCCGATCTCCAACAGCCATGCCAGGCAAACCCGGCCCGAATGCGCCTGTGCAAAAAAATGCCACCTTGGCAGTGCCAACCTGGGCTGCCAGTGCCTCCTAGACACCTTGGCAATGCCAGGTTGGCACCCAGGTGACACTGCCAGTGTACCCAGGTGGAACCAGCAGTGCCAGGGCACCACCCTGCCCAAAGAGCATGCAGCTGGGGGCCGCCAATCCCCTTGGAGGCACCCACAGTGCCATTCCCTCTGGTCCCCATTTGTGGGGATGAGTACCAAACGGCGCTCCCCCGAGGCAAAGGGATTGGATCCCAAAGCCTCAGGTACCTTGGGAATCTGCACATTAGAGTGAGGCTTGCTGCATCGCTCTAATATGCAGATTTGGCAAAAACTGATCCCTCCCACCCTTGCAACGTCGCACAAGATTGCGTTGAATCGTGGGAGGTGATGCGAGCCGGGTAGATCCCGGGAATAGGATCGCCCAGCTTTCACCGGCCATGCTGCGCCATGGTGAGCTGCTTTTCTGGCGGAGCGTGGCCAGAAGGTCGCACCCTACATTTTCTTTGCCACAGATATTTGATTGAAATTACCACAGAAATTAGTCTTCAGATTCTGAGAAATTCTAGCATTGCTTACAGTTAGTTATGTTACAACAACCAGGACTGCAAGAGTAGGCTGACTTGGGAATAATGCAACTTCAGCCTATGAAAGTTGAATGCAATTGGTTTGGCGATATAACAAAGAATTCCATTTTCTTTGTTTATTGCCATTTGATACTGTTTCAACCTTGTAAATGTTGATTCAACGCTTCCAGTACATGCAGTACATTGTATTTGTCTGTGCTCAATTTTGTTTGACACTGATTAGCAAAAGCACCATTTCCTACCATGTTCCCTTGGTAAGAACTTGGTTGCCTCCTATGAGCCTTTACTTAGTGGCATCTCTAAGATTAGTTACTTTGCATTAAAAATACAATTCCAGCATCTGTACAAATTGTTGGCTCTGGAAATGGATTGTGGCAGATTATATAATAACTCACGTAGAGGCACTAGCATACTTGTATGTGCAGATTATTGTTTTTGCTGTCTTTTATTATCCTGTCCACAGGCTACATTCCTGTAATTAAGGGCCTAGAAGAGTCAATACTCCACTTGGAACAAAATAGGTAATTGTTGTAGGTAATTGTTGTTTTCTTTAAAAACAACTTATTGATGGTTGTGAGTGTCCTGAAGCATACTAGAGAAACTAGGTAGGCATGATAAAGGACAGTAGAACAGGTAGCTTCTGACCCCTTGCATAATGAAAATGAGACCAAAGTGCAACTTAACAGATAAACTACTACTTAATTACCATTCTTCTGTTAGAAAAACATATTACATAAATCTCTTTCTCGCAGTCTCTCGGGATCAAGGATGGCTCCACTCTGGTTCAGTGATGGCTGATAAGTCCAGTGCGCCATCTGCAGGCTCAGCCACATGCAGACCAGATGATTGAATGGCTGTGAGACTTGTTTGTTCCAGATAGAGCAATAGATTAAAAATGGAATGCCATGCATAATATCACATCCTTTCATGAACAATCGTGAACTTAGTACAGGAAAATGGGCTTTGAATGCTGTTTTTAAATAGTGCAGAAGTCAATTCCTAGATGACTGATCAAAGCCCATTGCTGCTATTTTAACAAACGATGGTGGATGTCATTGTATAGGAAGGTGAATTGGACATTCCAAATTCTCCCTCAGTACCCGAACAGGCGCCGGAGTGTGGCGACTGGGGGATTTTCACAGTAATGTCATTGCAGTATTAATGTAAGCCTACTTGTGATACTGAAAAAGATTATTATTATGTTTCACCCAGTGGAGCTGGTTTTTGAGTGATTAGCGTTTGCTGCTGGGCAAGTTGGCTTGGGTAATGATGAGCCACCTTTGCCATCAAACTTGGAGGATTTTGCAATGGCACCATGCTGGTAATTCACCAGTGCCTTGAGTTGCCTGCTGTAGGTCATCAAGCCTCTGAAGCACATAGGAGTGCAGGGAATACTGCTTTCTGGGAAACCATTACCTTTTTAGATCTCAGGTGTAATTTACCCCATATGCTTTTGGAATAGCTCTTTTTAAAATGACCGAAAGAGCTCAGCCTGTTGCTTAGAAATCTGGGGCGGGATTCTCCAATCCAGCGGCGGAGAGTTGCTGGCGTCGTAAACGCCAGGGCGTTTTACGACTGCATTGGCGGGCCGCTGGGATCATCGATTCTGCGCCCCAAAAGGAGCCAGCACGGGCGCCGCGAGAAGTGAGGGGGGAGCGGCCGCAGACCGGCGTCAGCTATGTGGGACGCGTCACTTATGCGGCACCAAACTGCTTAAGCAGCGCTCACTGCCAACACCGGCAAGATGGCTGCCGCCTGCCGTGCTGCCCCGAGATTCGGGGACCACGACCTGGACACGCTCCTGGACGAGGTAGAGGAGAGGAGGGTGGTCCTGTGCCCCAGATGGGACCAGCAGCACCGTTCGGCGTATGTGGAGGGAGGTGGGCCATGCCGTCAGCGCGTGGGGCACACCCCATGTACCGGCAACCAGTGCCTCAAAAAGCTGCACGACCTAAAGAGGGCAGCCAGTGTGAGTACACAGCAACGTGCCCCTGGCACCGCCACCCCTGCCCCCCTCACGTGAAAGCCCCCCCCCCCGAGGAGGACGGCGCAACCCTCTCCCTGACCCACAAGAGCTGCACTCACCCATGCCAGCCGCATTGGCCGGGTGCCCCGTGCTGCCATACCATCAAATACCCAAATGCTGCACTGCATGCATCGGACCGCCTAACACTGATGTTTGTTTCCCCGCCCCCCCAGCATAAGACTGCCCACAACCAAAGGGAGCGGGAAAGAACCGGAGGGGGTCCACCCATACTGCACCCCCTCACTGACCATGAGCAGACACAGGACCTCGCAGGCGGAGTCGAAGACCGGGAGGTTGCCATTTGCCAAGTCGGAGGCGCACCACCAAGTGAGACTCCCCTGCCTGACTCCACACCCCCACCCCAGCCTCCCACTCCACACTCTCACCCCGGCCGCCTGTCTAACGATACATGCTGTCTTGTGTCTTACAGGACCAGCCGCTGGACGTCCAAGGCTGTCTTGCGTACCACGCCCATGGCCAGTGCCCCCCAGGGACGCAGGCCACAGCGGGGAGGGCAGACGTCACAGAAGGCCTGACACCGAGACCCTGGACACTGACATCCAGGACACTGACACACGGAGGACGGACACCCAGAACGTTGGCTCCGATGATGAACTTGACTTCTCGTCACTGCTGTCTCCCACAATCTCCACCATCGCAGAGACTCTCACCTCGGTTGGCCGGACAGTCGGAGGGCAGACCGGCCCCAGCAACCAGCTGCCGCCCAGACGGTTCCCGGGTTCTTGGATTTACTTGACCCACACAGAGACCCAATGCAGTCAGACACCCAGGGATGGTAAACATAGACACAGAACATACAGTGCAGAAGGAGGCCATTCGGCCCATCGAGTATGCGCCGACCCACTTAAGCCCCCACTTCCACCCTATCCCAATAACCCCTCCTAACCTTTTTGGTCGCTTAGGGCAATTTAGCATGGCCAATCCACAACCTGCACATCTTTGGACTGTGGGAGGAAACCGGAGCACCCGGAGGTTTAAACCCACGCAGACACAGGGAGAACATGCAGACTCCGCACCAGGCAGTGACCCAGCAGGGAATCGAACCTGGGACCCTGGGCTGTGAAGCTACAGTGCTATCCACTTGTGCTACCGTGCTGCTCGACAACGGGATGACGGCCAGCTTCCAGCAGCTGCAGACGCAGGTGAAGGGGTCCATCCGCGTCCAGGAGGAGGGAGTGGTGCCGGTCATGGCTGCCACCCAGGCCGACATTGCACGGGTGGTGTCCGCGGTGGAGGCAATGGGGGCAAAGGTGTCGGCCATGGGTCAGGTCATGCAAGGCATGGGGCTTCATGTGCATGCGTCATCCGTGGCCCAGGATAGGGCTGCCCTCTCACAGGCAGCCATGTGCCAGAGCCAGCTGGAGATTGCAGTGGCGCTCCACAATGTGGCCGAGTCTCAGCAGGCCCTGGCCCAGTCTCAGCAGGCCCTGGCCCAGTCTCAGCAGGCCCTGGCCCAGTCTCAGCAGGCCATTGCCCAGTCTCAGCAGGCCATTGCCCAGTCTCAGCAGGCCATTGCCCAGTCTCAGCAGGCCATTGCCCAGTCTCAGCAGGCCATTGCCCAGTCTCAGCAGGCCATTGCCCAGTCTCAGCAGGTCATCGCTGGGGCCTCGGGGCTTGTCTCCGCTCGCACCTCCGTCCCATGAAGAGGCCCAGAGGCCACCGGGCACTCCGAGGGAGGAGGAGGTGCTGGGGCCTATGCCGTGACTCCTGCAGGGGAGATCCCGGAACACCGCGGCACCTTGGACCCCCCCCCACCCTGTTCCGTCTCTGGTGGACAGCAGGCAGAACAGGGTGGCACCACGCCATCCAGGACGCCCGAGGAGCAGTCCACAAGCAACCGTGTGAGCCCAGTCCATTGCGCCGCAGGTGGATGTGTAATAGAGCGGTGTATGCGGTCGTGTGGGAGCTAAGGGTGGTGTGGGAAAGGTGGGTCTCATGGGTGTTGTGGGAGGTGGGGTGGTGGTGCAGTGCAGTGGTGTCAGTGCCCCTGCTCAGTGAACCCCTACCCACCCTAGTTGATGAAAGGTGCGGTGATCAACGCGTCCCATGCTCGCTGGCCCTGCCGGTGGCACCGTGCAGCCTCACGTCCATATCCAGCCCCCATGTCGCGTTGATTGCCCCCCCCCCCCCCACCTCCATCCTCCTCGTCTGGAGAGGCATGCCCTTCCTCGTGCTCCTCCTGCCCTTCTGCCTCCCCCTCCTCCAGCACATTGCCCCTCTGCTGGGCTATATTGTGGAGGATGCAGCAGACCACAACGATGCGGCCGACCCCCTCCGAATGGTACTGGAGGGCCCCTCCAGAGCGATCCAGGCACCTGAAGCGCCTCTTTAGCATCCTAAAGCACCTCTCAAGCACACCCCAGGTCGCTGCATTGGCCTCATTGTAGCGGTTCTCCGCGTCGGTCTGCGGCCTCCGTATAGGCGTCATCAGCCACGACTGCAACGGGTAAACCCTGTCGCCCAGCAACCAGCCCCGCAGCAGGGAAGGGGGGGGGGGGGGGGCGCGGATGTCCCTTGAACATGGCGGGGAGGGTGTCCCTTGAACATGGCGGGGATGAACGATTGTGCCAGGACGGTCCACAGGGAACTGGATGTAGCGCTCCGCGATGTCATACAGGACGTCGGTCACTGCACGGATGCACCTGTGCACTGATACCTGGGAGATGCCGGACAGGTCTCCACTCGGCGAGTGGAATGATCCCGTGGCATAAAAGTTCAGGGCCACCGTCACCTTGGCGGCCACCGGGAGAGCTTGCACCCCCCCCCCCCCTCCCCGTTCCACGCGGTGCCAGGTGTGCCATCAGGTGACAGATATGGGCAACGGATTCCCGGCTTATCCGGAGTCTCCTCCTGCATGCCCTGTCCAGGAGGTCCTGGAAGGACATGCGGTGCCGGTACACACGAGGCCTCATCGGGCGCCTCTGGCGCCGTGGCACCACCACCACCTCCTCCTCCCCCCCCCCCCCTCACCCCCTCCTCATCCTCATCGGTAGCGTCATCCTGTGCCTCAACCTTGTCGTGGTCCTCCTCCTCCTCCTGCGTCTGTTGGGCGGGTGGCCCTCCAGCCTGAGCGGATGCCACCTGGTCCTCTGCAGCCTGTCCCTCTGCTACTGTCTCCGCCGCCTCTCTGAGCCGCCTGCGCCGACATTGCTACAGGGCTGCATGCAGGGCAGCGGCCCCCGCCACGGCGGCCAACATCGCTGGCTGGTGCCCAAACATTATGATCTGCAGGGGGTGGGGTGGGGGGTAGACCACAGGTTTAACCATGGCGCATGACCCCCTCCACAACCAGGTGCCATGGGCTACATGGCCACACTGGTTGCCAGCTTGTGCCCCAGCCACGCATGCACCCCACCCCTGCCTGCACCCTCGGTGCCCTGAATACAGTTTGCCCATCCCTCCTGCAAGTGCCACCATTGGATGGCACTGCCTCACTGGGGGCTGTCGTGGGTGTGGCCCTGGACCTACCCACCGGTGGGTGCCGGCGGCTGCGAGGGCCGCCCGCTGGGGGGGGTTCCGGTACCCATCCGCACGGCCGGGGGTTGCCCTCAGCCAGCGCCCGGGGTCGGTGCCCATCAGCCTGGCCGCCGTAGTGGCGTCTGTGTCTTTGGCACCGCCCTGCCATGGCGGGCCGTTCCCGGCCGGCGGGGCTGTCCGCCCCACCCCCTCCCCCAACATGGAGGGCCTCCCCCCTCGCCCCCCCCCCCACCAGCTGCGCCCGTCTCGCCAACCCTAGGTCCCCCCCCCCCCCCCACGCCACGCCCTCACCTCCTGCTGCCGCATCGTAAGCCAGCATGACTGGCCCACGATTTTTAAAAGCAGGTTAGAATAGCGCCGACATGCCGTCGGGACTTTGGCACATCCGGGCCGTAGTATCGCCAGGAGCCCGGAGAATCGGTTAGCGGACCCCCTCAAGTGATTCTCCGGGCTGCGTGGCGCCGTTCCCGACCACGCCGTTTTTACTTCCTTGGAGAATTGTGAAAAGGCGTCGGAACGGCGTCGCGTGATTTGCGCCCCCCCCCCCCCCCACCCCAGCGATTCTCCGACCTTGCGTGGGCTCTGAGACTCCCGCCCCTGGTGTTACTACTATTAATGTCAGTTAATTCTAAATTTATATCAGTATTTTGATGCCAAATTTGAAACGTAGTGCAATCTAATTTAGATAGGGGGAAAATCTTCACTGGTTCCAAACATAACACTATTTGAAAGAAAGGTCAGTGTAAGTGGACATGTTCTTGTGCATTCTCAGAAGGCATGGTTCTTTTACCTTGTTAGATTGTATGAAATCATGAAGCATTTTTACTACACTGGCTCGCCATGAATGGGTGATTGAATTACCACTGACTGCTCTGCCCATTTTCTTCCACTTACTCTTGATTGTCCTCCTTGGGGGACTACAACTGGATTTAAATAATGTAACTCCCTACCAGTGCTATGGATGTAACAGCACCATATGGACTGCAGCGGTTCAAGAAAGCAGCTTACCATCACCTTCTCAAGGGCAATTGGGGATCGGCAATAAATTCTGCTAGCAATGACCAAATTTGGTGAATGAAGGAAAAGTTAAAATTCTGAAATAATAACAAAATGCTGGAAAACCTCAGCAGGTCTGGCAGCATCTGTGGAGAGAGAAACAGAGTTAACGTTTTGAGTTAAATATGACAAGTTATATGCTATTGAAAGGGGTTGGGGAAGGAAGGATGAAAGGGAAGGTCTGGGTAATGTACTGAGGGCTGGGAGATTAGACAGCAATGATATCATGGAACAAATCGCAAAGGAAGGGTAATGTTTGTGGTAAGGAGACAAAGCATTTGTCCAGAGTGAGTATAGATGCTAGAATAATGAACATCTCTGTGTAAAAGCAAAAAACATGAAAAAACAAGATCAATCCAGCACATGGCAACAAACAGAATCAAAATGGGAGACCGAGTTCAAGATTTGAAATAGTTGAACTCCACATTGAGTTTGGAATGGCTATGAAGTACCTAATCGGAAGATGAGGTGCTTTTCCTCAAGCTTGCGTTGAGCTTTACTGGAACACTGCAGCAGGCCGAGGACAGAAATGTAAGCGTGAGAGCAAGATGGCGAATTAAAATGATAAACAACCAGAAACCCAGGGACTAAATGGAGGCGTTCGGCAAAGCAGTCACCTGATCCGAGTTTGCTTTTCCTAATCTAGAGGAGACTGGGTTGTGAGCAGTGAATTTGGAAAACTAAATTGGAAGAAGTACAAGTAAGTCGCTGCTTTTCCTGGAAGTAATATTTAGGGCCTTGGACAGTGAGGAGAAAACAGGTGTTACACCACCCTCGAATAGGGCATATACATCCACTTTGGACAAATAATTTGCCTTCTTACAACATCCACTACCACTCCTATCATCTTTTGTCCCATGGCATTTAAAAATAATAATTTGTAGGATGTTGACGATGCTGAGTCGGCCTGCATCTGTTGTCCATCCCTGATTCTCCTTGAGAAGATGGTGTTGAGAGATGCCTTCTTAAACCGTTGCAGTCCATATGGTGTAGGTAAATCCACAGTTCTGTTAGGGAAGGAGTTCCAGGGTATTGACCCACTGGGAGGGAATGGTGATCTATTTCCAAGTCAGAATGGTGAATGGTTTGGAGGGGAAACTCCAGCTGGTGGTCTTCCCATGTGTCTGCTGCCCTTATCCTTCTAGATGGTAGTAGTTATGGGTTTGGAACATGCTGTCCAGGGAGCCGTGGTAAGTTTCTACAGTGCATCTTGTAGATAGGTGCAGCATGTGTCAGTGGTGGAGGGAGTGAATTCTTGTCGATGCAGTGTCAATCGAGCGGGCTGATTTATCCTGGATAGTGTCAAGCTTCTTGAGTGTTATTGGAGCTGCACTCATCCAGGCAACTGGAGAATATTCCATCCTGACTTGTGCTTTGTAGGCATTGGGCAGGTTTTAGGGAGTTAGGAGGTCTGTTGCCCACTGCAGGATTCCTAACCTCTGACCTCCTGTCGCCACAGTACTTGTCTGGCTAGTCCAGTTCAGTTTACAGTCAATGGTAACCCCCAGGATGTTGATCATCGGAATTCGACAAAGGTGATGCCTTTGAATGTTAAGAAATGATGGTTAGATTTTCTGTTATTGGAGATGGTCATTGCCTGGAACTTGTGCAGCACAAATGTTACCTGCCAGTTGTCAACACAAGCCTGGATATTGTCTCGGTGTTGCTACATTTGGACATGGACTGCTTTAATATTTGAGGAGTCACGAATGGTGCTAAACATTGTGCAATCATCAGTGAGCATACCCACTTCTGACCTTATGGTGGAAAGCCACTGACAAAGCGGCTGAAGACGGGTGTTGGACCTAGCCCCCCCCCCCCCCCCCCCCCCGCATCAAATGCTGCCTTGATGTCAAGGGTGGTCACTCCCACCTCATCTCTGGATTTCTGCTCATTTTTCCATGGTTGAACCAAGGCTGTAATGAGGTCAGGAGATGAGTGACCCTTGCTGAACCCAAATTGAGAATCAGGAATCAGTGAGTAGGTTACAGCTAGGTAAGTGCCGCTTCATAGCACCTTTGATGGCAATTTTCCACATTGCTCTGCAAATGCTAGTATTTTAACTGTACTGGAACAGCCTGGCTTGGGTGTTGTAAAGTTCTGGAGCACAAGTCTTCAGTACTTTTGTCGGAATATTGTGAGGGCCCATAGCCTTTGCATTATCGATGCCTTTAGCAGTTTCTTGATTTTGCCTGGAGTGAATTGAATTGTTTGAAGACTGGCATCTGTGATGCCGGGGAACTCAGGAGGAGGCCGAGATGGATCATCCACTCAACGTATCTGGCTGAAGATTGTTGCAAATGCTTCCGCCTTATCTTTTTCATTGATGTGTTGGTCTCCCCCATCATTGAGGGGGGGGAATATTTGTGGAGCCGCCTCAGAGTTGTTTAATTGTCCACCACCATTCATGATTGGATGTGGCAGGACTGCGGAGCTTAGTTCTGATCCGTTGATTGTGGTTTGCTTAGCTTTGTCTATCGCTTGCTGCCTATGCTGTTTGACCTGCAAGTAGTTCTCAATGTAGCTTCAGGTTGACACCTCATTTTTAGGTATAACCCGTGCTGCTCCTGATATGCCCTCCTGCACTCTTCATTGAACCAGGGTCGATCGCCTGGCTTGGTGATAATGGTGTGGGATATGTTGGGCCAAGAGGTTATAGATTGTGGTTGTGTACAATTCTGCTGTTGCAGATGGCCAATGGAGCATCATGGTTGCCCAGTTTTCAATTGCTAGATCTGTTCAAAATCTATCACACACAGCCTAGGGATTTAGTCTCCACAAGTACTGTGGTAGTCACTCCTGTATCCATGGATAGATGCATCTGCGACAGGCAGATTGATCAGGATGAGGTCAAATATGGTTTTCCTCCTTGTTGGTTCTCTCACCATCTCCTGCAATCTAGCAGCAATGCCCTTTAGAACTTGGCCAGCTGGATTGGTCGTGGTGCTCCGAGCCACTCTTGGTAATGGACATTGAAGTCCCCAGCCCAGAGAACATTCTGCCCCCTTGCTTCCTCCAAGGGGTGTTCAATATGTTCAGCTGAAGGAGGATGGTAAGTGATATACAGTCAGGAAGTTTCCTTGCCCATGTTTGACCTGAGTTTGGAGTCTCTCAACAACTCCCTCCTGATTATATACCACTGCCGCCACACCTCGGATAGTGATGGACATCATCTTCAAGGTATGATTGCGTGAGTATGACTATGTCAGGCTGTTGTCTTACTAGTCTGTGAGACAGCTCTCCCAATTTTGGCACTCGCCCCCATATGTTTTGATACAACTGTGTGACTTGCGAGATACCATCCCAGAGGACATTTAAGAGTCAACAATATTGCTCTTGTGTTCACAGGATGGACAGATTTATTTTTACAACAATCAAACTTTGAGACTTTTAATTCCAGATTTTTGTTGACTCCAAATTTCCCCATCGCCAAAGTGGGATTCAAACCCAGGTCTCCAGAGCGCTACACTGGGTCTCTGGATTTCTAGTCTTGTGACAATACTCCCTAAATGACATCTTTGTCATTTAATTTTGCCCTTGCTTCCCCCTTTGTCATTTAAAAAAATATATCTATTTTAATTCAGATTTTTTATCAAAACATAATTTTTGCATAACCATTAACAACATTTAACAAAACAAGGTAAACGTTAACATTATATAAAGGAAAAAGAACAAAAATACGCAACATTGCCCCCCCCCCCCCCGGATTGCTGCTGCTACTGACATTTTAGTGCTCTCCTAGAAAGTCGAGGAACGGCTGCCACCTCCGAGAGAACTCCGTCATGGACCCTCTCAAGGCAAACTTTATTTTCTCGAGACTGAGAAACCCAGCCATGTCACCAATCCAGGCCTCCACACTCGGGGGCTTCGAGTCTCTCCACATTAAAAGGATCCGTGTCCGGGCTACCAGGGAGGCAAAGGCCAAGACCTCGGCCTCTTTCGCTTCCTGAACTCCCGGTTCGTCTGACACACCAAAGATCGCTATCTCTGGACTCGGCACCACCCGCGTGTCTAGGATCTTGGACATTGCCTTAGCGAATCCCTGCCAGAATCCTTCAAGAGCCGGACATGCCCAGAATATATGGACATGGTTCGCCGGGGTTCCCGCACACCTCGCACATCTATCCTCAACCCCAAAGAACTTGCTCATTCTCGCTGCCGTCATGTGTGCCCGATGGACCACCTTAACCTGAATTAAGCTAATCCTGGCACATGAGGAATTAACCCTGTTTAGGGCATCAGCCCACAGGTCCGCGTCCAGCTCCCCGCCTAGCTCCTCCTCTCACTTGCCTTTACATTCCCCCACTGAGTCTTCCTCCGCCTCCTGTAGTTCTTGGTAGATGTCCCAACACCTTCCCCTCCCCTACCCAGGTGCCGGAGACCACCCTATCTTGTATCCTGGGGTAGCAACGGAAATGTCACCACCTGTTTTTTAAGAAAGGCACGTACCTGAAGGTATCTGAAGGCATTTCCATAGGGAAAATTAAATTACTCCTCCAGCGCTTTCAAGCTGGGAAAAGTCCCGTCTATGAACAGGTCCCTCATCCTTTTAATACCTGCCCTATGCCAGCTTTGAAACCCTCCGTCTATCTTGCCCGAGACAAATCTGTAATTGTTACGTATCGGGGTCCAAACTGAGGCACCTTCCACCTCCCTGTGCCTTCTCCACTGACCCCAGATCCTTAGTGCCGCCGCAACCCCCGGACTTGAGGAGAAGCGCGCCGGAGAGAATGGCAGAGGTGCCGTTACGAGTGCCCCTAAACTGGTGCCTTTGCATGAGGCCGCCTCCAACCACTCCCACGTTCATTCCTCCCCCAATACCCATTTCCTAATCATGGCTATATTAGCCACCCTACCAGGATAAGTTAAGCTTGTGAAGGGCATCCCAGTTCCAAGCCACCTGTATACCTCGGTACCGAAAGCTCTTCTCCACCATCTTAAGCGGCAGCTCTCCCAGTCTCTTCTCTTGCCCTTTTACTTGGATCACGAACATCTCGCTTTTCTTCTCGTTTAATTTGTACCCCGAAAAATTGCCGAAGTCCCTCAAAATCTGCATGACCTCCCCATCCCTTCTAGTGGGTCCGAAATATACAGGAGCAGATCATCTACATAAAGCGAGACACAATGCTCCTCCCCCACCCCCGAAACAACCCCTGCCAGTTCTTTGAAGCCCGCAGCGCTATGGCCAACGGCTCTATTGCAAGGGCAAATAATAACGGGGAGAGGGGGCACCCCTGCCTCGTCCCTCGATGGAGCCTAAAATATTCCGACCTCACCCTGTTCGTGCATACACTTGCTACGGGGGCCTGATAAAGTAGTTGGACCCACCCTATGAATCCCTCACCGAATCCAAACCTTCTTAGCGTTTCCCACAGGTACTCCCATTCCACCCGGTCAAAGGTTTTCTCTGCATCCATCCCAGCCAGTACTTCTGCCTCCCCTCCTGAGGGCATCATAATAATGTTTAGGAGCCTCCGTACATTGGAGTTCAGTTGCCTGCCCTTAACTAAGCCTGTCTGATCCTCCCCTATCACCCCTGGGACACAGTCCTCAATTCCAGCGGTCAAAACCTTGGCCAGCAATTTGGCATCCACATTCAAGAGCGATATCGGCCTATTGTAGCGGATCTTTCTCCCATTTGAGAATGAGTGAAATCGAAGCCCGTGACATTGTTGGGGGGAGTGTTCCTCTTTATTTAGCCTCGTTAAAGGACCTTTGCAGGAGTGGACTCAACAGTTCCGTAAATTACTTGTAGAATTCTACAGGATAGCCGTCCGGCCCCGAGGCCTTGCCCCACTGCATACTACCTAGGCCCTTAACAATCTCCTCCAACTCTATCGGGGCCCCCAGTCCCTCCACCAGGTCCTCTTCCACCTTTGGAAACCTCAATTGGTCCATGAATTGCTTCATCCCTTCCCCTCCCGCCGGGGGTTCTGACCCTTACAGTTTACCATAAAACACCCTAAAGACTTTGTTCACCCCTCTGGGTCCAAGACCGTGTTACCATCCTTATCCCGAACTTCCCCAATTTCCCTGGCCGCCTCCCTCCTACGAAGTTGGCGCGCCAGCATTCTACTCGCTTTCTCCCCAGACTGCCCCTTTTACCTTCCTCAGCTGTGGTCAGCAGATCAAACTCCGCCTGCAGTCTCCGGCGCTCCTTCAATAGCCCCGTCTCAGGGGTCTCCGCGTAACTCCTGTCTACACTGAGTATCTCTTCAACTAGCCTCTCTCTCTCTCCGCTCTTTCTTTCTTCTCCCTATGGGATCTGATAGAAATTAACTCCCCTCTAATAACTGCCTTCAGAGCCTCCCGAACCGTAGTCGCCGTTACCTCCCCCGTATCATTTGTTTCCAAGTAGTTTTGAATGTTCCTCTTTATCCGCCCACAAACCTCGTTATCCGCTAGCAGTCCCACATCTAGCCTCCAGAGTGGGCGCTGCCCTCTCTCTTCACCAAGTCGCAGGTCCACCCAGTGCGGAGCATGGTCAGAGATTGCAATGGCCGAATATTCCGTTCCCTTCACCCTTGGAATTAACGCCCTGCTCACAACAAAAAAACGAGAATAGTCTTTGCGGACGTGGGAGAAAAAAAGAGAACTCTTTCGCCCTCGGCCGAGCGAACCTCCATGGGTCTACGCCCCCCACCTGTTCCATGAAAATTCTCAGTCCCTTAGCCGCTGCTGGTCGCTTTCCTGACCTGGACTTTGACTGGTCCAATACAGGGTCAATGACTGTGTTGAAGTCACCCCCCATGATCAAATTATGTGAGTCTTAAGTCCGGAATTTTACCCACCTGCGTCTCATGAATTCCACGTCATCCCAGTTCGGGGCGTAGACGTTCACTAGCACCACCCGGGTCCCCTGCAGCTTTCCACTCACCATTATGTATCTGCCCCCTTTATAAGCCACAATACTCCCTGCCTCGAATGCCACCCATTTACTGACCAGAATTGCTACCCCTCTGGTCTTTGAATCCAGCCCCGAATGGAACACCTGGCCCACCCACCCCTTTCTCAATCTTGTTTGATCTGCGAGTTTTAGATGCGTCTCCTGTAGCATGGCTACGTCTGCCTTTAACCTCTTTAGGTGCGAGAACACGCAAGCCCTCTTGACTGGCCCATTCAGTCCCCTCACATTCCTCGTGCCCCCTTTGTCATTTTATCTCTCCCTCTATCCCAGGCCTTCCTTTTTGTTATTCATCCTCCTGGCACATAACCCATCACATTTCTATGCTCCTTCAGTTCCCAAGAAAAGTCATATTCAGTTCAAAATTTGGTTCTGTTTTCCTCTCCATAAATGCTGCCAAACATGCTGTTGTTTTCCAGTGCTTCCTCTTATTTATGTTATTTTTGTACAAATTCAGTCAGATGTACTAACATCTTTGTGTACAACAGGGCGGCATGGTGGCACAGTTGTTAGCACTGCTGCCTCTCAGCGCCAGGGATCGGGGTTCGATTCTGACCTTGGGTGGAGTTTGCACATTCTCCCCGTGCGTGCGTGGATTTCCTCCCCATGCGTGCGTGGATTTCCTCCGGGTGAACCGGTTTCCTCCCACAGTCCAAAGATCATAGAATCCTTACAGTGTAGAAGGAGGCTTTTCAGCCCATCGAGTCTGCACCGGCCCTTGGAAGAGCACCCTACCTAAGCCTATACCTCCAACCTATCCCTGTAATCCAGAACCCTACCTAACCTTTTGGACACTAAGGGACAATTTAGCATGGCCAATCCACCTAAACTGCACATCTTTGGACTGTGGGACACGGGGAGAACGTGCAAACTCCACACAGTCACCCGAGGCCGAAATTGAACCCGGAGGCGGGTTAAACCCAGATATGCATGTTAGGTGGATTAGCCATGATAAGAAATTGCCCCTTAGTGTCCAGTGATGTGCAGGTTAGGTGGGGTTACGGGTATAGGGTAGGGGAGTGGGCATAGGTAGGGGGCTCTTTCAGAGGGACGGTGCAGACACGATGGGCCAAAAGGCCTCCTTCTGCACTGTAAAGGTTTTAAAACAGGAGAATGGGGATGAGAAACATATCAGCCATGATGCAACGGCAGGGCAGCTGCGATGGACTGCTCCTGCTCCTAACTCTTATGGTGTCATCAAGTGTTTGACCAAATTCACAGTACATTGCTTATTGATGTAGTGTAGCTACGAATTGCAAAGTGATTTCTTTCAGCTATCAACAGCAGACAGGTAGAGAAGTGTCCTTCCAAGATTGCCATTAACTCTTTGCAGATCTTTTCTCCTGGTTTAGACGGGTGGACTAGGTTTTGTAACAACATGAATGTTTTTCACCCAACCGAGCAGAGAAAAGTTGCAGCATGCAGGTTTTCTACTGTCTGATTGCAACAAGAGACAATTGGAATGTTTCCTCATAAGAATTCCATGTCTCATAATCCTCATCAAACACATCCATGGTGCCACTTTTTCCCGCCATTTCTCGAATCCTTGTTGCCTGATCTGTACTTCTTCAGTCTTCTCCCTTGCAATTATCTCCTGAAAACAAGGAATCTCCAAGCCCACAAGCAAACCAATTCTTCCCTTGCCTGGACTATCAGTTCTCGAGCAGTAGGTTGCAGAGTCGGCAGCCTTCTAGGTTCCCGTTCACGCAGCCCATTTACAGTGCCATGTGCGCAGTCTGCAGCTTCTACCCACTACAAGTAGTAAGTTTGCCTGAAATCTTGATTCTTGTTTAAAGGAAATGCTCCAGTAACTCACAGATGTGTCCTGGTTAATTTTTGAAACCCTTATTTCGCACGAGAGATTGACTGACTCACCGACTCCTCTCTAAGATCTGAACAGTTTTATTTTTTTTAACTTGCCCTATAGTGTCCAGGGATATGCAGGTTAGGTGGGGTTACAGGTGGGGATTTGGTAAGGGTGCTCTTTCAGAGGTCGGTGCAGACTCAATGGATCGAATGGCTGCCTTCTGCACCGTTGGGATTCTATGAACTCGGTCATGTCTGCAAACATATTTCCTCTCCTCGAAATTGTGCTGAAATTTTTTCTAAAATGGTGGGTAACCACAGAGTTGAGTAATGCATTATATTGAAACCTGAGCCATCAGAAACGTAAAGCATTTATTTTCTTCCTGGGGGTCTGTACAATTCATGTTCAAAATGTTGGAAAATCAGAATAATGTTATTTCATTACTTCCACTTGAGCAATACGTTATTCATATGATTATACAGCACAGGAGGAGGTCAACTGGGCCTGTACCAGCTATTTGGAAGCTATTCAAAAAATCCCACTTTTTAAAAACATCACCATTTAATTTTTTACTTTTATGTTAAGAAATATGTTACTTAATGCCAAGCCTTGTTTTTTTATGTTTATTTTCACACCAAAACCTTTTATCATTTGAATATGTATAGCAATTTGTTGCTTCCAACCAGTAATTTATGTCATTAATTCCCCGATTATGGGATGGAACTCAACAATTCGTCACCAGTAGGTGCATACAAACCCATTATGAGGACTAATGAAGTTGAAATGGGCGGCATGGTGGCACAGTGGTTATCACTGCTGCCTCACCGTGCCAGGGACATAGGTTCAATTCTGGCCTTTGGTGACTGTGTGGAGTTTGCACGTTCTCACCGTGTCTGCATGGGTTTACTCCAGGTGCTCCGGTTTACTCCTACAGTCCAAAGATGTGCAGGTTAGGTGGATTGGCCATGCTAAATTGCCCTTAGTGTCCAAAAGGTTAGGTGGGATAACGGGGATAGGGCAGGGGGTGGGCCTAGGTAAGGTACTCTTTCAGAGTGCCGTGCAGACTTGATGGGCTGAATGGCCTCCTGTAGGAATTCTATGGTTCTATGGAAATTACAGCACTGCAAAGAAAGTCACACTGATAATTACTGATTTTAAAAAAAAAAAGGTTAAATTCAAAATAAGAAACGTGACTGTGAGGGTTCATCTACAGCCACTTTGAGGAACCATGAAGCTTTTTCAAATATTCAAATAAGGACAGATGGAAAGAGTTAAGTTTTCATGCTTATTTGGTCAGTCACCTCCATATAATTGCAGTAAAGAAGTGCTACTATAGTGCTATTTTACACTTTAGTCTTTAGCAATAATTTATATCAGTTGTGACACCTTAATCCCATAATAAATCATAATGGAACTTGATTGCAGTCATTTTGTTTAGACATTGATATGACCGTACCCCACTAAAATTGTAATATTTGATGTGTACTTGATTCATTTAATTTGCCTAATTGTTTAAAGCTTGTGTATTGAGTAAATACATTGATCGCGCACATTGAAACAAATAAATATGATCTGATAGACATTATGGAAATGTGGCTGCAGGATGACCAGGTTGGGTCCTGAATATTGAGCGGTATATGAAATTCAAGAAGAATCGGAAGATAGGTAAAGGTGGAGGGATAGCACTGTTAATCAAGGACAGCATTGGTGCAATGGTTAGAAATGACCTTGGTTCAGGAGATCAGGATGTAGAATCGATTTGTATGAAGATGAGATCCAAAGAGTCCCTACAGTGCAGAAGGGGCCATTCGGCCCTTCGAGTCTGCATCTAACCTCCGAAAGAGCACCCTCCAAGGACCACTCCCCACCCTATCCCTGTAACCCCACCTAACCTGCATATCTTTGGACACTAACAGGTAATTTAGCATGGCCAATCCACCTAACCTGCACATCTTTGGATGGGAAAGAAGTCACTATTGGGAGTAGTCTACAGGCCTCCCTAACAGTAACCACAATGTCAGACAAAGTGTACAAGAAGAAATATTGGGTGCTTGAGATGAAGGGACAGCAATACTCATGGGTGCTTTTAATCTACAGATAAAATATCAGATTGGCAGGAGTCACCTGGATGAAAAGTTCATGGAATGCTTTTGAGATAGTTTCTTCGAGCAGCACTGAGCTTAGGACTGAATTTAGGAGGAACTTCTTCACCCAAAGGGTTGTGAATCTGTGGAATTCCCTGCCCAGTGAAGCAGTTGAGGCTCCATTAAATGTTTTCAAGATAAAGATAGATAGTTTTTTGAAGACTAAAGGGTTATGGTGTTCGGGTGGGAAAATGGAGCTGAGTCCACAAAAGATCAGCCATGATCTCATTAAATGGTGGAGCAGGCTTGAAGAGCCAGATGGCCTACTCCTGCTCCTAGTTCTTATGTAGCACGTTCTGGAACTTACCAAAGAGCATTTTATTTGGTATTGTGTGCTAATATGACAGGATTAATTAGTGACCTCAGAGTGAAGGCACCCCTTGGTAGCAATGACCACAACACAGTTTGAAAGGGAGAAGAGTGGGTCTAAGACTAGTATTTTAAACCTAAATAAGGGTAACTATGTGGGCATGAAAGCTGAACTAGCTGAAGTAAACTGGGATACTAGGCTAGTGGAATACATTAATAGAGAAGCAGTGGCAGATATTTAAGGGGATATTTTGGAATACTCAGAAGTGTATTCCTGGTATGAAGAAAAATTCTAAGGACAGGAGCCACCATTCAGGGTTAACTAGAGAAGTTGGAGAAAGTATTAAACTTAAGGAAAAAGCATAAAATTGTACAAAGCTGAGTGGCAGGTCAAATAATTGGTCAGAATATAATGAACGGCAGAGAATGATTAGAAGGTTAATCAGGAGAAGGAATTAGAATATGAGAGGAAGCTAGCTAGAAATGTAAAAATGAATAGCAAGAGTTCCTACAGATATTTAGAAAGGAAAAGAATAAGTAAAGTGAATGTTGGGCCTCCAGAGTGACAATGGGGAGTTAATGGTAGATAATAAGGAAATAACAGATGAAATGAACGAATATTTTGTTTCCGTCTTTACGTTAGGAGATCCAAAAACATTCCAGTAATAACTGTAAATCGTGAGGTAGAAGGGAGAGGGAGCCCGAATGAAATTACAATCATTTGAAAAAAAATAAAACTTTAGAGTACCCAATTAATTTTTTCCAAATTAAGGGGCAATTTAGAGTGGTCAATCCACCTAGCATGCATATCTTTTGGGTTATGGGGGCGAAACCCATGCAAACACTGGGAGAATGTGCAAACTCCACATGGACAGTGACCCAGAGCCGGGATCGAACCTGGGACCTCGGCGCCGTGAGGGCGCAGAAATTACAATCATGAGGGAAACCGTACTGACCAAACTGATGGAGCTGTGAGCTGACTAGTGTCTGGGTCTTGATGGACCTCATCCTAGGTGGCTAATGAGGCACATAATTTTCAATTTTCCAAATTTGCTGAATTCTGGAAAGGTTCCAATAGACTGGAAAGTAGAAATTAAAGCACCTCTATTCAAGAAGCGAGGGAGGCATAAAACAGAAAACTAAAGGCCAGTCGGCTTGATGTCTGTCATGGAAGTGACATTAGAATTGATCATTAAGGAGGTTATAGTTGGGCACTTAGATAAACTCAAGGGAGTTGGGAAAAGTCGACATGGTTTTGTGAAAAGAATTTATTCTAATTTATTGGAATTCTTCAAGGAATAACATGCACTGTGGATAAAAGAGAGTCTGTAGACATGTTGTATTGGCACGGATAGACTATTGTCTGGCTGGTAGAAAAGAGTTCTACATAAATGGGTCTTTGTCTGATTGGTAGGTATGACAAATGGAGCCCCATCGGGGTCTGTGCTGTGCCTCAACCTTTTACAATTTAAATCAATGACTTTGATGAGAGAAGTGGAGGTGAAGTAGCTAAGTTTGCAGTTGATACAAAGATCAGTTGGAAAATATGTTGTGAAGAGGGCGTAAGGATGATGCAGACGAATATAGATAGGTTGAGCAAAAATCAGGCAGGTGGAGTGGGACAATGTGAAGTTGTTCACTTTGGCAGAAAGAATAAAAAAGCAGAGTATTACTTAAATAGAGAGTGACTGCAGCATTCCGAGGGGTTGAGAGATTTGGGTGTTCTGGTTAATGTATGAGCCACAAAATCTTAGTATGTAGGTTGTTATGGGTCCGGGTTTACAGAACCCCAAAGTGTTTCATGGAGTTCAACCGACCCACAACTTTTAATAGATTGTGGTGTGGGAAGCACATGGCGTACTCTCCAGGTGTGATACAGCAGAAATTGACAAGTGGTTGTTAAAACAAAACAATGTTTATTCAATGAACTCAAGTTAACCTTTTCAAAACAAACACTGAATATCTTAACACCCATTACTTCAAAGATAATAACCCCAAAAGACTACAAAACTAAATAATCCTTCAAACTGTTCCTTTAAACATCCAAAAGACTTCAAACCTTCAAAAATAGGAGCACTTTGGTTACATTCAATATATTTATAGTCTTTGGATTGCAGAAATCAACAGACCAGCTCTGTGTTTCTTCATGCAGCTGACAGCAAAACACACAGACACTCCCAGCTGCGTTCTCAAACTGAAACTCAAAAAGCAGAAGTGAGCTCAGCTCACCCCACCCTCTGACATCACTTCAGTAATATGATCCGCTCCATTTCTTAAAGGTACATTGCTTAAACATCCATTTCTTAAAGATACTCTCACATGACACCGCCCCACAAGAAAAAAACAAGAAACAATCAACTTCAAGATGGTTTAATTTTTCACCTTTGCACCATCAATTAAGAAATGCACACAGTAAAAACACTTTACGGTTCATGAAAAACAACACACGCAAACAGGTATAATAATATCGTCTTTTTTTTTTCTTCGTCTTCCTCCAACCAAAATCCTTCTTGATTGACAGTCTCTTTGAACAAGAAGGCCTCTGCATGATCCATCCATTCATCTACGCCTCGGCATTTCTCTTTAAAGCTAGACACTTCAGTTCAATCTGATCACAGAGCCCCTTGCAATTCACCAATACAGGAGCATCGGTTACCACAGCTTTCAGGCAGTCAAATGCCTGTTGAAAGTCCGCTGTCCATTGAAATTTTTGATGTTTCATCAGCAAGTCCATCAGTGGACCAACCACGCTATAAATCTTTTGCACAAAGGTTCGATCAAATCCACTCATGCCAAGAAATCGCATTGTTTCCCTTCGTCTTGAAGGTATCGGAAACTCCCCAATAACTTTAGTTTTCACATCCCGTGGGACCAATCGACCCTGTCCGATTGTATGGCCAAGGAAAGTAACTTGGGCTTTTCCAAATTCACTTTTGGCTAGGTTTATCACCAAACCCACCTCCTGAAGTCGATCGAATAACTCCATCAGATGTTTCAAATGTTCTGTCCATGTCTGGCTGAATATTACCAGATCGTAGATGTATACCGCACAATTGGGTAATCCTGAAACAACTTTGTTCGTTAACCGTTGAAATGTGGCTGGTGTGTTTTTCACGCCAAATGTCGTAACTTTGTATTGGTATCTCCCATCTGGAGTCACAAAAGCTGAAAGCTCCTTTGCCCTTTCGGATAAAGGTACCTGCCAGTAACCTTTAAGTAAATCCAGTTTGGAAATAAAAGCTAATTGTCCCACCTTCTCAATGCAATCCTCCAAACGTGGGATAGGATAAGAGTCCGTTCTTATAACTGCATTAACCTTTCTGTAGTCCACAGAACCATTGGGTACCGTCTGGTTTAGGTACCATCACTATGGATGAGCTCCATTGGCTGCAACCCACTTCAATTATGCCATTTTTAAGCATACTCTCAATCTCTTTGTTAACCTGTGCCAATTTTCAAAGGTTAAGTCTGTATGGATGGTGTTTGATTGGAACAGCATTTCCCACATCTACATCATGTATAGCCATTTTAGTACTTCCCAATTTATCTCCACAAATATGCCCATGTGATCTCAATATCTCTTTCAGGTCAGTCCGTTTTTCCTCTGGAAGCTAACTCAACAATTTATCCCAATTTTTAAGAAGGTCCTCATTTTACAATTTAATTTGAGGTATGTCAAATTCACAGTCATCTGGATTTGGTTTGTCACTTTGAGTTAGAATCATTAAAACCTCCTTCCCTTTTCTCTCCTTCCCTTTCAAAGTACCTTTGAAGCATATTCACATGACACACTCGGTGAGTCTTCCTTCTATCTGTTGTTTTTAACCACATAATTCACCTCACTTAATTTCCTTTCAATCTGTTAAGATCCACAAAACCTAGCTTTTAAAGGCTCACCTACCACTGGTAACAACACTAAAACTTTATCTCCACTGGCAAAACTACGAACTTTGGATTTCTTGTCCGCTACCCGTTTCATCACATTTTGTGCAACTTTCAAATGTGTAGCCAATTCACCTGCTCTATTTAATTTTCCCTAAAATTTGATGCGTAATCCAATAGTGTAATTTCTGATTCCTCACCCACCAATTTTTCTTTAATCAATTTAGGTGGTCCTCTCACCTCATGACCAAAACTTAGTTCAAAAGGACTAAATTTGGTTGACTCATTAGGTGCACCCCTAATTGCAAACAGTACGAATGGAATTCCTTTATCCCAATCCTCTGGATAATCTTGACAATAAGCCCTCAACATTGTCTTTAATGTCTGATGCAACCTTTCTAACGCTCCCGGCGATTCTGAATGGTACGCAGTTGATTTAAATTGTTTTATTCCTAAGCTATCCATAACTTCTTTGAATAACTTTGAGATAAAATTTGATCCGTGATCCGATTGAATTTCTGTGGGTAGTCCATATCTAGTAAAGAATTTAAGTAACTCCTCCACAATCCTTTTAGCTGTAATATTGCGTACTAGAGTGGCCTCTGGAAACCTAGTAGACACATCCGTTATAGTCAAAAGATATTGATTCCCACTTTTTGTTTTAGGAAGCGGTCCTACACAATCAATTCGGACCCTTGTAAACGGTTCCTCAAATGCTGCAATGGGTATTAAGGGCGCTGGTTTTATCACTGCTTGAGGTTTCCCTATCACTTGACATGTGTGACATGATTGACCAAAATTTAACTACATCTTTATGTAGTCCAGGTCAATAAAAGTGTTTATGGATTTTAGCTTGAGTTTTCCTTATTCCTAAATGATCTCCCACTGGCACCTCATGTGCAACACTCAACACCTCCTTTCTATACCCTACCGGCAATACTACTTGATGAACTTCTGCCCACTTTTCATCCGCCTGCATATGTACTGGTCTCCATTTTCTCATCAAGACATCATTTTTACGGTAATAACACTCTGGTATACTCTCAGATTCCACTTCCGTATATGCTTTCTGATATATCCGTTTTATTTCTACATCTTTCTGTTGTAACTCCGCCAATTTTCCTGAACTAAAAATATCCGCCTCATCCTCCACCTGTTCTTGTTCTTTTTCAACTATTTGATCAAAAATCGTTTCCGATAATTGCACTTCCAATTTCTCCTCTTGTCTTAACCTGTGACTTTGCGACATTGTTACTACACAATCCGAAAAATCCCAGGATATTTGTCCTTCAACACTTCAGTTGTTTGATTTTCCACTGGTTTATCAACCACAGTAGGCATCACTCCCATCTGCGATCCAGCTATAACATTACACAAGATAAACTGTATTCCTGGACAAGATAGTTTCTCTATTACTCCTACTACCACTTCACCGCTCTTCACTGGACTTTCCAACTTTACCTTATGTAATGGAACGCTACTCCTCTCACTCTGAATTCCAAATATTATCACCTTTCCTGGCACCATTCTTCCCAAACTACATAATTCGTCATCTCTGACCATTAAAGATTGACTAGCTCCTGTACCTCTTAAAATTATGACTTCTTTACCTGCTCCTCCCGATGCACATGAGTAAACTTTACCCACACAAGTAAATTCTTTAAAGACATCTGGCACCTTCTTATCAGTTACTTCTTGAGCAGGCTGTACAATCATTTGCACCTCTGTTTCGCACCCCTTTACCACTCTAACAAACCCCACTGTCTTATCCTGTTTTACCACATCAGCCTTCCCAGAGCTTTTATACAACCACCAACACTGTGACTTGACATGGCCTAGTTTATTACAGTGGAAACATTTGAAACTTTTCATTTCTCTTCCACCCTCCTGGATTTTAAATAAAATCTGAGGTACACACTCTTTATTATCTCTCATCAGATCACCTTTACCGTTACCACTTGAATATTTCTCATGTCCCCTGTTTCTATCCCTCACCGGCTGAAACTGATGTCGGAAACCAAGCCTTGATTTATGAACTAATTCATAATCATCTGCCATTTCTGCTGCTAATCTCGCAGTTTGAACCCTCTGCTCTTCCACATGAGTTCTCACTACATCAGGAATTGAATTTTTAAACTCCTCCAGAAGTATAATTCCTCTGAGAGCTTCATACGTTTGGTCTATTTTCAAAGCCCTTATCCACCTATCAATATTATCCTGTTTGAGCCTTTCAAACTCATGTCTGTTTGACCAAATTCTTTCCTTAAATTTCTAAACCTTTGTTTGCAAGCTTCAGGCACTAGCTCATATGCACCTATGATGGATTTTTTCACCTCCTCATACGTTCCAGATACCTCCTCCGGTAGTGATGCAAACACTTCACTAGCTCTACCTACCAGCTTTGTTTGAATCAGTAATACCCACATGTCCTGTGGCCATTTCATTTGTTTAGCTACGTTCTCAAATGAAATGAAAGAGGCTTCTACCTTCTTCTCGTCAAACCTTGGCAATGCTTGGACATATTTAAATAGATCCCCACCACGTCTTCGACTATGACGCTCTGTCTCACTATCCTCATCAATCTCATCCAACTGTATGTTTCCCTTTGCGTCTGCCAATTTTAACTGATTTTCATGTTTCATAGCCATTTTATGAAGTTCAAACTGTCTCTCTTTTTCCCTTTCCTCTCTATCTCTTTCTTTGTTTCTTTCTTCTCTCCTTTTCTTTTTCCTCTCTATCTCTATCTCTTTCTCTGTTTCTTTCTTCTCTCTCCTTTTCTTTTTCACTCATTGCATATTCAAGCTGCTTTAATTCTTTTTCATGTTCAAATCGCTTAATCTGCATCTGGAGCTTTGCCATTTCTAATGAGTCTGAATGTATCTCAGGCAAATTTAAATGCTCAGCTACTGCGGTAAGTACCTCATCTTTTCGTATTTTGCCAGGCAATGTTAACTGCAATGCTTTTGCCAAATCTAACAGTCTGCTTTTAGTCTATGTATGTAAGGTATTGCCTGTTACCGTGTCCACCCCCAAAAACTCCTGAGCCTCTGAAAGAGCCATTGTCCACAACCCCCCTATCCCCCCACCACTTAAACTAAAATACCACACCTGAAAAGCAGCCACAATATGCTCACCCCTCACTGTCTTTAAGTTCGTTAAGCCAATCCAATCGATAGACTTTTATCCCAGACGAGCCCCTAATTGTTATGGGTCCGGTTATGAACCCCAAAGTGTTTCATGGAGTTCAACCGACCCATAACTTTTAATAGATTGTGGTGTGGGAAGCACACGGCGTACTCTCCAGGTGTGATACAGCAGAAATGGACAAGTGGTTTTTAAAACAAGACAATGTTTATTCTATGAACTCAAGTTAACCTTTTAAAAACAAACATTGAATATCTTAACACCCATTACTTCAAAGATAACCCCAAAAGACTACAACACTAAATAATTCTTCAAACTGTTCCTTTAAACATCCCAAAGCCTTCAAACCTTCAAAAATAGGAGCACATTAGGTTACATTCAATATATTTATAGTCTTTGGATTGCAGAAATCAATAAACCAGCTGTGTTTCATTCTGCATGCAGCTCACAGCAAAACACACTCCCAGCTGCGTTCTCAAACTGAAACTCAAAAAGCAGAAGTGAGCTCAGCTCCCCCCACCCTCTGACTTCACTTCAGTAATATGATCAGCTCCATTTCTTAAAGGTACATTGCTTAACCATCCATTTCTTAAAGGTACTCTCACATGACAAGGTTTTTTTAATTACATTTTTAAAAAAGTACCCAATTTTCTTTTTCTCAATTAAGGGGCAATTTGGCGTGGCCAATCCATCTATCTTTCACATCTTTGGGTTTGTGGGGTGAGACCCACACAGACACGGAGAGAATGTATGAGTAATGGAATGTTGTCCTTTATTACATGGAATTGAACATGGAAGCAAGGATGTTATGCTTCAGTTATACAAGGCCTTGGTGAGACCACATTTTGAATACTGTGTAGATTTGGTCTCTTTATTTAATGAAGTATATAAACGTGTTGGAGACAGTTCAGAAGAAGTTACTAGAATGATACCTGGAATGAGCATGTTGTCTTATGAGGAAAGATCAGATAAACTGGGCTTGTTTCCACCCGAGTTTAGAAGAGTGAGGGGTGACTTGATTGAAGGATGTAAGATACTGAATGGTATTCACAAGGTGGACATGGAAAGAATAATTCCACAACTAGGGGGCACTATTTAAAATTAGGAGTCACACTTTTAGGACCGAGATGAGGAGAATTTTGTTCTGAGGGTTGTGTGACTTTGGAACACTGCCTCAAAAGTTGGGTTAATTTAATATTTATAGGTAGAGGTGGGTAGTTAAGATTCTTGTTAGGCAAGGGAATCAAAGGTTATCGGGGTAGATGAAATACTAACATTTCAACCATAATCTTATTGAATGGCCGAGCAGGCTCCAGTTGAATGGCCTGCTTCTGCTTCTATTTTGTATGTTCATATAATTTTGCCAGCCATTGCTATGTGCAATGACCTTGCTGTAATTTAGATGTTCATTCAACATGCCAATAGTATGCAAATTAGCACCTTCAAACTTCATGAAGTTTCTTAACTGTAACTTTATAATTGCAGCCTGTAAAATGACTATTCTTGTTTGTACATATATTTACTCTAATGCATTTTGGAGTATATTTGACAGATATTTCCCATACATCAGTGTATGGACTTTCAATTATCCATATCCTAGAAGCCTCTGAAAATGAAACATCCTTGCAAAAAGAACAGATCGTCCCTTTGCACAGTTGTCTTATTAAACACTGCAGAAGCAATGAAGCTGAATCAGTGTTTTAACAAATGTTTCCTTTTAAGTCAGATGATCAAGCTCATACACTAGAGCAATGTGTCCCATGAACATGGGACTTGCTAAGTTTCAATGATCTATTGGCCTGCAGTATCAATAACCCTAAATTGTGGAACACTGCTGTAAAAGGATATTTTCAAACATGCCACTGCGTTCAACATCAAAATGTTTGTAACAGCTTTGGAATGGGGTATTTATTTTATGTATTTTAATTATCCAGAATTCTTTTTTATGTACAGAATACCCTGTGGCAAATTATTTAATAGCGAGATTGATTCATATTTTGAAAATTATTTTCCATGCTTCTTGGTATGTAACCAAGTGATCTTTCAAGCAAGATGTTTGACTAATCCTGCTTTAAATAAACAAGTGATTCTTGAATTATTTCCAGATTCTCCGCTACCATTTAGTTTTATTTTCCTTAGGCTATGCAAAGGATTTGTAGTTTATTCTATCTCCGGGTACTGGTATCAATAGATATGTGAAAAATAGCTATTGCTGATACTGACCCCTTCACTTTCATTTTCCTTTCTCACTCCCTTTCTTTTTTGTTGCAACCTTTTCCACTTCTCAATTTTAATTATATTTAATAATTCTCTCCTTGATCCTGCAATGCAGCAGTGTAATTTTGCGACTTTGGGCGTTACAGGAGATGAGAGGGAGAGTAGCAAGGGCCTTAAACTGTTTAGGAGTCGCAAGTTTTTAGAACATACCCAGAGAACAGGAGGAGCAAACGTCTGGATTATAAACCCACAAAGCAGGAAAAAACAAGCAGGAGTATAAAGGGTTAGATTCTTGTGGAATCATGGACCGCTGACCTATAAAAATAGTGGCTCAGACCAGGTTTGTAAGTCTTGCCCCTATTTCCAACCAATCACAGTCAGGGAAAGGGGATGTGGCGTGATATGAGGGAAACGCAAACACAGCAGGGCCATTTGAACTCGGTGCTGAGTTCAAACAGACCCCATTTTCTCTGTAGCGTGGGCCTTAAACTGTTTAGGAGTCACATTTTTAGGCCAATCCTCATTCGACCTCGGCAGAGAGCGTTTCACCAAGGCCTAAAAACGGCAAAGTGCCATTGAATAGTGGGGTGTTTCAGTGCTGAGAAACACCCCGTTCAATGTGCCACTCAGCAGACTTTAATTTAAGTCTGCTGAACCACACCCAAGGTCTGTAGAACTGCCAATCTGGGAAGTTATTTAAATCCCAGCCTTTTAAAAATAATAGTAAATAGGCTGTTGTGTCACAGTTTGAAAAAATGTATATTCTAGCAGTTACAATAGCTGGTTGTTGAGATTTCCCCAAGGAATACCATTGTTATTATTAGTGCGTGGCTGGTTTCCAGTCTGCAATTATCTCAGCCGGAGGTGCTATGCCAACGTATGAACATAGAATTAGGAGCAGGAGTATGCCATTCAGTCCTTTGAGCCTGCTCGACCATTCAAGATGACCATGGCTGACCTTGTGGCCTCAACTCCACATTCCCGCTTACCCCCGATAACCTTTCACTCCCTTGATAGTCACAAATCTATTACCTCTGCCTTAAAAATATTCAACATCTCTGCCTCCACCACTCTCTGGGGAAGAGGACCAAAGACATTCAACCCTCTACAGATAAAATTTCTCTTCCTCTCTATCTTAAATGGGAGACCCATTATTTTTAAACCGTGTCCTCTTGTTCTAGCCTCTCTTACGAGAGGAAACATCCTTTCAGCATCCATCCTGTCAAGTCTCAAAATTGTATGTTTCAATGATATCACTTCTCAATCTTCTCAACTCCAATGGATACAAGTTCAGCCTGTCCAAATTTTCCTCATAAGATCACGCCCACCTTGGGTATTAGTTGAGGGAGCCTTTTCTTGGCTGCTTGTTATGCGTTTATGTCCTTTCTTAAGTGAAGAGACCAAAACTGTACACAGTAAGATGTGGTCTCACCGATGCCCTGTAAAACTATAGCAAAACATCTCTATTTTTAAGTTTCATTCCTTTTGCAATAAATGACAACATTTGGTTTGCCTTCCTAATCACTTGATGTACCTGCATACTAACATTTTGTGTTTCATGTACCAGGACATCCAGATTCCTCTGTACTGTAGACTTCTGTAATTTCTCTCCATTTAAATAATATACCATTTTCCTATTCTTCCTGCCGAAGTGGACAAGTTCACATTTTCCCATATGCTTTAACTTGTCCACTCACTTGATCTATCTATATCTCTTTACAGGCTCTTGTATCTTCTTCACAACTTACTTTCCTACCTTTCTTTGTGTCATCAGAATTCTTTATAACCATACATTCATTCCCTTCTAAGTCACTGAAATAAATAAATTGTTGAGGCCTCAACTCTTGAGCTCTACGCACTCCATGCGTCACATCTTGCCAACCTGAAAATGACCCACTTCTGCCTATTGTTTCCTGTTAGCTAGCCAATCGTATATCCATGATAATACGTTACTCCTACACCAAGAGCTTTTATTTTGCAAGGTAATTTTTGTCAAATGCCTTCTGGAAATCTAAGTATAGCACATCCACAGGCTCCCCTTTATCCATGTTACTTGTTGCCTACTCAAAGAGGGGCTGGTTTAACGCAGTGGGCTAAACAGCTGGCTTGTATTGCAGAACAATGCCAGCAGCGTGGGTTCAATTCCCGTACCAGCCTCCCCGAACAGGCTCCGGAATGTGGCAACTAGGGGCTTTTCACAGTAACTTCATTGAAGCCTACTTGTGACAATAAGCGATTATTTAAAGTATTTATTTTTATTTAAGAACTTGAATAAATTAATCAAACATGTTTTTTCTTTCACAAGACCATATTGAATCTGCCCGATTGCAGTGAAATTTTCTAAGTGCCTTGCCATAACTTTCTTAATACATTCTAGCATTTCACCGATGATGATGTTAAGCTAACTGGCCTGCAGTTTTCTGCTTCCTTTCTGGAACAGAGGAATCACATTTGCTGTTTTCCAATCTGTTGGAAAATTAAAACCGGCATATCTACTATTTCAACAGCCACTTCTTTTAATATCCTAGGATGAAGTCCATAAGGATCTGGGGACTTGCCAATTTAGTTCTAATAATTTTCTAAGTACCCTTTCCTTGGTGATTGTAATAGTTTTATGTTCCTCCCTCCCTTTCACCTCCTGGTCCACATTTGTTTCTGAGACGTTATTTGCATCCTCTACAATATAAAACACTAGTTCAGTTCATCCGGCATTTCCTTATTTTCCATTATTAATTCCCTAGACACACTCTAGAGGACCAACGCTCACTTTACTTACTAGAATAAAAATGAAAATCTGCAGATGCTGGAGATTTGAAATAAAAACAGGAAATGCTATAAAACTCACTTTACGTTCTCTTTTCCTTTTTAAATACCTGCAGAAACTTTTACTACCTGGTTTTATATTTCTAACTAGCTTTCACTTGCGCTCTATTTTCCCTCTCCGTAATCTTTTAATTATTCTTTGCTGTTCTTTATATTGTGTCCAATCTTTTGACCTGCTGCTCATCTTTGCGCAATTAAAGGTCCCAGGTTCGATCCCGGCTCTGGGTCACTGTCCGTGTGGAGTTTGCACATTCTCCCCGTGTTTGCGTGGGTTTCGCCCCCACAACCCAAAGATGTGCAGGGTAGGTGGATTGGTCACGCTAAATTGCCCCTTAATTGGAAAAAATGAATTGGGCACTCTAAAAAAAATTTTTTAAATCTTTGCACAATTGTGTTTTTTCTTTCAATTTGATCCAATTATTAATTTCCGTAGTTAGTAACCGATGGTGCATCCTTCCCTTATATTCCATTGAGAAAGAAATCATCTATTTGTTGAGTATTCTGAAATATCTCCTCAAATATCTGCCACTGCATCTCTACTGTCCTATCCCTTAACCCAATTTCCCAATTCACTCTAACCAGCTCTGTCTTAATGCCATCATAATTGCCATTACATAGTTTAAAACACTAGTCTTGGATCCACTAATCCCTCCCTCAAACTAAATGTGAAATTCAATCATATTATGATCTCTAGAAAGTAGGGAAATTAGTTAATAATGTCTCATTGTGCATTACTAAGTCTAGTATAACCTGCTGTCTGGTTGGTTCTAGAATGTGTGGCTTTCGAAAACTGCTCCAAAACACACTTATAAGCTCATCATCTGATCTACCTTTGCCATTTGATTCGCCCAGTCTATATGTAGAGTGAAATCTCCCACTATTACTGCCGTACCTTGCTCTCAAACTCCCATTAGTTCTTCCTGTAACCCCCATCCTACATGGGACCTATAAGCTACTCCCACAAGTGACGTATCTTTACTATTTCTCATTCCTACCCAAACTGATCCTATGGGCACAATTCTCCCCCAAAATCTCTAAAATTGGGGCGGCATTGTAGCACAGGGGCGGCATGGCAGCACAGTGGTTAGCATGTTGCTTCACAGCTCCGGAGTCCCAGGTTCGATTCCCAGCTTGGGACACTGTCTGTGCGGAGTATGCACATTCTCCGCGTGTCTGCGTGGTTTCCTCCAGGTGATCCGGTTTCCTCCCAGAGTCCAAAGATGTGCAGGTTAGGTGGATTGGTCATGCTAAATTGCCCTTGGTGTCCTTAGTGGAGATGTGGTCTTAAGTAGGGTGCTTTTTCCAAGGGCCAGTGCAGATGAGATGGGCCGAATGGCCTCCTTCTGCACTGTAAATTCTATCTATGGAATTCATTCGTGGGAGTTTTTCCAGGGAGTTTTGTTCCCCACTGCTATTCAATGTCACTTTTTTGAGCCCTGGGGTGTTTCTCACCGGTCTAGCCCACACTTTTTTAAACACTGGGGAGCTGAACTCAGATCTTGGCCCCATATTTTGAAAGGGTGCCTCGATCTCTAAGTGAATGTGTGGTGCACCCCCCCCCCCCATACACACACACACACACACACACACACACACGCACATACATATGGACACTACCCCACACCCAACAAGTGAGGTGTCACGGGCCAGGGTTTAGAGAACTCCAAAGTGTATCATGGAGTTCACCTGACCCACAACTTTTAATAGATTGTGGTATGGGGAGCACACGGCCCACTCTACAGGTGTGGTAGAACAGAAATGGAAACGTATTTTTTAAAGCAGAACGATGTTTATTCTATGAACTCAAGTTAATCTTTTTAAAACATACAGTGAACATCTTAGCAACCATTAATTCAAAGACAACCCCCAAAGAATACAACACTAAGTAATCCTTTAAGCTTTCCTTTTAACATCCATAAGACTTAAAACACCTTTTACCAGAAGCACATCAGGTTAAAGTCACTACTGTTATTAGTTTTAAATCACCAGGATCGATTTACAGTCTTTAGATTACAGAGAGAGACTCTAATACACCTTCTGGCTGTGACTGCAGATATCCAGCTCTGAAAACGAAATTAAAACACACCCTGCAGCAAACAGCCTAAAACGAAAGTAAAAAGCTGACAGCCCAGCTGCACCCACTCTGTGACATCACTGTAGTAATAAACACCCATTTCTTAAAGGTACTCTCACGACAGATATTTATATACACACCCATTTATAAACACCCATTTCTTAAAGGTACATGACATCTCCCCCCCCCCCCCCATCAATTTCAAGATGGTTTCATTTTTCACCATCCTTTAAGAAATGCACACAGTAAATATACTTTATCATTTCAAAAAACAACACGCGCAAACAGGTTTACTAATATAGTCCATTTTTGTTTGTTCCTCCAACTGAAATCCTTCCCAATTGACAGTCTCTTGAACAAGAAGGTCTCCGCACGATCCATCCATTCCTCTATGCCTCGGCATGTCTCTTTAAAGTCGGATACTTTAGTTCAATCTGATCACAGATTGTAATTCTCCAACACAGGAGCATTGGTTATCACAGATTTCAGGCTGTCAAATGCCAGTTGAAAGTCCGCTGTCCATTGAAATTTTTGACGTTTCTTCACCAAGTCCATCAGTGGACCAACCATGCTACAAACCTTTTGCACAAATGTTCGATCAAATCCACTCATGCCAAGAAATCGCATTATTTCCCTTTGTCTTGAGGGTATTGAAAACTCCACAATAACTGTTGGTTTCACATCCCGTGTGACCATTCGACCCTGACAATTGTATGGCCAAGGAAAGTGACTTGGGCTTTTCCAAATTCACTTTTGGCTAGGTTTATCACCAAACCCACCTCCTGAAGTCGATTGAATAACTCCATCAGATGTTTCAAATGTTCTGTCCATGTCTGGCTGAATATTACCAGATCGTCGATGTATACCGCACAATTGGGTAATCCTGAAACAACTTTGTTAGTTAACCGTTGAATTGTGGCTGGTGCGTTTTTCATGCCAAATGGCATAACTTTGAATTGGTATATACCATCTGGAGTCACAAAAGCTGAAATCTCCTTCGCCCTTTCGGATAAAGGTACCTGCCAGTAACCTTTGAAGTAAATCCAGTTTGGAAATAAAAGCTGATTGTCCCACTTTCTCAATGCAATCCTCCAAACGTGGGATAGGATAAGAGTCCGTTCTTGTAACTGCATTAACCTTTCTATGGTCCACACACAACCATTGGGTACCGTCTGGTTTAGATACCATCACTATGGGTGAGCTCCATTGGCTGCAACCCACTTCAATTATGCCATTTTTAAGCATACTCTCAATCTCTTTGTTAACCTGTGCCAATTTTCAAGGGTTAAGCCTGTATGGATGTTGTTTGATTGGATCAGCATGTCCCACATCTACATCATGTATAGCCATTTTAGTACTTCCCAATTCATCTCCACAAATATGCCGATGTGATCTCAATATCTCTTTCAGGTCAGTCCTTTTTTCCTCTGGAAGTTAACTCAACAATTTATCCCAATTTTTAAAAAGGTCCTCATTTTACAATTTAATTTGAGGTATGTCAAATTCACAGTCATCTGGATTTGGTTTGTCACTTTGAGTTCGAATCATTAAAACCTCCTTCCTTTTTCTCTCCTTCCCTTTCAAAGTACCTTTGAAGCATATTCACATGACACACTCGGTGAGTCTTCCTTCTATCTGTTGTTTTTAACCACATAATTCACCTCACTTAATTTCCTTTCAATCTGTTAAGATCCACAAAACCTAGCTTTTAAAGGCTCACCTACCACTGGTAACAACACTAAAACTTTATCTCCACTGGCAAAACTACAAACTTTGGATTTCTTGACCGCTACCCGTTTCATCACATTTTGTGCAACTTTCAAATTTTGTGTAGCCAATTCACCTGCTCTATTTAATTTTCCCTAAAATTTGACGCGTAATCCAATAGTGTAATTTCTGAGTTCTCACCCACCAATTTTTCTTTAATCAATTTAGGTGGTCCTCTCACCTCATGACCAAAACTTAGTTCAAAAGTACGAAATTTGGTTGACTCATTAGGTGCATCCCTAATTGCAAACAGTACGAATGGAATTCCTTTATCCCAATCCTCTGGATAATCTTGACAATAAGCCCTCAACATTGTCTTTAATGTCTGATGCAACCTTTCTAACGCTCCCGGCAATTCTGGATGGTACGCAGTTGAGTTAAATTGTTTTATTCCTAAGCTATTCGTAACTTCTTTGAATAACCTTGAGGTAAAATTTGATCCTTGATCCAATTGTATTTCTCTGGGTAGTCCATATCTAGTAAAGAATTTAAGCAACTCCTCCACAATCCTTTTAGCTGTAATTTTACATACTGGAATGGCCTCTGGAAACCTAGTAGACACATCCATTATTGTCAAAAGATATTCCCACTTTTTGTTTTCGGAAGCGGTCCTACGCAATCAATTAGGACCCTTGTAAAAGGTTCCTCAAATGCTGGAATGGGTATTAAGGGCGCTGGTTTTATCACTGCTTGAGGTTTCCCTATCACGTGACATGTGTGACATGATTGACAAAATTTAACCACATCTTTATGTAGTCCAGGCCAATAAAATGTTTTTGTATTTTAGCTTGAGTTTTCCTTATTCCCAAATGACCTCCCACTGGTACCTCATGTGCAACTCGCAACACCTCCTTTCTATACCCTACCAGCAATATTACTTGATGAACGTCTGCCCATTTTTCATCTGTCTGCATATGTACTGGTCTCCATTTTCTCATCAAGACATCACTTTTACGGTAATAACACTCTGGTATCCACTCAGATTCCTCTTCCGTGAATGCTTTCTGATGCATCTGTTTTATTTCTACATCTTTCTGTTGTAACCCCGCCAATTTTCCCGAACTAAAAATATCTGCCTCATCCTCCACCTGTTCTTTTCCAACCATCTGATCAAAAATCGTTTCTGATAATTGCACTTCACCTTTATCTTCACTCTCTGATTTCTCCTCTTGACTTAACCCGTGACTTTGCGACCTTGTTCCCACACAGTCCGGAAAAATCCCAGGATATGCGTCCTTTAACAGTTCAGTTTTTTGACTTTCCACTGGTTATCATCCACTGTAGGCATCACTCGCACCTGCGATCCAGCTATATCATTACCCAAGATAAACTGTATTCCTGGACAAGATAGTTTCTCTATTACTCCTACTACCACTTCACCACTCTTCACTGGACTTTCCAACCTTACCTTATATAATGGAACACTACTCTTCTCACCCTGAATTCCACATATCACCACCTTTTCTGGCAACATTCTTCCCAAACTACATAACTCCTCATCTCTTATCATTAAAGATTGACTAGCTCCCGTATCTCTTAAAATTGTGACTTCTTTACCTGCTCCTCCTGAAAAACGAGTAAACTTTACCCACTCAAATAAATTCTTTAAAGAGATCTGGCACCTTCTTATCAATCACCTCTCGATCAGGCTGTACAGTCTTTTGCACCTCCTTCGCTTCACTTGGGCTTTCCTTTAACACTTTAACAAACCACACTGTCTTCTCCTGTTTCACCACATCAGCCTCCCAAGTGCTTTTCTTCAACCACCAACACTGTGAATTTACATGGCCTAGTTTATTACAGTTTATTACAGTGAAAACATTTAAACCTTTTTTTTTTGTCACCCTCCTGGATTTCTTTTTTAATCTGAGGTACAATCTCCTTATCTCCCATCAGATCACCTTTGCCTCTACCACTTGAGTATTTCTCATGTCCCCTGTTTCTATCCCTCACAGGCTAAAACTGATGTTGGAAACCCAGCTTTGATTTATGAACTAATTCATAATCATCTGCCACTTCTGCTGCTAACCTCGCAGTTTTAACCCTCTGCTCTTCCACATGAGTTCTCATTACATCAGGAATAGAATTTTTAAACTCCTCCAAAAGTATAATTTCTCTGCGAGCTTCATACATTTGGTCTATTTTCAAAGCCCTTATCCACCTATCAAAATTATTCTGTTTGATCCTTTCAAACTCCACGTATGTTTGACCAAATTCTTTCCTTAAATTTCTGAACCTTTGTCTGTAGGCTTCAGGCACTAATTCATATGCACCTAAGATGGATTTTTTTCACCTCCTCCTACGTCCCAGATACCTCCTCCGGTAGTGATGCAAACACTTCACTAGCTCTACCTACCAGCTTTGTTTGAATCAGTAATACCCACATGTCCTGTGGCCATTTCATTTGTTTAGCTACCTTCTCAAATGAAATGAAAAAGGCTTCTACCTCCTTCTCGTCAAACCTTGGCAATGCTTGGACATATTTAATTAGATTCCCACCAAGCCTTCGACTTTGACGCTCTTTCTCACTATCCTCATCACTACCATCCAACTGTGCGTTTCCCTTTACGTCTGCCAATTTTAACTGACTTATGTTTCATGGCCATTTTCTGAAGTTCAAACTCTCTCTCTTTATCTTTTTCCCTGATCTGTATCTCCCTTTCTCTTTCTTTTTGTTCTGCTCGGGCTATTCTTTCTTTTCTCTTTTCTTCTCCCTCCTTTTCTTTTTCCTCTCTTTCGTATTCAAGCTGCTTTAATTCTTTCACATGTTCAAGTTGCTTAATCTGCAACTGGATCTTTGCCATTTCTAATGGGTCAGACTGTATCTCAGGCAACTTTAAATGCTTAGCCACCGCCATAATTACCTCATCTTTTCGCATTTTGTCAGGTAATGTTAACTGCAATGTTTTTGCCAAATCTAACAGTCTGCTTTTAGTCTCTGTCCATAAGATACTGCGTGTGACCGTCTCCACCCCCAAAAACTTCAGAACCTCTGAAAGAGCCATTGTCCACAACACACTCCCGACTTAAACTAGAATACCACACCTGATGAGCAACCACAATATGCTCACCCCTCACTGTCTTTAAGTCCACTAGGCCAATCCAATAAATAGACTTTTAACCCGGACGAGCCCCCAATTTGTTATGGGCCAGGGTTTAGAGAACCCCAAAGTGTATCATGGAGTTCACCTGACCCACAACTTTTAATAGATTGTGGTATGGGGAGCACACGGCCCACTCTACAGGTGTGGGACAGCAGAAATGGAGAAGTATTTTTTAAAGCAAAACAATGTTTATTCTATGAACTCAAGTTAACCTTTTTAAAACATACAGTGAACATCTTAACAACCATTAATTCAAATCCACCCTCCAAAGAATACAATACTAAGTAATCCTTTAAGCTTTCCTTTTAACATCCATAAGACTTAAAACATCTTTTACCAGAAGCACATCAGGTTAAAGTCACTACTGTTATTAGTTTTAAATCACCAGGATCGATTTACAGTCTTTCGATTACAGAGAGAGACTCTAATACACCTTCTGGCTGTGACTGCAGATATCCAGCTCTGAAAACGAAATTAAAACACACCCTGCAGCAAACAGCCTAAAACGAAAGTAAAAAGCTGACAGACAGCCCAGCTCCACCCCCTCTGTGACATCACTGCAGTAATAAACACCCATTTCTTAAAGGTACTCTCACATGACAGAGGATACCCCACTATGGGATCACTGGGGGTCCCCTACTTCAGGCCCCACCAGACTCCCAGAGGCCCCTACTTACCTGCCCTAAACACCCCCACCCTTCAAACATCCCCTCAAACTTCCTTTCATGCACTTAGCTCTCCCCTTGGCCCCTGACTCTTGCCAGTGCCACCCAGGCTCCCTTGAATTGGCACCCTTGTAGTGCCACCGGTTCAGCTTGGCAGTGTCAGGGTCGCAGTGCCACAATGCCAGCTGTGAAGTGTTTAGGTGCCCTCTTCCAGGGAGAAGGTCAGGGGGCCACCCTGACCACCCAGTCTCCAAAGGCCTGGGAGACTCCCAAGGTGCCATTCCGCCTCGTTCATGTTTGTGTAGACCAGCACTGATCGGCGTCTGGCTGCAGCCTTCTGGGGAGCCTGGAGAATCGAGGGAGGCCAATGTATCTCAGGTAAGTAGGTCTTAAGTAGGTTTAAGACCTACTTATGGGACCGCCTTTTTCCCGTCCCTTTTGGGTGGAGTTCCAGGATTTTGGTGAATCCCCCGAGGCATGGAGGCTGCCAGGAGGCCTGCGAGAGAGTTCTCTCCGGATTCTCCAGCCGCATTGTGCTCTCGCTCGAGCACAACGCGGCCAGAGAATCGCGCCCTCAGTCTCCAGAATTAAGGTCAACTCTCTCTATTGTACCAATGTCATCTGTAATTAACAGGGCTGCCCCTCCACCTTTTCCTAGTTTCATGTCCTTCTTAAATATCATGTATCCTTGAATATTCAGGTCCCAGTCGTTCTCATCTTGCAGTCATATCTCTATTATGGCTATCGGATCATACATATTTATTTCTATTTGTGTTGTCAATTCATCTGGTTTGTTACGAATGCTACATGCATTCACATACAGAATTTTAGTTCTGTCTTTTTATTACTTTTCAAAATTCTAGCATTTCTACTCGTACACACTTGGGTTTGTGCACCTCTGTCCCTTCCTGCCATGCTCTGATTATCATTTCCTTTATTGGTCCCTTGCTCTCTTGCGTTGTCATCTATTTCCTTTGTCACACCTTCCAAACTTGATCCCTCGCCCCAATCATTTAGTTTAAAACCTCTCTACTGGCCTTGTTCTACGACTCACCGAGCACCTGTCCCAACAGTGTTCAGGTGAAGATCGTTCCAGCGGTACAACTCCCACTTGCCCCAGTAATGGAGTTAATTCCTCCATGAATCAAAACCCATTTCTCCCACACCAACCTTTGAGCCACTCATTTAACTTTAGAACCTTATTTACCTTAGGCAATTTGACGTGGCTCAGGTAGTTCTCCAGAGATGATTACTTTTGAGGTTCTGCTTTTCCATTTAGCTCGTAGTTGCTCAAACTCCCTCAGCCGAACCTCCTTCCCAGTTCTACCTTGGTTGTTAGAAGCGATGTGGACTGCAGCCACGGGATCCTCCCCCCTTCCACTGTAAGTTCCCCTCAAGCAAATGAAAGACCTTCCTGTTTGCATATACTCGGGTTCTGATGAACAAAACGCAAAACTATAAGATGCAGTCATTTATGCCCTGTACCGAGGAGAAATCTACAATCTTGCTTCAGCCAAGAGTCTTTCTGCTTTACTGCCTGTGTAGTGGAGATAAAGTTGTTTAGTTTTGGTGAAACATTTATGGTGACTTGTTTGATACAGGAACTTGTTCTGTAAGAAAAATTCTCCTAATCATAGAATCACTACAGCGCAGAAGTCTGCCATTTGGTCCATCGGGTCTGTACTGAACCTTTGAAAGAGTGCTCCCCCGTCTGCCCCACCCTATCCCCGTAACCCATAACGTAACCTGCACATCCCTGGACACGAAGAGGCAATTTAGCATGACCAATCCACCTAACTGGTATATCTTTGGGCTGTGGGAGGAAACCGGAGCACCCAGAGGAAACCCATGCAGACACTGGGAGAACGTACAAACTCCATACAGACAGTGACCCAAAGTTGGAATTGAACTCAGGTCCCTGGAGTTGTAAGGCAGCAGTGCTAACCACTGTGTCACCGGGCCGCCCTTATCATCCCTTTAGTTCTTTTACCAATTATCTTAAATTTCCATGTCTTCTGGTCTATAGTGACAAACGTTTTTCCTTATTTTCTCTATAAAACTCATAATTTTAAACATTTCTGTTAAATCTCCTCTCAATCTTCTCTATGTTAGGACAGTATTTCCAGCTTTTTTGTCTCCACATAATACAGCAACTCACCAAGGTTTCTTCGACAGCACCTTCCAAACCCATTACTCCAACCAGCTAAAAGGACCAGCAGCAAATGCATGGGAACACCACCACCTGTAAGTCCCACACCAGCCGACCTTGGAACTATATCGTTATTCATTTGCTGTAGCTGGGTCAAAATCCTGGAACTCCCTAACAGCACAATGGTTGTATCTACATCATATGGACTCTTAACGGTTTAAACAGGCAGCTCATCACCTTCTCTAGGGCAACCAAGGATCAGCAATAATGCATTGTCGTTCACATCCATGAAAGAATAAATAAAATAAAATTGAAGCCCGCCAATTCCTCACAAAGCTTATCTGAATGTTGGATAAACGTAGCAGTAGGCTCAACTGTGATGGCTTCCTGTCAGATATTTTTCTGATGCACTCATTTGATGCTCACAGATGAAAATTGGCTAATTTTTGTGTTGGAGAGCTGTTGGAGTTATATTGTGGCACGAGTCAGCATTTTGGAGATGGAACATTTTGGGAAGAAGGAATTGGATTGTTATTTAGTCGAATAATCACAGCTTATGCAGATATTAAAAACTTTTGTGTTAAGAAAAGGTTTCCTAACTTGGAATGTAAAAAACACACAGCAGAGTTAGAAGCTTTATTTAGGAATAACAGTGTGCTGTTTTCATCTCTCTCCGCAGTCTCAGCGTAAATGACCATATGGATTCCATAATTTTGTATACTGCATTATTAAAGTTTTTTTGCAAAATACATCCAAGCTACTTTTGTAGCAGCTCTTAGCAAGTTCCCCAAAAGCAAAAGTATTGTAATTGTGGCTTTCTGTGACTCCAGAGCTAATACTATTGCATCAAAGGCTATCATTTCCTGTTCATTGCAGACCCCTCTGCATGTGCTTAGTAACCTGTTTCAACCTTTGTGTTCTTGTGCTTGTAATTGTGTGCTAACAAACCGCCTTTGTCCACCAAATCGAATGGTGGCTGGATCTGGCGAATTGCTGTCTGGTTTGTATTCAAATCCAGGTAAGGAGTCAGGGAAGTGGAAGGATATGGGGCAGCCCAGCAAATAAATCTGGTAATTTTTTTGTGGAACCTTGATAAACGATCCTCAATTATTTAGAATTGGTCAGTCCAAAATTTTATTTGCTATTTATTTAGGCTAACCGGATTTATGTACACTCTCAATCTACAATTTTAAAAAAGTAAACACTAATTATTAAGTATTTATCATATTTTAAAACATGCAAGATGTAAAATGTTGACTGTGTAATTTATTATTTTTAATTTGTGCAACTAACTGCCGTACTGATCAAAAAATTAAATTAATTGATGAAGTACTTAAAACATGTGGTTTTAATTTTTAATGACATAGGGGTTTATGAATGTATGCAATGGTGTCAATTTCCAAAGTCCATTTAGAGTGCCATTATCGATGTTGATAGAAAACATGCAACAAATTTTCCAGATCACCTCGATATGTAGAACAGCTGCTAATTTGACAAATTGATACAATCCATAAAACTAATTTGCCATCTATTTATTTTCCTTTTAACTATCAATGGTAACAGTTATGCATTGTTTTGCCCATCCTCATCAAACAGTTACAATGTAAGGAATTGCTGTTTGAGAATCAAGAATTCTAACATATTTAAGTTATTATTCCCATTTCTGTTCGTTTGTGCCTAATTGTTTTTCGTTTTTGCTGCTGGATCCATAATTGTAAGTACAAGTTATTGCAATTGTTTTTTTTTAAAAATTCAGGTAGAGACATCAGTCATGAACAAAATGTTATTAATTAACCCTTTGAAGCTAAAGGTTAATTCCTTAAAAGTTTAATTATAAACACCATAAGCATTTCTGCTAATATATTTACTGAAAGCCCTAAAAAGTAAATCATTAATACATAAATGATCATACTACAGCACGTTTGGGGATCAGTTTAAAAACTCTTCATTAACCCACAGTTACCTTTTTGGGGGTGAATTTGGGGGTGAATTCTAGCCCTATCAGAAGAGCAGCTATTGCTTTATAATGCACATATCATCATTCAATTTAATCGAGGATGCCTTTACATTTGTAGATTAAAAGACATTCTGCAGTTATGAATTTTTGTTGTTTATGTTTACATTACATGAATGGTTGATATGAAATTTTTGTACATGTACTGAATATTTAGTAAGATTTTAGTAGCAAAACAATCTTGAACTTTGCAATTTCCTTTATACTTTACAATGTATACCTCCAACAGAAGCTTGACGCGGCTTTTATGTTCTCTTTTTGTCTCAAACTCAGACAGCTTTTGTGAGTAGCACTGTGCAGATTAAAAGCTTTTAGACAAAAGCAGGCGCGACTTAGAGGGAAAAAAAAGCATGGAGTATTTCCTGTCACTCAACACATTCCATTTAACTCACCACAAAAAATATCTGAACACCGTGCTACAGCAATTTTACCTACATTTTCAGTTAGAATGTTTGTTCTGCTTTTAAGATTTTTTTTTTAAAAAGCACAACTAAATGGAAATAGCAATCTTTTACAAAGCAAGTCAAGCTCACGCATGAGCACCTCACACATCCATTTTTTTCTGCACAGCAGCTGGCTGACCTGTCTCGTCCACTGATGGCCTATTGAGCGACCTGGACTGTCTGGTTTTGGCTCATGCCTTTGTCCATGTCTGGCTGAGTTCCTCTCTGTCTATATTTGTTTCACTAGACCCTTAGGCAATAGTAGTGTTTAGTTACTTTAACATAAGAGTTAGAAACAACACTTGGTTGATCCAATAAATTAAATATTTACAGCAAACTCTTTAAAAGTTATAATTTGAAAGCAAAAAACTTGAACACTTGCAGAGTGAGAAATCATGATCCCTAATCCATTCCATATGCATATTTTTTTCAAAAAGTGGTATGAAGAATTTTTCAGCTCAGAACAAAAGAGCACGTGCTGAAACACAAATTCTCATCCAGCAACAGTATCCAACCACAATAATCTTTAACTCACTTTCTTAGTATAATATTTAACTTATTTGTAGTGGCTAGTAAGAACAGAAATAAAATCTTACCCAACAATAGAGAGGGAGAACTCTCCTGAAACAGCTTGCATTACGTGAGGCACAAGGTTGGATTTTTGTCAAAAAATGTTGCAACTAACATTGGAAGGAAGACGACTTCCCCATAATTGAAACTGTAAGATTTTTTTTTTTACAAAATGGAATTATTGTTGTCAGCCAGCCTATACTGTGTCCTGAGGATGGGAGTTCAGCCATGAGTTTTGTTAGCACATATCAGTAGCTTGAGACACCCAGACAAGGCATTGATCAGCTCCAGATTTCCTTACAGACCCTGTCTGCTTCACTGAATTGAACTATATATGACCCAAATGATGGACAGGAGAAAATTTAGTCATGTGCAATGCTGGAACACAGACTATTCGCTGAGCTCTGCCAGTTTTGGAGGTTGGCTTCTGATTGGGCCCGACCTTACCATTCAAACCGTGTTGTATAGGGGTGGCTGTTTGGGTGCCTGACTGCCAGCAATTGTCACTGAAAGCTCTTAAGTAATTATTTTATCTCTTGCTGGAATGTACTGCATGAGTAAGGAGTAATTTAGTTTTGCTGCGATCGCTTCATAGAAGTGGTGTATGGATTTATAAGAAAATAAATATTTACAGGGAAAAAGACAAACAACATCTTAAAGATGATAAAAAAATACTGTCTTTGCATTTTTTTAAAATAAGAGCTGCACACACATTTATGAAGATTTTTTTAAAAGCATAGTTTTTGCTCAATGAGGTATCTTGTAAGTTTGTGCAAAATCAAACTTGTCTCAATATAGAAAGTTCTGTCTGTTTCAAAGTCCACTTTTGTGTGGCTTTTAACTTAATTTTGAACAATTAGTCTGTCTTTAAAAAAGCTTATCAGACAAGTTTTAGCTTTTGTATGATAAGTATGTAAGTTCTATTTTTGAGACGGTTTCTTTGTTCAGTTTCCCCTTGCTAAAGCCAATCCAATTTTATATTAATAAAAGCAAATTACTGCGGATGCTGGAATCTGAAACCAAAGAGAAAATGCTGGAAAATCTCTGCAAGTTTGGCAGCATCTGTAGGGAGAAAAAAGAGCTAACGTTTCGAGTCCAGATGACCCTTTGTCAAAGCTGATATTTATAGAGCTGATATTTATATTAATAAACTTTGCAGCATTAAGAATTTTAAAAAATATCTGGATATCATAGATTATCATAGAATTTACAGTGCCATTCGGCCCATCGAGTCTGCGCCGGCTCTTGGAAAGAGCACCCTACCCAAGGTCAACACCTCCACCCTATCCCCATAACCCAGTAACCTCACCCAACACTAAGGGCAATTTTGGACACCAAGGGCAATTTATCATGGCCAATCCACCTAACCTGCACATCTTTGGACTGTGGGAGGAAACCGGAGCACCCGGAGGAAACCCACGTACACACGGGGAGGATGTGCAGACTCCGCACAGACAGTGACCCAAGCCGGAATCGAACCTGGGACCCTGGAGCTGTGAAGCAATTGTGCTATCCACAATGCTACCGTGCTGCCCCCATATAGTGGTTTTGTTTACCAGATGAACCTAACTTATTACCCTGGGCTGACTATATGTTGCCCTGCTGGTGGATTTGAAGTGGAGATGCCGGCATTGGACTGGGGTGGGCACAGTAAGAAGTCTTACAAGTCCAACAGGTTTGTTTGGAGTCACTAGCTTTCAGAGCGCAGCTCCTTCATCGGGTGCTCTCCAAAAGCTAGTGACTCAAAACCAACCTGTTGGACTTTAACCTGGTGTTGGAAGACTTCTTACGGTGGATTTGAAGGCAAGGGAGCTCGTAAAATCCAGCACGTAGCTTTCTGGCTGCCTACCTGCCTGTCCCCTTACTTGTATGAAATTTTACATGAAGACACTTCCTGCCCCCTCTGCCATTTTAGCTGCAGTAGCCTTGCAGCTTTAGCTATGCCAGCTGGTGTTGGGCAAAGTGGGCGGGGAACCTCCTTTGCTGGTCTCCTGTGGCCATCGAAGGCACCATGCTTAACAACAGCCCTCCTCGTCCCCCCGACCACTGAAACCTGAACTCCCTTAATCATCAGGGCTGATCAACCTGACCCTTGCGCCAACTTAGCTGGTGCCCACCTCCAACAATGATCACCAATGTGGACTGCCTATAGTCCCCGAAGTGGCCACCATTCCTGCCTGGTGCTGTTGGGACTTCACAGCTGCTGACCATCTGATTGGCCAGCAGCTCACTGATGTAGGAGTTCTGTCCCCAAGTGGTGGAAATTCTGCCTCTAGCCTAATAACGGCCAGTTAACCATTAAATGACTGTGGAGTAGCTGTTCTTTCCTTGGGTGAACTCCCTGTTGATTTTTTTTTTGGCTGGGTTAGAGGCTGGGGCCCACGACACCCTGTAAAGTCCAGCTTCAAATACGGTGAAAGAAAAGTTTCATTTTCTTAGTTTCTTTTTATCCAACACATGGACTAGACTTAATACACAGCAATTTAATATAAATATTAATTTAGGTCATGACAAATTATGTTTCTAAAATCATGGGATAACATGTTCTTTAAATTCTATAGAAAAAGGTGTCTTTAATAAACTGATAATGATAGTAAATAGTTAAGATATTTTCTTTTACACAACTGCTCAAAACCTCTTGAACACCCCATTATGGTTTAGCTCCGTGGGGTAGACCGAATGGTTTAGCTCAGTGGGCTAGACAGATGGTTTGTGATGCAGAACAAGGACAGCAGCGCGGGTTCTGTACCAGCTTACCCGAACAAGCGCCGGAATGTGGCAACTAGGCGCTTTTCACAGTAACTTCATACTTGTGACAATGAAAGGTTAAAACATAAAACATTAAACCGCTTTTAACTTGGTGACCAAAATGCATACTGAAACCTATGCAGTCCTTTGAAAAAGAAGCTGATGCATGTGTTATTAAGATAATGAGCTAACATGGTACTTGGGGGAAACTGTTCCAGAAATCTGTGACAGGCAGTTAATAATGCAAAATATGTCTCTTTATTAAACTCAAGTTTCTTACCAAAAGTTAAAAGGACTCTTAATTGGCGATAGATACATACGCAAAGCTGTATGAAAGTTAACTGTAGATCTTAAATCGTATTCTAAAAGTATGCCAGTATCTTGTCACTTACTAAACTATCGACATTGGTGATTTAAAAAGCCTGGTCTCCAATGAGCTGTGACATAGTCTTTCATCATGCAAGACAGTTGGGTACTGCTTTCATCAGCTTGTCTGAATTTCTGGACCTGGAGATTTATTTCTAGTCTTTTGGGGCACTGGAACAGTAGAAAGACAAACAAACTTGCATCTATATATATTTTGTGCCTTTCAGAACATTACAGCAAATGAAGTTGTTTCTTTTTTTTTTGTAAGTGGACTTCCCAATTGTAATGTAGGTGATATGCCTTCAATAAGCACACGACGAGTGATGAATGTAACTGAGGCTTTAATACACTTAAACAGCTAGCCTCCTGGCCTCTGGTCCCGAACTGGGGCGGAGACTAGCCACCTTTATACATGAGCTCGTGGGGAGGAGCCACAGGCGGAGCCAGCCAGGACAAGCCCAGGCATGTACAACACTACACAATGCAACACAGTGGTTTACCATATTCACCCCCTGTTTAAAAAAGAGTCTGGCGGGGGTGAAGTGGTCTTAAAGGTCAAATCTGCCGAGGGCCTTGACCTTCCGTTGTGATCGCCTCAGTCCCGGCTGTGGTATGGGCACCGGTGTCGAGACCTGCGGGTCCGGGAGCGTGTTGTCCTCTTCACCCAGTTGTTGAGTCGGTGAAGGGGGGGCGGGGCGGTGTATGGGTGGTGGTAATGGTCGCCGGTGGGCCTGCGGGTGCTAGTTCGTGAGGTAGGTGGGCAGGGGTGGGGAAAGACCGTGTAGGGTCGGGGATGATGATGGTCGCTGGGGAGCCTGCTGGTGCCAAATCCTGAAGGGAGACTGTGTCCTGTCGCCTGTCCTGGTGTGCCACGTAGGCATATTGTGGATTGGCATGGAGGAGCAGGACTTTCTCGACGAGGGGGTCGGATTTATGGCTCCTTGCATGCTTTCTGAGGAGGACGGGCCAGCCAGGACGGGAGCGAGACACCGAAGGTGGATTTCCTGGGGAAAGCAAACATACGCTCGTGAGGAGTCTCGTTGGTGGCTGTACACAGGAGCGACCGGATGGAGTGGAGCGCATCGGAGAGGACCCCCTGCCAGCGGGAGACTGGGAGGCTCCTAGACCATAGGGCCAGGAGGACGGCCAGGAGGACCGTCGCGTTCTCCCTCTCTACCTGTCCGTTTCCCCGGGGGTTATAGCTGGTCATCCTGCTGGAGGCGATGCCCTTGCTGAGCAGGAACTGACGCAACTCGTCGCTCATGAAGGAGGATCCCCGATCACTATGGATGTAGGCAGGGAATCCGAACAGGGTGAAAAGACTGTGCAGCCTTGATGACGGTGGCAGAGGTCATGTCAGGGCACGGGATGGTGAAGGGGAATCGTCAACAATGTCGAGGAAGTACACGTTACGGTCAGTGGAGGGGAGGGGCCCTTTGAAGTCGATGCTGAGGTGCTCAAAGTGGCGAGAGGCCTTTACCAGATGTGCTCTGCCTGGCCGATAGAAGTGCGGTTTGCATTCCGCGCAGATCTGGCAGTCCCTGGTCACGGTCCTGACCTCCTCGATGGAGTAAGGCAGGGTGCGAGCCTTGATGAAGTGAAAAAAACGGGTGACCCCCGGGTGACAGGGGTCATTGTGGAGGGCCCGGAGTCTGTCTACTTGTGCGCTGGCACATGTACCGCGGGATAGGGCATCTGCGGGCTCATTGAGCTTCCCAATGCTCAATACAAGATATCGTAGTTGTGGGTGGAGAGCTCGATCCTCCACCTCAGTATCTTGTCATTCTTGATCTTGCCCCGCTGCGTGTTATTGAACATGAAGGCAACCGACCGTTGGTCAGCGAGGAGAGTGAATCGCCAGCCGGCAAGGTAATGCCTCCAATGTCACACAGCTTCTACAACGACTTTGGCTTCCTTTTCAACGGAGTAGTGTCGAATTTCGGAGGCATGTAGGGTACGGGAGAAGAAAGCCACGGGCCTGCCCGCCTGTTTGAGGGTAGCGGCCAGAGCAAAGTCCGACGCATTGCTCGCCACTTGGAATGGGATGGGCACGTCCACCGCGTGCATCGGCCTCGGCCGTCAGGGGAAAAACGGTGGATTTGATAAGTGGGCGGGCCCACTGGGCATAGTACGAGAAGAACCCCAGGCATCTCTTCTGGGCCATGAGGCAATGGGGGAGGGGGAGTTCCATGAGGGGGTACATGTGGTCGGGGTCGGGCCCAAGGACCCCGTGTTCCACTATGTAGGCGAGGATGGCTAGGCGGGTTGTGTGGAAAAAGCATTTTTCTTTATTATAGGTGAGTTTCAGGAGTTTAGCGGTGTGGAGGAAGTGCCAGAGGTTTTTGGCATGATCCTGCTGGTCATGGCCGCAGATGGTGACATTGTCTAAGTACGGGAAAGTGGCCCGCAGCCCGTACTGGTCAACCATTCGGTCCATTTCTCTTTGGAAGACCGAGACCCCATTGGTGACGCCGAAGGGGACCCTGAGGAAGTGGTAGAGGCGGCCATCTGCCTCGAAGGCAGTGTATTGGCGGTCTTCCAGGTGGATAGCGAGCTGGTGGTACACTGACTTCAAGTCAACTGTGGAGAAGACTCGATACTGCGCAATCTGGTTGACCATGTCAGATATGCGGGGGAGGGAATACGCATCGAGCTGCGTACCAGTTTCTGGTCTGACTGTAATCGATGATCATCCGGTGCTTCTCCCCAGTCTTGACGACCACCACTTGGGCTATCCAGGGGCTGGTACTAGCCTCAATGATCCCCTCTCGCAGGAACAGCTGGACCTCTGACCTGATAAAAGCCCTGTCCCGGGCACTGTATCGTCTGCTCCTGGTAGCGACGGGCTTACAGTCCGGGGTGAGGTTTGCGAAGAGCGAGGGTGGGTCGGCCTTAAGGGTCACGAGGCTACTGAGGGGGCGGGGGGGCGGCAGGGGTCCACCGAACTTTAAAGTAAGGCTCTGGAGGTGGTACTGGAAGTCGAGCCCCAGTAATAGGGCAGCGCAGAGATGGGGAAGGATGTAGAGTTTGAAGTTAGCGTACAGTACGCCTTGTACAGTAAGGGTCGCGACACAGTACCCCCGGATTTCTACTGCGTGGGATCCGGAAGCCAGGGAGATTTTCTGGTTCGCGGGTAAGATTGGGAGGGAGCAGCGCCTTACCGTATCTTGGTGAATGAAGCTGTCTGTGCTCCCGGCGTCGAAAAGACAGGCCATCTCGTGCCCATTGATACGGACGGTCATCGTAGACTGGTCAAACGTGATGGAGGCGAACTCCGGAAGGCGGTCGGTAGGCCGGTCGGTGGTAGCGGCGGCCAGCGTATGGTCGGGTGAGCCAGGCAGCGAAGTGGTCCAAAGATGGCGGCCCCCATGAGTCGCACGTGGTGGGAGGCATCGGCGGTGGCGTCCAAGATGGTGGCCCCATGGGTCACGTGTGGAGGGTGGCAGCAGCGATGGCGTCCAAGATGGCGGCCCCCTTGGGTCGCATGTGGCAGTTGGAGGATGTGTGAAAGATGGTAGCCCCCATGGGTCGCACGTGGCTGCCAAAATTGAAGATGGCAGCGCCCACAGGTCGCACATGGAGGGTGGCGCGGCAGCTGGGGGTGGCCCCGACAAGCAGTAGGCAGCGCTGCTGGGCCTAGACGTTTTAGGGGGAGATCGGGCCTGGCAGGCTTTTGCAAAGTGGCCCTTCTTCCCACAGCCGTTGCAAGTTGCGTTCCGTGCAGGGCAACGTTATCTGGGGTGGCTGCCCTGGCCGCAAAAGTAGTACCTCGGGCGCCCGGCATTGGCGGGCCGCTGCGTGGCACAGACTTGCGTCGCACTCGGGTCGGATGATGGCTGCTCCCACGAGGCCCACAAGGGTGTCGCGCTGTCGGAGGTATAGGCCTCCATGTTCTGGGAGGCCACCTCCAGCGAGTTGGAGAGTTGCACTGTTTCTGAGAGGCCGAGTGTACCCCCCTTCTAGTAATCGCTGGCGGATATAATTTGATTTCATGCCCGTGACATTAGCGTCCCTGATCAGCAGCTCCGCGTGCTGGGTAGCCGATATCACCCGGCAATCACAGTTCCAGAGTACGCGCAAGGCACGCAGGAATTCTGCAAGTGATTCCCCCGGACGTTGCCGTCTCGTGGCAAGGAGGTGCCTAGCATACACCTCGTTAACGGATTTCACGTATTGTCCATTCAGCAGCATTATTGCCTCCGCATACGAGGGGGCGTCCCTGATGAGAAGAAAGACTCTTGGGCTCACCTGTGCGTGGAGGATCTGCTTCTTCTGGCGGTCTCTGAAGGCTTCGGTGAAGGATGCGAGGTATGCTTCAAAGCAGCTTAGCCAGTGCTCAAAAGTTTCTGTGGCGTCGGCTGCCTGTGGGTCCAGCTCCAGGCGATCAGGCTTGAGTGATGAGTTCATCGTAAAGTTTAGTGGATTAAATTGATGTGCCTTCAAAAGCACACGAGTGATGAATGTAACTGAGGCTTTAATACACTAAACAGCTAGCCTCCTGGCTTCTGGTCCCGAACTGGGGCGGAGGCGGAGACTAGACACCTTTATACATGAGCCTGAGGGGAGGAGCCACAGGCGGAGTCAGCCAGGACAAGCCCAGGCATGTCCAACACAACACAATGCAACACAGTGGTTTACCACAGTAGGAAATGCAGCAGGTAATGTGCACACAGCGATGTGATGATCGTCTGGTGATCTGTTGTTGTGATGTTGATTTGTCTGTAGAGGAGGGGCTGTGTGTTTGTGTGAAGGAGGGGCTGTGTGTGTGTGTTTGGTGGGGTTGTGTTTGTGGGGGGGGGAGAGGACTTGTGTGTGTGTGTGTGTGTGTGTGTGTGTTGGGGGAGCGGCGGTGTGTGTGTGTGGAGGAAGGGCTGTGCGTGTGTGTGCAGGAGGGGCTGAGAGTGTGTGTGGAGGAGGGGCTGAGAGTGGGTGTGGAGGAGGGGCTGTGTGTGTGTGTGGAGGAGGGGCTGTGTGTGTGTGTGGAGGAGGGGCTGTGTGTGTGTGTGGAGGAGGGGCTGTGTGTGTGGAGGAGGGGCTGTGTGTGTGGAGGAGGGGCTGTGTGTGTGGAGGAGGGGCTGTGTGTGTGGAGGAGGGGCTGTGTGTGGAGGAGGGGCTGTGCATGTGTGTGTGTTGGGGAGGGGCTGTGTCCATGTGTGGAAGAGGGGCTGTTTTCGTCTGTGGCGGAGGGGCTGTGTGTGGCGGAGGGGCTGTGTGTGGCGGAGGGGCTGTGTGTGGCGGAGGGGCTGTGTGTGGCGGAGGGGCTGTGTGTGGCGGAGGGGCTGTGTGTGGCGGAGGGGCTGTGTGTGGCGGAGGGGCTGTGTGTGGCGGAGGGGCTGAGTGTGGCGGAGGGGCTGAGTGTGGCGGAGGGGCTGAGTGTGGCGGAGGGGCTGTGTGTGGCGGAGGGGCTGTGTGTGGGTGTGGAGTAGGGGCTGTGTGTGTGTGTGGAGTAGGGGCTGTGTGTGTGTGTGTGGAGTAGGGGCTGTGTGTGTGTGTGTGGAGTAGGGGCTGTGTGTGTGTGTGTGGAGTAGGGGCTGTGTGTGTGTGTGTGGAGTAGGGGCTGTGTGTGTGTGTGTGGAGTAGGGGCTGTGTGTGTGTGTGTGGAGTAGGGGCTGTGTGTGTGTGTGTGGAGTAGGGGCTGTGTGTGTGTGTGTGTGGAGTAGGGGCTGTGTGTGTGTGTGTGGAGTAGGGGCTGTGTGTGTGTGTGTGGAGTAGGGGCTGTGTGTGTGTGTGTGTGTGTGTGTGTATGTGTGTGGAGAGGTGGGGCTGTGCTTGTGTGGAGGAGGGTGTGTGTGTGCATGTGTGGAGGAGGGGCTGTGCGTGCATGTGTGGAGGAGGGGCTGTGCGCGTGTGTGGAGGAGGGGCTGTGTGCATGTGTGGAGGAGGGGCTGTGTGCGCGTGTGGAGGAGGGGCTGTGTGCGTGTGGAGGAGGGGCCATGTGTGTGGTGGAGGTGTTGTGTGGGGGAGAAGGGGCTGTGTGTGTGGAGGAGGGGCTGTGTGTGTGGAGGAGGTGCTCTGTGTTTGTGTATGGATGAGGGGCTGTTTGTGTGTGTGTAGAGGAGGGGCTGTTTGTGTGTGTGTGTGTGGAGGAAGGGCTGTGTCTGGAGGAGGGGTTGTGTGCGTGGAGGAGGGGCTGGGTGTGTGTGTGGAAGATGGGCTGCCTGTGTGTGTTTGGAGGAGGGGCTGCGTGTGTGGGTGGGAGTGGGTGTGTGGGGGGGGGGAGGAGGAGGAGGGGCCGGTGCGGTGGGAGGGGCCGGTGCGGGGGGGGGGGGGGCGGTGCGGGGGGAGGAGGAGGGGGCCGTGCCGGGAGAGGGGAGGGGGCCGTGCGGGGGAGGGGAGGGGGCCGGTGCGGGGGGGGGGGGGGGCGGTGCGGGGGGGGGGGGGGGGCGGTGCGGGGGGAGGAGGAGGGGGCCGTGCCGGGAGAGGGGAGGGGGCCGTGCGGGGGGAGGGGAGGGGAGGGGGCCGTGCGGGGGTGGGGAGGGGGCGGTGCGGGGGGGGGGAGGGGGCGGTGCGTGGGGGGGGGAGGGGGCGGTGCGTGGGGGGGGGGAGGCGGCGGTGTGGGGGGGGAGGGGGCGGTGTGGGGGGGGGAGGGGCCGTGGGGGGGGCTGTTTGCATGTGGAGAAGGGCGAGGGGCTGTGAGTGTTTGTGGAGGGGCTGTATGTGTGGGCGAGGGGCTGAGTGGGGAGAGGCTCTGTGGAGGAGGGGTTGTGTGTGTGTTTCTGTGTGTGGGGGGCTGTGTGTGTGGGGGGCTGTGTGTGTGGGGGCTGTGTGTGTGGGGGCTGTGTGTGTGGGGGGCTGTGTGTGTGGGGGGCTGTGTGTGTGGGGGGCTGTGTGTGTGGGGGGCTGTGTGTGTGGGGGGCTGTGTGTGTGGGGGGCTGTGTGTGTGGGGGGCTGTGTGTGTGGGGGGCTGTGTGTGTGGGGGGCTGTGTGTGTGGGGGGCTGTGTGTGTGGGGGGCTGTGTGTGGGGGGGGCTGTGTGTGGGGGGGGCTGTGTGTGGGGGGGGCTGTGTGTGGGGGGGCTGTGTGTGGGGGGGGCTGTGTGTGGGGGGGGCTGTGTGTGGGGGGGGCTGTGTGTGTGGGGGGGGCTGTGTGTGTGTGGGGGGGGCTGTGTGTGTGTGGGGGGGGCTGTGTGTGTGGGGGGGGCTGTGTGTGTGGGGGGGGCTGTGTGTGTGGGGGGGGCTGTGTGTGTGGGGGGGGCTGTGTGTGTGGGGGGGGCTGTGTGTGTGGGGGGGGCTGTGTGTGTGGGGGGGGCTGTGTGTGTGGGGGGCTGTGTGTGTGGGGGGAAGGGCAGAGTGTGGAGGAGGGGCTGTTTTTGGCTGTGTCTGGAGGAGGGGCTGTGTGTGTGGAGGAGGGGCTGTGTGTGTGGAGGAGGGGCTGTGTGTGTGGAGGAGGGGCTGTGTGTGTGGAGGAGGGGCTGGGCTGGGTGTGGAGGCGGGGGGGGCTGGGTGTGGAGGCGGGGGGGGGCTGGGTGTGGAGGCGGGGGGGGGGCTGGGTGTGGAGGCGGGGGGGGGCTGGGTGTGGAGGCGGGGGGGGCTGGGTGTGGAGGCGGGGGGGGGGCTGGGTGTGGAGGCGGGGGGGGGGGCTGGGTGTGGAGGCGGGGGGGGGGCTGGGTGTGGAGGCGGGGGGGGGGGGCTGGGTGTGGAGGCGGGGGGGGGGGCTGGGTGTGGAGGCGGGGGGGGGCTGGGTGTGGAGGCGGGGGGGGGCTGGGTGTGGAGGCGGGGGGGGTGCTGGGTGTGGAGGGCTGCGTGTGGAGGGCTGCGTGTGGGGCCGTGTGCGTGGCGGAGGGGCTGTGTGCGTGTGTGGAGGGGGGGCCGTGTGCGTGTATAGAGGAGGGGCCGTGTGCGTGTGTGGAGGAGGGGCCGTGCTCGTGTGTGGAGGAGGGGCTGTGTCCGTGTGTGGAAGAGGTGCTGTTTTTGTCTGTGGAGGAAGGGCTGTGTCTGGAGGAGGGTCTGTGTGCGTGGAGGAGAGGCTGGGTGTGTGTGGAGGTGGGGCTTTGTGCATATGGAGGAGGGGCTGTGTGTGGTGTGGTGGGGCTGTGTGTGTGGAGGAGGGGCTGTGTGTGTGTGGAGGAGGGGCTGTGTGTGTGTGGAGGAGGGGCTGTGTGTGTGTGTGTGTGTGTGTGTGTGTGTGTGTGTGTGGAGGAGGGTGTGTGTGTGGAGAGGAGGGGCTGTGCGTGTGTGGAGGAGGTGCTGTGTGTGCATGTGTGGAGGAGGAGCTGTGTACGTGTGTGGAGGAGGGGCTGTGTGCGTGTGTGGAGGAGGGGCTGTGTGCGTGTGGAGGAGGGGCTGTGTGCGTGTGTGGAGGAGGGCTGTGTGCGTGTGGAGGGGGGCTGTGTGTGTGTGTATAGAGGAGGGGCCGTGTGGGTGGAGGAGGGGCTGTGTGTGTGGAGGACGCGGGGCTGAATGTGTGTGTGGGAGGAGGGGCTGTGTTCGTGTGTGGAGGAGGGGCTGTGTCCATGTGTGGAAGAGGTGCTGTTTTTGTCTGTGGAGGAAGGGCTGTGTCTGGAGGAGGGTCTGTGTGCGTGGAGGAGAGGCTGGGTGTGTGTGGAGGTGGGGCAGTGTGTGTGTGTGGAGGAGGGGCTGAGAGTGAGTGTGGGGGAGGGGCTTTGCACATATGGAGGAGGGGCTGTGTGTGGTGTGGTGGGGCTGTGTGTGTGGAGGAGGGGGTGTGTGTGTGTGTGTGTGTGTGTGTGTGTGTGTGGAGAGGAGGGGCTGTGCGTGTGCATGTGTGGAGGAGGAGCTGTGCGTGCATGAGTGGAGGAGGGGCTGTGTACTTGTGTGGAGGAGGGGCTGTGTGCGTGTGTGGAGGAGGGGCTGTGTGCGTGTGGAGGAGGGGCTGTGTGTGTGTATAGAGGAGGGGCCATTTGTGTGGTGGAGGGGTTGTGTGGGTGGAGAGGTTGTGTGGGGGGAGAAGGGGCTGTGTGTGTGGAGGAGGGGCTGTGTGTGTGTGGAGGAGGTGCTCTGTGGATGAGGGGCTGTTTGTGTGTGTGTAGAGGAGGGGCTGTGTCAGGAGGAGGGGTTGTGTGCGTGGAGGAGGAGGGGCTGGGTGTGTGTGTGGAAGGTGGGCTGCCTGTGTGTGTTTGGAGGAGGGGCTGCGTGTGTGTGTGGGGGTGGGAATGGGGTGTGTGGGGGAGGGTGTGTGTGGGGGGGAGGAGGAGGAGGGGCCGTGCGGGGGGGGAGGAGGAGGGGCCGTGCGGGGGGGGAGGAGGAGGGGCCATGCGGGGGGGGAGGAGGAGGGGCCGTGCGGGGGGGGGAGGAGGAGGGGCCGTGCGGGGGGGGGGAGGAGGGGCCGTGCGGGGGGGGGAGGAGGAGGGGCCGTGCGGGGGGGGGAGGAGGAGGAGGGGCCGTGCGGGGGGGGGAGGAGGAGGGGCCGTGCGGGGGGGGGAGGAGGAGGGGCCGTGCGGGGGGAGGAGGAGATGGGGCCGTGCGGGGGGGGGAGGAGGAGGGGCCGTGCGGGGGGGGAGGAGGAGGGGCCGTGCGGGGGGGGGAGGAGGAGGGGCCGTGCGGGGGGAGGGGGAGGAGGAGGGGCCGTGCGGGGGGAGGAGGAGGGGCCGTGCGGGGGGAGGAGGAGGGGCCGTGCGGGGGGAGGAGGAGGGGCCGTGCGGGGGGAGGAGGAGGGGCCGTGCGGGGGGAGGAGGAGGGGCCGTGCGGGGGGGAGGAGGGGCCGTGCGGGGGGGGAGAGGAGGGGCCGTGCGGGGGGAGAGGAGGGGCCGGTGCGTGGGGGGGGGGAGGGGGCGGTGCGAGGGGGGGAGGGGGCGGTGCGTGGGGGGGGAGGGGGCGGTGCGTGGGGGGGGGAGGAGGAGGGGCCGTGCGGGGGGAGGGGGAGGAGGAGGGGCCGTGCGGGGGGAGGAGGAGGGGCCGGGGGGAGGGGGAGGAGGAGGGGCCGTGCGGGGGGAGGAGGAGGGGCCGTGCGGGGGGAGGAGGAGGGGCCGTGCGGGGGGGAGGAGGGGCCGTGCGGGGGGGAGGAGGGGCCGTGCGGGGGGGAGAGGAGGGGCCGGTGCGTGGGGGGGGGGAGGGGGCGGTGCGTGGGGGGGGGGGAGGGGGCGGTGCGAGGGGGGGAGGGGGCGGTGCGTGGGGGGGGGGAGGGGGCGGTGCGTGGGGGGGGAGGGGGCGGTGCGTGGGGGTGGGAGGGGGCGGTGCGTGGGGGGGCGGTGCGTGGGGGGGGAGGGGGCGGTGCGTGGGGGGGGAGGGGGCGGTGCGTGGGGGGGGAGGGGGCGGTGGGAGGGGGCGGTGTGTGGGGGGGCGGTGCGTGGGGGTGGGAGGGGGCGGTGCGTGGGGGGGGAGGGGGCGGTGCGTGGGGGGGGAGGGGGCGGTGCGTGGGGGGGGAGGGGGCGGTGCGTGGGGGGGGAGGGGGCGGTGCGTGGGGGGGGGAGGGGGCGGTGCGTGGGGGTGGGAGGGGGCGGTGTGTGGGGGGGCGGTGCGTGGGGGTGGGAGGGGGCGGTGTGTGGGGGGGCGGTGCGTGGGGGTGGGAGGGGGCGGTGCGTGGGGGGGAGGGGGCGGTGCGTGGGGGGGAGGGGGCGGGGGGAGGGGGGAGGGGTCGGTGCGTGGGGGTGGAGGGGGCGGTGCGTGGGGGGGAGGGGGCGGGGGGAGGGGGGAGGGGTCGGTGCGTGGGGGTGGAGGGGGCGGTGCGTGGGGGGGAGGGGGGAGGGGTCGGTGCGTGGGGGTGGAGGGGGTGGTGCGTGGGGGGGGTGGGGGGAGGGGGTCGGTGCATGGGGGGAGGGGGCGATGCATGGGGGAGAGGGGGCGGTGCATGGGGGGGTGGGGGGCGGTGCGTGGGGGGGCAGGGGGGAGGGGGCGGTGCGTGAGGGGAGGGAGGGGGGAAGGGGGCGGTGCGTGGGGGGGAGGGAGGGGGGGGAGGGGGCGGTGCGTGGGGGGGGAGGGGGCGGTGCGCGGGGGGGAGGGGGCTGTGTGCGGGGGGGAGGGGCCGTGGGTGTTTGTGGAGGGGCTGTATGTGTGGGCGAGGGGCTGAGTGGGGTGGGGTGGGGCTCTGTGGAGGAGGGGTTGTGTGTGTGTTTCTGTGTGTGGAGGGGTTGTGTGTGGGGGGTTGTGTGTGGGGGGGGTTGTGTATGGGGGGCTGTGTGTGTGTGGAGGAGGGGCTGCGTGTGTGTGTGGAGGAGGGGCTGCGTGGAGGAGGGGCTGCGTGTGTGTGGAGGAGGGGCTGTGTGTGGAGGAGGGGCTGTGTGTGGAGGAGGGGCTGTGTGTGTGGAGGAGGGGCTGTGTGTGTGTGGAGGAGGGGCTGTGTGTGTGTGGAGGAGGGGCTGTGTGTGTGTGGAGGAGGGGCTGTGTGTGTGGAGGAGTGGCTGTGTGTGTGGAGGAGGGGCTGTGTGTGTGGAGGAGGGGCTGTGTGTGTGGAGGAGGGGCTGTGTGTGGAGGAGGGGCTGTGTGTGTGGAGGAGGGGCTGTGTGTGTGTGGAGGAGGGGCTGTGTGTGTGTGTGTGGAGGAGGGGCTGTGTGTGTGTGTGTGGAGGAGGGGCTGTGTGTGTGTGTGGAGGAGGGGCTGTGTGTGTGTGTGGAGGAGGGGCTGTGTGTGTGTGGAGGAGGGGCTGTGTGTGTGTGTGGAGGAGGGGCGGTGCGTGGGGGGGAGGGGGGGAGGGGGCGGTGCGTGGGGGGAGGGGGGGAGGGGGATGTGCGTGGGGGAGGGGGCGGTGCGTGGGGGAGGGGGGGAGGGGGCGGTGCGTGGAGGGGGAGGGAGGGGGGAGTAGGCGGTGCGTGGGGGGGAGGGAGGGGGGAGGGAGGGAGGGGGAGGGAGGGGGGAGTGGGCGGTGCGTGGGGGGGAGGGAGGGGGGAGGGAGGGGGGAGTGGGCGGTGCGTGGGGGGGAGGGAGGGGGAGGGGGGAGGGAGGGGGGAGAGGGCGGTGCGTGGGGGGGAGGGAGGGGGGAAGGGGGCGGTGCATGGGGGAGGGGGCGGTGCGTGGGGGGGAGGGGGCGGTGCGCGGGGGGGAGGGGCCGTGGGTGTTTGTGGAGGGGCTGTATGTGTGGGCGAGGGGCTGAGTGGGGTGGGGCTCTGTGGAGGAGGGGTTGTGTGTGTGTTTCTGTGTGTGGAGGGGTTGTGTGTGGAGGGGTTGTGTGTGGAGGGTTGTGTGTGGGGGGGGTTGTGTATGGGGGGCTGTGTGTGTGTGGAGGAGGGGCTGCGTGTGTGTGTGGAGGAGGGGCTGCCTGGAGGAGGGGCTGCGTGTGTGTGGAGGAGGGGCTGTGTGTGTGGAGGGGCTGTGTGTGGGGAGGAGGGGCTGTGTGTGTGTGGAGGAGGGGCTGTGTGTGTGTGGAGGAGGGGCTGTGTGTGTGTGGAGGAGGGGCTGTGTGTGTGGAGGAGGGGCTGTGTGTGTGGAGGAGTGGCTGTGTGTGTGTGTGTGGAGGAGGGGCTGTGTGTGTGTGTGTGGAGGAGGGGCTGTGTGTGTGTGTGTGGAGGAGGGGCTGTGTGTGTGTGTGTGGAGGAGGGGCTGTGTGTGTGTGTGTGTGTGGAGGAGGGGCTGTGTGTGTGTGGAGGAGGGGCTGTGTGTGTGTGGAGGAGGGGCTGTGTGTGTGTGGAGGAGGGGCTGTGTGGAGGAGGGGCTGTGTGTGGAGGAGGGGCTGTGTGTGTGTGGAGGAGGGGCTGTGTGTGTGTGGAGGAGGGGCTGTGTGTGTGTGGAGGAGGGGCTGTGTGTGTGTGGAGGAGGGCTGTGTGTGTGTGGAGGAGGGCTGTGTGCGCCTGGGGGGATAGAGGCTGTGTGTGTGGGGGGCTATGTGTGTGGAGGAGGGGTTGTTTGTTTGTGTGTGTATGTTTGAAGGAGGGGCTGTGTCTCGGAGGGTCTGTGTGGAAGAGGGGCTGTGTGTGGAAGAGGGGCTGTGTGTGTGGAAGAGGGGCTGTGTGTGTGGAAGAGGGGCTCTGTGTGTGGAAGAGGGGCTCTGTGTGTGGAAGAGGGGCTCTGTGTGTGGAAGAGGGGCTGTGTGTGTGTGGAAGAGGGGCTGTGTGTGTGTGGAAGAGGGGCTGTGTGTGTGTGGAAGAGGGGCTGTGTGTGTGTGGAGGAGGGGCTGTGTGTGTAGGAGGGGCTGTGTGTGTAGGAGGGGCTGTGTGTGTGGAAGAGGGGCTGTGTGTGTGTGTGGAAGAGGGGCTGTGTGTGTGTGTGGAGGAGGGGCTGTGTGTGTGTGGAGGAGGGGCTGTGTGTGTGTGGAGGCGGGGCTGTGTGTATGTGTGTGTGGAGGAGGGGCTGTGTGTGTGTGTGGAGGAGGGGCTGTGTGTGTGTGGAGGAGGGGCTGTGTGTGTGTGGAGGAGGGGCTGTGTGTGTGTGTGGAGGAGGGGCTGTGTGTGTGTGGAGGAGGGGCTGTGTGTGTGTGGAGGAGGGGCTGTGTGTGTGTGGAGGAGGGGCTGTGTGTGTGTGGAGGAGGGGCTGTGTGTGTGTGGAAGAGGGGCTGTGTGTGTGTGGAGGAGGGGCTGTGTGTGTGGAGGAGGGGCTGTGTGTGTGGAGGAGGGGCCGTGTGTGTGGAGGAGGGGCTGTGTGTGTGTGGAGGAGGGGCTGTGTGTGTGGAGGAGGGGCTGTGTGTGTGTGGAGGAGGGGCTGTGTGTGTGTGGAGGAGGGGCTGTGTGTGTGGAGGAGGGGCTGTGTGTGTGGAGGAGGGGCTGTGTGTGTGGAGGAGGGGCTGTGTGTGCAGGAGGGGTGTGGAGGAGGGTCTGTGTGCATGTGGAGGAGGGGCGGTGTGTGGAGGAGGGGCGGTGTGTGGAGGAGGGGCGGTGTGTGGAGGAGGGGCGGTGTGTGGAGGAGGGGCGGTGTGTGGAGGAGGGGCGGTGTGTGGAGGAGGGGCGGTGTGTGGAGGAGGGGCGGTGTGTGGAGGAGGGGCGGTGTGTGGAGGGGGGGAGGGGGCGGGGAGGGGGCGGTGCGTGCGGGGGAGGGGGGAGGGGCGGTGTGTGTGGAGGAGGGGCGGTGTGTGTGGAGGAGGGGCGGTGTGTGTGGAGGAGGGGCGGTGTGTGTGGAGGAGGGGTGGTGTGTGGAGGAGGGGCGTTGTGTGTGGAGGAGGGGCGGTGTGTGTATGGAGGAGGGGCGGTGTGTGTGTGGAGGAGGGGCTGTGTGTGTGGAGGAAGGGCTGTGTCTGGAGGAGGGCTGTGTGTGTGGAGGAGGGCTGTGTGTGTGGAGGAGGGCTGTGTGTGTGGAGGAGGGGCTGTGTGTGTGGAGGAGGGGCTGTGTGTGTGGAGGAGGGGCTGTGTGTGTGGAGGAGGGGCTGTGTGTGTGGAGGAGGGGCTGTGTGTGTGGAGGAGGGGCTGTGTGTGTGGAGGAGGGGCTGTGTGTGTGGAGGAGGGGCTGTGTGTGTGGAGGAGGGGCGGTGTGTGGAGGAGGGGCTGTGTGTGTGGAGGAGGGGCTGTGTGTGTGGAGGAGGGGCTGTGTGTGTGTGGAGGAGGGGCTGTGTGTGTGTGGAGGAGGGGCTGTGTGTGTGTGGAGGAGGGGCTGTGTGTGTGTGGAGGAGGGGCTGTGTGTGTGGAGGAGGGGCTGTGTGTGTGTGGAGGAGGGGCTGTGTGTGTGGAGGAGGGGCTGTGTGTGTGTGGAGGAGGGGCTGTGTGTGTGTGGAGGAGGGGCTGTGTGTGTGTGGAGGGGGGGTTGTGTGTGTGGAGGAGGGGTTGTGTGTGTGTGGAGGAGGGGTTGTGTGTGTGTGGAGGAGGGGTTGTGTGTGTGTGGAGGAGGGGTTGTGTGTGTGTGTGGAGGAGGGGTTGTGTGTGTGTGTGGAGGAGGGGCTGTGTGTGTGTGGAGGAGGGGCTGTGTGTGTGGAGGAGGGGCTGTGTGTGTGGAGGAGGGGCTGTGTGTGTGTGGAGGAGGGGCTGTGTGTGTGTGGAGGAGGGGCTGTGTGTGTGTGGAGGAGGGGCTGTGTGTGTGTGGAGGAGGGGCTGTGTGTGTGTGGAGGAGGGGTTGTGTGTGTGTGGAGGAGGGGTTGTGTGTGTGTGGAGGAGGGGTTGTGTGTGTGTGGAGGAGGGGTTGTGTGTGTGTGGAGGAGGGGCTGTGTGTGTGTGGAGGAGGGGCTGTGTGTGTGTGGAGGAGGGGCTGTGTGTGTGTGGAGGAGGGGCTGTGTGTGTGTGGAGGAGGGGCTGTGTGTGTGGAGGAGGGGCTGTGTGTGTGTGGAGGAGGGGCTGTGTGTGTGTGGAGGAGGGGCTGTGTGTGTGTGGAGGAGGGGCTGTGTGTGTGTGGAGGAGGGGCTGTGTGTGTGTGGAGGAGGGGCTGTGTGTGTGTGGAGGAGGGGCTGTGTGTGTGGAAGAGGGGCTGTGTGTGTGGAAGAGGGGCTGTGTGTGTGGAAGAGGGGCTGTGTGTGTGGAAGAGGGGCTGTGTGTGTGGAAGAGGGGCTGTGTGTGTGGAAGAGGGGCTGTGTGTGTGTGTGGGGGTGGGAATGGGGTGTGTGGGGGAGGGTGTGTGTGGGGGGGAGGAGGAGGGGCCATGCGGGGGGGGGAGGAGGAGGGGCCGTGCGGGGGGGGGAGGAGGAGGGGCCGTGCGGGGGGGGAGGAGGAGTGGCCGTGCGGGGGGGGAGGAGGAGGGGCCGTGCGGGGGGGGAGGAGGAGGGGCCGTGCGGGGGGAGGAGGAGGAGGGGCCGTGCGGGGGGGGAGGAGGAGGGGCCGTGCGGGGGGGGGAGGAGGAGGGGCCGTGCGGGGGGGGGGAGGAGGAGGGGCCGTGCGGGGGGGGGGAGGAGGAGGGGCCGTGCGGGGGGAGGAGGAGGGGCCGTGCGGGGGGGGGAGGAGGAGGGGCCGTGCGGGGGGAGGAGGAGGGGCCGTGCGGGGGGAGGAGGAGGGGCCGTGCGGGGGGGAGGAGGAGGGGCCGTGCGGGGGGAGGAGGAGGGGCCGTGCGGGGGGAGGAGGAGGGGCCGTGCGGGGGGAGGAGGAGGGGCCGTGCGGGGGGAGGAGGAGGGGCCGTGCGGGGGGGGGGAGGAGGGGCCGTGCGGGGGGGAGAGGAGGGGCCGGTGCGTGGGGGGGGGAGGGGGCGGTGCGAGGGGGGGAGGGGGCGGTGCGTGGGGGGGGAGGGGGCGGTGCGTGGGGGGGGGGAGGGGGGCGGTGCGTGGGGGTGGGAGGGGGCGGTGCGTGGGGGTGGGAGGGGGCGGTGCGTGGGGGGGCGGTGCGTGGGGGGGGAGGGGGCGGTGCGTGGGGGGGGAGGGGGCGGTGCGTGGGGGTGGGAGGGGGCGGTGCGTGGGGGTGGGAGGGGGCGGTGTGTGGGGGGGCGGTGCGTGGGGGTGGGAGGGGGCGGTGCGTGGGGGGGAGGGGGCGGTGCGTGGGGGGGGAGGGGGCGGTGCGTGGGGGGGGAGGGGGCGGTGCGTGGGGGTGGGAGGGGGCGGTGTGTGGGGGGGCGGTGCGTGGGGGTGGGAGGGGGCGGTGCGTGGGGGGGAGGGGGCGGTGCGTGGGGGGGAGGGGGCGGGGAGGGGGAGGGGTCGGTGCGTGGGGGTGGAGGGGGCGGTGCGTGGGGGGGAGGGGGCGGGGGGAGGGGGGAGGGGTCGGTGCGTGGGGGTGGAGGGGGCGGTGCGTGGGGGGGAGGGGGGAGGGGTCGGTGCGTGGGGGTGGAGGGGGTGGTGCGTGGGGGGGGGTGGGGGGAGGGGGTCGGTGCATGGGGGGAGGGGGCGATGCATGGGGAGAGGGGGCGGTGCATGGGGGGGTGGGGGGCGGTGCGTGGGGGGGCAGGGGGGAGGGGGCGGTGCGTGAGGGGAGGGAGGGGGGAAGGGGGCGGTGCGTGGGGGGGAGGGAGGGGGGGGAGGGGGCGGTGCGTGGGGGGGAGGGGGCGGTGCGCGGGGGGGAGGGGGCTGTGTGCGGGGGGGAGGGGCCGTGGGTGTTTGTGGAGGGGCTGTATGTGTGGGCGAGGGGCTGAGTGGGGTGGGGTGGGGCTCTGTGGAGGAGGGGTTGTGTGTGTGTTTCTGTGTGTGGAGGGGTTGTGTGTGGGGGGTTGTGTGTGGGGGGGGTTGTGTATGGGGGGCTGTGTGTGTGTGGAGGAGGGGCTGCGTGTGTGTGTGGAGGAGGGGCTGCGTGGAGGAGGGGCTGCGTGTGTGTGGAGGAGGGGCTGTGTGTGGAGGAGGGGCTGTGTGTGGAGGAGGGGCTGTGTGTGTGGAGGAGGGGCTGTGTGTGTGTGGAGGAGGGGCTGTGTGTGTGTGGAGGAGGGGCTGTGTGTGTGTGGAGGAGGGGCTGTGTGTGTGGAGGAGGGGCTGTGTGTGTGGAGGAGGGGCTGTGTGTGGAGGAGGGGCTGTGTGTGTGGAGGAGGGGCTGTGTGTGTGTGGAGGAGGGGCTGTGTGTGTGTGTGTGGAGGAGGGGCTGTGTGTGTGTGTGTGGAGGAGGGGCTGTGTGTGTGTGTGTGGAGGAGGGGCTGTGTGTGTGTGTGGAGGAGGGGCTGTGTGTGTGTGTGGAGGAGGGGCTGTGTGTGTGTGGAGGAGGGGCTGTGTGTGTGTGTGGAGGAGGGGCGGGGAGGGGGGGAGGGGGCGGTGCGTGGGGGGAGGGGGGGAGGGGGATGTGCGTGGGGGAGGGGGGGAGGGGGCGGTGCGTGGGGAGTGGGGGAGGGGGGCGGTGCGTGGGGGAGGGGGGGAGGGGGCGGTGCGTGGAGGGGGAGGGAGGGGGGAGTAGGCGGTGCGTGGGGGGGAGGGAGGGGGGAGGGAGGGGGAGGGAGGGGGGAGTGGGCGGTGCGTGGGGGGGAGGGAGGGGGAGGGAGGGGGGAGGGAGGGGGGAGTGTGCGGTGCGTGGGGGGGAGGGAGGGGGAGGGGGGGAGGGAGGGGGGAGAGGGCGGTGCGTGGGGGGGAGGGAGGGGGGAAGGGGGCGGTGCATGGGGGAGGGGGCGGTGCGTGGGGGGGAGGGGGCGGTGCGCGGGGGGGAGGGGCCGTGGGTGTTTGTGGAGGGGCTGTATGTGTGGGCGAGGGGCTGAGTGGGGTGGGGCTCTGTGGAGGAGGGGTTGTGTGTGTGTTTCTGTGTGTGGAGGGGTTGTGTGTGGAGGGGTTGTGTGTGGAGGGTTGTGTGTGGGGGGGGTTGTGTATGGGGGGCTGTGTGTGTGTGTGGAGGAGGGGCTGCGTGTGTGTGTGGAGGAGGGGCTGCCTGGAGGAGGGGCTGCGTGTGTGTGGAGGAGGGGCCGTGTGTGTGGAGGGGCTGGGTGTGGGGAGGAGGGGCTGTGTGTGTGTGGAGGAGGGGCTGTGTGTGTGTGGAGGAGGGGCTGTGTGTGTGTGGAGGAGGGGCTGTGTGTGTGGAGGAGGGGCTGTGTGTGTGGAGGAGGGGCTGTGTGTGTGTGTGTGGAGGAGGGGCTGTGTGTGTGTGTGTGGAGGAGGGGCTGTGTGTGTGTGTGTGGAGGAGGGGCTGTGTGTGTGTGTGTGGAGGAGGGGCTGTGTGTGTGTGTGTGTGTGGAGGAGGGGCTGTGTGTGTGTGTGTGGAGGAGGGGCTGTGTGTGTGTGGAGGAGGGGCTGTGTGTGTGTGGAGGAGGGGCTGTGTGTGTGTGGAGGAGGGGCTGTGTGGAGGAGGGGCTGTGTGTGGAGGAGGGGCTGTGTGTGTGTGGAGGAGGGGCTGTGTGTGTGTGGAGGAGGGGCTGTGTGTGTGTGGAGGAGGGGCTGTGTGTGTGTGGAGGAGGGCTGTGTGTGTGTGGAGGAGGGCTGTGTGCGCCTGGGGGGATAGAGGCTGTGTGTGTGGGGGGCTATGTGTGTGGAGGAGGGGTTGTTTGTTTGTGTGTGTATGTTTGAAGGAGGGGCTGTGTCTCGGAGGGTCTGTGTGGAAGAGGGGCTGTGTGTGGAAGAGGGGCTGTGTGTGTGGAAGAGGGGCTGTGTGTGTGGAAGAGGGGCTCTGTGTGTGGAAGAGGGGCTCTGTGTGTGGAAGAGGGGCTGTGTGTGTGTGGAAGAGGGGCTGTGTGTGTGTGGAAGAGGGGCTGTGTGTGTGTGGAAGAGGGGCTGTGTGTGTGTGGAAGAGGGGCTGTGTGTGTGTGGAGGAGGGGCTGTGTGTAGGAGGGGCTGTGTGTGTGGAAGAGGGGCTGTGTGTGTGTGTGGAAGAGGGGCTGTGTGTGTGTGTGGAGGAGGGGCTGTGTGTGTGTGGAGGAGGGGCTGTGTGTGTGTGGAGGCGGGGCTGTGTGTATGTGTGTGTGGAGGAGGGGCTGTGTGTGTGTGTGGAGGAGGGGCTGTGTGTGTGTGGAGGAGGGGCTGTGTGTGTGTGGAGGAGGGGCTGTGTGTGTGTGTGGAGGAGGGGCTGTGTGTGTGTGGAGGAGGGGCTGTGTGTGTGTGGAGGAGGGGCCTGTGTGTGTGGAGGAGGGGCTGTGTGTGTGTGGAGGAGGGGCTGTGTGTGTGTGGAGGAGGGGCTGTGTGTGTGTGGAAGAGGGGCTGTGTGTGTGTGGAGGAGGGGCTGTGTGTGTGGAGGAGGGGCTGTGTGTGTGGAGGAGGGGCCGTGTGTGTGGAGGAGGGGCTGTGTGTGTGGAGGAGGGGCCGTGTGTGTGGAGGAGGGGCTGTGTGTGTGTGGAGGAGGGGCTGTGTGTGTGGAGGAGGGGCTGTGTGTGTGTGGAGGAGGGGCTGTGTGTGTGTGGAGGAGGGGCTGTGTGTGTGGAGGAGGGGCTGTGTGTGTGGAGGAGGGGCTGTGTGTGCAGGAGGGGTGTGGAGGAGGGTCTGTGTGCATGTGGAGGAGGGGCGGTGTGTGGAGGAGGGGCGGTGTGTGGAGGAGGGGCGGTGTGTGGAGGAGGGGCGGTGTGTGGAGGAGGGGCGGTGTGTGGAGGAGGGGCGGTGTGTGTAGGAGGGGCGGTGTGTGGAGGAGGGGCGGTGTGTGGAGGGGGGGAGGGGGCGGGGAGGGGGGGAGGGGGCGGTGCGTGCGGGGGAGGGGGGAGGGGCGGTGTGTGTGGAGGAGGGGCGGTGTGTGTGGAGGAGGGGCGGTGTGTGTGGAGGAGGGGTGGTGTGTGGAGGAGGGGCGTTGTGTGTGGAGGAGGGGCGGTGTGTGTGTGGAGGAGGGGCTGTGTGTGTGGAGGAAGGGCTGTGTCTGGAGGAGGGCTGTGTGTGTGGAGGAGGGCTGTGTGTGTGGAGGAGGGGCTGTGTGTGTGGAGGAGGGGCTGTGTGTGTGGAGGAGGGGCTGTGTGTGTGGAGGAGGGGCTGTGTGTGTGGAGGAGGGGCTGTGTGTGTGGAGGAGGGGCTGTGTGTGGAGGAGGGGCGGTGTGTGTGGAGGAGGGGCGGTGTGTGTGGAGGAGGGGCTGTGTGTGTGGAGGAGGGGCTGTGTGTGTGTGGAGGAGGGGCTGTGTGTGTGTGTGGAGGAGGGGCTGTGTGTGGAGGAGGGGCTGTGTGTGTGGAGGAGGGGCTGTGTGTGTGTGGAGGAGGGGCTGTGTGTGTGGAGGAGGGGCTGTGTGTGTGTGGAGGAGGGGCTGTGTGTGTGTGGAGGAGGGGCTGTGTGTGTGTGTGGAGGGGGGGTTGTGTGTGTGGAGGAGGGGTTGTGTGTGTGTGGAGGAGGGGTTGTGTGTGTGTGGAGGAGGGGTTGTGTGTGTGTGTGGAGGAGGGGTTGTGTGTGTGTGTGGAGGAGGGGCTGTGTGTGTGTGGAGGAGGGGCTGTGTGTGTGTGGAGGAGGGGCTGTGTGTGTGGAGGAGGGGCTGTGTGTGTGGAGGAGGGGCTGTGTGTGTGTGGAGGAGGGGCTGTGTGTGTGTGGAGGAGGGGCTGTGTGTGTGTGGAGGAGGGGCTGTGTGTGTGTGGAGGAGGGGCTGTGTGTGTGTGGAGGAGGGGTTGTGTGTGTGTGGAGGAGGGGTTGTGTGTGTGTGGAGGAGGGGTTGTGTGTGTGTGGAGGAGGGGTTGTGTGTGTGTGGAGGAGGGGTTGTGTGTGTGTGGAGGAGGGGCTGTGTGTGTGTGGAGGAGGGGCTGTGTGTGTGTGGAGGAGGGGCTGTGTGTGTGTGGAGGAGGGGCTGTGTGTGTGTGGAGGAGGGGCTGTGTGTGTGTGGAGGAGGGGCTGTGTGTGTGGAGGAGGGGCTGTGTGTGTGTGGAGGAGGGGCTGTGTGTGTGTGGAGGAGGGGCTGTGTGTGTGTGGAGGAGGGGCTGTGTGTGTGTGGAGGAGGGGCTGTGTGTGTGTGGAGGAGGGGCTGTGTGTGTGGAGGAGGGGCTGTGTGTGTGGAAGAGGGGCTGTGTGTGTGGAAGAGGGGCTGTGTGTGTGGAAGAGGGGCTGTGTGTGTGGAAGAGGGGCTGTGTGTGTGGAAGAGGGGCTGTGTGTGTGGAAGAGGGGCTGTGTGTGTGGAAGAGGGGCTGTGTGTTTGGAAGAGGGACTGTGTGCATGTGGAGGAGGTGCTGTGTTTGTGCGTGAAGGAGGGGCTGTGTCTCGAGGACGGGCTGTGTGCGTGGAGCAGTGGCTGTGTGTGTGTGTTGATGTGTTGCGTATGCTGGGTCTGCGTTTAGCAGAGCAGTGAGAGAGACAGGCTACCAACACTTGTTGAAGTACAACTCTATTTTATTCAGCTATGAGCTGTTAAACATACTTGCACTGTGGGTTGACACTATGTTGGGTTGACTGGAGACCTGAGGCTAACCTGACCAGACTATACTGCTAGCACATGGTCGATGTTCGTGTTACTGATCACAGGCTCTGGCTGTCTCAGAGGCTGCAGCCCGAATCAGCAGGAATACCAGTGCCATCTGGGTATATTGTGGCCGTGTTCTGTCTGGTGATTGGCTGCTGTGTTCTGTGTGTTGATTGGTCTTTCAGTGTGTAAGTCAGTGTCTGTCTCTGCACCATCATATACTTGTGTGTATATTATGACATCTATACGGGGAGGGGGGAGTGTGCGGGGGGCGGGGGGGGGGGGGGCGAGTGTGCGGGGGCGGGGCGGGGGCGAGTGTGCGGGGAGGGGGGGGGGAAGTGTGAGGACGGGGCGAGTGTGAGGGGGGGGAATGTGCGGGGAGGGGGGGGAAGTGTGCGGGGGGGGGCGAGTGTGCGGGGGCGGGGGGGGCGAGTGTGCGGGGAGGGGGGGGAAGTGTGAAGACGGGGGGAGTGTGAGGGGGGGAAATGTGCGGGGAGGGGGGGAAGTGTGCGGGGAGGGGGGGAAGTGTGCGGGGAGTGTGAGGGGGGAAGTGTGCGGGGAGGGGGGGGAAGTGTGCGGGGAGGGGGGGGAAAGTGTGCGGGGAGGGGGGGGGGGAAGTGTGCGGGAGGGGGGGGAAGTGTGCGGGGAGGGGGGGGAAAGTGTGCGGGGAGGGGGGGGGGAAGTGTGCGGGGACGGGGGGGAAGTGTGCGGGGAGGGGGGGGGAAGTGTGCGGGGGGGGAAGTGTGCGGGGGGGGGAAGTGTGCGGGGGGGGGGTGTGAGGGGGGGAGGAGTGTGAGGGGGGGAAGTGTGAGGGGGCGGGGAGGGGGGGAGTGTGTGCGCGGGGAGGGGGGAGAAAGTGTGCGGGGAGGGGGGGAAGTGTGCGGGGAGGGGGGGGGAAAGTGTGCGGGGAGGGGGGGGGGGGAAGTGTGCGGGGGGGGAGAAGTGTGCGGGGGGGGAAGTGTGCGGGGGGGAAGTGTGAGGGGGCGGGGAGGGGGGGGAGTGTGTGCGCGGGGAGGGGGGGGGGAAGTATGCGGGGAGGGGGGGGGAAGTGTGCGGGGAGGGGGGGAAGTGTGCGGGGAGGGGGGGGGAAGTGTGCGGGAGGGGGGGGGGGAAGTGTGCGGGGAGGGGGGGGAAGTGTGCGGGGAGGGGAAGTGTGCGGGGAGGGGGGGGGGAAGTGTGCGGGGAGGGGGGGGGAAGTGTGCGGGGAGGGGGGGGGAAGTGTGCGGGGAGGGGGGGGAAGTGTGCGGGGGGGGGAAAGTGTGCGGGGGGGGGAAAGTGTGCGGGGGGGGGGAAGTGTGCGGGGGGGAGAAGTGTGCGGGGAGGGGGGGGAAGTGTGCGGGGGTTGAGGTGTGCGGGGGGGGTGTGTGAGGGGGGGAGGAGTGTGAGGGGGGGGGAAGTGTGAGGGGGCGGGGAGGGGGGGGGTGTGCGCGGGGAGGGTGCGGGAAGGGGGGGGGGGTAGTGTGCGGGGAAGGGGGGGGAGTGTGCGGGGAGAGGGGGGGAGTGTGCGGGGAGGGGGTGTGTGCGGGGGGGGGGGGGGAGTGTGCGGGGAGGGGGGGGGGAGTGTGCGGGGAGGGGGGGAGTGTGCGGGGAGGGGGGGGGTGTGCGGGGAGGGGGGGGAAGTGTGCGGGGAGGGGGGGAGTGGGCGGGGAGGAGGGGGGAGTGTGCGGGGAGGGGGGGGGAGTGTGCGGGGGGCGAGTGTGCGGGGAGGGGGGGGAAGTGTGAGGACGGGGGGAGTGTGAGGGGGGGAAATGTGCGGGGAGGGGGGGGAAGTGTGCGGGGAGGGGGGGGAAGTGTGCGGGGAGGGGGGGAAGTGTGCGGGGAGGGGGGGGAGTGTGCGGGGAGGGGGGGGGGGAGTGTGAGGGGGGAAGTGTGCGGGGAGGGGGGGGGAAGTGTGCGGGGAGGGGGGGGAAGTGTGCGGGGAGGGGGGGAAGTGTGCGGGGAGGGGGGGGGGGGAAAGTGTGCGGGGAGGGGGGGGAAGTGTGCGGGGAGGGGGGGGGAAAGTGTGCGGGGAGGGGGGGGGAAAGTGTGCGGGGAGGGGGGGGGAAGTGTGCGGGGAGGAGGGGGTGAAAGTGTGCGGGGAGGGGGGGTGCGGAGTGTGTGGGGAGGGGGGGGAGGGGGGGGGAGTGTGCGGGGGGGAGTGTGCGGGGTGGGGGGGCAGTGTGCGGGGAGGGGGGGGAGTGGGGGGGGGGTGCGGGGAGCGGGGAGGAGGGTGCGGGAAGGGGGGGGAGGGTGCGGGGAGGGGGGGTGGGTGTGTGCGGGGAGGGGGGGTGGGTGTGTGCGGGGAGTGGGGGTGGGTGTGTGCGGGGAGGGGGGGTGGGCGGGGGGGGGAAGTGTGAGGGGGGGAGTGTGCGGGGAGGGGGGGTGGGTGTGTGCGGGGAGGGGGGGTGGGTGTGTGCGGGGAGGGGGGGTGGGCGGGGGGGGGGGAAGTGTGAGGGGGGGAGTGTGCGGGGAGGGGGAGTGTGCGGGGAGGGGGGGGAAGTGTGCAGGGAGGGAGGGGGGGAAGTGTGCAGGGAGGGAGGGGGGGGAAGTATGCGGGGAGGGAGGGGAAGTGTGCGGGGAGGGGGGGGGGAGTGTGCGGGGAGGGGGGGGGGAGTGTGCGGGGAGGGGGGGAAGTGTGCGGGGAGGGGGGGTGGGAGTGTGCGGGGAGGGGTGGTGGGAGTGTGCGGGGAGGGGGGGTGGGAGTGTGCGGGGAGGGGGGGTGGGTGTGTGCGGGGAGGGGGGGTGGGCGGGGGGGGGGAGGGGGGTGGGTGTGTGCGGGGAGGGGGGGTGGGTGTGTGCGGGGAGGGGGGTGCGAGGGGAGGGGGGTGCGGGGATGGGGGGGGAGTGTGCGGGGAGGTGGGGGGTGCGGAGAGGTGGGGGGTGGTGTGCGGGGAGGGAGGGGGGGGAGTGTGCGGGGAGGGGGGAGTGTGCAGGGGGGGGGGGTGGGAGTGTGCGGGGAGTGGGGGGGGCGGGTGTGCGGGGGGGGGTGGGAGTGTGCGGGGAAGGGGGGGGGGGAGTGTGCGGGGAGGAGGGGGTAGGAGTGAGCGGGGAGGAGGGGGTGGGAGTGTGCGGGGAGGAGGGGGTGGGAGTGTGCGGGGAGGGGGGGTGGGAGTGTGCGGGGAGGGGGGTTGGGAGTGTGCGGGGAGGGGGGGTGGGAGTGTGCGGGGGGGGTGGGAGTGTGCGGGGAGGGGGGGTGGGAGTGTGCGGGGAGGGGGGGTGGGAGTGTGCGGGGAGGGGGGTGGGAGTGTGCGGGGAGGGGGGGGGAGTGTGCGGGGTGGGGGGGGGCAGTGCGGGGAGGGGGGGGGAAGTGTGCGGGGGGGGAGGGGGGGGTGCGGGGAGGGTGCGGGGAGGGGGGGGCAAGTGTGCGGGGAGAGGGGGGGAGGGGGGTGTGCGGGGAGGAGGGGGAGGGTGCAGGGAGGGGGGGGGGAGGGTGCGGGGAGGGGGGGGAGGGTGCGGGGAGGGGGGGGAGTGTGCGGCGAGGGGGGGGTGGGTGTGTGCGGGGAGGGGGTGTGCGGGGTAGGGGTGCGGGGAGGTAGGGGTGGGGTGCGGGGGGGGTGGGGTGCGGGTAGGTGGGGGGGGTGCGGGGATGGGGGGGGAGTGCGCGGGGAGGGGGTGTTTGCGGGAGGGGGGGAAGTGTGCGGGGAGGGGGGCATTGTGCGGGGAGGGGGGGGGGGAGTGAGTGGGGAGGGGGGGGGAGTGTGCGGGGAGTGGGGAGGGGGGGAGTGTGCGGGGAGTGAGGGGGGGGAGTGTGCGGGGAGTGGGGGGGGGAGTGTGCGGGGAGTGGGGGGGGGGGGAGTGTGCGGGGAGTGGGGGGGGGGAGTGTGCGGGGCGGGGGGGGGAGTGTGCGGGGCCGGGGGGGGGGGGAAGTGTGCGGGGAGGGTGGCATTGTGCGGGGAGGGGGGGGGGAGTGAGTGGGAGGGGGGGAGTGTGCGGGGAGTGGGGAGGGGGGGGGGAGTGTGCGGGGAGTGGGGGGAGTGTGCGGGGCGGGGGGGGGGGAGTGTGCGGGGAGGGGGGAGTGTGCGGGGCCCGGGGGGGGGGGGGAGTGTGCGGGGAGGGGTGCATTGTGCGGGGAGGGGGGGGAGTGTGCGGGAGGGGGGGGGAGTGTGCGGGGAGGGGGGGGGGGAGTGTGCGGGGAGTGGGGAGGGGGGGGAGTGTGCGGGGAGTGGGGAGGGGGTGGGGGAGTGTGCGGGGAGTGGGGGGGGGGAGTGTGCGGGGGGGGGGGAGTGTGCGGGGGGGGGGGAGTGTGCGGGGGGGGGGGTGCATTGTGCGGGGAGGGGTGCATTGTGCGGGGAGGGGGGGAGTGTGCGGGGAGGGGGGGGAGTGTGCGGGGAGGGGGGGGGGAGTGTGCGGGGGGGGGGGAGTGTGCGGGGAGGGGGGGGGAGTGTGCGGGGAGGGGGGGGGGAGTGTGCGGGGAGGGGGGGGAGTGTGCGGGAGGGGGGAGTGTGCGGGGAGGGGGGGAGTGTGCGGGGGGGGTACGGGGTGGGGTGCGGGGAGGTAGGGGTGGGGTGGGGTGCGGGGAGGTAGGGGTGGGGTGCGGGTAGGTGGGGGGGGTGCGGGGAGGGGGGGAGTGCGCGGGGAGGGGGTGTTTTGCGGGGAGGGGGGGGGAGTGTGCGGGGAGGGGGGGGGAGTGTGCGGGGAGGGGGGGCATTGTGCGGGGAGGGGGGGGAGTGCGCGGGGAGGGGGTGTTTTGCGGGGAGGGGGGGGAGTGTGCGGGGAGGGGGGCATTGTGCGGGGAGGGGGGGTAGGGAGTGTGCGGGGGGGGGGGGAGTGTGCGGGGAGGGGGGGGGAGTGTGCGGGAGGGTGGGGGGGGAGTGTGCGGGGAGGGGGCTGGGAGTGTGCGGGGAGGGGGGGGAGTGTGCGGGGAGGGGGTATTGTGCGGGGAGGGGGGGGGAAGTGTGCGGGGAGGGGGGGGAGAGTGCGGGGAGGGGGGTGGGAGTGTGCGGGGAGGGGGGGAGTGTGCGGGGAGGGGGTATTGTGCGGGGAGGGGGGTGGGAGTGTGCGGGGAGGGGGGGGGAGTGTGCGGGGAGGGGGGGGGAGTGTGCGGGGAGGGGGGGGGAGTGTGCGGGGAGGGGGGGGAGTGTGCGGGGAGGGGGGGGAGTGTGCGGGGGGGGGGAGAGTGTGCGGGGAAGGGGGGAGAGTGTGCGGGGAAGGGGGGAGAGTGTGCGGGGAAGGGGGGGAGTGTGCGGGGAGGGGGGGGAGTGTGCGGGGAGGGGGGGAGTGTGCGGGGAGGGGGGCGTTGTGCGGGGAGGGGTGGGCGGCGAGTGTGCGGGAAGGGGGGCGGGGAGTGTGCGGGGAGAGGGGGGGCGGGGAGTGTGCGGGGAGGCGGGGGGAGTGTGCGGGGAGGGGGGGGAGTGTGCGGGGGGGGAGGGGGGGGGGGGGGGGGGAGTGTGCGGGGAGGGGGGGGGAGTGTGCGGGGAGGGGGGGGGGGAGTGTGCGGGGAGGGGGGGGGAGTGTGCGGGAGGGGGGGGAGTGTGCGGGGAGGGGGGCATTGTGCGGGGAGGGGGGGGAGAGTGTGCAGGGAGGGGGGGAATGTGCGGGGGGGGAATGTGTGGGGAGGGGGGGGCGGGGAGTGTGCGGGAAGGGGGGCGGGGAGTGTGCGGGGAGAGGGGGGCAGGGAGTGTGCGGGGCGGGGGGGTGAGTGCGGGGGGGGAAGTGTGCGGGGAGGGGTCGGGGAGTGTGCGGAGTGGGGGGAGTGTGCGGGGGAGGGGGAGAGTGTGCGGGGGATGGGGCGGGGAGTGTGCAGGGGAGGGGGGGCAAGAGTGTGCGGGGAGGGGAGGGAGTGTGCAGGGGAGGGGGGAAGAGTGTGCGGGAGGGGAGGGAGTGTGCAGGGGAGGGGGGGAAGAGTGTGCGGGGAGGGGAGGGAGTGTGCGGGGGAGGGGAGGGAGTGTGCGGGGGAGGGGAGGGATTGTGCAGGGAGGGGAGGGAGTGTGCGGGGAGGGGAGGGAGTGTGCGGGGGAGGGGAGGGAGTGTGCGGGGGAGGGAGGGAGTGTGCGGGGAGGGGGGGTGTGCGGGGAGGGGGGGGGAGTGTGTGGGGAGGGGGGCATTGTGCGGGGAGGGGGGGAGTGTGTGGGGAGGGGGGCATTGTGCGGGGAGGGGGGGAGAGTGTGCAGGGAGGGGGGGGGAGTGTGCGGGGAGGGGGGGAATGTGCGGGGAGGGGGGGCGTGGAGTGTGCGGGGAGGGGGGGGAATGTGCGGGGAGGGGGGGCGGCGAGTGTGCGGGAAGGGGGGCGGGGGGTGAGTGCGGGGGGGGGGGAGTGTGCGAGGAGGGATCGGGGAGTGTGCGGAGTGGGGGGGAGGGTGCGGGGGAGGGTGGGTGCGGGGGAGGGGGAGAGTGTGCGGGAGAGGGGGAGAGTGTGCGGGGGATGGGGCGGGGAGTGTGCAGGGGAGGGGGGGAAGAGTGTGCGGGGAGGGGAGGGAGTGTGCGGGGGAGGGTGGGTGCGGGGGAGGGGGGGAAGAGTGTGCGGGGGAGGGGGAGAGTGTGCGGGGGAGGGGGAGAGTGTGCGGGGGATGGGGCGGGAGTGTGCAGGGGAGGGGGGGAAGAGTGTGCGGGGAGGGGAGGGAGTGTGCAGGGGAGTGGGGGAAGAGTGTGCGGGGAGGGAGTGTGCAGGGGAGGGGGGAAAGAGTGTGCGGGGAGGGGAGGGAGTGTGCGGGGGAGGGGAGGGAGTGCGGGGAGGGGAGGGAGTGTGCGGGGGAGGGGAGGGAGTGTGCGGGGAAGGGGAGGGAGTGCGGGGAGGGGAGGGAGTGTCCGGGGGAGGGGAGTGACTGTGCGGGGGAGGGGAGTGACTGTGCGGGGGAGGGGAGGGGAGTGAGTGTACGGGGAGGGGAAGGGTGTGCGGGGGGGGGGGAGGGGTGTGCGAGGAGGGGAGGTGGTGTGTATGGGAGGGGAGGGATGAGCAGGGGAGTGGCGGGGTTGTGCGGGGGAGGGGAGGGGTGTGCTGGGGAGGTGTGTGCGGGGGAGGGAAGGGGGAGTAGGCGGGGGAGGGGAAGTGGGCGGGGAGGGGGAGTGGGCGGGTGTGGGCGGCCGAGGGGGGTGGGAGTGGGCGGCCAAGGGTGAGGGGGCGGGGGTGGGGGAGTGGGCGGCCGAGGGGGGTGGGAGTGTGCGGGGAGGGGGGGGGGGAGTGTGCGGGGAGTGGGGCATTGTGCGGGGAGGGGGGGGGGAGTGTGGCGGGAGGGGGGGGTGGAGTGTGCGGGAGGGGGGGGGTGGAGTGTGCGGGGAGGGGGGGGGGAGTGTGCGGGGAGGGGGGTGCGGGGAGGGGGGGGGTGAGTGTGCGGGGAGGGGGGGGCGAGTGTGCGGGGAGGTGGGGGGGGGGGAGTGTGCGGGGAGGTGGGGGGGTAGTGTGCGGGGAGGGGGGGGTGCGGGGAGGGGGGGGAGTGTGCGGGGAGGGGGGGGGTGCGGGGAGGGGGGGAGTGTGCGGGGAGGGGGGGAGAGTGTGCAGGAGGGGGGGGAGTGTGCGGGGAGGGGGGGAATGTGCGGGGAGGGGGGAATGTGCGGGGAGGGGGGGGCGTGGAGTGTGCGGGGAGGGGGGGGAATGTGCGGGGAGGGGGGGGCGGCGAGTGTGCGGGAAGGGGGGCGGGGAGTGTGCTGGGAGAGGGGGGGGGCGGGGAGTGTGCGGGGCGGGGGGGTGAGTGCGGGGGGGGTTGGGTTCGGGGAGGGGGGAAGAGTGTGCGGGGGAGGGGGAGAGTGTGCGGGGGGATGGGGCGGGGAGTGTGCTGGGGAGGGGGGGGAAGAGTGTGCGGGGAGGGGAGGGAGTGTGCAGGGGAGGGGGGAAGGAGTGTGCAGGGGAGGGGGGGAAGGAGTGTGCGGGGGAGGGGAGGGAGTGTGGAGGGAGTGTGCGGGGAGGGGAGGGAGTGTGCGGGGGAGGGGAGGGAGTGTGCGGGGGAGGGGGGGGGAGTGTGCGGGGAGGGGGGGAGTGTGCGGGGAGGGGGGGGAGAGTGTGCGGGGAGGGGGGGGAATGTGCAGGGGGGGGGGGAGTGTGCGGGGAGGGGGGGGGATGTGCGGGGAGGGGGGGGCGTGGAGTGTGCGGGGAGGGGGGGAATGTGCGGGGAGGGGGGGCGGCGAGTGTGCGGGAAGGGGGGCGGGGAGTGTGCTGGGAGGGGGGGGGGGGCGGGGAGAGTGCGGGGGGGGTGGGTGCGGGGAGGGGGGGAAGGAGTGTGCGGGGGAGGGGGAGAGTGTGCTGGGGAGGGGGGGAAGAGTGTGCGGGGAGGGGAGGGAGTGTGCAGGGGAGGGGGGGAAGAGTGTGCAGGGAGGGGAGGGAGTGTGCAGGGGAGGGGGGAAAGAGTGTGCGGGGAGGGGAGGGAGTGTGCGGGGAGGGGAGGGAGTGTGCGGGGGAGGGGAGGGTGTGTGCGGGGAGGGGAGGGAGTGTGCGGGGAGGGGAGGGAGTGTGCGGGGAGGGGAGGGAGTGTGCGGGGGAGGGGAGGGAGTGTGCGGGGGAGGGGAGGGAGTGTGCGGGGAGAGGAGGGAGTGTGCGGGGGAGGGGAGGGAGTGTGCGGGGGAGGGGAGGGAGTGTGCGGGGGAGGGGAGGGAGTGTGCGGGGGAGGGGAGGGAGTGTGCGGGGGAGGGGAGGGAGTGTGCGGGGGAGGGGAGGGAGTGTGCGGGGGAGGGGAGGGAGTGTGCAGGGGAGGGGAGGGAGTGTGCGGGGGAGGGGAGGGAGTGTGCGCGGAGGGGAGGGGGTGTGCGGGCGGACGGTGTGCGTGGAGGGGAGAGGGTGTGCGGGGGGGGAGGGCTGTGTGCGAGGAGGGGAGGTGGTGTGTATGGGAGGGGAGGGGTGAGCAGGGGAGTGGCGGGGTTGTGCGGGGGAGGGGAGGGGTGTGCGGAGGGGGAGTGGGCGGGTGTGGGCGGGGAGGGGGAGTGGGTGGCCGAGGGGTAGGGAGTGGGCGGCCGAGGGTGAGGGGGCAGGGGTGGGGGAGTGGGCGGCCGAGGGGGAGGGAGTGGGCGGCTGAAGGAGAGGTAGTGGGCGGCCGAGGGAGAGGTAGTGGACGGCCGAGGGGGAGGGAGTGGGCGGGGTGGGGGTGGAGTATGCGGGGGAGGGGAAGAGAGTGTGCGGGCAAGGGGGAGAGAATGGGCGGGCGAGGGGGGAGAATGGGCGGCGGAGGGGGGAGAATGGGCGGGCGAGGTAGGAGTGTGTGCGGGGAAGAGGGCGAGTTTGAGAGGGGGAGTGTGTGCGGCGGGGAGGGGGAGTATGTGCGGGGGGGGTTAGTGTGTGCGGGGGTGGTTGTGTGCGTGGGGGGAGAGTGTGTGTGGGGAAGGGTGGGGGAGTGTGTGCGGGGAGGGGGAGTGTGTGCGCGGGATAGGGGGAGTTTGTGCGGGGGAGAGGGGTAGTGTGTGAGGGGAATGTATGCGGGGGGGGGTTGCGGGGAGGGGGAGTGAGTGCGGTGGGGGGGGGAGTGTGCGGGGGAGGGGGGAGCGTACGTGGGGGGGTAAGTGCGTGGCGGGAGGGGGGAGTGTGCAGGAGGGGGGAGTGTGGAGTGTGCGGGGAGGGGGGTTGCAGTGTGCGGGGGGGGGAAGAGTGCGGGGAGGGGGGGTGGGAGTGTGTGGGGAAGGGGGGGGGGGAGTGTGCGGGGAGGTGGGGTTGAGTGTGCGGGGAGGGGGGGAAAGTGTGCGGGGAGGGGAGAGTGCGCGGGAGGGTTGAGTGTGCAGGGGAGGGGGGGAGAGTGTGCGGGGAGGGGAGGGAGTGTGCGTGGGAGGGGAGGGAGTGTGCGGGAAGGGGAGGGAGTGTGCGGGGAGGGGGGAAGAGTGTGCGGGGAGGGAGTGTGCGGGGGAGGGGACGGAGTGGGAGGGGAGGGAGTGTGCGGGGAGGGGAGGGAGTGTGCGGGGCAGGGGAGGGAGTGTGCGGGGCAGGGGAGGGAGTGTGCGGGGCAGGGGAGGGAGTGTGCGGGGCAGGGGAGGGAGTGTGCGGGGCAGGGGAGGGAGTGTGCGGGGCAGGGGAGGGAGTGTGCGGGCGAGGGGAGGGATTGTGCGGGGAGGGGAGGGAGGTGTGCGGGGGAGGGGAGGGATTGTGCGGGGAGGGGAGGGAGTGTGCGGTGGGGGGGGAAGGAGTGTGCGGGGAGGGGGGGTGGAGTGTGCTGGTGGGGGAGTGTGGAGTGTGCGGGGGAGGGGGTGGAGTGTGCGGCGGGGGCGTGGAGTGTGTGGGGAGGGGGAGGGGGTGTGTGGAGTGTGCAGGGAGTGTGGGGTGGAGTGTGCGGGGAGGGGGGGGTGGAGTGTGCGGGGAGGGGGGGGAGTGTGCGGGGAGGGGGGGAGTGTGCGGAGGGGGGGGGGGAGGGGGGGGGAGTGTGCGGAGAGGGGGGGGGGAAGTGTGCGGGGAGGGGTGGTGGGAGTGTGTGGCGAGGGGGGGTGGGAGTGTGCGGGGAGGGGCGGGTGGGAGTGTGCGGGGAGGGGTGGGTGGGAGTGTGCGGGGAGGGGCGGGTGGGAGTGTGCGGGGAGGGGGGTGGGAGTGTGCGGGGTGGGGGGGTGGGAGTGTGCGGGGAGGGGGGTGGGAGTGTGCGGCGAGGGGGGGTGGGAGTGTGCGGGGAGGGGGCGGGTGGGAGTGTGCGGCGAGGGGGGGTGGGAGTGTGCGGGGAGGGGCGGGTGGGAGTGTGCGGGGAGGGGCGGGTGGGAGTGTGCGGGGAGGGGCGGGTGGGAGTGTGCGGGGAGGGGCGGGTGGGAGTGTGCGGGGAGGGGGGGTGGAGTGTGCGGGGAGGTGGGTTGGGAGTGTGCGGGAGGTGGGTTGGGAGTGTGCGGGGAGAGGGGGGTGGGAGTGTGCGGGGAGGGGGGTGGAGTGTGCGGGGAGGGGGGGTGGAGTGTGCGGGGAGGGGGGGTGGAGTGTGCGGGGAGGTGGGTTGCGAGTGTGCGGGGAGAGGGGGGTGGGAGTGTGCGGGGAGGGGGGTGGAGTGTGCGGGGAGGGGGGTGAGTGGAGGGGGGAGTGTGTGGGGGGTGTGCGGGGTGGTGTGTGGGGTGGTGTGCGGGGAGAGGGGGGTGGGAGTGTGCGGGGAGGGGGGGTGGAGTGTGCGGGGAGGGGGGGTGGAGTGTGCGGGGAGGGGGGGGTGGAGTGTGCGGGAGGGGGGGTGGGAGTGTGCGGGGAGGGGGGGTGGGAGTGTGCGGGGAGGGGGGGTGGGAGTGTGCGGGGAGGGGGGGTGGGAGTGTCCGGGGAGGGGAGGGGGGGGTGGGAGTGTGCGGGGAGGGGGCTGGAGTGTGCGGGGAGGGGGGGTAGCGTGCGGGGAGGGGGGGACTGTGCGGGGAGGGGGGGGGGGGGAGTGTGCCGGGAGGGGGTGTGAGTGTGCGGGGAGGGGGGAGTGTGTGTGCGGGGAGGGGGGAGTGTGTGTGCGGGGAGGGGGGTGTACGTGCGGGGAGTGGGGGGGTGCGAGGGGAGGGGGGGTGCGGGGAAGGGGGCGGAGTGTGCGGGGAGGGATGCGGAGTGTGCGGGGAGGGGGGGGGAGTGTGCGGGGAGGGGGGGTGGAGTGTGCGGGGAGGGGCGGTGGGAGTGTGCGGGGAGGGGGGGTGGGAGTGTGCGGGGAGGGGGGGGTGGGGTGTGCGGGGAGGGGGGGTGGGAGTGTGCGGGGGAGGGGGCAGTGTGTGTGCGGGGAGGGGGGTGTACGTTCGGGGAGTGGGGGGGGTGCGAGGGGAGGGGGGGTGCGGGGAGGGGGGCGGAGTGTGCGGGGAGGGGGGCGGAGTGTGCGGGGAGGGGGGGAGTGTGCGGGGAGGGGGGGGTGGAGTGTGGTGGGAGGGGGGGTGGAGTGTGCGGGGAGGGGGGGTGGGAGTGTTCGGGAGGGGGGGTGGGAGTGTGCGGGGAGGGGGCTGGAGTGTGCGGTGAGGGGGCTGGAGTGTGCGGGGAGGGTGGGTAGTGTGCGGGGAGGGGGGGTGAGTGTGCGGGGAGCGGAGGGGAGTGTGCGGGGAGGGGGGGTGGGAGTGTGCCGGGAGGGGGTGTGAGGTGGGGGTGCGGGGAGGGGGGCGGAGTGTGTGGGGAGGGGGGTGGGGAGTGTGCGGGGAGGGGGGGGGGAGTGTGCAGGGGGGGGGGGGAGTGTGCGGGGGGGGGGGGAGTGTGCGGGGAGGGGGGGGTGTGCGGGGAGGATGGGGGAGTGTGCGGGGAGGGGGGGGAAGTGTGCTGGGAGGGGGGGAGTGTGCGTGGAGGGGGGGGGAGTGGGAGGGGGTAGTGTGCGGGGAGGGGGGAAGTGTGCGGGGATGGGGAGGGGGGGAGTGTGCGGGGAGGGGGGGGAGTGTGCGGAGGGGGCGTGTGCGGGGAGGGGGGGTGCGGGGGTGTGTGTGGGGAGATGGGGGGTGGTGTGCGGGGAGGGGGGGGTAGTGTGCGGGGATGGGGGGGAGTGTGCGGGGAGGGGGGGGGAGTGTGCTTGGAGGGGGGTAGTGTGCGGGTGGGGGGGTTGTGCGGGGAGGGGGGAGAGTGTGCGGGGGGGTTTGTGCGGGGAGGGGGGGGAGTGTGCGGGGGGGGGGGTGGAGTGTGCGGGGAGGGGGGGTGGAGTGTGCGGGGAGGGGGGGGTGGGAGTGTGCGGGGAGGGGGGGTGGGAGTGTGCGGGGAGGGGGGGTGGGAGTGTGCGGGGAGGGGGGGTGGGAGTGTCCGGGGAGGGGGGGTGGAATGTGCGGGGAGGGGGGGGTGGGAGTGTGCGGGGAGGGGGCTGGAGTGTGCGGGGGGGTTTGTGCGGGGAGGGGGTGGAGTGTGCGGGGGGGGGGGGGGGAGTGTGCGGGGGAGGGGGGGGAGTGTGCGGGGAGGGGGGGAGTGTGCGGGGAGGGGGGGAGTGTGAGGGGAGGGGGGGGAGTGTGCGGGGAGGGGGGGGAGTGTGAGGGGAGGGGGGGAGTGTGCGGGGAGGGGGGGGGGAGTGTGCGGTGAGGGAGTGTGCGGGGGGGGGGGGAAGTGTGCGGGGATGTGGGGGGGGAGTGGGGCGAGTGTGCGGGGAGGGGGGGGGAGTGTGCGGGGAGGGAGTGTGCGGGGGAGGGGGGGGAAGTGTGCGGGGGGGGGTGCGGGGATGCGGGGGAGGGAGTGTGCGGTGAGGGGGGGAAGTGTGCGGGGATGCGGGGGGGGAGGGGGAGTGTGCGGAGGGGAGGGGCGTGCGGGGAGGGGGGTAGTGTGCGGGTAGGGGGGGGTTGTGCGGGGGGGGGGGGAGTTGTGCGGGGAGGGGGGGAAGTGTGCGGGGAGGGGGGGTGTTGTGCGGGGAGGGGGGGGGAGTGTGTGGGGAGGGGGGCAGAGTGCAGGGAGGGGGGGGAGTGTGCAGGGAGGGGGGTGAGTGTGCGGGGAGGGGGGGGAGTGTGCGGGGGGGGGAGTGTGCAGGGAGGGGGGAGTGTGCGGGGAGGGGGGTCAGTGTGCAGGGAGGGGGGTTGAGTGTGCGTGGAGGGGGGGAGTGTGCGGGGGGGGGGAGGGCAGTGTGCAGGGAGGGGGAGTGTACGGGGAGGGGGTCAGTGTGCAGGGAGGGGGGGTGAGTGTGCGGGAGGGGGGGAGTGTGCGGGGAGGGGGGGGGCGTGTGCGGGGAGGGGGGAGGGGGGTGGGAGTGTGCGGGGAGGGGGGGAGGGGGGTGGGAGTGTGCGGGTAGGGGGGTGGGAGTGTGCGGGGGGAGGGGGGAGTGTGCGGGGAGGGGGGAGTGTGCGGGTGTGTGTGGGGAGGTGGTGTGTGGGGAGGGGGAGGAGTGTGTGGGGAGGTGGTGTGTGGGGAGGGGGAGGAGTGTGCGGGGAGGGGGGGGGAGTGTGCGGGGCGGGGAGGGGGGGGGGGAGTGTGCAGGGAGGGGGGGGAGTGTGCAGAGGGGGGGAGTGTGCGGGGAGGGGGGGAGAGTACGGGGAGCGGGGGGTTGTGCGGGGAGGGGGGGAAGAGTACGGGGAGCGGGGGGTTGTGCGGGGAGGGGGGGAGTGTACAGGGAGGGGGGGGTTGTGCGGGGAGGGGGGGGAGAGTGTACGGGAGGGGGGGTTGTGCGTGGAGGGGGGGGGGGAGTGTACGGGGGGGGGTGTGCGGGGGGGGGGGGGAGTGTGTGGGGAGGGGGGGGAGTGTGCGGGTAGGGGGGGTTGTGCGGGGGGGGGAGTGTGCGGGGAGGGGGGGTTTGTGGGGGGGGAGTGTGCGGGGAGGGGGGGTTGGTGTGGGGGGGAGTGTGTGGGGAGGGGGGGAGCGTGGGGAGGGGGGGGGGGAGTGTGTGGGGAGGGGGGGTTTGTGTGGGGGGGAGTGTGTGGGGAGGGGGGGAGCGTGGGGAGGGGGGGGGAGTGTGTGGGGAGGGGGGGTTTGTGTGGGGGGGAGTGTGTGGGGAGGGGGGGGAGCGTGGGGAGGGGTGGGGGTGTAGGGAGGGGGGGGGGGAGTGTGTGGGGAGGGGGCGGAGTGTGTGGGGAGGGGGCGGGAGTGTGTGGGGAGGGGGGGGAGTGTGTGGGGAGGGTGGGGAAGTGTGCAGGGAGGTGGGGGGAGTGTGCAGGGAGGTGGAGGGGGCGGGGAGTGTGCGGGGAGGGGCGGCGGGGAGTGTCCGGGGAGGGGAGGCGGGGAGAGCGCGGGGAGGGGGGCGGGGCGTGTGCGGGAGGGGGGGCGGGGCGTGTGCGGGGAGGGGGGGAGAGTGCGGGGGGGGGGAAGAGTGCGGGGGGGGGGAAGTGTGTGGGGAGGTGTGGGGTTGGTGTGCGGGGTGGGGGGGGGTGTGCGGGGAGGGGGGGTGTGCGGGGAGGGGGGGAGAGAGCGGGGAGGGGGGTAGTGTGCGGGTAGGGGGGGGTTGTGCGGGGAGGGGGGGTTGTGTGGGGAGGGGGGAGTGTGCGAGGGGCGGGGAGGGGGGGAGTGTGCGGGGAGGGGGGGAGTGTGCGGAGGGGCGGTGGGAGTGTGCGGGGAGGGGGGGTGGGAGTGTGCGGGAGGGGGGGTGGGAGTGTGCGGGGAGGGGGGGGTGGGAGTGTGCGGGGAGGGGGGGGTAGGAGTGTGCGGGAGGGGGCTGGAGTGTGCGGGGAGGGGGGGTAGTGTGCGGGGAGGGGGGGGACTGTGCGGGGAGGGGGGGTGAGTGTGCGGGGAGGGGAGTGTGCGGGGAGGGGGGGTGGGAGTGTGCCGGGAAGTGGTGTGAGGGGGGGGGGTGCGGGGAGGGGGGCGGAGTGTGCGGGGAGGGGGGCGGAGTTTGCGGGGAGGGGGGCGGAGTGTGCGGGGAGGGGGGGGGAGTGTGCGGGGAGGGGGGGAGTGTTCGGGGAGGGGGAGGAGTGTGCGGGGGGGGGGGGAGTGTGCGGGGAGGGGGGGGAGTGTGCGGGGAGGGGGGGGGCGTGTGCGGGGAGGGGGGGGAGTGTGCGGGTGTGTGTGGGGAGGTGGTGTGTGGGGAGGGGAGGAGTGTGCGGGGAGGAGGGGGGGGGGTGCGGGGCGGGGAGGGGGGGGGGAGTGTGCGGGGAGGGGGGGGGAGAGTGTGCAGGGAGGGGGGGGGGAGTGTGCGGGGAGGGGGGGGAGAGTACGGGGAGCGGGGGGTTGTGCGGGGAGGGGGGGGGGAGTGTACGGGGAGAGGGGGGGTTGTGCGGGGAGGGGGGGAGAGTGTACGGGAGGGGTGGGTTGTGCGGGGACGGGGGGGAGTGTACGGTGGGGGGGGAGTGTGCGGGGGGGGGGGAGTGTGCGGGGGGGGAGTGTGTGGGGAGGGTGCGGGGAGGGGGAGGGTGCGGGGAGGGGGGGAGCGGGGAGGGGGGGGAAGAGTGCGGGGTGGGGGGGGGTAGTGTGAGGGTAGGGGGGGGTTGTGCGGGGAGGGGTGTGCCGGGAGGGGGGGTTTGTGTGGGGGGAGTGTGTGGGGAGGGGGGGAGTGTGGGGAGGGGGGAGTGTGTGGAGGGGTGGGGAGTGTGTGGGGAGGGGGCGGGAGTGTTTGGGGAGGGGGGGGAGTGTGTGGGGAGGGGGGGAGTGTGTGGGGAGGGTGGGGAAGTGTACGGGGAGGGGGGAGTGTGTGGGGAGGGTGGGGAAGTGTACGGGGAGGGGTGGGGAGTGTGTGGGGAGGGGGCGGGTGTGTGTGGGGAGGGGGGGAGTGTGTGGGGAGGGGGGGGAGTGTGTGGGAGGGTGGGGAAGTGTACGGGGAGGGGGGGAGTGTACGGGGAGGGGGGGGGGGGGAGTGTGTGGGGAGGGGGGGGGAGTGTACGGGGAGGGGGGGGGGGGAGTGTGTGGGGAGGGTGGGGAAGTGTAACGGGGAGGGGGGGAGTGTACGGGGGGGGAGGGGGGGGGGAGTGTGCGGGGAGGTGGGGGGAGTGTGCGGGGAGGTGGGGGGAGTGTGCAGGGAGATGGAGGGTGCGGGGAGTGTGCGGGGAGGGGCGGCGGGGAGTGTGCGGGGAGGGGAGGCGGGGAGTGCGCGGGGAGGGGGGGCGGGGCGTGTGCGGGGAGGGGGGGGAGAGTGTGGGGGGGGGGAAGAGTGCGGGGGGGTGAAGTGTGTGGGGAGGTGGGGGTTGGTGTGCGGGGAGGGGGGGGGGAGTGTGCGGGGGGGGGGGGTGCGGGGAGGGGGGGGGAGAGTGCGGGGAGGGGGGGTAGTGTGCGGGTAGGGGGGTTGTGCGGGGAGGGGGGGTTGTGTGGGGAGGCGGGGGGGAGTGTGCGAGAGGGGGGGGGAAATGTGCGGGGAGGGGGGGGGAGTGTGCGGGAGGGGGGGGTGTGCGGGGAGGGGGGGGATTGTACGGGGAGGTGGAGGGGGGGGGCGGGGAGTGTGCGGGAAGGGGGGGCGGGGAGTGTGCGGGGGGGGAAGAGTGCGAGGAGGGGGGGGAGTGTGCGGCGAGGGGGGAGTGTGCGTGAGGGAGGGAGAGTCTGCGGGAGGGAGGGGGAGTGTGCGGGGAGGGGGGGGGGAAGTGTGCGGGGAGGGGGGGGGAGTGTGCGGGGAGGGGGGGGGTGGGAGTGTGCGGCGGGGGAGTGTGCGGGGAGGGGGGGGTGGGAGTTTGTGGGGGGGGGGGTGTGTGCGGGGAGGGGGGAGGAGTGTGCAGGGAGGGGGGAGGGAGTGTGCGGGGAGGGGTGGGGGGAGTGTGCGGGGAGGGGGGGAGAGTACGGGGAGCGGGGGGTTGTGCGAGGAGGGGGGGAAGTGTACGGGGAGGGGGGGGTTGTGCGGGGAGGGGGGGGAGGGGGGTTGTGCGGGGAGGGGGGGGGAGAGTGTACGGGAGGGGGGGGTTGTGCGGGGTGGGAGGGGGGGGAGTGTACGGGGGGGGGAGTGTCCGGGGGGGGGGGGAAGTGTGCGGGGAGGGGGGGGGAGTGTGCGGGGAGGGGGGGTGCGGGGAGGGGGGGGAAGAGTGCGGGGGGGGGTAGTGTGAGGGTAGGGGGGGTTGTGCGTGGGGGGGGGAGTGTGCGGGGAGGGGGGGTTTGTGTGGGGGGGGAGTGTGTGGAGAGGGGGGGGAGTGTGGGGAGGGGTGGGGGTGTGGGGAGGGGGGGGAGTGTGTGGGGAGGGGGCAGGAGTGTGTGGGGAGGGGGGGAGTGTGTGGGGAGGGGGGAGTGTGTGGGGAGGGTGGGGAAGTGTACGGGGAGGGGGGGGGGGAGTGTGCGGGGAGGTGGGGGGAGTGTCGGGGGAGTGTGCGGGGGAGGTGGGGGGAGTGTGCGGGGAGGTGGGGGGAGTGCGCGGGGAGGGGGGGCGGGCGTGTGCGGGGAGGGGGGGAGAGTGTGGTGGGAGGAAGAGTGCGGGGGGGGAAGTGTGTGGGGAGGTGGGGGTTGGTGTGCGGGGAGGGGGGGAGTGTGCGGGGAGGGGGGAGAGTGCGGGGAGGGGGGGTAGTGTGCGGGTAGGGGGGGTTGTGCGGGTAGGGGGGGTTGTGCGGAGAGGGGGGGTTGTGTGGGGAGGGGGGGGTTGTGTGGGGAGGTGGGGGGGAGTGTGCGAGAGGGGGGGGAAATGTGCGGGGAGGGGGGGGAGTGTGCGGGGAGGGGGGGGGAGTGTGCGGGAGGGGGGGGATTGTGCGGGGAGGTGGAGGGGGGCGGGAGTGGGGGCGGGGAGTGTGGGGGCAGGGGGGGGGGAGTGTGCGGGGGGGGCAAGAGTGCGAGGAGGGGGGGGAGAGAGTGCGGGGAGGGGGGGGGGGGAGTGTGCGGCGAGGGGGGGGAGTGTGCGGGAGGGGGGGGAGTGTGCGGGAGGGAGGGGGAGTGTGCGGGGAAGGGGGGGGAAGTGTGCGGGGAGGGAGTGGGGGTGGGAGTGTGCGGGAGGGGGGGAGTGTGTGGGGGGGGGAGTGTGCGGGGGGGGAGTGCGGGGAGGGGGGGAGAGTGTGCGGGGGGGGAGAGTGTGCGGGGAGGGGGGGGGTGTGCGGGGGGGGGAGAGTGTGCGGGGAGGGGGGGGGTGTGCGGGGGTGGAAGTGTGTGGGGAGGTGTGGGGTTGGTGTGCGGGGAGGGGGGGAGTGTGCGGGAGGGGGGGGTGTGCGGGGAGGGGGGGAGTGTGCGGGGAGGGGGGGGTGTGCGGGTAGGGGGGGGTTGTGTGGGGAGGGGGGGTTGTGTGCGAGAGGGGGGGGGAGTGTGCGAGAGGGGGGGGAAATGTGCGGGGAGGGGGGGGAGTGTGCGGGGAGGGGCGGTGGGAGTGTGCGGGAGGGGGGGTGGGAGTGTGCGGGGAGGGGGGGGTAGGAGTGTGCGGGGAGGGGGGGGACTGTGCGGTGAGGGGGGGACTGTGCGGGGAGGGGAGTGTGCGGGGAGGGGGGGTGGGAGTGTGCCGGGAAGTGGTGTGAGGGGGGGGGGGGGTGCGGGGAGGGGGGGCGGAGTGTGCGGGGAGGGGGGCGGAGTGTGCGGGGAGGGGGGCGGAGTGTGCGGGGAGGGGGGGGGGGAGTGTGCGGGGTGGGGGGGTGGAGTGTGCGGGGAGGGGGGGGGGGAAGTGTGCGGGGAGGGGCGAGTGTTCGGGGAGGGGGGGGGAGTGTGCGGGGAGGGGGGGAGTGTGCGGGGAGGGGGGGGAGTGTGCGGGGAGGGGGGGCGTGTGCGGGGAGGGGGGAGGGGGGTGGGAGTGTGCGGGTAGGGGGTTGGGAGTGTGCGGGGAGGGGGGAGTGTGCGGGGAGGGGGGGAGTGTGCGGGGGGAGTGTGCGGGTGTGTATGGGGAGGTGGTGTGTGGGGAGGGGGAGGAGTGTGCGGGGAGGGGGGGTAGTGTGCGGGGCGGGGAGCGGGGGGGAGTGTGCGGGGAGGGGGGGGGAGTGTGCAGGGAGGGGGGGGGAGTGTGCGGGGGGGAGAGTACGGGGAGCGGGGGGTTGTGCGGGAGGGGGGGGAGTGTACGGGGAGGGGGGGGTTGTGCGGGGAGGGGGGGGAGAGTGTACGGGGAGGGGGGGGTTGTGCGGGGAGGGGGGGAGAGTGTACGGGAGGGGTGGGTTGTGCGGGGACGGGGGGAGAGTGTGCGGGGGGGGGGGGGAGTGTGCGGGTAGGGGGGGGTGCGGGGAGGGGGGGGAAGAGTGCGGGGAGGGGGGGGGAAGAGTGCGGGGAGGGGGGGGTAGTGTGAGGGTAGGGGGGGTGTGTGCGGGGAGGGGGGGTGTGTGCGGGGAGGGGGGGGTTTGTGTGGGGGGAGTGTGTGGGGAGGGGGGGAGTGTGGGGAGGGGGGGAGTGTGGGGAGGGGTGGGGAGTGTGTGGGGAGGGGGCGGGAGTGTGTGGGGAGGGTGGGGGGGAGTGTGTGGGGAGGGTGGGGAAGTGTACGGGGAGGGGGGGGAGTGTACGGGGAGGGGGGGGGGGAAGTGTGTGGGGAGGGGGGGGGAGGGGGGGGGAGTGTACGGGGAGGGGGGGGGGGAGTGTGTGGGGAGGGTGGGGAAGTGTACGGGGAGGGGGGGAGTGTACGGGGAGGGGGGGGGGGGGGAGTGTGCGGGGAGGTGGGGGGAGTGTGCGGGGAGGTGGGGGGAGTGTACGGGGAGGTGGGGGGAGTGTGCGGGGAGGTGGGGGGAGTGTACGGGGAGGGGGGGGGGGGGAGTGTGCGGGGAGGTAGGGGGAGTGTGCGGGAGGTGCGGGGAGGTGGGGGGAGTGTGCAGGGAGGTGGGGGGAGTGTGCAGGGAGGTGGAGGGGGCGGGGAGTGTACGGGGAGGGGGGGGTGGAGAGTGTGGGGGGAGTGTGCGGGGAGGTGGGGGGAGTGTGCGGGGAGGTGGGGGGAGTGTGCGGGGAGGTGGGGGGAGTGTGCAGGGAGGTGGGGGGAGTGTGCAGGGAGGTGGAGGGGGCGGGGAGTGTGCGGGGAGGGGCGGCGGGAGTGTGCGGGGAGGGGAGGCGGGGAGTGCGCGGGGAGGGGGGGCGGGGCGTGTGCGGGGAGGGGGGGGAGAGTGTGGGGGGGGAAGAGTGCGGGGGGGGGAAGTGTGTGGGGAGGTGGGGGTTGGTGTGCGGGGAGGGGGGGAGTGTGCGGGGAGGGGGGAGTGTGCGGGGAGGGGGGGGAGAGTGCGGGGAGGGGGGGTAGTGTGCGGGTAGGGGGGGTTGTGCGGGGAGGGGGGGTTGTGTGGGGAGGGGGGGGGGAGTGTGCGAGAGGGGGGGGAGTGTGCGGGGAGGGGGGGGAGTGTGCGGGGAGGGGGGGGGATTGTACGGGGAGGTGGGGGGGGGGGCGGGGAGTGTGCGGGGAAGGGGGGGGCGGGGAGTGTGCGGGGAAGGGGGGGGCGGGGAGTGTGCGGGGGGGGGAAGAGTGCGAGGAGGGGGGGGGAGTGCGGGGAGGGGGGGGAGTGTGCGGGAGGGGGGGGGGAGAGTGTGCGTGAGGGAGGGAGAGTGTGCGGGAGGGGGAGTGTGCGGGGAGGGGGGGGGAGTGTGCGGGGACGGGGGTGGGCGGGGCGGGGAAGTGTGCAGGGAGGGGGGTGAGTGTGCGGGGAGGGGGGGTGGGCGGGGCGGGGAAGTGTGCAGGGAGGGGGGTGAGCGTGCGGGGAGGGGGGGGAGTGTGCGTGGAGGGGGAGGGGGAGGGGGGGCGGGAGTGTGCGTGGAGGGAGGGAGGGGGAGGGGAGTGGGTGGGCGGGCAGAGCGAGGGAGTGGGCGGCCGAGGGGGAGGGAGTGGGCGGCCGAGGGGGAGGGAGTGAGCGGCCGAGGGGGAGGGAGTGGGCGGGGTGGGGGTGGATTATGCGGGGGAGGGGAAGTGAGTGTGCGGGGATGGGGGGGGGGAGTGTGCGGGTGGGGGGGGAAGTGTGCGGGGAGGGGGGGTGTGTGCGGTTGGGGGGGGGAAGTGTGCGGGGAGGGGGGGAAGTGTACGGGGAGGGGGGGGAGTGTGCGGGGAGGGGGGGAGGGGGGGAAGTGTGCGGGGTGGGAGGGGGAATGTGCGGGGAGGGGGGCGGGGAGTGTGCGAGGAAGGGGGGGTGGGAGGGGGGGGGGAGTGTGCGGGGAGGGGGGGGAGTGTGCGTGGAGGGGGGGGGAGTGTGCGTGGAGGGGGGGGGAGTGTGCGTGGAGGGGGGGGGAGTGTGCGTGGAGGGGGGGGAGTGGTCGGGGAGGGGGGGAGTGGTCGGGGAGGGGGTGGGGAGTGTGCGGGGAGGGGGGGAGAGTGTGCGGGGGGGGGGGGAGTGTGCGGGGGGGGGAGTGTGCGGGGAGGGGGGGCGGAGCGTGCGGGGAGAGGGGGTGAGTGGTCGGGGAGGGGGGGAGTGGTCGGGGAGGGGGTGGGGAGTGTGCGGGGGAGGGGGGCAGTGGTCGGGGAGGGGGTGGGGAGTGTGCGGGGAGGGGGGGAGAGTGTGCGGGGAGGGGGGCAGTGTGCGGGGAGGGGGGCAGTGTGCGGGGAGGGGGGGCAGTGTGCGGGAAGGGGAGGGAGTGTGCGGGGAGGGGGGGAGTGTGCGGGGAGGGGGGAGTGTGCAGGGGAGGGGGGGAGTGTGCGGGGGTGGGGGGAGTGTGCAGGGGAGGGGGGGAGTGTGCAGGGGAGGGGGGGGAGTGTGCGGGGGAGGGGGGGAGTGTGCGGGGAGGGGGGAGTGTGCAGGGGAGGGGGGGGAGTGTGCGGGGAGGGGGGAGTGTGCAGGGGAGGGGGGGGGAGTGTGCGGGGGTGGGGGGAGTGTGCAGGGGAGGGGGGGGAGTGTGCGGGGGAGTGTGCGGGGGAGTGTGCGGGGAGGGGTGGGAGTGTGCGGGGGGGGGGGAGTGTGTGCGGGGAGGAGGGGTGTGTGCGGGGGAGGGGGGGTGTGCGGGGGAGGGGGGAGTGTGCGGGGGATGGGGGAGTGTGTGTGGGGTCTGGCTGTGGGTGGAGGAGGGGCTGTGTGGAGGAGGGGCTGTGTGGAGGAGGGGCTGTGTGTGGAGGAGGGGCTGTGTGTGGAGGAGGGGCTGTGTGGAGGAGGGGCTGTGTGGAGGAGGGGCTGTGTGTGGAGGAGGGGCTGTGTGTGGAGGAGGGGCTGTGTGGAGGAGGGGCTGTGTGTGGAGGAGGGGCTGTGTGTGGAGGAGGGGCTGTGTGTGGAGGAGGGGCTGCGTGTGGAGGAGGGGCTGCGTGTGGGGAAGAGGGGCTGCGTGTGGGGAAGAGGGGGCTGCGTGTGGGCAAGAGGGGGCTGCGTGTGGGCAAGAGGGGGCTGCGTGTGGGCAAGAGGGGGCTGCGTGTGGGCAAGAGGGGGCTGCGTGTGGGCAAGAGGGGGCTGCGTGTGGGCAAGAGGGGGCTGCGTGTGGGCAAGAGGGGGCTGCGTGTGGGCAAGAGGGGGCTGCGTGTGGGCAAGAGGGGGCTGCGTGTGGGCAAGAGGGGGCTGCGTGTGGGCAAGAGGGGGCTGCGTGTGGGCAAGAGGGGGCTGCGTGTGGGCAAGAGGGGGCTGCGTGTGGGCAAGAGGGGGCTGCGTGTGGGCAAGAGGGGGCTGCGTGTGGGCAAGAGGGGGCTGCGTGTGGGCAAGAGGGGGCTGCGTGTGGGCAAGAGGGGGCTGCGTGTGGGCAAGAGGGGGCTGCGTGTGGGCAAGAGGGGGCTGCGTGTGGGCAAGAGGGGGCTGCGTGTGGGCAAGAGGGGGCTGCGTGTGGGCAAGAGGGGGCTGCGTGTGGGCAAGAGGGGGCTGCGTGTGGGCAAGAGGGGGCTGCGTGTGGGCAAGAGGGGGCTGCGTGTGGGCAAGAGGGGGCTGCGTGTGGGCAAGAGGGGGCTGCGTGTGGGCAAGAGGGGGCTGCGTGTGGGCAAGAGGGGGCTGCGTGTGGGCAAGAGGGGGCTGCGTGTGGGCAAGAGGGGGCTGCGTGTGGGCAAGAGGGGGCTGCGTGTGGGCAAGAGGGGGCTGCGTGTGGGCAAGAGGGGGCTGCGTGTGGGCAAGAGGGGGCTGCGTGTGGGCAAGAGGGGGCTGCGTGTGGGCAAGAGGGGGCTGCGTGTGGGCAAGAGGGGGCTGCGTGTGGGCAAGAGGGGGCTGCGTGTGGGCAAGAGGGGGCTGCGTGTGGGCAAGAGGGGGCTGCGTGTGGGCAAGAGGGGGCTGCGTGTGGGCAAGAGGGGGCTGCGTGTGGGCAAGAGGGGGCTGCGTGTGGGCAAGAGGGGGCTGCGTGTGGGCAAGAGGGGGCTGCGTGTGGGCAAGAGGGGGCTGCGTGTGGGCAAGAGGGGGCTGCGTGTGGGCAAGAGGGGGCTGCGTGTGGGCAAGAGGGGGCTGCGTGTGGGCAAGAGGGGGCTGCGTGTGGGCAAGAGGGGGCTGCGTGTGGGCAAGAGGGGGCTGCGTGTGGGCAAGAGGGGGCTGCGTGTGGGCAAGAGGGGGCTGCGTGTGGGCAAGAGGGGGCTGCGTGTGGGCAAGAGGGGGCTGCGTGTGGGCAAGAGGGGGCTGCGTGTGGGCAAGAGGGGGCTGCGTGTGGGCAAGAGGGGGCTGCGTGTGGGCAAGAGGGGGCTGCGTGTGGGCAAGAGGGGGCTGCGTGTGGGCAAGAGGGGGCTGCGTGTGGGCAAGAGGGGGCTGCGTGTGGGCAAGAGGGGGCTGCGTGTGGGCAAGAGGGGGCTGCGTGTGGGCAAGAGGGGGCTGCGTGTGGGCAAGAGGGGGCTGCGTGTGGGCAAGAGGGGGCTGCGTGTGGGCAAGAGGGGGCTGCGTGTGGGCAAGAGGGGGCTGCGTGTGGGCAAGAGGGGGCTGCGTGTGGGCAAGAGGGGGCTGCGTGTGGGCAAGAGGGGGCTGCGTGTGGGCAAGAGGGGGCTGCGTGTGGGCAAGAGGGGGCTGCGTGTGGGCAAGAGGGGGCTGCGTGTGGGCAAGAGGGGGCTGCGTGTGGGCAAGAGGGGGCTGCGTGTGGGCAAGAGGGGGCTGCGTGTGGGCAAGAGGGGGCTGCGTGTGGGCAAGAGGGGGCTGCGTGTGGGCAAGAGGGGGCTGCGTGTGGGCAAGAGGGGGCTGCGTGTGGGCAAGAGGGGGCTGCGTGTGGGCAGGAGGGGGCTGCGTGTGGGCAGGAGGGGGCTGCGTGTGGGCAGGAGGGGGCTGCGTGTGGGCAGGAGGGGGCTGCGTGTGGGCAGGAGGGGGCTGCGTGTGGGCAGGAGGGGGGCTGCGTGTGGGCAGGAGGGGGCTGCGTGTGGGCAGGAGGGGCTGCGTGTGGGCAGGAGGGGGCTGCGTGTGGGCAGGAGGGGGCTGCGTGTGGGCAGGAGGGGGCTGCGTGTGGGCAGGAGGGGGCTGCGTGTGGGCAGGAGGGGGCTGCGTGTGGCAGGAGGGGGCTGCGTGGTGGGGCAGGAGGGGGCTGCGTGTGGGCAGGAGGGGGCTGCGTGTGGGGGCCGGGAGGAGGGGCTGCGTGTGGCGGGAGGGGGCTGCGTGTGGGCGGGGAGGGGGCTGCGTGTGGGCGGGGAGGGGGCTGCGTGTGGGCGGGAGGGGGCTGCGTGTGGGCGGGAGGGGGCTGCGTGTGGGCGGGAGGGGGCTGCGTGTGGGCGGGAGGGGGCTGCGTGTGGGCGGGAGGGGGCTGCGTGTGGGCGGGAGGGGGCTGCGTGTGGGCGGGAGGGGGCTGCGTGTGGGCGGGAGGGGGCTGCGTGTGGGCGGGAGGGGGCTGCGTGTGGGCGGGAGGGGGGCTGCGTGTGGGCGGGAGGGGGCTGCGTGTGGGCGGGAGGGGGCTGCGTGTGGGCGGGAGGGGGCTGCGTGTGGGCGGGAGGGGGCTGCGTGTGGGCGGGAGGGGGCTGCGTGTGGGCGGGAGGGGGCTGCGTGTGGGCGGGAGGGGGCTGCGTGTGGGCGGGAGGGGGGCTGCGTGTGGGCGGGAGGGGGGCTGCGTGTGGGCGGGAGGGGGGGCTGCGTGTGGGGGAGGGGGGCTGCGTGTGGGGGGAGGAGGGGCTGCGTGTGGGGGGAGGAGGGGCTGCGTGTGGGGGAGGAGGGGCTGCGTTTGTGCGTGGAGGAGGGCTGCGTTTGTGCGTGGAGGAGGGGCTGCGTTTGTGCGTGGAGGAGGGGCTGCGTTTGTGCGTGGAGGAGGGGCTGCGTTTGTGCGTGGAGGAGGGGCTGCGTTTGTGCGTGGAGGAGGGGCTGCGTTTTGTGCGTGGAGGAGGGCTGCGTTTGTGCGTGGAGGAGGGGCTGCGTTTGTGCGTGGAGGAGGGCTGCGTTTGTGCGTGGAGGAGGGGCTGCGTTTGTGCGTGGAGGAGGGGCTGCGTTTGTGCGTGGAGGAGGGGCTGCGTTTGTGCGTGGAGGAGGGGCTGCGTTTTGTGCGTGGAGGAGGGGCTGCGTTTGTGCGTGGAGGAGGGGCTGCGTTTGTGCGTGGAGGAGGGGCTGCGTTTGTGCGTGGAGGAGGGGCTGCGTTTGTGCGTGGAGGAGGGGCTGCGTTTGTGCGTGGAGGAGGGGCTGCGGTTTGTGCGTGGAGGAGGGGCTGCGTTTGTGCGTGGAGGAGGGGCTGCGTTTGTGCGTGGAGGAGGGGCTGCGTTTGTGCGTGGAGGAGGGGCTGCGTTTGTGCGTGGAGGAGGGGCTGCGTTTGTGCGTGGAGGAGGGGCTGCGTTTGTGCGTGGAGGAGGGGCTGCGTTTGTGCGTGGAGGAGGGGCTGCGTTTGTGCGTGGAGGAGGGGCTGCGTTTGTGCGTGGAGGAGGGGCTGCGTTTGTGCGTGGAGGAGGGGCTGCGTTTGTGCGTGGAGGAGGGGCTGCGTTTGTGCGTGGAGGAGGGGCTGCGTTTGTGCGTGGAGGAGGGGCTGCGTTTGTGCGTGGAGGAGGGGCTGCGTTTGTGCGTGGAGGAGGGGCTGCGTTTGTGCGTGGAGGAGGGGCTGCGTTTGTGCGTGGAGGAGGGGCTGCGTTTGTGCGTGGAGGAGGGGCTGCGTTTGTGCGTGGAGGAGGGGCTGCGTTTGTGCGTGGAGGAGGGGCTGCGTTTGTGCGTGGAGGAGGGGCTGCGTTTGTGCGTGGAGGAGGGGCTGCGTTTGTGCGTGGAGGAGGGGCTGCGTTTGTGCGTGGAGGAGGGGCTGCGTTTGTGCGTGGAGGAGGGCTGCGTTTGTGCGTGGAGGAGGGGCTGCGTTTGTGCGTGGAGGAGGGGCTGCGTTTGTGCGTGGAGAGGGGCTGCGTTTGTGCGTGGAGGAGGGGCTGCGTTTGTGCGTGGAGGAGGGGCTGCGTTTGTGCGTGGAGGAGGGGCTGCGTTTGTGCGTGGAGGAGGGGCTGCGTTTGTGCGTGGAGGAGGGGCTGCGTTTGTGCGTGGAGGAGGGGCTGCGTTTGTGCGTGGAGGAGGGGCTGCGTTTGTGCGTGGAGGAGGGCTGCGTTTGTGCGTGGAGGAGGGGCTGCGTTTGTGCGTGGAGGAGGGGCTGCGTTTGTGCGTGGAGGAGGGGCTGCGTTTGTGCGTGGAGGAGGGGCTGCGTTTGTGCGTGGAGGAGGGGCTGCGTTTGTGCGTGGAGGAGGGGCTGCGTTTGTGCGTGGAGGAGGGGCTGCGTTTGTGCGTGGAGGAGGGGCTGCGTTTGTGCGTGGAGGAGGGGCTGCGTTTGTGCGTGGAGGAGGGGCTGCGTTTGTGCGTGGAGGAGGGGCTGCGTTTGTGCGTGGAGGAGGGGCTGCGTTTGTGCGTGGAGGAGGGGCTGCGTTTGTGCGTGGAGGAGGGGCTGCGTTTGTGCGTGGAGGAGGGGCTGCGTTTGTGCGTGGAGGAGGGGCTGCGTTTGTGCGTGGAGGAGGGGCTGCGTTTGTGCGTGGAGGAGGGGCTGCGTTTTGTGCGTGGAGGAGGGGCTGCGTTTGTGCGTGGAGGAGGGGCCTGCGTTTGTGCGTGGAGGAGGGGCTGCGTTTGTGCGTGGAGGAGGGGCTGCGTTTGTGCGTGGAGGAGGGGCTGCGTTTGTGCGTGGAGGAGGGGCTGCGTTTGTGCGTGGAGGAGGGGCTGCGTTTGTGCGTGGAGGAGGGGCTGCGTTTGTGCGTGGAGGAGGGGCTGCGTTTGTGCGTGGAGGAGGGGCTGCGTTTGTGCGTGGAGGAGGGGCTGCGTTTGTGCGTGGAGGAGGGGCTGCGTTTGTGCGTGGAGGAGGGGCTGCGTTTGTGCGTGGAGGAGGGGCTGCGTTTGTGCGTGGAGGAGGGGCTGCGTTTGTGCGTGGAGGAGGGGCTGCGTTTGTGCGTGGAGGAGGGGCTGCGTTTGTGCGTGGAGGAGGGGCTGCGTTTGTGCGTGGAGGAGGGGCTGCGTTTGTGCGTGGAGGAGGGGCTGCGTTTGTGCGTGGAGGAGGGGCTGCGTTTGTGCGTGGAGGAGGGGCTGCGTTTGTGCGTGGAGGAGGGCTGCGTTTGTGCGTGGAGGAGGGGCTGCGTTTGTGCGTGGAGGAGGGGCTGCGTTTGTGCGTGGAGGAGGGGCTGCGTTTGTGCGTGGAGGAGGGGGCTGCGTTTGTGCGTGGAGGAGGGGCTGCGTTTGTGCGTGGAGGAGGGGCTGCGTTTGTGCGTGGAGGAGGGGCTGCGTTTGTGCGTGGAGGAGGGGCTGCGTTTGTGCGTGGAGGAGGGGCTGCGTTTGTGCGTGGAGGAGGGGCTGCGTTTGTGCGTGGAGGAGGGGCTGCGTTTGTGCGTGGAGGAGGGGCTGCGTTTGTGCGTGGAGGAGGGGCTGCGTTTGTGCGTGGAGGAGGGGCTGCGTTTGTGCGTGGAGGAGGGGCTGCGTTTGTGCGTGGAGGAGGGCTGCGTTTGTGCGTGGAGGAGGGGCTGCGTTTGTGCGTGGAGGAGGGGCTGCGTTTGTGCGTGGAGGAGGGGCTGCGTTTGTGCGTGGAGGAGGGGCTGCGTTTGTGCGTGGAGGAGGGGCTGCGTTTGTGCGTGGAGGAGGGGCTGCGTTTGTGCGTGGAGGAGGGGCTGCGTTTGTGCGTGGAGGAGGGGCTGCGTTTGTGCGTGGAGGAGGGGCTGCGTTTGTGCGTGGAGGAGGGGCTGCGTTTGTGCGTGGAGGAGGGGCTGCGTTTGTGCGTGGAGGAGGGGCTGCGTTTGTGCGTGGAGGAGGGGCTGCGTTTGTGCGTGGAGGAGGGGCTGCGTTTGTGCGTGGAGGAGGGGCTGCGTTTGTGCGTGGAGGAGGGCTGCGTTTGTGCGTGGAGGAGGGGCTGCGTTTGTGCGTGGAGGAGGGGCTGCGTTTGTGCGTGGAGGAGGGGCTGCGTTTGTGCGTGGAGGAGGGGCTGCGTTTGTGCGTGGAGGAGGGGCTGCGTTTGTGCGTGGAGGAGGGGCTGCGTTTGTGCGTGGAGGAGGGGCTGCGTTTGTGCGTGGAGGAGGGGCTGCGTTTGTGCGTGGAGGAGGGGCTGCGTTTGTGCGTGGAGGAGGGGCTGCGTTTGTGCGTGGAGGAGGGGCTGCGTTTGTGCGTGGAGGAGGGGCTGCGTTTGTGCGTGGAGGAGGGGCTGCGTTTGTGCGTGAGGAGGGGCTGCGTTTGTGCGTGGAGGAGGGGCTGCGTTTGTGCGTGGAGGAGGGGCTGCGTTTGTGCGTGGAGGAGGGGCTGCGTTTGTGCGTGGAGGAGGGGCTGCGTTTGTGCGTGGAGGAGGGGCTGCGTTTGTGCGTGGAGGAGGGGCTGCGTTTGTGCGTGGAGGAGGGGCTGCGTTTGTGCGTGGAGGAGGGGCTGCGTTTGTGCGTGGAGGAGGGGCTGCGTTGTGCGTGGAGGAGGGGCTGCGTTTGTGCGTGAGGAGGGGCTGCGTTTGTGCGTGGAGGAGGGGCTGCGTTTGTGCGTGGAGGAGGGGCTGCGTTTGTGCGTGGAGGAGGGGCTGCGTTTGTGCGTGGAGGAGGGGCTGCGTTTGTGCGTGGAGGAGGGGCTGCGTTTGTGCGTGGAGGAGGGGCTGCGTTTGTGCGTGGAGGAGGGGCTGCGTTTGTGCGTGGAGGAGGGCTGCGTTTGTGCGTGGAGGAGGGGCTGCGTTTGTGCGTGGAGGAGGGGCTGCGTTTGTGCGTGGAGGAGGGGCTGCGTTTGTGCGTGGAGGAGGGGGCTGCGTTTGTGCGTGGAGGAGGGCTGCGTTTGTGCGTGGAGGAGGGGCTGCGTTTGTGCGTGGAGGAGGGGCTGCGTTTGTGCGTGGAGGAGGGGCTGCGTTTGTGCGTGGAGGAGGGGCTGCGTTTGTGCGTGGAGGAGGGGCTGCGTTTGTGCGTGGAGGAGGGGCTGCGTTTGTGCGTGGAGGAGGGGCTGCGTTTGTGCGTGGAGGAGGGGCTGCGTTTGTGCGTGGAGGAGGGGCTGCGTTTGTGCGTGGAGGAGGGGCTGCGTTTGTGCGTGGAGGAGGGGCTGCGTTTGTGCGTGGAGGAGGGGCTGCGTTTGTGCGTGGAGGAGGGGCTGCGTTTGTGCGTGGAGGAGGGGCTGCGTTTGTGCGTGGAGGAGGGGCTGCGTTTGTGCGTGGAGGAGGGGCTGCGTTTGTGCGTGGAGGAGGGGCTGCGTTTGTGCGTGGAGGAGGGGCTGCGTTTGTGCGTGGAGGAGGGGCTGCGTTTGTGCGTGGAGGAGGGGCTGCGTTTGTGCGTGGAGGAGGGGCTGCGTTTGTGCGTGGAGGAGGGGCTGCGTTTGTGCGTGGAGGAGGGGCTGCGTTTGTGCGTGGAGGAGGGGCTGCGTTTGTGCGTGGAGGAGGGGCTGCGTTTGTGCGTGGAGGAGGGGCTGCGTTTGTGCGTGGAGGAGGGGCTGCGTTTGTGCGTGGAGGAGGGGCTGCGTTTGTGCGTGGAGGAGGGGCTGCGTTTGTGCGTGGAGGAGGGGCTGCGTTTGTGCGTGGAGGAGGGGCTGCGTTTGTGCGTGGAGGAGGGGCTGCGTTTGTGCGTGGAGGAGGGGCTGCGTTTGTGCGTGGAGGAGGGGCTGCGTTTGTGCGTGGAGGAGGGGCTGCGTTTGTGCGTGGAGGAGGGGCTGCGTTTGTGCGTGGAGGAGGGGCTGCGTTTGTGCGTGGAGGAGGGGCTGCGTTTGTGCGTGGAGGAGGGGCTGCGTTTGTGCGTGGAGGAGGGGCTGCGTTTGTGCGTGGAGGAGGGGCTGCGTTTGTGCGTGGAGGAGGGGCTGCGTTTGTGCGTGGAGGAGGGGCTGCGTTTGTGCGTGGAGGAGGGGCTGCGTTTGTGCGTGGAGGAGGGGCTGCGTTTGTGCGTGGAGGAGGGGCTGCGTTTGTGCGTGGAGGAGGGGCTGCGTTTGTGCGTGGAGGAGGGGCTGCGTTTGTGCGTGGAGGAGGGGCTGCGTTTGTGCGTGGAGGAGGGGCTGCGTTTGTGCGTGGAGGAGGGGCTGCGTTTGTGCGTGGAGGAGGGGCTGCGTTTGTGCGTGGAGGAGGGGCTGCGTTTGTGCGTGGAGGAGGGGCTGCGTTTGTGCGTGGAGGAGGGGCTGCGTTTGTGCGTGGAGGAGGGGCTGCGTTTGTGCGTGGAGGAGGGGCTGCGTTTGTGCGTGGAGGAGGGGCTGCGTTTGTGCGTGGAGGAGGGGCTGCGTTTGTGCGTGGAGGAGGGGCTGCGTTTGTGCGTGGAGGAGGGGCTGCGTTTGTGCGTGGAGGAGGGGCTGCGTTTGTGCGTGGAGGAGGGGCTGCGTTTGTGCGTGGAGGAGGGGCTGCGTTTGTGCGTGGAGGAGGGGCTGCGTTTGTGCGTGGAGGAGGGGCTGCGTTTGTGCGTGGAGGAGGGGCTGCGTTTGTGCGTGGAGGAGGGGCTGCGTTTGTGCGTGGAGGAGGGGCTGCGTTTGTGCGTGGAGGAGGGGCTGCGTTTGTGCGTGGAGGAGGGGCTGCGTTTGTGCGTGGAGGAGGGGCTGCGTTTGTGCGTGGAGGAGGGGCTGCGTTTGTGCGTGGAGGAGGGGCTGCGTTTGTGCGTGGAGGAGGGGCTGCGTTTGTGCGTGGAGGAGGGGCTGCGTTTGTGCGTGGAGGAGGGGCTGCGTTTGTGCGTGGAGGAGGGGCTGCGTTTGTGCGTGGAGGAGGGGCTGCGTTTGTGCGTGGAGGAGGGGCTGCGTTTGTGCGTGGAGGAGGGGCTGCGTCTCGAGGAGGAGTGGCTGTGTGTGTGTGTTCATGTGTTGCGTATGCTGGGTCTCTGAGGTCTGCGTTTAGCAGAGCAGTGAGAGGGACAGGCTACCAACACTTGTAGAAGTACAACTCTATTTTATTTAGCTATGAGCTGTTAAACATACTTGCACTGTGGGTTGACACTATGTTAGGTTGACTGGAGACCTGAGGCTAACCTGACCAGACTATACTGCTAGCACATGGTCGATGTTCGTGTTACTGATCACGGGCTCTGGCTGTCTCAGAGGCTGCAGCCCGAATCAGCAGGAATTCTAGTGCCCTCTGGCTATATAGTGGCCCTGTTCTGTCTGCTGATTGGCTGCTGTGTTCTGTGTATTGATTGGCCTTTCAGTGTGTAAGTCAGTGTCTGTCTCTGCACCATCATATACTTGTGTGTATATTATGACATCTGTACGGGGAGGGGGGGGTGCGAAATGTGCGGTGGGGGGGAAGTGTGCGGGGAGGGGGGGGGCGAAATGTGCGGTGGGGGGGGAAAGTGTGCGGGGGGTGGGGGGAAGTGTGCGGGTAAGGGGGGAGGGGGAAGTGTGCGGGGTGGGGGGGGTAAGTGTGCGGGGAGGGGGGGGAAGTGTGCGGGGAGGGGGGGAGGAAGTGTGCGGGGTTGGGGGGAGTGTGCGGGGAGGGGGGGGGAAGAGTGAGCGGGGAGGGGGGGGAGTGTGCGGGGAGGGGGGGTTTGTGTGCGGGGAGGGGGGGTTGAGTGTGCGGGGAGGGGGGGGGAGAGTGTGCGGGCAGGGGTGGGGGAGTGTGCGGGGAGCGGTGGGGGAGTGTGCGGGGAGCGGTGGGGGAGTGTGCGGGGAGCGGGGGGGGAGTGTGCGGGAGGGGGGAAGTGTGCAGGGGAGGGGGCGAAGAGTGTGCGGGAGGGGAGGGAGTGTGCGGGGGAGGGGACGGAGTGGGAGGGGAGTGAGTGTGCGAGATGGGGAGGGAGTGTGCGGGGAGGGGGGGGGAGAGTGTGCGGGGAGGGGGGGAGTGTGCGGGGAGGGGGGTAGTGTGCGGGGAGGGGGGAGTGTGCGGGAGGGGGGAAGTGTGCAGGGGAGGAGGCGAAGAGTGTGCGGGGAGGGGAGGGAGTGTGCGGGGGAGGGGACGGAGTGGGAGGGGAGTGAGTGTGCGAGATGGGGAGGGAGTGTGCGGGGAGGGGGGGAGAGTGTGCGGGGAGGGGGGGCAGAGTGTGCGGGGAGCGGGGGAGGGGGGTAGTGTGCGGGGAGGGGGGTAGTGTGCGGGGAGGGGGGGAAGAGTGTGAGGGGAGGGAGTGTGCGGGGGAGGGGACGGGGTGGGAGGGGAGTGAGTGTGCGAGATGGGGAGGGAGAGTGTGTGCGGGGAGTGAGTGTGCGGGGAGGGAGTGTGCGGGGAGGGAGGAGTGTGCGGGGAAGAAGGTGAGTGTGCGGGGAAGAAGGGGAGTGTGCAGGGGAGGGGGGGGAAGAGGGTGCGGGGAGGGGAGTGAGTGTGCGGGGAGGGGAGGGAGTGTGCGTGGGAGGGGAGGGTAGGGGGTGTGCGGGGCAGTGGAGGGGTGTGCGGGGGAGGGGGCGGCCGAGGGGGAGGGGGGGGAAGAGGGTGCGGGGAGGGGAGTGAGTGTGCGGGGAGGGGAGGGAGTGTGCGTGGGAGGGGAGGGTGTGTGCGGGGAGGGTAGGGGGTGTGCGGGGCAGTGGAGGGGTGTGCGGGGGAGGGGGCGGCCGAGGGGGAGGGAGTGGCCGGCCGAGGGGGAGGGAGTGGGCGGCCGAGGGGGAGTGGGCGGAGGTGGGGGTGGAGTGTGCGGGGGAGGGGGTGGAGTGTGCGCCTGAGGGGGTGGAGTATGCTGGCGAGGGGAAGAGAATGGGCGGGCGAGGGGGAGAATGGGCGGGCGAGGTACGAGTGTGTGCGAGGAGGGGGGGGAGTGTGCAGGGAGGGGGGGGGGGAGTGTGCAGGGAGGGGGCGGGGGGGGAGTATGCAGGGGAGAAATGTGCGGTGGGGGGGAAAGTGTGCGGGGGGTGGGGGGAAGTGTGCGGGTAAGGGGGAGGGGGAAGTGTGCGGGTTGGGGGGGGAATTGTGCGGGGAGGGGGGAAAGTGTGCGGGGAGGGGGGAGGAAGTGTGCGGGGAGGGGGGGTGTGCGGGGTTGGGGGGGGGAGTGTGCGGGGAGGGGGGGGAAGAGTGAGCGGGGAGGGGGGGTGGAGTGTGCTGGTGGGGGAGTGTGGAGTGTGCGGGGAGGGGGGTGGAGTGTGCGGCGGGGGCGTGGAGTGTGTGGGGAGGGGGAGGGGGTGTGTGGAGTGTGGGGTGGAGTGTGCGGGGAGGGGGGAGAGTGTGCGGGCAGGGGTGGGGGAGTGTGCGGGGAGGGGGGGGGCGAGAGTGTGCGGGTAAGGGGGAGGGGGAAGTGTGCAGGGGAGAAATGTGCGGTGGGGGGGAAAGTGTGCGGGGGGTGGGGGGGAAGTGTGCGGGTAAGGGGGAGGGGGAAGTGTGCGTGTTGGGGGGGAATTGTGCGGGGAGGGGGGGAAAGTGTGCGGGGAGGGGGGAGGAAGTGTGCGGGGAGGGGGGGGTGTGCGGGGTTGGGGGGGGGAGTGTGCAGGGAGGGGGGGGGGGAGTGTGCGGGGAGGGGGGGGAAGAGTGAGCGGGGAGGGGGGGTGGAGTGTGCTGGTGGGGGAGTGTGGAGTGTGCGGGGAGGGGGGTGGAGTGTGCGGCGGGGGCGTGGAGTGTGCGGGGAGGGGGAGGGGGTGTGTGGAGTGTGCAGGGAGTGTGGGGTGGAGTGTGCGGGGAGGGGGGGAGAGTGTGCGGGCAGGGGTGGGGGAGTGTGCGGGGAGGGGGGGGCGAGAGTGTGCGGGGAGCGGTGGGGGAGTGTGCGGGGAGCGGTGGGGGAGTGTGCGGGGAGCGGGGGAGGAGCATGCGGGGAGGGGGGCAGTGTGCGGGGAGGGGGGTAGTGTGCGGGGAGGGGGGAGTGTGCGGGAGGGGGGATGTGTGCAGGGGAGGGGGCGAAGAGTGTGCGGGGAGGGGAGGGAGTGTGCGGGGGAGGGGACGGAGTGGGAGGGGAGTGAGTGTGCGAGATGGGGAGGGAGTGTGCGGGGAGGGGGGGGAGAGTGTGCGGGGAGGGGGGGAGAGTGTGCGGGGAGGGGTGGGGGAGTGTGCGGGGAGCGGGGGAGGAGTGTGCGGGGAGGGGGGAGTGTGCAGGGGAGGGGGGGAAGAGTGTGAGGGGAGGGAGTGTGCGGGGGAGGGGACGGAGTGGGAGGGGAGTGAGTGTGCGAGATGGGGAGGGAGGAGTGTGCGGGGAGGGAGGAGTGCGGGGAAGAAGGGGAGTGTGCGGGGAAGAAGGGGAGTGTGCAGGGGAGGGGGGGGAAGAGGGTGCGGGGAGGGGAGGGAGTGTGCGGGGAGGGGAGGGAGTGTGCGGGGGAGTGGACGGAGTGGGAGGGGAGGGTGTGTGCGGGGAGGGTAGGGAGTGTGCGGGGCAGTGGAGGGGTGTGCGGGGGAGGGGGAGGGGGAGGGGGAGGGGGCGGCCGAGGGGGAGGGAGCGGGCGGCCGAGGGGGAGTGAGTGGGCGGCCGAGGGGGAGGGAGTGGGCGGAGGTGGGTGTGGAGTGTGCGGGGGAGGGGGTGGAATGTGCGCCTGAGGGGGTGGAGTATGCGGGCGAGGGGGAGAGAATGGGCGGGCGAGGGGGAGAATGGGCGGGTGAGAGGGCGAGTTTCTGCGGGGGAGAGGGGGAGTGTGTGCGGGGCAGAGGGTTAGTGTGTGCGGGGGGGGGTTAGTGTGTGCGGGGGGGGTTAGTGTGTGCGGGGGTGGGTTAGTGTGTGCGGGGGGGGTTTGTGTGCGTGGGGGGAGAGTGTCTGTGGGAAAGGGTGGGGGAGTGTGTGCAGTGGAGGAGTGGAGCGTGTGTGGGGAGGGGGATCGTGTGTGCGGTTAGAGGGGAGTGTGCGTGGGGGGGGGGAGAGTGTCTGTGGGGAAGGGTGGGGGAGTGTGTGCGGGGGAGGGGGAGTGTGTGCGGGAGGGGGAGTGTGTGCGGGGGAGGGGGGAGTTTGTGTGGGGGGTAGCGTGCATAGGGGGGGAAGTGTGTGCGGGGGAGGGGGTGTGTGCGGGGGAGGAGGGGAGTGTGTGCGGGGGAGGAGGGGAGTGTGTGTGGGGGAGGAGGGGAGTGTGTGCGGGGGAGGAGGGGAGTGTGTGCGGGGGAGGAGGGGAGCGTGTGTGGGGATGGGGGGGGTACGTGTGCGGGAGGGTGGGATAGTGTGTGTGGGGATGGGGGGTGCGTGTGTGGGAGGGTGGGGGAGTGTGTGTGGGGGGGGTGGGGGGCTGTGTGGAGGAGGGGTGTGGGAGGGGCTGGTGTGTGTGGGGGGCTGGGGGGGGTGGAGGGGTGTGGTGGGGGGCTGGTGTGTGTGGGGGGGGGAGTGTGTGTGGGGATGGGGGGGTGCGTGTGCGGGAGAGAGGGGGAGTGTGTGTGGGGGTGTGTGGAAGGGGGGGTGTGGGGGGGGGAGTGTGTGTGGGGGAAGTGTGGGGAGGGGTGTGGAGCGTGTGCGGGGGGGGGGTGGGGAGTGTGTGTTTGTGTGGAGAGTGGGGGGGTTGCAGTCTGTGTTTGTGTGTGTGCAGACGGGGGAGTGTGCTTTTGTGTGGGGAGTGTGTTTGTGTGTGCTTGTGGAGGAGGGTGTGAAATGGAGGCATGGCTCATTGTTTCTGGTCACACTCCACGAGCCAACGCATCTTCAAACGCTTCCACCAGCAGGGGGACCATCCTGTCCGGGAAGTTTTTATAAAACTCCATTGTGAAGCCATCCGGCCCTGGTGCCTTTCCCGTCTGCATATTCTCAGTT